>NC_133531.1:89916280-91158504 GCF_048544455.1 Silene latifolia | reverse complement strand
GAAACTGATAACGAGGTTTGGGCAAAGCCTTGGTGAGAACGTCATCTAGTTGGTCATCACCCGTAATATGTTGAACACGCAAGTGACCAGACTGAACTTGCTCGCGCACAAAGTGGAATGCAAGCGCAACATGCTTCATACGCGAATGAAAAATCGGGTTGGTAGAGTAATGGGTAGCACCCAGGTTGTCACAATAGATGACAGGTTGTGGCGAGAGGTGAAGACCGAGTTCCTGTAGTAATGATTTCAACCACAACAATTCGGCCGTGGTATCTGCGACAGCACGAAACTCCGCTTCAGTGGTAGAGCGAGTTAAAGCTCGTTGTTTTCTGGAAGACCACGAGAGTGGATTGCGACCGAGAAAGGTAAAGTAACCAGTCATGGAAGTATATGAATCGGTGTCGCCACCCAAATCCGCATCACAAAAGGCGTGCAGACGAAGTGGGGAAGTACGAAACAGTTGCAGACCATGGTTTTGAGTGCCACGCAGGTAGCGAAGCACACGTTTGGCAGCAGCCCAATGGATGTCAGTCGGGTTTTGGATAAACTGAGCTAATCTATTGACAGAGAACGCGACATCAGGGCGAGTGAAGGACATGTATTGAAGGCTTCCAATAAGTGCACGATAGTCAGTGGGATTTGGCAAAGGAGAGCCGTCTGTGGAGTTGAGTGTTAGGTATGTGGCCATAGGCGTGGTGGAAGGTTTAGACTCCAACATCTTAAATTTGTCAAGAATATCGTAAATGTATTTAGACTGTGTGAGGATTAATCCATGTGAGTTGGGTGTAACCTTAACACCTAGGAAATAAGACAGTGAACCTAGGTCATTGAGGGAAATTTTGTTGGATAAAACAGAGATAAATTTGTTGACAGTCGAGGTGTGAGGACCCGTAACAATAATATCATCGACATAAATTAAGGCATAAATAGTGGTGTCGGGTTTGGTAAACAAAAATAGTGAGGGGTCGGCAATGGACTGTGTAAAACCATACGAGATTAAAAAAGACTTGAGCGTGGTAAACCAAGCTCGGGGAGCCTGTTTTAAACCGTAAATCGGTTTCGATAATTTGCAAACAAAGGACGGAAATTGTGGGTCAATAAAACCCGGTGGTTGAGATATATAAATGGTGTCAGTGAGAGAACCTTGGAGAAATGCGTTGTTAACATCTAGTTGGCGAAAACTCCAGCCGCGAGTAATAGCAAGAGAAAGAACCAAACGTACCGTAGTTGGTTTAATATCGGGACTGAACGTGTCCGAGTAGTCAACCCCAGGCCGTTGATGAAAGCCTTTGGCGACTAATCGAGCTTTATACTTTTTAATAGAGTTGTCAGGTTTGTATTTCACACGATATACCCACTTGCAGCCGACGACGTTATAACTCGGGTTGGGTGGAAAGAGAGTCCAGGTTTGATTTTTAAGAAGAGCACGGTGTTCATCCATCATAGCATCACGCCAAAGAGGATTTAAGAGAGCTTGTTTCGTGGTTGTGGGTATGGCAGGTTGATTGACAATGGCAAGTTTAGCATACTTGGGGTTGGGTTTAACAATATTGTTGGTGAGGCGAGTGACAACATGGCGAGATGGGGGGTGGGGGTGGTGGTGGTGGTGGTGGTGGGGAAGGGGAGGAGCTGGGAGGCGTGGTGTTGGGCAGAACAGGGGACGTTGTGGCAGAGTGTGTGGTGGCAGGGGAAGAGGCAGGGGAAGGTGTGGGATTAGTGCGTGGGGGTGTTTGTGTAGGGGAGGGAGATGGGTTGTCAACACTGGTGGGAGAAGGGATGAGGGTAGGACCAGCATAGGTGCACCACGAAGTGGAATCAAGGATAGGCGAAGTTGACAAGGTAGATGTGAGGTGAGGATACGGGAATTGGGATTCAACGAATTTGACATGGCGAGATACATAGGTTTTGTTAGACACGGGTTCAAGGCAATAATAGGCACTTTGGGTAGGAGAGTAGCCAATAAAGACACACGGTTTAGAGCGAGGTTCAAGCTTGTGCTTGGTATACGGTCGAAGCCAATGATAGCATAAGCAACCGAAGCTACGAAGTTTCATATAGTTGGGAGGCGTGCCAAACAGTTTTAAGTATGGTGACATGTTATTGAGGGTAGGGGTCGGCAGCCGGTTAATGAGATAGACGGCAGTGGAGAAGGCATGTGGCCAAAAGGTGGAAGGAAGTTTAGCATGTGTAAGGAGTGTGAGACCGGTTTCAACAATGTGATGGTGACGGCGTTCCGCATATCCGTTATGTTCGGGGGTGTGCGGAGGTGAGGTGAGTTGGCCAATTCCATTGTCATATAACGTGAAATTTAGCTTTATATACTCACCACCGTTATCGGAAAAGAGTTGTAAAATTGGTCGATTAAAAAACTTTTCTACTAAAGCACAAAACCGTTTGAAGACAGTGATTGTGTCGGACTTTCGTTTCAAAGGATAAAGCCAAACATACTTTGTAAAGTGATCAACAAATATAACATAATATTTGAAATTATCATTAGAGTAAATAGGCGATGTCCACACATCGGAAAATAACAATTGTAATGGTGCAGTAGTAGTAAAACTTGAAGAATTAAAAGGAAGTTTGTGACTTTTGTTAACATTACAAGAGTCACAGTAGCTAAAATTATTCGATAAAGCAGAAATATTGAAAGTATTGCGTAAATATTGTAGGATAGGAGCCGATGGATGTCCAAGCCTATGATGCCACGCAAGAGAGTCACGAGCAGCTACGGCGTAGACATGGAATTCGGTTGGTGTAAGGTGATAGGTTCCTCGGCTATTGCTTCCTCGGAGAAGGGTTTTGGTCGTCTGTAGTTCCTTAATAAGACAGGAAGATTGTGAGAATTCAACAAAAATTGGGTTGTCAAGACAAAGTTGAGAAATAGAGATTATATTTTGCGAAATTTGCGGAACATATAAAACATTATTAAAAACAATTTTAGATGAATTAACAGTGATAGTGAACGAACCGATATGCGAGATGGGAAGGGTGGAGCCATCACCAATTATGAGTTCGTCGGAACCGTCATATGGTGAATGAAAGGAGAGGTTTTTAAGATCATTGGTTATATGATGACTTGCACCACTATCAAGAAGCCAAGGGCGATGAGATGGAGGTTGGGAGACAGTGGCGGTGTGAGCAGCAGGTTGAGCATTGCGGTTGTTGTTGTGGTTGGTAGCAGGGGTGTAGGTGTTGTTGTTGTTGCGGAAGGAAGTGTTGGGTGGTGGGAAAACGACAGAAGGGTACAAGTCCCTGAACTTGTAGCATTGAGAGATGACATGACCCGTGGCTCGACAGAATTGGCACTTTCCTCTGAACTGATTAGGAGAAGGGTTGGATGAGGCGACAGTAGAGGAGGGTGAAGGTGGCTGTTTGGAATAGGTGCGGTTGGATGGACGATAAGTCATGGCATTAGCCGTGGCAGGGTAAGGAGCAGGGGTGGTCGTGTGTTTAAGTGTGAGTTCGAAGTTGATTAACTTCTCATGAAGGGCCTCAAAAGTGATGGGTTCATCACGAGCACGGATGGCATCAATGATAGGTTTGTAAGTTTCGTACTCGAGACCACGAATGGCTTTGTCAATAATGTCTTCAAGGTCCATAGGTTTGCCCATAATGGCAAGTTGATCGGTGCATGCTTTAATGGCATGCATATAGTCGGTAATGGTTTGGTCGTTTTTGGATAAGGAGCGGAGACGATCTTTGATTTGGAGAACATGACCGCGAGATGGGTTGGCATAGGTAGTGGCTAATATGGTCCAGGCTTCATGGGTTGTTTTAGCTTGAAGGACAAGAGGTGTGATGATGGGTGGTATTGTTCCGAGGAGGGCACCAAAAAGAAGACGGTTTTGGCGCTTCCAAGTTGAATAGGCAGGGTTAGGGCTAGTTTTCTTGTCGGCAGAGGTGATAGTTTCGGGTGGGACAGGGTTTTTGCCATTGAGATATGAGCAGAGATCATAGCCGAAAAATATTGACTCGATCTGGGTTTTCCAAGGAAGGTAGGTTAAGGGTGTGAGTTTCTCCACCATGGAGAGGTTGACAAGAATGAGAGGTGAGTTGGGATCATTAGGGTTGGTGATTGTTTGGGAGGTGTTAGTCATGATGACCGAGGTAAAGCGTCGGGCTGTTTGTGGGAAATCGAGTTAGGATCGATGAAGGTCTTGATACCATATAAGAAGAGAAGTTTGTTATGTAATTGCTTGCTTTATTAAACGATGAACAAGAGGTACATATATACTAGTTACAAGAGAGCGAAACCCTAGACATAACTTGACGGAGAAGCTAATACAATAAAAGGAAACAAGATATACAAAAGATATGAACGAGAATTATGGTATGTAAAAATATATACACTAAGATACGGAAATATCTTCAATACTATGGACTATAGACGCAGATTTGTTGAGGGAGGGAAAATAGGGAGCTTCATCAGTGAAATATTAGGAGGAGGATTAGGGTAAAATCTCAAAAGGGATTATATGCAAACGCAAAAGTCAACGGGTTTGTATCAATCGGGCTTTTATTTTGCTTTGTTCTATTGTTTTCCAAATTCTTACTCCGTATTTGTCTGAAGTTTAAGACAAATCAAATACGGAGTAGTTAAATAAGACAAAAGTGAAATGAATATGAAAAAACATTATATTGGTCTCATGTACTCAAATGTGTTGATATTTGATCCGCTTTAAAGCTAAGACGGATAATTCTGTAATAAGGGAGACTAATTTCTTCCTCTTACTTATTCAGACAGAACTATTCAAATAAATTTAAGAAGGAAGTGGAGTTTGAATCCCATACCTCTATGGTATCATACATCATTTAGGAATGACAATGATTCGGATTGGGTCAAGCCTCATACATAATCCACCGGTCTCTTAAAAATCTCACCCACCCATCTATCATCCATATTAATTTGTCATCTGTCATCCATCTATCTATAATACTTGGATAAAATGGGTAGATCGGATGATAAACGGGTGATTACAATTATACATTTTTTAAGCTAATAAAAACATGATCCCTCCGAAAAAGTGATGGTGAAACCCGTTGGATAGATATTTACGAGACCATGTTTATCTATCTAGCCCAAATTGTAATTAGCCCAAGTTGTACCTTTTCTGTCTCAATCTTTTTATTTGTTGTAATTAAAATACTTCTTACAAAGAATTGAAAAAGACAAACAAATAATTAAGACATAATATAGGTATTTTCTACAATATAAATTATTCATATTTAATTTTGAATAGCTTAACATCAAACAAAAACATACAATATATTATGATTTTATTTCTAAATTGGTTTTTAAATATTTTAAGTACACATTTTTGAGTAATTAATGTGATTTACAGGTTTATCTAACTTGAACTTAAGTTAGAAGGTGGTTTTAGGTTCGATTAAGCTCGAGCCATGGGTCAAGATTTACGGGTTTATTACCCTTATAAAATGGGAAGGTCCATATTTTTTCGTTTTGTAACAAGCCTAAACACACGTGACGGGTCAAATATGTATACAAACTTTTAGAAAGGGAGTAAAGATACTTATCTGCGACAATAACATGCGCATATGTGGTAAGATTCACAAGTTCATGTAACGGCCGAATATATAAGCCATATGACAATGATAATATCTTATTGAAGATCTTGCACTTAGAAAGAACTAAACAGAAAAATAAAATAGGTAAAATATTTAAAAGAGCCTACCCGTGCAATTTGCACGGGTCGGGTTTAAAACTAGTTGAAATATACATAAAAAAAACCTATCAATAATCCACAAATGATAGATTTAGTACAAAATCTCATTGAAAACGGCACGTATCCGTCACTTTGAGTGACGGATACCATTTCCTCTCACAAATGACCCAAATAGAGGAGAAAAGGAAGCACATGGGGTGCCCCACCTTGTCCCCCCTATCCGTTTTGTGAGTGACATTACCCGCCACTTGCTTCGACCCGTCTTCAGGAAGACTAACTGTAGATTTAGATGGTAACCAACTTGTATACTCCCTCCTATTCTAAATAACTCTCCATATTTTCTTTTTCGTCTATTCACAATACTCTCCCTATTTCCTTATTTGGCAAACTTTTATACTTATTTTAATCACCCCACCCCACAACAATACCCCACAATACTTATACTTTATCTTATTTTAATCACCTTACCCCACAACAATACTTATTTTAATCACATAATACCTTCCCTCTCTCCAATCTCCTATCCCACTACAATACTTTATCATATAATACTCTCCTCCCTTAATTCACGTGCCCTCCATGAAAGGGGAGGGTTATTAAGAGCATCCGCAAAGGTGAGGCTCCCCATATCTTCTCTTTCCTTTTCTTATTCGTCCACCTCATTTTCCACTAACTTTTCCATTTACCCTCCCCATTTCATAATTACATTTATGCAACAATGGGGTTCCCCAATTCACACACAAAAATTTGGGAACCTCCCCAAAAGTAACACAAATTGCCTTACTTTTTCTTTGGGGAGCTCCTCTAAAAACAGTGGAACCCCAAATGTTGGGGAGCTTTGTGCAACAATGAGGAGCCCCATATGAGGAGAGAGAGGACATATGGGGAGGCACCTCCCCACCTTTGCGGATGCTCTAGGAGCATCCGCAAAGGTGAGGCTCCCCATATCTTCTCTTTCCTTTTCTTATTCGTCCACCTCATTTTCCACTAACTTTTCCATTTACCCTCCCCATTTCATAATTACATTTATGCAACAATGGGGTTCCCCAATTCACACACAAAATTTGGGAACCTCCCAAAAGAATACAAATTGCTTTTTTTTTTTTTGGGAAGCTCCTCTAAAAACAGTGGAATCCCAAATGTTGGGGAGCTTTGTGCAACAATAAGGAGCCCCATATGAGGAGAGAGATGACATATGGGGAGGCACCTCCCCACCTTTGCGGATGCTCTAAGAATAGGAGGGAGTATTTACCAACTAAAAATTTGTTCACTAAAAATACATACCTTGACCGAATCTCAACTACACTGAAAGTCTCAAACGCATCGTGGGTACCAGTTGTGTAGTGGGTAACTGGGTCACTTAAATTAACAACAACAAAGTACATTGTTTATAGGCAACTTTATTTGAAATAAAAAAATAATTCATACATATTCCCTCCTATTCATTCATTTTGTCTCTCTTTCCTTATCGAAGCTAATCGGATTTTTGTCCCTCTTTCCTTTTTTGGTATTTTTTGTGTGGTCCAGATTTAATTACATGTGGGGTAGAGTGAAATAGAGTATTTTGTGTGGTCCAAAATCATTTTCTTAATTCTTGTGCAAAATAGAAGGGGGACAAAATGAATAAATAGAATGAAGTATTTACAACTGAAAACAAAAATATGTTTTTTAATGGACGTCGGACAGCTAAAATGTGAAAACCTTTCGGCGGGTCCAATGTCACTTTCCTCTAGTAACCAACTACGGAGTATATATATATCACTAATTATATGTTTACAATTAAACAAATAATGTCACCTAATCCAATAGGTATAGGCATAGGCATAGGCATGAGTAATATAAGAAAAAGAAGAGCAAAGATAATGAAGAAACAAAAGACAGATAAAATGAGTGGAAGAGGGAAAGTGGTTTGCGTGACTGGAGCATCAGGTTACATTGCTTCATGGCTAGTCAAGCTTTTACTCATCCGTGGTTATACTGTTCATGCTGCTCTTCGTTTCGCTCGTAAGGAGTAATATCTCTCTCTTTTTATTTTTCCTTTAAATAATATAGAGTACCCATTCTTCTCATTTGAATCCAAACAATATCTTAACTCAAAATTATTCTAAATATTGGTGTATCTTTTCAAAATAGTCTTAACAAATAAAGGTGGGTAATAATTCTGGCAAAATTGACCCAAATAACTTGACCCACACCCTAACAAATGGCTGGAAGCTGACTCGAAACATAAAATAACCAAACCTGCCCGAATTCTAGCATTTGCGAAATAACCCGATCCAACCCACACCCGACATGGGACATAATTGATCCGTTTACCAATCTATGAAAAAGGGAAAGCAAAGCAAGAGAAGGGAAGGAAAAGGACGGAAAATCGAGAAAAAGAGTTTTTTCCTATTTTTTTCTTTTCCTATTTGTGTTATCTAAACACTATTATTAGAGAATATATTACAATATATAGGAGACCGTCTTGGAGGATACTCCAAGCATATTCCTAAATAATATTCTATAGGATATTATCATGATACACATAATAATATCTTTCCTAATACTCCCTCTCATCCAAACCAAAGGTTACATTTGACTTTATTACGCTTGCCGAGGCGCGTTTTGCAACGTGAATATCTTTAGTTACACATTATTAAAAATTACGAAAACTTGATATTCTTATATCATTCATGACGATGAATCAAACAAGATCTCGCATGACTATATTTTCTCTTATACATTACTAATAATACCAAAGATTCTCTACAATTATGAATAGTGCCAAAAAGTCAAATGTAACCTTTGGTTTGGATAAGAGGGAGTATATAATATACTAGATTTAATGTCCGTGCGATGCACGGACCAATTTGTAATATCATAAGAATAATTGCTTTTGTACAAAATTACTGTTCTAACTTCATTTGAGTTGCCTTTTGATCGATTCCCGTCACTTTAATTTTGACGATTTCATTTATTAACATGAACAAACGTTCTATGAATTAACCTCCTTTCTTAACCCTAACTTTTATAGTAAACGTTAGATAAGTTTATATAAGTAAGTTGACTAAAAATTTAGAGTTTGGTTTTATAAATCAGACGGTAAAAGTGTCAAAAACCGTAAAAGAGTACATTGCTTCTATAACTAAGTTGACTAAACTAAATGATTAAACTAAGTATTGCTGATTTCGTTCAATTTACATGTACTGTGCTTCGCCTTCTAATCACTTTCGCAAACTCTTCACCCCTTTAGTTTTTGTCTTTTACCATGTCCACTTTGAATGTCCACCACCTTTATTGGACGGTCTATTTGAACCAAATTGTTATATTATACTCCCTCCATCTAGTAATTTATTTACATATTTTATTTGTGGGTATCTCATTCGTTTGTTTAAATTTCTTTGTAAGAAATACTATTATCCATAACACTCAAAATGATCAATTAATGATAAGGATACTATCTTGTGCATTGGCTGCATATAATTTTTTCCCGTCTAAGAAATAGTTAAGGTTAACATCTTTGACGCTTTTACTAATACAATAAAAAAAGACCTACACGGCTAGACGTAATACAATTCCTATATAATGATATATACGAATACACACAAAAGTTGCTATCTTGCATATAGAACCATGAGTTTGGCCATAAATAACCAATAAACATAGTACATTAAAACATTGGGATGAGTAACTCAACTTAATCTGCAACGCGAAAACAAACGTGTGTGATACACATACGTACGCAGTCCGGATCACCTGTCCCGCAATTTTGTCCCACTCCCTGTCCCATCCACAAAAAACTGACATGTGGCAAAAAATAAAATAAAAAGAATACAGGTCACGTGCATTCCTCCTCTACCACTCCATCTTCTTCTCCCCATCATAACTAGAGGTGGCAATCGGGTCAGTCGGGTCGGGTTTGGGTCGGGTCACGTCGGGTCGGGTCATATCGGGTTCGGGTCATATCGGGTCAGCATACCCTTTCGGGTCGAGTCGGGTCGGGTCATTTCGGGTCAAATGATGTATCGGGTCGGGTCGGGTTTGGGTCGGGTCATTATCGGGTCCGGTAACTTAATCACATTACTATAATTTTTTACCATTAAATTTAGTTTTTAACCTATTATTTGGTTTAATTAATCCATTACTAAGTCAAACATATCAATCTAAACACAAAATCACTTTCATTTTGATCAAAATTAAGCTTAATAATTGTCGGATCATCAATTTAATCGAATTGATGTCGGGTCGGGTCAATATCGGGTTGGTCAGGTCGGGTTCGGGTCACTGATAATCGGGTCGTGTCGGGTTACGGGTCGTCATCGGGTCGGGTCGGGTCGGTTTCGGGTCACAATATTTTCGGGTTCGGGTCGAGTCGGGTTTGCTCGGGTTCGGGTCGGGTCACTCGGGTCGGGTAAGACTTGCCAGCTCTAATCATAACCCAAATAACCTTATAATCCGATCAGCACTCCATCATCGTTCATCACTATTGCTCACCTCACATCATAAATCAAACACCACGCACGAACTTGGGATCGAAACCCGAGTATCGCTTCAGCAACGACAACCACCATCTCCAAGGTAACAATTCACAGGGTATTTACCTTCTGAAATTAATAACTTGAAGAAATTAGAAGAGTTTTAAGTAGCGAATAATCGTCTTCAAGGCGATATTCCTGGAGAAATAGTACAATGTAGATTGCTGAGAGTACTTGATCTTGAAGGAAATCAATTTACAGGGAAATTACCTGAAAATTTTACCCAATTGACTAATCTTAGGGTTTTGTCATTAGGGAAAAATCGATTTTTGGGGTCAATTGGGGTCGGGTTTGGGAACATGGAGAGTTTGGAAGTGTTGAATTTGAGTGAAAATGATTTAACTGGGATTATCCCAAATGAGATGCTGCAACTTACTAATCTGACCAGTTTAAACCTTAGTTATAAAAAATTTTCTGGTCAAATTCCTTCAGAAATCGGATTATTGAGCAGTTTAATGGTGTTGAATTTAAGTAGTAACTTTTCGGGTTTGATTCCGAGTAGTATTGGGAAGGGGTAAGGGGGAAGAAGATAGAGTGAAAGATGAAAGAATAAATGCACGTGACTTGTATTCTTTTTATTTTATTTTTTGCCACATGTCAGTTTTTTGTGGATGGGACAGGAAGTGGGACAAAATTGCAGGACAGGTGATCCGGACTGATACGTACGAACAAAAAATTCCGTCTCATACTTACATAATTACCGCCATAAAATTGGGATGGGTGAAATATTACATCTTTATTCGCACTTGACAATAAACAACGAAGTATATGTTGAGAATTTTTCTCAAATGGTCTCAACAATTTCAGCTCTAAATAATAATCACAAGCAAGGTTCACAAGAAATTAAGAGCATAATGAAAAATACATTAAAGAATACTAAGAGATCATCTCGTGATATATGTTTTTAAAAGTATCTCACGATATTATTGATAAAATTTTGAAATACTCCCTTTATCTTATTCATTTATCTACATTTGATTCAAATACTCATTTACAAAAAATATAAATGGTAAACAAATACTTAGGACGGAGTGGAGAATATTGAAAAACACACTTGTATTTGTTTATATTATGCCATTTTGGTGCATACCCAAAAGTAACCTAGTCATTAAGAAACTATAGAGCAAATAAGAACTAATAGATAAATTAGTAGCTACTCTAGAGAAGGACAACGTATACCACACTATCGCGTACTTGTCAATGAAGGTTACTTCTCATCATTCGTAATCATAGCCTTCGTCGAAATTTACTTTCGTTACCATAAATCCAAGCCGAGCAAATGAACGCTATTTTAGACAATGATCATATACAGCTCATTCTTCTAATCTGGCATCAAGAATAAAGAGAATTATTAGATTCATTAACACAATATCAACCATCAATCACATGATGAATAAAACAGATAACTGCAATCCATCAATAAAGACAATCATATGAAGAATAAAAGTATAAAACAGATAAAAGCAATTAATAAATCGGAATGTAACAAAAGAACAGAACAGATATTATTTCAGTTTGTAACCTCTCAAATTTTATTGTAATTCTTTATTTTTTAACATTATTAAGATTTAGATATATTTTTCCGCAAGAAATTAATAGAAAAAGTTGTTGAAGCTCTACTAAACTCCATCGGTTCGTAAAATTGCACTTATAGTTCAATTCTAATACAAACACCAAGTATACGTAAATCTTATATTAGCATGGTCATATATGTATTTTTTATTTTTTTTATAACTCTTAGAATTTATAGTTCCATTCTAATACAAACACCAAATGTACGTAATCTTACGTTAGCATGGTTATATGTGATTTTTTATTTTTTTTATAGTCTAAGAATTTTATAAAAGTTGGACTCTCTGTAATCGCCCGAAAAAAGCTTCTTTTAATAATATAGATAGATTATCTCCAAATATAATCATTGATAATTAATTTAGGTAGTTTACGAAAGTTGGACTCTTTGAAATCGCTCGAAAAAAGCTTCCTTTATTAATATAGATAAATTCTCTAATAACTATAGAACTCCTCCAAACAGATCCTTTGTGTCTAATAAATACCTCGCCCAAACAGATATTTTAGCTCAAGTACATGTCATAATGTATTTCAAGTATAATATACTCCTTCCGTCCCGGTCATTTGTTGTCCTTCTCCATTTTTGGATGTCTCAGTCAATTGTTGTCCTTTCTATTTTAGGATTGCATTTGATGAGTAATTTGATCATTGACATCCAATTTAGTCCACTTGTCATCTTATAATTGGCTCTTTCCTCATTCATTGGTCTTTGTGCCAAAACCAAAGGACAACAATTGTCCGGGACGGAGGGAGTACTACATATAAATCCAACATTAGGCAGCATTTTATCAATGTTATGCCCGTGTCGTCTAGACTCCCCATTATATCGTTGTTCGGTTGTATGTAAGAATGCTAATGACCAAGCATCCCCACTAAACTAAAAGAATAAGAAAGCTCTAATATTTTCCCGCTTAAATGAAAATTCTATATTTGGGCTTCATTATATCTTATCTACAATTGGGCCAAACTGCTTAATTACATATAATTCTATTTCATTTACACATTTATATGTCTACAACTGGGCCAATACTAATTAATTACATACAATAACTAACTTACTACTCCGTACAAGATAAGAGCATTATATTGTTTTTACTTCTAAAACGAAAAAATTGCGAATAATTTTTTTTTTACACTTTAATTTAATACTATCTATTTCTACTGTATACAACGTGAACATTTAAATTTTGGTTATTTTTTTATTTTTTTTGATTTAATATATACATAAGTATATTTATAACAACTTAGATACACACAAAATAGTTTCAGCAATTGTATATACGGTAACAGTGTTGAACCTTTTTTTTCTATCTTTTAATATAAAATATTACTAATATTAAGTTTTATTCTATACTAAAATTTCAAATGGAGTTAAAATAAGTTAAATATAATTAGATAATTGATAAATTATCTAATGTCCCTATCTAAAAAACCGCGTGTGCGCGGGATTTATACTAGTTATATAAGAGCATAATAAGAATTATGGAAAAGCTTAAATTTTATTAACAAGAGAATACAACCTATTTATAAATCACTTTCTTAATTTTAAAGGATGTCTACTTTTGGGGAAACAAACAGATGAGAAAACAAAAACAAGACATTTGATGGAATTAGAGGGTGCAAAAGAGAGACTTAACTTATTCAAAGCAGATTTATTGGAGGAGGGCTCCTTTGATGCAGCTATATTTGGGTGTGATGCTGTTTTTCACACTGCTTCTCCTGTTATTTTCAATATCCATGATCCCCAGGTTCGCTTTCTATTCATCCTTACGCTTTATCGGAATTTGTGTACTTTAATAAGTTTCGCTTATGATCGTCGAGGAGTCTATTGATCGAATACGAAAGAGGGGGTGAATTGAGTATTAAAAACGATGCCCACTTTTTCGATCTATATGATGTAAAATAATTATTTGATTTTATTGATTAAAATCAACTAATTAATTTACTAATAATAAACACAAAATCGAAATAACAAAAATAAAGAGAGAGAGAAAGAGAGAGAGACACACAGGATTTTGAAGTGGTTCGGTTTCACAAGTCGAAACCTACGTCCACTATTCTCGATTAATAATTTTTAGTACCTTTCTACGGATTACAAAAATTATCAATCCACTCGTATAATCAACTATATGATTATAACTCAGATTGAGTATCGCTAAATACTCTAGATTGCTCTTACGTTAATAAGAAAAGCACAACGATAAATACTAATCTCACGTTACGCGAGTGAGTATAATATCTTTGTGTACTTAGTATCCTATAACGATTTCTCTTTGAGTGATTGACAAATATGATGCGCGACTTTTGTATAAGCAATTTGTAAAATAAGAATTAAAGCTCAAATAATTTTTGCTTAAATATTTTTCTCTTTGAAAGTGTAGATGTGTCACTCTTTAAATGTTGAATAAAGAGAGGTATTTATAGTTGTAGGGAATTAGGGTTTTAGAATATTCTGGAAGGTGTGAAACCCTAAATGACTTGACGAACAAGTAGGAGGCAAGGGTGTGGAGATTTCGGCCTCTAGGGTTTCGGCCTCTAGGGTTTCGGTCCATTCGGCCTCCATAGCCCACAACAAATCGAGATAGAATTTAGTTGAAACCCTAGGTTGCATGACGACATAAATATCGTGTTACAAACCAATAGTTTATTCAACTTAAATTCTTATTAAATAATTCCAATTATATAAATACTCTCTTATTTTTATCAAACATTAAAAATATATTTTCCAAAAATTAACGCATCATTTTTGTCTAGCAGTGAAGTTATGGCTATGAGGTCATAACTTCACTAACCTTTAAATCAAACAAAGTAAAACCATTACCGGATGACGACCTATACTATCTAATCTTCAGTAGATCTTCAGTAAACGAATCGTCTCTTCACAAGCCTCTCATCTTGAGTCTCGTGGTTGATTTCTGATCTTGATCTTGCTTGAATACAACGATCAAGTGTCTTTGAAGTTGTACCTCCTTGGTCTAAACTTCAAGCTTGTGTCATTGTAATTGTTCCTTTCTATATTAAGACTTAAGCACACAATTACACGCATATGTTTATAATATTAAGTCCACATACAAATCATTACTATCATTATCAAAACAACTAATTAGGACTAAAGGTCCAACAATCGTCTTTTTAAAAAGACCTCTCACAATCTCTCCCCCACTTGCTCTCCAATCTACTCTCTCAGTCTCTCACTTGTAACTTATGAGAGGTCTTTTTAAGGTGAGAAAAGTGTCGTCTTCAATGAGAATTTATGTACGTGTGATAAGTCAAGCTTAATTACCGGGTATTTACTTTGATCGTGTATATGATTTCAGCATCACGTTTCTGCTTATAGGAGCTCAACGAACCCAAGAAACATGTTTATCAATAAAGGTCACTTAACAATCTAATGTCGTATGGTTCAAATTACCAATTAATATCACTTAAATCCAATTACTAAGCAATAGTAAAGCAGAAATATGGGTCGAATTCAATATCTAAACCCATAATAACTGAACCAAGTGATTATTTATTTAGTAATGGCACATTGAATGACTACTTTTAAACTAAAGAGTAAAGAGTATAAGAGCATGGACATTGAAGAGTATGTAACAATCCTCTTATTTTTTCTTTCTCCCTCTATCTTTTTGACACATCACATTCTCTTTCATCCAACCCATTCTCCACTATCTCCATCCTCCTCCTTCTCTTCTTCTATTTTTTTCTCACATCAAAGAGGATCCTCTTTACTTCCTCTTTCATATTTTAATTATTTTTTCTATTGGAAATCAAATAAAATAATGTCCAAATACTATATTTTTATAGGTGAATGAAGAGAGTTGGCACAAGGGCCTAGGTTGTACTTCCTCTAAAAATAGAGGAAGACTTCCTCTTCCTCCTTCAAAGAGGATGTTTAATAGTAGTTCCACATTGAAGAGGACATCCTCTTAGCACCCTCTTTCATCTAAGAGGATGGTCAATCCTCTTCAATGTGGATGCTCTAAGGACATTAACGCAATTTGTTGACACTTGAGAGCATGAGCAATAGAGAGGATGATATGATCCTCTTATTTGTTCTTTCACCCACTTATTTTTTGACATATCACTTTTTTTATGACCCGTCTTCATTTCAACTATGTTTATCCTCCTCTTTATATTTTTGTCCACAATAGAGAGGATTCTCTTATACATCCTCTACCCATTTATGCAAATTTTAACTTCTTACAAATGAAAAAAATAAAGGAAAATAATCCACATGGAAAAATATTACTGTATTAGATAGTTGGCACAAGGGTCAATGTTACACTTCCTCTAAAAGTAGAGGAAGTAGAGAACATTCTTTTGCTAAGAGAATGTTCCATACATCTCCACAATAGAAAGGGCTTCCTTTTAATGGAGTGAGAGTGTTAAGAGTAGGTTCCCTCCTTTCTATTGTGGATGCTCCGACACCCAACTCAATAATACAGAGCATTTCCCTCTCAAATTCTAATATGGTATCATCCATGGTTAAAGTCCTCAGTATGATGACAAACTAAACTGGGCCTTTATTTACCGGTGGGGTGAGGCTTTGTTTAATTCTAACTTGGCCCAATTTAAGCTTGTTTGGAGTCGGAAAACATCCATCTATTGATGGCTTCGCTCATATTAAAGTGGGTCTTACATGTGAGGATGAATATGAAGAAACCGATATGTACCCAGTTGTGAGTGTCCCACATGCATGGGTAAAAGATTAGAGAGTTACACTTTACAACTAAGTTAAGAGCTACTCCCTTAAGAAGCAACAACTGTTTTAGGGAATCAAGAATAAATTTGGTGGGTGCTATGATGCTCTATGAGTCTCAATTTAATGTTGCAACTGCTGCATACCAGAAAACAGAGGAGGAGATGCCACCGGGTACGGCTTTTTTGGGGGCAATTGATGAACATGCTGACTACATTCACCAATTAAAAGTAGGGACTACAATTTGGATTGTGGGCGCCATGAGTTCGTGCGATATGGTCACAATTCATGTTGATGGTTCCTGGGAGATGTCGCGAAAGGCGGGATATGGATGGACTTGTTCTAACTCTAATGATAATATTACAACTCATTGGATCTCTGGTTATGCACAATGTCCGGAACAGGCGGAAGGTAAGGCTATAATTGAAGCTATGAGATGGGCTCTTGCTAATAATTTGCTCCATATTTCTATCCACTCCGACTGTATTACCATGTTGAGTCACATTGCAGTGGGCACTTCCAATAATCACCTTACATGGACAACCACGAAGGATATCTATGATCTAGCTTCATTGTTTCATTGTTTTTCAATTTCGTACGTTAATAGATCTTGTAATGTTTTAGCTCATAGATTGGCAAATTGGGCCAGAGCTTGATTTGCCTCTCTACTTGTCAAAAAAAAAAAAAAAAAAAAAAAAAAAAAAAAAGCTACTCCCTTTATTTTTAATTGATTTTCTAGTGAAACCTTTTTCATCTTAGAAAGCAATTCTTATATCCTACACCCATGTGTAGGATACTACATACTCCCTCCAACTCGCCACTCATCCTCAACTTCCTCCTTTTTTTTTTTTTTTTTTTTTTTTTTTTTTTTTTCTTTTACTTTTTTTTTTCTTTTAAAATTTTAAAACAAATATTAACTTCCATTTTTAAGAAAAGTTATCACGGTCATATTTAGTTTAAGTGTTACGTAGTGTTATATTCACGATATGACACTATTATATTCATTTTAAGTTTAGTGAATATGACAATATTTTTTATGAATATGTGCTTTAAAGTGCGATATTCACAATATGACACTATCATATTCACTTTCAGTTTAGTGAATATGACAGTGTAGTTTGATGAATATGTATTATGGGGTGTGATATTCATCCGATGGTTCTATTATATTCACTTTCACTTTAGTGAATATGACAATTATAGTTTAGTGAATATGACTTTATTTGTTCAAATATATTGAACAATAATCATGAACGTTTAATTTCATACCAAAATCGCATAATACAAAATAATTTAAGGAAAAAAAATTATGTGATATGATATGAATATGTCAATTACGTTATGTGAATATGTGAGAAAAAATAAAACAAATAACAAAATATATCAAATATGATCTCAATTTGTAGAGGAATAAAAATTATGAATAATAATATATTTTTTATTATTTTCTAATTTATTAAATTTATAATTTATTTATTATAAGAAAAAAATTAAGAAAAGGGGGTACCATGCACCATGCTCCTGGGTGCAGGGTATAATTTACCGTTTAAAGAGTATATGTGTTGTGGACTTGTGGTCATCGAGCGGTTCGTTATCAGAGATGGTGGGTATGACTTGTACACTAATGTCCACCCCCGAAATAATACTTGTCACTTGTCTCTGTGTATAAATATTGGTGGTTTAGATTAATATACTACTAACTAGTTTGAATGCCTGTGCGTTGCAACGGGGTAATTAATTTATTTATAATGCAAAAAAAAAAAACGTTATAATGGTTTAATGTTTACATTATATGTCTAATGATTTGTTTACATATTATAAAAATATCTCTTTCAAAAAAAAATAAAAGATTAATATATACGTGGGTTAACTCTCATTTATAATCATAAAATCACCCCACCTTATACTAATCTTTCGATGTGGGACAATTCTACTATTTATAAGTAATATATTCACCAAACTTGGATTTTTTTCTGATGTGGGACAATTCTACTATTTATACGTAGTATATATTCATCAAACCTGCATTGTTTTTTATTGTGGACAAATAACATACTCAGAATTACAACATCTTTTTTGCACTTAGTTCGACATCTAAACAGATCCCGAATACCAAATACAGACAATTGTTACTCATTATATCTAATAGTTATATTTAAATTTAATAATATGATCAAGTACTCTCCATTAATATTTGTACGTTGTTTTTCTTCAAAAAAAAATTTAACATAATTGAGATACGGAAATTTCCTGTAGTACCCCTTAATTTTGTCAGATTTTCCATGTTACCCCTAGTTTTAAGAATCTGCCTATGGTACCCTTGAGGTTCTATTTTTTTTGCCCATGACATTGGTACCCCCTAATGTAAAGGCTGTCAAATGGACGTTAAGTTTGATAGCGTGACAATAAAATAACAATTAAAAAATAATAGCCCCTTTATTGTTTTATTGGTACGGATATCTCTTTCTTTTAAATGAAAATTTAATTAACTATATCATTATAATATTGGAAATTTCGCATGGTAACCTTGAACTTTGATAGATTACACATGCTACCATGGACTTTTGTTTTCTATTTTTTTTTTTATCATAATTAAAATATGTGCAAATGATTGGAACCTATACTCTAATGATAGAATATTTTTTAACACAATTCTAATTATATTATTTAAACGTAGTATATTTACCACACCTACATTATTTTTCAATATGTGACATATAAAATCTATAGGTAGAAAATATAATGATATAAACTTTTAAGAGCTCTCCAAGACAATACTTAAGAGACTCAAAAGATTTTGGGTTGATGCCTAAGTTCCAAAGATGCCTCATATTTATAATCATAGAATCACCCACCTTATGCTATATTTCGATGTGAAAAAATTCTATTTTTTATATGTAGTATATTTATCACATCTATATTATTTTTCAATGTGGGACATATAACATACTATGAAATACACCATCTTTAATATGTGCAAATTATATGAAATCTATATATACTCTAATGATAGCATTTCTTACCATGAATCTAATAATATTATTTTCATAATTTTTTTACCGACATTATTTTGCCAAATGAAATGTAAGTTTTTATATAAAAATTAGAAACATCACTTGAATATAAAATAAGAAATACAGAGTATATATTATAATAACTAAAAGATTTTCCAAAGATTAACTTAGGTTAGAAATCATTATTATAGAGACAGTAATACAAACTCTTTTAAAAGCTCTCTCTGACAATACTTAAGAGAATCAAAAGATTTTGGGTTATGACTTCTATTTATAATCATAAGATCACCCTGCCTTATGGTAATCTTCCGATGTGGGACAATTCTAATATTTATACATAGTATATTCACCACACTTACATTACTTTTCAATGTAGGACAAATAACATACTAAGTACACCATTTTTTTTGCACCTACTTTGACATCAACCCAATTTAATAATGAGAAAATACAATACAATACAATCTACACTCTAATGATAGCATTTTTTTGTCACAATCTAATTATATAATTTTCATACGATACTTTTTTGTCAAATGAAATATAAAATTTTTATATCAAAATTATAAACATCGCTTTAATATAATATAGAAAATGTATATATATGGGACAGTTCTATTATTTATACATAATATATTCACCACACCTACATTATTTTTCAATGTGGGACATATAACATACTAAAAAGTACATATCTTTTATATCAAAAAAATTTGGGTTAATACCTAAGTTTCAAGGATACCTCCTATTTATATTTATAGAATCACCCTACCGTATACTATTATTTCAATGTGAGATACATAATTTAATTATTTAGACGTAGTATGTTCATCATGCCTACATTATTTTTCAATGTGAAAGATATAACATACCAAGAAATACATGTCTCTTCTTAAAAAAAACAACTATTGTATACATATTATTTTTCTTTGAAGGTAAAACCACTTAGTCTCGATCATTAGATAGGGATCTCTACATCGTAAATATAACGACTCATTAACGCTCTATTACTGCATTTAGAAGACAACCATTAGTAAAATCTTTAGTTTTGTACTGTGTCAGGAGACTACCATTAGTAAAACCTTTAGTTTTGTATTTTTTGATTTTCTTGTTCATGTTCTTAACTCTTTCCCGGGTAGTTCCCAACGATTTCCACTTTATTTTTTATATCATATCGTAGATAATGATAGAAAATCTTAAGAGCTCTTTAAAACAATATTTATACGACTCAAAAAATTTTGGGTGGATACATAAGTTCCAAATATGCCTCATATTTATAATCATAGGATCACATCACCTTATACTAATCTTTCGATGTGGGACAATTCTACTATTTATATGTAGTATATTCACCACACCTACTTATTTTCCAATTTGGGACAAAACATACTAAAAAGTACACAATTTTACGTATTAAGAAGTACACCATCTTTAATATGTGCAAATAATATGAAATCTATAATCTAATGATAGCATTTTTTACCACAAAGCTAATTATATTATTTTCATAATTTTTTTAACGATATTTTGTTGCCAAATGAAATGTAAAAGTTTGATATAAAAATTGGAAATATCACTTGAATATAATTTAGGAAATATACATATTATAATAATTAAAAGATTTTCCACTTTATTGTTTACATCAAAAATTATACTTTCCTAAATTGATTTTTGATGATGTGGACGCTCTAAAATCGCTCGAAAAAAAAAACTTATATATATATATATATATATATATATATATATATATATATATATATATATATATATATATATATATATATATATATAGATACTATCTACCTAGTATAAAAGCTAGGTTTTTCTTTTGATTTTTATTGGTGCCTTATATTCAGGAGTAGTGGGCCCCTACGAAATTTTGGTGAATTAATTACTCTCTCTATAATTTAGGGTCTCGTCAACTATGAAAAGTTACAGTAATCAATACAATACAAAATAATTCAAAATATTAAAAAATAATAAATTACAAAAAAATGAGAAAAAGACTACAAATATTGAAACTATTGGGAAATAAATGGGAAAATTGTAGATATGTAAAAATCGCAAGAAAAATATATTCTAAAAAAAATAGAAGACGACATCAAATAATAAGACCCAAAATAATTATTAACGTGTAAATTTTTTGGAAATTAATTCTGATAAATAACTAAAATAATACTTAGTTTAAAACATTTTCAAAAAAAATTAATAATTATAAAAGAATGAAAAGTCGTTTAAACAAACTCACTATGATTAACAAGAATATTTGAGGAAAAAAAATATGAATGCCTTGAATGCTAATAAAAGAAAATGACCTAAAAAATTAAAGAGGAGAAAGACAAAAATAATTTTGTTAGCAAATAAGGAGATGGATATATAATAAAATAACTAAAAATAATCCAGAAGAAAAATAAGAAGGGTATTTTCTAAAAAAAAGTATGCAAAACTTTATATTAAATTTTAAGATGTAAATGAAAATTAACCGTTATAAAATGGCTAATGATCGAAAGGCATGAAATTAATGTACCGCGTTATTACTTATCAATAGTTGTGGCTTTTAATTTTTATACAAAAATACCAGGAGGGAGTGGTATGAGGGAGATGACTAGATGAGATATTAATGTTTGGGAGAGAGAGGGGTTATGTTAGTGTAGGAGGCGGAAGTATAGGGTTAGTTAATAGTTAGTATTAGGAGAATAGAAGAGGTTGGGGACATGGAGTCATATTGGAGTCTTAATGGAATAATCGGTTAGTTTGATGAGTTTTTTTTTTTTTTTTTTTTTTTTTTTTTTTTTTTTGGTGACCAGGGGTTGAATCCCCCCGGGCACATGCAATACCCTGCAAACCACGTGTGCCATGTAAGACATCCTTTCGGATGAGTTGTTTTTGGCTCATCTAATTTTGTTTAGATTTGGGCTCATATTTTGTTATTGGATCTTAAGATTAAGACGGGTTTATCAAAACACAAATTATAGAATAAGAAGAGGTAGTAAGACGGTCAATATTTGTAGCTATTCATCAATGGGACTGTCTTATGGTGTGCGTCCGTCTCATGCAATAACTACTGAAAAGTTATTATTATTATCATCCTATGTCACTAACATTATTATCCGATACGCTTTTACCTAACTATTGAAATTTGAAATTATCTAATATGGAACACGTATGTGTATTAACTGTATTACTTCTAATTATATTTGTATTAATTAATATAACATATTTCGTATCTTATAATCTTAAAACCGTGCATTTTCTACGCGGGCATAAAACTAGTTCATTTAGTATACCGAAGTACTCGTATCATTTTTCCCAAATCTATCACATTTCACATATGCGCTTTTCTTCGATTATTTGGCTTTCCTTTCTTCACGTTTTGTCATTCACTAAACTTAAATGGTAACTGCCATTTAAAGCAGTAGAAGCCGTATCATTATAGCTACAACAACTATATAGCTACTGTGTGCTTTATTCATTGATCAATCTTTCAGGCTGATGTTCTTGATCCAGCAATCAAGGGAACGCTTAATGTCTTGTCCTCCTGTTGCAAAGCACCTACTGTTAGAAGAGTAATTTTGACATCTTCAATTGCCGCAGTTAAAAATTCAGAAAGACTAAAAGGTCCAAATGTGGTGGTCGACGAAACCTGGTTCTCTGATCAAGACTTTTGCAAGAAAAGGGCGGTATGTCCATATATCGTCACACATTTAATTTACTTACTCCATCCCAGTCAATAGTTTACATTTTCTTTATTTCTCCCTCACAAAATAAAGCATGTAAACTATTCACCAGTATATTATTATTGAGATTTTTGATGAGTCTGAGAGATAATGTGAGAGAAAGAAAAGAGTCTGAATTGAATCTTAAAAGATAAAATAATAATATTTTACTGTTGTTAAAATATATATTGAGTATGTGGATAAATATAGTTTAAGTGTTAGGCTGTGTTTATCGCATTACCAAGTTTGGTATGAGCAATAGTAAAATCCATTTCTCAACCAAAAAGTAGGAATAAAGTGGGGGTTACTGTAGCAAAATCTGAAGATGGGTCTTTGATTTCCCAGACGGTGCTTAAGACTTCTAAATAGTATTTTGTGTGGGTAAAAGCGGGTCCTATTTATTGTTGTTGAGATTTTTGATGGGTCTGAGGGATAAAGTAGAAGAAATAAAAGAATCTGAATTGAGTCTTAAAGATAAAATAATAATATTTTACTGTTGTTAAGATTCATTTTGAGTCTGTGGATAAACATAGTCTTAGGTCCAAGCCTTGTGAATTTATATAGCTTTATCATCTTTTTCTTTTACCTAGAAATGTCAGACATAGACTCACAAGTAGTTAACACGACTTCTATTAATACTAACTAGTAATACGTATCTTTGTTTTTGAAACTTTTGGGCTAACAGAAGTGGTATGCGCTCTCAAAGACATTGGCTGAAGAAGCTGCATGGAAGTTTGCAAAACAGAATAATATTGACTTGGTCTCAATAAATCCAGGAACAGTTCTAGGACCAATGTTGCAACCAATTCTTAATGAAAGTGTAGCTACAATATCCAATTATATCAATGGTAGTCCAACCTTGTCTATTTCTTACTACATTTTGTTTTTTTTATCTTCAAATATTGAAACATAGAAAACTTGGAATATAACTGCAGGGGAAAAAAAATGTTCAAATGCAACTTTTTGTTGGGTTGATGTCAAAGATGTGGCGATTGCACATATACTTGCATTAGAGGTTCCAACAGCACAAGGGAGGTACTGCCTAGTCGAGAGCGTTACGCACTTCGCTCATATTATGGAGATATTGCGCGAACTATATCCTTCTCTTGCACTTCCCAATAATAAGTGAGTTATTGTTTATTTTTGTCATATTAATTCATGTTCACCTGCTGCTTAGCTAGTAAAGCCACGTTCAAATGAGTGAACTTAAAAAAAATGGTTGTGAGTCCTCATCCGAACCATTATATTTGAAGTTATGCGGGGTCTTTTTAATTTACGAACAAATTTTGAAAGGGTCGGATTCAACAAATTAACGCACTACACCATGTTCCATAGTGAAATATACCCTCCACCTTCACTCCATAACCCTTAACTTCCACTTATCTACCACTTTCACTGTATCTTAACCAGACATCACTCCCTACATCAGCACATCTCTGACGTAGTTGACACCGCGCAGTGCCAATGCTGACCATCCTAACCTTGCACAAATCCTATTTCCTTCTCGAACGTCGATTTACCATCACAAAAATCATTCGTGCTGTAATATCCGACCCTCAAACACTATTTCCGGGTAGGAATCTTCCGAATAAGTGAATAGTATAGTTATTTTGTAAGTTTTTGGGTGTTTTTTTAGATCTACCTTTTAAATGTAGAGTTAATTGACAATTACTCTCTTTTATACACCACTTTTCTAAAATAACTCCCTTATGAAAACTTTTTAATAATTTACTCCCATAAAATGTTCTCAGGTCAAAAATTGCGCCCATTTGGACAATCCGGTGACATATTCCGTCAATATTTAAATTTTCTGTTTAAATACCTAATTTTATGACGAAACTGCCCTTCTTTATGTTTTTATATACTTCATCTTGTTGTTCTTGCTGTTTGTTTGTTCTTGCTGTTTGTTTACTCTGGGCATTGATGTTCGGGATCAATTGAATGTACTCATTTGGAGGATTAGAATACCAAAACTTGTCATCTACAAGGTAGGAGACATACAATTCGATAACAATTCGCTTAGCATTTTTCGGAATTCGAATCTGTCTCGAAACTACATTCATTTCATGCTCAATCCTAAACCAGTACCCTTTATTTCCTTCACCCATCACTGGAACACTCAAATCCGCGGGTAGTTCATCACTTATCCCACGCAAACAATCAAATCAGACCGCATCCGCTTCATTTGCTTGATTTGAACAAATCAGACCACCTGGAAAACGAGGTCAAGGGGGCAGTTTACCCGCATTTTTGGGCGCTTGTATCAGATTTTTCAATGAAAATGATCCCAAAACCTGCTATTTTGATTACTAAGGCGGTAATCGGTTGAATAAACCCAGAAAAATTGGGGGGTTAGAAAGAAAAATAAAAATTGGGGTTTTCAATTGGAGAAGAAATTTGAAAACTCTTTATGTTTTGAAGTAGAAAGTTAAGGAAAATGGGGATTTTAAGAGGGAGAAAGAGTAATAAATGAGTGTCAGAGTAGAAGAAGAAGAAGAAGAACGATTAATTGATGAAATTGGGTGGAGCACAGATTTCGATCTGGGTTGCTTGGATAGTTGAAGAAGATGAAGAAGGAGGATTGATGAAATGGTTGAATGAGAGGATGACATAATAAAAGGAGTAAATTATCAATTACACCCACGTCAAATGCACTTTTTTACATTTACTCCCACGTCAAATATTTTTTATAAATTACACCCAAGTTAATAGCTCAGTTTATAAATTGCACCCAACCCCATTTTCCGGCGAAAAAAATTATGAAATGACAATTTTGCCCCCGAGTCTATTAGTCTGATTTTGTGTGACTTTTGAGTTATTTCCTCTATTTCCTCCTCTCAACCTAATTTCCCCTCAAAGCCAGACGGGTCCCACCTTTGAGCTTCATCTTTCTCCTCCATTACAACTTCATCTTCCTCCTCCTCCATTACAACAATAACCATGAAACCTTCCCCGATTTCAATCATTTTTTCCTTACCAAATAAATAAAAAATCCAAACACCTATACTCCATACACAAATTAAAACCAATAAGCATTGATCCAACCTTAATTAATATCTCCTCCATTTTACTTCTAATTATTTCCCCTTAATAAAAGTACCCCTCTTTCCATTAATTCCCGTCTTTATTGAATCTGCACACCAAAAAACCGTAAAAATCAAAACTATCCTCCACTTTGGAGATTTGTAATCAATGGCAAGAATGGGTAGTGGCTATACTTTATTTTGTAGATTTGTTTTTTTGTAGAACATGAGAATAATAATTGAAATCAATGGCAACCGTAAAAATCAAACTCCATTTTGTAGAACATGTGATTTAGAGGTATTTATTTGGCAAATGTATTGGTTTATAATAATTTTGCTGTATATATGTGTGTTTGGTGGGACTTGTAGATGTTCACTCTGATTTAGTAATCAATGGCACATGAAAAAAGATGGGTACTGGATTTAATCGAAATCACAAGCTTTGATAAAGGTCGTTAATGGTGTTTTTGAGAGGTAAAGTACAGTAAAGGAGAAGAAGGTGGGTTTACTTAGTATGGAGTATGAAAAAACAATTATAAGAAAGGTAACCTATTTAATAAAAGAACAAGGTTAAAATCGTCATAAATTTAATGTTTTAATCAAAAAAATTTGAAATTTGACGGAAATGTGGTCGAAATCCGATATTGGGTGCAATTTATAAACTGAGCTATTAACTTGGGTGTAATTTATAAAAAAAATTTGACGTGGGAGTAAATGTAAAAAAGTGCATTTGACGTGGGTGTAATTGATAATTTACTCTAATAAAAGACTAAAGAAAGATAAAAGAATACATAAGGAGCAATTTCGTCAGGAAAAAAAGAGAGATTTTTCACCTGAAAGTGCCAATGGGTGCAATTTTTGACCTGCGAACATTTTATGAGAGTAAGTTATTAAAAAGTTTTCATAAGGGAGTTATTTTAGAAAAGTGGTTTATAAAAGGGAGTAATTATTCATTTACTCTTAAATATATAAATGAAAAGGAGGGGTTGTCGGAGTGCGGTGAAGATGGCGATGGTGAGAGGGTGATGGTGATGTCGTTGGTGGGTCTGACGGTGAGGATGAAGCTTCGTTTTTGCCTTAGTTTAAGGGTGGTGTTGGTAGTAAATTAGTTCCCAAGTGATCTTGCCCCCATTGTGCACGTGTATAGACCTAAATATTTGAGGATTGAGGTCCCTTTTGAAATAGCACAGGTTCTTTGATGAAATAACACAAAAACAATTAAAAAACTAACAACATCCTGGTGAAAAAAAAAATAAAAATAAAAAATCACACCCCTTGCGGCTTTGCCTACCCTTCTCCTTTTTTGTGCTATTTATCAAAGGATATGTGCTATTGTATTGAATAGAGTGTGTTATTTTAAGGGGTTCTCAATCCTAAAAAAGGTAGGGTTCTAAATCTTTAGATATTTAGAGGTTCTCACCATAATAAACCGGATGAGTTATTGAAATAAATCTAATGAATAATTGAAATAAACATGATATCCATTAATAATTATGATTAATTAATAGGAATGGTAAGGAATAGATTATTATTCATTCCAGATATTGTGTCTATACAATATGAGCTATTCACTTTATATACAAGAGGTGTATCCTAATATTTACGGAAAGAATAAGGAAAAGGCTCCTAGAATATTTACAACAGTCATAATATCGTTTATTGAAGGGAAGGAGATTGTTGCCTGGTTTGGGCTCTTTAGAGCCGTTGGGATTGTATTACCCCCCCCCCCCCCCCCTCAAGTTGGAGCGGGGATATTGGAGACGCCCAACTTGGAAAGGAGATCATCAAAAGGTATCTGTCCTAGCGCTTTTGTGAATATATCAGCTAGCTGACTCTTTGTGTGAACGTAGCTAGGTTGGATAGTGCGGTTGAGTATTTCGTCTCGAACAAAATGGCAATCCACTTCAATGTGTTTAGTGCGTTCGTGAAAAACGGGATTGCGAGCGATGTGTAATGCTGATTGACTATCACACATGAGGCCGATGGGTTTGTTGTGAATGAGACCGAGAAAAGCAAGCAGCCCTTTTAACCACTTTAGTTCACAAACCGTATAGGCCATGGCGCGATATTCTGATTCAGCGGATGAGCGAGATACGGTGGTTTGTTTCTTGGTTTTCCAAGATATGGGGGCACTGCCAAGGAAGACGAGGTAAGCCGAGAGAGAGCGCCGACTGTTGGGACAAGTCGCATAGTTGGCATCACAGTATGCATGTAGGGCGAGGTCATTATCCGAGCGAAACAGAAGTCCTTGACCCGGTTGATTTTTGAGATAGCGGACTACCTGTAACGCCGCGTTCCAGTGGTCAATTCGAGGGGCGTGCATGAACTGAGCGAGAATATGGACGGAGTATGTGAGCTCGGGACGTGTAATCGTGAGGTAGACAAGGCGCCCTACGAGCCTTCGATAAGGTTGAGGATCGGGTATAGGCAAGGATTTGGAGAGTCCAGATGATTAGGCTCCATGGGGATGGCAGCTGGTTTGCATCCGAAGAGACCCGACTCGGTGAGGATATCAAGTGTATATTTCCTTTGAGAGATGAAGAGGCCCGTTTTGTTCCGAGCGATTTCGAGCCCCAAAAAATATTTCAAGTAACCCAGGTCCTTCATATGAAAGCATTTGTTGAGATAGTCCTTAAAAGCGGTGAGACGGGAGGAGTTGTTGCCGCAGATGACTAGGTCATCTACGTAAACGAGCACATGAAGTTCAGTACCCGACTTAGTCATGGAAAATAAGGAATGGTCGTAAGGGCACTGAATGAACCCATAAGTATTGAGAGCGGAAGCAAGTTTGGCATACCAACATCGGGGTGCTTGTTTGAGTCCGTATAAGGATTTTCTGAGTCGACACACCATACCAGCTTTGGGCGAGGATAGGCCCGGAGGAAGCTTCATATAAACTTCTTCGTTGAGGTCGCCGTGAAGAAATGCATTGTGAACGTCCATTTGGTGGAGTTCCCAACCTTTGGCGGCGTCAAGAGCAAGAAGGGTATGGACTGTTACCATTTTGACAGTTGGGGGAAATGTTTCAGTGTAATCGACCCCTTCAACTTGACGATTACCCATAACCACGAGACGGGCTTTGTAGCGTTCAATAGTCCCGTCGGCATTATATTTGATCTTATAGACCCATTTAGAACCAATCGCCTTCTTATGAGGCGGAAGTTGCTCCAATGTCCATGTATTATTTTTTCCGAGAGCTGCAAGTTCACTGTCCATTGCTTTGCGCCAGTTTGAGTCCTGCATAGCTTCGTTAAAAGTACTTGGCTCGTGATTATTAGTCACGGCCGATAAATTTTTTTGATGGTGAGGCGAAAACTTAGCATAACTGATAAAATGAGAAATATGATATTGTGTACTGGAAGATGATGTGGATGTTGTGAGCACGTGGGTTGAGGGACGAGTTGGGGGACGCACGAAGTCTGTAAGGCGAGAGTTGGGGAACTTTTCTCGTTGACCCTTGCCCATAGGTGTAGGCTCGGGTTGAGGAGAAGGAGTGTCTGTGACCGGTGAGGCATCGGGCGTGGGGTTGGGGTCGTCGGTGGTGGGTGCGTCAGGCGTAGGAGTGGCTGCCGGGGTGGAGGTAGAGGTGTCGGAGGTAAGGGGTGTGGTGGATGGGATCATCACGTGTTCAATGGGTATGAGGGTCTCGTCGAGGAGTGGAGGAGTGTCACGGTGGTCGCTATTGTTGTCAGACGAGGGATATGGAAATTCATGTTCTAGGAAAACAACATCCCGAGAGGAAAAGTGAGTCCCTGTGTCAAGATCGTAAACCTGCCATCCTTTTTGTCCGAGGGGATAATCAAAGAAAAGACATTTGCGACCACGAGGGGCAAACTTGTCTCGTGATCGGTTGATATTTTTTGCATAACATAAGCACCGAAAAGTGCGGATGTGATTCATTGGTGGTGGTTTTTGAAAAAGTATCTCGTAAGGTGTCTTGCCATTGTGAATGGCGGAAAGAGTGCGGTTAATTAAATAAACAACTGTCAAAATGGACTCGCCCCAAAAGGAAATGGGAAGGTTTGCTTGAAATAACAGGGCGCGTGCAACATTAAGAATATGCGATGTTTTCTTTCGACGCGTCCGTTTTGTTGTGGGGTGTCAACTTGTGAGGTTTGAAATAAAATACCGTTGTCGAGAAAAAAAGGTTTAAGACATCGAAATTCCGTCCCATTGTCGGAGCGTAAAACTTTTATTTTCTTGTTAAATTGGCGTTCAACCATACTAAAAAATTGTAATAAAGTTTTGCGGGTATCGCTTTTATAGCGTAGTAAATAGACCCATGTAGAGCGAGAAAAATCGTCAACGATCGTTAAAAAATAATTTGAACCACAAGATGCATTTTGTGAATAAGGGCCCCATAAATCGCAATGAATAAGAGAAAAAATATCGTCTGCAATGTTCGAGCTTAAAGGAAAAGGTGCTCGGGTTTGTTTGGCCTTAAGACAAATTTCACAATGTTTGCTATGAAAAGGAAGTACTAATAGTTTTATTGTGAAAACATGGTAAAAAACGAGAAATAGTCGAGGAAGGATGCCCCAACCTCCGATGCCAAAGCTCCACCGTGTCTATGGTCCCCACGGTATTTATTTGTACCTCATTGCTGCGAACCCCTGTTAAGTAATAAAGCCCCTCACGTTGCTCACACACACCAATCACCATCTTCGAAATACGGTCCTGAATTAAACAAAGACGGTGTGAGAATTGAATTATAAGAGATGTATCAATTAATAGACTTGAAACAGAAATCAGGTTGCATTGTAATTTGGATGCGTATAAAAACGTCGCGCAAGACTAATCGAGATGATAAAATAATGTCACCAGTTTGAGTGACAATAGTAACATCTCCATTAGGCAAGCCGACAGACAACGGAGTAATAGAACGAAGATTTGTGTAAAGAGATAAACAACCCGACATGTGGTGAGAGGCACCGGTATCAACAATCCAAGAGAGAAAAGACGAAGAATTACCGCTATGACGATCAGTGGTTGTGTCAGATTTTCGGGTCTGCCACATATGAGTAATTTCCTCCAATTCTTGAGGAGTTAAGTTGTTAAAATCAAGCTTGTCAAGGGACGATAACGGAGGGCGAGAATTCGAGGCAGGGACCGAAACAGGGACAGAAGTACCCCCCGTGGCATTCTGGGTCGATGCTAAATGAGCCTTCGGGGTGGATGCAGCTTTCTTATTTCGCTCAAATCGAGCACGACCTTGGGTATCCGGGAAAAGTATAGCTTTGCTCCAGTCCGTTTCATTAGGAGGTAAATAATAGCGATCATGGGGACGATCTCCCCACCAGTCGGGGAAATTGCCAGTGACTTTAAAACAAAACTTCAAGCTATGCCCCGACTTTTGACAAGCGGGACAGAAATATTTAGAGGGTTCAGACGATGTATGGTCATGTCCCCCCCTGTTTGTCGTGGTCCATGATGGACACGGGCAGCAAAGGCCATGGTGTCAGGAGGAGTGTCATTTTTGGAAGACGATAAATTATGCACTCCCTCATCCTGTAAAAGTCTATTGTAAATAATGTCTAAATGGGGGAGAGGAGAAATACCAATAATCTGAGAGCGAGTGTTTGCGAAGCGTTCATCGAGTCCCATGAGAAAATCACGGACCTTCTTCTTTTCCCGTTGAGTGTGGACGATGTTTAACCAGTTACACGCGCACGGGTTGCAGGAACATGACGGGAGAGTATCGTGTTCAGAGAGTGCATCCCAGATTGTAATTAAGCGGCCATAGTACGACATCAGTGTCTCAGTCGGACCTTGACGACAGGCTAGCAAATCCGCCTGCAACTGATAAATTCGAGCCTCATTAGTTTGACAATAACGGTTCTTAATGTCTACCCATACCTGCTTTGCCTCGGGACGGAGAGAAATGTGATTGCGTAGCCCGGGTGCGATAGTATTAAAAATCCACATCGTCACCAAGGCGTTGGTTGATTGCCAGTTTTTGAATGTGGCGGCATTGGTGGCGGGTTTGGATATAGAGCCGTAAATATACCCGAGTTTCCCTTTGGCCATGAGAGCAAGATGGAACGAGCGGGACCACTCGTCATAGTTATTGCCATTGAAGGAGATCGGAGTGATGCTAACACCCGGTTGTTCAATTGGAACAAACGAGAAAGAGGATTTGGTGGGATCAGAGAGTTGATTTGATTCAGAATTGGTCATGTTGAGATGACAGGGAGAAGCAGAGAGTGAATAAAAGAAAGAAAAAAACAACAATGAAGATGTAAAGCAAGACAGACGGCAGAGAGAAAGAAAAATGAGTAAAACCTAGTCTGATACCATAATATGAATTGTAAGGAATAGATTATTATTCATTCCAGAAATTGTGTCTATACAATATGAGCTATTCACTTTATATACAAGAGGTGTATCCTAATATTTACGGAAAGAATAAGGAAAAGCCTCCTAGAATATTTACAACAGTCATAATATCGTTTATTGAAGGGAAGGAGATTGTTGCCTTGTTTGGGCTCTTTAGAGCCGTTGGGATTGTATTATTAATATATATTTATTCTATATTTTTTTTATCACCTCTTATATACATCAAAATGTAACTGATACGTTATTGAGCTATACTTGGTAACTAATGAAAATAACATTTTATGTACCTATAATAATTTTTATATGTGTACTTATATTATACATTTAATTTACCTCCTATATATACATAAAATGTAGAATGATGACTTATTTTACCGTACTTGATAACTAATTAAAATAAACATGATACGTACCTATAATTGTTATTAAATGTATCTGATGATTTTTTTAAAGGTGGTTGAGAAATAATTGAAATAAACATGAATAGTTTGATGTGTACCTATAATTGTTACTCCCTCTGTACCATACAAATAGTAACGTAGTAAAAAATGGAGTTTTTAAGAAAAGAGGGTAAAATAAGGGGTAAAGAGGGAAGAAAATAGGTGGGGTATGTAATTGTGGGTTTAATTGTGAGTTGGTAGGTGGGATATGTAGTGACATTTTATGTAAATATCAAATGGGTATAAGAATAATTTGGTAATGTTGTGGGCCAAATAAGAAATGTTACCATTAATGTGGTACGACCGTATTAGGTAAGTGTTATCAATTGTCTGATACGGAAGGAGTATAAGATATCTGTATATTATAAATCTAATATACTTCTTATATTTTATCCATACGCTACCGAACCTGAGTTACCCTCGTTCATTGCCCACCACCAATGTCGTGGAACTAACACCACCATAAAACACCACAAATCCACCGCTTTCATGCACACACGCTTAATAATATAATTCTAGATACACAAATCTTGATTTAATCTCGGTTTGTGTATCCGGAGTTCTAATTTACATATAAATCATAATTTATGCACGCAACACCCAACTTGAACTATCATTCCTCACTTCCCACCACCATCCCCGAGAACCCCACCCCTACCCTCCTACAACGAATACAACCACAAATCCACTACTTTTACACCCACCACATCAACCCTACATATACAATTATAAACCCTACCACTAATTACTCATGAGAGCCACCGAGACCACGCTAGCAACATCCACGACCACCCTCGACGCAGTGCGACGAGCCAGGCACCCCTATCCACACTATGAAACCACCACCCCAATACTGCCATTGCACCTCCCACACAACCTTTTTCCACCCGCCATTTTCCACCACATTTAATCACCATCGACGAACCTGACCACCACACCTTTCGCCATGAGAATAAAAGTAGTAGCAATTGCCAATTGGTATAAGCGGGAATGTAAGTGGGACCATAGGCTTTAGAATAATGAGTTACATTAGCGGGATTGTCACCGATTTGCCAGCTTAGAGACGTTTTAGGAGCCGCTGTATGGGTTCCTCAGCGAGCGAGTTCCATGCCTTCGGCAAGGTGAACAATGAGGGGAGGCGTGAAGAGGAGACAAAGTAAATATAACCAGCAAGGGTCGACTATGTTGGAGACCAACATGGCCGTTGGAGTAGGTGGTCGCCCACAGAGCGGGTGATTGTTGGTTGTCACCTAAGGTTATCGAAGATTTTGCCATAAAATAACAAGAGTCAGTGGTGCTAAAGTGGAAATAAGGGGAGGGAGACCAGGAGATGGGAGGGAGAGAAATTTTGGGTTTGATTTGGAATTAATTTAGGTCTTTATTTATCTTAGTCCAATGGTTGAGTTTGTAGAGTTCATGCCATAAGCTATACACATTTGGTTCCCTAAGATAAACAAATTGATTTGTGCATCTGGGGTATATGTGTATATACATAGTTTGTAAGGTTCGCACCGTAAATTACTTTGCACGTATATTTTCCATATCAATTATTCTATCTATTAGAATGATCAAAGTATCTTGATGTTGTATTAAACGTTAGCCTTTAATTCGCCTATATAATGAATGTAATGGCTAAAATATGTATTTGTTACTTGCTCTATTATTTTATGAAAAGCACTTTAAAAAGTAATGAGCTAAATGAGGAAGTATTTTTTTTAAGTTTAAATAATTAACACACTATTCAAATTATTTTATCTTTCTATGTAGGTGCGCTGATGACAACCCTTTACAGTCGACATACCAAGTTTCGAAGGGGAAATCAAAAAAATTGGGCGTAGAATACACTCCTATTAAAGTATCTATCCAAGACACTGTTGAAAACCTCAAACAAAAAGGTTTGGTTAGGTTCTAGCCCAGGGGCGGATCTAGGGCTAGGCTACTCGGGCTACAGTCCGAGTAGTTTTTATGGAAAAAAATATATACTATATCTAGTACTAGAGAATCAGAATTCTCCTTGTGGTCTGGTGGTCTGCTAGTTACTTTTCATACCAACATCCTGTGTTCAAATCCCTTATTGAACTGGTGATGGTTTTCTTTACTTCTATATTTTGCCTTTTTAATTTTGTTTATTCGTACACGTTACAGCAAATATTTTTTTTAATTATTATTCTTTCTTATATTTGTTATAGGTGTTTGTCTTCTTATCTTCATAATCTTCTTTTTTTTTAATTATTATTCTTTTCTTTATATTTGTTATATATGAAAAAATATGTACTTCGTTACAACGATGTGTGTATATTTTTCATAATTTTGCTTTTATGAAAACAAAAATTTAAATGAGTTTTGCTAAAAATTTTAGGGGTTCAATTTAAATAATTTGTCGCTCAAATAGTTAGAACAATTATAAATTAGCTTCCTTCAATATAAATAGTATAATATCACTACAAAATAACAGCATGTGAACATACAATATTTTTTTTCGCTCAAAGATTACGAAAGCGAAAAGTTAAATTTTAATACCCATTGAAACTTTTAGAAACTATTGGCTTATCATATTACATTTACTTTATATTAATCTCGAAAAAAAAATTATTATCAATTTATAAAATTTTAAAATTTAGCCCTAGATGGATTCGATTCCTGGATCCGCCCCTAAGTTCTAGGTCGTGGTACTTCTAAAGGAATACATGAAGGACGGTCATAGGTACTCAAAATTGTATTGCGCTATTAAAGAAAGACAGTATTATGTTATGCTATGAAAGTAATGGTCTTCTAATAATAACTGATAAAGTACCTGTCAACTTTGTTGTTATCATTTTCCTAAGTTAAAAACCAAAACATGCCATAAAAAATAGAGTAAATTAACAATTACTCTCTTTTATAAATCACTTTTTTAAAATAACTCCCTTATGAAAACTTTTTAATAATTTACTCCCATAAAATGTTCCCAGGTCAAAAATTGCACCCAAATTGACAATCCGGTAAAAAATCTTTTTTTATGACCGTTTTGCCCCTGTGTAAATTCATATCAAGCTCCCCTATTTGTAAAACGGGTGTTGGACTTCTCGTACAATTCTTCAACACCACCATCTCCATCTTTAATTGCGAACTCAAAATCGGACCTTCGTCTTGCCTCAACCACGTTGCTACCGTGGTACCCACACGGCCACACCCGCTGTAACACCCTCATTTAATTAGGAGTCTTTAGCTAGACATTCCCAACTAAATATGACTGTTACCATCTTGATTTCCCAAGGTAGTGAATAACAAAGTACAACAATACCAAAGTACTTTAATTAAAACTTAGCGATTACATATTATTACAACTTATTCAATTTAGACATAAAATAAAACTTGATACAACTCGCAGCGGAATAAATAAAGTGATTACTAATCTAAGTGATCTAGACAACAACTATGGTCCAAGTCAAGCTCACGTCCTAATGCTCCCAAGTCAGCTAATCTTTGGTACCCGTCAAATATGCTCCCCATTATGGTTCATCACAGGTGTTCACGAATACACAGTCAACTACGAGGTTGAGTAGGAATAACTAACAACAGTAGATGGCATTAACAATATGAATGATATGACTTAATAGAACCAATCAGCCGAGCTCATCATTCACAACACTATTCATCCCGCCAATCCCTGGCCGAGGCAGCCTCAACCCGAAGGTGAGAAAACACACTACATTACTATAAAGTAATGTCTGCCTCAACACACGGTTGATAAATATCCACGGATGGCTGCGACCAACTGCGCGCCGCCTCGAGAATTCACGATAAATATCTTCTGCCAGAATAAATCTGATAACCACTATACATTAATATAAGTAATGTCTGCAAGAATAAATCTGATAACTAATGTAAATGTCATGCTTATATGAATGCAACGATAAATAATAATAATCAGCCGGAAATAATCCACAATAATCAACCACGACAATATAACAAGTATACTCCCAGCCACAATACTCATGTGAGATACAGCAATAACAGTCGGTTGAGTAGTTATCCTGCCTGGCAAGCGAATACTCCAATTACGCATTCAAATTATGCAATCCAGACAACAATTAAAGTTCCTCAATAAAACCGTCACCTAATACAAATAATAATAATTACTACTTATATACTTTACTCAAATAATTCCATTAATTATTAATTAATTAATTACGTTAATTATAATCTCGTATAATATAATTATAAAAACCCGTTTTACTAAGTCAAAACCCGATCACCCATTAAACCCGAGTCACCCAACTCATCCAACCAAAACCCGTCACACAAAAACACCACCAACACCCCTATCCACACGGTTTTACAACCGTGTCCACATCCCCCCATACACCTACTAGAAACGACACCAAAGGCCACCACCAACTCCACCCAATCGCGACACCACTAGCCTGCAACCCAACATCCACCACCACTCCCTAACCACCGGCTACACCACCACCACCACCAGCAACCTACAAACCCTCGCCCTAAATAGCCCCTTCACAACCCGACACAACGAAACAACACCACCTACTCGACACACCCACAAAACCCGACCACAAACACCAGCTAACACCACCTAGTCTGCCACCTATAACCACCACCAAACTCACCAATCCACCCTCGACAAGAGCCACCCAACACGCCCTAAGTCAGGCCAGAGCAACCACCACAAACTCCCTCGAAAACAGCCCCATAACGGGTAGATCCCCTGTTTTTCGAGACTCGACCACCGTGATTAAAACACCAGACCACAACCAACACCAGCACCCAAACCTCCACCGACCACCACCATGGACACCCGTGGTCCAAGGCGGTTCGAACAAAACCATCCACCCTCGGTCACGGTCACAAACGCGGCTACGATATTCGTCTTAAGACGGTCACGCACAAACAAACACCCTCCCCTGTTTTACCGCCACCACCGTCACCAACTGCCATCTGCCACCACCCCGACGCCTCCACCGTGGTCGACTACTCATCCACATCACAACCCCACCATGCCCAGGTCAAGACTCGTCCAGTTGGTGGGTCAATTTAGGGTTTGAGTCCCTTTGCTTCAAACCCGCATAACTTAAAACCGCCACCATAAACCGCCCAAAAACCCACCCATAACAGCCAATTACGGTCAATGAAGGGTCATGTCAGAGTCACGGTGGTTCAAGGTCATCCTAGGTCAAGTTTACGAGTCTTATGATGGTCTAGTTTATGAGTTATAAGAAAGCAAAGGTGTATATATAAGACGGTCTTAGAATATTACCTTGAGTCGATTGTTGATTTGAGTTTCTTGTCACATTTCCCGAGATTCCCAATTCTCTCCTCAAATTCCAGATTTATTATGATAATTTAGATGTATTATTTTCCCTTTTATAAGACAATTTAAGTTAATACCTTTTCAATTTAGGAAATCCGTTTTTAAGGCAAGTATTACTATTATAATTAAATCCCGATGAAATTCCCGAATACTCCACCAACTCGAGCCATGTAACTGGCCCAACACCTTTATGGCACCCGACCCAATGCCCTTATCACATAATCCAATTCCCATCTTCACTTATCTACTTATTATTTAATTACCGTATCAATTGCAATTATTATTACAAATGCTATTAAATTAATTACGGGGTATTACAGTCTTCCCCCCTTAAAATGAACTTCATCCCGAAGTTCACCCAGAAATGCTACTAAGAGCCTCAACAACAATCAATATAACTGCGTACCATGAATACCATTTCGGCTTATTACCACTGAAACACGATTAACCATTGTACTATCATCAACCAATATTAAACTTATCAAAATGCATCACAAAATAAAGTCAAAACACAGAAATGTATTCTCAAAATAAACTAAAAACATGAGGTGTCACACCCGCACCATCATGTCAGCCTCTAATTCCGAGCAGCAGCACCATTTCCCACGCCCCTTACCTGCCTTCGAGCTCGGAATCGAAATCGACACCACTTCATTCAGGCACCATTGCACCATTCGTCAACCACCATCATTGTTCTCACCATCAAATCCGCCACCATTCTCCAACCATCGACCACTGCATTACCCATCAACTCAGCGCACCTGTAACAACCCGGATTATAAAACAAAGGAAAAACTTATATAAAGTAAATATCAGAGTACGATACTGATAAATGGGTCGAGGTGGCGGAAACACCTGACCAATCCGGTTCGCTACAAAATCCAAAACAACTAATACATTATTCGAAGGTTCTTAAAACATAAGGCGAACTCCTAATTTATTATTAAGCTCGCTTCGCAGATTCCCCAAGCAAGCATCATCCAAACAGCAAACATCTGAACAACCTGAGAATGGGGGGTCAACAATCAGCCGGGAGTAACTAGATGCTCTCCCAGTCATGTTTACAACAATTGAATATAATCAACAATCATTAACAAATGAAATGTAAAACCAGTAAACATGTGAGACCATCTATACTCATAAAAACCCAACAAAGCTTACCATGACTTATCAACCTTGGACGAATGCAATCATGAAAACCTAGACCATATGCAACCACTAGACCATGAACGCTTACAAGACTAGTAGCAAAAAACGACTACATCAACGAAAGGCACAAAGCTAGCATTAAAGCATAGCAAAAATGGCGACACACAATCCACATCAACAGAAGGCACAAAGCTATCATCAAAGCATAGCCGAATAGAGCGAACGCCGTTAGAGCGTATAACGCACTGCCTCTAACTGCTAGAGCGTATAACGCACCGCCTCTAGCTGATGGAGCGTATAACGCACTGCCTCCAAGGTACTATGAATAGCGTATAACCACTGCCTATATGTCTAAGACCTGGCCAGACTCTCGGTACAATAACTGTACACCTAATGACACTCGAGGAACAGAGCGTATAACGCACTGCCTCTGTTACCCCCCGACCATAGACAATTCACTAGTCCCCGAAGGGTAGCGTTTGTTCATTCCGATAGTATATAACTGATACTACCGTCATCTATTCAAACCAGCCAACAAAACAAATGGACAGTATAGCTGACTGTACTAACATGCGTTAACAACATCACGACTCAACTCATAAGATAGTATAACTGACCATCCTACTTATCATGTGAACAAGTGTAACCAAAGATATATGCAAACACAAGGACATAACATGTTGAACACAATACAACATATGAAACAAGTATAAGCAACCAATGTTATAGTAACTTTAGCTATAACTTTAACATTAACCATTCAATGTTATAGTAACCCTAACCATAACATAAACTCTGGATGCGAGGTTATAGTAACCTCGACTATAACTTCAACATATACGACTTGGAGTTACACTTACCTCAACTATAACCTTGATACGAATCCCAAAGTTATACTAGCTCCAACTATACCCTTGAGCCATAAATCTCAGGGTACGTTAGTTTCAGCTATAACCTTGACTCGTACTTCGATGTTATAGTAGCTTCGGCTATAACCTTGAATCATATTTCCAAGGTTATACCTGTTTCCGCCATAATTAGAGTAACTACCCAAAGTTGTACTAACTTCAGCTATAACACTTGAATCATCATCAAGGTTAAACTAGCTTTACCTATAACTCTGGAGAGAACTCTTGGCCGCCTATCATGCCGCCACTAGGGTTTGATTCAGAAACCCTAATTACGCTCATGACACTCATAATAAACATATAAACAACATACGATATATAATTAATGCATTAAAACATATACAAACATGAGAAAACATAATTAACATGATAATAAACAATCCAACACGTACTAATCATACAAAACATTCATTAAATCATATTAATTATATCAATTGGCATAAACACAATTAAAGGAAAACACATAGTTACCTTATTACGCAATTAAACCCTAGAGATTGTCTTCAACGATATAAACGTCCTCTCCAGGAGCAACTTCCATGCCTTCATTGAATCATCCACGTGCCAAAGATAACGCATCTAATAAATATACTAACTATATATAAAAACTATAAAACTATGCGAAAACATAAAAACTTACAAAGAAGATAGATAAATCCAAGAAGTAGGATCGATATAAGCACGAAAGATGATGAAGGAAGAAGGAAGGGGCGCGGCACGAAACCCTAGGAGGGGTGGAGGCACACGGCACAAAGGAGGAAGGAGGAGGAGAGAAATTAGGTTTAGGGTTTTGAGAATTATGAGAAAAGAAAAGCAAGGGTTTGGTTTCCCCTCATATTTATAGAGAAGCTCATGGGTTTATTTCAAGCTTAGGCCCAAAACTTACCCATCTACACCAAGAAACACGTGAGACCCAAGGAAGGAGCGGGTCTTCACCGTTTTCGAGCCCAACGAGCCCAAAAGATAAGAGACAAATATTTTCCCGGAAAATAAAATATGAAATATGGGAAAATAAAATTAAAGAATTATATTACGGAAATTAGTGGTGTTACAATATAACCCCCTAAAAAGAAGTTTCGTCCTCGAAACTTGATATGAGAACTACCTCACTCGAAAAGATGTGGATGCTTCTCTCGCATAGACGCTTCAGTTTCCCAAGTCTCTTGCTCAAACTTCTGACTCCTCCACAGAACCCGAACCAAAGGTACAACCTTATTCCTTAACCTCTTCTCCTGACGTTCCAAAATACGAATTGGACGTTCCTCATAAGTCAGGTTAGGCTCGACCTCGATAACATCAGCCTGTAGAACATGAGAAGGATCACTGCGATAGCGGCGCAACTGCGACACATGGAAAACATCATGAACCTTCGACAGATTCGGAGGTAAAGCCAACCTATAGGCTACCTCGCCAACTCTCTCTAGCACCTCATACGGTCCAATGTACTTAGGACTAAGCTTGCCCTTAAGCCCAAACCTCTTAACACCTTTCACCGGCGAAACCTTAACAAAAACCTTATCACCAACCTCAAACTCAATCGTCGTACGCCGCAAGTCTGCATACGTCTTCTGTCGATCCTGGGCTGCCTTAAGCTTCTCGCGGATCAACCTCACTTGCTCAATCGATTCTTGAACAAACACTGGGCCAAGAACAACAGCCTCACTAGAATCGCCCCAACACAAAGGACTACGACACTTCCTCCCATAAAGTGCCTCAAACGGAGCCATCCGAATACTAGCTTGGTAACTGTTGTTATAGGAGAACTCCACAAGCGGTAAACTCTTCTCCCAACAAACCTGAAACTCCAAAGCACAAGCTCGCAACATATCCTCAAGCGTCTGAATCGTACGATCAGTCTGACCATCCGTTGTAGCATGAAAAGCCGTACTCATCTTAAGCTTACTACCCAAAGCCAACTGAAGCTTCTTCCAAAACTGAGAACAAAACCTCGGATCACGGTCGGAGATGATATCCTTAGGAACCCCATGAAGACGAATGATCTCTCGCTGATAAGCATTCGCTAGTTCCTCGAGACTCAAAGTCTCCTTCATCGGATTGAAATGCGCGACCTTAGTCAAACGATCAATCACGACCCAAATCGCATCCATTCCTCTCGGCAACCTCGGCAAACCCATGACGAAGTCCATCGAAATCGAATCCCATTTCCATGTGGGAATCTCCAAGGGTTGCAGTAGACCACCAGGTCTCTGATGTTCGAACTTGACCTTCTGACAAACCAAGCAACGACTCACAAACTCAGCGATCTCTTTCTTCATACCCGGCCACCAAAACTTTAGCTTCAGATCCTTATACATCTTATCACCACCAGGATGAACCGAATAGGGAGTACTATGAGCCTCCTTGAGAATCTTACATTTTAAGACCTCACAACTAGGTACACACCAATGACCTTGGAATCGCAGACCATCATCAGGTCCAACGTCGAAGTCTTTGGCACGTCCCTCGCTTATAGCGACTCGAACTCCTTCGAAGTATTCATCCTCTCTTTGCTTAAGTCGGATCTCATGAAGGATCTCGGGTTCAGCAACCATCGCACTCAAATCTAAAGTACCAGGAAGAACTACCTCAAGGTTCATCTTCTGGAACTCTCGACTCAAGTCATTAGGTAACACCAACACAGATCTCATAGCATGACACACCTTGCGACTCAAAGCATCAGCAAACACGTTTGCCTTACCCTCATGATACTGCAGCTCAATCTTGTAGTCGTTAAGCAGTTCCAACCAACGTCTCTGCCTCATGTTAAGATCTCTCTGAGTGAAGATATACTTCAAGCTCTTATGATCCGTATAAAAGGTGCAAGAGACTCCATACAAGTAGTGTCGCCACAACTTAATTGGAAACACCACTGCTGCTAACTCAAGATCGTAAGTCGGATAGTTCGTCTCGTGAACTTTCAACTGACGGGAAGCATAAGCCACCACTTTACCCTTCTGCATCAAGACACAACCCAACACAAACTTTGACGCATCGCAGAAAACATCGAACTCAACACCCTCTTTTGGTAGAGTCAACACAGGAGCGGTAGTCAACCTCTTCTTCAACTCCTGAAAGGAAGCTTCACAAGCCTCAGTCCAAATGAACTTGGATTCCTTCTTCATTAACTGAGTCACCGGTCTCGCGATATTAGAGAAATCATGTACAAACCGACGATAATACCCAGCTAGACCAAGGAAACTCCGAACCTCGTTCACATTCCTCAGACTCTCCCAGTCGACCACAGCTCGAATCTTCGACGGATCGACCATAACTCCATCGCCAGATATCAGATGACCCAAGAAGGTAACTTCCTTTAACCAAAACTCGCACTTTGAGAACTTAGCATACCACTTCTGCTTACGCAGAGTCTCCAATATAACATGAAGATGACGCTCGTGCTCAGCCTCGTCTCTCGAGTAAATCAGTATGTCGTCTATGAACACCACGACACACTTATCCAAATACTCACTGAAAGTGCGGTTCATCTGATCCATAAAAACGGCAGGTGCATTCGTCAACCCAAACGGCATCACCACGAACTCATAGTGGCCATACCTCGAACGAAAAGCAGTCTTAGGAATATCCTCATTCCTAACTGGAATCTGATGGTAACCTGACCTCAGATCGATCTTAGAGAACACACTAGCACCACGGAGCTGATCAAACAAGTCCTCGATTCTCGGCAAGGGATACTTATTCTTGATAGTAACCTTGTTCAGCTCACGATAGTCAATGCACAACCGCATACTACCATCCTTCTTCTTGACGAACAAAACAGGAGCACCCCACGGCGAAGCGCTCGGTCGGATAAAACCCTTATCGATCATATCCTCAAGTTGCTTCTTAAGTTCCTGTAACTCAGCTGGTGCCATACGATAAGGAGCTTTCGAAATGGGACCAGTTCTAGGTAGCAACTCAATCGAGAACTCTCTATCTCGCTCAAGAGGAATACCAGGTAGATCGTCAGGAAAGACATCGGGAAACTCCCTAACCACATGGATATCCTCTAACTTAGGCTTAACTGAAACACCATGAACACTGCACAGATAGATTTGATAACCCTTTCTACCCATGTTAACCATCTTCATCGCAGAAACCCACTTGACCGTAGGTGTAACCCTAACACCCTGATAAGAAATCCTCGAGTCTGTAGGACTCTTGAGCACGATCTTCTGATCACGACACAGGAACCTAGCGTCATAGCGAGATAACCAATCCATACCCAAAATCACATCAAACTCTCCAAGTTTGAATTGGACGAGATCGGCAGGAAGGATCGCCCCTGCAATACTGACAGGTACGTCCTTGAAAAGAACGGAGCAAGAAACAATATCACCCGTAGGAAGGGATATAGAGGTATTAACGGATGAAGAAGAAGAGAGTCCAGCACGGACGGAAAAGGATTCGGATACGAAAGACATCGATACACTCGTATAAAAAAGAACAAAAGCAGATAAAGAATGAACGAGAAAGGTACCCGTAACCACGTCTGGATTAGCATCTGCCTCAGCACGACTCATGACAAACACACGTCCAGTATTCGGAGCATCAACCTTTGGCGCTCCCGTCTTTGGTTTCTGGGGACAATCGATCGACTTGTGTCCCGGAGCCTTGCAGGTATAACATGTAAGCGGGGTACCAGATACGCAGTTCGTACCCCGATGGTACGCCTTTCCACACTTGATGCAAGTCCAATCCTTTCTAGCTTGACCTTGATCACGCGGAGAATATGAACGAGCCTCATACTTCTGTTTCTTCCGGGAAGAACTGGGGGCAACATAAGGCCTCTTCACGAACTTACTCTTTGCACCTTCCTCAGTCTTGGTAGCAAGTACTGAATCATAGATACTAAGAGCACGATCATAAGCCTGCTGGAAAGAAGTCGAAGGAATACCAGACATAGCAGTCCGGACTTTCAGAGCTAGATTCTTCTCATAGCGACGAGTCCTCGAAACCTCGTCCATAGCTACAGAAGTAACGAAACGTGACAGCTTCACGAACTTGTTGGTGTACTCCTCGACGGTCATGGAGCCTTGCTGTAGACGAAGGAACTCCTGCTCCTTCTACCAACGCATCACCTTTGGATAAAACCTCTTCTTCAGCGCTTCAGAGAAAACGGCCCAACCATATCCTGGTTGAACTTCCATACCAGCTCTAGCAAGAGCCCACCAGTTGTCGGCCTCGTCCTTCAGATAATAGGTGGCGATATCCACCTTCTGATCCTCAGGACATCCAGTAGCGAGGAACAACTTCTCGATCTCTCGAATACAAGCCTCCAAAGTAGTAGGATCATTCGCACCATCATAGGTAGGAGGACGGTGACGAGCAAAGCGATCAAACACAGTCAGTTGCGGATGGTGGTTGTTGTTGTTGTTGTTGTTGTTGTTGTTGTTGTTGTTGTTGTTGTTGTTGTTGTTGTTGTTGTTGTTGTTGTTGTTGTTGTTGTTGTTGTTGTTGTTGTTGTTGTTGTTGTTGTTGTTGTTGTTGTTGTTGAGGTGGTTGGTGAAACCTTCGGCCATACATGCCAAAGCGGCCTCAAGTCTCCTGATGCGGTCAGCATCAGTCTCACCATTCGCGTTACGCACCATCTGCAAGAACGAAATTCCGTTATAAGTGGTAGAACCTAAGTACCACTCCAAACAACTACTCATACACTTTTCAAGCATAAGAGAACCAACAAATCATATTGGTTTCTACCCCATTTACTCTCACTCATTAACTAAGTCATTCATTTTAGTCATAAACTAAGCGAGAGTTGGGAGCGTGTTCGCTCTGATACCAACTGTAACAACCCGGATTATAAAACAAAGGAAAAACTTATATAAAGTAAATATCAGAGTACGATTCTGATAAAAGGGTCGAGGTGGCGGAAACACCTGACCAATCCGGTTCGCTACTAAATCCAAAACAACTAATACATTATTCGAAGGTTCTTAAACCATAAGGCAAACTCCTAATTTATTATTAAGTTCGCTTCGCACATTCCCGAAGCAAGCATCATCCAAACAGCAAACATCTGAACAACCTGAGAATGGGGGGTCGACAATCAGTCGGGAGTAACTAGATGCTCTCCCAGTCATGTTTACAACAATTGAATATAATCAACAATCATTAACAAATGAAATATAAAACCAGTAAACATGTGAGACCATCTATACTCATGAAAACCCAACAAAGCTTACCATGACTTATCAACCTTGGACGAATGCAATCATGCAAACCTAGACCATATGCAACCACTAGACCATGAACGCTTACAAGACTAGTAGCAACAAATGACTACATCAACGAAAGGCACAAAGCTAGCATTAAAGCATAGCAAAAATGGCGACACACAATCCACAACAACAGAAGGCACAAAGCTATTATCAAATCATAGCCGAATAGAGCGAACGCCGTTAGAGCGTATAACGCACTGCCGCTAACTGCTAGAGCGTATAACGCACTGCCTCTAGCTGATGGAGCGTATAACGCACTGCCTTCATCGGTGTGGAGCGTATAACGCACTGCCTCCAAGGTACTATGAATAGCGTATAACCACCGCCTATATGTCTAAGACCTGGCCAGACTCTCGGTGCAATAAATGTACACCGAATGACACTCGGGGAACAGAGCGTATAACGCACTGCCTCTGTTACCCCCCCCCCCCGACCATAGACCATTCACCAATCCCCGAAGGGTAGCGTTTGTTCATTCCGATAGTATATAACTGATACTACCGTCATCTATTCAAACCAGCCAACAAAACAAATGCACAGTATAACTGACTGTACTAACATGCGTGAACAACATCACGACTCAACTCATAAGATAGTATAACTGACCATCCTACTTATCATGTGAACAAGTGTAACCAAAGATATATGCAAACACAAGGACATAACACGTTGAACACAATACAACATATGAAACAAGTATAAGCAACCGATGTTATAGTAACTTTAGCTATAACTTTAACATTAACCATTCAATGTTATAGTAACCCTAACCATAACATAAACTCGGGATGCGAGGTTATAGTTGTTAGAAATCATATTTTAAATATCACATATTTTGATTTAAAGTTTTAGTCATAAAAACTTAAGGATCTTATGCATGCAAAAAGAAATAAATAAGATTAAAGAAATCGGTTTTTCATACCATATAAAACGGACCGAATTGGGCACTAGTAAGTTCACTTTCTTACTAGATCTTGAGCTTTCCATATGTTATATTAGGATGATCCTCCAAAAATTCCAAAGTAGAGATTCTCCTCTTGATTGCACCCAAGATTATCCCTTATCCCCACTAAATAATATGTGCTAGATATTTGTTTTGTAGTTTACCTTAAAATTGATTACTAATACTCATATATTACACTAATAATATTAGTAATTTGATTTGAACAATTTGATCATGATTTCTCTAATTTTGGAGAAAGATGAACAATGAATAAGAGAGATGAATGCATATGAATATTAATGAATGGTAAGAGACAAAATGAGAAAACTTCTCATCATGTAGAGTAAGGGGAGCCGTGAAAGTGGAGGCTATATGCCAAAATATGGCATCTCCTTTTTCTTTCACTCTTTTCTAAATATGTAGGTATGTAAGCTAGTTTTAGGCTAGGCATGATTACATTATTTTATCTCATAAAATAATTCACCCACTAACTACTTCCACACCAATATTTCGGTCCATATACATAAAATGGACTACCATTTTATTTTGTCAATTTGTCATTTGTCACACAATATGTCACATGTAGTATGATACATGTTATTAATTAATTTAATGCATATTTATCACATAAATATCATTTTATAAATTAATTAAATTACATACAACAAATTGACTAGTGATACTTGATCACATAAATAAAATGGGTCATATAATTATAATTCACAACATCTTGTAATTTTAATTAACCATTCATTCTTATCTCTATTGTTTCTCAAACAATAAACAATTTTAGTAATAAAGCATTTTATTACTAAAATAAATCTTATTTAATCTCATTACAATAAGATATCAATATTCACTCTCACAAATTGAATTGTTCAATTTTAAGGAATTGATTAACTTGTATCGTCATACAATTAATCAACTTTACAGATTAGGGCATCATCCTTTATGTGTGACCTTAAGGGATCAACTGACCACCACCGTCCCACGACAGTAACGTCAAACTCTAGCAAGCCAATCGTTACCGATTAATGTTGATCAGTTGACTATAAAATGAATCATCCCTTACGTATTCTTAAAAATGAGATTTAAACATGTGATCATCATGATCGACAATTGTGATCGCATTATTGTCGGGGACACTCCAACAATAGTAACCTCGACTATAACTTCAACATATACGACTTGAAGTTACACTTACCTCAACTATAACCTTGATACGAATCCCAAAGTTATACTAGCTCCAACTATAACCTTGAGCCACAAATCTCTGGGTACGTTAGTTTCAGCTGTAACCTTGACTCGTACTTCGATGTTATAGTAGCTTCGGCTATAACCTTGAATTATATTTCCAAGGTTATACCTGTTTCAGCCATAATTAGAGTAACTACCCAAAGTTGTACTAACTTCAGCTATAACACTTGAATCATCATCAAGGTTAAACTAGCTTTAGCTATAACTCTGGAGAGAACTCTTGGCCGCCTATCATGCCGCCACTAGGGTTAGATTCGGAAACCCTAATTACGCTCATGACACCCATAATAAACATATAAACAACATACGATATATAATTAATGCATTAAAACATATACAAACATGAGAAAACATAATTAACATGATAATAAACAATCCAACACGTACTAATCATACAAAACATTCATTAAATCATATTAATTACATCAATTGGCATAAACACAATTAAAGGAAAACACCTAGTTACCTTATTACGCAATTAAACCCTAGAGATCGTCTTCAACGATATAAACGTCCTCTCCAGGAGCAACTTCCACGCCTTCATTGAATCATCCACGTGCCAAAGATAACGCATCTAATAAATATACTAACTATATATAAAAACTATAAAACTATAAAACTATGCGAAAACATAAAAACTTACAAAGAAGATAGATAAATCCAAAAAGTAGGATCGATCTAAGCACGAAAGATGATGAAGGAAGAAGGAAGGGGCGCGGCACGAAACCCTAGTAAGGGTGGAGGCACACGACACAAAGGAGGAAGAAGGAGGAGAAAAATTAGGTTTAGGGTTTTGAGAATTATGAGAAAAGAAAAGCAAGGGTTTGGTTTCCCCTCATATTTATAGAGAAGCTCATGGGTTTATTTCAAGCTTAGGCCCAAAACTTACCCATCTACACCAAGAAACACGTGAGACCCAAGGAAGGAGCGGGTCTTCACCGTTTTCGAGCCCAACGAGCCCAAAAGACAAGAGACAAATATTTTCCCGGAAAATAAAATATGAATTATGGGAAAATAAAATTAAAGAATTATATTACGGAAATTAGGGGTGTTACAATCTAACCCCCTAAAAAGAAGTTTCGTCCTCGAAACTTGATAAGAGAACTACCTCACTCGAAAAGATGTGGATGCTTCTCTCGCATAGACGCTTCAGTTTCCCAAGTCTCTTGCTCAAACTTCTGACTCCTCCACAGAACCCGAACCAAAGGTACAACCTTATTCCTTAACCTCTTCTCCTGACGTTCCAAAATACGAACTGGACGTTCCTCATAAGTCAGGTTAGGCTCGACCTCGATAACATCAGCCTGTAGAACATGAGAAGGATCACTGCGATAGCGGCGCAACTGCGATACATGGAAAACATCATGAACCTTCGACAGATTCGGAGGTAAAGCCAACCTATAGGCTACCTCGCCAACTCTCTCTAGCACCTCATACGGTCCAATGTACTTAGGACTAAGCTTGCCCTTAAGCCCAAACCTCTTAACACCTTTCACCGGCGAAACCTTAACAAAAACCTTATCACCAACCTCAAACTCAATCGTCGTACGCCGCAAGTCTGCATACGTCTTCTGTCGATCCTGGGCTGCCTTAAGCTTCTCGCGGATCAACCTCACTTGCTCAATCGATTCTTGAACCAACTCTGGGCCAAGAACGACAGCCTCACTAGAATCGTCCCAACACAAAGGACTACGACACTTCCTCCCATAAAGTGCCTCAAACGGAGCCATCCGAATACTAGCTTGGTAACTGTTGTTATAGGAGAACTCCACAAGCGGTAAACTCTTCTCCCAACAAACCTGAAACTCCAAAGCACAAGCTCGCAACATATCCTCAAGCGTCTGAATCGTACGCTCAGTCTGACCATCAGTTGTAGCATGAAAAGCCGTACTCATCTTAAGCTCACTACCCAAAGCCAACTGAAGCTTCTTCCAAAACTGAGAACAAAACCTCGGATCACGGTCAGAGATGATATCCTTAGGAACCCCATGAAGACGAATGATCTCTCGCTGATAAGCATTCGCTAGTTCCTCGAGACTCCAAGTCTCCTTCATCGGATTGAAATGCGCGACCTTAGTCAAACGATCAATCACGACCCAAATCGCATTCATTCCTCTCGGCAACCTCGGCAAACCCATGACGAAGTCCATCGAAATCGAATCCCATTTCCATGTGGGAATCTCCAAGGGTTGCAGTAGACCACCAGGTCTCTGATGTTCGAACTTGACCTTCTGACAAACCAAGCAACGACTCACAAACTCAGCGATCTCTTTCTTCATACCCGGCCACCAAAACTTTAGCTTCAGATCCTTATACATCTTATCACCACCAGGATGAACCGAATAGGGAGTACTATGAGCCTCCTTGAGAATCTTACATTTTAAGACCTCACAACTAGGTACACACCAATGACCTTGGAATCGCAGACCATCATCAGGTCCAACGTCGAAGTCTTTGGCACGTCCCTCGCTTATAGCGACTCGAACTCCTTCGAAGTATTCATCCTCTCTTTGCTTAACTCGGATCTCATGAAGGATCTCGGGTTCAGCAACCATCGCACTCAAATCTAAAGTACCAGGAAGAACTACCTCAAGGTACATCTTCTGGAACTCTCGACTCAAGTCATCAGGTAACACCAACACAGATCTCATAGCATGACACACCTTGCGACTCAAAGCATCAACAAACACGTTTGCCTTACCCTCATGATACTGCAGCTCAATCTTATAGTCGTTAAGCAGTTCCAACCAACGTCTCTGCCGTATGTTAAGATCTCTCTGAGTGAAGATATACTTCAAGCTCTTATGATCCGTATAAAAGGTGCAAGAGACTCCATACAAGTAATGTTGCCACAGCTTAAGTGGAAACACCACTGCTGCTAACTCAAGATCGTAAGTCGGATAGTTCGTCTCGTGAACTTTCAACTGACGGGAAGCATAAGCCACCACTTTACCCTTCTGCATCAAGACACAACCCAACCCAAACTTTGACGCATCGCAGAAAACATCGAACTCAACACCCTCTTCTGGTAGAGTCAACACGGGAGCGGTAGTCAACCTCTTCTTCAACTCCTGAAAGGCAGCTTCACAAGCCTCAGTCCAAATGAACTTGGATTCCTTCTTCATTAACTGAGTCACCGGTCTCGCGATCTTAGAGAAATAATGTACAAATCGACGATAATACCCAGCTAGACCAAGGAAACTCTGAACCTCGTTCACATTCCTCAGACTCTCCCAGTCGACCACAGCTCGAATCTTCGACGGATCGACCATAACTCCATCGCCAGATATCAGATGACCCAAGAAGGTAACTTCCTTTAACCAAAACTCGCACTTTGAAAACTTAGCATACCACTTCTACTTACGCAGAGTCTCCAATATAACATGAAGATGACGCTCGTGCTCAGCCTCGTCTCTCGAGTAAATCAGTATGTCGTCTATGAACACCACGACACACTTATCCAAATACTCGCTGAAAGTGCGGTTCATCTGATCCATAAAAACGGCAGGTGCATTCGTCAACCCAAACGGCATCACCACGAACTCATAGTGGCCATACCTCGATTAAAAAGCACTCTTAGGAATATCCTCATTCCTAACTGGAATCTGATGGTAACCTGACCTCAGATCGATCTTAGAGAACACACTAGCACCACGGAGCTGATCAAACAAGTCCTCGATTCTCGGCAAGGGATACATATTCTTGATAGTAACCTTGTTCAGCTCACGATAGTCAATGCACAACCGCATACTACCATCCTTCTTCTTGACGAACAAAACAGGAGCACCCCAAGGCGAAGCGCTCGGTCGGATAAAACCCTTATCGATCATCTCCTCAAGTTGTTTCTGAAGTTCCTGTAACTCAGCTGGTGCCATATGATAAGGAGCTTTGGAAATGGGATCAGTTCCAGGTAGCAACTCAATCGAGAACTCTACATCTCGCTCAGGAGGAATACCAGGTAGATCCTCAGGAAAGACATCGGGAAACTCCCTAACCACAGGGATATCCTCTAACTTAGGTTCAACTGAAACACCATGAACACTGCACAGATAGATCTGATAACCCTTTCTACCCATTTTAACCATCTTCATAGCAGAAACCCACTTGACCGTAGGTGTAACCCTAACACCCTGATAAGAAACCCTCGAGCCTGTAGGACTCTTGAGCACGATCTTCTGATCACGACACATGAACCTAGCGTCATAGCGAGATAACCAATCCATACCAAAAATCACATCAAACTCTCCGAGTTTGAATTAGACGAGATCGGCAGGAAGGATCGCCCCTGCAATACTAACAGGTACGTCCTTGAAAAGAACGGAGCAAGAAACAATCTCACCCGTAGGAAGGGATATAGATGTATTAACGGAAGAAGAAGAAGAGAGTCCAGCACCGACGGAAAAGGATTCAGATACGAAAGACATCGATGCACCCGTATCAAAAAGAACAAAAGCAGATAAAGAATGAACGAGAAAGGTACCCGTAACCACGTCTGGATTAGCATCTGCCTCAGCACGACTCATGACAAACACACGTCCAGTCTTCGGAGCATCAACCTTTGGCGCTTCCGTCTTTGGTTTCTGGGGACAATCGATCGACTTGTGTCCCAGAGCCTTGTAGGTATAACATGTAAGCGGGGTACCAGATACGCAGTTCGTACCCGGATGGTACGCCTTTCCACACTTGATGCAAGTCCAATCCTTCTTAGCTTGACCTAGATCACGCGGAGAATACGCACGAGCCTCATACTTCTGTTTCTTCTGGGAAGAACTGGGGGCAACATAAGGCCTCTTCACGAACTTACTCTTTGCACCTTCCTCAGCCTCGGTAGCAAGTACTGAATCATAGATACTAAGAGCATGATCATAAGCCTGCTGGAAAGAAGTCGAAGGAATACAAGACATAGCAGTCCGGACTTTGGGAGCTAGATTCTTCTCATAGCGACGAGTCCTCGAAACCTCGTCCATAGCTACAGAAGTAACGAAACGTGACATCTTCACGAACTTGTTGGTGTACTCCTCGACGGTCATGGAGCCTTGCTGTAGACGAAGGAACTCCTACTCCTTCTGCCAACGCATATCCTTGGGATAAAACCTCTTCTTCAGCGCTTCAGAGAAAACGGCCCAACCATATCCTAGTTGAACTTCCAGACCAGCTCTAGCGAGAGCCCACCAGTTGTCGGCCTTGTCCTTCAGATAATAGGTGGCGATATCCACCTTCTGATCCTCAGGACATCCAGTAGCGAGGAACAACTTCTCGATCTCTCGAATACAAGCCTCCAAAGCAGTAGGATCATTCGCACCATCATAGGTAGGAGGACGGTGACGAGCAAAGCGATCAAACACAGTCGGTTGCGGATGGTTGTTGTTGTTGTTGTTGTTGTTGTTGTTGAGGTGGTTGGTGAAACCTTCGGCCATAGATGCCAAAGCGGCCTCAAGTCTCCTGATGCGGTCAACATCAGTCTCACCATTCGCGTTACGCACCATATGCAAGAACGAAATTCCGTTATAAGTGGTAGAACCTAAGTACCACTCCAAACAACTACTCATACACTTTTCAAGCATAAGAGAACCAACCAATCCTATTGGTTTCTACCCCATTTACTCTCACTCATTAACTAGGTCATTCATTTTAGTCATCAACTAAGCGAGAGTTGGGAGCGTGTTCGCTCTGATACCAACTGTAACAACCCGGATTATAAAACAAAGGAAAAACTTATATAAAGTAAATATCAGAGTACGATACTGATAAAAGGGTCGAGGTGGCGGAAACACCTGACCAATCCGGTTCGCTACTAAATCCAAAACAACTAATACATTATTCGAAGGTTCTTAAAACATAAGGCAAACTCCTAATTTATTATTAAGCTCGTTTCGCACATTCCCCAAGCAAGCATCATCCAAACAGCAAACATCTAAACAACCTGAGAATGGGGGGTCGACAATCAGTCGGGAGTAACTAGATGCTCTCCCAGTCATGTTTACAACAATTGAATATAATCAACAATCATTAACAAATGAAATGTAAAACCAGTAAACATGTGAGACCATCTATACTCATGAAAACCCAACAAAGCTTACCATGACTTATCAACCTTGGACGAATGCAATCATGCAAACCTAGACCATATGCAACCACTAGACCATGAACGCTTACAAGACTAGTAGCAACAAACGACTGCATCAATTAAAGGCACAAAGCTAGAATTAAAGCATAGCAAAAATAGCGACACACAATTCACAGCAACAGAAGGCACAAAGCTATCATCAAAGCATAGCCGAATAGAGGGAACGCCGTTAGAGCGTATAACGCACTGCCTCTAACTGCTAGAGCGTATAACACACTGCCTCCATCGGTGTGGAGCGTATAACGCACTGCCTCCAAGGTACTATGAATAGCATATAACCACTGCCTATATGTCTAAGACCTGGCCAGACTCTCGGTGCAATAACTGTACACCGAACGACACTCGGAGAACAGAACGTATAACGCACTGCCTCTGCTACCCCCCCCCCCCCCGACCATAGACCATTCACCAGTCCCCGAAGGGTAGCGTTTGTTCATTCCGATAGTATATAACTGATACTACCGTCATCTATTCAAACCAGCCAACAAAACAAATGCACAGTATAACTGATTGTACTAACATGCGTGAACAACATCACGACTCAACTATTAAGATAGTATAACTGACCATCCTACTTATCATGTGAACAAGTGTAACCAAAGATATATGCAAACACAAGGACATAACACGTTGAACACAATGCAACATATGAAACAAGTATAAGCAACCAATGTTATAGTAACTTTAGCTATAACTTTAACATTAACCATTCAATGTTATAGTAACCCTAACCGTAACATAAACTCCGGATGCGAGGTTATAGTAACCTCGACTATAACTTCAACATATACGACTTGAAGTTACACTTACCTCAACTATAACCTTGATACGAATCCCAAAGTTATACTAGCTCCAACTATAACCTTGTGCCATAAATCTCAGGGTACGTTAGTTTCAGCTATAACCTTGACTCGTACTTCGATGTTATAGTAGCTTCGGCTATAACCTTGAATCATATTTCCAAGGTTATACCTGTTTCAGCCATAATTAGAGTAACTACCCAAAGTTGTACTAACTTCAGCTATAACACTTGAATCATCATCAAGGTTAAACTAGCTTTAGTTATAACTCTGGAGAGAACTCTTGGCCGCCTATCATGCCGCCACTAGGGTTTGATTCGGAAACCCTAATTACGCTCATGACACCCATAATAAACATATAAACAACATACGATATATAACTAATGCATTAAAACATATACAAACATGAGAAAACATAATTATCATGATAATAAACAATCCAACACGTACTAATCATACAAAACATTCATTAAATCATATTAATTACATCAATTGGCATAAACACAATTAAAGGAAAACACCTAGTTACCTTATTACGCAATTAAACCCTAGAGATCGTCTTCAACGATATAAACGTCCTCTCCAGGACCAACTTCCACGCCTTCATTGAATCATCCACGTGCCAAAGATAACGAATCTAATAAATATACTAACTATATATAAAAACTATAAAACTATGCGAAAACATAAAAACTTACAAAGAAGATAGATAAATCCAAGAAGTAGGATCGATCTAAGCACGAAAGATGATGAAGGAAGAAGGAAGGGGCGCGGCACGAAACCCTAGGAAGGGTGGAGGAACACGGCACAATGGAGGAAGGAGGAGGAGAGAAATTAGGCTTAGGGTTTTGAGAATTATGAGAAAAGAAAAGCAAGGGTTTGGTTTCCCCTCATATTTATAGAGAAGCTCATGGGTTTATTTCAAGCTTAGGCCCAAAACTTACCCATCTACACCAAGAAACATGTGAGACCCAAGGAAGGAGCGGGTCTTCACCGTTTTCGAGCCCAACGAGCCCAAAAGACAAGAGACAAATATTTTCCTGGAAAATAAAATATGAAATATGGGAAAATAAAATTAAAGAATTATATTATGGAAATTAGGGGTGTTACAGCACCAACCCAATTCGAGACCACCATCACCAATCAATCACCTCGCCATCAAGCTCATCCAATCCTGAAGCCACCAGTTACGTCCACCGCTCACGCTGTTCTGGAGCTACCCAAATCGAAATTCGAGCAAGAATCGAACCAAAATCAAGATTGTGCCTTTTACTTCCGCCTTCCGCTTCTAAATTTTTGCGATTAATGATTCAATAATCTACTATCTACTAGCTACTGATATATGTATGATTCCGAAAAGGAATATTATTAATTAATTAATTAATAATAAAGGAAGTGGGAAAGAAGAATTTTTGAAACAAGGGAGAAAGATAAACGAGGGTATTAAATGCACCAGAAAAGCGGGGTGGTAATGATAATGGTAATGGTAATGGTGCTGAGTAATGGTACGAGTTTGATAGTGAGAGTTTTAGTAAGAGAATGAGGCCTACCGCCAAAATTGTGTCACTCACTCTTTCTCTCTTCTACCGACTAAAAAAGAAAATGGATGTCATTAAATCCCCATTATTCATTATTGTGTCGGTTGTAGGAGTGGCTAGGCTAAAGTGCGCGGTGGTGGTAGTGTTGTTGTGTTAGTTCGTCGGTGTTGGTATAAAGAATTAAAGTGAAGAGAGTAAGAGAGAGAAAATAGGATGCAGTTAGGGGTATGATCTCTTTCTCTACTCAAATTTAGTAGTTTTAATTATTCAATTTAATGAGAATGAGAATATAAAAATGAGACAGGTATGATTTCATTACAATTGGACCAACTCATTGAATATTAGTCAAACAATTAAGCGGACAACTGGTGAAGAAATCCAAGTATAGCAAAGAGCTCATGGTTCAACTACCATCTTAGCTCTAGGAACTGCCAACACACTCAAAATAAATGCTACAAAAACATTTTCCTAAAAGACCCATAGGCCATAACGGCTTATGTAGTCTTAATTCCAAATTTATTTTTATTTTATCTCACAAATTTTTATTTGAGACGGAACTATCCGTCTTCAATCTTTTTTTTGGTTTCAATAGGTACTTAAATTAAAAGACTTACAAACATAGTTCATACATCAATTAAGGGTGAGTAGGAGGCATGACTCCAAAGAACAAATCGTTATTAAATCGAGTTGGATGTCGAACAAGGTGCAAAAAAGCTAAGATGATGTACTTCTTAGTATGTTATTGTCACACATTGAAAAATAATGTAGATGTGATGAACATACTACGTATAAATAGTATAAAAGGTGGGGTCATCCTATTATAAACAGTAGAATTGTCCTACATTGAAAGATTAAAATAAGGTGTGGTGATCCTATTATTATAAATAGTAGAATTGTCCCACATCGAAAGATTAACATAATGTAGGGTGATCCTATGATTATAAATATGAGTCATCCTTGCCTCCTTCGAGCTTAAATATCAACCCAAAAAATTTTGAGTCTCTTAAGTATTGTCTTAGATATCTCTTATAAGAGTTTGTATTATTACCTCCACAATAGCAAAATTTATTTGTATTATACTTTTGATTTTGGTGGTTTCACAATTATATAATTATATATAGTTATATGATCTCTTTCTCTACTCAAATTTAGTAGTTTATCAATAAGTTATTTATTTTTTAATTTTTAAGCTGAATTTTTAAATAACGAACATACATCAGTAGTATACTCATTATATAAGAAACTTTAAAAATAATGTTACATAATGTTAATTTTTCAAGTTTTAACATTTTTTTCATCTAGAGAGTCCAACCCTTAAAAACTACTTAATATTTATCAGAAAAAAAATGTTAATTTTATACGCAAGAAAAACTTTGGACTTAGATAAGATTAGTTTGTTTGGAATAAGATAAAACTGCACAAATGTTACCTATATATGTGCGAAAAACTTTAGACTTTACATAAGATTAATCTGTTAGTATTTGCTTATTATAAATTGGATTGGATGTTTAACGTACGAATATTAACATATAGTTTGCTCATATTATTAAATATAATTATTATTAGATATAATGAGTAGCAATTGTCCATATTTCGGGATTCAGGTTGAATGTCGAGCTAGGTGTGAAAAAGATGGTGTATTTCTTAGTATATTATTTGTCCTACATTGAAAAATAATGACGACGTTGTGAATATACTACGTATAAATAGTAGAATTGTCCCACATTGAAAGATTAGCATAAGATAGAGTGATCTTATGATTATAAATAGAAGTCATCCTTGAAACTTAGGAATCAACCCAAAATCTTTTGAGTTACTTAACTATTGTGAAATAGATAGCTCTTAAGAATTTCTATTATTAACGGTTAAATTTAAAATTTAACAAACTATAATTTTGTTGTCACTAAATTGTATGTTTGCTTATAGTGGCCAAAAACATATATGGGTTTATATTTTACGACTTTACGGTGGAATGATAACAATAAGATGATCATAAGAGTATACATTACCTGTGTTTTGTGAAAGAAAGAACATAAAAATGAACTCTGAATATCAGTAATTAGAAAATTAATTAATTAATTAATTAATTAATTAATTATTATTATTATTATTATTATTTTTTTTTTTTTTTTATTATTATAAAATGCGCGCAGCTTTCATTATAATAAAAATAAAAGGTTTACATGAAATTGGTGGGGAGCCGAAAGACAATCTGGGCTCCCACACCCTTAGCAATAGTAAAGCTAATACGAGTAAAAATGTAAGCGGCTACCCGAGCCCCAGCATCCTGAGATACCGAGAATTTCTGGATCCGCTTGAGCAAGGCAACAACATCCGAACTCAACTCCCCGAGTGAAGAGAAAGAGAAAGGTAGGAAACCATAACCCGCTACCGCGCACAAATCCCCATACTTAGCACACTTTCGCTGAGCAGCATCAACGACAACCCGGCCCGGCACAAAATCTGCCAACCCGATCGAGTCAAAGGTGAAGAACCCGTCGGTCGACGCACACATCACGCCCCCGTCCCAAGAATAAAGCAATAAATCCGCAGGACGAAGAGAGCCACCATGCCCATCAACCAAACCGATATCAACCTCCTTCCCCGCAGAAATACCAGATCTATAGCAGATGTCGAAGAGAGTGTCCCGGACAAGGTTATGCCGATGTTTAACGCCCACGGTGCAGTCAAGAAACAGCGTGGTCCCCAAAAACATCCCAAAGAAAAACCCGAGAGCAAGCGGGACGGGGCCTAGATACGAGAATAACGGAACACCCAGACGATACCCCAAAGACACTACGGTAAGTCCTCCCGTTCATAGTCCGCCCCAACCCGAGATAGGAACCGCTCGCAACCAATCGGAGGAGTGAGAAACCCGCTGAGACTCGCCATAGAGCGATCTGGCGAGGTGTCAAAGAAAAAAGGACTACGAGGCGTGCAACCGTCGTGAAATAAATATCCGCCAATTTCTTCATAAGTTTGGGGGCGTGAATTTCACTAGGGCGACCTAATATATCGTAACCCGTAGTCGCAGAAATACCTGCGGCATCATCAAAAGCAGGGCCAGCGGCTACAACACGAGAAGGGCCGAGGAGCTTAGCCTCGCAAACCAAAGGCTCGCAAGCGGGACGCAATAAAAGCATAGAACAAAACATCTCCGACCGCATAAACACCAAGGCCACCCAGATGAAAAGGGAATGTAGCAAGGCGCCACTGCCAATCCCCAAAACCCGGCCCTGACGCGGTGACAATACGTTTCAAGCTAGAACGAAGAGCGGCATCAAAAGGAAGATGGACAGACCCAAAAACACTAGGGGAGCAAGTACGAAGAGAGAAGTAGAGCTTAGATATACCAGTACAAGCTCGAAGAAGAAGCAACTCACACTGCGGGTCCTCAATCCTCGCAACCAAGTCCATCAGCTCAATGGTCTTAGTTACTCTCGTCGCCACAATCTCACTGCTAAAACCAGGACAAGTATCGACAGTGTCCTCCCAATCTTTTTAACACCGCGCAATGGCCGAGAAATAGAAGTGGGGAAAACCCCCGGAAGCCGGCTCCGTGGATCCTCAACAGGCCAAAAGACCTCCGTCTTGGAGACATTTAGGTGTAAACCAAAACAAGGGCCATCCAACCTAATCAAGTCCAACACCTTCCCCACCTCCAAAGTATCTCCCACAATGGTGCCATCATCTAAGTACCATGCCTGCAAAGTGAGGTCAAAAGTGTCCCGGATCTTGCAAACCAAGGGATGCAAAACCAACGCGAAAAGCAAAGGCCCCAATGGATCACCCCGTTGAACACCCTCCGACAAGACCACAAGCTGTGCTCCCCATAAAAAAGGCGGGCCGGGCTGGAATAACAAAACTCCACCCAACGGGAGAGAGCCGGGCACCGACGGTGGACCTCCTGAAGCATGGTCGAACGGTCAACAAGGTTGAACGCATGCGAAATCAACCAAAGAACATGGAAAGCCCCACCTGTTCCCCCGAGCCTCAATGAGCCGGTTCAAGGCATGCAAGATAGCCTCTCCTCCACCGGACACACCCACCCCGAATCAAGCCCATCAAAATAAGAAGATAAAGACGGGCCAACCATAGAAGCACCAACCTTAGAGACAAGCCGTCTCCCAGACCGTCATCGACAAAGAATAGACGAACTCCACCACCCGGTTTAACGAGTGGTGTGAGAGGAGCGCTGCAATGTACTCACCCGCAGGAAGAGGGCACCGACCCTCAATAAAAAGATTAACCACCCTAGTAATAGAAGTGATCAAATCATCGGAGATAGCCACGGCGCGCCACTCAAAGAGTCCATAAGGTGTTGAGCACGAAAACCATCCCTCCCACAAGAAGTACCACGAGGGAAGCTCCGAATCATATCCAAGACCACCGCGGAAGAGGCAACCAGAGGATGATGATCCCCGGACAGAGGAGGCAATGAAGGAGGCGGGGCGACATGATGCTTCTCACGCAGGGCCACGAGAGTGGCATCGGAGTAGGGGCGACTCCGAGGAAGAAAGCACTCGTACGTGATATAATGGCCATCCGATATCTTCCGCATTGGCGGAGGTTAAGGTCACTCAAATCGAGATCCTCATCGACGAGAAAAAGAAGAAGGACCCTCATCAAAGCACCCCCTCAGAATAACCGCAAACCTCCCCCCAGTGTCCCCAAGCAAGAATAGCCACGGCAATGCTCTCCTCCCGATCTTTGACGCCGATATAGCGATCCGACACTCATGATTACTCCGAGGAGCGAAAGTCCTGAGCAAACAAAGAGGTAAAGCAAGCAAACGAACCCAGCGGGAGAGATCACTAGGGGCATCAAACACCGCATCCAAGGCCCCTTTCAAAGCCCGAGCAAACCCAAGACGGCACTTAGGAGGAATAGATTTCACAGTGAGAAGGCCCAAAGACAGCAGACGATCCAGCGAAGATATAGACCACTGAACAAGCTCCACACTATCATCAGAAGAAACCGAAGTAGAAGGAGCCAAAGGTCTCGGAATACCATGAATATGGAAGGTGTAAATGCCATCAACACACCCCGGATGCTCCACAATATCACCCCGATTATGCCGACATCTAGCTCTAACAGTACGGGTCATAAAACACACCCCACACAACCAGAGCCCCATCCGTCTCAAAGAACTCTCGGCATTGGAATAAACAGTCAAACTATCAGAAAGAGTCTGCCGCGTAAGGGCCAACGCTCCGTCATGACAATGTCGGTCCTGAAAATGTTTCTGCCAAGCTGCCTTTGTAAGGCCCTTACCGAAACCATCCCGACACCCATGAAAATATTATTATTATTATTATTATTATTATTATTATTATTATTATTATTATTATTATTATTATTATTATTATTATTATTATTATTATTATTATTATTATTATTATTATTATTATTATTATTATTATTATTATTATTATTATTATTATTATAAAGGATGCGCGCAGCTTTCATTAAAAGAAAAACAAAAGTTTACATGAAATTGGTGGGGAGCCGAGAAACAAGCTGGGCTCCCACACCCTTAGCAACAAAGAAAGCTAAGTCTAGTAAAAATGTAAGCGGCCACCCGAGCCCCGCATCCCGAGATACCGAGAATTTCTCGGATCCGCTTGAGCAAGGCAACAAAGATCCGAACCCAACTCCCCGAGTGATGAGAAAGAGAAAGGAAGGAAACCATAACCCGTTGCGCGCACAAATCCCCATACTTAGCACACTTCCCGCAGAGCAAAGATCAACAACAACCCGGCCAGGCACAAAATCCGTCATCCTAGTCTCGAGTCAAAGGAGAAGACCCGGTCAAGTCAACGCACACATCACGCCCCCGTCCCAAGAATAAAGCAAGAACTCCGACGAAGAGAACCCCATGCCCGTCAACCAAACCAACATCAACCTCCTTTCCCACGAAAATACCGGATCTATAGCAGATGTCGAAAAGAGTGTCACGGACGAGGTTATGCCGATGTTTAACGCCCACAAGATGCCGTGACAAGAAACAGCGTGGTCCCCAAAAACATCATCAGCAAAATCCCGAGAGCAAGCTGGACAGGGCCTAGAAACCGTGAATAACGGAACACCCAGACGATAGCCAAGCACACTACGGTATGTCCTCCCGTTCATAGTCTGACCCAACCCCGAGATAGGAACCGCACGCAACCAATCAGAGGAGTGGGACCCCTGCTGAGACTGCCACAAAGCAAGCAGACGAGGTGTCAAAGAGAAAACAGACTCTGAGGCAGCAGCAACCGTCGCGAAATAAATGTCTGCCAATTTCTTCATAAGTTTGGGGGCGCGCAGCTTTCATAGATAGAAAAATAAAAGTTTACATGAAATTGGTGGGGAGCCGAGAAAAAATCTGGGCCCCCACCCCCTTAGCAACAGCAAAGCTAAGTCTAGTAAAAATATAAGCGGTCACCCGAGCCCGCGCATCCTGAGATAACGAGAATTTCTGGATCCGCTTGAGTAAGGCAACAGCATCCGAACCCATCTCTCCAAGCGAAGAGAAAGAGAAGGGAAGGAAAGCATAACCAGCAGCCGCGCATAAATCCCATACTTAGCACACTTACGCTGAGCAGCATCAGCGACAACCCGTCCGGGCACAAAATCGGTCATCCCAGTTTGAGTCAAGGGGGAAGACCATGTCAGATCGACACACACATCACGCCCTCTGTCCCAGGAATAAAGCAGCCAATCCGCAGGACGAAGAGATCCACCATGTCCGTCAACCAAACCAATATCAACGTCTTTACCCGCATAAATACCAGACATATAGCAGATGTCGAATAAGGTGTCACGAACGAGATTATGCCGATACTTAACACCCACAGTACCAGTACAAGACAGCGTGGTCCCCATAGATATCATCAGCAAAAACCCGAGAGCAAGCAGGACAAGGCCTAGATACCGTGAATAACGGAACACCCATCCGATATCCAAGCACACTACGATAAGTCCTCCCGTTCATAGTCTAGCCCAACCCAGAGATAGGAACCGCACGCAACCAATCAGAGGAGTGGGCACCCTGTTGAGACTTCCACAACGCAAGCTGACGCGGTGTCAAAGAGTATACAGATTCTGAAGTAGCAGCAACCATCGCGAAATATATATCTGTCAATTTCTTTATAAGTTTAGGGGCAGCGATTTCACTAGGATCACGTAAGAAAGTAGAACCTGTAGTCTCAAAAAACACCCGTAAGGCATCGTCAAAAGTGGGACCAGCATCTACAATACCAGAAGGCCGTAGGAGCTTAGCGTGCAAATCTGCAGACTGCAAACGGGACGCCATAAAAGCATAGTGTAAAACATCTCCCGCAGCATAAACACCAAGCCCACCAAGATGAAAAGGGAATGTAGCAAGGCGCCACTGCCAATCTCCAAAACCAGGGCCAGACGCGGTGACAATACGTTCCAAGCTAGAACGAAGGGCGGCATCGAAAGGAAGATGGACCGAACCAAACAGACGAGGGGAGCAAGTACACAGGAGAGAAATAGAGCTTAGAAATACCAGTACAAGCTCTAAGCAGAAGCAACTCACACTGTGGGTTTTCAATCCCCGCGACTAAGTCCATAAGCCCAATGGTCTTAGTCACTCTCTTAGCCACAAGCTCACTGCCAAAAATAGGACAAGTACTGACAGGTCCACCTAAAACAGAGACACCACGCAAGGGCCGAGCAATAGAAGGGGGGAAAACACCGGGAAGCCGACTCCGAGGATCCTTAATAGGCCAAAAGACCTCTGTCTTAGTGACATTAAGATGGAGCCCAAATCGAGGGCCATCCGCCATAATCAAATCCAAAACCCTCCCCACCTCCAAAGTGTCCCCAACAATGGTGCCATCATCCAAGTACCATGCCTGCATAGTAAGGTCAAAAGAGTTCCGGATTTTGCACACTAAGGGATGCAAAACCAAAGCGAAAAGCAAAAGGCCCAAAAGATCACCCTGTTGGACACCCTGACAAGACCACAAGCAATGCTCCCCGTAATAAAGACAGGCCGGGCCAAAGTAACAAAACTCCACCCAACGGGAAAGAACCGGGCAACGACGGCAGACTTCCTGTAGCATGGTCGCACAATCAACAAGGTTGAAGGCATTCTGGAAATCAACCAGCAACATAGAAAGTCCCACATCCCCACTACGGGCCTCAATGAGCCGATTCAAGGCATGTAAGATAGCCTCTCCTCCACCGGACACCCCAACCCCAAACTGAAGACCAGCAAAATAAGAAGACAAAGAAGGACCAACCAAACAAGCACCAACCTTAGAGACAGACGTCTCCAAACAGTGCCAACAACAATAGGACGAACACCACCACCCGGTTTAACAAGCAGCGTGAGCGGGGCGCTGACAATGTACTCACCAAGAGCTATAGGACACCTGCCCTCAAGAAAATATTAACCGCCCTAGTAATAAAAGCGATCAAATCATCAGAGATAGTCATAGCAGCGCCACTCAAATTATTATTATTATTATTATTATTATTATTATTATTATTATTATTATTATTATTATTATTATTATTATTATTATTATTATTATTATTATTATTATTATTATTATTATTATTATTATTATTATTATTATTATTATTATTATTATTATTATTATTATTATTATTATTATTATTATAAGATGCGCGCAGCTTTCATTAAAATAAAAATAAAAGTTTACATGAAATTGGTGGGGAGCCGAGAGACAATCTGGGCTCCCACACCCTTAGCAATAGCAAAGCTAAGTCTAGTAAAAATGTAAGCGGCCACTCGAGCCCCCGCATCCTGAGATACCGAGAATTTCTGGATCCGCTTGAGCAAGGCAACAACATCCGAACCCAGCTCCCCAAGAGAAGAGAAAGAGAAAGGAAGGAAACCATAACCCGCCACTGCGCACAAATCCCCATACTTAGCACACTTTCGCTGAGCAGCATCAGCGACAACCCGGCCAGGCACAAAATCCGTCATCCCAGTCTGAGTCAAAGGAGAAGAACCTGTCAAGTCAACGTTTTGGATCATATGAGAATGGCACACGCGTGAGAACGGTGAGAACGCGCGTCAGTCGTTGGAGCTTGTCTGACGCGGCTAATCTAAGGGCCTATAACGCGCGCTCGTTTACCAAAACTTGAGGGCTTTGTCTTTCTTTTTCCCTGAAATTTACCTCGCGCTTCTTCGTTAAGCTTTCAACCATGGATTCCGACCTTCTTTGTTAAGCTTTCAACTATTTCTCTCTCCTTATTCTCTGTAGAGTTGCATTTTCGTCTTTCTATTGGATTTTCTCTTACCTATTTCGTCATGAAGGTATATACTGTTTAGCTTCAAGCTTTTTTCGATTTCGTCGTTAATTTATGTAACTCTACTGTAACCTAAATTAATGTTTCTTATGTTCATTTTGCCGGATTATTCATTTATTGATGAATTTTGAGTTCAGTATTGTTGTTAAAATCGAAATTTGCGTTTTCATTTGCATGCTATCGGAATTTGTATTTGTCGCATTGTTTGTTGATTTTGTAACTTGCTTATACATTTCAATTTGTTTGTAGTTTTTTAGTTTGATCTAATTTGTGCTTTTTTGGATTTTTGTTGAATTTTAAGTACTTTTAACGTAAGTAGCATCAATTTAAGACCACATGCAAAAGGTCATAATTGCGTGCACATTATTGTTGTAGATCATGCACATTTCAATAAAACTGATAGGACATTTCTTCGTGAAACGTGTACAACACAACACAACTGATTAATATTACATGCAAAACTACTTTCAGTTATTGAAGCGCAAAGGCGATCCCGAACTGTTACACGCGCCGTATTTCTCCGAGGTTGAACAACCTCAGTCCTACTGTTGATGATCCTACTCCAACGTTCTCTCGTATTACCACCCGGATGTCACCTAAAAGTTTTGTTGATGTCCTTCGACACCTTGATTACAATCAATGGTGTGCTCTGGAAGAGATTGGTTTTTATTCATTGTTTTGGCTAAGGGTTACAAGGCTTCCTTTACGCCTTGGTTATTGGTTAATTGAGAACTACAACCCGTATTCGGATTTCATCATTCTACCTGATAAACAGCGCTTTCGTGTTTCTGCTTCTTGTATTCATGATGCTGTTGGCCTCCCAATTGGAGGAAAACCTGTTTTACTTTCATGCTGTAGTGACGAAGATGCAGAATGTGATGCATTTTACGCGCATTGGAAAGCTCAATTTCATGTTGATGGTCAAGTGGATATCAAGACCCTTGCAGAGCATATTATTTGTCATGATGATTACAGTGATCAATTTAAGAATAATTTTGTGGTGCTTGCTGTGTCTTTGTTAATGCGCAACAATCAGAAGCCGTTCGTCAATCACCATGTACTAAAATCGCTGAGGAATGTGTCTGCCATTGGTCAGCTTGATTGGTGTCAATTTGTCATGGAGAGTTTTTGGTATAACACAAAGGATTGGGTCAAGAAGAGGAAGAAGAATCACTTTGGTGGACCTCTCCTATTTCTAATGGTACAAATATAACAACCCGACCCACCACGGTCGTAACACAACCCAATAAGATGGGATACGTACCTTTGGGCCCATTACTTGTCCTCACTTAAGCCCAAAAGCAAAAGGCCTTATTACTAAGTGGTGGGTGGAATCCCTTATAAACATATATTCCACGATGTGGGACAACCTTACTCTCAATAACTGGGGTGTTACAATCTCCCCCACTTAAAGAATACAACGTCCGCGTTGTGCCTCCAACTTGACCGCAGCCAAGCCCAGAGTCCTCCCCCGCTAGGTGTGTGACCCGGGTACTCCCGACCACGGGCTCACCACACGGTCGCAGGGTCGCTCTGATACCATTTATAACAACCCGACCCACCACGGTCGTAACACAACCCAATAAGATGGGATACGTACCTTTGGGCCCATTACTTGTCCTCACTTAAGCCCAAAAGCACAAGGCCTTGTTACTAAGTGGTGGGTGGAGTCCCTTATAAACATATATTCCCCGATGTGGGACAACCTTACTCTCAATAACTGGGGTGTTACAACAAATCTTCTGGGTTACATTTATTGTTAGTTATTATGGTTTTAAAACCTGCCATTTTTCAGTCATAATCCTGTTTTTACTTGCAGCTTGTTTATGTTGACCGTGTTGTCCATGAAAAACGATTCGTAGAAAGAGATTACTATACTCTTTTGAATTGGACATCTGCTGCACTTTTCTCAAGGGAAAAGCAGGAGATGGAAGCTGGTCAGTTTGGTCTTGGTCGTGTAAAAGGTCGATTGATGGAAAGAATTCGATTTTCTAAACCATGCAGACAAGTGGTTGAAAAAGTGCGGAGAGTGTCGAGGGATGTTAGTACTGATACAAAATCTCCAATTTCGTACTCGTCTCCGGAGGTATATCCATTGATTCTTGAAGTATTCACTTTGAAATATTTTCTTTGTACCTTCATAGTACTAAAGATGTACCTTCATAGTACTAAATATGTACCTTCATACCGTGCCTTGTCCGGGAGTTTGCAGATGACTACACTGCTTCAGCAAAGAGAGTCATGGAAGATATGGTTGTGTTAGATGAGAAATACGCGGTTGGTTTGCAATGTTTCCCAGGTGAAGAATGTGTCAAAATGTGCCCATTCAAAGAATCGAATTTGTATATTTGACATATGGTGGTGGTACAAAGATGTGTCGTGTGCACCGTTGTGGGAATCCAAAGACACTAGATGAGGATGAACAGTTTATTGCTTTGTAGCAAATGCGGTGAAAGCGTACAAATTGAAACTTGCCCGTGCTAAACACAGAGAACAATGTGATGGCTAAGTGGAGAAATTCATTTGTACCTGTCACTGGTGAATTTTCGTTCGATTTAGGGTTGGAGAAAGACTTTGCTGAGAGTGAGGCAAGGTTAGCCGCAGCTAAAGGGGTTAAACGGGATCGCCCTGTCACTGGTGAATCTTCTTCAGCTACCAAAAAGGTTCATTTCATGGCAAGTCCTTCTTATATACCTCTATCCAGCAACAAGCAACAGTCATCTCGTTTTGATCCGCTGTTTTCTGCTATCCAATATGACACCAATGTGTTAACACCTCTTACTGCGGTGCACCTTCAAGTGGCTGATTATGTTTTCAGAGACCGGGGCACTAACAATCGTCGTTCCAGGTAATCTAAAATGTGTACTTGCTAAATTACCATTTTGTGTATGTCTTTTTCAGTGTTTCACACCTGACAAGTAATTTGTTATATTTTTTGCTCTAGTGAGCACTTATATTCGTACAAGACTTATTTTGCAACGCGAATGCATTTGTGGTCATTAAAGCCGTCTGAACATGTTTCGAGTGTTGTAATTGATTGCTGGTCATTCTATTTGAATTGTAAAGAGGAAGAAAATAATCTTGGTACTCCGAAGCGGTTCTTTTTTACCACGCTTGTGCATGTAAGTACATTTACATACACTCTTAAATGTTGTGTGTAATATGTATTTTGAAATATTGTACTTCCCTCTTTCGTTATTTTCCATGCAGTCTGTATTAGCGAAACCCAGCCCAGGTTTAAGTGATGAAAAAATTTATGAATTATTCGAGGCTCGTGTAAAAATGGAGTTGCAGCTTTTCCCGGGAATAGACATAACTTCAATCGCACTCGTAAGTTGTTATTGTTTGCTTGAAATACTTTGCAATTTTCTTTGCCATTGTTGTATTGCATTTTTAAAAAATTGAGCCATACTATTATCGCATAAGTCCTTTCTTTTTTTGATTAATTCCAACTACTAAACTCATTTGAACCTCAACTTGTATATACCCATTTTATATTAAAAAAGTTCAGATTAGGCCAAATTAGGCCATTTAACACAATGTTAATGCTATAATTTCTCAATGTACTTTCTAAACGTACTAAATGTACTTTTTAAACATTTACAATGTTAATGTTGTAATTTCTCAATGTGGGGAATATCTAATATGCATGAGCAGTTGCAACTATATGCACACGTTGGGAACATAAACCATGAGTCATACTATCATTCCATGTCTGCATTCTGCTTTTGTTTTATTTCAACTGCTTGAGTCAAAAGGAATTTTCTTTGCATTTGTATTAAATAAGGTCACTTTATATTGCAATGCACTGTTCTCATTTTTTACATGTGCCTTATGATTAGTTAAAATGTACCCTTCGAAGAGTTTGACTGTACTTATGGTTGTACGCCATTTGTTTTGTAATTTCAGTTTTTTTTCCCAATTGTACACGAGAAACAATTTTTCTTATACGTGGTTGACCTGGTGAGGAAGCGTTTCGTCATTCTTGACATCTCACTCTCAGATGAAGACGCCATCAAGAAATATGGTGTATCTCCACTGTTAATAGTATGTTTGAATTTGACACATTTTTGTTGTTCTATTGAATTTTGACTATTAGTCACGCTTAACACTGGTTTAAAATGTTTTGTCATAGATTGATGCTCTTGGAAGGTTTTTGGGTGAGAACCCAAAAACTTCCGACTCTAGCAACGTTGTGTTGGCTATGGATCCCATTGTTGCAAAACTTAGTTGGAGAAATAACTACAATGTTGATGACTGTGGTATATACACAATGAGACACATGGAAACATTTATGCGATTAATCTCTTGGAAATGTGGCCTGATGAAAAATGATGTGAGTGTTGGTTCTTATTTTAAATTAATTCATGTTCATTGTGTTTTGCCTATCTTGTTAATTGTTGGCTTCTGTTTTGCAGCGGAGCGTGCTTAAAGTGTTACGATACAAATATCTATGCACATTACTTATGTTCGACCACAACGATTGCCATGAAACTGTCGCCGATCATGCGAAAAAAGGGTCATTTCTCTAAAGCTATTGATTACATTTAATGTTCAAATATTATCTACGCAGTACGTTAGAATTTGTCTGATGACATCTCTGTTCATGTAGTATGATGTTTTAAATTCTGGTGTACGTTAGTATGTGTAATGATTTGTAATTGCATAAGCAAAATGTTGAATTTGTGAACCAATGTTTTGTTGCACTTAATTAAAGTACTTTTTTGTCTATTTTTGGTGTGCTATTTACTTGAACGTTGTTTTCTCCTTGAATAGCGACTTATGATGTACTGAATTAGCAAAATAATATAATGTACATTTTAGGTCTGCTTTTAAATCTCTTTTGTAAAACAGTACATGCACATTATGAACATACATAATGGACATTTGAATTAAATTGAAAGCACATTTATTTCTATTATACATTGAAAACAGGAAAATAGGTCTAAAATCACGTCAAAGATCTATCTATAGCGACATCATAATCTAAGTATATGAATGAACTTTTGAAGTTTTCTATCTTATTAAACGATCACATGCATTACAATTTAATTAATGTTTCATGTTCTTTTTAAAATAATTTAATGTACCTTTAAATATAATATAATGTACATTTTCCAAACAGTGCTTAATGATATTTTACTTGCATCTAATTATCAGAACATGCACATTATGAATATAGATAATGGACATTTTAATTAAACTGTTTACATAAATTACATAATATATACAGTGTAAACAGGAAAACCTGTTTAATAAACTGTCAAAGATCTATTTTTAATCCCTTCCCAAAAAATGGGTTTACTCGCCCCTTGTTGGGTGTCTTTTGGTCTTGCGGCTATACAAACCACACATAAGGGAAAGGGTTTAGAGTTGGATTAGGTGGATTCGCGGTAGCGGTCTGCCTAATGCAACCCTTAATGCTTTCCCGTCCCATTTTAGGATACCTGACCCCCTAGATTTAATCCCGTCCCCAAAAAGGGTTCAGTCGCCCCCTCTAGGGTGTCTTTTGGTCTTGCGGCCGTTCATAATCCAACCGTAAACCCTTTCCCATGCCGTTTTAGGATACTTGGCCCCCCTAGTTTTAATCCCGTCCCTAACAAGTGTTCACTTGCCCCCTCTAGGGTGTCTTTCGATCTTGTGGTCGTTCGTAATCCAACAACTTGAGATAATTTGTACATTATGAATGTCGAAAAAGTACATTTAGAACTTTTAGAAAATACATTGACAAATTATAACATTACCATTGTGTTAAATGGCCATATATCCTAATTTGACCTAATCTGAAGTTTTTAAGTATAAAATGGGTATATAAAAGTAGAGGTTCAAATGGTTCTAGCAGTTGGAATAAACAAAAAAAGAAAAAAAAAAGAATGGACTTATGGAATTATAGTATGACCCAATTTTTTTAAAAAAACCGCAGCTTTAAACTTCTTCTCTTTAATATTTTACTACTTTTTGATAAACCTGTCAATTAAATTGTACCTGCACGTTTTCTCATTCTCAGATCGTTCACTTACTCTTATCGCTCTCTATCGGAATGAAGGTTATACTCTTTGCCTTTAATTATTTGCTAAAAACAATCTGTTTTACTTTTCATCCGCTTCAATTTTACATAGTTTCCTTAGCTATTAATGTTCGAAGATGTTCATTATAAATCAGTCCTAATATTATTTCTCAGGTGCATCAATATGTCGGAATTTATACGCATTGTTTCCTAATGATTTTGATGTACTTTGCTATGGCTTAATATTTTTAAATGTTTAGGATGTATTTTCTTCATGTACTTTTTTAATGTTTAGCATTTACTTTCTGGATACGTGTCCTTCATATCAATATGTCGGAATTTATACGAATTGTTTGCTAATGATTTTGATGTAGTTTGTTAATGTTTAGCATTTACTTTCTGGATACTTGTGCTTCATATTAATATGTCGGAATTTGTACGCATTATTTCCTAATAATTTTGATGTTCTTTGCTATGGCTTAATATTTAGGATGTATTTTCTTCATGTACTTTCTTAATGTTTAGCATGTCCTTTCTGATATCTGTATTTTTAATGGCTTTATGTTTCTGTTTTATATGTTTTTTTTTTCCTTTTTATTTTTTTTAAAAAAAAACATTTAAAACTGAAGAACACAGATGTCATTATAGTTGTGCAAATCAGTCCTAAATCACCTACTGTTTGTCAACCTCCATCAAGATTCACCACAGACTTTTCTTCTGCTGAGATAATTGAAGTTCCTGACAGTCCTACAATAGGAGTAGTACATCATCCTAGCATTTGTCATACTTTACAAAGTTGACAAAAAATATTCTTCTGTTGCGATAATTGATATTCCCAACAGCCCTACAATAGAAGAGATTGTTAATCGTCCTAGAGTTCGCCGCACTTCGTGTAGCATCTTAAAAAACTCCTCTTATCCTTTGTTGATTGATGTTCCTGACAGCCCCATTGAAGATGGGATTGTTGATCCATCTTGTAACTGGCCACGCATTAAACAGACTGTGAGGGACAAACATGACATTGTTAGGGCTACCTTAGGAACAAGTCATGCGTATGCCACCGATAGAAATTCTTGCTCATTTAACTAAAACACCTATTCAAACGTCATATCAAACAGACCATGTTTTCAACAAACAACCCACTTCTGCTAGCAAACACATAGCGTCTCTTCGTAAAGTGAGAAAATTAATTGCTGAGAGGAATAAGGATGCGCCTACAAACGCTGCTGTGTCATTCAGTTTAGATGTGTTCCCAGAAGATGAGGACTCTTCTGTTTATGCAGCACCAGAGCGGGGTAAAAAAAGAAAGAAATTGTCTGCTGATCGGCCACCTTTATATCCGAAAACAGGGAATCAATATCATTTTAGTAAGAGTCCTTCCTGTGAACCTCTCCCTGATGCTATTGACGACACGAATCCCTTCATACCTTTGACATCAATGCAATATCAGATTTCAATTATGTGCTCACTGGCCAGGGCTCTGTGGATAACAGTTGGTAATTACATACAGAAGATTTAATATTTTATATTTATTTACATAGTTCATCTTTACATATCTGCTGCTAATCATAATGTTATTACTGTTTTTTGTGCAGTAATACGTTATTTGAGTTCAAAAATAATGTCCTTGGTTGGGATCAACTGTTGTCATTAAAACCGTATCACTATATCTCAAACTTTGTCATAGATTCTTGGTCGGCATATCTAAATTACAAAGAAAAGGATGGGAGTCCAACCAATCCCACACGATTCTTTTTTAGTACACTTACATATGTAAGTTTGGTCATTGTTTTCATGTATTTCAGTTTTCTATTTACAACATTTTCACATTACTAAAATTTTATCTTCATTGTGCAGTTGTTATTAATGAAGAACACAGGTGCTTCTATTGATGATCATCGTTACAAACCTTTCAAGCGTCGCATCGAAGTAGAATTAAATGAGTTTGAGTGGATTGATCTTCCATCCATTGAACTAGTCAGTCCCTCACTTCATTTAGTAATTGAAATTAAATTCAGTATTACTGTAGTAGTGTATTTGAATAGAAGTCAGTGAATGTACTGTTAAAGTTTTCAAAATGTGTTATTACTTAACATGAAATTAACCTTTACCTGTCAGTGACCTTACAATTGTTTCTTTCCCTGATGCTAGTTCTTTTTCCCTATTGCACTTGAGAATCATTTTGTGTTGTACGTTTTCGACCTGCCAAGGAAATGTCTCATTATTCTTAACAATCGCATTAGAAGGGGGAGTGTCTTAGAAGAGTATGGTGATAGTGTACTTGAACTGGTAAATTTACATTCTCCTCAACTATGAATTATTATCGTTCACTTGCATTGGTAAATTCATGTATATTATGGTTCATCTCGTCTAATTTTTAATATTGTGTTAGAGGGTGATGCTTTTGCACGGTTTTTGGGTGAAAATCAATCAACTATGGAGAAAAGTAATATAGTAATGGGCATGGATCCTACAATAGCAATGCTTTCATGGAGAAATAACAGAAATATTTTTTACTGTGGTATTTACACCATGAGGCACATGGAAACATTTATGGGAATAGCCACTTGGGACTGTGGACTGTCCAAAATTGATGTGAGTTTTACATTTTAATTGTAACTTATTTAGAACAAATCAATGTTATTTTGTTGGTTATTAAATTCTAATTTCATGTTTTTTTTTTGCAGATGAGATCGTTGACAATGCTGAGATTCAAGTATCTATGCACGCTACTAACATTTGAGGACAACAAACATCGTAACAGCATTATTAGACATGCATTAGCTTGTAACGACATTCACAAATAGTTCCTGAATATGATTTATTAGTTTTCTTTTGTGCTGTCGACATATCTGGCGTTAGTTAATGTCTATTGGGTTTGCTGTATTGATAATGTACTTTTGATCTTTGGCGTATGTACATCAAAGTTGTACTGGATGTGCATTCACCCAAGCTACTTGTTATAATGTACATTCTATAATGATCAGTTGTCCATTTTAAGGAAAACAAATGTTCACCAAAATTAATGATGTTCTTGCTTTAATACGAGAATGTTCATTTTAAGGAAAACAAATTTACATCCTGTGTAACTTTCTTGCTTTAGGATCTCACAATTGATACAATTAATTTATATCGTGCGTGGTCATTTTAATACGAGAATGTTCATTTTAAGGAAAACAAAAAAATATACTCCGTATACACTAATAGCAATATTCGAAATTGAGTAAATATGTACAATTAGTACATAGTATTTTAATTTAACTATTACTTCTATATCATATGTTGCACACAATTTTCCTACTTGCCCAAATAACCCCAACACACGTAAATCTAGGGTGGACCAAATAATACCTATTATGGAAGTATAGCCAATTTATGTTCAATTATAAAACACACAATTAGGTGTAAATCTAAAATAGATAAAATGAATACTTCTTTCAAACAATCTTTCCAAAGAAAATACTTCTTTCAACTACGGAGTATTAGGTAACTTCTCCATAAATTTTGGTTATACTCCACCTTCGTTTTCAATACTTCTTCATTGCCAGGTAATCACGTTCATTTACTAACTTGTCCTGAATTTCGTCCATTCTTTTGGTGTATTTCTTAGTTAATTATAGTTGATTGATTTAAATCATTGAAAAAATCACCTGAAAATCACGCCTCTTTTGTTGGTTACATTTTCATCGTTTTCAGTTTAATTGGATGTTCATGTCAAGTTTAATGGGATGTTATTTATTGATTACAATTGTGTGAGATTTTACGTGTGTTGGGATAATTGGGGCAAGTAGGAAAATTGTGTACATCATATGAAATAGGAGTAATAGGTAAATTAAAATACTAATTGTACAATTTACTCAATTTCGAATATTGCTCACAATGTTCATCGTTTAATTAATAGTGTTTTTAAAGTTTACAGTATGATGTTCTAAATGCTATTGTCAAATGAACATTTTGGAATAACCATTTTTAATCTGTCTACAGAGGAAATCATGTCATTATTTTGCTTGGGATTGGTAACAAATTCTGAAGAGAAAGACAGAAAACAATTCATTGAACATCATCTTGACGCAAAGAAGACAATGCTAGGATAGCTATTCAATGGGAAGCACGCCATAATTTCAGGGGTGGAGGACAACTATGCAAAAAACACAGTACTACAAGATGAAACTTACATGCTACAAATCTTTCAAAAAGTTAATCAAGCTGACAAACATAACATGGAAGCAGTATGCAAGTGTTGGGCTAAGACGTTTATCTTACACAATGAGGAAGCCCGTTTAAGAGAGGAATATGAAAGCAGATTACAGACAATCATTTCATTTGGGGTTAGAACGACTACCAGGGATAATGTAGTGGTTTTCCGAAGGTGTCTTTGTTACTTGACAGACAATCTCTTAACAAAGAGGACATTGCACCTGTTTCAATATCATTTGGCACCCGAGTTAGGAAATCTTGTTGTTGTAGACAGTGAAGAAGAAGATTTTGACTCTATCCCAACATCAATTTCCCGACCAGCGGTCGAACTTGCTTTTATTCTATTAAATCAAACCGAGTAATACTATATATAAACAGCTGAGGTACATTTGAGTATAAGTTTTATATTTACCTCATACCCCTTGTACCTACTGTTGATTTTCAATGTCCATTCAGAATATAAGTACATTCTCTTATTTGTTAATGATATTTCATTATATTGACATAGTACCTTTTGTAATTTTTGAATTTTCGATACATCATGAAAAGAATTGTCCCATCACTGTATTTACAATGTCCATTACGTTCATTAAAAATGTACCATTTAAATTAAATAATATAAATTAATGCATCTAATAATTACACTCTCAGATGCAAGTTGTAGAATAATTCAGGTGAAAAGACACCACTATTCATGATTATTTGATTAAATGAGACATGTGTCAAATGGCAGTTGTAAACTAATGCATGTGAAAAGACAAATAATACTACACTCATAAATTGTAACTTCTCCTATTCTTATCCAAAGCAGTTTATATATAAAACTCACTATAAATACTTACCTAAACTAGTGTGCTAATTACAAAATCTAAGGAATAATCATACAAACCGTCTTCACTACCTTAAAAAGGTACTCTAATTTCTGTTTTTTTTTTGTTCTTATTATTTTTTCCCTGCAAAAGAAATGCATATCTTCATGTAAATAAGTATATTGAATATTATTGCAAGAATAATGCAGTAATGGTATTGTAATATGCTCTGGTAATTTATTTCATACAAATAAAGGTTCCTATATAATGTATTCCTGCCAATGTCCATTGTCATGCCTTTAAAGGAACATTTATTTTATTGATAATGTTCATAGGAAATATTGTTGTGCACTTTGATATAGCATATATAAAAAATGTATTGAATGTTAATGACAGTAAACGACACAATACTATTCAATTAATATTAGAAATACTTACAAAAGCCATTCAAGACTGTTTCAAAATCAGTTTAAATATAAAACTCACTATAAATACTTGTCTAAACTAGTTGTGTTAATTACAAAATCTATGGAATAATCATATAGAAAACGTCTTCACTCCTTTGAAAAGGTGCTCTGGTTTGTGGTTTTTTTTTTTTTTTGTTCTTAGTATTTTATCCCTGCAAAAGAAATGCATATCTTTATGTAAATAGTAGCCTATATAACATTCAGATTATTTCATTTATAAGTATTATTTGATTAATTATTATGTTTTTTTATCTTGTGAAAAGAAATATATACTATAGTCCCTGCATTTAATTAAAAGTTGTTTCGTCTCAAAATCAAACTGCATTTGTGGCTCGAACGTTTTGCCAAAATTTAGTATAGTAGATATTTCAATCTGGCAATGTGTTTAATATTTGCAGGAGAAGATTATTTTACCTTTTGCTGTAATCTGTTTTCACAATAACATTGTTTGCTCTTTGCATGATTATACAATGTGAAAGCCCACGTTAATTTGTTTTACCCTATAGTATGGCCTTAAATATGGTTGAAGTTGGTACTTCCCATAATGCCTTAAGTTTATTGTCACTCTTTTTAAAATACGTTTATTTTTTGCCTGAACCAGAATATGAGTTCCGTTAGCAATGTGGAAATAATGTCGGATATCGAGCAAAAACTCGCTAACGTTGAGTATGATCTCGCTGAAATGAAACGTGAAAGAGATTCACTGGATCAATATCTTATTGAGGTGCTTGGTAAAAACGAAGTATTAGAAGAACATCAGGAAGGGTTGTACGAGAAACTGGACATAGCTGAAGTGAATGCAAAGTCACTACAATAGAGGCAGGACATTGCTGAAGCGCAGATGAAGTTTATCACGGCTGAAAGAGACAGCATAGCCCGACAACTTGAAGCTAATAGACAAAAACAGTACACAGAGGCTGACATGTGCGTATTGTTTTTAATATAGAAATTGTTCTGAATCATCTAAAAGTACATTATCTTTGTGACTAATGTACATTTCCTAAAATTAGGTAACTGGTGATTATTTCTACTTGTCAATTTTGTATTTTCAATTGAACGTAATAATATAATACATTCAGCTTAAAATAATGTGCCGTTTGTTTTTAATATAGGAACTGTTCTGAAATATGTAAAGAACATTATATTTGTTATTAATGTACATTTCCTAAAATTAGGTAACTGCTGATTATCCCTACTTGTGAATTTTTGGATTTTTAATTGAAGGTAATAATATAATGTACATTCAGCTTAAATTAATGTGTCGTTTGTTATTAATATATAAATTGTTCTGAATCATCTAAAAGAACATTATATTTGTGATTAATGTACATTTCCTAAAATTAGATAACTGCTGATTATCTCTACTTGTTTTGTAATTTCATTTTATTATTACAGACTATGGAGCAGGAAAATAAAAAATCTGAAAAGCGGAGAAAAGTTACTTTTATTTTTCCACCAACTGAAAGTTCCACTGATGGTAAAAATGAGTGTGCTTCATTTACAAGAAAGCGTAAATCAGCTACTATTAACAGTAAATCTAAGTCTATACAATCTTTCGCAAAGAAGATAAATGAAGAAAGTAACGATGATCTTGCAGTTAAGAAACAAATTGTTTCTGTTAATAAACAAATTGTTACTGCAAAGAAAGAAAGTCCTCAAAAGGGTAAAGTAAGTAATAAGATGGTATTGGGTTCCAAGTGTAAGCAGAAGTTTGATTTCTCTTCGTTTAAAAGTGCATATACGAGAATGTCTCCTACAGGAGTAGTTGAGGTAGTTGAACGTTTGTCATACGAACAGTGGTGCGCTAGAAGAGATTGGATTTAGTGGGCTGTTTTGGTTAAGAGTTCGTTCCATTCCTTTAAAGCTTGGGTACTTGGTTAATTAAAGCGGTATAACCCATACCAAACCAGATCGATCTTCTTGATGGTGAGAAGTTGTTCTTGAAGGTTTCTGATGTAAGATCAACATTTGGATTTCCAATAGGCCCTAAAACAGTTGAATTATCCAAAACTCGTACTGAATCAGAAGAGTTTCAAGAGTTTTATGGAAAATGGAAACAACAATTTGGTATAAAAGATGGACAAGTTCCACTCAAAACGCTTGAGAATTGGTTGATAAATCATGATCATGGTGGTGATGAATTCAAGGTTAACTTTGTTGTGTTTGCTGTTTCTTTGCTAATGAGAAACACCCAAAAGCCTTTGGTTAATCATCATGTTTTGAAATCGTTGATGAATGTTGATGAAATCAAAGATTACGATTGGTGTTCCTTTTTGTTAAAAAGTTTGCAAGAAAGCAAGATTGAGTGGGTGGAAAAGGAGACTCACTTCGGCGGGCCACTGTTGTTTTTGGAGGTAGGAAGTCTCAAAAAATATATTTGAAGTTCATAAATTAATTTAACATTGCAAGGTACGTTTTCATTCTCTTGTAATTAATTTTTTTTTTTTTGCAGCTCATCTATGTTGATCGCGTTGTTCATGTGGAACTAAAAGTTGAAAGAGATTATTATACGTTGGTGGGTTGGACTAGTAGTTTGTTATCATCGAGAGAGAAGGATGATATGAAAAGCGGTATGTTTGGAAATGGTAAGTTGGAAGCACCAATGGAGGAGGTGATTGACAATACAGGTGTCGAATCTGTCTATCAAACAAAGGACTACACTGAGGAGTATATTCTTGATCTTGCTAAATGTATAACTAGTTTAGCTCATAACATATCATCTGTTAAGGCTAAGTTAGAAAAAGGAGTATCAATAATTAAGGAGAACAAGTCTGCTCAGAAGCTCTGTGATCATGCATTTAGTTTACTCAATTTGTCAAATGAGGACAGCTCCGCTGATAGTGAAAGTTCTGTTGGTATTAATGTTGCTTTGATATTCCGATCTTTCCTTCTCTGCGAGAATGATGTTAGTAATCATCCTTTGGTTGTTGAAGCTTTGAATAATGTAAACATAACTTTAAAAAATAGTATTCAGGTTGAAAGCATGTCATTGAAGAGGCCGATTTTTTATACATACAAAAAGGTAAATATGTTGATCATATTTTTTGTTATATTATGTTAACTTGGTGCTTAAGTGTATTGTTCTTTAATTTGATACATTTCAACTACTCCAGAAGCCTTGTGCATTGAGAAAAGAAGGTGAATTGGTTTACAATGTGAATGAACATAACAAGGTTGAAAATGGGAATGAAGATAACAAGAAAGAGGTGTCAGAAGGGGAGTGTGACAACAAGAAAGAGGTGTCAGAAGGGGAGTGTGAAAATGGGAATGAAGACAACAAGAAATATGATGACAAGAATGTACAAAATGATTCGAACCATCTTTATGTTGATAGTGACGTGGAGAATGAGGAAGAAGCCAATACGGATAATCTTATAAATACCCTTGTATGTAGCATGTTATCTGAAGATTATAGTGAAGAACCCAAGGCAACCAATCCCAATCCAAGCTTAGATATTAGTACTGAACTTGATTTACTAAGAGGAGACACTGACCCATGTACAGAGCCATCTGAGTTTCAGCATTGTATTGCTGACTACGTCTACTACACCAAGGGAAAAGGCACTGTTCTTGCTAGGTATATTTTATTCTACTCATTATATTTCTTTTATTTAATCATTCTGTACATTTCGTTTGGGTATTATGTGCATTATTAATAAATATAATGTACATATGTGTAATTAACTGACTTGTTTTGTGTAACGTCTGGACCAGTGAGAAACTCTTTGAGTTTAAGAATGTCGTGGGTACCCGATATCTTTTTGCATCTCTAAAACCACCTCGGTATATAGCAGATGCTGTGGTTGATTGTTGGTCAGCTTACTTGAATTTCAATGAACTTGAAGGAAAATCTTCAGCACTACGTCGATTCTTTGCTTCAACCCTCGTATTTGTATGTAAAATTTTATTTCATTCTATATTACAATAATTTTATGTTATACAAATGTATATTAATAGAAGAATATTATGTTCTGTGTGTGCAGCAAGCATTTCAAGGGCAAAGGAAAGAATTCAAATTTGAAAGACAATTGGAAGTATTCAAGAGGCATTTTAGAAATGAGTTAAATCATGCTGGGATTATTGATGTGACAAAAGTTGATATGGTTAGCTCAAACAATATATATAGTCAATACAAAGTGTTTTCTGCTGCTAATTTACTCTTGTAACAAATTTTATGTCTGTTGTATCTTCTAATCTTTTCTTATATAAAACAGTTTTTTTTCCCAATAATATCCGACAAGCATTTTTACCTGTTCGTATTCAATATGGAGAAGAACAAGTTTGTCATTCTTGATAATCAACAGCATGATGAAACCCCAAAAACTCGTTATGGAAACGAACCTTGGAATATGGTAATTGTTCAGTTGCCTTTCATTGGTTATTTTTTCTTTTACAATGTCATATTTTTTGCACAATCTCTCTAGACAGTTTGATCTGAATTTTTCCATACAGCGTAATGCTTTGGCAGAATATTTCAATGACATTGGTGATTTGAAGGAAAGAGTAAGAGCAATGGAGCCTGTTGCATTGAAAATGCCTTGGAGAAACCATCAAAATGTTGTTGACTGTGGTATTTACACAATGAAACACATGGAAACGTAGAAGGGGTGTAAGTATTGGACTTGTGGGTTGACAAAAAACAACGTAAGTTTCTAAACAATTTATATCCAATAATTGTAAATGTACTTTTGGTTTAATTAAATGATCTTTCTTAAAGTATTAAAAGCACATTCTTGTTTATAAGTTACCTATCCTCAAGATATTTTAACTTTTGTAGATGGATGGACTTCGAATATTGAGAATCAAATATCTTTGCACTTTGGTTTCATCCAAGTGCAACATTGTTTGTGATGACGTTTTAACAAAGGTGAAGCAGTATCAAGAGAAGCCCTTCCCAAAGAAACCGGATTCGTCTGATGAAGAATTCTACGAGGGTGATGAGACTGTTGGGGATGAGAAAATACAAGAGGAGGTAGTTGGAAAGAAAGAGAAGAGTACCGATGATATTGGTGTCCCTGACAACAATGAGACTGTTAGGGTTAAGAAGAGAACAATGGAGGTAGGTTGTACAGAAGGGAATATTATACCAGATGGCTATGATGCTTGTGAGAAGAATGACAGCATGACAGATGTGAGTAATACAAACGACAAGAGTACAAATGAGCATAATCTGCTTGACAGTGGTGACACTACCAAGGGCGAAGTCATCAACAATGAAAATGTTCATGAACATGAAAGAAGTCAACCAGAGTCTCTGAGCATCCTTGCAAATCATAATTTACTAAGCACAGATACATGCATTATTACTCCTCTTACTGAGTTTCAGAATTGCATTGCTGATTATGTGTCGTATAGTAGAGGAAAACATACCGATTTAGCTGGTATATATATATATATATATATATATATATATATATATATATATATATATATATATATATATATATATATATATATATATATATATATATATCTACTAATGTACAATATTTAAATTTAAAATGTTATGTATCCTGTTTTGAGTTAACACTGGTAGTCCTGAACCAGGGAACTTCTTGTGCATGTGGGTGAAATTTCTCTTCGGCGTATTGAAATGGCAACGCTACGACAATCTAAGTATTTAACGAGTGATGTGATCGATTGTTGGGCAAAACTTTTGAATGCCAAGGAATCTAGAAGAAACTCTTCAGAGCCTTATCGATTTTTTTTCACCACAGCTGTGTGTGTAAGTCAAATATTTATATAAGCTTATTTCAACAAGTAAATTTTGTAATGTTTTTTCCCTTGATTAACATCAGAAACTTTACTTGTCTTGCATACAGATGATGCTTCATGGAGAACTGGACACTGTTGAAAATTTTATCGTGATTAAGGATATAATGAAAGAAGAGTTTACCCAATTCTCGGTTAACCTAGATAGAATTGATTTGGTTAGCATCGACAATATACACTCTTTCTGCATGTTATTTTTAATTTGCTTGTTGCCTAATTAAATCTTTTAAAATCTACAGTTCTTCTTCCCAGTTATATATAAAAGGCATTACCATTTACTAGTCATTGACAGCAACAAGTATAAGTTCATCATCATTGATAATGTGCATCGTGACGGAAAACCAGAAGAATTTTTCCACGATAGACCACTGTCTTTTGTAAGATTATATGCTCTCTTTTGCTTAACAGTACTACATACTGTTCCTATTCATTATTGTGAATGTACAATGACTTTACATAGAGTGTACCTTCCCCAATGACTTTACATAGAATTTTGTGTCTGTCTTAATTTTCTTATTTTTGTGATATTGTACCTCATAATTATTAGTGTCCTAATGTTTTCTTGCCCCCCTTCTCCGCCAGCGTAATGTTCTAGCAGAATACTTGAAAGACATCGGTGTTTCAAAGGTAAAAGTTGATCGCATTAAAAAACTGCAGCCTATTCTTGCAAAGATGAAGTGGAGAAACAACACTAACAAGACTGATTGTGGTGTTTACGTTATGAGACATATGGAGACATTTAAGGGTAATCTAAATTGGACCTGTGGGCTTAAAAAAGGCGATGTGAGTTTCAGAAGTAATACAATTATTTTCAATACATAATTCAGTACACATTTGTACATGTTCTAACCCCTTGTTTTCTTTACTTTACTAGGATGCTCCCCTACTGATTCTGCGGAAGAAATACATTTCATATATGATTTCAACAGAAGGCAATGTATGTTTTGATGCTGTACTAAAGAAGGCAATGGATTTCCGTTCAAACCCACTGCCATGGGAAGAATATGACGATGAAGATGAGGAAGATGCTGAATTGAAGCTGTAAAAACTTTTTTAAGTTTCGTTGTGACATGTGTGTGAGTAATGTAACATATATTGAGGAAGCTGCGAGTCGAACAACCTGAAGTTTGAAAAAATTTTAATTCAAGAGAGTGTTATATTCCGGAAACAAATTTCAATATAGTTTATTATGTTCTTGCAGAACAACAATAATGTTTATTGTGCAAAACGCCTTAAAATTATTGTACTATGGGAAAACAATTCCAATCAAGTTGATGATGTCCCTGCAGAACAACAATAATGAACCTTTAATACAAATGTAATATACTTTGGCTATAAGAGTAATGTACTTTGGCAGTGAAATCCAATTGTACATACAAGCCTTTAAGTAGACCTGGCAAACGGGTCAGTCGGGTCGGGTTTGCGTCAGACCAATTCGGGTCGGGCTAGTTCGGGTTTGTCACATTTTCGGGTTAGCTCGGGTCGGGCCGGGTCCTGTCGGGTTTCGGGTTCGTTTCGGGTCTCTTGACCGGGTCATTTTCGGGTCATGCGGGTCAGGTTATATCGGGTCGGGCCATTTTCAGATCGGGTGATTTTCGGATTAGGGATTATGTCGGGTTAATTAGGGCCTGGTTGTTTCTTTTAATTTTTATTTTTCTTTCGTTTGGTTAGTTTACTTCAATTGAACTTTTTTACTATCTGAGTATATTGATAACTTCCTTATCAATTTACAATGAGGAGATTATACAACTTGTTGTATGTAGTTGTATGATGTAGAATCCGAGTTGTGTACTAAAGTTTTCGAGTTTTGTTTAAAAGAATTTGAGCTATGCCATAAAATTTTTGAACTTACACAATTAAACTTAAAAAAATAAACTTTTACAAAACTGTGGACAGCGGGGGCCCACAGGGGGCGCTTGGGAGAGAGAGAACAAGCGTTTGCATTTTTATTGGAATCGCCACCAATTTTTATGGGAAATTGGAACCGTTCGAATACCTCGTGTCATGTCAAGACACAAAGTAGAGACATGAACACTAAGCAATCGTTACGCTTAGCATTCTATGTCTAGAATGACTCTCGTGGATGCCAATGAACACGGGTGTTCACAGAGATCTGGAGTAAGGGGTGAGGGTACGTATTAGGAAGCTCTTTTGATCGAACACCTAATCTCGCCTGCCTCGATAGCGGCCTCTACTAATGATTAGGGACATCATCTATACTCGATATATCGTCGATTGTATGCATGCAATGCAACATCCAAGTTTTAATCCTAACATGTGAGAATTAACTAAGTCGGTAAACACGTAGTTTAACATACAATTAATGTCAAAGTAGGAATTTAGATTCAATTACATGTGAAAACATACAAATGATACAAATCAATATGATAAATACAATGGATAAAATTACAATAAAGAAAATTACAATAACTACAATGGAGTTAGCGATTTATGTCGAAAATACCTTTAAAACGGATAATTTGAGAAAAGAAATAAAAGAAGAATAAAAGAATAAATTAACGAACCAAACAGTAGGCGATCATACGGTTAATAGTTAATTATACGTAAGCTAATTAAACTAGGTCAAGCAATAACGGAGTTCAGAGACAAAAATCAACCTGGAACAGGCGCAGCAGGACTGCGCACTTTGGAAGAGGCGCAACAGTTGCTGCGTCTGTTCCAAGGGTGAGTTCTGGCTGTGAAGCCGGAACTGCAATTCGTTAATATTCGTGGATGAATTTAAGGATTGATTAATATTATTTGACTCGGATGAAAGTGATTAATAGATTATTTACATGTGAATGATGGTCATGAAAGCAATAAACATGGATGAGACGGAATTAAGATGAATTAATTACATGAATGAACGATTGATTAATTAGTGACATGGGTGAACAAAATAGGTTAAACATGATGAATTAATGACAAATAAACGATGAATATGATAAAAGATGGATGGAAATATATCAATGATCGAATTCTAGGAACTCAGTATGAACGAATTGAATTTCTACAACCCGGAATTGAATTTAATGACGAAAACCCGCAAATATGAGATTACTTGGGATTTAAGTCGGAATTTAAATGACGAATTATACATGTTAATGATGATGAATAATATACATATGAATTAATATGCTATCGTGTCAAAGAATTAACGAAAAAACAAGCGAAAACAAATAAATTGATGAATAACAGAGGACGAAGGAAGAAGAAAGGAAGCAGGAACTGCGGCAGCCTCACGAAGAGGCGCAGCAGATACTGCGCTCCTTTGAAGAGGTGCAGCAGTTGCTGCGTCCTTTCTCGACGGTTCGTCTTCTGAAAATCCGTAAAAAGGGTTTTAGAGCATGGATTTAGAAATCGATTTTAATGATATTTTCGACATAAACCTTACATTAGTGATACAAAAAGTAAATAACAATAAATAAAGAGAGATTATACACCCTCAGACTTACATGTTTGACGAAACAAGATGAACTAAGTTATCGATTAGTGATGCTCGACTCGAACTATAACGCAAATATGAAAGTGCCCTCGTATGAGGAAAACGAATAAAGTTGATTAATTAAGTTGATTGATGTGTAGTTGGTCAAATTGGTCGGTCATGCAAACGAGGCTGGTACTCAGAAGGATCCGAGCTTACGTGGTCGAATGTTCAAGCACGTAGACGCCAAAAAGTAAGAACAAAGGTCTAGAATGCAAAGGGAGAAGAGAAGGGCGGACACTCGCGTGAGAAATATGAGGAGCGAAGGCTCCTATTTATACTAATCACGTGAAGGAATAGGGTTTCGGAGAGACTTTGGAAATGAATCTCGGAAAGATATAAAAAAGATACGAAAAATACGCAGAAAGGACTCGGGAAGAGGCGCGGCGATCCATCTGCGTCTCTTGGAAGAGGCGCAGCACCTGCTGCGTCTGTTCCCAAGTGGTTTCCTCCTGCGGAAGAAAGATTTTCGTGTTTAAATTATGGAATAAAGGGATTATTTGGTTTTCCTTAATATTTTGTATGAATATTACGGGAAATTGTTTACCAAAGAACAAAGATTGTGAAATATTTATAAAATATGGAATAGAAATATCCGGAACATTCCAGAAAATTCTGACTCGGGATTTAACGGTTATCAGAAAATGAAGACGGTTTCAGGCCCGGACTCCAAATGTACTCTAATTACTGCCAAAACGACCGTATCGGCGCGTAGATGACAACTAAGAGGTAGATATTAATATTTGAGCAATCATTGACGATAAACTTACGAACTGTCACAAATCGTTCCGCGTACCAAACATGCGGCCCAATCATCACCAGGTGGTTTGCGGGAGGTGCAGAAATGAGGTATCTACAGAGCCCCCACTTTGACTGAGGCTTGGACAAGGCGAAAGTCAAAGTATAGCCATCAGGTCAATCGAAGATTACAACCTGACGACCATGGCGACGCGAGGCGGTTCAAGGGGTCTGAACCAAGGACCTGTCGTCGGGAACATTTTAGAGTCTGTCGACTATCGGGGAGGGTCGTTTAAAGTCCATGAGACTACGTAAGGAGGCTCGCCAGCCATATGAAGAGACCATATCTGAAATTCTTTGGTACTCCAGGGAAAACAAAATGCGATATCGGGAGTAGACAGCAGGACACAGTCTGGAACTGCTGGGAGAAATCTGCTTGTGTTCAACTTCAAACAAACTTCGGAAGAATTGGGGGTTGATGTTGATCTCCATGTCTCGAGAGGGAGTGACTGTCCGTCGTGAACTCTCGTTGGGGAACTTAATCGGGAACTAATCTCCATGTTTCGAGAGGGAAAGTCTATCCACTTACTCTCGTTGGGGAATATAATGAAGGCGTGTCGAAACACCTGTGAAAGAATATCTGCTCGTTGTGACAAGCAAAGTCTTGGAAACAATAAATAACGTATAACCGTCTGCTGTTGGCTTAGAAATGCGGATCCGGGTGAAGGATAATCGTCAAACGGACCAAAAAGATAAGATGGCAACGAGGAAGAGGCGCACCAAAGATGGGCCCACGAATAACGAACTCATAACGAATTTTTGAAAAATCGTATGGAGGGAACCTCAGGAAGAGGCGCAGCAAGAGCTGCGTCTCTTGGAAGAGGCGCAGCACCTGCTGCGTCTGTTCCTGGGGTTATCTTTTCTGCGTAAAAACGCGATAAACAGAAGGTTTATTTCATTTGTTTCGAAATCATAACCATTTCCGCCAAAGTTTGATCCAAAAGCTTGCATTAATCATGACTAATCGAGGTATGTGTCTTATTCTTGCATTAATCTTCTATGTTTGCTCAATTTGGATCGAAAAAATTAGGGTTTTCAACCCAATTTAATCGAAAATTTGGGGCTTTTCCCCCAAATGGATTTGCCTTGTAAAATTGATATTAGAAATGGATAATTGGTAATGTAAGGAACATAACCATGTAATTATTTCGAATTTTCGTTGAGTTTTGAGCATTTGAGTGAATTGAGACGGTTTCACAGCTAAACCGTAAATTGCTTCGAAAATAGCCTTAGGATTGCCCATTTGTGATGAAACTTGATATTTGGGATCCTTGGATAATGGGTAAATTTCCTACCATCCCAAAATTTTGGTTTGTGACGGCTTTTTCAGGACACTTTTCTAGGGCATAAACGCCGTTATAACGAAATGCTGCCGAACTTTCGACTCGAACCCGGAACTAGGCTTCAAATTAGACTTGACTTGACCCTAATTACCACATGAGTGATCGGGTTTGTGAGAATATGGCCAAAGATGGCGAGAAAAGAGCAATTTCAGGGCTTCCGAAGGCTCGAAGATCCCTTAACTAAGGCTCGTCGTCACGTGACGCGGCCTAATTTTACTTTAATGTTGCAGGTGATGAGGCTTCTACTTCTGGGAGAGCTACCATGGAGATAGACACTGCTCTGATCGAGGAGGCTTTGGAGCAGGCTTTCACCGCCGCGGTGATGGCTGCTGGGGACGACGTCCACGAGGAGGAGGTTGTTGAGGAGGAGGCCCCGAGATGGGCCAACGTTGGGCGAGGAGGTCGTCAGCTGAGGGGAGCACCCGAGTGGGCTGAGACCTGGGACAACAGGTACTTGCTTTGGGCTGCAGAGGGTCACCTGTCCTACAGGACGGTGAAGAGCTTGGTAAATAGGAATTATTTACTCATCACCTTCTTCTTTCATTCATTTTGTTTGCTCATATCTCATCCAATTTTCATTCAAAACTAAAGATAGCTTTTGTTTCAAATCACAATAGGAGGCCGGGAACATCAGGTCGTTCTCGGGTTACACGACGGCGATGGAGTGCTACGAGAGGCTGTCGGCGGAGGAGCGTGCCATGATCGAGCGTGGAGCGTTCGGTGCCTTGGTGCAGGCCTTGCGGGATATCGCGAAGAGGAAGCTGCGGGCTAACCTTAGCCTGGTCCGCGCTTTCTTGGACCGATTCTGGGATACGACTTCCACTTTTCACATGCCTTTTGGTGAGGTGGGAGTCACTCAGGAGGACTACGGCATGATTTCTGGTCTGTCGTGTGTGTCTGAGGTTGTGGAGTGGCCGGAGACTGCCATGAGGGTGGACTCGGCCGAGGCTAGGAGGTTGATCGGCTGGAACTTGTCGCCGAGGGCTGTCACAGTGCCGGGCTTGGTGCCCAGCTCCTATGTTCGAGACTACTTCGCGGGAAAGATCCCGGCGCTGGTGACGATTGACGGGAGGGAGACGACTCCTCCTCCATGTACAGCTGAGCAGAGGGCTCGTTTGTGGCTCTGGTGGTTTCTGTCTTCGATTTACCTCGGAGACAAGGGAGAGAGGCTGTCGACGAAGCATCTTCCCTTCCTTTCTGACCTGAGCTCCCTAGGGCGTTGGGACTGGGTCACTGCTGGTTTTGCGGTCCTCATCCGCTTCATGAGGGCCATGGTTCGTCCGGAGTTGATGGAGAAGGGGACTTCTCCTGGTGTTGTCGGCCCTGGACTATTGTTGGAGGTATGAACCTTTATTTAGACTAAAATCAATTCTTTTCCTTATCAAATTACGAAAGATCGTCATTAACTATCTCGCTTTACAGGCGTGGGTGTACTCCTACTTTCCGAGCCTCTCGCCTAAGAGGACGGAGCCGTTGGAGAAGGCCTATCCCGTCGTGAGGGATTGGGTGATGTGTCGGACGAAGAGAAGGCGTTCTTCTCACGGCGTCTATCGGCGGGACGTGAACGCCCTTCAGCTGGACAACGTGAGCGTCTCACTTATATTCATTTTGCTTCTATATTGCTTTTATCGATCACAAGAATGATCCCTTGTTTGTCTTGTCCCAGTGGGTGCCCAGGCTTTAGGCGGAGTACGCTGACGCGCCTCCTTTTGTGGCTGAGGTCCTTCGACCTAGGAGCTCGAGCCGGCTGCTGTTGAGGACGTCGATGGGTCATGTGTGGTACTTGGGCGAGCGCTTGACTCGTCAGTGCTCTCGGGACGTGTTGACGGTTCCCATCGATCCTCCTAGGACGATGTTCAGGGAGCCTTATGAGGCTGAGAGGGAGGCTGACTTGGCTGGCGTTGGTGGTGACGCCTTCCTTTTTCCTGGCGAGGACTACTCGGCGTTCCTCTACGGGAGGTTGGCGTACTGGTCGGTTGTGGTGAGCATCTTTACTCTCCTTTATCCTTGATTTTGAGATTACGATGAAAGATCATCGATTAATGGGAAAGATTCGACTTTACAGGAGGTTGAGGCGGCGGGCATCGAGCCCCCAAAGTACCCCGAGACCCTCGAGTACACTGACACGACCGGGAGGACGACGCTCTCCGAGCTGCGTGACTTTGACGTGGCTGTTAGGGATGCTGGCTTGGACGATTGGCAGCATCTGATTCGGAGGGTGAGCCTCTAATTTGCATGATTTTCGTGTAAGAACACATTTGGTTGAACTTTATTCAATTATTGAGAACTTCTTTTTGAAAATGCAGGTTGCGCCGTCTCGGTTCGTGGCGTTATGGAGGCACTTGTCGGCGGTCGAGGTCGTCAGGTATGAACCTTGTGCCTATTTTGATTTTCCAACTTTTCTTGTAATTGCTTGAAATGATTGACATGAGCCAATTTTGTTGTTTACAGGGGGACCGCGAGCTGAAGCGAGAGTTGGCTCAGTCTCGGGAGGAGACAGCTCGCTTGTTGAGGGAGCTTGAGGTTCGTGACGCCGAGGTTGCCGCTCTTGAGGCGAGAGTTGCGGAGCTGGAGGGCGACCGGCAGTAGTTTTGTTTGGTTGTTGTTTGTACTTCGCACATTTGTACATACTGGGAACTTCATTTTGAACATTTGGACTTTGCTTGGGGCTCGAGCCCCCAGTTTATTGTACGTTTCCCTTTTGGTTGTATATGATGGCCTGAGTGCCTTTGGCTGCTGGGTTGCGTTGCTTGTACCTGCAGGTTAGCTTTGAACAGGTTTGGTAGATGACGGTTTATGCCGTCATGCTGCCGAAATTTACATAGAAATCACGTAGAACATACATTTGTATATACACATGGCCTGAATTAGCGCAAAACGAATGACTCAAAAGCACGCAAAAATGCAAGAAAAAAATGCAAAAAATGCAAAAATTTTGTAACACCCCGTAATTTCGGACCGTTAATATATTTCGGAAGTAATTTATTAATCAAGTAAAATTTAATATTAATGTATTTGAAGTAATAATAATTTAAAGAAATATAATTTTATTATATTTTGAAGTAAAGTATTTATTTTGATAGTTTCCAAATGTTTAAAAATAGTTTAAACCGTGTAAAAACTTTTTATTTCGAAAAATGGGCATATCGGGAAAAAAAATTACAACTCTTTTGAAAATTGGGTAAACGATTTTGGAAATGGGTCGTATGAGTATTCAATTTTCTTGTAATCTCGTGTTTAAGAACTTTGGTCTTGTCGGAATTTGCAATTGACAAGCGGTTCTAATTATTATCGAAACGAGCCAAAACCGACTCGTAAAATCCCGACTTAAACCCGCTCCCTTCCTCCTTTCCTCTCCTATCCCGCGGCACCCCCTCCTTTCCCCTTCTTTTTTCTGATTTTTCTTACCAACTTCATCTTCCTCTATGTTCTAAAACCTTCCAAAACACCATTTTTATACAACTTAAGCTTTTTAAGCCAAATTTCGCCATAACTTCCTCATTTCTTGTCGGATTTTCATAAAATTTATATTTCCGGAATCCTCTCTTCGAGATCTACAACCTAGTATGTTTTAATTTCAGTTTTCATTAAGTTGTTTTAAGACGAATTTGGGTAATTTCGGTATTTTATACTTATTATTGTGTTTTTATTGTTTATTTAGGTGAAGATTTGGAGGACGAGTTTGGGGACTCGTATATTGTCGAAGATAGTGGCTAGTTGCTTGTTAGGGTTTGGTTTTCAAGGTGTTAATTGCTCATTTTCTAGCTTAAGGTAACATATTTCGAGTTACTCGACGAATAATCGTCACATTCTTTGCTTTTTGTATGTTTTTGTGATTTTTGCTTGAGTAGTAAATTTTCACATGATAAAATGGGTTGCATGCATGTCTTTTGTTAGTTTAAATTCTCATAATAGTATGGAAATGGTATGGGAACGATTAGATAATGCTTAAAACGAGTTAAAATGAACAAAAACAGAAAAATGGAGGTGTGGGGGTGGCGGCAGCAGACCCGGCAGACCCACGGCTGGCCCGGGTCAGCCCGTTGCTTGTTTCGCGGTTTTTCATGCAATATTTGTCATTTCGGGTCCATTAATGTTATAGTTAGTATAAGTTATATATGAGTACACTTTTGAATTGAATCATATTAGTAGTAAAAATTATGTTAATGGTAAAAATTATGTTTATATTGGTAGTTGCACATGTTAGGGTAGATTATAAAATGAAATTGTAATGATTAGGCTCAAAATGAATTTTATAGCAATAATTGCAATGTTTTGATGATTGTGCTTAAAAACCGAGCCTTAGTCCCTTTGATGATTCGATGTCGATCAATTGTGTGATTGGTCGACGCAATTTAACCCGTGCATGTCGCGGATCGGGGTTGCGGGTAAAAATTCGGTTGGATGAAATTTTATATGAATTAGATAATCGGCCTTTTTCTTGTTTTAGGCCATTTATTATATTTTTATTTCACATGTGTAGTTAATTGATTTGAGTAGCTTCTTATATTGTAGAAACGGCCCTAGATTCCCTGAAACCTTTAATATTGTTAAAATTGCTAGAATTGGAATGGGTATTGAATATTTCTTGCGAGTTCTTTGTGTTTGTCATAGATAGGTCTTTATAGTCTTTGACGAGTATATGTTCACTGCTTAATAGCCTTTGTGTTCCTGACTTGGTGGTATTATATCCAAGTTGGGGCATGACCTCGTTACTTATTTTGATAGTAAGTGGTCAGCTTAAGTACTAGCCAACCCTTTGGTGGACTCCTTAAGGTACTCACTTTGTTTTAGAAAAATTGTGGGTCTTGGGTGCGGTGGTGTGTATCTGCATGTCTAGGTCTGCGCAGTGTTTAGGCTAGGGTTGTGTTGTGTCTTGGCCATGTTTTGATAGAACCTCTGAGCCAAGATACCGGTTCGATTACCTTCCCTACCTCGTGGTATAGACTCGAGTTACAGAGTGACTATTGACCGTGCTAAGAACTTATGCCTGTCTTTGATATATTGCCCTTTCTTGTATGGTGATTTTATGAATTGTAATAGGTGAGATGTAAGCCGGTTACAATTGATAAAGTTTGGTTTACTATTTGTTATATGATTCACATGATAGTTTAGATTGGTCAGTTTAGTGTTCACATGTTAGAATACTTGATAATTAAATGGTTTATCATATTGTTTACATGTTACACTACATGTTACATTAAATATGACATTTCGTGGCTGGGAGGACTCGAAGTTACTCCCCACTGAATTGTGGCTTTCGTGTTTGTATAAAATGCGATTGACAGGTTGATGATGCTTAGTTGGGGTACACGGACGAGCTAGTGAGCAAGAGAACCTTGGACCTAGTTTGGCTATTTTTGTAGAAACCTTTTAACTTTTGGTTGTGTATATAATTGAAGGGACATATGTCTCCCTCTTTTTCCTTGGGTTGTATCATTATATTTTCTTATCGTTAGCTATGGCATGTAAATTAGTTGTTAGCGTTTGCAGGTTTTGACACTCTTCTTCCGGAATTGTTTGTGAATGGTTTAGGAAGGTTTTAAAAATTACAGGTTTTACCTAGTTGAACCAATTACAAACATATCCTGTCAGTTTTTTCCGTAGAATTCACGCCTTTATTTAAGGCTAAAATTGAGGGTGTCACAGTTGATATCAGAGCTTGTTGCTCCCGATGCACGTTTGTGCACCCTACTTAAAATCACTTGACCTTTAAATAATAAACTTGAGAGATGGGTAGGATGGGTAGATTTAGGATTTTATGTGGTAGTCTGTTTGTGATTGCTAATTGTTAGGTACTAATTAAATTTTCTCTTTTGTAAGATGGCTCCGCCAAGAAGAATTGATGATGCTATTTTACTAGTTCTTACTCAAATTCTCCAAAACCAACAAAATCAGCAGAATCAACAAGCTCCTCTTCCTCCCCCGCCTGCTGAGGGTACTCCAGGCACCTATACTTGGGTGGCCAATCAATTAACCCGAATCAACACTCCCACTTATGGTGGAGAGATTGATCCAGTTGCTCTTACAGGGTGGTTTCGGGAGTTAGAGAAAAGCTTTACGTTGTATGATGTTAAGAAGGAACATAAGGTGAAGCTGGCATCTCACTTCCTAGTACGAGAAGCAGATCGATGGTGGTCCATGACTGGGCCTACCGTTTCATCTGAACCGGGATTTGACTGGGAACGTTTCAAGGAATTAGTGGAGGCCCGATTTTATCCGCAAGAACTTAAGCAGCAGAAGTTGAAGGGATTCATGGAATTAAAGCAAGGAAGCCTTCCTGTTCAGGCCTTCACTGATAAATTCAACGAGTTGGCTCATTATGCCACTAGATTGGTGAAGGATGACAATGAAAAAGCCTTCTTTTATCTTGAAAAGCTCTCTCCTAAGATTAAAAGCATGGTCCGTCGAGACTCCACTAGCTTTGTTTCAATTTATAATGATGTTTTATGGGCTGAGAATTCATTGAAAGAGATTGAAAATGAAGCTCGTGCAACTAGTTCTAGTCTTGGCAAGAGGCCTTTATATCCATCTTCTAGGCCTTATACTCCTTCACCTAGGTTTATCTCTTCTCCCTCTGACCCAAATAAGAGGAGATTTGTTTCTAATGTGCAAGTTAACCGGGGTGGTCAATCTTTAGCTTTTAACGACGATAAAGGTACTAAAGACCGAATGTGCTATAACTGTAAGAAACCAGCACATCCTGGTAAATGTTTCGTTGATCCTATCATATGCTTTTCTTGCAACAAACCGGGCCACAAGGCCAATGTTTGCCCGGAGAAGAAGGTGACGGCTCCTACTACTCCTGCCGCCTCAGTGAGGCCAGTGAGGCCGAAGGGCCGTATCTTTGTCATGAGCCGAGCAGAAGCTGAGGCACACCCTGATATCATTACTGGTACATTTTCTATTTTTGATGTTCCCTGTTTGATACTATTTGATACGGGTGCCTCTTTATCTTTTATTTCAATGAAACTCTCCGATAAACTATCACTTGAATCATCACATGAAGAAAGCACATCTATATCCTTACCCTCTGGTGATGTCTTTTCCTGTTCTAAAATCTATCCGGAAATCCCTATTTCTATTGCGGGATCTATATTTCCAGCAAATCTTTTCCAATTTCCGCTTGAAGAATTTGATGTCATTTTGGGCATGGATTGGTTACATACTTATCATGCTCGATTTGAATGTCGAGACCAGAAAATAATTCTTACAAGCCCTTCAGGTCACCGTGTGTCTTATCAAATGGTTAAAAGACAAACCGGTACTAAATTAATTTCTGCTATGAAGTTTGTCAATGCGATGAAAAAGGGTCATCAAGCCTTCTTGTGTATGGTGACTCCTTCTGATTCTTCCTCTCTGCCTCCTAAAGAGAACATTCATGTAGTTTGTGAATTTCCCGATGTTTTTCCTGATGAGCTACCGGGAATTCTTTTTGAAAGGGAAGTTGAATTTACTATTGATATCATTCCTGGTACCGGCCCTATTGCTAAAGCTCCTTATAGGCTGGCACCGTCTGAAATGAAAGAGCTGAAGGCTCAGCTGGATGATTTGATTGCCAAAGGTTTTATCCGACCTAGCTCTTCACCTTGGGGTGCTCCTGTTCTCTTTGTAAGAAAGAAGGATGGATCTATGCGGTTATGCATAGATTATCGTGAACTTAACCGGGTTACTATTAAGAATAAATATCCTCTTCCTAGAATTGATGATCTTTTTGATCAACTCCGTGGTGCTTCTACTTTTTCTAAAATTGATCTTCGCTCGGGCTATCATCAAATTCCAGTCCGAGAAGCTGACATTCCTAAAACCGCCTTCAGTACGAGATATGGTCATTTCGAGTTTACGGTAATGCCATTCGGTTTGACCAATGCTCCAGCAGTATTCATGGATCAGATGAACCGTACTTTCAGAGAACACCTCGACAAATGCGTTGTAGTGTTCATTGATGACATCTTGATCTATTCTAAATCTGAAGAAGAACATGCCAAACACCTTCGTGCTATTTTGGAGATTTTGCGCCGTGAAAAATGGTATGCTAAATTCTCTAAATGTGAATTCTGGTTATCTAAAGTGACCTTCCTTGGACATGTCATTTCGAAAGAGGGCGTTATGGTAGATCCTGCCAAGATTGAAGCCGTTGTTAGTTGGAAAAGTCCGACCAATGTTTATGAAATCCGTAGTTTCCTTGGCTTGGCGGGTTACTATCGGCGTTTTGTGAAGGATTTTTCAAAGATTGCTAGGCCGATGACTCAGTTGCTGAAGAAAGAGTCTAAGTTTGTGTGGTCTGAAGAGTGTGAAAATGCCTTCCAGGAATTGAAAAAGAGGTTGACTACCGCTCCGGTGTTGACCTTACCTGAAGAAGGAGTGGACTTTGATGTTTACTGTGATGCTTCTAAGCATGGTATAGGTTGTGTCTTGATGCAAAAAGGGAAAGTTATTGCGTATGCCTCTCGACAGCTTAGAGTTCATGAAGTTAACTACCCGACTCATGATCTTGAATTAGCTGCGGTGGTGCATGCTTTAAAGATTTGGAGACACTACCTCATTGGAGTCCATTGCAACATCTATACCGACCACAAAAGCCTGAAATATCTCTTTACCCAAAAAGATCTGAACATGAGACAAAGAAGATGGTTAGAATTGGTGAATGACTATGATGCCGATCTAATTTATCACGAAGGAAAAGCTAATGTGGTGGTTGATGCTCTTAGCAGAAAATCCTGTCATTCTTTGAATTCTTTTCGGGACTTACCTCCTGAACTTGCTTTAGAACTTCAAAAATTAGGAGTAAGCCTTGTAAAAAGGGGCTCTCATCATCTTGATGCCATGTCAGCCGAACCTGACTTCTACCGTGAGATCCGTGCTAGCCTTTCCGATGATCCTACTTTCAAATCCATTCGAGCTAAAGTTCAACTTGGGCAAGCTAAGGATTGTAAGATTGATGATGATGGGTATCTTCGTTATCATGGTAGAATCTATGTTCCGAGTGCAGCCGATTTGAGAAAAAGAGTTCTTGATGAAGCACACCTCTCTCCTTACTCCATTCATCCGGGAGGTACTAAAATGTACAAAGATTTGAGATTGCAATTCTGGTGGCCTAGGATGAAGATTGAAGTTATGGAGTATGTCAGTAAATGCCTCACCTGCCAGAAAGTAAAGATAGAGCATCAAAAGCCCGGGGGTTTGCTTCAACCCTTGGATGTTCCTCTTTGGAAATGGGAGTCTATATCCATGGATTTTGTGATGGCTTTACCCAGGACTTCCTCGGGGAAGAATGCTGTTTGGGTGGTTGTGGACCGATTGACTAAGTGTGCTCGGTTTATTCCCATCAAAGAGACCTGGAGATTAGAAGTTCTAGCTCGTGCCTATGTGGATGAGATAGTGCGCTATCATGGGATTCCTAAAGATATTGTTTCAGATCGAGACCCTTGATTTTGTTCTCGTTTCTGGACTGCATTACAAGAGGCCTTGGGTAGTAAACTATTAATGAGCACTGCTTTTCACGCCGCCACTGATGGTCAAACCGAGAGAACAATTCAAACTTTAGAGGATCTTCTTCGTGCCTGTGCCGTAGATTTCCAAACTTCTTGGGAGAAATGTTTACCTCTGGTTGAGTTCTCTTACAACAACAGCTATCAAGCCGCCATTAAAATGGCACCATATGAAGCTCTGTACGGTATAAAATGCCGTACTCCAGTCTGTTGGGATCAAAGCCGAAATGTTCCAATGTTAGGACCTGATTTGTTGACCGAGTCCATTGAACAAGTTAAAATCATTCGGGAGCGGATGAAGGCCGCTCAGGATCGTCAAAAATCATATGCTGATGTCCGTCGTCGACCACTTTCTTTTGAGGTTGATGATCAAGTATTCCTTAAAGTGTCACCTATGAAAGGGGTGAAACGGTTTGGCGTTAAAGGGAAGCTGAGCCCTAAATATATTGGACCTTTCCGGGTGATTGAAAAGATTGGTCCTGCTGCTTACCGTTTAGAATTGCCCCCAAATCTGAGCAAGGTTCACAATGTCTTCCATGTTTCTCAGTTGAGGAAGTACATTAGTGACCCTAGCCATATCATCCAAGAAGAGATTCTTGAATTGGAGCCTAACTTGGTGGTTGAAGAAAGGCCAATTCGGATTCTTGAAAAAGCCAATAAGCAACTTAGGAGCAAAGTTGTACCTTTAGTCCGTGTTCTTTGGCGTTGTGGAAATGTCGAAGAAGAGACTTGGGAAACTGAAGCTTCTATGTTAGCTAAATATCCTGAATTATTCTCGTAAGGTATTCCTTTTCTTACTCTTTTTCCGAGTTACTAAGCCTTATTTAATCATAATTAGTAAAGATATTATTCTTATTATAGAATTTTAAACTAAAAGTTTGAAAATGCTTTTATGATTTTCAATGGTTTTAACATTAGTGAATGTTAAATCTCGTTGTTGGTGACGTCCCAATAATGGGTTTTCTCATTTATTGGTGTAGAAATATTTTTATATCTTGATATGAATGTGGATGTTCTTGTCTGATCAACAAGAGTATCATCGTTTCATTGAAAAGATAACTATATTTTTCTTATAATTAAATTATTAAGATGTTGTATACTATAATTTCTCCTTCTAAGTTTCGAGGGCGAAACTTTATAAAAGGAGGGGTGATTGTAACACCCCGTAATTTCGGACCGTTAATATATTTCGGAAGTAATTTATTAATCAAGTAAAATTTAATATTAATGTATTTGAAGTAATAATAATTTAAAGAAATATAATTTTATTATATTTTGAAGTAAAGTATTTATTTTGATAGTTTCGAAATGTTTAAAAATAGTTTAAACCGTGTAAAAACTTTTTATTTCGAAAACTGGGCATATCGGGAAAAAAATTACAACTCTTTTGAAAATTGGGTAAACGATTTTGGAAATGGGTCGTATGAGTATTCAATTTTCTTGTAATCTCGTGTTTAAGAACTTTGGTCTTGTCGGAATTTGCAATTGACAGGCGGTTCTAATTATTATTGAAACGAGCCAAAACCGACTCGTAAAATTCCGACTTAAACCCGCTCCCTTCCTCCTTTCCTCTCCTATCCCGCGGCACCCCCTCCTTTCCCCTTCTTTTTTCTGATTTTTCTTACCAACTTCATCTTCCTCTATGTTCTAAAACCTTCCAAAACACCATTTTTATACAACTTAAGCTTTTTAAGCCAAATTTCGCCATAACTTCCTCATTTCTTGTCGGATTTTCATAAAATTTATATTTCCGGAATCCTCTCTTCGAGATCTACAACCTAGTATGTTTTAATTTCAGTTTTCATTAAGTTGTTTTAAGACGAATTTGGGTAATTTCGGTATTTTATACTTATTATTGTGTTTTTATTGTTTATTTAGGTGAAGATTTGGAGGACGAGTTTGGGGACTCGTATATTGTCGAAGATAGTGGCTAGTTGCTTGTTAGGGTTTGGTTTTCAAGGTGCTAATTGCTCATTTTCTAGCTTAAGGTAACATATTTCGAGTTACTCGACGAATAATCGTCACATTCTTTGCTTTTTGTATGTTTTTGTGATTTTTGCTTGAGTAGTAAATGTTCACATGATAAAATGGGTTGCATGCATGTCTTTTGTTAGTTTAAATTCTCATAATAGTATGGAAATGGTATGGGAACGATTAGATAATGCTTAAAACGAGTTAAAATGAACAAAAACGGAAAAATGGAGGTGTGGGGGTGGCGGCGGCAGGCCCACGGCAGGCCCGGGTCAGCCCGTTGCTTGTTTCGCGGTTTTTCATGCAATATTTGTCATTTCGGGTCCATTAATGTTATAGTTAGTATAAGTTATATATGAGTACACTTTTGAATTGAATCATATTAGTAGTAAAAATTATGTTAATGGTAAAAATTATGTTTATATTGGTAGTTGCACATGTTAGGGTAGATTATAAAATGAAATTGTAATGATTAGGCTCAAAATGAATTTTATAGCAATAATTGCAATGTTTTGATGATTGTGCCGAAAACTGAGCCTTAGTCCCTTTGACTGATTCGATGTCAGTCAATTGTGTGATTGGTCAGCCGCAATTTAACCCGTACCTGTCGCAGGACTGGGCTTGCGGGTAAAAATTCGGTTGGATGAAATTTTATATGAATTAGATAATCGGCCTTTTTCTTGTTTTAGGCCATTTATTATATTTTTATTTCACATGTGTAGTTAATTGATTTGAGTAGCTTCTTATATTGTAGAAACGGCCCTAGATTCCCTGAAACCTTTAATATTGTTAAAATTGCTAGAATTGGAATGGGTATTGAATATTTCTTGCAGGTTGTTGTGTTTGTCATAGATAGGTCTTTATAGTCTTTGACGAGTATATGTTCACTGCTTAATAGCCTTTGTGTTCCTGACTTGGTGGGATTATATCCAAGTTGGGGCATGACCTCGTTACTTATTTTGATAGTAAGTGGTCAGCTTAAGTACTAGCCAACCCTTTGGTGGACTACTTAGGGTACTCACTTTGTTTTAGAAAAATTGTGGGTCTTGGGTGCGGTGGTGTGTATCCGCATGTCTAGGTCTGCGCAGATTTTAGGCTAGGGTTGTGTTGTGTCTTGGCCATGTTTTGATAGAACCACTGAGCCAAGATACCGGTTCGATTACCTTCCCTACCTCGTGGTATAGACTCGAGTTACAGAGTGACTATTGACCGTGCTAAGAACTTATGCCTGTCTTTGATATATTGCCCTTTCTTGTATGGTGATTTTATGAATTGTAATAGGTGAGATGTAAGCCGGTTACAATTGATAAAGTTGGGTTTACTATTTGTTTTATGATTCACATGATAGTTTAGTTTGGTCAGTTTAGTGTTCACATGTTAGAATACTTGATAATTAAATGGTTTATCATATTGTTTACATGTTACACTACATGTTACATTAAATATGACATTTCGTGGCTAGGAGGACTCGAAGTTACTCCCCACTGAATTGTGGCTTTCGTGTTTGTATAAAATGCGATTGACAGGTTGATGATGCTTAGTTGGGGTACACGGACGAGCTAGTGAGCAAGAGAACCTTGGACCTAGTTTGGCTATTTTTGTAGAAACCTTTTAACTTTTGGTTGTGTATATAATTGAAGGGACATATGTCTCCCTCTTTTTCCTTGGGTTGTATCATTATATTTTCTTATCGTTAGCTATGGCATGTAAATTAGTTGTTAGCGTTTGCAGGTTTTGACACTCTTCTTCCGGAATTGTTTGTGAATGGTTTAGGAAGGTTTTAAAAATTACAGGTTTTACCTAGTTGAACCAATTACAAACATATCCTGTCAGTTTTTTCCGTAGAATTCACGCCTTTATTTAAGGCTAAAATTGAGGGTGTCACAATTTTGCCGGAAATGACCGGACGGTAGGGAGGGTTACCCCTAAAAAAAGAAAAAATAGAAACCTATAAGTTAGGAAGGAAATGAAATAAGAATAAAAGAAATATAAATGAGATGAATATATAAATTTTGAAATGAATTAAAATTATTTCCTAAAATGAATTATATTAAAATGAGAATTATATCCTAAAATAACGAATTAAAATGAAAATTATTTCCTAAAATGAAAATGTACAAGTGTGGTAAAATGACGAAAATGTTGATATCGTCTCGAAATGCGTGCCCGCGGAATTAGGAAACACGAAATATGGTAATTTCCACATATTTGCCAAAATAATAACCCGTAGGAATAGGAAATTATTCGTAGAGGAATTTAGGAAAGATCCAACGCGGAAAATCACATAAACCTAGCTGAGGAAGAGGCGCAACAAGAGCTGCGTCCCTTTGAAGAGGCGCAGCAGGTGCTGCGCCTGTTCCCAGGTGTTTTTGTTCTGGCAGATTTTTGGAAACGGATTTTAGTATAAATAGAGATGTCGATAGAGCTTTTATTCACATAATTCTTCCGTCTCTTCTTCGTCTTATTACATAAAATTCTCAATATAAACGTTCATCATGAATACTTTGGAGATTCGCCTAAAAGAATGGACCAACGAATTTTCCAACATGGAGAAACACGACATGGGCGCCTATAATCTTGGATCATTGTTGAGTTTGAAGCTTATCAAGGTTGTTAAGCCATTTTTAGATGCTTGTCTTGATTATTGGGACCCGAATTATCATGTTTTTGCGTTCCCTGGAGGCGACATTTGCCCATTTCCTAAAGAAATTGCTGCGATTGGTGGGTGGGACCCAGAACACTTGCCTGCCATTCCTTCTACTTCGCAAGGGTATAAGAGTAAATTTAGAGACTTGCTTGGGTTGACTAGGCTTGAGGTTTATCGTTTAGTGACCTCGAAAGGAGTGCGAATGTTGGACTTCATAGACCGATTTATTAATAGGGCCGACCCCACCGTTTCTTATGTTGCTAGGCGAAGGGCATTTGGATTCTGCTTGCTGCATGTGTATGTCCTCCAAGGGCATGTTGATGAAGACTTGAGAGGTGATCCCCGTCTTCTGAGCTTAGTTGAACAAATGGAGCTGCGCAGAAGCCCAGCTTGCTTATGCTTAGGAGAGATCCTGTTGGGCTTGGATAATAGGAAAGCCAATCGTGACCTACCGTATTTGGGGAGTCCCGTTATCTTGCAGGTAAAAGAAAATCTCTTCTTTTTCTTTTCTTTTTTTTTTCTTTTTTTTTCGTTTTTTTTTTCTTTTCGTTTTTTTTTTCTTTTTTCGCTTTCTTTGTTTGTTTTTTTCTTTTCTTTCGTTTTTTTTTTGTTTTTTTGTTTTGATGTCTAATACCCACTTTTTGGTAGGTGTGGCTTATGGAACGGCTTCGATTGATTGAGCCCCCAGTTCATGTTCCTTCTTATCATGCTCGTTCGATTGCAATGAGGACCAGGCCGTATATGGTGGACTTCACTCGAGTCTGCAACTATTGGGAGAAAAAACTGAAGAGTGATGATGACCCTTTGATTAGGTGGATTGTACCATGGTGGCACCTCAAATCTGTTACTGGAGTGTCTTCTTTGGATCCTAGTCGATCTGTGCGCATTCCCGGCTTGGAATTCATGGTGTGTATCTTCTCGGAAAGGCTGACGAGACAGGTTGGGTTAAAGCAGACGATCCCGAAGCTTGATACCGTCCCGCAGACTGTCGTGGCGCTTACTACAGAGAGCCGAAGGGAGTGGGCCATTAAATGGGCTCAAAGAAACATATTGTTCTTGAACTCTTCTGCTAATGCCTTATGGGTGTCGGATTCTTATCTGCGATGGAGGAAAGCTGCTACTCCGGAAGAGCGCGAGAGATTGTGGAAGCGCGAGTCCGTTGACTACAAGGTGCGCGAGGTGGAGAAAGCAAAAGAGAAGCATCTGACTGAGGGAGAGGAGGAAGCCGGGTTTCGAGTTGTTCATCCTTCGAAGAAACCGAAGACCTCTCCTGTCGTGGATAAAGTGATTGACAAAAATGGGAAAGCTAGGCCTCGAGAAAGACCGTTGGTGATTAGGTTTGAAGTGGCGCAAGAGCGTCCGGCTCGAGGTCGTGACAAGAAGTATGACAAGAATGACAAGGGCAAGGGGAAGATGGAGGAATAGCCCAAGTTTTTATTATTATTTACTATTATTATTATTGTTGTAATAAAAAGGTGGGGTTTTTAGAATCCTAGCCTATTTTTATTTTTATTTTTATTATGTAGCGTATTATTATTACTAGAAAATGAATGAAATAAAAAAGGCTAAATGGTTTTGAAACCGTTGCGATTTTCTATTTATTATTCTTGTCGAATTCCAAATGCAATGCAAATGTCCTTCTATTTACATTTTAAAATAAGGGGTTGTATCCTGTGAAGGATTGCCTACGTATTCATTTAAAGAAAATGAAATCAAACCCTTGCGCGTAGTTCGAATAAACGTAAAAGAATAATTGTTCTAAGCAAGATCTTGTAATGAACTTAGAAAATAAGCATGGGCTTATGCTTACTCTGAAGGTGTAGTTTAGTTTATTTGATGATATGAGGATGACAAATTTGTCAAAGTGCAAGAACAAAGTGACAATAACTTATTTCACCTTGGCCAGGGGCCGTTTATTTAGTGCCACAAGAGCGACACGTGAGGTTACGCGAGGCGCGTTTTTGTTCCTATTCTAGGCATAATACCGTTTTAGTTGGTCGAGGTTTGTTGGGTTGGAAAACTCATTCCCGTCTAGGTCTGTGATTCTAACCGCACCCCCTGGAAGTATGGATTTGACTAGAAATGGTCCGGCCCAATTAGGTTTGAATTTTCCCCGTGGGTCAACAGGTAAAAGAGCTCTAACCGACTTAAGTACTAAATCTCCTTCCTTGATGTTCCTTGGCTTAACCCTTTTTTTGAAGGTCCGTTTGATACGTGCTTGATATGTTTGGACGTTATGCAAGGCGCGTAGCCTACATTCATCCAGGAGGATGAGTTCTTCATATCTATCCCTCTTCCAATCGGCTTCTGGGATTTGACTTTCGAGTAAAATACGCAAGGATGGTATTTCTAACTCGACTGGTTGTACAGCTTCCATGCTGTAGGTCAAATAGAAAGGAGTAGCCCTAGTGGGCGTCCTAACTGATGTACGATATCCCCACAAAGCAAAGGGTATCTTGCTTGGCCAATCTCGATAGTTGTCAATCATTTTTTTGAGAATTGTGACAACGTTCTTGTTTGCTGCCTCTACCGCGCCATTAGTATGTGGTCTATAGGGCGAAGAGTGGTGATGTTTAATTTTATACTTGGCTAGCAATTGCTCAGTCTCAGCTTGGAAATGTGATCCATTATCACTAATGATCTCATGTGGGCAACCGTATCGACAGATGATGTTGTTTTGTATGAACTTTGCCACGTTTTTATCCGTGGGACTAGTGTAGGAAGCCGCTTCTACCCATTTGGTGATATAGTCGATTGCCACTAGGATGAAACAGTGACCTCCTGTTCCGGCTGGGGTTGTCTTCCCTATTATATCAATTCCCCAGGCAGAAAATGGCCAAGGAGATGTCATCGTATATGTTGGAATATGTGTCCTCCGACAATAATGCGATCACGACTATTGATCATGATGATCACATGTTTAAGTCTCATTAAAATGAATACAATTGGGAAGTAATTTTGTTACTCTCAACTGGTCAACATATATCGGTAATGATTGGCTGACTAGAGTTTGACATTACTGTCGTGTGACGGTGGTGATCAGTTGACCCCCTAGGTCATACCTAAAGGGCAATACTCTTAATTGATTATTTAATTAATCGTATAATGTTACGAGTTAATTAAATTACTTGAAAATTGACGGATGATTTTGGAAGTAAAATTTACGTATCAAATTGAAATATGATTAAATGAGATACGGTCTGAGTAATTAAATTGTATAGTTACTCGGATGAAATAAATTGTTTAATGTAACAATTAAATTTGAATGAATTGTTATAAATACAATCTGTTGTGATTTATAAATGGTAAAATATTTTGGCACAGGTAATTATGAAATTACTAAGTCGTTTTTGTATGTGACGTATTTTTATCAATACGTTGATTTTTAATATGTTAAAAATTACATAACAAATATATGTGACATATGACATGTTACACATAGACAATTGACAAAAATAATATGGACACCATATTATGATTGTACCGAAATATTGGGGTATTAGGTTAATAATTGTGTTGATTAATTTATTAACTAAACATAATCATTACCTAATTGTCTAGCCATGCATGCCTATGGACTTTGTTTAGAACAACAACTTCATGCATTGGCTCCCCAAAACCCCCTCCTCTTACCCGGTTTTGAGAAGGCAAAAGCCATCATGGCTTTTGTTTTATTTTTACCTAATAATATACAAAAGTGTTGTAGATTATTATTCATTCTATTCCATCATCAAATAAGAGATTTTTAGTGAGATAAAAAAAACTCTCTTCTCCTCCCTCTCTAAACCGAAAATATTCAAAGTGTTAACAATATTTTTGGTTCAATTTTCTCATAGATTAATATTATACTAGTATTGTAATATTAATTAGATTAAGTGAAAGCCTTGGGTATTAAGCTTAGGGAGAGATCTTACTCTTAGATCTTCATTCTTCCATTGGAAAAGCTCAAGAACAAGAAGAGAAAGGTGATCTCTCTTGTGCCCTAATAGCCGAAATCTACAATGTAAGGACATGATTTCTCCTCTATTTATATTGATGTTTGCATGCATAAAATCCGTTTTAATTTTATGACAAATTTTAGACATATATGAGTATGTTATATATGTATACGAATCTACATTTTCTTCAATTGGTATCAGAGCCACGGTTGTTTGCATGCAAATTGGTTAAAAGTTTTTTCCGAGTTATATGAATAACAAATAAAACTTGTAAAATTTGTGTTATTATGATATATCACGAAATCATTACATGCATGTTAATATTTCTGGTCCTAAAGTGTTTTAGGAATTTTTGGTTAATTTTTCGGATTTTTATTGTTCATAATTACAATAATGGCATTTAAATGTGATTTTATGAGTAAAAATGTCATTTTTGGTCTAAAATTTGCTATACTTCGATTTTTTCTTTGGTTTTTGGATATGTTGTGATACATATTATTTTGAGATAACCTGTAAATTTTCATAATTTTAGGACTTGTTATGCTCGAAAAATGGTTTTTTCAATTTCAATTCGGATTTAAAGTGAAAAATAGGTTAATATGCGTTAAATTTCGAATCTGGTCATAGAAAATTAATATGTTGTCACATGCAATTTTACAAGATGTGTGTAAAATAATTGGCCTTAAAGAAGTCTTTTTGCATGATTTATGGATTTTTGGAAGAAAAATAGCATAAATAGTGACATTATTAGTTAAAAATTAATAAAACATAATCTATGACTTAGGAAAAACGTCTAATGTTGCTTTTTATTATATTTTTCAGATCTAAAATGAAAAGTTAATGAATATAATTTTTCCATGTTTTTATGATTATTTTAGTAAAAATCGATAAACCGCAACATTGTTTTTCCGGAAATTTCGAAATTATTTTTAACCTAAGATTTTGAACATTATGAGTGTCATGGTATTTTTTCCAGAATGTTCATGAATTTAAATTTCAAATTTTGAATTTATTTGAAATTTTGTGATTTATTTGAAGTTTAATAGCTTATTTTTGTATTTTTGGACTAATTTATGAACAATTTTTGTAATTTAAGTTAATTATGGTCAATTTATTAGTGAAGACTAAATTTTGAGTCCTAAGTGGTTAGGGTAATTAACTTATGCATAAATATGAGTTTATGTATTTTTGTGATTATAAAATGTTGAAATCACGCAAATCCGTAAAAACCGAGTAATATACGATATTGGCAATTTAAAGGCGATTTAGCATAAAATTGAGCATGTTCATACATATTATAATGCTGCATTTTCTTTATGATTGTCATAATTTTAATTTATGTAATTTTGAATTATGTAATTTTACTTAGTATGGCCTTAGATTTTAATTGATATTTCCCGAAATGTATGGGAATATCGATTCGGTTGTAATTTTTATTGTGATCTCGTATCACCGTTTTGTAATTTAATAGATTTATTTTATTTTAGTTACAAATGTATAATAGGAATTATGTAATTTATTATGTAATTTTATTCATTCCGGAGTTCCTAAAGACGGATTTCTTCAAGAATGGCGATACATAAAGACGGTGTTACCTCGAGATGCGTGCCACAACCGAAGTTCAAGGGACCAATGGAGTTGGTTTCCGAATTTGTAATAGTTAAAGAGTTTTTCTATTTTAGGAAAGGCCATACTAGGATTTATTTATTTTATGCTTGCATTTTATTTTATGTCACATGCATTGCTAAATCGCCATAACTAAACATGCATTGTCTTATCGAGTTTATCGACCGTGTCAATTAGAATTATCGTAGTTCACCGCTTTAGTTCACTTAAAACGTGATAGATAATAAATTGACATGACCTCACGCTAAAACAATCAATTGAGACATAGCCTTACCAAATAGTAGAAACCATGAAAACCTATTTCGCGAGGGAGTGCACTCGGCTACCCCGGGGTACAAACCTTGTTACGTAGGGGAAGTGGGTGATAAATGTCTAATCCACCGAATTCATGTTGATGAGGGTTTCATCGGCTACCCCGTGCCTAAATTGATGTGGGTTTGGATAATGGACACATTTATTCGAAATTTGGATTGAACTCAACAAAAGTAATTGATAAGGGTTTCATCGGCTACCCCGTGCCCTTGTTGATGTGTTTTGGGCTATAGATAAACATTAGAGTAATTTTATCGACCAAGAATTCTAAAAGTAGAATCGATTAAAAAGGTTAATCCACCGAGCTATATTGATGAAGGTTTCATCGGCTACCCCGTGCCTAAGTCGATATGAATTTGGGTCTTGGAATCATTTATCTAGTTGGGTAGAGGTCACCAGAAAAATGCATATAACTTGTTTAAATCATACATTTTTACGAGTATTATTAAAACGACAATTGTTTTACTCCTTATATTTTGTTTTGTAGACCACTTCTTATTCATAACAAATGGCAACACCGACTCCTAATGCTACACCACTCGCTAGTTCATCTTGGCTCCGATCCTTTATGGATCGATGTAAACTTGAAAAGAATGGGTCAAATTTCTCCGAGTGGGATGCCCAACTCAAATTAGCCGCCGAAGGTGACGACAAGCTTCGTTACCTTACCGAGGCCTCTCCACCCGAGCCCTCCACTAGGTCCACCGCGGCCACTAGGGAAGCCTATGAGACTTACCAAAAGGAGTCCGCCGCAATGAAAAATGTCTTAATATTTGCGATGGAGGCGGAACTCCAAAGGAGAGCCTTCAAAATGGGCAATGCTAATGAGATTTACTCCAAACTTGTGACCATGTTTTCACAAACCCCGCGGATCGTCCAATATGAGGCGGCCGCGGCATTCTTTGATCTCGACTTCAAAGAGGGCCAAAAGGTTAGCCCTCATGTGCTCAAACTCATGGAGCTTGTCGAGACCTTGAAAATTCAAAAGGTTGAAATCCCCAAAGAACTCATCGTAGATAGGATTCTACACTCCTTGTCTAAAGTCAAGGCATATGTGCAATTTCCGGGTGAATTTCAATATGCAAGACAAGGATGTGTCTCTTGAGGAGTTGCACAAGCTACTTGTGCAAGCCGAGAGGGACATGGGGTTAAATGTGAACCCTCCCAAAGATGTGCTTAACATAAGCACTAAGAGTAAGGGGAAGTTCAAGAAGAATGGGAGAAAGGGCAAGAAGCAAGCTCCCACATTCACCAAAGCTAAGTCTTGTGAAGCTAGCACCTCCAAAGTCAAGAAGGGTCCTCTTGATAAGTGCCATTATTGTAATGGCATGGGACATTGGAAAAGAAATTGTTCCAAATACCTTGGTGATATCAAAGCTGGAAAGATCACTCCAGTAGGTAAATGACTAACCTTCTTTTATGTTTCTAATTCAACTATGGTATTATGATGCAAAGTTGTGATAATGTATCTCCCTTTTTATTGTAAATAGGGCCTCCACCAAGCAAAGACAAAGGAAAGGAAAAGCAAGCATAAGAAACCATGATGAAGCTATGGATAGCTTTTATGGAGCTTTGTTTTTCCATTGTCTTATTTTAAAGTTATGTCTTGAATTTTTAGAACTTTAAGTTTCCGTGTTCGACATGGAAAGGTATTTTGGATAATGGTTTGTATTTTGGATGATGGTGACTTGGTTTGCAACCCAAGTCACCCGTTTTATCATTTATCCTTTTAATGTTCTAAATTTCATCTTTAAATTGCTTGCGTTTTGAAACATAAGATTATTCACTTAAAGTGATCTAATAGACAAATATAATGACGGGTTTCATTATATGTCCACATGCTTAATGCTTGTGTATGATCATTTATAAAGCAATTTTGAGTCTATGAACTCTCTTAAAGGAATGTCAATCACCAAGTACATATATGAAATCTTTTTTCTTTATTAGTCAACCTATGAGGTAGTTCTCCTTATACTTCAACATCATTAATTTGTGTCTCATATGCTATCTTTGAATCGATAGTGTATTTATTCTAAAGATAGAGTGGGAGAAAATGAGGACACAACACACAAGGATAAAATTGTGTACTTGTGTAAATGAAGATCTACACAAGAGAAAATGATTTGAATGTAATGTAGGTATATCTATTTACATAGTATACCCGATTAGATGAGATCTATGGTCTCAAGTAAGTTCTATATGACTAATGAGACCACGTGAAGTACTCGAAAGAAACATTCTTAAGAGTACTACGTGAGGACACCAAAAGTAAGTTTTGGAAGAAATGACTAATGTAAAGTCTCAACAAGTTTTGACAAATGTATAGTCTTAACAAGTTTTTGACTAAGTTTATGAAACGTTTGACCAATAGTTTCAATCATGAGTTTTACTTAAGAGCCTAAAATGAATCAAAGTGACATACTAGTTATGATCAAAATCAAGTTGCAAATTGATATTCCGATATCTTCTATAGCCAACGTTTTAACCATACAAATGTCATTGCTTAACCTCCCTATGAAATGGTTAAATCTCCTTCCAAATGGGTATTTGCGAGGGACGTATTCTAAATATTATTTATATTTGAATAAAGACATTACTACACATCATTATGATATGTGTGAGTTAGATATTAAAATCTTTTAATAAGGTTAAAATGAGACCACTTCAAAAGGGTATTTTGAAGGGATATGATGGGAACATATATGGTTCTTTATTAATGACTTGGCAAATGCAATTCTTCGATTTCAATTCCTTAAAAGTTCCGATTGAGAAGTCAATTACGGAACATGTGGAATTGAGTGGGAGCTAGGCATTTATCATGTGAAGACATGGAATTTAGTGGGAGCAATCATCTTGAATAAGATTATAACTCATCACTCATTGAAGAATGACGAGCTAATACCTTCCTTCATAAAGGAAGATTTGAGTTTTCAATTCTGGATGAAAATGGACAATGATGAATCCAATTACATCATGGGATGTTGGATTAGTATTAAGAGATACACATCACATCAACATACACGTAGGTTATTCATATGAATGAAAATGAGATTACCATTAGCAGTCATGGTAGTTCATTGAACCTGAGAGCGGTTGATCTCATGATTATTAGTAACTAATGTTTCCGCCATTAGAATAATCATGTGCATGTCCAATTTTGAATCATATGCATAAGAGCATGATGATTGGTTGGTGAGCCATAAAAGAAACGTCATGAATTCTCGAGAAGAATCCGATGAGCGATTTCAGTGTTTGACGGAATGTTCTATTATGTTTCAAGAAGTTACACATATTATAGAAAATCCGAGCACATATGAGGATTTATGAAAATCCCAATTTTTTTTTTCCAAGCCTAGAAAGAGAAATGAGAAGTTTTGGAATGATGGTTGGTTGAATAAGAAGTTATTCAAAGATAATCTTTCCTAGTCAAGCTAGGACTTGTGAGAAGTACTAAGCTAATAATCTTGTCAATTGTTACAAGATTCTACAAAACATATACCTAGTGCATTGTGTCTGGATGGAATACTTGATCAGTACAAGTTGTAATATTCATCGCAAATTCGTTCGTTATGAGATGATCGATAAGAAAGTTCTTTCAAGTTAAAGAACCAAAACCAAGGTCGAGAACCTTGATGTGTACTTGATAAAATTCATGGTATGAGAACATGAATGTGAAGGAAATTGCAAGTATAAGAAGTTTGAACACATGGACACATGACATGTTAAACTTCTATTGCAATCAATAAGTGTTTACACTTAGGATATACATCACAAGGTTGTAATATGATATTGACTACCAGAGTGTGATGTTGACATTTGTCGTTTGAGTTATTATTAACTCACCTTGAACATTGTTATGTCCAAACGGGTTGTAGAGACAATTGAACCCCGTTAAAGTGAACATGGATTAACATTGTTTTTGCCCATAGTTACTTATATGAGGTGACGTCTCGAAGTGACTAGAGTGTGAGGCGATTGATGGCAAGTTCAAGTGCCATAGAGTCATGTGAGATGACTAGTCGATCACATAGGCGATCATTAGGAACATTTTGTCGGGCCTAATGACCGCTTATAGAGTTCTCGCAAATTTATATAGCCTGGTCGTGGCGAGAGCTACTATAGTATTCAAATGAGTCGATTCTTTTGACTAAAGACTGTTCACCTAAGATGGCACAGTTTTCGATTAACTTTGATTTGTGTTACTACGACCTTCGTAAATGGGGTCAAATGGGCATATTTTGGGTTATGATGGCTGTGGCTAGTCGAAGGGAATGAGTGCGATAGGAATTGTCCACCCCTTGTCAGGGTTATAACAATATCTCAGGGCCACTCGAGGACTAATGAACTGGAAATGCGTGGCCACGCTCGGATGGCATCCAGAGTGGATAAATCCGGTCAATCAGTTATTCTCCAGATCGAGGAAACCACTCTCGATATGATCACTTGCAAGTACGACCTGAAAGACACCTTGCGTTGAGTGGGAGATAGTAATAGGACAAGAGAATTGGTGACGCACACTTGTCGAGGACAAGTGGGAGATTGTTGGAATATGTGTCCTCCGACAATAATGCGATCACGACTATTGATCATGATGATCACATGTTTAAGTCTCATTAAAATGAATACAATTGGGAAGTAATTTTGTTACTGTCAACTGGTCAACATATATCGATAATGATTGGCTGACTAGAGTTTGACATTACTGTCGTGTGACGGTGGTGATCAGTTGACCCCCTAGGTCATACCTAAAGGGCAATACTCTTAATTGATTATTTAATTAATCGTATAATGTTACGAGTTAATTAAATTACTTGAAAATTGACGGATGATTTTGGAAGTAAAATTTACGTATCAAATTGAAATATGATTAAATGAGATACGGTCTGAGTAATTAAATTGTATAGTTACTCGGATGAAATAAATTGTTTAATGTAACAATTAAATTTGAATGAATTGTTATAAATACAATCTGTTGTGATTTATAAATGGTAAAATATTTTGGCACAGGTAATTATGAAATTACTAAGTCGATTTTTGTATGTGACGTATTTTTATCAATACGTTGATTTTTAATATGTTAAAAATTACATAACAAATATATGTGACATATGACATGTTACACATAGACAATTGACAAAAATAATATGGACACCATATTATGATTGTACCGAAATATTGGGGTATTAGGTTAATAATTGTGTTGATTAATTTATTAACTAAACATAATCATTACCTAATTGTCTAGCCATGCATGCCTATGGACTTTGTTTAGAACAACAACTTCATGCATTGGCTCCCCAAAACCCCCTCCTCTTACCCGGTTTTGAGAAGGCAAAAGCCATCATGGCTTTTGTTTTATTTTTACCTAATAATATACAAAAGTGTTGTAGATTATTATTCATTCTATTCCATCATCAAATAAGAGATTTTTAGTGAGATAAAAAAAACTCTCTTCTCCTCCCTCTCTAAACCGAAAATATTCAAAGTGTTAACAATATTTTTGGTTCAATTTTCTCATAGATTAATATTATACTAGTATTGTAATATTAATTAGATTAAGTGAAAGCCTTGGGTATTAAGCTTAGGGAGAGATCTTACTCTTAGATCTTCATTCTTCCATTGGAAAAGCTCAAGAACAAGAAGAGAAAGGTGATCTCTCTTGTGCCCTAATAGCCGAAATCTACAATGTAAGGACATGATTTCTCCTCTATTTATATTGATGTTTGCATGCATAAAATCCGTTTTAATTTTATGACAAATTTTAGACATATATGAGTATGTTATATATGTATACGAATCTACATTTTCTTCAGTATAGAGCAATGAAGGAGGGACATGTTGTACATTCCCGAAGATTTGGCAATTGTCGCAATGTCTTACATATTTGATGCAATCGGATTCCATTGTGGTCCAATAATACCCCCAAACGGGTGATTTTCTTTGCCATCATGGGCCCACTCATGTGAGGACCGCATTCTCCATCATGGACTTCTTCCATCACTTTCCGTGCCTGTGAATGATCAAGGCAACGTAGGATTACACCAAGAGGTGTTCTTTTGTACAACTCTCCTTGCATGAGAACGTATTGGGAAGCTAGTAGGCGTATAGCTCGTTGTCCCCTTTTGTCCATATCTGGTGGATAGGTACCGTTGAGCTTAAAGTTTAGAATTTCTTGGAACCAGGGTTCCTGCGCGATTTCCTCTTGGTCGGTTATTTGGTGGACATAAGCTGGCTCTGACCGTCGTTCGATGCATAAAGGCATTTCCACCATGTCATCTGGCATATTAATCAAAGATGCAAGTTTTGCAAGCGCATCTGCAAATTGATTTTCTTCCCGAGGTAGGTGTAGATAGATCACGTGATCAAAGAATTGGGCAACTTGGTCTATTCTGGCTTGATATGGTGCTAGGCTTTCGCTTAGGATTTTCCAAGATCCCGTAACTTGATTGATGATTAGGGATGAATCCCCATGTACTCGGAGGTTTTTAATGCCTAAGCTCACTGCCGCTTGTAGTTCAATGAGACAAGCTTCGTATTCTGCAGCGTTATTTGTCACCTCGAAGTCGAGTTTGACAGAGATTGGTGTATGCTCGCCTTCAGAAGAAATGAGCAACACTCCTGTTCCAAATCCTCTTAAGTTTGATGCCCCATAAAAGTAAAGGTCCCAGGAGTCTACATCAGTTTAAAGTATATCGTCGTCCGGAAATGACCAAGTATCTATTGTTTGTGCATCATTGATGGGATTTTCTGCGAAGAATTCGGCAACGGCGCACCCTTTTATTACTTTCAGAGGCACGTATTTGAGATCGAATTCCGAGAGCATCAAAGTCCATCTTGCTAGGCGTCCGTTGAGGACGGGTTTTTCGAAGAGGTATTTCACTGGGTCCAGTTATATTTTGACGGAGTAGCTAAGCATGTAATGGCGTAGCTTCTTCGTTGCCCACACAAGAGCGAGGCATGTCTTTTCGAGTTGTGAGTATTTACACTCGTACTCCAAGAACTTCTTACTAAGGTAGTAGATAGCCCTTTCTTCCGTTCCTACGGTTTGAGCCAACATGGCACCCATGGCTGTTTCAGTTACTGTGAGATACAAACCAAGAGGTTGATCTCGTTGAGGTGGCATGAGCACTGGTGGTTTAGCTAGTATCTCCTTGATTCGGTCAAATGCCTTTTGACAGTCATCGTCCTACATGGTGTGGTCTGTCTTCTTGAGTTTCTTGAAGATAGGCTCGCAAATCATGGTGAGTTTCGATATGAATCGACTTATATATTGCACTTTCCCTAGGAATCCTCTGACTTCTTTTTCTGTTTGAGGTTGTGGCATTTCGATTAGAGCCTTGATCTTGGAAGGGTCTATCTCTATACCTCGTTGGCTAGCGACGTATCCCAGGAGTTTGCCAGATGTTACTCCGAATGTGCATTTCTGAGGATTGAGCCTCATGTTGTACTTTCGTAGTATTGCGAAGAATTTTCGATGGTTCGCAATATGTCCCTCTCTATCCTTGGACTTGACAATCAAGTCGTCTATGTATACCTCAACTTCTTTGTGCATCATGTCATGTAAGAGTGTAGTTGCGGTGCGTTGATATGTAGCTCCGGCGTTGATTAACCCAAATGGCATGACCGTATAGCAATATGTTCCCCATTGAGTGACAAAGGCGGTCTTATGCATGTCTTCTAAGGCCATCTTGATTTGATTATAACCCGCATATCCATCCATGAAGGATAGTAATGCGTGGTCTGCAGTATTGTCCACCAATATGTCGATATGTGGTAGAGGGAAGTTGTCCTTAGGACTTGCCTTATTTAAGTCCCTAAAATCAACACAAACACGGATTCTCCCATCCTTTTTGGGCACAGGTACTATGTTGGCTACCCAGTCAGAATACTCGGAAACTTTGATGAACCCGGCTTTGAATTGCTTATCTACTTCTTCCTTAATCTTGAGAGCCCACTCCGTTCTCATTCGACGAAGCTTCTGTTTTACAGGTTTGAAACTTGGCTTAATCGGGATTCTATGTTCGGCGATATCCCTGTCGATCCCTGGCATGTCTTTGTAGGACCACGCGAAAACGTCTTTGAACTCGTGTAGGAGGTCTATGAAGTCGACCCTTTCGGTAGAGCTCAAGGTAGTCCCTATCCTAAGTTCTTGGGGTTCTAGTTCGGTTCCTACATTGATGGGTTCAGTGTTCTCTATTACTGGTCCCTCTTCCCCTTCTTGTAGTATTTCTTTGGCTACGTAAGGAGGTATTTCAATCGAGTCTGGGTCTTGGTCATCCTCAGTATCATCGTAAACAGAATTGCACTCAAGATAACACAAAGAGTAAGCAGAACCTGATTTATTCATATTAAAGTTTGAGAAAAGTTGAAACAAAGAAGCCATCTGATCGGTGGTCAGTGGCGGTAAAGGGACAGTGGTTGGGACATTTCCCGAACTACTGTTACTACTCGAGGCTAAGCTAGGAGAAACAAAGGGAATGGGGATGACGACAGGAGGTGACTCCTTAATGACTTCTCTAGACTTTGACTCTGACTCCGACTCTGACTCTGACTCGAACTCATCGTCTTCTGGTTCTCCTTTGAACATCTCTCCTTCTCCAGTGGTGAGCTTGAAGAGTCTTCCTTGATTGTTGGTCCACTTGATTGATTTTCTCCATCCTTTTTGTTGGTTCGCGTTAGTCTCTGTGCCCAGTGTGGTAATGATCTCATCTATGATGCTTTCGGCGCTCTTGATTAAGGGAAGGTCTTGGAGGTAGACATCTTCCTCACTATCCGTCCATATACCATTGATTACCTCCTCTTTTGGGGCGATAAGATGTGAGCAATCTAGGGTAGATTCGTCACTTGTGATCACTAGAATCCCAAGAGGGTTCTGAGTGTTGTTGGGTTTACCTCCCGACGGTATTGGTAGTCGACCGTCCTCGATCATTTCTTGAAGCACATTCTTCAATTTGTAGCATTTTTCTGTGTCATGCCCCTTGCCTCTATGGTATTCACAGTACAAGTTCTCGTCCCAGAATTTGGATTTCTTTTCAGGTTCAGGAGTAGGTCCTAGTGGTTGGAGTTTCTCTTGTTTCATTAACCTCTTAAGAGCGTTGGAGTAAGTATCCCCAAGATTTGTGAATTTCCTTGGTGGGGTACATTTCTTGGATGGCTCGAGAAGGTTAACCTCATCGGTCTTGCTAGTAGAGCCGTATGAACGACTCGTTGAGCCTTGGTATCCTTGACCTACCGTTTTGGACAAGAGCCCTTTACGGATGGCATCTTCAATCCTTGTCCCTAGTACGGTTAAGTCCTTGAAAGTTTTGATGTTTTGGTATCTCAAGTGGTTGGCATAGATGGGTTTGAGGTTGTCAACAAACATCTCCACAAGGGTAGCCTCATCCGGGCGTTCAACTAGTTGGGTACTAGTCTTCCTCCACCTACTTAGGAAGTCGGTGAATCCTTCTTTGTCATTTTGGGTAAGAACCTCTAGAGTGCGCATGTTAACTTGGATCTCGGCATTATCCGCATATTGCTTGGCAAACTCGATCGCGGCATCTTCCCAAGTAGCGATCTTCTTGTGTTCTAGATAGTAGAACCATTGCTTTGGGATGGTGTCAAGAGATGAAGGAAAGATCCTTAATAACATCTCGGGTTTGATGCCTTTGATAGACATGTAATCCTTGAAGGCACGGATGTGGTTCAAAGGGTTTTCGTGCCCCTTGAATTTAGGGATATCCGCCATATTGAAGTTGGTTGGCAATTGGAGTTGACGGCCTCATACTTGCGATTATTCTCCCTATAAATGCCATCCCCTTTAAGGTACATCAATTGCTCCTCTAAATATTGGAGCCTTTTCTCGGCTACAGTCATTCCCATGTGAGGATTTTCGTCCTTGGATTCATCCGCGAAGTCATCCACTACTTCACTTTCATGAGGAGGTAACCTCCCCTCTACGCCGTATATTCGGCCCTCGATGGTGTCAAGGCGATCATACACTTGGTCCTGGGTAACTTGGAGTTGAGCTAGCGCGGCTAGGATTTGATCCTTACCATCTTGAAGTTGGTTGAGGTTCGTGTCGCTGGTTCCAGGCATCTTGAAAACTGGATAAGAGACCGATGACGAATCAAAACACGATCGACCATTCTAACACACTTGCTAAGAGAAGAAATGTTTTGACTCGTGAAGTGGGTGTGTGCCACTTGTGTTGAGTGAGCTTTGAAGAAAAGACAAGGATTTGAAAATGTGTATCCTAGTCAACTATAGTGTAGTTATAGGAGTGGACTCGAAGTGAGGTTTGGAAATGGGCTTGGGCCCGAATTTTGACTCGACAAACGGACAGAGTTTCAACTGGGTTTTGCGCTAATCAATGGCCTTTTTTTCGAAATTTTCATTTGAAAATGGGTTTTGATTTTTTTTTTTTTTTACAAAAATGTCATGGTTTCATTTAGAAATGGCGATCACGTAAGGTACAAACATTTATACAAGCATTATAACGGGATGCTGAGTGGATTTAAAAGGGTTTTGGTTTAAAGGGTGGGTTGCCATACCGAACCATCAAACCCGAAGTCTGTGGAGAGGCTCGTACCAAACAAGAGTAAGGCCGATTCCTAGTCCATTTCCTCAAGTAGTGAAGGTCCTTGATACAAACAAGAGTAAGCATCATGGTATAGATGACGTCAATCGCTATCCATCCTTAGGCCCAAATAAGAATTAGGACCGTTTAGACGGGACGATTGGTCGAATGGGTTGGGTTGGGCCTAGGAAGGCCGAATAAAACGATCTAGGAAGACCGAGTTATGAAAACCGACAATTGTCTTGTACAAACTATTCCCTAACCTTGTTCAAGTTTCACCCTTGGCTACACGTAAGTGTATTATCCCCAGCGAAGTCGCCAAACTGTGGACAGCGGGGGCCCACGGGGGCGCTTGGGAGAGAGAGAACAAGCGTTTGCATTTTTGTTGGAGTCGCCACCAATTTTTATGGGAAATTGGAACCGTTCGAATACCTCGTGTCATGTCAAGACACAAAGTAGAGACATGAACACTAAGCAATCGTTACCCTTAGCATTCTATGTCTAGAATGACTCTCGTGGATGCCAATGAACACGGGTGTTCACAGAGATCTGGAGTAAGGGGTGAGGGTACGTATTAGGAAGCTCTTTTGATCGAACACCTAATCCTGCCCGCCTCGATAGCGGCCTCTACTAATGATTAGGGACATCATCTATACTCGATATATCGTCGATTGTATGCATGCAATGCAAAATCCAAGTTTTAATCCTAACATGTGAGAATTAACTAAGTCGGTAAACACGTAGTTTAACATACAATTAATGTCAAAGTAGGAATTTAGATTCAATTACATGTGAAAACATACAAATGATACAAATCAATATGATAAATACAATGGATAAAATTACAATAAAGAAAATTACAATAATTACAATGGAGTTAGCGATTTATGTCGAAAATACCTTTAAAACGGATAATTTGAGAAAAGAAATAAAAGAAGAATAAAAGAATAAATTAACGAACCAAACAGTAGGCGATAATACGGTTAATAGTTAATTATACGTAAGATAATTAAACTAGGTCAAGCAATAACGGAGTTCAGAGACATAAATTAACTGAACAGCGCAAGAGAGATCGCGCCCTTTGGAAGAGGCGCAGCGATTCTTTGCGTATCTGTTCCCAAGGGTGAGTTCTAGCTGTGAAGCCGGAACTGCAATTCGTTAATATTCGTGGATGAATTTAAGGATTGATTAATATTATTTGACTCGGACAAAAGTGATTAATAGATTATTTACATGTGAATGATGGTCATGAAAGCAATAAACATGGATGAGACGGAATTAAGATGAATTAATTACATGAATGAACGATTGATTAATTAGTGACATGGGTGAACAAAATAGGTTAAACATGATGAATTAATGACAAATAAACGATGAATATGATAAAAGATGGATGAAAATATATCAATGATCGAATTCTAGGAACTCGGTATGAACGAATTGAATTTCTACAACCCGGAATTGAATTTAATGACGAAAACCCGCAAATATGAGATTACTTGGGATTTAAGTCGGAATTTAAATGACGAATTATACATGTTAATGATGATGAATAATATACATATGAATTAATATGCTATCGTGTCAAAGAATTAACGAAAAAACAAGCGAAAACAAATAAATTGACGAATAAAAGAGGACGAAGGAAGAAGAAAGGAAGCAGGAACTGCGGCAGCCTCACGAAGAGGCGCACCAGATACTGCGCTCCTTGAGAGGCGCAACAGTTGCTGCGTCCTTTCTCGACGGTTCGTCTTCTGAAAATCCGTAAAAAGGGTTTTAGAACATGGTTTTAAAAATCGATTTTAATGATATTTTCGACATAAACCTTACATTAGTGATACAAAAAGTAAATAACAATAAATAAAGAGTGATTATACACCCTTAGACTTACATGTTTGACGAAACGAGATGAACTAAGTTATCGAATAGTGATGCTCGACTCGAACTATAACGCAAATATGAAAGTGCCCTCGTATGAGGAAAACGAATAAAGTTGATTAATTAAGTTGATTGATGTGTAGTTGGTCAAATTAGTCGGTCATGCAAACGAGGCTGGTACTCAGAAGGATCCGAGCTTACGTGGTCGAATGTTCAAGCACGTAGACGCCAAAAAGTAAGAACAAAGGTCTAGAATGCAAAGGGAGAAGAGAAGGGCGGACACTCGCGTGAGAAATATAAGGAGCGAAGGCTCCTATTTATACTAATCACGTGAAGGAATAGGGTTTCAGAGAGACTTTGGAAATGAATCTCGGAAAGATATGAAAAAGATACGAAAAATACGCAGAAAAGGACCTGGGAAGAGGCGCAGCAGTCACTGCGTCTCTTGGAAGAGGCGCAGCTGTAACACCCCCATACTCCGAGTGCCTTACCAGGACCACTCAGGTATGAAGACATCACCATCTCGGTCGCCCGAGGTATGATAATCAAATAGACAAAACGGAAACAACATTTATTATAAATACTTTAATGAATGAATACAATCCTTGAAACCATAATGAAAGTTCAATACATTATTCCAAACTAACTGTTCTCAACTGAAATGTAAATAAATGCTAAACTACAGTGGAAGACTCTATCGTCATGTCGTGGCCATCCCAGCTATCCCAGTACTCATCTCAATACCTGCTCAATATCTGCTCACCATCCCCGAATGGATCACCGCAGGTTTACAAAACAACACCGGGGTCAGTACTAATCACACAATCAATATAGATAACAACAATAAGGCAAACAGACAGCTGAACTGTCACACACACACACGCACACACACCAACCAACCAACCAACCGTCTCAATCACTGACTGTCCACTGGACCAGCCCTGCCAGTGGGGGACCGCAGCCGTTCCCACCTAAGCCCCGCTCATCGTACGAGCGATAACCCTGCTCATTAATGTGCACATCCCTTCTGTGGCGGGTTCCACAGAAGGCGAAACTAGGGCGTGAGATCACTCCCGCAAGTGACCCCACTCAGCCGAGAACGCATCTCGAGAACCACCACAAACACAACCACAGCCACAATCACAATTACAATTACAATCATCATAAATCAATCAACTAACTACAAAGACATCACCACTATCCCATTATGGGACTAATACGAGTAGGAAATCCTACCTGAAATCACAACACGCAGACGGTATCTACAAATGCCTCAAAACGCCTCTTCTATGAATTCTCCTCCTAACATATAACACATAAAGACTACTATTCAAATACTACACATAACGATCCCCAAATCCCAAATTAGGGTTTCATCAATCTTAACAAAACAGTATATAAATTATATTAAAAGCTTACCCTCGACGTAAGGAATCCAACGATACAAACTACGACGCAATCCGACCGTCTGAACTCCGGGAATTGTCAAGAACGCGATTAGGAAGAAGACAAGTTGCTTTCTCTCTTAAACAGGTTTTAGGTTTTGGTAAAAGTGATTTAGAATGAAGACGAATTGATTTAAATACCTTAATCGCGTAATTAACAAAACCCGAGAAAAACCCCCGATAAACCGGACACTCGATCGAGTACCCAAGGTACTCGATCGAGTACCCCTCTACTCGATCGAGTGCCCCAACTACTCGATCGAGTGCCCAACAGTCGAAACTATTTTATTCTCGCAACATACCCTTACTCGACAGAGTAAGGGCTACTCGATAGAGTACCCCCAAGACATATAAATACGGAGTATTACAGTCTTCCCTCCTTAAAAAGAACTTCGTCCCCGAAGTTCAAACCACAACAAAAACAAAGGTACTCCCTCAACATTCCCGACTCAACAATCAAACAAAACATGATACAAACCCAAGACAAACATCCCGACCCAACATATAAAAGGTGTATAAAACTCCTAAAAACTCGCGCGATCATCTCCTACCCCCCTAAAAGAAACAAGGTTACGTCCCCGTAACCATACATACCTGATCAAAAAGGAAAGGGTAACGCTCTTTCATGATATCCTCGGCCTCCCATGTAGCTTCCTCGGTCTCGTGGTTAGACCACAGGATCTTAAGCAAAACTGTCTCACCACTCCTAGTCTTCCTAACCTTTCGATCAAGGATCTGCTTAGGTACCTCAAGATATGATAAAGACTCATCTAGCTCTAAACTCTCTGCCTCTAACACATGTGACGGGTCACTCACATACTTCCGCAGCTGCGATACATGAAACACATTATGCACTCTCTCCAAAGCAGCCGGTAAAGCCAAACGATAAGCCACCTCCCCAACTCGCTCTAAGATCTCATAAGGCCCTATAAACTTCTGACTTAACTTGCCTTTCTTCCCAAATCTCATAACTCCGCGCATAGGAGACACTTTCAGAAGAACTTTATCCCCAACCTGAAACTCTATATCCCGGCGATGTAGATCTGCATAACTCTTTTGTCGATCCTGAGCTGCTCTCATCCTTTCCCTGATCATCTTAATCTGTTCAACCATCTCATGCACCATCTCTGGTCCTAAAACCACTGCCTCAGCACTATCGTCCCAACAGATTGGACTCCTACATCTCCTCCCATACAAAGCCTCAAACGGTGCCATACCAATGCTAGTGTGGTAACTGTTGTTGTAAGAAAACTCTATCAAGTCCAACCTCTGCTCCCAGCTACCACCAAAATCCATCACACAAGCTCTCAACATATCCTCCAAAGTCTTGATTGTTCTCTCGGTCTGCCCATCTGTCGCAGGATGAAATGCTGTACTCATCTTCAAAGCTGTTCCCAACGATTCCTGCAACTCCTTCCAAAACCTCGATATAAACCTCGCATCTCTGTCAGACACTATGTCCTTAGGGACTCCATGTAACTTAAGCACGTTCTTTCGATAGGCCATAGCCAATTGTGCCTTAGTCCATGTATCTTTCATTGGAACAAAGTGAGCTGACTTGGTCAAGCGATCCACTATCACCCAAATCATGTTGTTACCTTGTTGACTCTTTGGCAAACCCACAATAAAATCCATGGAAATGGATTCCCACTTCCACTCAGGCACCCCTAAAGACTGAATCTTACCTTGTGGTCTTCTCTGTTCCCCTTTAACTTTCTGGCATGTCAAACAACGGGACACAAACTCAGCTGTCTCTTTCTTCATCCCAGGCCACCAAAACGTTTTCTTCAAATCTTTGTAAAGCTTGTCTCCACCCGGATGAACTGAATATGGTGTGCAATGTGCTTCTGTCATGATTGTCTTTTTCAACTCCTCATCATTAGGAACACACCACCTTCCATCGAACCTCAAACTACCATCTGTATGTATCGAAAATCGGGACACTGTCCCTTTCTCTACTCCCGCTCTCCACTCAACTATCTTAGGATCCAAAGCCTGTTTACCTCGAATGTCATCATAAAACTCCATATGTACTGTCATATCACCCATGGCATCCCCTTTCTGCATCATATGAATCCCAAAGCTCGCTACCTCGTCCCTCAACCTCATCAAAGATAGAGCTGTACACAAGGAATGTACACTCTTCCTACTCAAAGCATCAGCAACAACATTGGCCTTCCCTTCATGGTAGATGATTTCCATGTCGTAGTCGCCAATTAACTCCATCCACCTCCTCTGTCTCATGTTCAACTCCTTCTGCGTGAAGATGTACTTGAGACTCTTGTGATCCGAAAATACCTTAAAGATCGCTCCATACAGGTAATGTCTCCAAATCTTGAGAGCAAACACCACTGCACCCAACTCCAGATCATGAGTAGGGTAATTCTCCTCATAAGGCTTCAACTGCCTAGAAGCATAGGCAATCACTTTACCATTCTGCATCAACACACATCCCAACCCATTCTTCGAGGCATCTGTGTAAACCTCAAAATTCTCGCTTCCTTCAGGCAATGCTAAGACAGGAGCTGTGGTCAAACGCTCCTTCAATGTCTGGAACGCCGTCTCACAACCCTCATCCCAACGAAACCTGTTCTCTTTCCTCATCAACGCCGTCATCGGTCTAGCTATCTTGGAGAAATCTTTCACAAACCGCCTGTAGTATCCAGCTAAACCCAAGAAACTCCTAACCTCAGCAACATTCTTTGGTGCTTCCCACTTTGTCACTGCTTCAATCTTCGCCGGATCTACAGCTACCCCATCTTTAGATATCACATGCCCAAGAAAAGCAACTTTCTCTAACCAGAACTCACACTTGGACAACTTAGCATACAACTCATGCTCCCTCAACGTCTGCAACACAATCCTCAAATGCTCCTCATGCTCCTCCTTAGTCTTAGAGTAGACCAAGATATCATCGATAAACACCACTACAAACTGGTCCAAGAACTGTCTAAAGATCCTATTCATCAAATCCATAAACACTGCCGGCGCATTAGACAACCCAAATGGCATCACCACATACTCATAATGGCCATACCCCGACGTGAAAGCTGTCTTTGGTATGTCCACATCTCTAATCTTCACCTGATGGTACCCCGACCTCAAATCAATCTTAGAAAAGACTGTTGCACCACTCAACAACCGATCAAACAGTCATCTATCCTAGGCAAAGGATACTTGTTCTTTATCGTCACACGTTCAACTCTCAGTAATCTATGCATAACCTCAAGGTTCCATCTTTCTTCTTCACAAATAGAACTGGTGCTCCCCACGGCGATACACTTGGCCTAATGTATCCCTTATCTATCAGATCATCCAACTGCTTCCTAAGCTCCTCCATCTCCTTAGGACCCATACGGTACGGTGCCTTAGAGATTGGCCCCGTTCCTGGCTTCAACTCAACGGTGAAATCTATCTCTCTCCTCGGTGGTAACCCCAGAATCTCATCAGGAAACACGTCAGCGAACTCTCCCACTACTGGTATCTCATGAACTGTCGGACTCTCTATCCGGTCATCTCTCACATGGCATAAGATCAAAGGACATCCCTTCCTCAAATAAGACTTCAAGGTGACAGCTGTAATCAACTTAACTTTGGGTCTGACTAGAAACCCCCGGTAAGACACACTAACGCCTTTAGGACCTCTCAAGGACACTTTCTTTTGATGACAGTCTATCTTAGCTTTATACTTTCCTAACCAATCCATCCCAACTATCATCTCAAAACCGTTAAAAGGAAACTCTAGCAAGTCTACAGGGAAATCAACTTGCCCAACTATCAAGGATACATCTCTAAACAACCTCCCACATGGTACAGACTCACCCGAAGGTATGAAAACTTGCTCATTAACAGACTCATATACTCTCAAACCCAACTGTTTCACATGACTCGAAGACACAAACGACTGAGAAGCCCCCGAATCAAACAAAACAAACGTAGGAATACCATTAACAAGGAATGTACCGGTGATAACATGCTCATCTTCCTCACCGCCTTCTTGTCCATCATGAATAGCTTGCCATCGGTCTTCCGCCCACCTCCCGGACAAGACTAGGCGATGCGGTCGGCTTAGCACCCGACCCTTGATTGTTGTTGTTGTTCATCGGTGTCTTCCGATAAGAATTACCGCCGTTGCGGTTGCCTCCACTCTGGTAGCTCGACCTCCCGGTTTGGCCATGATCCCGCCGGCTGTTGCTCGCAAAGCTCGTGCGGGTCTCTCGAAAGATCCCGGTGCACTCGTGCACTCATGTCTCTTGTGGCCTACGCCACCACACCCAAAGCAGGTCACTCCCCAACTATTACTTGCACTCCCACGGCCTCGCCCAAAGGACGCTCCAGCACTAAACCCAGATCCAGAAGAAAACCCCTTAGACTGGTTGTGGTTGCCTTTCTTGTAATTAGATTGGCCACCACCCTCGCTCTCCGACTTCCTCTTCTCACCACCAGACCTCTCCCCGAGCCATCTCCACTAGTCTCTCGGCTCTCCCCCCCCTCTCATATGCTTCCTTCACATCAGTGAGGACTCCCACGGGTAACTTATCCATAATCTTCGTGGTTAGTCCACTCTCAAACCTCAAAGCCAGATTCTCATCACTCAAACCCATGTCCTCAGCATATCTAGATTTCTCATTGAACTGTCTCGTAGTACTCGACCACGGACATCTCAAAAATCATCTTAAACTTATCAAACTCCTCCCTCAACTTACTCCTCACATGTTCTGGTACGAATTCCTTCCTCACAGCCCTACGAAATTCCTCCCAAGGTATAGCAGGTAACCCTTGGTTGGTATACAACTCCTTAGCACTCACCTTCACCGAATCCCACCACTTGCCAGCTGCCTCCCTCAGATAAAATGCATCCTGATCCACTCTCATCTCATCCGGACAATGGACTAAATCTAGTATGTTTTCCATCTCCCTCAGCCAACTATCGAGAAGGTTAGGCTCCTCAACTCCCTTGTACTCTTTTGGGTTGAACCTCGCAATATAAAGGCTGACTTTAGCATGGTCAACTTCCTTCTCCTTTTCCTTATTCTTGTCCTCGTTCACTTTCTTCAGGGTCTCAGTCAGAGCATCCTGGTGCTCTAACATCTTGACGATGTCATCAGTGGTCATAAGCTCGGCTCTCGCATACAAGGCATTTCTCTTTGGCGGCATCTTGAAACTATACGTATATAAGAAAGGGTAAACATGAACATGCGTACTAAACTTCAAAACACGAAAACTCGCCGCCCAGAACCTACTCGATCGAGTATCCAAACCCACTCGATCGAGTAACGGGCTACTCGATCGAGTGCCCCTATGTACTCGATCGAGTACCCAAACTCCGAACCAAACGACCTTCGATCTCTAACCCACTCGATCGAGTATCTAGGCTACTCGATCGAGTGACCCTTCACTCGATCGAGTACCCTAGCTACTCGATCGAGTGCCCCAAAACGCGATTCTGGTCCAAAATCGTCAAAAACCTATCCGATCGAGTTAGTCTCACTCGATCAAGTATCACTAATACGTAAAAGCTACCCGTATATTACGTCACATACTAACATTGCTAATTTTATATAAAAAAAATCGCATGATATCATAGACAATATGCTACGCAACAATTCTATTTATCAACAAAATCAATTCATCATACTATGAAAGCCACATCGTAAACACTCAACATGTTATTACCACATTAACATGTTTCACATATCATTTCCTTTCACATGCTCAACTTCCTATTTCAACACCAAACAATCAACACACTTCATCACTTTGTTGCACAAGCTAACAAGCACACATATATTCAACAAACACTTTCCCCCGTGACCGGTTCAAAGTTGTAGGGCGACCCCTCGCGACTTTAGGACGTCTCCCAAGCCTTTGCACTAGCTCCTACAACTTTTACCCCGGGTTCATTTTAATTGACTCTCTATGTTCATTAAGTTCATTGGTTACAGGTTTCAGGATCGTCGCTCTGATACCATTTGTAACACCCCCATACTCCGAGTGCCTTACCAGGACCACTCGGGTATGAAGACATCACCATCTCTACGGTTAGAGGTATGATAATCAAATAGACAAAACGGAAACAACATTTATTATAAATACTTTAATGAATGAATACAATCCTTGAAACCATAATGAAAGTTCAATACATTATTCCAAACTAACTGTTCTCAACTGAAATGTAAATAAATGCTAAACTACAGCGGAAGACTCTATCGTCATGTCGTGGCCATCCCAAATATCCCAAGACTCATCTCAATACCGCTCAATATCTGCTCACCATCCCCGAATGGATCACCGCAGTTTACAAAACAACACCGGTCGACTAATCACACAATCAATATAGATAACAACAATAAGGCAAACAGACAGCTGAACTGTCACACACACACACGCACACACACCAACCAACCAACCAACCGTCTCAATCACTGACTGTCCACTGGACCAGCCCTGCCAGTGGGGGACCGCAGCCGTTCCCACCTAAGCCCCGCTCATCGTACGAGCGATAACCCTGCTCATTAATGTGCACATCCCTTCTGTGGCGGGTTCCACAGAAGGCGAAACTAGGGCGTGAGATCACTCCCGCAAGTGACCCCACTCAGCCGAGAACGCATCTCGAGAACCACCACAAACACAACCACAGCCACAATCACAATTACAATTACAATCATCATAAATCAATCAACTAACTACAGCACATCACCACTATCCCATTATGGGACTAATACTGAGTAGGAAATCCTACCTGGAAAGCACAACACGCAGACGGTATCTACAGCTGTCTCAAAACGCCTCTTCTATGAATTCTCCTCCTAACATATAACACATAAAGGCTACTATTCAAATACTACACATAACGATCCCCAAATCCCAAATTAGGGTTTCATCAATCTTAACAAAACAGTATATAAATTATATTAAAAGCTTACCCTCGACGTAAGGAATCCAACGATACAAACTACGACGCAATCCGACCGTCTGAACTCCGGGAATTGTCAAGAACGCGATTAGGAAGAAGACAAGTTGCTTTCTCTCTTAAACAGGTTTTAGGTTTTGGTAAAAGTGATTTAGAATGAAGACGAATTGATTTAAATACCTTAATCGCGTAATTAACAAAACCCGAGAAAAACCCCCGATAAACCGGACACTCGATCGAGTACCCAAGGTACTCGATCGAGTACCTTACTCGACCGAGTGCCCCACTACTCGATCGAGTGCCCAACAGGTCAGAAACTATTTTATTCTGCAACATACCCTTACTCGACAGAGTAAGGGCTACTCGATAGAGTACCCCCAAGACATATAAATACGGAGTATTACAGCAGCACCTGCTGCGTCTGTTCCCAAGTGGTTTCCTCCTGCGGAAGAAAGATTTCCGTGTTTAAATTATGGAATAAAGGGATTATTTGGTTTTCCTTAATATTTTGTATGAATATTACGGGAAATTGTTTACCAAAGAACAAAGATTGTGAAATATTTATAAAATATGGAATAGAAATATCCGGAACATTCCAGAACATTCTGACTCGGGATTTAACGGTTATCAGAAAATGAAGACGGTTTCAGGCCCGGACTCCAAATGTACTCTAATTACTGCCAAAACGACCATATCGGCGCGTAGATGACAACTAAGAGGTAGATATTAATATTTGAGCAATCACTTGACGATAAACTTACGAACTGTCACAAATCGTTCCGCGTACCAAACATGCGGCCCAATCATCACCGGGTGGTTTGCGGGAGGTGCAGAAATGAGGTAACTACAAAAACTCAGAAAAACTACACATAAGCTCAGATTAATGTATTGGGTTGTACAATGCTTATTATAGAACTGGTTGTATAGTAGTATTTGTGATCCATTTATCATCCATGCTTCTACTATAAAAAATGCTTAACGCAGTCCTAGCTTCCATGCTTCTTTTAATGTCAAATGTTCTTATTATATCCAATGATTAACTTGCATAGATGGTCTTCACTTGTGTATTTCCTAGACTTTTTTAGTATTTCACACAATTTTAAGCAATTTTGGATATCACGTGAAGACCGAGACCCGTCACAAGTAGAAAGTTGAAGTTTTGAAGTCTATCTGAGTGTATTGACGTCAGCTTATGCCTGTTTCAAGGCCATCCGTTTCTCCTTTTGGTTTTCGACACCCTAAATGCTACTTTGACTACCGCGCACTTGCGGTTATTAAATCTTTAACATAATACTATTCTAACATATTTTATTTATAATATCTAAATTAAGTATTAAGATCACAATCAAATGCTGAACTACGTCCTATTATATGTTTGTTATTGTCTTCAAGTCGAATATTTGGTTATTTGTTGAGTGTTTTAATATTGTAATGGCAGTGAGATAATCTCAACGAATTCAAATTGATTTCAACCCTCATTTAACGTTTTTTTATAACTTTCACACATTCTTATACAAATAATCTAATGATAAGAATATTGTTAATGATTCATAGTGTAATTCATTTTTATTTTACATTAGTAATAACACTAATAAGGGTGTTTGTCTTAACTTGTATATTTGTATTCATATGTATAACATAGAAGTTACGATCATCGCAATCAGTTATAATTTACACTTATTGCTCATTAACTTGGTAAGCCAATCACTTATTCTGTTTGATCAAAGATAATGTTGGAGGCGTAACTTGACCTCATCAGTTTATTTTTACGCAATTAAGTGTTTCTTTACATTGCTTTTGTACTTTTTATTTTGGGTTAGTCTCACTTCCTTACACAAAAAATAAAAAAATAAAAAAATAACCTGTTAAATACTTCATAATATATAGATATCTCATAACAATCATATCTTAAAAAAAAAGAGTTAGCTAAAGTGGTAATTAAGAAATCTCTTACTCTAACTATGAGGTTGGAGGTTCGATTCTCACCCGCGGTATAGTGCGATCATTTGAACCAATAATACGAGAGTATATTTTTTATTTACATAATTTCAGACCGTCTTTTTGTTCAATAAATGCAATTTATCACGGCTAAGAAACCGTCTTTTAAATGACTAACGCGACAAAAAATTATTATACTAAAACACTACCCTAAGAATTATCACAATATTCTCATTTAAAAGTTAAGACAACACTATCCGTTTTAACTTTAAGGCGGGTCAATTATCATATTACTTATATATATAAAACAAATAATTGTTTTTTTCCTATTTAATCCGTCTTAAACTTAGGACAGATAGCGTCATATTAAAGGAAACTCGTTGACATTATCACAAATTATTTTGGCGCCAAAAGTATGCAAGCGCCAAATTTTATCAATTGGTTAACAGAAAATGTGACACGTATCTAGGCTACACCTACATTTGCCTACTGCTACAGTGCTACTTGAGGAAATAATAGAAAACCCTTCAACTCTTCCTTAATACGGAGTAAACAATATCAAAATCAAAATAACCAACAAAACACATTTTTCCTCAAAAAATCAAACAAATCTTCTCCATCTCAACAAATCAGGTAATTTTTTTCCCTTTTCTTGTGATTACTGTTAGGCCTGGAAATCCGGACCTTCCGATCGAGATCTCACCCGAACTCCGACCGCTAAGTCGTCGGGTGTCGCTATCGGGCACATGAAGATAGGCGCCAGGCCATGGAGAGGGCAACGGTCAAAATATCAGGACGATATTAGACCAAATACGCGTGTTATAAAGGAATTATATACGCAACATTAAGTATGAAGATTACGCAGTAAATGCAGCAATTAAGGGAGGAATAATTAGCTATTAAGACTGGCAATTATGGAGAATAATCCGCATTTAGTACCGCATCAAGCAGCCGTTCAACCAAGAAGCCTATATAAGGAATACTACGAAGATATTGAGGGCAGATCATTCACACACAAGAAGAAGTATACGCAATACATAAAAGAGAAATAAGCATTGTTATAGTCGTATAATTATTCTCCCAAATTACATAGTGAAATCCTCTCCTGGCTTGGTGCCCGTGGTTTTTTCCCATTCAAGGGTTTTCCACGTACAAAATTACTTGTCTTATTATTGTTGTTATTATTTCATTTACAGCCTGATATTGTACCCTGACGACCTGACCAACAGACTACCTAGAGCTAGTTAACCTTACACAACTCTACCCTGACCTGATTTCGCCTTGCGCAAAATCCACACAAAACAATTGGCGCCCGCCGTGGGGCATCTAGCTCTTTAAATCCTTTTTTCTTATCTTACAAAAACTCAAAAAAAAACCTACAAAAATGGCCCAACCCACCGTTGAAGAACAATTGAATGCAGCTCTCCAAAAAATCGCTGAATTGGAGAGCCTGAAAGAAAAAGTGGCCCAAACCGAAGCAGAAATCCTACAATTGAAAGAATCTGAGTCAGCCCTGAAGTAAAAATTGGAAAATACCCAAGGGGCAGGTTCTAGATTCCAACCAGGAACCCCATTTTCATCAATCATTAAAAACATTGACTTTTCCAGTTTTGGGAGCCCAAGTATTCCTAAAGCCATTAACATAGATGGTGATGATGAACCAAAAGATGATGATAAAGAGAAACCTGATGAATCTGCAGCAGCCATCATGATGGCAGTGGTTCAGGAGATCAAAAAACTCAACGAAAAATTCGATAAGATACCAGGAGTACCAGCCAGCATGGAAGAAGCTGCCCCTGACAGCTATGTTGATTCGCCTTTCATAGACGAAATAGCAAGAGTAGATTTACCAAAAAAGTTCACAATTCCATCCATGAGGGTCTATGATGGAACCACGGATCCACAAAATCACGTGGCTCTTTACAAGAAGAAAATGATGGCTGCATCTATTCCCAGCGAGTTCAGACAAGTTTGCATGTGCAAGGGATTTGGAACGACCCTGACTGGCCCTGCCCTGCAATGGTACATCAACCTGCCAACTGGCAGCATCCATTCCTTTGCCAACCTGATAAACAGTTTCAACCAGCAGTTTGCGAGTAGCAGGGAGTTGGAGAAACGATCCAGTGACCTTTACCAAGTTACACAAAAGCCTGATGAAACTCTCAGGACATTTCTTGCAAGATTCAACAAAGAGAAAGTATCTATACCCAGGTGTGACGTTGGAACAGCAGTGGAGGCATTCAGACAGGGGTTACTACCATATAGTGACTTATACAGTGAACTCACTAACTATCCCTGCCACACCTTCGAAGATGTTCACGCCAAGACTCTTGCTTTCATCAGGCTGGAAGAAGATAAAAGCTACAAACTTGGATCACCCAGTAGACCAAAGGATCATGAAAGAAGCAATAGGAAGAGCAACAAAGGAAACAACTATAGACCTACTCCATATTCCAGGCCAGATCAGTCAGAAGTTAACCTGGCCCATGAGTATCAAGGTAAGGTTAAGGTTTACCCACCTATCTCCGAACATAACTTCAGTGTTGATATTGCAGGATTGATCCAGAGACTTGACAACATGGGAACAGCTGTCAGATGGCCCAAGAAGTCAGAAAATCCAAACCCCAGAAGAGACAATTCAAAATGGTGCGAATTTCACATGGATATTGGACACACCACGGATGATTGTTTCACCCTGAGGAAGGAAGTGGCCTACCTGCTAAAATCAGGATACTTAAAAGACCTGATCAAGACGAAAGGAAGGAACGCAAACCAGGATAAAGAAAATCAGGAGCATAAGCAGGATCGTAGTCTCCCTCCACCACCACCAATCTATGAAGTAAAATTCATATCTGGCGGTTCGGAGATTTGCAGCCTGACAAGTTCAGCAGCAAAAAAGATAGCCAGGACGCCAAAGACTGTGTCACCCTGCAAGCCGGATCATGTTCCAACAATCACTTTCAATGATTGTGACCTAGTAGGCATCCCTGATGTTCATCATGATGGCCTGGTAATTTCTATGCAGATTGGAACGGCCACGGTAAGAAGGATCCTGGTAGATGGAGGCAGCTCAGTGAACCTAATCATGCTTGACGTACTGAAAGCAATGAAGATAAATGAGGATCAAATCATCAAAAAATCTAGCGTCCTAGTAGGATTCAGTGGTGAAACCAGAAGCACTCTAGGAGAAATCCACCTCCCAACCTACGTGGAAGGAGTCTCATCTTATGAGAAATTTGGAGTCCTTGACTGCCTGTCATCCTACAACGCTATCATGGCCAGACCCTGGATTCACAATGTCAAGGCTGTACCATCAATCTATCACCAGTGTATCAAGATACCAATAGACTGGGGCATAGCCACAATCAAAGGGGATCACAAGACAGCCCAGGAATGCTACACAGCAGCCTTGAAGCCTTCCAAGGCAGGTAAGTCCCGCATAGCATAGCAATTACGACTGTCGGAGCACTTATGTGGCACCTCCCAGAATGGGAAACAGATCGGGTAATCCTAGACCCTGAGTACCCGACATGTATGTTTTAATAGGATCCGACGCACCGGATAGTGTCGGGCCGAATCGGTAAAATTCCTTAAAAATAAATCATCTTGGTTTGCCTGGTCACATTTTGATATGACTGGAATTAGCGCTGATATTATTACTCATAAGCTCAATCTTGACCCATCTTTTAAGCATGTACAGCAGAAAAGACGCAAATTTGCAGCTGAAAGAAATACCATTATTAACGAGGAGGTAGAAAAAACTCTTGGATATAGGGATGACAGGGAAGTAATGTACCCTGAGTGGCTGGCTAACGTAGTTGTTGTGCAGAAAAAGAATAAGAAGTGGAGAGTCTGTGTAGACTACACTGACCTAAACAAAGCATGTCCTAAGGACCCATTCCCCCTGCCTCATATTGATGCCATGGTAGACGCTGATACCCGTCGTTGTGAGTACCAAAAATAAATTTATAATTCCTATTAAAACTAACCTAGGCTAGTGGTAACAGGGTCGAACCACAAGGAGGCAGACGTAATTTCTAGCTGTCTAATAATAGTCTAAAGTAACAATTGTGGGGGTTGATTTGATTTGGTCTAAAGCTAAGAATAATTAAAGACAATAAACTAAAAAGACGGATTAAACAGATAAAGAAGGGGTACTAGGATGGTCGGTTCATTATAGGTTCGGCGGCAGCAAACTAAGTCGGTCTGAATCAAACACAAGTGAGGCGGGAAATAAAGAGGTCCTCTCGGTCCACTCTTAACAGATAGCATCTTTCGATCTCGCTATAGGTCCCTAATATCACTAATACTGACTCTCTGAAAAGTGACCAACAGTCTAAACTATACCTATCTTTCGATCTCAGCACAGTTTAGTCGATTTAATCGGTGATCTAACAACTTACCCTATCTTTCGATCTAATGGGTCAGTCACAAATTAGGTATCTAACTGGTCGCATGCATTCGATTCGTTAAATACAACATTAAAACAATTAAAACGAGAATAAAACCCCACGAGGTCAGTCGATCAACCAAGAATGTCAGTCGATCGACTGACACGCGAATCAGGCCATGTATAATCTATTGCCGCCTATGCCATAAATCGCCTACATCCTAGTACAAACTATTTAGCTACTCATGCTGAAAGTGATAACAACAATAATACTAGGGCATAAAAGTATTGAATTCATAATTAAAGCGGTAAGACAAACAATTAACATGCAACAATAAGATGGTTTCGGGAATTTAACTAGCAATTCTATACTATTGATGAAATAAAGATGAACTGAAAATAGGGCAGAAGAATACCGAGTTTGCAGAGGAAAGATTAGGAATAAGAACTAAGAATCCAATGCTCAACAATAATCCAAACCCTAATTATGCAAAATAAATAATACGAAAGTTACTGTGTAAAACTTGATTAAAAAACTAAATGAAAACTGAATATTCCAGGTTACGTTATATAGCAAATAACGTAACATTATTCCTAAACCTAGAAACTCAATGGGCTTGCGTTTCCTCAGTCTTTTAATTCTCGTCTGGAATAGCAGATTGGTCGATCGACTGGGATGGCAATGAACAGTAGCTTCTGTAACCCGAGGATTGGTCGATCGACTGAAGGGTATGGTCGATCGACTGCTTGAGCTGCTACTTGACTTCTATAATCTCGTGGACTTGTCTTTTGGGCCTTGAATTGCGCACCAAGCTCGTTCCTTAAGCGAATACTTCACGCCAAATGCAATGCAGGATACTCGGGGACGGATTTAGCTTGATTTCCATTGAATTCTTCACATTTCTGCAATAATGTACAAAACACGGAAGTAGACGGAAATAGGGAGAAATGTAGCATAAACTACATGAATGAGCTCTGAAATGCGTGGAAAATAAGATGTAAAACATCATATAAAAGACACGCATCAAACTTCCCCAAACCAAACCCTTGCTTGTCCCCAAGCAAGAACTAGACTTGATCTAATGACCTAATGGAACGAGTTCAATCTCAGAGCGAATTGTCAACTGTAAAGCCTAAACCAATTTAATGCATAACCAACAATCAATTAGTAATGTGAATCATGCAAACGAATTATAAAGTCGTTAAAAACTGCTGAACCGTCAACTATAAAGACTTATCAATTTGGACTCTCACGGGTCGCTCATATCACACATAAGCACAGGTGAATATATAAGAGGATAGAAAGAATTCATTTTGTAAAGACTCTCACCTAACTGCGACCTATGAAGACATGCCAGCAATAAAATATGAAAATGATCTCTATGACCGTACATATGCATTCCAACCAACAAATGACCATGACACATGCCGAGGTATATATGGGATATGTGAGGTATGGGTAAGAAGAGGCAAAACATTTTATGGAAAAGTGGAGGTCCAGGTGATCAAGCTAGTACCAAAACGGAACCATATGGCAACATCCAACTTCTTGCTCATAATCAAACTAAACGGTGCTATAGCAAGCACAAAACTCACGAATCTCCAAAATACTAAATCAATAAACTCCCCATAGGATATGAATGAAACATGGGAGCAAAAATCGCCATAAGATAAGGATTGAATTATGCGAATTGATTTCTTTCATTCTTCTTGCGGAACGCAGTCGATCGACCAAAAGGGGCAGTCGATCGACTGCTTTGAACAGTACAGGACACTTTTTTTTTCGAATTATTATTTTTCATCCCCTTTTTTTTTCTTTTTCTTTGTACTTCTTTCTTTCCTCCTTTTCATCTTTCCAACAATATCTCAAACACGAGCATATGCTACCAAAAACTAAGTAACAATCTCGAAAACTAAACTACTAGCTTGACAAGGGCAGGCTATATGTAGGATGTAGTAAATAGGAGAAAAAGGATATTTTTGGCAGTGTGGAGCTATTGGGCATAATAAGAAAAGGGGAACCTCTACCACATGTGTCAACAAACCACAAACCGAATGCATACAGGTATTAAGTAGATCAAGTTCATAATCATGCAAATTAAGGAAACATGTCTCATGAGGAGTACTACTCACATTCCTAGATAAACCGGTCATGAATGTCACCAGTTATAGGCTCTAAAACTCGGAAAATATGATGTAGCTTGCCAAAAATCTAAGTGAAGTTTCAAGTTCAGCAAATAATTTAACGGAAACTCGTAGATATGCATATACGATTCTACTAATAACATGTCAACTAGCAAGGCTCAGGCGAAAACAGATGCAAATGCAATATCATCCTTGAAATACTACCGTTCCGACTCGACCTATATGCTAAAATAAACGTGCATTTTATGGAAATTTTTGAAATTTGCTCAATTTTTTTGTTTAAATTTTGTGTATAATAATGAAATAAGAGAAACAATGCAAAACAAAATGTAAACGTGAATGCAAGCAAATGATATGCGACGCAAAACCCTTCCCCAAACCAAATCGCACAATGTCCCCATTGTGCAAAATCATGTAATGAAGAAAAGAGAAATGGGAATTTGCGAGAAAAGAAATAAAATATAATGACATGAAGTAAAGAAATCAGAAACTCACAAGACTTTAAGCGCAGCAAAGGAAACCTCCCAAACCAAATATGAGCTAGAGGTTTCGAGTGGCAGCTGATCTACTAATAAGTACCTGAAAGACATAAAATACCACGCATAAGACTGAGAGAAACAATTTTGAGGCGGTAAAATCGTGCATAAATGAGAAAATTAGAAGAAATAAATAATATGACGGAAAGTAAAGCGGAGTAGAAAACTCCCTTAAGTCCGCATATCGACCAAACACAGCAGGGGAGAGGTCGTGAACAGGTACTGCAGCGTCCTTGGTCGATCGACCAAGAATAGCACTCGATCGACCAACTCGTCAGGAACAGTAGCTCCTGGAAAGTGCAACTCAGTTGATCGACCAATGTGGCCAGTCGATCGACGGAAAATACTGCTGCATTTTATATTTCTTCGTATTTGCTCGATAATTTGAGCTAATGAGCTCTAAAAACCTGCAAGTGCAGAATAATACGCGCCCAAAATTGCGCAAAACCCAAAGCAAAGTCTAAAGTGCGTAAAAATCCAAAACAAAACAAATAAATGCGAAGTCTCGCCACACAAAAGCAATAAAAAATAGTTCTAAAGCAATAAAATGTTTGTAAAGCATTTGATCAACTAGTAGTTGATCAAGAAAGGCCACGGTATGGCCCACTTCGTCGGCTTCTGGCTACTAGAGGTAGCCTCAACGGTGCTTATCTTATCAGCTGCACCCTTCTTAGCTTCCACGTCCGTATGGCTCAACGGATCAACAGCCTCCATATCTCCCCAGTCAACGACCTCTGCCGGCTCATCCAAGTCCAAATCAGACCATCTCGCTTTGGCCGGCTCATCTTCAACTTCCTCATCGGTGGCATAGCTAAGGCAACCAAGACCTCCTCTTGAAATAATTTGCTCCTTCGCGGCTGGAGCATCAAGTGGCTCTCCCTTCCCCAAACCAGCTCCTGCAATGTGTAAAACAACAGAATCTTCCTCCTTTTTGCTCCCGATGCAGGCGGAGGTGTTAACACAGAGTAGTAATAGAGATAGGTAAATCGGGAAGCACAAAGTACGATTTCTTTTCGAAACCGTGTTACGGACAGAGCCACATAGGGTCCTTTTTCTTAGCTTTACCGGGCAAAGACAATAGAATGCTTTCCCACTTTGAAAGTCAAGGTTCCTAGACCGACATCTATGATCGCACCGGCGGTGTGCGGGAATGGCCTACCCGAGAATGATAGGTATATGGGCATCCTCGGGCATGTCAAGTACAACGAAGTCAATGGGAAGAAAAACTTCCCTATTTGGACAGAATGTCCTCTAACACTCCTATTGGTGGACCGCAGATCGGTCACCATCCATGATCTTGTCATATCGGTAATAGCAAACCTGGTCAACTTAAGCTTCCTAGCTAGACTCAAGGGCATGACACTTATACTGGCTCCTAGGTCACATAAGGCTTTCTCAATAGGAAAGGTGCCAATATTACACGGAACAGAAAAACTTCCGGGGTCTTCTAGCTTAAGGGTGCGATGTGAGATAAATAGGAGCATGACTCCTCGGTGAGTGCTACGGTGTGCACCTTTGTTTCAAGTGACTTTTTCTTTGACAATAATTGTTTCATGAATTTAGTATATGCGGGCACTTGATTTACTAACTCAAGAAAAGGAACTTGTACATTCGGACTACGAATAACTTTTTCAAATTTACTGAAAGATACTGTTCCTTCGTCGGCACGAGTCTCTCCTGGATATGGGGTCAAGAAGTAGCTTAGCCCTCTCCTCTAAATCGCGCGCGCCGGCATCCGTGGACTTAGGCTGAAAGTCCACAACCTTTTCCTTGTTGAAGCTTGACCCTTCCTCAGACCGTCTCAAATGAGAACCATTAACCAACATTGGGTCGAACTTCGGAACCGGGACTGACCCATCAGCACTCGGGTCTGCCCCCAAAATTTTCGGGACTGTGGTACCCCGAAATAGGTGGTCTCTCAGATTATTTGGCATTAAAGGACGAAATTCCTCGACATCAGCAGTGATCTTGGTCGATCGACCACTATCCTCAGTCGATCGACCGAGATGTACGATTCGGCCTTCAGCCGTTGAACCGCGTATCAGTCGATCGACTAGGTGTATCAGTCGATCGACTGATATACCTGGCAGACGCCTTTTTCTTGTTTTTGTTCGTTGAAGCTTCCTTTTGACTTGTTTCCGGCTCATCTTTTTCAGTAGCGTCTTCGACCATGGCAGGTCCCTCAAGGGTGGGCCCACTCCTCAAAGTGATGGCATTTAAGGTCTCCTTTTGGTCAGTTTGAGTCGGTAAGTGTCCCGGAGCTCGAGTGTTACTTTTGCTAGCCAATTGAGCAATTTGGCTTTCTAGCAACTTCATCCCGGCCTCTCTAGCTTGGGACTCGTTCAGCAACAAGTTCTTAAGCTCGGAAAATTCAGAATTCTGCGATTGTTCTTTCTTTGCGCGGCACATAGGGAGGTTTCTGATATTGTTGTTGCTTTTGATGAGGAGGTACATAAGGTTGCTGCTGCGGCGGAGGTTGAGTTGGATTCAGGACATTTTGGCTCCTCCAACTCAAGTTTGGATGGACATTAGGCTCATAGTAGGTGTTTGTCTGCCTATAATGTTGAAAGGCAGCACAAGACTCGAAAGGACTAGGGCAATTTTCTGAAACATGCCCTTCAGCTCCACACCTTCTACAGACGAAAGGACCGTCTGAAACCGCATTGACATGGTACATCCCTCCTTTTGAAGCTCCTCTCAGTTCATACTTGTCAAACCTCGCAGTGAGAGCTCTTAATGCAGCTACTGAAGAGGATTCAGCAGCTCTCCTTTGGTTCCCTCTGGAATTCCCATATTCAGCCCTATGAGTGGCCAAATCATCAATGATCTTCCACCCCTTGGTTTCTCCCAAATTCTTAGCAAATCGGCCACTGGCTGCAGCATCCAAAATGGCTCTCTGATCGTCATACAGTCCATTATAGAAATGATTGCACAAGCTCCATTTTTCGAACCCATGGTGCGGTATGGTTCGCACCAACTTCTTGAAACGGACCCATGCTTCGTGGAAGTTCTCATCCGGCCCTTGTTTGAAACTCGTAATTTGAGCTCTAATAGCAATCGTCTTTGAAGCAGAAAAGTACTTCTTATAGAATGCCAATGCCAAGGAATTCCAATCGGTGATCCCATGAACGGTTCGGTCCAAATCTCTATACCACTCCCTTGCAGCATCACGAACGGAGAAGATGAACATGGTCTCCTTGATCTGATTTTGGGTCACGCCGGCTGGTGGGGGTATGGAACAGCAGTAGTCAATAAATGTCTCCATATGCTTAGCTGCATCTTCATTTGCAGCTCCCCCGAACTGGTTTTTCTCAACCATACTAATGTATGAGCGCTTTGGTTCGAACTTCCTGACATCTCCTGGTAATTCGAACCCCTTATATAAATTTGCAGCTGTCGGCTCAGAATGACTAGCTATACTCGCTTCCTCAGCCATGACTGGAATTTCTGGAGAAGTGACTGTCTCGGCTGAAGAGGTGGAAATAGGAGAAGAATGTGGATCCTCCTCGAACAGCTCGTTCTCGTAATAGCTTGACAGAGTACTCAGCTCTTCCTCTGTCGGTAATATCCTCTGTGATCGTCTCAACTCGCGCAAAGATCTTTCAAGCTCAGGGTTCAACGGTACTAGTTCACCACCCTGTGACCTGCACATAAGAAGCAACTACAAAAAGGATATAAGAAAAGTTTAAGGAACGGGTGTCCCTTAAACTAAGAAAGACTAAAATAAAACAGCTAAAGATTAGAACTATTGCCTCCCCGGCAACGGCGCCAAAATTTGATACCCGTCGTTGTGAGTACCAAAAATAAATTTATAATTCCTATTAAAACTAACCTAGGCTAGTGGTAACAGGGTCGAACCACAAGGAGGCAGACGTAATTTCTAGCTGTCTAATAATAGTCTAAAGTAACAATTGTGGGGGTTGATTTGATTTGGTCTAAAGCTAAGAATAATTAAAGACAATAAACTAAAAAGACGGATTAAACAGATAAAGAAGGGGTACTAGGATGGTCGGTTCATTATAGGTTCGGCGGCAGCAAACTAAGTCGGTCTGAATCAAACACAAGTGAGGCGGGAAATAAAGAGGTCCTCTCAGTCCACTCTTAACAGATAGCATCTTTCGATCTCGCTATAGGTCCCTAATATCACTAATACTGACTCTCGTCCTGAAAAGTGACCAACAGTCTAAACTATACCTATCTTTCGATCTCAGCACAGTTTAGTCGATTTAATCGGTGATCTAACAACTTACCCTATCTTTCGATCTAATGGGTCAGTCACAAATTAGGTATCTAACTGGTCGCATGCATTCAATTCGTTAAATACAACATTAAAACAAGAATAAAACCCCACGAGGTCAGTCGATCGACCAAGAATGTCAGTCGATCGACTGACACGCGAATCAGGCCATGTATAATCTATTGCCGCCTATGCCATAAATCGCCTACATCCTAGTACAAACTATTTAGCTACTCATGCTGAAAGTGATAACAACAATAATACTAGGGCATAAAAGTATTGAATTCATAATTAAAGCGGTAAGACAAACAATTAACATGCAACAATAAGATGGTTTCGGGAATTTAACTAGCAATTCTATACTATTGATGAAATAAAGATGAACTGAAAATAGGGCAGAAGAATACCGAGTTTGCAGAGGAAAGATTAGGAATAAGAACTAAAAATCCAATGCTCAACAATAATCCAAACCCTAATTATGCAAAATAAATAATACGAAAGTTACTGTGTAAAACTTGATTAAAAAACTGAATGAAAACTGAATATTCCAGGTTACGTTATATAGCAAATAACGTAACATTATTCCTAAACCTAGAAACTCAATGGGCTTGCGTTTCCTCAGTCTTTTAATTCTCGTCTGGAATAGCAGATTGGTCGATCGACTAGGCGTGGTGGTCGATCGACTGGGATGGCAATGAACAGTAGCTTCTGTAACCCGAGGATTGGTCGATCGACTGAAGGGTATGGTCGATCGACTGCTTGAGCTGCTACTTGACTTTTATAATCTCGTGGACTTGTCTTTTGGGCCTTGAATTGCGCACCAAGCTCGTTCCTTAAGCGAATACTTCACGCCAAATGCAATGCAGGATACTCGGGGACGGATTTAGCTTGATTTCCGTTGAATTCTTCACATTTCTGCAATAATGTACAAAACACGGAAGTAGACGGAAATAGGGAGAAATGTAGCATAAACTACATGAATGAGCTCTGAAATGCGTGGAAAATAAGATGTAAAACATCATATAAAAGACACGCATCAGACGCTACAGCAGGCCACGAAATGCTAACATTCATGGATGCTTTCAGTGGATTCAATCAGATAAAGATGCACCCTGCTGACCAGGAGAGTACTGCATTCATTACAGATCGAGGCATATCTTGTTACACGCCATGCCTTCCGGCAAGAATGCGGGGCAACATACCAAATACTGGTCAACATGATGTTTAAAGACCAGATAGGTGACATCATGGAAGTATACATAGACGACATGGTGGTGAAATCCAAGAATGCAGAAGATCATGTGAAGCATCTAGAAATAGCATTTGAGATATTAGAAAGATATAACATGAAGCTAAACCCTGCAAAGTGCCACTTTGGAGTCTCTACAGGCAAATTTCTTGGATATATGGTCACAAAGAGAGGCATAGAAGCTAGCCCTGAACAAATAAAAGTTATCCTGGAACTACAGTCACCCAAGTCTGTCAAGGATATCCAAAAATTGACAGGCCGGGTGGCAGCCCTGAACCGCTTCATATCAAGATCCTCTGAGAGATGCAAAACATTCTATAACCTCCTCAGGAAAAATAAACAATTTCAATGGACGGATGAGCATGAGGCAGCTTTTCAGGATCTAAAATCCTATTTATCATCTCCACCCTTACTGGCTAAACCTAAAAAGGGAGAACCTTTGTCAGTATACCTATCTGTCACTGACACAGCAGTCAGCGCAGTCCTGGTGAAAGAATAGGACGGGCAGCAACATCCAGTCTACTATGTAAGTAAAAGCCTGCTAGATGTTGAGTTGAGGTATGGACTACTTGAAAAATATGTTTTAGCTTTAATTCTGTCATGTACCAAATTGAGACCCTATTTTGAAAGTCACCTTATTATAGTCAGGACCAATTTGCCCATAAAATCTGTCCTACGTAAGCCTGAACTCTCAGGCAGGATGGCTAAATGGTCAGTACAGATTAGCACATACGACATCTCTTTTGAACCCAGGGCAGCGATCAAATCGCAGGCCCTAGCAGACTTTGTGGCTGATTTTAGCCCTAACCTGGAACCAGGCCTGATAAAAGAGGTCAACCAACTAGAAAATAAAACCCCAAACCAGGAATGGACCCTATTCATAGATGGGGCATCCAACGCCAGAGGGACAGGGTTAGGACTAGTACTTAAATCACCACAGGGAGATATGATAGCACAGGCTGTAAGCTGTGAGTTCAAAGCTACCAACAATGAAGCAGAATATGAAGCCCTGATAGCAGGCTTAAAGGTATGTCTAGACCTCGGTGTTCAAAACCCAAGGTAAAAACTGATTCACTCTTAATTGATAATCAAATAAAGGGAATTTACACGGCTAAGGATGCAAAAATGATTTCGTATTTAGAATATGCAAAAACCCTTACCACTAAATTTGCTTTATTTGACATAGATCAAATATCAAGAGACCAATACCTGGTGATGCTCGCCAACCTAGGTTCAAATTTCACCCCCACTGTTTTTGACAAAATACCAATTGTGCACTTATTAGAGCCAACCATCAGCAAACCTGAACAGGTCAATCCTGTCAATCAGGACAGTAACTCTTAGACTAAACCATATTATGGCTGGTTTCTCCGAGGAATACTACCTCAGGGTAGACATGAGGCAAGGGCTCTTAAAATTAGAGCTTCAACTTATGCTATCATCAATAACACTCTGTTCAAGAGATCGCAGGTTGGACCCTACCTAAGATGCTTGGAGCCTGACGAAGCCAAACTAGTTCTTCAAGAAATACATGATGGACACTGTGGCAACCACAAAGGAGGAAAGAGTCTGGCAAGCAAAGTTCTCAGGACAGGCTACTACTGGCCTACACTGAGGGCTGACTGCCTGGAATACTCTTCAAAATGTGAAGCCTGCCAAATTCATGCACCAATCATACATCAGCCATCTGAACTCCTCCATTCAATCTCCGCTCCCTGGCCATTCATAAAGTGGGGCATGGATATTGTGGGAAAACTTCCCGTAACCCCAGGACAAAAAGTATTCATGTTAGCTATGACTGATTACTTCTCCAAATGGATTGAGGCTGACTCTTTCAGGCAAGTAACTGAAAAAGAAGTAATATACTTCATCAGAACAAACATCATTTGCAGATATGGAGTCCCATCAGAAATAGTATGCGACAACGGAACTCAATTCGTGGGGAAAAGGACCCAAGCATTTTGCCAAGAATGGAATATCAACCTGGTAACATCAACTCCTGGATATCCAAAAGCTAATGGTCAGGCTGAATCAAGCAATAAGGTAGTCATAAGCTGCCTAAAAAAGAAGCTGAAAAGAAGACGAGGAAGATGGGCTGAAGAACTCCCATTAGTACTATGGGCAGACAGGATAACTCCAAAATCGCAACAATGCCAAACACCTTACTCCCTGGTGTATGGGTCATGAAGCTCATTCTGCGGAAGTACGAGTACCAACATCCAGATGCAGCCTGAACAACGTTGAAGTAAACAAAGACCTGATGCAAGACAACTTTGTCCTGACAGAAGAATTAAGAGACGCTGCCAAAATCAGGATGGCATCATATCAACAAGCAGTCGCCAGGACTTACAATAAAAATGTCAGGGTCAGGGTCTTTAACGAAGGAGACCTTGTCCTACGCAAAGTATTTCCAAATAAAAAAGAAAAATCAGCAGGCAAACTGGCTCCCACATGGGAAGGCCCTTACTTAATATATTCAATTGTCGGACAAGGAGCATACAGGCTCCAAACGCTAAAAGGGGAAATGATCCCAAGATCATGGAATGTAACTCATTTAAAATTATTCCATATGTAAAGATCAGGCTACAATCAGGTATAAATTCAATCACTACTCAACCTGACATGCTACGTGATGAACTACATGTTTACATGCCTTATCTGTATTTTATATCTGTTCAACTAACCCATCTATTGACTTTTTGAATCCTGAACAATTATACATGATAAAAGATTATATGCATAAATATTCAGGATTGAGGGCTACTCTACTATACATTCCTGAAACAAAAATTTTGCACTTAACTGTGCCTGACGAGTTGGTAACCGCCACCAGATACAGTAAAGAGTCAGGACCAATCAGGCATGAAATAATTGTCTGACCTGACTAGGTTTACTGCCACGAATTACAACCGGCTGGACGCAGCAAGACAGGTGTAAGGGTGTTCTCTCCCAAACACTTAGTCTAAAATGCCCTCTTGACAGGCCGAATACCAAGCCCTGCAGCTAGACAGGGGACATAAGCCCTCCTGACAGGCCGGTTTTCCCACCCCTTCAACCATTATAGCAAAAAACTATACTTGGTTGAATTACTCATGAATAACAAAATAAAACGAAAATAATGTGCAGGTTATTCAAACGAGAATGTTTGACAGCCCAACAGATGAAACTCACAAAGGAATATCAAAAGCAGAATAAGCCAAAAGAAGGCCATCATACCTATATTAATAAAAACCTTTACCCCCTGGGGCAAAGGTGCCAAAATATTCATAAAAAGCCAGGGATAGCCTCCCTGACCCAAGACAGGAAAATGAAAATATTGTTTGTCCTGGGACATCCCCCCTGGATGGGCCAAAATACCAACTGAAAAAATAAATTACGCTTCTCCTTAGAAAACAAGACCAAAGATCAACACCACTGCTCCCTCGCTCTCGGTCGGATCGGCATCAACATCATGCTCCCCTGGAGAGTCGACCTCCTGTTCATTTTCCATGTTATGCGGTCGGGATACTTTGAAGCAAATAAAGCCATCTCAAATTGTAGGGTCCCATTTTGCCCCCTGGCCTCGACAGTTCCGACATAGCAAACGCCCTTCCCTTGATATAGAAGTAGAGGGAAGCATCATCCAGCTTGAACTCCAAGTCATCCCTCTCATGGGTGAGCTCCTCAGTCTTGTCCAAAGCCTCCTGCAACAGCCGCTTGCTTGAAACTGCTTCAGCCTTAGCAGCATCTCTCTCAGCTTGTACCCTTGACAAGTCGGCGACTTTTAGCAGCCAGGTCGGCTCGTGCAAAATCCAAATCGGACTTTAGCCTATCATAATCTGATCTCATCGGATCAATTCTGCTACTAAAGAAGTGGCCGATAGGCATTATGAAGACAGTCGCAAAGACTGATCAAAAACATAAAGAAAAGTATGAGTAATTTACACCAATAATAAAAACCACTAAAAAAAACACACATAGAAATTGTTCCACTTACCTCCCTTACAAAGCGCCAAGGCACCACTAAGAGGCTGATCGAATGATCCATCAAGCAACCGCGCCGAGTAGCAGCGGTCTCAACAAGGTCAAGGGTGAGCATGACATCTGATTTAGAAGCAGCGTAATCCCTGATCTTCACCCTAGCAGCCTCCATATTATCCACCATGGCTCTCACTTCCCTGACCGGGGCAGAAATGTCAACATCTTCAACTTTCCTCTTTTGGGCTGCTGAACTTGTTTCAAGAGTGCAAGAAACCTTGTCGATCGGGACTTGTTCACCAAGTCAATAACAGCTCAGTATCCCCGCTTCCCTGGGAACCTTCCTCCTTGATCTTAGCCAGCCTGGCTGAAAGGTCAGCCATACCAAACCTGGCTAGGCGAATAGATGACCTGGTAGATGCAACACAAAATACTGTATCAGCAATATAAACCAAACATTATGAGGAAGCCCAAGTAAAAAGAAAGAAAAAATTAAAAAAGACTTACTGCCTGAAATAGTGGCACTAGCAGCCCCTGAAGTTTTAGCCGCCCTTGGAGCACCGTCAGCCTTCAAACAGCGAGGAAGGTGACCAACCCCACAACAGAGAGGCCAGGACCTCTCCAAAGGAGGAATAGCAAGGAAAGCAGAAACATTAGGAGTGGGATACTCAGTTTCAGTAACCCAGTCATCAACTGCACACATAAGAGGTATGATTTATTACAATTTTTATTTTTTACTAACAAATAAAACATGCAGGACAAAGAAGGAAACCAAAAAGACTCACCAGTAACACATGCCTCATGATTCAAATACGCCAAGTCAGGACCCACAGAATTGGTCCTGACAAACATGTATCCAGCAGCCCAGCCTTTATCATGGCCACTGTCCAAGTTACTCAAAAGAGGAGTAGTAGACGCCCTGACCTTAAAACTTATACGGCCAGGACTGTTTGTTTTAAAAAGATAACAAGCCTTCAAATCGTCAAGAGAAAAAGAAATATTGTGTTTTTTACAGAGATTCTCAATGGAACATACAACTTTCCACACCATTGGCATTAACTGATAAGATGGAACACCGATCTCCTTAATAACCTCAACCATAAGAGGAGAAAAAGGAAGCTTACAGCCTGCCCTGAAAGCCCAGTCGTGGATGCAGAACCAACCAGGACAAGCCCAGTCGGCCCTGATAGGAGAATTTTCAGGGATCCGGACTTCAGCATCAACAGGGATGATCCCCTTATCCTTCAAAATCTTCTCAAACTCAGGCTTCAAACGGTTTGCAGGAGACTGATCCTCATTTAAAGCCTTCGTAGGCTTGAATTGAAAATTACCATGAAATATTGGGATCATCTCCAATGGAGAATCACTCGACTTATTTATTGTGGGAGATGGAGCAGCAGAAGAAGTAGGCAGATTTTCAGAAGAAATTTCCTCAGAATTCTGAGGAGGAGGAGTTGCAGGAACCGCTGCCCTGGTAGATTTTTTCTTTGCAGCCATTATTTGAAAGATTATGAAGAATTGATTAAAAACTGAAGAAGTTGGAAACTAAGAGAACTGAAGAGGAAGATTATTAAAGAGAGAAAATAAGAAGAAATTGCTTTGGTGAGTTCAACTTAATGAAGCACGCGGGTATTTATAATGAAGAGGATTAGGGTTTCAGCCGCAAAGGAAGTGGATAATCATTAAGGAAGTTGCAGTAAATATTACACGCGTCATCAATAAGCAGTAAAAGAGCCGTTACAGGAAACTGACCAGGCAAAACTTAACCGTTGGGTAATCTTACCAAAAATAAAGTTATCTCCTCATTTTTTCGTCCTGGCACACTGCAAATAAGGAGATAAGGGGCAATTGTTAGGCCTGGAAATCCGCAGACCTTCCCCGATCGAGATCTCACCCGAACTCGACCGCCAGTCATCGGGGTGTCGCTATCGTGGCACATGAAGATAGGCGACAGGCCATGGAGAGGGCAACGGTCAAAATATCAGGACGATATTAGACCAAATACGCGTGTTATAAAGGAATTATATACGCAGCATTAAGTATGAAGATTACGCAGTAAATGCAACAATTAAGGGAGGAATAATTAGCAATTAAGACTGGCAATTATGGAGAATAATCCGCATTTAGTACCGCATCAAGCAGTCGTTCAACCAAGAAGCCTATATAAGGAATACTACGAAGATATTGAGGGCAGATCATTCACACACAAGAAGAAGTATACACAATACATAAAAGAGAAATAAGCATTGTTATAGTCGTATAATTATTCTCCCAAATTACATAGTGAAATCCTCTCCTGGCTTGGTGCCCGTGGTTTTTTCCCATTCAAGGGTTTTCCACGTACAAAATTACTTGTCTTATTATTGTTGTTATTATTTCATTTACAGCCTGATATTGTACCCTGACGACCTGACCAACAGACTACCTAAAGCTAGTTAACCTTACACAACTCTACCCTGACCTGATTTCGCCTTGCGCAAAATCCACAAAAAACAATTACAAACAATCAATTATGCATCTCCATCTCACTTAGTAATCAAAGATCCTTAGATTTCCTTGCAAAATGAAAAATAAATTAGTCTCACCCTTCATTTTTATTTTTTCATTACTTTTAATTTTAATTCTTAGATTCTTGATCATCTCTACAATTATGTCTCTTGTTATTGTCGGACTTGGTGGTTATTGTCTTAGTAATTTTGTTTTCATTGGTAATTAAATAACGTTTATCTTGTAAAATTATGTTGTTTTTATGATTTTTGTGTTTATTAGCCTAATATTGTTTAACTAATTCTCATTCTTAAGCCATTTGATGTTGAAAGCAATATTGAGTTTTAGCCAATTGAAATTTTAACAAAGGAACGAAATTTCTGATTATAACTCAGCTTGTGATGTGGATCGTTTGAATTGTAGCAGATTTGGTGAATTTGGTGGTGTTCATGGATGTAGATCATTTTTTTCTTATATCTTGGTGCTTTATAAATAAAATTATTCGTGTTTATCATTGTTTTCCTTTTTGTATTTAATCTAAACGAATTCTTCTTTGTTTTTCAATCTCAGTTATGGTAGATTTTGACGAGCATGGAGAAGATGACATTGTTACCCAGGCTAGTAATAATGTTGTCGGAGTACCAAATATTCATAATGTGAATGTTGTAAGTCCTCCACTGCCTATTATTAGACACGGTAGGAAACACAGTCCTGTTTGGGATGAGTTTCTTGTGATTGATGCAAAAGATAGCATTGATGGTAAGGAGAGAGCAATGTGTGCCCACTGTAAAACTGCAAATTTTGTTGCTAATTCTCATTATGGAACCAAGAACTTGCTTAATCATCTTAAAAAGTGCATTGCTTATAAAGTTTTTTTGGAGACAAAAGGTAAAGGTCATATTTTTGACCAAAATGTCTACAGGGAGTTGGTAGCTATAGCTATTATTAGACATATGGTTATGCTTTTTCTTGGGTTGAGCATGATGCAAATAGGAGAGTTCACACATATCTGAACTCTCAAGTAAGAACCATTACTAGAAATACTGCAAAGGCTGATTGTTTGAGATTGCACAAATCTTTGATGGTCAAATTGCTACACACTCTTAAAAATGTGCCAGGGCGTATCTGTTTGACTGCTGATATGTGGACTTCATGTCAAACTGAAGGCTATTTGTGTTTGACAGCTCATTATGTTGATGATGATTGGAGGCTTGTTAGTAAGGTGCTAAACTTTTGTCATATAGAAACACCACATACTGGGCATGAAATGTAGTGTTGTATCAAACTTACTTAAAAAGTGGGGTATTGAGAGTAAGATATTTTCTATAACATTAGATAATGCTTCTAGTAATGATAAAATGCAAGACTACTTGAAAGATTCACTTAATGATAGAGGTTTATTGTTAAGTGGAGGTCAGTTTTTTCATGTTCGATGTGCTGCCCATGTTCTAAATTTCATTGTTCAAGATGGTCTTGAAATGATACAACAAAGTGTTAGAAAGATAAGGCTAAGTGTAAAGTATATCAAGTGGTCAGAGTCCAGAAAGAAATCTTTCCAGGTTTGTGTGACTTTAGCTGCTATTTCGGAAACTAAGGCCTTATCGATTGCGGGCCTAGGAAATCTCGGGTCAGGTCGGGTCATTTAAATCAGGTCACTTTCGGGTCAGGTTGTTTCGGGTCGGGTGGTTTAGCTATCTGGGCCAGTTCGGGTCATTAAAATCGGGTCACTTTCGGATCAGGTGGTTTCGGGTCGGGCGGTTTCGGGTCAAGTGGTTTCGGGTCGAGTGGTTTCGGGCCGGATCGATTGCGGGCCTAGGAAATCTCGGGTCGAGTTCGGGTCGGGCCGGGTTAATTCGGGTTCCGGGTCATGTTCGGGTTCTACAACTCGGGTTATTTTCGGGTCTCGGGTAAGCTTTTACGGGTCGGGTCATTCGGATCGGGTTTATTTTGCCAGGTCTACCTTTAAGAATGTTCCTTGCAGAACAACAATAATGATCCTTTAATACAAATGTAATATACTTTGGCTATAAGAGTAATGTACTTTGGCTATAAGAGTAATGTACATACAAGCCTTTAAGAATGTTCCTTGCAGAACAACAATAATGATCCTTTAATACAAATGTAATATACTTTCCCTATAAGAGTAATGTACTTTGGCAGTAAAATCGAATTGTGCATACAAGCCTTTAAGAATGTTCTCGTAGTGTATATTATGGATGTCTATCCTTGAATCAAAAATTTGCACCTTCCACTTCGTTATCAGATTCATCTTCTTCATCGTCGTCCTCCACATCATCAGATTCATCTCCTTCATCGTCGTCATCTTCATGGTAGTATTTGGTGAATATGCAACAAAATGTAAAACAAATATCAGATTTTATAAGGAGAAAATGGCCAAAATGAACAACTAAATTGATAATAGATTTAATGTTAACCAAATATACATTGTTTGAAATTCTCATCTCAGTGCCTTCGAACAATCATAATGTTCATTGCACAAAGAGCTTATGTGCCTCCATATAAGAGTGATGATTTTGGAAGGTAAACACTATGCGCTATGCTTGTATAATTTAATAATTATTTAACATTAATGTAATATGCTTTAACAAGAAACCAAATTATACATACCGTCGGATGGTTTGTTTCTTTGCAAGTCCTAGAGTTGTGTCCTTGGCGGCCACATGTTTTGCAGTACCTCTTCTCTTTTCCTCTCTTCTTTAGGGCTTTTAACATTTGTGATTCAATTCTCTTGCCCTTGATCCTACCCTTGTTTTTAGATTTTTTAGGAACATGAATCACCAACTTCGAGGTATTTTGCGGCCACGTACTTTTCTATTTCTTTCATCTTGTCTTTCTTCTTTGCTTGGAACACTTCATTACTAATCATATCCAATCTAATATCTCTCACTTTTTCAATCAAAAGCTTCATGTCGTTATCATCACACTCAGCTACGACACACAAGAATAAACCTCTTGCCACGCTCAAGTACTCAAACTTTTCCTTCGTAAAACTTTTGAGAGACATCTATCGCTTTGCCATCTTTATCAAAGACAGGCTTACTCATTGCAGCTTTTATCCATCTTTGCATTATGTACTTTGCTTCGGTATTTTCTTCAAAATCTTGGTTGTGTAGAATCCAAAGGCGATGCCTCGCACAACAAGCCCATTCTCTGAAACATAGAACATGAACAAGTAATCTCCATGTTATCTGGTGAATATGCTACGTTCCATGACTTATTTGGCATCTGCAAGTCTGTTAGAATATATATTTTTGTCTCATCAATCTTCTCCACATCTTTAAAACGGCAATCGACAAAGCCGCAACCAATTCATTTGGAAGTCTTTGAAAATGTTGTGCGAGTACATTTCAGAAGCATGGACTTCAAGGTTTGACTTTGTTTTCCGTGGGATTTCAGAGTGTTTGTTGTCACTGTTCAACTTGGAATGCTTGTGTCTTTGTGCTTCCAAGGCACTCTCATAGCACGCCCAAAACTCAACAAGGGTCAAATGAGGTGTGAGGAACCTGTCAAAGAAACTGTTTTCACTCTCAGACCTAGAAGTAACCCTCATCAAGCCAGACATGGAAATATCTTTAAAATAGGCAAGGATCCACTGTTCCCTGAGATCGTACAAATCTGAAAACCACCCGTGTTCTACAAGTTGATAATCAGTCATTATCTTCCCCCATTGTTCTTCGAATTCATCGGGCTCAAGTTGGTTGTTCCAAACACACCTATTGAGCCTGGACTTAAAATCCTCATCTTGAAATAGTTGATAACTGATTTTTTCTCTTAGTTTCTTCATTATGTGCCACATGCACAGTCTGTGTGTTGACTCCTTAAACACTTCTGGGACTACCGACTTCATTGATTTGTCCTGATCAGTAATTATAATTCTCGGCTGGCACCCGCCCATTGCTTCCAAAAATGTCTTGAACAGCCATGTATAACACTCAATACTTTCATCACCTATCAACCCAGCTCCAAAGGTTATGCACCTTTTGTGGTGATCAACTCCTGTGAAAGGCACAAACACCATATCATACTTATTTGTTCCATATGTAGCATCTGCTGATAACACCTCACCGAACAACATGTAGTTCTTTATGCAGATCGGATCTGCCCAAAACACTACAGCCAGGCACTTGTTTTCATCTACTATAAAATCAAAGTAAAATGAACTGCATGTGTCTTTTCTCCCAATAAGATTTTCAACAAACATTTGTGCATCAAAATTACCAATGTAGGTTTTTATGTCCCTGACAAAGTTTTTGAAATCAACCTCAGTAGCCCCAATGTTGTCGTAACCTCCACACAGCTCCTTCCAACCTCTATAGGCTTTCACACCACCTAGTTTTAGCACCTTTACCTTTGTGACAAATTGCTTCTGTACCTCTGTCATTTTTCGGTTTCCTTTCAAGAATATTATAGATTCAGGCGAAGCAAGTGGATGGTTATGCGCTTCATCGAATCTGGTAACAATATAAGTTCCATTTTCTTGGTATTTAAACTGCACTAATGCACGACAGTCAATTCTTGTAATCGGCCTCACACGGCTTATGTCTGTCACATCAGATTCTTCATCATTCTCAGCAGTATCAGTATCAGTATCAATCCTCTTCCTTTTCCTACTTTCCTTTACACCTTGCCTATTGCAAACAACATTCCTTAATGCAAAACTGTTTGGTAACTCATTGCCTTTAATCCTTTTTGTTGTTGCAAGTCTTGGCGTAAACCCACAGATTGTACAATATTCTTTGTAGAATAACTCTGCTGATTCTAGCGTTTCGAATACTTGTCCTACTTTAGGTTTCTTTTCCTCTGGACAGAATGGAATGTACTGGAGTGCATTTAATGTTTCAATTCTTGTCCTTGGTGTTTTAAAGTTGTTATTTGTAGAAAAAGACGTAGTTGCATCACTTGTACTCATTGTCTGCTTCAACAGTAGTTAAGTAAATAAGTATATTGAATATTATTGCATCAATAATGCAGTAATTCAATTCCAATATGCTCTACAAAGATTGGTAATTTATTTCGTACAAATAAAGGTTCATATATAATGTATTCCTGCGAATGTCCATTATCATGCCTTTAAAGGAACATTTATTTTACTGCTAATGTTCATAAGAAATATTGTTGTCCATTTTGAATGCTAATGACAGTAAACAAACAAATAGTCATAATATTATTTCATTAATATTAGAAAAATATTTACAAAAGCCATTTAAGGCTGTCAAAATCATAAAGCCTACTAAGGCTTATACTGAAAAAAAAAAAAAAAAAACACAAGATAATACCTAATAACAATAAACACAAGCTAACACAAGATATTTCTAAACTAATCTAACAGTCGGAGTCATAATAACCCTCATCCCCAGACTGTTCCTCAATTTCATATTATTCTCTTTGCTTTCTAAATTGTCGTTCTTGTTCTTTGTGATGCCTAATTATTTCTGCACGACTAGACATAGTCGTGCACATGCAGAATCTGTCAAGGAGCCGATTATTCTTTGTGACATAGATTACCCCATTTTCATTTCCCCGAACCGCGCCTCGGTAATAATCCCTATCCATTACCTTTGCATGTCTCCCTATAAGGAACCACTTTGACCAGCCCTTGCACACCATGGCCATGTTTCTCTTTTCTTCCCTCCCAAGTCGATCAAAAAAAATCCGGAGGAATGCCTGATTAGAAAGGAAAGGATGTAAAGGACGACTGTAAGATGGTACATCCATCTGCACAGGAATGTCATCTCCATCAAACCAGTTTGAAGAAAACGGGCTTACTTTCCATTCCCTATAATGGTCCACGAAATTTTGCTTGTAAGCAGCATTCGTGTAGGGAACTATTGTGCATTTTGAGTAAGACATTGTTTTTTTTTTTAATAAAATTAAGTAGTTTTCTGGACAGATTAAAAGTTTTGCTTATTGGAAAAGGTAGGATGGAAAAGTGGTTGTGTAATCTTGGGTTTATATAGTGGATTAATTGATTATAAGAGATTAAATTATGTGAACAGTTGTGTCTTTTCAACTGACACAAACATAATCATGGTAATTAATAAATTGGGTGAAGTTATCTATCTTACTTTAATCTCTTGTATAAAACAGTATATGCACATTATGAAAATACGTAATGGACATTTGAATTAAACTGAATTCACATTTTTTTCCAAATAATGTTCCATGTTCTTTTTTAAATAATTGAATGTACCTTTAAATATAATATAATGTACATTTTCCAAACAAAGCTTAATGATAGAAGTTGTACCTAATTATCAGAAAATGCAAATTACGAATATAGATAGTGGACAATTTATTTTATGGAACATGTTTTTTATAATTAATATAATGTACATTTAGAATTAATATTCAAATTAATGTGAATAATTGCGTCTTTTCACCACATAAGCAAGTTACAAACCGTCATTTGACTTATTGTGACTTATTGTGAACAGTTGCAAGACCACTTGCAAAAGGTAATAATTACTTGCACATCCTTTTTATATATAATGCACATTTCACTAAGACTGATTGGACATTTCCTTATGAAACGTGTACAGCACAACACAACACATTATTTTTACAAGCAAAATTACTTTTCAGTTACTTCAAATTGCACACTTCTCCTTTCTCATTATTTTTAGTACATTTTTTCTCACCACAAAGTACATTTGCATTTATCATCCTCCTAAAATCAAACAAACAAACTATAAACCCTAATTTAACACTTTTCATTATAAAATTAATGTTTTTGTGGTTCTGGACATTAAATCTAGTTAACTAAATTTAATCAAATCTGAAATTAAGTTGAATTTGATTAAATTCAACTTTAACATCATCATAAAATCAATTCAACAACGATTCAGAAAGGAATTAAATAACATTGAATGAACATACCTCAATTTTGACTGTAGAAAACAATAATTCCAGATGAATGACGAAATCAATTCCGATTTTCCTTACAAAGTTTTGATCTTGAAATAACTGAATAGCTGATGAATGTAAAAGTTTGAACAAATTGACTCTGATTTGCGCTTCGAACACAGCAATTGATGATGAATAACCGATTTTAGATCACTAAATTTGATGTCGAAAGACAAAAATTTACAAATTAAGGAAGGATTAATGATGAAATCAATTGATTTTGTTTCGTGTGGTTTGATTTTGTTACGTAGGCTTGATATTGCTGACATGTACAGTCTTATTTTTTGTTTTCCGTGAAATTCTAAGAGAAGCGCGCCTCTAATCTCAGTATCGGATAATTTGATGGACGGTTGAGAGTCATTCTCAAGGTTCTCACGATAAGCCCCGTTCTCACCGGAACTCTACCCTTATTATTATTATTATTATTATTATTATTATTATTATTATTATTATTATTATTATTATTATTATTATTATTATTATTATTATTATTATTATTATTGTTCCGGGTGTAATTCCGAAGCAAGTATTGTTACCACTCGTAGCTTGTAGAATGACGTCTTTGATTGAGTCCTCCTTTGGCCTCTCCCGAAACAGTGAACAAACTGAGGGCTCGGCTTTGGCCGAGCGTACTCACTCCGACGCCCAAGTCAGTGAACTTAAAGAGATAAGTTATGTGTTACTTGGCTAAGTATATATTGTAGAGAGATAAGGAAGATATTACCAGATTATAGAGTATTTAGTTTATGATTTTGGGATCCTTTCCTCAATGAGGGTTGAGGAGTATTTATAGACTTTCACCTTTTGTCACGTAGTGGCCAAGTGGCCAAGTGGCTAGCAGGTGGAAAGACCGTTCTACCCTCGGCCGATGGACCCATGGCAGGCCGGCCGAGGGGTCTTGGATATGAGTACGCGGATATGTGCCCCGGCCGGTGGTTGCTCGGCGGGACCCAGTGACAGCCGACGTAGGCCGAGTCGGCTAGGCTGTCTAAGTCGTTGACTTGCTGTGGATATCTTTGACCTTGCTCAATGTGTTGACTTGGTCAGCGGGTGCAGAATATGCCCCATCAATTTGCCCCCAGCGTAGTCTGTGCCGTGGTATGGGCTCCGATGTATGTTGAGCGTATATTCTGCGTAAGTAAAAATTTTCTTTCCCGGCTTCTTCTACCTCGGTTTGGTTCTGCTTAGGCCGTACCATATCCCCCCTCCACATGGATGTGTAAAGGGCATCCGATGTGGAAAAGAAAGTGACGCTGGCCGAGACCAGGGTTGAGAGTGCCGGTTGTTTTTGATTGCCCCCGGCTGGTGCTACCTAGCTTGGTTGATCATGTGGCTGGCGGAGAACAGATACTTAGGAATTTGTTGAGGAAGATGAATAGGCAAAGAGATATGAATGGGCGTGTTGAAGACGCTTGGTCACTGTTGCGTTGATTGATGTTTAACTGTTGCAACGATTGACATTCCGTGGTTGCATGTCTGACACGTGTCTGTTCGCTGATTGGCTGACGTTTCATGGGCTGTGCCCTGATTGGTCATTCTTCATGGGCTTTCCCCTATAAATAGGGCAGTTAGTCCCTGAAATTGGCCACCAATTTCATTTTCTCCAAAATTTTCTTCTCTCTAAACTTTCAAGGGCTTCTTTTTCGTCTAATCTTCAGAGTCGTTACTTCGGCTAGTGCTTTTCTTCAAGGTAAACAAACAAATTTTTCTCAATCTCTTATTTTGTTAAGTAATTGTTGCTACCATGTCTTCTGCTGATGCCGAACCTAGTAGCCCTGCGCCGGGGGGGTTCCCCGTCGCGTCTTGATGAAGAGGGGGTACTAGTCGCCGTCCCGTTAAGGTCCGGGGGTCCTAGGTCTCCTTCTCCCGAAGTTGATCCACAAATTTTGGAGGAATGGGAGGATGAGGATGATGATGCTGATGATGACGGTGACGATTTCGAAAGGATTCGTCCTAATGAGGGGAGGCCGTACGTCTTGGATCACGGCGACGCCTGTAAGATCGGACCTGATCGTGCTTGGACCAACAAGTTCGCCAGCTGTTCCGGGGAAACTTTTTTCGAGGGCCACTTTTTCTTCGGTGAGGGGTACAAAATCGTTATTCCTGAGGAGGGTCAGGCGGTCTGTTGCCCTCCCAAGGGCCATATAGGCGTATACATCAGACACTTGGAGTATGGGCTCCGGTTTCCTCTGAACGAATACGTTATGGCCATAATCAAAGCCATGAACGTCGCCGTGGCCCAACTACATCCGTTGGCCATGAGGACTATAGTTGGGTTCGTGTGGCTTTGTCTCTTCAAGGGGGTGGTATAGCGTGCAGACAGAGTCGGGTTACGTCTCCGTTGATAAGCTTTCTTCCTGCAAGGACTGGAAGGGGCGGTGGGTGTATGTCGAAGTGCCGGCGGATTATCCGCTGCCCCGGTCCTTCCAACACCGTGTCAATTTACGGTGTGAGAGCGATGGGGAGCGTGAGAAATGGGTCTCCCGAAAACGCCTTAAAATGGACGCCGCCAAGGTTTATCTTAGTGCGGATGAGAAACAGGCGATGACGCTGTTTGAGGCTGAGAAGAATGGGACGCCGAGGGGATGGATGCCCCCGACGCAGATCATTCTTCAGGATGAGCTGCTCTGCCATGTCGGCCTCATACCGGCCCTGGAACAGGGTGAGTGGGGTCGGTGTGAGGCCCATCTCTGCTTTTAGTGAATCTGTCTTTTTGAACTTTGATTTGTTTCTTCTACTTAACTCTTGCTTCGTTTCCTTTGCAGATCATTTTGGCCCGGAACTGTCTGAGGATATCCTTGAGAGAATAGGGCTTGATAAGGACAAGAACGTTGTCAATTTGCACCCTACGGCCCAGACTCGCGATCGCAGACCGGCTCCCACTGACCTCATGGATCAGCAGCTGAAGGCACTGGATCCGGCGGCGGCTCAGGCACGGGTTCTTAGAGGCATGCCGAAGAGAAAACCAAAGGCAGCGTCCAGGTCGGCGACGGCGTCAACCCCAACTCCCTCTTCGATCCCGGCGGTCCAGACGGAGCCGGTGGAGGTCGTCGATATTACTGATGAGGAGGCAACTGTTGCGAAGGGCCCTCCTCCTCCCAAGAAGAGAAAAGAGACACTGTCTGCTTCCACCGTTGCCGGGGAGAAGAATGACTCAGCCGACCCTCCATTTAAGAAGGTCCAGACTGGTACGGATCTAACCTGTGGTTCAGACTTAGCTGGTTCATTAGGCATTCCCAATGACAGACTCTCTGACGTGTCAATGAACGTTGACATGGATGCTCTGTGTGAATTTTTTGTAGATCCGCCGTCGGCAGTCGCCGTTCTCATTGAGCGGCAATTAGAGAAGCAGCCTGAGAAGGCGGGTGATAGAAATGTCACCGTTGACTCCTTACTCCAGAAGGTTCCCCCCGCCGAGCTTGTGGCAGAGGGTACGAGAATATACAAGAGGCTGGCGAAATGGACTCAACTAGCCGGCTCCCACATTATGGAGCAAGAAAAGGCCATGGCCCAAGCTGGGCCATTGATCGAACGGCTTAAGCTTGATCTTTCCGCTGCGAAGGGGGAAGCCGGGAAGGCTAAGCTGGACCTCCTTGCTGCCCGAAAGCGTGAGGAGGAAGCTGAGAAGCTGCTCTTGGCCGAGAGGGCCAAAGTTGAGGATGCTGATGCTGCCGTTGCCAAGCTTCTGGAGGAGCGGGACAGGTATAAGGGCGCTTATGACGCCGTGGTTGCCAAGAGGGAAGAATGGAAGGATCTGTACCATGCCCAGTCGGAGGCGCATTGGGGCACAAGGGCTATCCTTGCCCAAAAGGAGAAGGATATTGAGATGCTTCAAACTGAGCTCATTCCTAACATGTGCGCCCAATTCCGGGACCAGGCCGAGGAAGCGACCAGGGAGGCAATCAAGAAGCTCGTTCCTGAAGGCTCCTTCCCGTGGGACCAATTTGACCACTGATGAGATGGCCGATCTTTGCGGAAACAAATGGCTGCGGAGAAGGCGGAGGCGGCGAAGGCTGCTCAGATAGCTGAGGCCAAGGCGGCTTATGATGCAAAGGTGAAGGAGGCCAGAGAGGAGGCTGAGAGGCTAAAGGCAGCTGAAACTGAAGCTGCCAAGTCACCTTCTGGGTCACCCACCAAAAATGATGCTGCTGATGTCGTCGCTGGCGAGCAGCAACAGGCATAGGGAGACGGGCGGTCGTCACCAGGTTCCCCCGATATCTCGGATAGCTTTAGCTGTTCGGGGGCCAAATATTGAGCCTTTCCTCCCTGCCATCTTTTGGCGCTTCAAATGATATGTTTGTAACCTTTTGCTTTTCTTTTCCTTGTTTTGTTGTAAAACTCTTGGTAGGTTGTGCTTAGGCTATCCCAATGGGGACGGCCGTCGTCTGTATTCTCCTTGTAATCATTTTCAATAAAGTTTGTCTTATTTGCCCTCGGCTTGGCCGGGGTTTTGATCACAGTTCTTCACTTGTCTTCTTGCGTTATTAATTGAGCGCTTTTTCGTTTTTACCTTCGGCCTGGCAGAGGCAGTTAGAATGCGTATCTCAACTGTGTTTAACGTCTTTTTAAACATGTTGGCATGTTGGTCGCTTCCTCTTTCACTCTCGGTCTTGGCCGAGGCGTCCGATTTGCCCTTCCCAACCGCCGCTGTGAACATGTTAGCGTATCGACCGTTGTGTCCCCTGCCAGACCTTCGGTTGGCCGAGGCGGCTAGAGGTTACGGCGCGACAGCGTTCGTATCTTTAGACATATTGATCGCTTCCTCTGCCAGGCCTTCGGTTGGCCGAGGCGGCTAGAATTGCGTCTCAACTGCACTGAGTATACGTTTCTTTTAGCGTATCGGTCGCTGTGTCCCCGTCGGGGTTAACGACGCGACAAATGTTCAGATCTGTAGACATATTGATCGCTTCCTCTGCCGAGCCTTCGGATGGCCGAGGCGGCTAGATTTGCGTCTCAACTGTACTGAGTATACGTTTCTTTTTCTTGGGGTGACTGCCCGGTGGCAACCGTCGGCGTCTACCTCGAAACGACTATGGAGGGGACAAGCACTTTGATGGAAAACTCGGGTGATTCTTCATTTGATATAATCATGCGTTGGGGTGCCCACAATGGGTTTGGACACCTCCGCCGCTATACAAAGTACTTTCTTAGGTTGTCGGTGTTCCAATGGCTCATCAAAGGCACACCCTCCATGTCTGTCAGCCGGTATGTACCCGGCCTCATCTCTTCAACCATTTTGTAGGGACCCTCCCAGTTGGCCGTCAATTTACCATGAATATTTCCTTTGTTGGTGGCGGCCGACTTTCTTAGGACTAGATCCCCTACTTTTAAGTCCCTCTTGTGGACTCTTCGGTTGTAGGCTCTTCTCATCCGGTTTTGGTATACTGCCAAGTTGAGGCGTGCCGTATCTCGGCTTTCTTCGACCAGGTCTAGGGAGGCTTTCAGGCCTTCCTCATTTTCAACCGGGTTAAAGGTAGCCGTTCTGAATGTTGGCACCGCTGCTTCAATTGGTAGGACGGCTTCAGATCCATAGACTAGGTGGAATGGACTGTACCCCGTTGCTTCTTTCTCCGTGGTTCGAAGGGACCACAGAACGCCGGGTAGTTCATCGACCCATCTTCCTTTTAAGTCTTCAACCTTTTTCTTCAAGCCGTTGAGTATCGTTTTGTTAGCTGCCTCCGCCTGTCCGTTGCTTTGAGGGTGGCAGACGGAGGAGTATGCAAACTTGATGCCAAGCTCTTCTAACCAGTTCATTATCAGGTCACTCCAAAATTCTCGGCCGTGGTCAAATACCATGACTTGAGGTAACCCAAAACGCGTTATAACATTCTCCCAAATCACCTTTCTTACGGCCGCCGTCGTCTTCGCAGGTACCGCTACAGCTTCGATCCATTTGATGAAGTAGTCAATGGCGACAATCAAGTACTTTCTTCCTCCGGATGCCGTTGGAAATGGCCCTAGTAGATCCATCCCCCACTGTGCAAAAGGAAGGGGATTAAGTACCGGCTGCAGGTCTCGGGAAGGTCCATGTATCACAGGAGCATGCATTTGGCAGTTCGTACACTTCTTCGTTTTTGCCCTGGAATCTTCAAGCATGGTGGGCCAGAAATAGCCGGCTCGGAGAGCTTTGTGGGCTAGTGCTCTTGCCCCCATGTGGTATCCACAGATGCCTTCATGAATTTCTGTCAGTATTAGCTCCGCGTCGGCTGGGCCGACACATTTCAAAAGTGGTCTTATTACGGACCTTCTGTATAGTTCTCCTTCGAACACCAAGTACCTGGCGGCGATCCTTTTTATCTTGGCCGAGAGATTGCGGTCCTCCGGCGACTCATTTGTAAGTTTGTATTTCATTATCGGAGTCATCCACGTCGTCTCGGCTTCCACGTCGCCCACCATGTCGACGGTTTCAGTGATGCTCTTCGCATTCCTGATATCTACCAGCACGGTTCGGCTGACATTCTTGATGGTTGAACTGGCAAGTTTTGAGAGAGCGTCGGCCCGGTTATTCTCAGACCTGGGGACGCATTGGATCTGGAAGGATTTCAGTTTTGCTGTGTCAGCTTTTACTCTTTCCAGGTATCTTATCATCCCGTCGTCCCGAGCCTCAAACTCTCCTCTGATTTGGTTAGTAACCAACAATGAGTCTGTCTTCAACATAGTGTGTTCTGCTCCGGCAGCTCTAGCTAGCTCGACTCCAGTTATCACCGCCTCGTATTCGGATTCGTTGTTTGAGGCCGAGAAGGTAAATTTCAAGGCATACTCAAACTCGTCCCCGTTTGGGCTGATGATAAGGATGCCGGTCCCCGCGCTGTTCGTCGTGGAGGAGCCGTCGGTGTATACCTCCCATACACCTGGGTTTGGTTCTTCTTGATATGTGCATTCGGCCAGGAAATCTGCAAGTGCTTGCCCCTTTATCGAAGGCCTCGGCTTGTACTGAATGCCGAAGCCGGAGAGTTCTACTGCCCATTTGATAAGCCTACCAGATTGTTCGAATTTTTCCAATGCCTTCTCCAACGGCTGGTCGGTTAAGACCGTTACGGGATGTGCGTCGAAGTAGGGTTTTAACTTCCTTGCGGCAACGACTACGGCGAAGGCTGCTTTTTCAATTAGTGGGTAGTTCCTCTCGGCGGCCAGCAGTGTATGGCTGATAAAGTAAATTGGGTGTTGCTGCTTGTTCTCTTCTCTGACAATCACGGCACTGACCGTGGCGGAGGTAACTGCTAAGTATAGATATAGCGTCTCCCCCAGCATCGGCCTGGACAGGGTCGGCAGTGTCAGAAGGTGAGCTTTCAGTTGCCTGAAAGTTGTGCTCTGTTGCTCCCCCCAGCTGAAGTCTTTATTCCCTTTTAGCACTGTAAAGAATGGAGTGCTCTTGTCGGCTGACCGAGAGATGAAACGGGCAAGAGCTGCCATCCTCCCGGTCAGCGTCATTACTTCTTTTCGGTTCCTCGGCTCCGGCAGGTCCAGTATTGCTTGGACTTTCTCTGGATTGGCATCAATTCCCCTGGCACTGACAAGTACGTCGAAGAACTTGCCGGCCCGGACACCGAAGTTGCACTTCTTTGGGTTCAGCTTCATCTTGTATTTCCTTAGCGAACAAAATGTCTCGTGTAAATCGGCTAAGTGCTCGCTGTCAGACTTGCTTTTTACAATAGCATCGTCGACGTAAGCCTCAACGTTTCGCCCTTTTTGATTTTGGAACACTTTGTCCACTAGCCTTGTGTAAGTTGCGCCGGCGTTTTTCAAACCGAACGGCATCATTTTATACATGAATGTGCCGTCTCTGGTGATGAATGCGCATTTAGGCATGTCTTCTTCGGCCATGAATACTTGATGGTACCCTGAGAAGGCGTCCAAACAGGGCTCAAAGATAGTGTAGCTGCCGTGTGCGTCAATTAAACTATCTATCCGAGGCAAAGGATAACAATCTTTGGGGCATGCTTTATTAAGATTGGTAAAGTCTACACACATTCTCCATGCCCCCGATGATTTCCTCACCATTACAACATTAGCTAACCACTCAGGATAAGTACAAGGCATGATAAAGCCCGCCGCTAGTTACTTATCTACCTCGGCTTTGATGGCCTCATCCTTCTCGGCTGAGGAGTTTCTCATCTTCTGCTTGACAGGGCGAGCGGTGGAGAGTACGTTCAGCTTGTGAACAATCACCTCCCGGCTCACACCTGGCATCTCGGCCGCTGAATAGGCGAAGACATCCTTATTCTTCCTCAGCAGGTCCAGGAGGTCGGCTCTGAATTGTGGTTCCAGGTTGACACCGACAGTTACGGTGCGGCCTGGGTCAATCTCCACTTCCTCGGTCTCCGCTCCTTCGACCATGCCGACGGAGGTATCCATGCGTTCGCCCTCCTGTTGCAAGGATGGGCTCTTCCCCCTCTCTGATTTCTTCGCCACTTTGAAGGATTGCATGTTGCACCCTCTGGCAAATACTTGGACATTGACCACTTCGTCCTTCTCGTTCTTTGAGACGAGCTTATGCGCTTCCCCCCGGTCCGAGACATACATCAATGTCAGGGCCCGGATAGACATTACAGCGTCGGCCTCACTCAAAGTGACCCGGCCTATCAGAACGGTGTAGGCAGACGAGCCGTCAATGACCACGAACTCAGACATAACATTCTTGGCCGCACTTTCCTCGCCGAACCTCACCGGCAGCCTGATTGACCCAAGGGGTACCAGTGCCGCCCCGAAAAAAGCTGTACAACGGGTTGGTGCAGGGGCTCAAGTCTTCAACCTTCAGACCGAGGTTGAGAAAGCATTCTCTGTACATAATGTTTGTGTAGGCGCCTGTGTCAATCAGGCACCTCTTCACCAGGTGGTTGGCTATGTCTAAGTGGACTACGAGTGGGTCGCTGTGAGGGGCGATGACTCCTTCGTAGTCCTTCTTCCCAATAGTTATATCGGGGATGTTGGAAGCGGGGGTCGCTGTGTTGGGCACAAATTTGATGGCCTGATATAGTTCATTCAGGTGCCGTTTGTGCCCATGAGCGGACCCACCGTTCTCGTTGCCCCCGATGACGACATGGATTACTCCTATCCGTTCAAAGACGGATTTCTTATTTGACCCGCCGGCATCTGCTTTTTGGCCTCCGGCAACGTATTTGTCGAGGCTCCCCTTCCGGATCAGCTCTTCAATGGCATTTTTCAGATGCCGGCAGTTGTCAGTTAAGTGACCAGTGTGGCCCTGGTACTCACGATCGGCTCGTGTCACCGTCACTCCTCGGCCTGGGGGGCCTTTCCCACTTCTGACCCTCGTTTTTGCTCAGGGCGAAGACCTCGGCGGCCGATACGACCAGGGGGGTGTGATCATTGTACCGCTTTTGGTAGTACGGTCCCGAACTCCCCCCGGCGCCCGCCGAGTTCTGTTTCCTGGCAGACTTGTCAGATCGTGACCTATTATTGTCACGGCGTCTTTCATCCGGGTTGTCCTCCCGGTGGCTCTTCTTCTCTCGAGTGCCCGGCCTCGGCTGGCCTACCCAGGTCTTGTGATAGTCTTCCACCTTGATGGATTGGTCGGCCATCTTCCTAGCGGCGTCTAAGCCCAGGCCTCCGTACTTGATGAGCTCGTTTTTTAAGTCTCCCCTTAGGAAGCCTTTCATCAGCGCGAAGGCCGCCAGCTCGGGATTAATCTCTCGAATCTGCTGAACCTTGGCGTCGAACCTCTTCACATAGCTTCGTAGAGACTCGCCCCCCTCCTGTCTGATAGTTAGGAGATCCGATGTCTCCACGGCCCTCCTCTTATTGCAAGAGTACTGGGCTAAAAAGGCGTCCCTTAGGTCGGCGTAACAGTATACCGAGCCGTCGGGGAGCCCTTTGTACCAACTTTGAGTCATCCCATGCAAGGTCGTTGGGAAGACTCGGCACCAGACCTCATCGGGTTGTTCCCACACCGACATGTACGACTCAAAAGCTTCGGCGTGGTCGGTGGGGTCGCTATCCCCTTTGTGTGTGAACGCCGGCAACTTTATCTTGGTTGGCACGATGGTTTCAAGGACATAGGCACTGAGGGGCTGTCTGACCACGTGTCGAATGACACGCGGCGATCGGCTCCTCACAGCCCTAGTCCGGCTACTCTCCCCGTGGCGGGAAGGGCTCCTTCTACGACTCGGGCTTCTTCTCCGGCTCTGCTGAGTCGGACTCCTCTGGCTCCTTTGGGGTAGGCCTCGTTGGTGCCGCGGCGACGCTGCCCTCCCATGAGTGCGGGAAGGACTTAGGTCTACCACGACCACTCTGGGCTCCCCCGGCGTCTTGGCAGGGTCAGCTTCCCCTAGTGCTCCGTTCAAGTTTCTCGGAGTCACATTTTGGGCCCTGGTCTCCTGGACGGGTTCCGCCGCTCTTGTCGGTGTGACAGTGTGAGTCGGCGTACTACCAATTAGGTCTAGGAGTAGCTTCAGTTTTGCTGCATCAACCACATGTCCCATGATGGTGACTTGGTCGGTGGGCAGCGGCGTATCTGGTATTATTGGCATCCCGTACTCCGGTTGAATCACTCGGCCGGTGGGGGGTTGCACAACTCCAGAATTGTGGACGGTATCATCTTGGCAGAATTCGGTTTCGTCGGTCACGAATACTTCTTGTTGTTTCCACATCTTCTTAGCTTTTTGGGTGGGTTTTTGTGTGTTTCTTTTTCTTTTTTTTTGGGAATGAATGTGACTAGCTTCTAGTATCTCTCCCCACAGACGGCGCCAATTGTTCCGGGTGTAATTCCGAAGCAAGTATTGTTACCACTCGTAGCTTGTAGAATGACGTCTTTGATTGAGTCCTCCTTTGGCCTCTCCTGAAATAGTGAACAAACTGAGGGCTCGGCTTTGGCCGAGCGTACTCACTCCGACGCCCAAGTCAGTGAACTTAAAGAGATAAGTTATGTGTTACTTGGCTAACTATATATTGTAGAGAGATAAGGAAGATATTACCAGATTATAGAGTATTTAGTTTATGATTTTGGGATCATTTCCTCAATGAGGGTTGAGGAGTATTTATAGACTTTCACCTTTTGTCACGTAGTGGCCAAGTGGCCAAGTGGCTAGCAGGTGGAAAGACCGTTCTACCCTCGGCCGATGGACCCATGGCAGGCCGGCCGAGGGGTCTTGGATATGAGTACGCGGATATGTGCCCCGGTTGGTCGGTTGCCTGGCGGGACCAGTGACAACAGCCGACGTAGCTGAGTCGGCTAGGCTGTCTAAGTCGTTGACTTGCTGTGGATATCTTTGACCTTGCTCAATGTGTTGACTTGGTCAGCGGGTGCAGAATATGCCCCATCAATTATTATTATGACACGGTCTTATTAATTGAACAAAAAGAATTTAAATGACCAATTTAAAAGCATGACACGTGTAAGTAAATTGTTCATATTTGAAGGGTAGGTATATGGTTCAAACAAAATATATACTCCCTCCATCCCAGTCAATAGTTTACATTTGCTTTATTCCCCCTCACAAAATACAACAATTGTAAACTATTCATTAATTTCACACATGTCTTTATATTAATCATAAAGGGCTATCAAAACGCTCTGATTCCCTTACACTTATGATGATTAGTACTTAATAAATTTTGTTATAATTCGAGATAATTTAATAAAACTTTAGAGACTACTTAATGCTTAGAATCAAGTACGTATCAATAGACCATAAGGGATTAGGATATTTCATTTTTTTTAGAATTATGTAACACCCGGATTTGAATTTCGAAACACATATTCGATAATGTTCTATAACTTAGCTTTAAAATAATCAAGGTCATCAACTCATACAAAGTACGGGCTTTCAAACTAATACTCCCTATGTCCCGGTCATTTATTGTCCTTTTCCATTTTTGGGTGTCTCAGTCATTTGTTGTCCTTTCTATTTTAAAAATGAACTTGATGAGTAATTTGATCATTCATACTCAATTTGTTCCACTTGTCATTTAGCTATTGGTCATCTCCTCTTTCCTTGGTCTTTGTGCCAAAACCAAAGGACAACAAATGACCGGGACAGAGGGAGTATATAATAGGAGAGAGTAATTAATTGACCCCCTCCTTTTTCCTTGATCTTTATATCAAAACCAAAAGCAAACAAATTAACCTGGATGAAAGGCGTATACAAATTTGAATTTAATTCATAAGTTCAAAGTGAACGTAGATCTCTTATTATGAGATCGAGCCACGTCAAAATCATGTGTCATCTTATACAACTTGGATTTAATTAATAAATCCATAGTTTAATTATCACACTTAATTTAATACTCCCTTTGTCCCGGTCATTTGTTGTCATTTTATATTTTTAGGTGTCTCAGTCATTTGTTATGCTACCATATTCAGTACTTGTGTTTATATAAAACGTAGGGAATCATTTTCCATTATGTTATACATTCATACCATACTGATTTACACAAGAAAACTTATTAACTAAACTTATCACTAGCAGCGTGATATGTGGGTATGGAGAGTTCAGATAAAACGAGCACCTCCGTCACTCCGCTCCACACTCACAAGCCACTCAGGCGAACTCTATTCAACCGACTTTACATGGTGGTTTACGCGGTGGCGATACTAGCTCTTCTATACCGCCACCTTACACAGACCCTCTCAATTTTCTCCTTCCACTTCATCTCGGACATCGTCCTTGCCTTCACATGGATCACCACCCAATCTTTCCACATCGCCCCTATCCGCCGCTACGAGTTCCCAGAAAACCTAGAAAATTTAGTAAGGGAGAAAGCTGTGGAGTTGCCGGCAATGGACATCTTCATTTGCACCACAGACCCGCATAAGGAGCCACCCATGGGGACAGTAAACACGGCTTTGTCCGTCATGGCGTACGATTACCCGCCAGAAAAGTTATCAATTTACGTGTCTGACGACGGTGGATCCAAAGTAACCCTTTTTGCGTTCCTGGAGGCTGCACGGTTCGCACGTCACTGGTTGCCGTTCTGCAGAGACAACCATGTTGTGGAGAGGAGTCCTGAGGCGTACTTTAGTGGCACCTCCTACAATAGTTCATGCTTACCTCAAGCTCATAAATTGAAGGTAAATAATCTACGACCACCCTTTTTAATATTATGCACTGTAGGCTAATCAAGACGTAAAGTCAGTGGTGTAATTTTATCTAAAATGGTAATTGGTCATTCCGTCAACTCGTTGTATCTAAAGTGTAATGATAAATCTAGTACCGTTTTTATAAGTCGTTTTAGATAAAATTACACTCTCTTTTTACATGTCGTTTTAAATGAAATTATTTTATTTTTATGTGGTTTAACATAGAATTATATAGTGTCTACATTTCCAAAACATTAATCATTAAGGAAAAAAAAAATGTTACTTATAGCAATTTGATTAGTGGAAAAATATTTACTACGGAGTATTATATTTTCAAAGATCGATTATTATACATAACAAATGGTACACCATACTTTTGTAAATCAGTGCAAGATCTTAAAATAACATATACGGAGTAAACAAAACGGAGGGAATACCACCTTGTGGGCTCATGGCACCTTCGTTTGCAGGACTTCCCATTTATATTGGAAAGGTATAATGTTACTATCAAAATTAATAATGTCACTCATGTTTGTAAAACACTAAATAGTACAATATCTTAGATTTAACATGTATTTTTGTCGCGTTAAACAAAAGTGTAGTGGTATTATTGTTTCTCTTTACATTACACAACTAGGATGAATATGAAACCTTCTACAGAGTATAAAGATAAGAGTAATGGAAGAACTTTATATCCTACTTTATTTTTCGCCAGGCCAACTTCTAAATTTAAGAACATTTTATCTCAAAGGAAAAACTTATTACTTCATTCATGATTAGAATTCACTACTAATTTTTCTCCCCTTTAATGTATTTTACCATTACAATAAACTAACAACTTTATTTCTTAAATTAGAACGTAGTTTTTATTTCGACAAACTCAATTTACACCCATTGGAAGAATTTTATTTTTAAATCATTATTGACAAACTCAAAAACAGTGGTGGAGCGAGGGGGGGGGGGGGGGATAGCAGGGGCACTCGCCTCCGTTGGCGTTTGAAAATTTCGAAATTTTTAGTTAACTTTTGAATTTTTTCGACATCTCCTTATAATATTATCCTTCCGCTCTCGCAGACTTAAAATCCTGCCTCTGCCACTGCTCAAAAATAAAAACAACCATTAAACTTGTTGTAAGAGTTATCGTAATACTTAGTATTTACTCTTAACAAATGAGTTGAGATCATTTATCCCACTTTCATGACTCATCTTATATCCCCTCCATCTTAATCTCGTGACACACCACATAAAGCCAATGCAATTGGAATTCCTCCGTTGTTTCCTTTAGAACGATGTAGACTTTTATTCCTTGCGAATAATTACATTGATTACAACGATTAGTCTAGTAATGGAGTGCGGCTTGTGATTATTTAAAGCGAGGACTACGTTATTGGATTGTGATTACTATATTGCCTATTTGCCTTTGATGGTCAATAATTTAGTTTATAATTTCTAGGTAGTAGGTTATGTGGGAGTTCACGATCAACGCACTATAGAACAAAATGGTTTTCTTTATGATGCATATTATAATAACGTGATTTGGGTATCAATTCACGATACAACAATCAGAGGTCTAAGACTAGTGATGCTTAGGTGATGTTTCATCGACACTTTAAAAATAGCTGAATTGAAAATTAGTGAATTGGAAAATGATTTTATTTGTTTGTCCAAAATTTATGGCGGAACTAGGGATTCCTCGTTAGGGAATTTCAGCGGGGTAAAAGAGTAATTTTATAAGGTAAATTCGAAAAATTAACTAAAAATCTAAAATCTTTGGATTTTTAAATTTTCAACGTGTACAAAAATGAAATCAGTGAATCTTTGGCAACCAGTTTCTTTCCTTTAACTTCAACACGCTTGTATTCATCCTGGAGAATCTGGTTTGTATATCGTCATGTATTTGCTGAACTAGATTTTCAGGCCTCCTTATATAATTTTTGAATCATGTCATTTCTGACCTTCCAAAATAGGTATATGAGTGCTACATGACACGCACCAATATACTTCATCTGCAACTTAGTCCTCCCCCGCCATTAACATGCCAATGAACAAAATCTCTGAATCTAAATTTAATGCCCAGCTTCAACTAAAGCAAGTCACAGAACACTTTTACTATAATCACAATCATAAAAGAGGTCTTTGAATCTCTGAATCTAAACTTAATTCTAGAATTCCTTGAATTGTAGTTTTTGGAAGTTGCTTGGTTACCCCATTTGTTTGTAGGGAATTATCATGTGAATTGTAAACTAACACATGAGTTTAATTCCCGTATGAAACAAACGAGCCCTAAGAATTATAAAATTAGGATGATAGATAATTATAAAGAGGCAGTATTAGTTGTGTCTATTATTCCGATATCAAGATCTTTATCTATATACATATATAAAGGACATAGATACATATAAGAGATAGGTTCATATATACAATATATATAACTTTCTTAAGACAGAGGGTCTTTATGAGAGACGTATACTCTAGAGAGTTTTATTGAGGTAATGGATATCCACTAGATAACACCCCCTCCATCCCAGTTTTATTGTTCTCTTCCCTAAAAAAAATATTCTAAAACAATTGTGTCCTTTCTGAACTTATTAACTATTTACACTTCAATCACTCATCATTTTCAATTAATTAGTATTTTCTTAAATCCATCCAAAGTTGAAAGTGGGATAATATAAATAGGAAGGATGGAGTATTTCATAACACACCTCCTTGTTGTCGCCATTATTAAAGAACATGTCTCGTTAAAAATATTTCTAGAAAAACACTACTAAATGAAAAGAGGACTTTATTCTCAAAACACATAACAAGCTGTCTTAGTAAAATTCTTTTTGATAATTTCAATAATCATACTTCTTCGCAACTCATAATCTAAACATTGTCATTCATGTTGACTCTTAAGTCTTGACTCTTCCTCTCAACTAATATTTTCGCACTTATGATTGCTTCTTGCTCGAGAGAGCTGGCCTATTAATGCTTGCTTCTTGCTTTTCCTGCCCCCAAATCCGTGGGGATTGGCTATGGGTCGTGGGTATTTGAACCTTTATCACCCAAAACCTTGATTTATGGCCTAGGGGTCCTTGGTCTAGTCTCTGCTTCATGCTCATTAGAACCATCCATTTAGCTCCTAAATGCTCATTAAACGCGTGATTTCCGCCTTTTTTGCTTCATGTCTTACAAAAGGCATAAAATCTTCTAGAATAACAAATAGTAAGTTAAAGACTATTGCAACTAGGGGTGAGCAAAACTATACGAAACGGTTTTAATATACGAATACGATACGGTATACGGTTTCAATTAAACGAATTTCCGTATATACGATACGGATTTCCGTATACACGATACGGTTTTCAAAAAACTGTATCGTATCCGGGTCGGGCAAAAACAAAACCGGGTATACGGTTTCTGATACGGGTTTTGAAAAAAATAAAAAACCAAAAATATCTTACAAAAACTAAATAATTTAACCAAAATCGCTTTAACTTGTCCACTTTTTTTTTCCCTAATGCATTTGTATAATGAATATTGAAATTTTAATTATTTTAATATGTAACCTATTATTAAATTTAAGCTAGGGTGTACCGGTTTTATCGCGTATGCAATAAATTGAACAACAAACAAGTGAAATCTGTATCCGGGTATACGAAAACCGGATATACGGAAAAACCGGGTATACGAAAACCGGGTATACGGCTAAACCGGGTCGGATCCGTATCGACAAAATTGTGAATTTAAAAACCGTATACCCGATACGGTTTTGAAAACCGTATCGGGTATACGGTTTTGCTCAGCCGTAATTGCAACGACCCTAACTTACACAAATAGCATGCAATACGAGGCTAGTTAAAGGGTTAAAAGTGCGTAAATTAGAACCGCATCATTGAGTCGGACTTTTCTATTATAATTGACCATGCCACTTCTTTGAGTGTCCTTATCCCTGTAAGGCAAATGAGATAGCGCCACTGGATGTTACTCAAGTTCAGCAACAACCGGGATAAATTGTAATATGATTAACTATTTTGATTTTCAAACAAAATGCTAGTGACGGACAAATTGGAGATTTTAACTAATATTATCAATTACACAATAATTAAAGTTTTCATCTAATAAATAAATAAAAATAATCTATGTTATTATCAGACCAATTTGTAAGCAAGTATACTTCATTATCATCAGAACTGGCACTTGATGAATACTCCATTATTCGACGAAGTTCATCAAAGTAAAAATTTATAAAATATGATTGGGTAGAAGTTATCAGGTGAAGATTGTGAACAATCCAATATTAAAACATAATTATGGCGTTCACTTGCAGTTTGCCTAATATATGCAACATAAAAGTAATTGTGTACATTAATTGTTTTTTTTTTTCTTCATGTGTCTTAGAGACAATGGTAATGAAACTTGAGTAGACGGAAGAGTTATCTTACTTTTCAAATTTTAGAAATATTAGATAGAATAGTTTTAACTAGTATCCTTTATATTTTATTTTATTAATATAATAGATTGTGAATTACGATTTTATCCCTACGATATTGGTGAAAAAAATGAAAATTGCTTTTTAATTTTTTTCTATTTTTTACCGGTGTCGCCAAGCACTTTTCTTCTTGTAACATCTATCGTAATCACATAATTATAAGGAGAAAGTAGAGAATATAAGAGAGACAGAACTATATTCTTATTACATTATAAGGGGTGCACAATGAAGTAAAGTTTATATAAGATAATCTAGTTTTGAATTATCTAAAATATGGACATTTATATAGTAATATAATATAATATTTCATAACAGTTTTGTTAATTTTGTATACTCAAATATTTGGACTAGACGGTATCTTGAGTATAATCCTCATTACCATGGAGCCTTTAACAAGATCTTCCTTAGCAAATGGGAGGGTTACCATCTTAGTTTTTCGAGGTAGTGCATCAAAACTTCAATCAAGAACCATCTAATAAAGTCCAAAGTTTAGTGATTAATACAAAATGGATTCTACAATATACAGGGTCTGGAAACTACAACGAGCAACTCTAATAAAGTCTATATCGATCCTAGTATGACCGCTCGACTAGACTCTAATTGTCAATATCTCGTTTCATGCCCCCTTTCATCAACAAATCCAAAACCTACAACTAGCTGCTCCCCAATATCACCAGAAATATCATATGGATCATAACAGTTTTGAAAACGTTTACAAGTCAGTCTTATTAATACTAATGCTCACAATACAATATGAAATATTAATGAGTAGAACACACATATCACACCTCCTCCTCCAAATCCGACTCTAACTCCAAATAACTCGATGCGGCGTCACAACACCGCCATAAACAGTCGGATCGCAGCCCAAAAGGCCGGTATCCGCATCGCAACACGGTATACCAATCCGGTTCGCGACCCGGAGTCCCTGCTAGATTCGCATCGCAACACGAATCCTAGTACCTCAAGACCATTAATGTGCACGTCCTCCTTGAGGTGGGAAACCTCGAGGAGTGATCTGGGCGTGAGGACGACCTCCCGCAGCGCCTCACTAACACAAGCAACTCTACACCACCACACCACCACAAATCTACAACCATACACAAATAACTCAATCCACAACACCATATGTCAATTCCACAATTATTATGATTCACAATTATGCCACAACTCCATGTATCAATGATTAACACAACTAATATGTCACAATTATCAAATCTCAATGATATAATGCTAACTTCAACAAATAACACATGATTAACAACAATATTCACATATTCAAGCATTCATACAATCAATAATCGAGTAAGGAAACCTTACCTTAAAGCAATACTTCAATCACAAGCAATTTACTAGAATGTCTCCTCTATGAAGTCTCCTCCTACAATTGATCAAGTAATTCCAATCACAATATAGGTTCTACAACATTCTAATTGGCAGATTTCACTAATTTAATCATCTAACTAGTGTGGATCCCGCGCGAAAGCGTGGGTTTTTAGATCTTTTTTTATAGAGAATTTAACTATTTAAAAATGCGTAGTAATAAGAGGTAACAGAGATAAAGCTGGATATTTTTAGCCTAAATGAATTGACTGTTAAACTAATTTTTTTAATAAAAAACATTATTTCTTATTAATAACATTGTCAAATTAACATAAATAACACATGATTCTTTTTTATCCATATAAAATATTTCTGTGAAGTGTATAGCTATTATTGTAGTTTTTTGTTAAAACATACTCCTCTGCTATTCTCAATACCCCCCCCTCTTTCATTTTGGTACAAAGATTAAGGAAACATACTATCCCACCAATATAATTAAATTTTGACCACACAAACACACTGCCCGCCATACAATTAAATTTGGACAACACAAACACTTTCCAAAAATAGAAATAGGAAAGATATTGTGAATAAATGGAAAAGGAAATAATAAGGAGGGTTATTGAAAATATGAGGCGATACAGTAATTTAATAATGTGAGTAAAATTTATGTATAGTTTATACGATGGGATTGTGGAACGCTAATTAGTAGCCTATTATTTATTTATAGTTTTGTATTTAGAAAGGAGCCCAATTATAAGTAAATATAGTTTAGGCGGGAAAGATAAGAGAACCTATTATTCTCTTAGTAGTAAGGGGATTACTCAAGTCCGCAACTATAACACAGGGCCGTCTCAAGTAAAGTGGAGGTCCGGTGCCAAAAAAATATGAGGCCCCAAATTTAAAAAATCAAAGAACTGAAAAACGATTCTTTCGCGAAGTTTTTCTTAAAACGGATTACTCTATTAAATTTTCATAATCGATTGTCGGACAAGTTCACAAGAAATCGACTATCACCCATAATAACACATAATAATTCATTAAAACTAAGACAACATATTACCTATTTCGATCTCTTTGGAACTCAAGTATATTACAAAGTTTTGATTTTGATTCCAATCTTTCTAATTATAAACTTGAAATGATTTGAGTAATTGATTTAGGATAATCATATTTAAACTTTACAAAATTTTGAACGTGATAAGTTTTGGGAAAATTAAAGAGGAAATTTAATTTGTTTGGAAAGAAAATCAATTACTTCCTATATCTGGGGAAGGATATTGGAGTGAAGTGCAAAGAGGATTGACTAGACACTATAACATACATAAGTCACGCAAGTATACAACCTTTGTTTCTATTTTTTTTTTAACGGATAATTCACGCGGTACCCTTAAGGTTTGCCACTTTGCACGAAATACCCAAATTTTTGATCCGGAAATTTTAAAGAGGTCATAACTCGTGTTTAAGAGTTCCAAAAGTGACGAATTTTTTTTCCAAATCGCTCATCTTTCCGAGAACTAAAATTTGAAAAAAAAAATTGTCGCATTTGGATTCCGCTACTAGGAGTTATTGTGCGTCAAAGATTTTTCGACCAAACAAATTTTGAGTGAGCATATCTCCTGGTCACGAGTTCCAAACTCGTCAAACCTTTTTTTCAAATCGTAGTACTCGGAAAGATGATCGATTTGAAAACAAAAATTTCACATTCTGAGTTCGTAAACACGAGTTATGACCTCTTTAAGTTTTTCGGATAAAAAATTTGGGTATTTTGTGCAAAGTGGCCAACTTTAGGGGTACCGCGTGAATTATCCGTTTTTTTAATTATATGGCTAGACAAGATTTGGGCCCCAAACTTTTGAGGCCCACTGCCATTGCACATAGAGCAGCACTTAAGTTTAGACGGGCCTGCTAACATCTTATTAACAATTCCTTCAATTTCCCCCAAATTCTACTATTATAACAACAACAATAACTAAATTAAAAGCATATATAAATAGTGACTTACAATGGAAAAGGGGAAAGGAAGACTAGAATTGATGCAAAAACCCCAAATCTTAGATTAATCTCCTCAACTAGGGTTTATGAAAGATCTAGTGAGAGTTTTGAGAGTGATTGGAGTAATAAATGGCGAATTATAATGACTAATTATGGGGTATATATACACCTTAAGTCAATCCTAAAGTTCCAAACCGCGCAATAATTCCCAGACCGGTGTACCCGATTGAGTACACCAGAGTACTCGGTCGAGTATACCAACTACTCGGCTGAGTGCACCCTAAGCAGAATCCAAAATAACCCAATCTCCAGCACTTAATCCATTCTACCCGGTTAAGTACAGCACACTCGGTCGAGTATAACCCTATACTCGGCCGAGTGACCTATCTAAACTCTTGAGTTTTACATTGAGAGACCATTTTCTTATGCTCCTTTATGCATGATGATTTTCTTTACCCTTTTATCGACGGCTCTGGCCCAAATTAGCATAGCCATTTTATCGTTGACCGTGATCAAATTAGTAAACTATTTGACCTCATTTCGTAACTATTTTGTTACTTTCATACTCGATTTCCTTAATATTATAACTTTGCTAGTGGTTAGGTAACACCAAAACGGATACAGACACACGAATACAGACACACGAATACAATATGGATACGTGACACGACACCTCATGAAATTTAGGACACGAGACAGGTTATTTAAAATTAATAAAATCTATAGCTTATAGTTATTAACGTTCGATATTATTTTTTAAAAGTATTTAATATTAAATTTAAATAAGTGAAGATACAACTTGACCTTGGCTATAACGCATTCTCCTTTCCTATGCAAACTCATCTTCTAATCAATCTTTTTCGAGATCTCACTCCTCGTTTAAAGAACATCATTCGCTCCCCAAATCATCTCCTCGCTATAAAATAACGCATACTATCCACCGTAAATTTAACTTGATTCCGTTTGAAGGTGTGTCTATAATGTGTCCAAATAAATACCATGGACACATGTCCGAGATGTGTACAAATGCCATGGACTCGTCGGACACGTGCCCAAATAAATGAATAAAGTTAGACACGACTTTATAGGTGTTCGACATGTTTATGCGCGCGTGTCCCACGAGTATTGGTGTCCGAGATGGTGTTGGACACGGGACGACCGGTTAAGAGTGTCCATGCTACTTGGGTTAGTGGACACTAAGAGCAAGTCCAATGATGTAGTTTAGGGACTCGCTTGCAATTTCTTAAAATTGCAAGTTAGTTGCTACACCATTGGAGAAGACCTTCTAAGATGGCTTGCCTCAAACAACTAGCTTTATTAAGCTAGTTGTTTAAATTGACCCATTATACAAAACAACCAATAGGAAAATTAGTTTCATAAATTAGGTTTGATTTATTGGAATTTATGATTCATGTCAAGCTAATATAAAAGTACCTAAACCATTAAAATAGTTTAGTTCCTTAAAATGATTGTAACTTAGGATAAGATGTGGATTTGTTAAGCTAGAAGATATCCACTTACCATTGGATTTGCTCTAAATAAATTTATCGTGGGACCGTCTCAAAAAAGCAGCTGAAAATATATATGTTTTTATATTGGAATTGCACTTTTAGGCTCTGTTTAAATAATCAAAATGCAACAAACAAAAAGGTAGTAAAACCGAAAAGCTAATCAAACTGAAAAGGTAACTGATAAGGTAGCTGAAAATTAGGAGCTGATAAGATAGCTGATTATATAAAAAAAATGTTTGGCAAACTAACTGAAAAGGTAACTGATTTTGATGAAATGATGTAAAAGGATATGATAATTATTTAATAGTATAGAATGAAGGGGTAAAAAGGGAAAATTACATCAAATCAGGTACCTGAAATCTCAAATGCTACTCTAGGTAGCATTTCATTTCAGGTAGCTTATTTGGTTAAATAAGCTACTTGCCAAACGCTTACGGAAAAATAAGGTACCTGAAATTTTGGTCAAATAAGCTACTTTGACCAAGTAAGGTACCTGAAATGCCTTGCCAAACAGAGCCTTAGACTGTAAATTTTTATTCGGATAATTCACGCGGTACCCCTTAAATTGGCCACTTTGCACAAAATACCCAAACTTTTGATCCGGAAAACTTAAAGATGCCATAACTCGTGTTTCCGAACTCAGGAAGTGAAGATTTTTTTTTTTTCAAATCGATCATCTTTCTGAGTACTACGATTTGAAAAAAAAGTTTGACGAGTTTGGAACTCGTGACTAGGAGATATGCTCACTCAAAGTTTGTTCGGTCAAAACAAACTTTGACGCACAATAACTCCTAGTAGCGGAATCCAAATGCGACAATTTTTTTTTTTCAAATTGTAGTTATCGGAAAGATGAGCGATTTGGAAAAAAAATTCGTCACTTTAGGAACTCGTAAACATGAGTTATGACCTCTTTAAGATTTCCGGATAAAAAATTTGGGTATTTCGTGCAAAGTGGCAAACCTTAAGGGTACCTCGTGAATTATCCGAAACAGCCTACTAACAGCCTTACGTTTCTTGATTATTGAATTCCCGTACCCCGTTGGATTCAAATCCTGGAATCTCTACTGTGTACGTGCCACAATAAATTTAAGTCAGCGCCATTTTGACTACAACACATCATTCTCAAATATCGGAGTCATTTCTAATCTCTAGTATTTGCCAATGTTACAGTGCCTTCGTTTATAACAATTCCTTCTATTCGGATTTAATTCATGAAGGGAACAAGCATCAATCATTGCCATTAATTATATCGTTGCTTGATTTCTTCGATGCAGAGTTTGTATGAAACTATGAAAGTTCGGGTTGAAAATGCGTTTGAAAGAGGGCAGGGTGAATTTGATGATGAGGATATGGGACACGTTTTTGGTAAATGGACCAACGATTTTTCTCCTCATAATCATCCCACTGTGATTCAGGTGGGAATTCTTTTTTAAATAGTTCTATTACGTATTCTGATCATTTTATTACGAAGTACGTATTATATTCTCTTTTGTGAATATAAACAGTTTAGTTTGTAAACTTAATAAAAAAAGTGTGGAGTATTTGAGCTTTTCTAAAAAACTTTTTGGCTTTATGGTTAAGTTTATGTGCTTCTTTACATAAATATTGAATTCAAAAAATTATATGGAAAAATAAAACTCACAACCAATACATATGAATTCAATTAAATTTTAGTTTTGAATTTTGATGTCAAAAAACTAAATATAACCTAATTATTTTTAAAAAAATTTGAAAAAAAAATACATAAAAACTCAACTGGATTTTTTATACAAATATACAATACTCTTATATAAGTGTAATTATTTTTTCTTTTGCATACAATAATTAAAGGGTGCATATTTTGTTTATTAAGGTATTGCTAAGTAGTCAGAAGGACAAGGACACTGACAGTCAAGTAACCCCCAACTTGGTATACGTTTCCAGAGAGAAAAATAAGTCATATCCACATCGCTTTAAGGCTGGCGCACTCAATGCACTGGTAAGCTATGCACTTTTTTCACTTATGTCTCTTTGAATTTGGCCTAGTATGGAAAATGCACGCGGTGCCCTTGAACTTTGATGTTTTGTCCGAAATACTCAATTTTTTTATCCGAAAAACTTTAAGAGGCTATAACTCGTGTTTACGAGCTTAAAAAGTAACGATTTTTTTTCTCCAAATTGATTATCTTTTCGAGAATTACGACTTGAAAAAAAAATTATCGAGTTTGGAATTCGTGACCAAGAGATATGGTCACTCAAAATTTGTTCGGTAAAAAAAATCTTTGACATACAAAAACTCCTAGCCACGGGATCCAAATACGACAATATTTTTTTTTCAAATCGTAGTTCTCGGAAAAATAATTGATTTGAAAAAAAATATCACTTTCTGAACTCGTAGACACGGGTTATAACCTTTTGAAATTTTTCGGAACAAAAAATTGGGTATTTCGGGCAAAAATCGAAACTTTAAGGGCACCACGTGCATTTTCCCTACAATTAGTCTCAGTATAGACGGATATATCCGTCTATAGTAAAAGACGGTCAAATATGTTTAAAGTGGGGATATTTTTGAGTCCCATTATACGACTTGATGCTTGTCTTATGCTTAAAGTGGGTGAATATTTGACCCGTTTATAACTATAGACGAATATCTTTCGTCTATACGAGAATTTGTGATAGTTAAACTCCCTAGACAAAACCAAATAAATTACTCTCTCCTATTTTTATTGTCCTATTTTAACTGTCACATTTAAGAAAATGTAGTGAAATATCATAAATATCCTTTGACCACGAAATTTACAGACAACATATAAGCAAAATGTAACTGGGGGTATAATAGATAGTTCGCTATTTCTACTCAATATATTTAGAAATAGGACGATTAATTTGGGATATAAATTGTACAAAAAGTGGACAATAAAAGTGAAATTGAGGGAGTAATTAATTTAATGAACAAATAAGATTGTTTACAGTTAAATCAGAAAGATTCATCTTAAAAATAGTAGATTTACTAGGTAGTATCTCGCGCTTCGCGCGGCTTGTTTTATAATTTTATTATTATAATTGATGAAAAATAATATAATTCATATATAAGTTCTAATATTTTTACTTATAAATAAAAATAAATTATTTTTTTTCAAATTAATTCTTTTATGTTTAACTTCTATGTTTTAAATTAAAATACATACAATTTTAATTAAACTATTTTAATTAAAACTAATAGGTGATAATTAATTATGCATGATCAACGTTTATAAATAAATTTGTGACTGATCAAATATCATATTAATTAAAATAAAATTTATTCGAATAATGCAACAATCAACACTAAGTTCTCAAATTATATCATTTCATGATGCGTTATGTTTAAAATTAATAAAAATTGTTCAAAATCATGGGAATAGAATTTATGTAATTTTTAATTTTTTTTATGTACAAAGTGTATGTGATATTTATGTATCAAATATATAGGGTCCAAACTCAACTTATTCAAATGTTTTGACTGTGTCTTGCATGTGCTATGTGTCAAACATATCTGTAAGAAATTTGCACCTTTTATTCTTTTAAACAACTATATATAATGATGTTTAAGAGTTTACCTATAAATAAAATAGGTTGAACTTTCTCAAATATTATTTTTTGAGGTTTAAATTCAAAGTATTTAAAAGATAACATATTAAATATTTAACTAAAAGTAATATTTAGTTAGTCATAATCAATATTTTATACTTGACGTATGCATATTTAATTGAAGATATTAAAGAAAATTGTAAAGTGTTTTCTACTTTTTCATGCCATTTATAATACTATATTTCTTAATAATTATTATTTTTGTTTTGATTATTCAAACGCAATCGCGATCATTGTGTACATATATACTCGTACACATACTCATTATCACACTATAAACCTACCAAAATCTCGATCATATGTATTCAATTTCTCGCAATATAATTTTTTTCATTCCCACACTATAAAAATATATCTCTTAGTAGTTTTCTTTAAGTTCTTTTTTTTTTTTAATAAATACAATGCCTCTTCCAAATATATTTTTCTTAATGAATTTAATGGTCTAAGTTTTATAACTTTCTCAAAATGTTTTTTTACGTAAATGTAAAACAATGTGAGACACTCACTTTAATCATCTCTACATATCAAAATATTTCAATAAATATAATGAAAATTATACTCATATGAAAGCATTTTTCGGAATGAACGTATTTATTTACATTTTAGTTTCTTATCAATTTTTTTTTATAAATTTAAAATCAAATCACCGTAATTGTTATATGCAATTTTATAATAGATTTATTAAACTCTAATTAAATTTTGCTGATATTTATGTAACATTTATTATATTTATATTTAATGTTTAACTGTAATTAATACTTATATTTAATGCTGGGTTGATACGTGGCGCATCCACAACGCTTCAACCCGGTTTATATATATATATATATATATATATATATATATATATATATATATATATATATATATATATATATATATATATATATATATATATATATATATATATATGATAAGATAAGATAAGATAAGATATTTGTAAAAACTGGGTAAAACAAATAAAATAATATTAATAGAATTGTAAGTGAGCTTACAATATATTACTTTCTTCTTTCCGTTTATTTATTTACCTATTTTATTTATATAGCTGTCATTCATTTTGTTTTGTACCTTTTTATTTTGGAAATATTTTGAAGAGTAATTTGACTATCCAAATAATGTATTGTTCATTTGTCACTCAATAACAACCTCCCTAAATGGTACCTCCTATTTCCTTGGTATTTGTGCAAAATTTAAAGGTAAATAAATGACGAAACGGAGAAGTAGATGATTAGCTGCTATAATTAAAATTCCATAGAAAAAATCGAAGACAAATGTTAGTATACCCAAAATACTTGCCCAAATAAGTCAGCAAAATATAATGTTTTCTATTTACAAAAATGGGGCTAAGTAAATAATTCCCTTTATTATGAAAGATTTATAATTTATAGATGTTTCAATCTTGTAAATTAGGATAGTTAATAACTTAACCATTTTATAATTCACATGAAATAATATTCCCGGTCTCTTTGAAGTGATCAAACAACTACCGAAACTTCTAAAATAAAAAGAGGAAACCATACAAAAACGGAGGGAATAAATGTCTAGGCCTTATAGCGAATTAAATTATTTTCTCTTATAATACCGAGATTTGAGTGATGAGGTATAAAAAGTCTATTTTCTAAATTATTCAAAAAAAAAAATTAAGTTTCTATTACCATGTAAAAAACTTATCCAACTATATTTTATAATTTATGCTAAAAAAAATAATACTTAAATAGGGTTTAGTAATTAGTACAAATGTTATAGATGAACACACTTTGTGTAAGACAAGGATAACCGTTTTATAATTTTAACGGGTCAATTATTACATGTAACATTCTAGCTATATCGTTGAACTGGAACCCGTTATTTATGGTAATTTGTCAAGCTGTGTACTTGATCCACGAATCAATATGAGTCATTTCCAATGCAATTTTAGTTTCGCTTATGCGATCCTGGAAACTTTCTTAGGAGGTCAACTAACTTAAGACTATACTCGATCCAACAAGCGTTTTTAACTATGGAGTTCTTATCATGGCTACCCAACAAGCACGCTTAATTGTCCAGTTTTTATTATTGAATTTTAGAAAAGAAAGCGATATTTATTGATATGAGTAGTATTTTTAATCTCTTTAAACACTAGTCATTTAGTTAATGAATGAGACTTCTTTAATTAACATGTGGTGTTACGATCACCCCCACTTGAAAAACGCAACACCCTCATTGAGCCTTACAACAAAACCGCTAACCCAAAATTCACTCCCACTAGGTCTAATAAGTCACATGGTCGGAAGGTTGCTCTGATACCACTTGAAATTAGCATCCCAACCATGACTTTGGAATGGAACCAGTTACTCATGGTAGCTTGCCAAGTTGTTTACTTGGCCCACTGATCAACACCAGTCATTTCCATTGCATTTTGTTTTCACTAATGCGCATCATAGAAACCTTTTCAGGAGTCACCTATCCTAAGACTACGCCTTTCAATGGACGCTTAACTCTGGAGTTATTATCATAGGTTTCCATAAAATAAAGTACACTTTATTTGTAGATATAAGAGGTATTTTCAATCTCTTTAAGCACTAATTATTTGATTTAATAAATGGAACTTCTTCAATAAATGACAGATGTTATATTACTCCCTTATATAGATGAAGACAAAATAATAATAATAATAATAATAATAATAATAATAACAATAACAATAATAATAATAATAATAATAATAATAAATAATAATAATAATAATAATAATAATAATAATAATAATAATAATAATAATAATAATAATATGTAGGGAATTACAAAACTTTATCTCGTATACCTATAAAACGGATATATACCTTTATATTAATAAGGGAGATTATAAACTCACAAATACGCTGTTTTTATCTTTGCTGTGTAATATTTCGTTTGCATCTTGAAAGGTTCGGGTGTCAGCAACGATGACTAACGCACCAATATTATTGACTTTGGACTGCGATACGTATTCTAATGATCCACAAACTCTTAAGAGGGCCATGTGTTACTTCATTGATCCAGTGGTACGACCCACATTGGCATACGTTCAATTCCCTCAGATTTTCCGGGGCCTTAACAGAGGCGACATTTATTATTCCGAGCAAAAACGTCAGTACCAAATACATCCCCCAGGAATGGATGGGTATCTAGGTCCAAAATACCTTGGAACTGGGTGTTTTTTCCAACGTCGAGCCCTTTTTGGACCTCCATCGAATCTTATTGAGCCAGAAATTGAAGAGCTTAGACCTCAACATTTGGTAAAGAATAAAATTGCGTCACTACAAGTTTTACATTTGGCATACCGAGTAGCAGCTTGCGACTATGAAATCCAAACGCAATGGGGCTTAGAGGTTAGCTTTTAAGAAATTCATATAATAATTATCGCAAAAATTATTCATATCATGTTACTTTTGCAACATATGGCGTTTAATCTTAATTGCAGTTGGGCTTTCGTTACGGATCATTGGTTGAAGATTACTTTACGGGATACAGAATGCAATGTGAAGGTTGGAAGTCCATATTTTGCCACCCAGAAAGACCCGCCTTCTTCGGAGATTACCCAGTTACACTAATTGATGTATTAGGCCAATGCAAGAGGTGGTCCATCGGACTTCTTGATGTTCTTTGTTCTAAATACAATACCCTTACCTTTGGATTTCGGCGACTAGGCTTAGTTATGTGCCTTTCTTATACACATAATGCATTTTGGCCCATTCTCTCTATACCATTCACCTTTTATGTCTTCATCCCTCAGCTTGCTCTCCTAAATGGAATTTCCATCTTTCCTAAGGTTAGTGAACCAAAATATCTATAAATTAGCCCCGTTGGACATTATTATTAATAATGCTAATTAAATAAATGCTTTGTAAATTTTATCGAAATTAGTCTTCTCTCAAATTCATTTACTATGACAGGTATCAGAAGCATGGTTTTATTTGTACATTTTATTGTACATTGGGGCTAATGGAAAAGACCTCTTAGACTTTATACTAGAGAAAGGAACCTTTGAGAGGTGGTGGAACTCCCAAAGAATATGGAGGATGTGTGGAGTATCGTCTTTCTTATTTGCATGCATAGAATACATGTTGACCTCATGTGGCTTGGCGGTTCGTGGTTTTGAACTAACAAGCAAAATTCAAGACGTTGAACAAAGCAAGAGGTACGATGAAGGCAACTTTGAATTTGGTGTCGCTTCACCGTTGTTTGTACCAATGACAATGGCTGCTTTGCTAAACTTGGCGTCATTCTTGTTCGGTTTAATGCGAATATACACAAGAGGAATAGAAAGTATGGAAGGACTTTTGTTGCAGGTATTGCTTTCGGGTTTTGTGGTGCTAAATTGTTGGCCTCTTTACGAGGCCATGGTGTTTAGAAGTGACGTGGGAAGGATGCCATCTAAATTAAGTTTCATTTCATCATTTCTGGTGTGTATGCTTTGCGTGCTTGCTGGTGTTTTTTTCAATATCTAAAAACATGTAATGCTTTAATGCAAATTCTCATTTGTGACGGTCTCAAGTAACAACGACATAAATGTGACCGTTTTTTTTTGGATAAAAAGAGACCATTTCATGATAAAAAACAATAATAATAAACAGGTTGTCATACTCTGTTTTTTTTATCATATATTATAGTCACATTTTAGTATAAAATGGTCACTTTTCTTCCGGTTATAAGTTATGATTGTCACAACGGACACCAACTGATGCTTTAAATATATATTCCATAATTTGATCAGCTATGCTTCAGTAAGTTATTTGTGTGTTTGTATACTTATTATTACTAAAGAGAATCAGGCTTATGAAAAAATAACCAACAAAAGAGAAAATAGCATGCAAGCCTTTGAAGATGGACCGATCCATCCTTTCTTCCCGTCAACTGTTGATGTTTTTCAATTTTATGAGAATTTGATAGAGAAATACCGATTGTCATTAATACTAAAATTAACTATCAAATTAACAATTCATAGACCTAACTAGACTCTACTTACTCCTAACAATAAGCTAGTAAAATGGCAAGCTAGGGTCGAACCCAAGGGAAGGACCTTTAACTAAAGACTCGAATTGTAAACTATTGACCAACAATCACTAACTAAGACTCCTCTTAACTAATTATAACACTAATGACAATTTAGACTCAACAATTTAAACTAATCAGTCAGTGCAGCACATCCTTATGGTGCCCCTATTATCCATAACTCGAATGTTTTGATTCCTGTTAGTCCTATAATACAGGTAGTGAGACAAGAGCATAACCCTCCTGTATCACCTACCAAATCTTATGTGGAAGCTGTTCTGTCTGATACTGAGAGTCCAGAAAAGGAAGGGGGAGTGGGTACTTCTGCTACTATTAATAATGGATAATATTGGTGCTTGGAATGTAAGGGGCATGAACAATCCTAATAAACAAGCTGAAATAAAATGGTTCTTGCACCTCAATAAAATAGGACTTTTTGGGTTAGTAGAGACTAAGGTTAAGACTCAACATTTTGATGCTATTCTTAATAATTTAGGGCAACACTGGCAGGGTGTTAATAATAATGTTCATCATTCTGGTGGAAGAGTTTGGGTCATTTGGGCTCCTCATATGTTCAAAGTGCAAGTTATTGATTCCTCTGCTCAACAAATCACTTCTGAAGTTACTGAGATTGCTACTGGTAATAGGTTTTATTTTACTGTTGTGTATGGGTTTAATGAGGAGGCTAGCAGGAGGCAACTTTGGTCAGAGTTGCAGCACATTAAGGATCATCTCTTACTGCCCTGGTGCATTTGTGGTGACTTTAATGTAGTGTTAAATTTCTCTGAAAGACTGGGTAGTCCTGTTACTGGGGAGGAAATTGCTGATTTTAGGCAGTGTGTGGACTATTGTGACATAATGGACATTCAAGCTCAAGGTGCTTTCTTCACCTGGAACAACAAGCAGGACCTATCAACTAGAGTGTTCTCTCGTCTGGATAGATGTATGGTTACTGAGGACTGGATGCATTTATACCCTGATAGCTATGCATATTTTATGAATGAGGGTCTTTTTGATCATTCCCCTATTGTTTGCTATAGAAGGAAGGATGCTCAGCCTAGGAAAGCACCCTTCAAATACTTTAACATGTGGGGTATGGATCCTGAGTTTAAATCAATTGTTCAAAGAGAGTGGGATAAATATGTTCCTGGGATCACCATGTATCAAGTTATTATTAAATTGAAGCATCTTAAACAGCAACTCAGACTGCTTAACAGAAACAGGTATGCTGATATTGAGAAAGCTGCTGAGGTTGCTAGAGTTAATCTTGATGCTGTTCAGTCTCAAATGCATAGACAGCCTGGTGATCATGATGTTATTCAGAAGGAAAAAGAAGCTGCTGCCACCTTTTATTCTCTCCAAAAAGCTAGGGTTTCCTTCCTTCAAAGCTAAATCTGTGTGGCTAGCTGAGGGTGATGAAAACTCTGCTTTCTTTCATAGGTAAATCAAGGCCAGGAATGTGCATAATAAGGTTTTTCAGATTAAAGATGTCCATGGTACTCAGCATTGTGAGCCTGATGCTATTGAAACTGCCTTCCTGGATTATTATCAGCAGTTGTTGGGTACTTCTACTCCTGTCCATAATGTCCATGTCCCTACTGTCAGGACTGGTAAACTCATTAATCCTCAACATATTTCTGAGTTGCTTAGGCCTATTAGTATGGAGGAGGTTAAAAATTGCATTTTTTCTATTCCTGCTTCTAAGTCACCAGGTCCTGATGGCTACACAAGCCAGTTCTTCAAGGATTCCTGGGAGATTTTGGGGAAGGATATCTTCTATGCTATCAACAATTTTTTCTCTACTGGTAAACTTTTGAAGCAACTTAACAGCACAAACATTACTCTTATCCCAAAAATACCTAACCCTAGTAGTGTCACTGATTTTAGACCTATTGCTTGTTGCAATACTATCTATAAATGTATTGCAAAACTCTTGTGTGCTAGATTGGGGAAGGTATTGCCTGATATTGTGGATTGTAGTCAAGGTGGATTCATTCAGGGGAGGAATATTGTTGAGAATGTCTTAATCTGCCAAGACTTAGTGAGGCTTTATAGAAGAAAATCTGCTTCTCCTAGATGTCTTGTCAAAATAGACCTGAGGAAAGCTTATGATTCTGTGGAGTGGGATTTTTTGCATCAAATGCTTCTTGCTTTAAAGTTCCCTCAGAAATTTATTGACCTGGTTATGGTGTGTGTTACTACTACTTCCTATTCTTTATCCTTGAATGGCAACTCCTTTGGTTATTTTCATGGTAGTAGGGGTTTGAGACAAGGTGATCCACTATCACCCCTTCTATTTACCCTTTGTATGGAGTATCTTTCCAGGGTTTTAAAAGTGGTGGGGCAACAGTCTGACTTCCATTTCCATCCTCTTTGTGGTGCTATTCAACTTAATCATCTACTTTTTGCTGATGATTTGCTTTTATTCTCTAAAGGGGATGAGCTCTCAATCATGTGGCTCTTAAGATCTTTTGCTACCTTTTCTATGGCTTCAGGACTCTGTCTCAATAAAGATAAATCTGAAATATACTTTAATGGGATGACTCAAGGTGCTATGAGCTCTATTTTACAAGTTTCTGGTTTTAAGAGGGGTGTGCTCCCTTTTAAATACCTGGGAGTGCCTATTTCGTCTAGGAAGTTAACTAAGGCTGATGGGATGAAGCTTACTGATAAAATTACTGCAAGGATCAGATCCTGGGGGGCTAAACATTTATCCTATGCATGTAGACTAACCCTTGTGAATTATGTCCTCTCTGGGTTACACTCTTATTGGTCCTCTATCTTCTTGATCCCTAATGGTATTCTTAACAAAATTGATGCCATTTGTAGAAATTACCTTTGGGGGGGTAAAGATTCTTATGTGTCTGCTCCTAATGTTAAGTGGGAAAGCTGCTGTACCCCTAAAGAAGAGGGAGGTCTGGGTCTCAAAGCTACTAAAACCGGGAATAAGGCTTTATTGGGCAAGTATGTTTGGTGGTTGGCTTCTAAAAAAGATCACTTGTGGGTGAGGTGGGTTAATCATGTCTATATGAAGGGTTGTGATTGGGCTAGATATTAGCCACCTGTGGATTGTAGTTGGTCCTGGCGTAAGATTGCTCACCTTTTCAAACTTTTTGCTCCTGCTTACTCCTCTGGAATGTGGCTTGGTAAGGATGCTCCTTATAAGGTCATGGATGAGTACAACTGGCTCAGGACTGCCCAGCCTAAGGTTAGTTGGTATCGTGCTTGCTGGAATAATCTCAACATCCCTAAGACGTCTTACATTTATTGGGCAGCAATGAAAAATAGACTCATGACTAATGACAGACTGATCAGAATGGGAAGTAGTGTGATTCCTGATTGTTACTTGTGTGGCAGCAACCCAGAGACACACAATCATTTATTTTTTGACTGTTGCTTTAGTACTCACTGCATCAGAGTTCTTCAGCAGTACCTGCACAAGACATTCCCTGCTACTGGCTTGGCTAGTTGGTTTACAAGACACCATGGTGGCACTATTTTGCAGAAGAGGATTATATGTGCAGCACATGTTGCTGTTCTTTATGCTATTTGGAGGGCTAGGAACAAGGCTAGGCTGGATGGGCTGGTGATCAAGCCTGATTTTCTGGTCAAGCAGGCTCTTAAGGATGTGATTGCGAGGTTCTGGGCAAAGAATACAGGAGTTGTTTCTAATAGAGAAGGGGCCTGGTTGGCTTCTATTTTGTCTTAAAATTCTGTTGTCTGTTCCTTGTATGTTGAGTAGGTAGCTTTACTTGCATTTTTGTGTAATTGTGGGAGACTCTATTCTTTGATTTATATATACTAACCTTTCACCAAAAAAATAATTTAAACTAATCACAAACAATGAGTATTCACAATGTTCAACTTGTAGGAAACATAAATGGAGAAAGCATTTCGTTGGAAACAACATGAAAAAGAGTAAAAATGGAGACTTTCCTATTGAGACAATTCAACAAACAAGTAGTATGCAAGAATTACATATAAGAGAGAAACTTGGTGTAACATGGCCCAACAACTACTTCCTAAGCATAAAGATCCTCTCTTTTCTTCCCTCAACAATTACTCAACAACTTTCATAAGATGGTGATTACTTGCTCCTACGTTAGAGTAGTTAATCCTACCTATATGAGCACCCAATTGAAAACCACAAGAGGGCTTACACACAAGAGCATTAAGATCAATTCCAAACAAAAGAAGTCAAGATTAATCCTTTAGGAGGCTTAATCAAACTAACCCATGGATCAACATGCAAATTCCACTCACAAAGATACAAACTTTAAACCAAATTCATAAAGATGCAAGCTTGCTACAAGGATTGCAACAGTAAGACAATTAACATGCAAGGTTGAGCATTCCTAACACAATAACATCGAACATAAACATGAATTTCAAGGAATATGTAATAATTATTAAGGAAAGATTGAGAGATTCTTACAAAACTTAAGGAAAGTAGTGTCTACCAAATTACACCAAGCAAAAGGTCTAGCCTTCCATAACCATAGATGAATCTAAGATTAATGGAAATATTGACTTCAAAAGCAAACCAAAGATTACAACTTTTCTCCAAAATACCAAGTTCTTCCTTAACATACAAGTTTTTGATTATTCAATAATGATGTTGATTTTATGGTAAGGAGGTTCTCTCTAAGATCTCAAAATGTGGGTATTTATATCCTTGGCTCTTGGGTTTAGGTTAAGGCAAAATTGGGCTTCAAAATAGAGAATCACGATACTTTTAGACAGTAGAATGCGCAGGCTGCGGTTTTCAGCCTTGCAGTGCGTTTTTGCGAGAGCCATGTTTCCTTCGTTTCTTGGACAAATAAGGCGTGTGACCTACCGTTGGAAAGCTAAGATCACAAGCTTTCACTCCACTTGGCCTTGCATCGATATGAGGTATGAAACTCGAGATACTCATTTGAAATTAACCCTTGTGAAACCGAGTTTTCAATTCTTCATTTTGGCTCTTGTTTGTGCATGTCAAGGCTTCAATTCTTTCTTTTACTTGATTTTCTTGACTTTGCACTTATTCCCTTGGCTTACCTTTTGCTCTCCTTCTTTGCCTTGGTAGACCGTGGCTCGGGTTTGACTTCTAATTCGGTTTCTACATAACGGTTTCTTCACCTCAACTTATCATCATGAAACACATGAACTACCCTTGAGATGCAAATGCTAAAAACAAGTTCAATTGACCCAAGTTACAACCAAAGTAATTGGCTGGAAATATAACGATTAGCACTCAAAATCGGATTCACAACATATTTATTCAACTAAAATTACCTAATTAAGCCGACACTATTTGACTCTATCAAATACTCCCACACTTAGACTTTTGCTCGTCCCGAGCAAAACTCGGAACAACCAATTGCATAAGTCCATAGGCGAGCATGTGTTTAAATGACCACTCTTCCCTAACACGGGACCGTTATTGCAACGACGGTTGTTAAATATATACCACAGTTGTACAAATAACATGCGACCGTTATATAACATCAAGAACCGTTATAAAATATTCTAAGAAGCCGTTGTTAAATCTTAAGAACGGTTTCAAATCCGTTGTCGTAGTTTACTATTGACAACGTCATATCGTTCTAAAACCGTTGTTAAATATTATATATGATAACGGTTCATTTCGTTATCTTATTTAATTGAATGTCAAAATTTAACAACGACTTTATTGCGTGCAAAACCGTTGTTATATTCATCTGTTGACAACGCTATGTAACCGTTATCTATTTATATTGATGAAATTTTGTCAACGGTTCTGCTTAAATAAACCGTTGTAAAAGTTCTGAACTCGACAACGGTTATCGTTCGTTATGTTATATTTTTGGCGGTTTGAATGGGAGGGAAAATATGTGAACGGTTATTTATCTAAATAAAACCGTTGTCAAATAATTGTTTGCAACGGGTTGTTTTTAACCGTTATCGTTTTTAATTTTTTTTTAAAATGATTTTCGCACATTCTAGCAAATTTCTTTGAAATGCTATTTTTTCAAAGAATTTGTAGATCTCTTTGAAATGCTATTTTTCAACTTCTGTGAAAAATAGCATTCTTCTCAAATGTGTAGTGCAAAAATTCAATCCTGTATCAAAATATTACACCCCGCAATCAATTAAACCCAGTTTAAAAACAGTACAAACAGGATGATCAATAGCCAAAACACAACTGCTATTGAGAAAACAAAAGAAACCAATACACAATGGATCTATATATACACACTCGTACATAGAGCATGAGAAAACTATTGAGACCTCGCTAATGAAACAACATAACTGGCCCACATATTTCTCATCTGGTTGATGTCCTCTGGCGAATATTCCGGGGTTTTGTTGAGTATTTGTGGAAACTACAATAGAAAATATACATAATCAAAATAGATATAATGCATGGAAGTATATAGAATTGAACTCAATTTATATCTGAAATAGTTTTTAAATCACACTAACCCATATCGGAATGGTAGATAGTTTTCTGTTGATAACCTCCCACATGGACTGGCAAACGTAAAAGGCGCATTGTTTGTCGTCTGGTGCTTTAGGAGACTATTATATAAATCACACACAAATCAGCTGAATTAGTTAATCAACCTCTTGCATAAACATTAATTAAATGATACGAGTAGTTATTAAGAATACACTTACTAATGGCGTGATAAAATTGGGAACATCGTCACTTTCATATTTCCCAAGTGGACATAATCTTTTTTTTTGCTTAAAAAACACTAAATCATAAATATACACACATGCCATTATTATTTGCTTATATATATGTCTCAAGTCATACAATAACAAATGACATTATGGAAGGTTGTAAACTTACTCAGTTATCATCCTTACACAACTGTCAGAGGGTTTGCCTTCGCGAGAGTCAATCCAGTACACTGTTTTTGTTTCCACTTGGATTGCCAGTAGCACCCAATGCTTCCTATTCAATTTGGGACATTGAACTGTTAGTTCATTTACACGCATTTAAGCATGTTAATAATAAATTTATAGAACCGTGATTCATTACAATAATCATGTATTATACATACATATTCTCATTGTAGGGGGAAAGCCATAGTTTTTTAGACGACATCAACCGAAGAGCGATACTATTGATTTGTTCTTCGTATGAAATTTTGTGCACAAAGAACGCCTTAGGACTCAATAATCCGTAGGTGTGAAATGGGAACTTCCACTCAGCGATCTGATTATTCAGGTACCTATTACACCACATGGAATGAAAAATGTTATTGTAATTGATAATTTTAACAAACATCATCATTCCTAAATGGAAATGACTAAATAGTTTTATTAATAAAACTCACTTCATCCAAATCAAATTGTGAACAACATCTAAATTGTCAAGGTCGGCAAATTCCATCAGTTGCTTCGGGTCCAGTACGGCTATATCAGATGCGCCCATAATTTCCTCTTCAATGTTAATCATGACTACATCCCCTCTAGGCGACTTCTTTACAGTCAGGTTGTGCAAAGCCATCAACGAAGCAGTTTTCATTTTTTTTCTTATATTCACACGGTTGATAATAAGAATCATAAGCAGGCTTGACTGCAACAACTTCTGTTGACGTAGTAGTAATTGCTTTAGCTGTTGCCATGACTTTGCTTAACTTCTGCAAATGTACTTACGATGTGTTAATATTCGTACCCTAATATATTTAAAGAACAAGTAATAATTAACGTCTGCGTATAGGTAACTCGGGGATGACAACATTGATGAGGTTGTTAGGCCATTGCACATAAGAGCTTAGGGCTTCTTTCAAATAAGTGATCTCCTCATTAGGAAATGGTACTTTTACTTCCCCATACTCGTCTTTATATAATTGGGACACTTCCACTTTACTGCAATTGTGACGAAGGGGTATACCATGAACCTTAACTTGTTGAACCCGGTCGTAAGCGAACACGTATCCCCTTGCAACAATAACTTTCTGTTTCCCCTGTAAATAGAACAGACGACAAGCCACGTTGCAATCGCCCTTCACGACATCTTTAATCAATTAGTACACATACATTCACTACCTTTAATAAATTTCATAAGTAAAAAACGTGTACTGAGATGAATAATTATAAACTAGCAGCTATTACCTTTTTCGGTGTAGAGAAGAATGTTTGATCATCAACTACCTCAATCTCTTCCCGTGTCACGGCCTTCCTGGCTTCCTCTTCCTCTTCAAATGCCTGATATCGATCCTCAGCTCCCACTCGAGTCTCCTTTGGCATTTCCTTCTCCCTTGCCATGTCCTCCTCGACTTCCGTCTGTACATTAACACTTGTCCATATAACACGTACTGATTTTCCAAATAATATAACACATTCTATATATATGTATATATATAAATATATATATATATATATATATATATATATATATATATATATATATATATATATATATATATATATATATAGAGAGAGAGAGAGAGAGAGAGAGAGATAGGTTCAGGTAAGTCCACAAATTTGGTTGAGTCCCTAAGTCCCATTCTTAGCCAATCATTTTTGAGTGTAACTTTACTGATTTATGAGTGTAACTTTAGCCATTTAATGATTTGTAAGTGTATCTTATCTTTTAAGGCCAACTTATATACACAAATTTGAATTTGTAAATTAAAATTTATATAGTTTTAACAAAAATCTATGTAACTTTAGTGTCTTACGAATGTAACTTTAGTCGTTGGGAGTGTAATTTTAGTCGTCGGAGTTATAACTTTTGTAATATGGTGGTTTGTATGTAAAACTTTGAGTTTATATACTTTTATGAGTGTAATTTTAGTCATTTGAGGTGTAATTCTAGCCGTGAAAAATGTAACTTTAATCATGTGGTGATTTTTATGTATAAATTTGAATTTATATACTTTTCCGAGTGTAACTTTAGTCTTTGAAGTCGTAACTTTAGTCGTTGAAGTTGTAACTTTAGTCGTATAGTAGTTTAATGTAAATTTTTGAATTAATATACTTTTCTATTGTAAAAGTAGAGTGTAACTTTAGTCCGATACGAGTGTAATTGTAGTCCGATACAACTGTAACTTTAGTCTGATAAGGCTGTAACTTTAGTTCGATAGCTTGTAACTTTAGTTCGTCAAGTGTGTAACTTTAGTTCGCTAAGTGCGTAACTTTAGTCCGACAAGAAGCTAATTCAACCATGACCACCACCACCACACTCGCTGTTTTCAGATCGCCAACCACAACAATTTCAATAGAGCCGTCACAAAAATTTCAATTGAAAAAAAAAACTTAGATCTGCGCCACCACCAACAATCGACATTAACACCAACCATCACCAACACCAACGCCGCCAACAACATCAATGCCCACCCAAGCCAACCACCATCAGCCAACCAAAAAAAATGAAAAAAGAGACGAGAAAGGAAGTAGATCGTTGCCAGCGTGGATCGAAAACAACACTAGCCACCATAAAACCCATCAATCACGGCACCACCAGGAAAAAAAAATTGAGAACTGAAAAAAACAAACCAAAAACGAGATCTTAAAAGAAGTGAGTGAATGGCGGCGGCGTAGGCAGCAGGTGACGACGGTGGGCAGCGTGGTGTGTGGGCTGAGAGCGGCGAGTGGTGGAGAAGAAGAGGCGAATCTGGGTGTTGTCGGGTGGACGGAGTTGTCGTGGTGGTGTTGAAGGGTGGACGGAGTGAAGAGAGGGGGGATGTGCGCTGCTAGTGGTGGCTGTTGGTGGGTCGTTGCCGGCGAGCCATGGTGGTGGTCGGAGGAATAGAAAAGTAGAGAGAGGGGTGAGGAGCATTTAGAGAGAGAGATGAAAATGGGAGGTAGTGTTGTGATTAGGGTTTGTTTGCCTTTTATACCTCAGCCTTTTATTTTGTTTAAATCTCAACCATTCATCATTTTGATCTAAGGGCTTAAAATAGGACTTATGGACTCAACCTAAAAGGGTGGACTTACATGACCCCTTCTCTCTCTCTCTCTCTCTCTCTCTATATATATATATATATATATATATATATATATATATATATATAGATTTAGGATCGGGTGAGAACAAACATTCGGTGAGAACGGTGAGAACGATCACCCGCCATTAGATTAAAATAAATCCACTGGTCCTTATTTAATAAAAAAATCCCACACAACTGAACACACTCACCATTCATCCTCTCTCAGACCTAAAAACCACCGACATATGGACTTCCAGTAAAACCACCTTGACATCGGCGGCATCACCGGCGAACTGGCTACTCACCGACGATACCTTTGACCCCTCATTATCGCCGCACTCCACAGAGTCCACACGACTATCTCCTTCAACCGACGGCAAACGACAAGTCTCCCGCAACAATTACGTCACCGACTTGAGTTTGTCGATAACCCATTTCCTTTTGTACTCTCACTGCTCTTTCCTTCGCCAGACACCAATTAACATCTGCCGAACTTCTATGGTTACTCTCGCACACCATTGCGGAAGGTAACTCAGGCACATAGGCACACCGCCCTTACCTGAACTCCTCTTCTTCATTTGTTTCACATCTATTTTAATGTATCGAAACTAATATTTGATGTATCTAACAACTATTTTAATGTATCTTATCATAGATACACAAAATTACATACTAGATACATTAAAATAGGTTTGAGATACATCAGTTTAGAAACCGGATACATTATTTTGTGTACCATAAAATGCGCCGGCAACCAGATAAAGCTTGACGAATCATGTGGTTCTCCTGTAAGTCCAGATCTGCGCTTAATTATATCACACCAATTTTGTCACAACAAATGGAAAACACAATTACTCAATTCTCACAAACATTTTCGAAATCATTCAAATTATAGCTGATAATCAACCCAGAAATTTAATTAACAGACATCATGATCATCGACATTCATCGATTAATACTAAGAAAGGAGTGGAGGAGAAGCAGAGAGAAAGAAAAAGTACGAAGGCGAATGAAAATGATCGAGTCATCGAGAAACACGCGACGGTACACACCATCGCCGGTGGTAACTCAGGCACACCGCCTTTACCTGTATTTTAACGTATCAACCATTGATACACACAATTAGTTTGTAGATACAATAAAATAGTTAGTAGATACAATAAAAATGGTTTGTAATACATCAATTTAATTGGAAACCAAATACAGTAATTGGATTTCAGTCAAACTTTGTATTGATTTATAAAGAAAATGAAAAGGAACCAAATAGACTCCAAATACCACTTCTGTCAGGGCTCACCGGCGCATAACTGACAACCAGACAAGATGCTAGAACAACTCCGGCGACGGATGATTCCTCATAATCGTTGCTCGCCGACGTCATTCGTTATCGAAAAAATGAATTGTGTTTGTTGTGAGTGGAACCAGATCTATCATCAGGCATGCGTCATCGTTATTGAGGAAACTCGTCGGAATCGTCTGAGTGGTCGATAATGGCTCGACGCCCCACCTGAATCAGATCCATCGATGGCCGTCGTCACCTCGGTGGACGAGAAAGGAGGAGGAGGAGGCATTTGCGCAAGGGTTGGGTGCGGGTGTTAATTTCATGTGCGCCGGCGATGTGGCTCTGTGCTCCGGCGGCGATGTCGCCAACGAATGATTTGATTGAAATCTGTGAGAGTGTTAGTTTTATGATGAAGGAGAACTTATTAATACAAGGTAAGGTTAGAGTTTGTTGTGTGCAGTTAGTTACACGCGATTTGTTAGTGAATTTATATGTTTAATACGTTCTCACCGTTCTCACCGAGTGTTCGTTCTCACCGGATCTTGACTATATATATATATATATATATATAAGACATAAATATTATTACCTCTTTTTCCTCCTCCTCCTCCTCCTCCTCCTCCTCCTCCTCCTCCTCCTCCTCCTCCTTTGCTTCCTTTATGACTTCTTGAACCATATCCAACTCTTTTTCTGATGGCTTTTCCCTAGTTTCCAACATTCTCATCATCAACCTGGCTATTTTATGTAGCTGTGTAGTAGAAATTAATGTCAACATATATAGTTATAAATTACGTTGGTTCAAATACATTATTTATAGATTACCTTCTTGGAATCATCACCACTTCGAGTAGTTTTCCCAAAATACTTACTGATACCAACATGCGTCGATACCCCTCTCACACGACCTAGATGCTCTGATTTGCCGATTGCCCTAGCAAGAATGTCATCACGCCCTTCAGGCTTCCATTTTCCTTTTTGTACCTCCTTCTCACAGATCCTCTACATACACATAAACCATTAAGCAACACACAATTATATAACTCCGACTACCAGTGGTAGAAGTGACATATTTATTCAAACTTACAATTTTCTCTTTGATGTCCTTATCATATTCAGTTTCCGTCTTTCCATTCTTAGGAGTGTGACCTACGTCGTGACAACTGAGTTTTCCATGCTTTGCCTACAATTCATTCATCATATTGATATCCTCTCAAAATATGTATGATTACTATGAACATATATAATATCCGACTAAAACACCTAATAGTCTAATATTTTAAGAATTATGTACTTACAAGTTTCTTCTTAATCAATCTATAACCACCCCGGGAGCTGTAAAAGACGGTCTTTTTCATTGAAATGTTCGCCTTCTTCCTCTCACTCATAGCCTTCATCAAATAAAAATTGTATCAAGAAACGTAAGCATGACCAAACACTAAACTAAGTATACTTCTTTACTTATTATTATTAAGTTACCTTAAACTTGTCAGACTGCCTATAAGCGATATAGCTATCCCAATGGTCTTGACTGACATACAGATACTTCTTTGTTGGTGGGTGTCTGATCATCTCCCCGATTTCCTTGTTGAACAAGTGCTTCTCAGCAATCTTTAGCTTCCAAGAACTGAGGGCTTCCTCCGTCTTTGTTTTTAGGTACTTATCATACTTTTCGGGGACAACGTAAGCTAACTGCATATATGATGAGCATAGTTGGTACAAGTGTTTCGGCTAATACACATATCAAGTAGTAACTTAATTTCAGCAAAATATTTATTATTGTATATACATACCTTTATTCTGTTTATTAGCATGGTGTTTCGTATTTTACTCAGTTGGTTTATACGCGGCGTACCGAGAGGCACATACTGTTTTACACAACAACCAATCCAACTCGCAAAATACCCGGCATACTCACCATATGGCAGCCCCGTATATTTATCCCATTGTAAAGGATTAGGTATCTTTGAATTTATTGCTTCTAGGGAAACCATGTGGCGCATTAGACCCGCAGTGTGTTGCAAATTATTCTCATCACCTGAGTCGTTGCCTGGTGCATTTCCATTGTTTCTTTTCCACTTTTGGACCATATCTAAAGCAGAAATTAATAAACAAATAATAACAATGCATACGTATAAAAACAAAACAAATCTATCGAGAGGAAGGTTTATTACTTCTTTAAAGAGGAGAATCCGGATTGATCTGGCTGCGGCAATGACGATGATGACGATGACTGCGACGGTGATGGGGTAGGCTGGTGGTTGAGGGGAAGCTCAATGTTTGAGAATATTATGTGAGGGAGGGGAAGCTCAATGATGGTAGAAGCGAGTTGTTGTTCACTCCATCAAACACATTTATATTTCTCAACAAACAACTAGTTGGTGGTTAAGTCGAGGTCGATCCATGGGATGGTGTGCTTTGGGTTCTAAGTCTATATATCTCAATTTATGCTAGTGTCACAATTGATTTGGGTTGATGATTCTAATCTAATAATAGCAATGGAAAGTAAACAAGCAACAAAAGGAAGGATGTAAATAAATGACTAAAAGTGCTAGGATATTGTAGATACCTCATTTCTGCACCTCCCGCAAACCACCCGGTGATGATTGGGCCGCATGTTTGGTACACGGAACGATTTATGACAATTCATAAGTTTATCGTCAAGTGATAGCTCAAATACTTGTGTCTACCTCATAGTCGTCATCTACGCGCTAATACGGTCGTTTTGACAGTAATTAGAGTACATTTGGAGTCCGGGTCAAAAACCGTCTTCATTTTCTAAATAACAGTTTAAAATGCCGAGTCAGAATGTTCTGGAATGTTCCGGATATTTCTATTCTATATTTTCCAATCTTTTAATCTTTGGTTAAATATATCCCGAAATTATCATATAAGATATTAAGGAAATAAGATCAATCCGCAATTCCATAATAAAAACGCGGAAATCTTTCTTCCGCAGGAGGAAACCACTGAGGAAAGGACGCAGCAGGTGCTGCGCCTCTTCCTCAATCCTTTTTTGCGTATTTTTCGTTTCTTTTCGAGATTCACTTCCAAAGTTTCTCCGAAACCCTAATTCCGTCGTGTGATTAGTATAAATAGAGACCTTCGGTCTTACATATTTCTCACGCGAGTGTCCGCCCTTCTCTTCTCCCTTTGCATAATAAACCACGTTCTTACTTTTCGGCGTCTACGTGCTTGAACTTTCGACCACGTAAGCTCGGATCTTTCTGAGTACCAGCCTCGTTTTGCATGACCGGCCAATTTGACCAACTCCACATCAATCAACTTTAATCAATCTTATTCGTTTTCCTCTTAGAGGGCACTTTCGTCGTACATTCGAGTCGAGCAATCACTGAACATTAACTTAGTCAATCTCGTTTCGTGAAACATGTAAGTCTAAGGGTGTTAATCCTTCTTTTATTTATTGTTCATTATTTTTGTAATCATCATTGTAAGATTTACGTCGAAAACACACTTAAAACCGATTTATAAAACCTTATTTTAAACCCTTTTTATGGATTATCAGGAGACAAACGTCGAGAAAGGACGCAGCAACTGCTACTCCTCTTCGAAGGGACGCAGCACCTGCTGCGCATCTTCCTGAGGCTGCCGCAGTTCCTGCTTCCTTTCTTCTTCCTTCGTCTTTTGTTCGTCTCATTGTTTTTGCTTTGTTATCAATTGTCCATATTTCTTTTAACATAATCATTTGAGTATGATAATTTTAACATGTTAATTATTATTAATTAATTCATCTTTCAAAATCCCGACTTAAACCCCTTATAATTCATATTTGCGGGTTTTCGTCATTAAAATCAATTCGGATTTTTAGAGATTCGATTCATCGATATTGAGTCTCTGGAATTCATCATTGATATATTTGCATCTGTTGTTTATTATCATCATCATTAGTTCGTTATTAATAACCTGTTTAACCTAATTAATTCATTTAGTTTGTTTAATCCGTTATTAGCCTTTTAATTAATTCGTCTTGATTAATTTTGTTCATGTTTTACTGTTTTTATGACTCAATCATATGTAAATAATCTGTTAAACAACTTCTACCCGAGTCAAATATTATTAATCAAGCATTAAAATCACCCACAAACATTAACAATTTGCAATTCCGGCTTCACAGCCAGAACTGAACTCAGGAACAGACGCAACGACTGCTGCGCCTCTTCCAAAGGACGCAGCTCCGCTGCGCCTGTTCCGGGTTGAGTTCTGTCTCTGAACTCCCATTTCTGCTTTGACCTAGTTTATTAATTACGTATTTTATTAACTATTACTCGTATTATCACCCTTTAATCTGTTCGTTCATTTATTTATTCCTTCTTTTCTCAAATCATCCGTTTTAAATGTATTTTCGACGTAAATCCATTAACCCGATGTAATTATTGTAATTTTATTGTATTTCTTTTATCGTATTGCTTGTATGCCTTCACATGCCATCAACCTAAATTTATACTTTGACCCAATTGTATGATTAAACTACGTGATAACCGACTTAGTATTAATTCACATGCTAGGATTAATCTAATGGATGTTGCATTGCATGCATATAACCTTCAACATATCGAGTATAGATAATTTCCCTAATCATTAGTAGAGGCCGCTATCGAGGCGGGCGAGATTAGGTGTTCGATCAAAAGAGCTTCCTAATACGTACCCTCACCCCTTACTCCAGATCTCTGTGAACACCCGTGTTATTTGGCATCCAGGAGAGTCATTCTAGACATAGAATGCTAAGGGTAACGAGTTCTTAGTGTGTATGTCACTACTTTGTGTCTTGACATGACACGAGGTATTCGAACGGTTTCCAATTTTCCACAATAAATTGGTGGCGACTCCACAAATGCATAGAAAGCTTGCTCGCTTTTCACCCCCGTGGGCCCGCGTCCACAGTTTGGCGACTCCGCTGGGGAATAATACACTTACGTGTAGCCAAGGGTGAAACTTGAACAAGGTTAGGGAATAGTTTATACGAGACAGTTGTCGGTTGTCATAACTCGGTCTTCCTAGATCGTTTGTTCGGCCTTCCTAGGCCCAACCCAACCCATTCGACCAATCGTCCCGTCTAGACGGTCCAAATTCTTATTTGGACCTAAGGATGGATAGCGATTGACTTCAACCATACCATGGTACTTACTCCTGTTTGTATCAAGGACTTTCACTACTCGAGGAAATGGACTAGGAATCGGCCTTACTCTTGTTGGGTACGAGCCTCTCCACAGACCCCATTTCAAAATCTGTGTAATAAAAAAACCAAAAAAAAACCAAAAATAAAAACCAAAATAAAAAACAACCAAAAAAACAAAAAAAATGTGTTCTAATCAAAATATTTTTCAAACCATTTAAATGTAATTGTGTAAATTCAATTGGGCTAAGTTAAAGTTAAAGTTCAAACCGACTATGTCCTAGTCCGAACTCTGTAAAGTTATAAACCCGACTTTTCCTACTTTTTGGGTCTTTTCAAATTCGAGTCAAGTCCTAAGGCGTCACGCCGTCATTTTGGACCCCCTACCCCAATTCAGTTAGGGTCTAAACATTTCCACACTTCGACTCACGCACTCGAGGCTAACACATCAAGTCATTCCAAAATCGATCTCTTGAATTCTCCTAGTATACGTTTGGGACACACCTACCCGAACCTCGAGTCAAGTCCCTCTTAAAACATGCGTCTTAGAATCACGTGTCATCAATCCCGTCAATCAAGTCCACCATACAAATGTCACTCTGTCAAAGTCAACACTCGAGTCTAAAATTACAGTCAAGCACTGTGAATTCAAACACGAGAAGTCACTCACGACATTTCCTGGATTCACAAGTCAAGAGTCTAGTCATCGCGTCTCGCCGTATATCCTTTGTTTGTTGCTCTAGTATGCGTGATCCCACGTCAAATCAAGTTGTAATACGCATCATTTTCTTCTCGGTAGGAATTCTGCAATTTCTAATGAAAGTGTTCAAGAGCGTTTATATGTCGACGTCGAAGAACTAAGGGCTGCAGTCATTAAGATTCAGGCCACCGTCAAAGATTTGAGCACTCGTGTCATCCATATGGAAAACAAGATAGATATGATGAAACCTTTACCTCGGAATCACATATGAAGTAGCTCTACAAAGACTAGTTCCCCGAGGAAAACTTCATCCAATTGGTCCAACCCCGGACCCCGAAAAGATATTGCCTAGATGGAAGGGCAATTCATATTTTCAGTACCATCGAGGTAGGGGACACGATACTGAGATGTGCTATAAGCTAAAGCATATTATTCAGGATATGATCGAGGATGGCAAGCTTCCGATGCCACCATTTGTAGAGCAATTTGATGGGACCGACCCTCTTGGGTCTAACAGCACTAAACACGATGAAGAATCATTCCTGGACTTTTCTAATCTCCTCGAGCCTTGTGATGACAAAGAAATCAAAGTGCTGAAGGAGGACGATGTCCAAAGTGGAATGCTCATGCTTTCCAAGATAGAGGGAGCCATTGATACTCTAAACTCTCGGCTTTCCAACATGGGGAATCAATTTGCTGAAATGGATAAGAAGCTTGAGACCCAATCTTTCAAGATGAAAATTATCCAGACAAACCCTCAACTTGACAGTCCTAAAGAGAAAACGATAGGCGGGCAATCTATTCTTAGTTCTTCTCATCCGGGAATCAAAATCAACAAAGGCAACCTCATGGACCCTTCGTCAAAGAAACCTAACGACTCTCCAAGGTCATTTACAAAGGCTTCCGAAAATAAGGGCACACCTCCTAGGAAATTTACCAACATTGGTATTAGATATGCCAATGCCCTTCAGAAACTCATGGAACAACGAATGTTGAAGCCTATAGGACCTACGCCTAACCCAGAGAAGAAATCCAAGTTATGGGATGAGAATGCCTACTGCAAATACCATAGAGGCAAAGGGCATGATACATAGAAATGTTACAAATTAAAACATGTCATTCAGGATATGATCGAAAGTGGGAGGTTGTCCCTCTCAACCTTTAACCCACAAGGTAGCTTAGGCAATCCTCATGGACATGCCGCTCAGGAAACTCTTCTTGACTGTTATCCTTCCAGTGTTCCCAATGATGAGGATGAGGTGCTCAAATGGGTGAATGCTCAAAGTCAGATGCCAAAGCCAGTTGCTGGAAGAGAAAATGTTCAAGCATTGGCCAATGATTACGAGTCTGGATCCAAGATCGCGTCAAAGTCCGAGTCCGAGTCCGAGTCTTAGGCTTTCTATCTCATATTTGTTCTAGTGTTTTTCTTCTTATCCATTTCCATTCCTAGTGACAACCTGGGGGCTGTCCCACGAGTCACATGTCTTCTCGATTCTATGTTAAATACATTCATTATCCATTTAAATAAAAGTACAATTCTCTATTCACATGTTCTTCATATATTTTATCCTTTTCCCGTGACAACAAGAATTGATTTAAGACATTTTAAAACGAACAAAAACACATGCTAAGTCAATGTGAGTGCACTTAGATGATGTTCCGTTCTATGCTATAGAGGATCCGAAACTCCGTGTTCCTTTCTTACCTATTCCATGTCTGGCAATAGAAACCTTGCTATAACTCTGGTTTAGGACGAGCATATCTCAAGAGATTCTAGGACGAATCTAGACCGTCTCCCTTGTTAACAATCCATGACTGAGGGCAAGCCCATTCCCCACAATAAACAACCTGTTTACTAAAAAACCAACCCATTTCACACCAAAGGTGCTAGTCTGACCCAAATCCATGGTAGCAAGCAAATCCAAGACGATACGAGCCATGATAAAAAGACAAAGGCTCAATCAAGAGAAATGAACCAAGATCAATATCCAAGACAAAAGAGTCAAAAGAACAAGGCTCAATCAATCAAACAAGTCAATGTCAATATCCAAAGTCAAAGTTGTCTTCAAAACCTGAATCAAGAATCTGAGCAAAAAGACGAGATATATTCAAGATAAAGAATCCGAGTCTGAATCAGAGAACAAGCGTGAAATCAAATACAGAATGCTGCTGAATTCTATATAGAATCAAGACATCAATGAAGATGGTCAGCTAGCACCCTCGCTTAGCCTTTCATACATTACACACCCTAAGTCCTTCTCGAGACCGTTACAGAGAGATAGTTAGGAATTTTGAAAATCCTCTCAAGCTCGTCAAGTATACCCATCCTTTAGGGCCAAGACATGGAAATTTGATCCCACGTCATTTTAGCCTACCTTTATGTGCCCAGGCTACATCAAGCCAAGAGACTCCATTTCCAAGCCATATTACAAGCCATGACCCCATAAAGCCTTAATTCCACAAAATTAAACTCCAGAGATTTGTTCGTCAAAGCCTCTTATTACCGAGCTCCACATTCCAAATATCCAATCCAGTTTCACCTTAACCCAGACATGGAATCTTCAAATACTTTTCTACCTAGAACGGGACATACCCAATTAATCCTTAGGGTCCACTTTTAGGTGTGCTCACGCGACAAGGAATTTTTTTTTATACAAAATAAGTTATAATCTTTGGTCTATGATCATAGGGAGTTATCTCAAATCGATTCTTCGAGTCACCAAAGGAATACACCCTTGTGACCCATGCACTTTAAGGTCCTGACAATATAAGCTTAGGCACACACTTGAACTACGAGCATGGTTTGATTTCACCTATTCACATGGATACGAGGGCAATCCTTTCTTACACAAGAAGGATACAACCACAACACCCAAATAAAATTAACCAAACCTCAGAACTACGATATGGTTTGATTTCACTTCACGTGAATACGTAGGCAGTCCTCATGGACACAACCAGCCAAACCATCAACGTTCAACTTTCAATTATCAACCAACTCAACCACCAAACTTTCGACCTCAAATACCATCCCTTTCCATTTCACAACCTTCCAACCACAATTTCCAGTTATACCTCTATACTAGGGAGTCCTCCTTTTTGTCGCCCAGTCTCATCTTTTTACAAAAATCTAGAGTTATCTTCTCATCCTGGGGGCTTCTCTTCCGAGATGCCACCCTTCCTTTATTCCTCTAGCTAGTGCTCGGTCCGGACGATGACAAAGGTCTTAAATCGATTCTCCAAGTTATCGTGCCTCAAGAGGGGTCTATTTTACAGCAAGCGGCAGCAAAACACGTTCAAATAGACATCTGCTCCACGGCTCATGCCTTGCATTTATATGTCCCCATCATTCTTGTGATTCTGCTACCTTTGGAACTGATAGGCATTGTCACCCACACTTGGCTAGGGGTTGCGCATACTTAGGCAAAGTTATCTGTGCATCGTGTCAGAGTCATCCCTGTGTCGCGTCAGTCAAACCTAAGTCTATATTTTGCGTCCGTATAAGGTCTATGTCATGTCAAGTCCAATGTCTAAAGCCTATTTAATATGCATATCGCATTACAAACGACGAACTTCTTTAAGCAAGTTTTAAACACTTTTATAAGGAAATAACTTTTGCAAAACCTAGGTGCTTCCTCATTTGAGGTCCGTTGCTTACGTGCATATGTGTTTATATGCTATTATTTCCTATTAGATTGCGTCCTCGTGTGTCTACTAACCATGCAGGTAAGTATCAGAAGCAGTGCTCGCTCCAACTGGGGGCTTCACTCAAGTCTTCATTCTCCCCAAATAAGAAGCAGATATTTTGCAAAGATTTCTCAAATTGTTATGTCCAGTAGCAAAGATTTTTGCAAAGATTGCTCACCTAAGACTTCTTTTTCCATGACGATCAAGATGTTCCTAATCGTCATTTCTCTCCAGCGCAGCGGTATTTTGCAGTATTGCTCACTCAACGAGAGTTTGCTTGAGGACAGAGACAAGCAGATTCCCCAGAATCATCACCCAACGAGAGTTTGCTTGAGGACAGAGATAGGCAGATTCCCCATAATCATCGATTTATTCCCCAACGGGAGTTTGATTGAGGACAGAGACAGGCAGATTCCCCAGAGTCATCGATTTATTCCCCAACGAGAGTTTGCTTGAGGACAGAGACAGGCAGATGCCCCAGAATCATCACCCAACGAGAGTTTGCTTGAGGACAGAGACAGGCAGATTCCCCAGAATCATCGATTTATTCCCCAACAGGAGTTTGCTTGAGTATAGAGACAAGCAGATTCCCCAGAATCAGCGATTTATTCCCCAACGAGAGTTTGCTTGAGGACAGAGACAGGCAGATTCCCCAGAATCATCATTTTACTCCCCAGTGAGAGTTTGCTTGAGGACAGAGACAAGCAGATTCCCCAGAATCATCGTTTTATTCCCCAACGAGAGTTTGCTTGAGGACAGAGACAGGCAGATTCCCCAGAATCATCGTTTTGTTCCCCAGTGAGAGTTTGCTTGAGGACAGAGACAGGCAGATTCCCTAGAGTCATCGAAATTTCACCCAGTAAGTTCTCAAACTTAACCCTAGGATCCCAAATCCTCTTAGGTTCACAAACTTTTAAGTTCCCATACCAGCCGTTCTTTTAGGTTCATATACCCGGGTTCACACAACTAGCTTCTTTTAAGTTCCCAAACTCCCTAGAGTTCATATACTTATACCCTTTAGGATCATATTCCTTTAGGATCACATTTTCTCTTTAGAATCACCTCCCTTAGAGTTCCTACACTCTAACCTTAGTTACCCCTTAGGTTGAAATTATATTTGACCTCTTTCCCGTCGATGCGTTCCTTTAGGGTCCCACACCCTAGCACAATCCTTATATATCTTTTAGGTCTTACCCTTAGCTTCTACGCTTACCCTTAGCTCCTACGCAACTCCGGAAGCATCTCGAGAAAGAAGTCTCAGGTATGGTCTGTTCTTATGGCTGGCGAGCCACCTTACGTAGTCTAATGGACTTTAAACGACCCTCCCCGATAGTCGACAGACTTTAAAATGTTCCCGATGACAGGTACTTGGCTCAGACCCCTTGAGCCGCCTCGCATCGCCATAGTCGTCAGCTTGTAATCTTCGATTGACCTGATGGCTATACTTTGACTTTTGCCTTGTCCAAGCCTCAGTCAAAGTGGGGGCTCTATAGATACCTCATTTCTGCACCTCCCGCAAACCACCCGGTGATGATTGGACTGCATGTTTGGTACACAGAACGATTTATGACAATTCATAAGTTTATCGTCAAGTGATAGCTCAAATACTTGTGTCTACCTCATAGTCGTCATCTACGCGCTAATACGGTCGTTTTGACAGTAATTAGAGTACATTTGGAGTCCGGGTCAAAAACCGTCTTCATTTTCTAAATAACAGTTTAAAATGCCGAGTCAGAATGTTCTGGAATGTTCCGGATATTTCTATTCCATATTTTCCAATCTTTTAATCTTTGGTAAAATATATCCCGAAATTATCATATAAGATATTAAAGAAATAAGATCAATCCGCAATTCCATAATAAAAACGCGGAAATCTTTCTTCCGCAGGAGGAAACCACTGAGGAAAGGACGCAGCAGGTTCTGCGCCTCTTCCAAGAGAAGAAGTGCTTGCTGCGCCTCTTCCTCAGTCCTTTTCTGCGTATTTTTCGTATCTTTTCGAGATTCACTTCCAAAGTTTCTCCGAAACCCTAATTCCGTCGTGTGATTAGTATAAATAGAGACCTTCGGTCTCACATATTTCTCACGCGAGTGTCCTCCCTTCTCTTCTCCCTTTGCATTCTAGACCACGTTCTTACTTTTCGACGTCTACGTGCTTGAACTTTCGACCACGTAAGCTCGGATCTTTCCTCTTAGAGGGCACTTTCGTCGTACATTCGAGTCGAGCAATCACTAAACATTAACTTAGTCAATCTCGTTTCGTCAAACATGTAAGTCTGAGGGTGTAAATCCTTCTTTTATTTATTGTTCATTATTTTTGTAATCATCATTGTAAGATTTACGTCGAAAACACACTTAAAACCGATTTATAAAACCTTATTTTAAACCTTTTTTACGGATTATCAGGAGACAAACGTCGAGAAAGGACGTAGCAACTGCTACGCCTCTTCGAAGGGACGCAGCACCTGCTCCGCCTCTTCCTGAGGCTGCCGCAGTTCCTGCTTCCTTTCTTCTTCCTTTGTCTTTTGTTCGTCTCATTGTTTTTGCTTTGTTATCAATTGTTCATATTTCTTTTAACATAATAATTTGCGTATGATAATTTTAAGATGTTAATTATTATTAATTAATTCATCTTTCAAAATCCCGACTTAAATCCCTTATAATTCATATTTGCGGGTTTTCGTCATTAAAATCAATTCGGGTTTTTAGAGATTCGATTCATCGATATTGAGTCTCTGGAATTCATCATTGATATATTTGAATCCGTTGTTTATCATCATCATCATCATTAGTTCGTTATTAATAACCTGTTTAACCTAATTAATTCGTTTAGTTTGTTTAATCCGTTATTAGCCTTTTAATTAATTCGTCTTGATTAATTTTGTTCATGTTTTACTGTTTTTATGACTCAATCATATGTAAATAATCTGTTAAACAACTTCCATCCGAGTCAAATATTATTAATCAAGCATTAAAATCACCCACGAACATTAACAATTTGCAATTCTGGCTTCACAGCCAGAACTGAACTCAGGAACAGACGCAGCGACTGTTGCGCCTCTTCCAAAGGACGCAGTTCTGCTGCGCCTGTTCCAGGTTGAGTTCTGTCTCTGAACTCCCGTTTCTGCTTTGACCTAGTTTATTAATTACGTATTTTATTAACTATTACTCGTATTATCGCCCTTTAATCTGTTCGTTCATTTCTTTATTCCTTCTTTTCTCAAATCATCCGTTTTAATTGTATTTTTGACGTAAATCCATTAACCAGATGTAATTATTATAATTTTATTGTATTTCTTTTATCGTATTGCTTGTATGCCTTCACATGCAATCAACCTAAATTTCTACTTTGACCTAATTGTATCATTAAACTACGTGATAACCGACTTAGTATTAATTCACATGCTAGGATTAATCTAATGGATGTTGCATTGCATGCATATAACCTTCAACATATCGAGTATAGATAATTTCCCTAATCATTAGTAGAGGCCGCTATCGAGGCGGGCGGGATTAGGTGTTCGATCAAAAGAGCTTCCTAATACGTACCCTCACCCCTTACTCCATATCTCTGTGAACACCCGTGTTCATTGGCATCCACGAGAGTCATTCTAGACATAGAATGCTAAGGATAACGAGTTCTTAGTGTCTATGTCACTACTTTGTGTCTTGACATGACACGAGGTATTCGAACGGTTTCCAATTTTCCACAATAAATTGGTGGCGACTCCACAAATGCACAGGAAAGCTTGCTCGCTTTTCGCCCCCGTGGGCCCGCGTCCACAGATATCATGGGTTCATAGGGGATTCATGGGAGTAAATCATACAAAAATGTTCCCAATTATATGCAAGCACTTATTGTTGTGATGGGATCGAGTTGGTGTATAAGCTTACAATCCCTAAGAAGGTTTGGGTCCCGGAGCTGAATCGATTAGATTGTACAACACCTACAAGTCGACTTAATTCTTCTTATTCAACATTATGCATGGTCTAATGAGGCTCGAGTTGGTTTATATCCTTACAAGCCTCATTGAAAATATAGGTGATGGATCAAAAAACAAATGCAAGGATTCATAGGCTCGCATTTCATCAAACATAACATGTGTATAAGTTAAAATCACAACAAGCAAGCAAATAAATTATGAAAACATATTAGATTAAGCATGAATCATTCCCCATGTTTGTTTCCCCTAATTCCCCGTTAATCGTAGCTAGAAGACTACTCACTCATTATCAAGTTCAACATGCTAATAAGGTTGTCAATCATACTAACAAAGCAAAACATGATGAATAAATGATGTGATTAATAATTATTAAAAAAAAGTAAAACGGATTATACCTATATGAGATGATCCAAATAATAAAGCGAAGAATAATAGAAGAAAACTTGATTGATTGATTGATGAAGAGTTGGTAAATTCTCTAATAGTAACCTAATAATCTTCAATTACCCAATAATAATAAACTTGAACAATGATTAAGGAAAGATTAAAATGTAATTTTGTGGAATGATTGAGATTAATCAATTCTAATCTACTCCTAATATAATCTAAGGAATGCTTGCCTCCTCTAAGAGGGCTTCTTCTAAGCTAAGATAACTTGATAATCTTGATTATTACAAATGGAGTATATATAGTGGTACATCATTAGGTTAAGCAAGGGTGGTTTAGTAAATAGCATTGCTAAGTGTTGAGTAGGGAATTGCAAGTCTCTAGGGAGATGCGCATATCACGTTGCTAGTCCTACCATGATCCACTCAGATCAGCTTGAAGCACGGTTAGTTCTGCCAAGGGACCCGCCCGTCTTGAGGAGAATACGCTCGGATCATAGGTTTTGGATCCGCTCGGATCTAGCACGGGCCGCTCGGATTTGGACCAGGCAATCCGCCCGTCTTGCGTTTGGGACGCACAGATCTTCATTCAGTTTTCCATTTCTTGCTTTAGTAACCCAGGACATACGTATACTCTTTATTCCTACTTCATTGGTGATCGTTCATGCCTTCTTTTCATACTAGTCCATCCAATATCGTCAACAAGCTTCCAACTATGCACGGGAGACGGGAATTTCGCCTCATTATCTCATTTCCTATAAGACATATAAAATGCACTAGGAAAGCAAAATAGAAAGGATTTGACGGATAAAATGGCCATGAAATGTTATAATGGTATGCAAAATAGGTTCAATTAAGGGACTAAATGTGCGCAATTAAGAGTCACATCAAAAATCCCCAAACCGAAGCTTTACTCGTCCCGAGTAAAGAGGTGACTAGAACTAGACCTTTATTTAAACTATCCTACTAATATAACCGATGTGACACAATTAGCGGGTCTCACTCCGCCCCTTCAACTCACAACAAGACGTCCATGAGGTAAGGTGCCTTCTTGCAAGGCAAGGTGGGGCTTGCCAAAATGGCGATACATCCAATCATTAGGCACACAAAACAAGTAATGGATGCATCATACAAAAGAATAGCCACTTTCCTCATCTAAGTGGCGGAAATCACCTAAGGGGAAGCAATTCAAGGGTACACACTCCATTATAGATATTGTTTCTCTAAGCTACTAAGTCCAAAAGGATACCAACAAATCACCTCCAAGTTGTGTCAAACTAGGGTACTTTTATCCTCAATCGCTAAATGCTTTTATCAAGAGTAGGCTCCTTATGGTGTTAGAAATACTGTAGGATCGCGCAATTCCCCCTCTTGCCTAGACAAGAAGAAGGGTCATCCCCTCTCCACCATGCAACAAATAAGATCAATGGATAAAAAGGGATGAAAAGTGTATGAGTTTCACATTTGTAGTTTGCTTTTTGATTTTTTTCCCCCCAATTTCTTGTCGTATTTGACATTTGAGAACAATTTTCTTGCCATTTCTTGGTGTTTGGCATTTTTGATACTTGGCAAAACTTTCAATATTTGCATTTTTGAACATTTTTCAAAGTCACCCCAATTTGTTACGAGGGTGCTTTTATTGAAGCATAGGAGTTTATTTTTGTACTCCTCTTTTCTTTGATGCAATTTGTGCAAACTTTTTCATTTTGGTACTTGAACTTAATTTTGGAAATTTTTGTGCCCATTCCCTTTTTGTTGATAAAATATGATGATAGAAGTGTAAGAACGGCTGCATGGCTTCAAAGGTCACCTTGGAATAAACGGTAGCCAAGGAGTTATCACATCACAAGGTACTCTTGACTAGGCCTTAGTCCATGGGTCAAAAGATACTAGTATGACACATCCTAGGGTGTCTTGAGGTTATTCTAGCAAACAAAGTCTCAAGGAGAAAAATTATCTACAAGGGCCTTATATTACACTTGTCAAGCTTCCCAAATAGGCATTTTCACAAAAAAAATTCTAACCATGCAAACTACATGCCATGATGCAACTAACATATATACAACTATAATGCATATGCTTCTATCAACTAAGATGCCATATAATCTGGATGCAACTCCTAACAACACATAGATACACAAACCGCAACAATAAAATACACTACATCTTCCTTGACATGTAAGCCCATCCTCCTCATAAGAATAATAAAAATAAATGGAAGGGAAATAGATATTAGAGCGATCATACTAAGCGGTCTTCACATTTCCTTGACAATGCCTCAAATGTAGTGTTGTATCTATGTGAGAAGAGGACAAAAAACACAAGTATATACAATTCTACACTACTAAATTAAAGAACATGTCTTTGGTTTTTGAAATTTTCAAATTTTTATGGATTAAAGAACATATTTTTGGGATTTTTTCGAAAATTTTCAATTTTTTTGTATTTTGGAATATAAATTCCCATCCCCCACTTTATTTTGGACATTATCCTCAATGTACATGTAGGAGTAGGAATGAAAAAGAAATACATGTTTTTGAATTTTTTAAAGTTTTATGGAAATTGAAGTGCAAATGCAATGATATGAAATGAATGAATGCGTGCTCTAACTAAATGCAATTCTATATGACATATATAATAAATGAATGCAATCTAAACTACACTAAATGATGCATGATTTTTAGTAAACTATGGTCACCTATGATCAAACCTCCCTAAACCGATTTAAGCACTATTTCTAGTGTAGAAAAGAATAGGATTGGTCATTAGTGACTATGCATGAATTCTAGTCTATATGCAACTATCTACATGAATCATGTGAGATATATTACAATGCAAACTAATCTAATCATATGAGATATATTACAATGCAACTATACTATATGAACTAACTAATGTAAATGCAATATAAAATATAATACAAATGCAAGTGAGGTGTAAACTAAATGTAAGGTAATTGAAAATGCAATGCAAATATATATGAGAGAATGAGAAAGAAGTATCATACAAATGGAGGCGGTGTGGTAGACACCTCTTGTCTTCTCACTCGTCATCATCATCATCGCGGTACCTATGTCCGCTAGAACCTCCTTGGTCATATCCTCCTCCTTGACCAAAGAATCCTCCACCTTGGCCTCCAAAGTTCTCTTCTTGGTTCCCTTGGTTAGGGAACAAAAGGTGCGGTCGAGCCCAAGATGGGTGAGGGCCTCTAGGGTTGATATACCCTTGTTGAGCCATGTTATAGTAGGAGGGGTATTGAGCCAAGTAGTTGTCAACCCTCCCATCGTAAACTCCAAGATCGACACGTTGCATGAGCGTCATTAGATCATTCATGTTTGGAGCTCTTGGATCTTGGGGAGCGAAAGGCACATGTGGTGTCGGGTAGGGTGGAATAGGCACAGATGATGGTGGTGCATTACCTCGTTCCGACAACTCATGAGGTTGACGGGGTTGACGAGGTGCTTCTTCTCTTTGTGGTGGGTTGCGGTGAATCTCGATGTCGAGGAGGTAGCTCGGTGTATGTGAGTACCGACTCAGCCGTGGCTCGGTAGGTGGTACGTTCCACCCAATGAGAACAATTGAAGAGCATCCCTTTGTAAACCACTCCACACTTCCGGCTTGGATGTAAGTGCACCACCGGTGGTGGTGGAAGATAACATCTTCGTCAATCAAAGTGCTCCCTGGGAGCTTTTCATAGGCCCCATGAAGGTTAAACCCGGGGCAAAGATCATTTGCTAACATTGTGACTAGGCCTCCCATCACAAAGGTCTTAATGTTAGAATTCCCTTGAGCATAATCAAAGAAACTTATAATCATCTCAAGGGGTGTGTTGAAATTGTAAGGCCTTGTCCCTTGAACATTCAAGTAGGACTCTAAGAAGGTCAAGTCAAGAAGAGTGCACCTATCTTGTTCTAGCCTTCCATTGATGGTTCCGGCTATAAAGCGCTCGGTGATCCGAATCACCAGATGTTGGATGGCAAAGGTATAACATTGTTTTAAGGCAAAGAGTTCCCTCCCCGAAATGGCTCTCCAAACGTGGTTAACGTTGAAGTCGGAGGGCTTATCGGTGTTGTCGTTTGGCACTACAAGACCAAAAATAATTGCAAATTGGTCCAAGGTTAACCTATGGTCTTGATTACAAATTCGGAACTCGAAATAAACACTTCTCCGTGTATTAGTGACGATTCGAAGACTTCACAAAAACTCGAGGGTAAGACTTAGGTAGGTATCCTCATGAGCATAGAGTAACTTCCCAGACCCAAACCATCGAAGAACATTTCGGTTTGATACCTTATGCCTAGAACTTCTAAAATAGCGGTATCAATGAATTGATTGGGCTTGTAATACTTACCTAGCAAATGTACGGATTTTTGGCGGTGCTCATCGCAAGTGAAGATTACCTCGGGGAAGTATTCGAGTTGTTCAACACCTTGTATCATCACATTGTGATGGCCCCTTGCCTCCCTTGGAGTGGATGAAGAAGTACCGTTGCGCTTTTTAGGTGCGGTCTCTGCGGATTTCTTGCCCTTACCTATTAGGTTCATCATTTTTGATTGAGAAGTTAAGGTTTTAGGTTGGTTTTTGTGATGGGGATTGTTTTTGATGATGATGTGAGATTTTTGAGGAGATAAGATAGGGAAAATGAGGGATGGTGGGGGTGTTTATAAAGAAAACGGGTGGGAGATGAGCGGTCTAAGGTCGGGCTCGGGCGGATGATTCGAGAATCCGGATTGAAATTGAGCAAACCCGAGCGGCCCGTGTAAGAGACGAGCGTCTTGGGGCAGCAATCCGAGCTCTTATGGAGGAGACGGGCAGATTCATAGTCAGTGAGCCTGGATGTTTTTGCCAGCGGTTTAGGACGAGCATATTGGGTAGGAGACGGGCGTCTTGGCTAAGACGAGCGGATTTTGAAGAATCCGAGCGGATTCCCATCCAGTGCAGGAAATTTCTTAGGATGTTGACCAGGACGAGCGTCTCAAGGGCGGTCCGAGCGTCTTATGGCGAAAACGCGCGTCTTCTTGACAATCCGGGCGGATTCGTAAACAGTGCTGATTCGTGCTCCTAACGTGGCTTAAGACGAGCGTCTTAATAAGGAGACGGGCGTCTTGTGCCGCCCTTCGTCAATTCTCATTTCTTTCTTTTGAATTTGTTTCCCTTGCACCCTTTTGTGATTCCTTCTTATCATTTTCTGAAAATATGCTCAATGAATAGGTAAGCAACCCTCTCTCACTTCTCTCATGCAAGAAAATAAAGGTATATACAATTCTATACAATGCAAAAATTATGGGAAGGCATATCTTACAAATGGTGGTTTGAGATAGGACTCCACCAAACTAGTTTAATTTGTTGAAATTCTTTGCTTGGTCCATAGAGCTCAAGGCCCTTAAAAGAAGATCAAAGGCTTGTGAGCAAGCTCCAAATAAGCATAAGTATGGGTTGCTCTAATTAAATACGAAATTTGGCCAAGAAAGCTTGTCATTCATTCTTTTTTTCACTTTGCTCTTGGCACTAGAGCCTTCGCAATGCTTCCGATCAATAAGCCCATGATTCTTGTTAACACGAGGAATGAAGTATGGTTCATATTCGTCCGGAGACTTCCACTTACCACCTTCTTCTTCAATTTTGGTGATGGTGATAACATTTATATTTATCAATCTTTCAAGAGTAGAAGGAGAATTCTCATAACATTGATGATCGGATACCTTAGGGGTTGAAATTGTGGATGCCAAATCTCCACAAGTAAGTTCATTCGCAAGTTTGTTCTTGAGTTTTTCCACCAAGTACCCTTTGTATGAGGTTTTGACCTTTTGGAGAAGGTCCACCATATCATCTCCAACAATCATAGGTTCCATGGTGGGTGCGAAAAGGTCTTCATGGTCAATAGGAAAGAGAAGTTCATCTTTCGCATGGAAGCATACCTCAAATTTCTCAAGGATTGGCTCCTCAAGTAAGGTGATTTCACAAGTTCATTCTTCTTCCCTATTCCAAAGGTCCTTGTAAGACACGTATTCTTCATAAGCCTATTTTATGGTCTTGTCATCATGGCTATATATCTTCATAAGAATCATAAATGGGGGCTTCATTTTTCTTCAATAATTCTTCCTCCACCATCTCAATATTCACATCAAAAGACACATCCTCATACTCACAAAGGTTAAGAGTATTTGGCTTACTTAACCTCATATCTTCCTTATCAAACACAACACTTTCATACTCACAAGAGCTCAAGGAGATTGGCTCTTCCCACTTCTCATCAAAGGTAACTCCTTCAAACTCGCATTCATGATCTAAGGAATGGTGAGGAGTAGTTATTTGGGCTTTCTTTATTGGGCAATTTGAATCTCCAACTCCTCACCTTAGGTAACAATGCCTTGAAGAACATTGTCCCTATTTCGGCTCTCCTCTAGCATTTGCTTGAAGAAGTTTTGTTGGTCTCCCATCATTTGGAGAATCACATTTTGAATGGGCTCATCTTGTTGTTGTGGGTGGGTGTGAAAGTAGTTGTATTGTGGCAATTGAAATTCACTGTGAAGTGGGTATTGGTTGGGTGGTTGTTATGGATATTGGATGGGGGGATTTTGGTGGGAAACGTTGGGGTAGTAGTTAGAACTTTCATTGTATGAGTAGTAAGGTAGGTTTGTGTTGACTTGCTCCTCAAACTCCCCATACCCATTGTAGTCACACTCAAACGATCCACCACTTACTCCATGTACCAAGGCTTGGGCTATCATAGCTAAGACAAGGAAAGAACTACAACCAAGGAAAACTACACAAAAATGGTAAGAGCGAACCTTGAGGGACAAGTTCCTCAAGGTTAAAGCAAAATTAAAATAGACAAACAAGTAAGAACTTAATCACATAACACCGTCCCCGACAACGGCGCCATTTTGATGGTAAAAGCGAGTCGTTGTTCACTTCATCAAACACATTTATATTTCTCAACAAACAACTAGTTAGTGGTTAAGTCGAGGTCGATCCATGGGACGGTGGGCTTTGGGTTCTAAATCAATCTATCTCAATTTATGCTAGTGTCACAATTGATTTGGGTTGATGATTCTAATCTAATAAAAGCAATGGAAAGTAAACAAGCAACAAAAGGAAGGATGTAAACAAATGACTAAAAGTGCTAGGATATCATGGGTTCATAGGGGATTCACGGGAGTAAATCATACAAACATGTTCTCAATTATATGCAAGCACTTATTGTTGGGATGGGATCGAGTTGGTTTATAAGCTTACAATCCCTAAGAAGGTTTGGGTCCCGGAGCTGAATCGATTAGATTGTACAACACCTACAAGTCGACTTAATTCTTCTTATTCAACATTATGCATGGTCTAATGAGGCTCGAGTTGGTTTATATGCTTACAAGTCTCATTGAAAAGATAGGTGATGGATAAAAAAAAATACAAGGATTCATAGGCTCGCATTTCATCAAACATAACATGTGCATAAGTTAAAATCACAACAAGCAAGCAAATAAATTATGAAAACATATTAGATTAAGCATGAATCCTTCCCCATGTTTGTTTCCCCTAATTCCCCATTAATCCAGCTAGAAGATTACTCACTCATTATCAAGTTGAACATGCTAATAAGGTTGTCAATCATACTAACAAAGCAAAATATGATGAATAAATGATGTGATTAACAATAATTAAACAAAAGTAAAAGGGATTATACCTATATGAGATGGAATAATAAAGCAAAGAATAATAGAAGAAAACTTGATTGATTGATGAAGAGTTGTTAATTCTCCAATAGTAACCCAATAATCTTTAATTACCCAATAATAATAAACTTGAACAATGATTAAGGAAAGATTAAAATGTAATTTTATGGAATGATTGAGATTAATCTATTCTAATCTACTCCTAATCTAATCTAAGGAATGTTTGCCTCCTCTAAGAGGGCTTCTTCTAAGCTAAGAGAATTTGATAATATGGATTATTACAGATGGAGTATATATAGTGGTACATCATTAGGTTAAGCAAGGGCGGTTTAGTAAATAGCATTGCTAAGTGTTGAGTAGGAAATTGAAAGTCTCTAGGGAGATGCGCATATGACGCTGCTAGTCCTACCATGATCCGCTCGGATCAACTTGAAGCACGGTTGGTTCTGCCAAGGGACCCTCCCGTCTTAAGGAGAAGACGCTCGGATCATAGGTTTTGGATCCGCTCGGATCTAGCACGGGCCGCTCGGATCTGGACCAGGCAATCCGCTCGTCTTACGTTTGGGACGCACAGATCTTTATTCAGTTTTCCATTTCTTGCTTTAGTAACCCATGACATACGTATACTCTTTATTCCTACTTCATTGGTGATCGTTCATGCCTTCTCTTCATACTAGTCCATCCAATATCGTCAACAAGCTTACAACTATGCACGGGAGACGGGAATTTCGCCTCATTATCTCCTTTCCTATAAGACATATAAAATGCACTAGGAAAGCAAAATAGAAAGGATTTGACGGATAAAATGGCCATGAAATGTTATAATAGTATGCAAAATAAGTTCAATTAAGGGTCTAAATGTGCGCAATTAAGAGTCACATCACTCAGAGTATATATGTGTGAATAATACAACACTTGCAAGACCTTGTTTATTGGAAATTAATAAACACGGTAGAAGAAAAACCGTTGTATTTTGTTCCCAAACAGACAACGGTTTTGTTTGAAACCGTAATTGATTAGTACTATCTACAACGGGTTTGAAATAACCGTTGTCTATAATATTTTCATGTAGTTTGATTTTCCCGCCAAGAAATAAAGCATCATTTTTATATACATAACAACGGCCTGAACCGTTATAACTGTATACGTCCTTAACAACGGTTTTGGTATAACCGTTTTATTTTATATTTCATTGTGTTTGATTTTATCGCCAAGAAATAAAGCATCATTTGGTATATGCCAGCTAATTACGATATGTTTCTTAGAAAATCTTGCTTATTTCCATTAATTTAAAGGATTACAAGTTTACACATGAAAAGTACAAACTACCACCATACATAATAAACTAGGTAAATAACAATTAGAAGAAGAAATTTGAGAATTAACTTAAGCCATGCCTCATTATTTTTGAGTTCTACGATATCCATGGTTAACTTCTTGCATTCTTCTTTTGCCTTCAATATTTCAATGTCATTTCCCCGCTTCGATTCTTCGAATATATATAGTATACTTCTTACTTGAGTAATCTCGATATCCATGTTCTTTTTCTCATTCACTAACCTGTTTATAACCTTCCTCTGCCACTCAGTCATTGGTTCATCAACCCACTTGAAGTAATTGCATCCACGCATTTTAGTCTCGGGATTATAGAATTTGCATGTAAGAAACTTTCTTCCCGGATTTTGTAAAGTCCAAGAAGTCCGCAATGCTGCCGGAACTGAGCAATTACATGTCCCTGTTGAAATAGAGGAAGAAGAAGAGCCACCACTTGATATAATTTGAGTAATAAGAGAGAGAGAGAGAGAGTGAGAGAGAGAGGGAAATGAAGAAATAAAGAAACAAAGAAGGTTATTTAAAATAATGTTATTCAGTAATTGCATAATTTAACACGGTTCTTATAAGAACCGTTGTAATTATCTTATTAATATCTTCCAATTTCCATTTATTTTTAGAGGCGTTTGTGAACTAACACGGTTTTTATGCACTACCTTAGTCATTATATTATATGTTATAGTTTCATTCATTTGTCTGTTCGCAAGTTATTTAAAATCTATGTTAATAAGCATTTGCATGTAATAAAAGAGTAGAACAATATATTAAAACGAGCATATTATACAATGGCGTAAAAAAAAACAGTACAACAAGGGAAAAAAAAGGAAACACAATAAAAAAAAAACCACAAAAACAAACAGCTAACTATTTAGTACATTAATCAAACACCCAAACAGGAGTTTGACTAGGAGGTGGGTACTGAGGATAAACATGATTATAAATCATGCGTACTACATCGGCATCAAGACATGGATCAAAATGAGGCACTTCTTCGACTTCCCATGATTTCGGTACAAAAATAAAATTGTACGAAATGATTCTTCTCATCAGATGAGCGTCCTCAGCGGTGGCAACCCATAAGTGAGGCCCAGCGTGAACATAACGATCCCTAGGGTGGTCGCTATAACAGTCACTTTTGCCCCTTTGATGGTCACATGATGCATACCTTGCAGCGAGTTGTTTTGCTTGGCGAAAATCGTCAAGACCATCCCCTCGAAACACGATCAGAGCATATTTAAGAAACCCACGACCAGAATTCCAAGCCGGGTAGATTGCTGATGTGACCATAATTAGCGCACATTTAGTCCCCTAATTGAGCCTATTTTGCATACTATTATAGCATTTCATGGCCATTTTATCCGTCAAAACCTTCCTATTTGCTTTTCTATCGCATTTCATATGTTTTGTAGAAAAGGAGATAATAAGGCGGAAATTCCCGTCTTTCGTGCATATTTGGAAGTTTTTTGACGATACTAGATGGACTAGTATGAAGAGGAAGCAAGGACTAAAGACCAATCGCACAAGAATAAAACAAGAGTGAGCGAAAAGGGAAGAAAAGAAGAAGTGCCTTTGCTGAAGAACAATCCGAGCGGATTGTCTACAATCCGCCCGTCTCCTCCACAAAACAATCCGAGCGGATTCCCTCAAAGACGCTCGGATTGCCCCACCAGAATCCGCCCGGATTCCATGGATTCCGCTCGTCTTCCAGCAGCATAATCCGCCCGTCCCGACCCCAATACGCACGGATTGCTTCACAGCATAATTTCGTTCTTCAAGCTTCAATGAAAGACTCCCTTCCCTCGAATAAGACCGGAGTCTCCCTAAATAGGGACTTAATCGTCATTTAAGCTCTTAGTTAACCTAATGCATCCCACCTAATTTCCACTATAAATACCCCATCTTTGTAATTAATCAAGCATGTTGTTTTTGGGTAGAAAATCCTTCTTTAGATTAGATTAGGAGTAGATTAGAATAGATTACTCTTTAATCTTTCCACAAATTACACATTAATCTCTCTTTAATTATTGTTCAAGTTTATTATTCAAGTTTATTATTGGGTAATTGAAGATTATTGGGTTATTATTGGGAGATTGACAACCTTCCATCAATCATCAAGTTTCTTCTTTTATTCTTGCATTATTATTTGGATCATCTCAAGTTTGGTATAATTCCTTTACTCTTTAATCTTTATTGTTCATTTCTTCATTCTATTATCATGTTTATACTTGTTGTGATGATTGACACCATAAATGACATGTTTCTCATGATAATGAGTGAGTAGTTTCTTTAGCTAGGATTAATGGGTAATTAAGGGAAACCAACATGGGATTGATTCATGCTTAATCTAATATGTTTTCATAATCAAATTGCTTGCTTGTTGTGATGTCAACTTTATGCACATGTTATGTTTGATGAAATGCTAAGCCTATGAATCCTTGCATTTTTACCATCTCTTATCCACTCAACTTGACTTGTAAGATATAAACCAACTCGAGTCTTGTTAGACCATGCATAAAAGTTGATTAGGAGGAAAGTAAGTCGACTTGTAGGTGTTGTACAATCTAATCGATTCGGCTCCGGGACCCAACTCTTCCTAAGAACCGTAAGATATAACCCAACTCGGTTTCTCCACAACATTAATTGCTTGCAACTTTGTAAACATGTTTGTATGATCAATACCATGAATCCCCTATGACCCCATGATATCCTAGTACTCTTAATCAATTGTTTACATCTTTCTTTTATTGCTTGTTCTACTATATTGCTTGCATTAGTTTAGACACAACTACAAACCCAAATCAAACCGTGACACTAGCATAAATTGAGATAGATAGACTTAGAACCCAAAGCACACCGTCCCATGGATCTACCTCGACTTACCGCTAACTAGTAGTTTGTTGAGTATTATAAATGTGTTTGATTGAGAGCCCCAACGACATTCTCATCAAAATGGCGCCGTTGCCGGGGACGGTGCTATGTGATTAAGTTCTTACTTGTTTGTCTATTTTGATTTTGCTTTCACCTTGAGGAACTTGTTCCTCAAGGATTGTTCTTACCATTTTTGTGTAGTTTCCATGCTTGTAGTTGTTTCCTTGTCTTAGCTATAATGACCCAAGACTTGACATATGGAGTATGTGGTGGATCTTTTAAGTATGACTATGGGTATGGGGAGTTTGAGAAGCAAGTCAACACAAACCTACCTTATTATTCGTACAATGAAAATCCTAACTAATACCCCAATTTTTCCCACCAAAATCACCACATCCAATATCAACCACCCACCCAATACCCATTTCACAATGAGCTTCAATTGCCGCAATACAACCACTTTCACACCTCCCCACAACAAAAAGATGAACCCATTCAAAACATGATTCTCCAAATGATGGGAGATCAACAAAACTTCTTCAAACAAATGCTAGAAGAGAGCCAAAAAGAAGATAATGTTCTTAAAAACATTGTTATCCAAAGAGAGGAATTAAGGATTCAAATTGCCCAATTAAAAGAATTCCAAGCAAACACTCACCACCGTTCTTTGGATATTGAGCATAAATGCGAATTTGAAGTAGTGACTTTTGATATGGAAGACGAGGAGTGGGAAGAGCCAAGTTCCTTGAGCTCTTGTGACTATGAGAGTGTTGTGTTCAATGAAGAAGACATGAGGTTGAGCAAACCAAATACTCTTAACCTTTGTGAGTATGAGGGTGTGTCCTTTGATGTGAACGTTGAGGTGTTGGAAAAAGAGCTAAATGAAGCCCCCATTTATGATTCACGTGAGGATAACAACAATGATGATGAGCCTAGAGGAGGGACTCACAATATCACCATGCTTGAGGAGCCTATCCTTGAGGCATTTGAGATACCCTATCATGAGGAAGAACGCCCTTCCTTCACACTTCATGAAGACCACTTGACACCTATTATGGAGCCAATGATCATTGAAGAGGATATGGTAGACCTTCTCCAAAAGGCCAAAGTTTCATACAAGAGCTACTTGGTGAAAAAGCTTAAAGAGAAAATTGCTTGTGAGGCTACTTGTGGAAATTTGGCATCCACAATGCCAACTTCTAAGGAACTCCATCATCAAAGCCATGACGATTCTCCTTCCACCTTGGAAGGATTGAAAAATCAAAATGCTATCATCATCACCAAAGTTGAAAAAGAAGGTAGTGAGTGGAAGCCTCCGGGCAACCATGAACCATACTCATTACCTTATGATGACAAGAATCATGGGCCTATTGGTTTGAAGCATCGTGAATATTCTAGTGCCAAGAAGGAAAAGAAAACAAGAATGCATGACAAAGTCCCTTGGCCAAGCTTCGTCTTGAAGTTAAGCAAACCATACTTATGCTTATTTGGAGCTTGTTCACAAGCCTATGATCTTTTATTAAGAGCTTTGAGCTCCATGGATAAGAGTCTCTACAAATTGAACTAGTTTGGTGGAGTCCTACCTCAAAACCACCATTTGTAAGATATTTCTTGAACCCTTTTACTTTGTATAGAATTGTACATTTACATTTGCATTTAATTTCTTGCATAAGAGAGAAGAGAGAGAGAGTCATTTTACATGTTTCATGAGCAAATTTCAGGAAAAGATAAGGAAAAAGAGAAATTAGTGAGAAGGGGTTTGTTGTTTCATGAAAGAAGAAAGAAGAAGAGAGGAAGAAGCAAAGACGCCCGGATTCTAGAAAAACCGCCCGTCCAGGGCCCACGGGAAAGCAAAAATTGAAACTGAAGAAGAATCCGTGCGGATTCAAACAAATCCGCCCGTCCTGGACAATCCGTCCGTCTTCCCCACGGGACGCCCGTCCCGTATGTCGTCCAAAAGCAAGATTTTGAACTGTGTCAAAATCCGTGCGGATTATCGAGAATCCGCCCGTCCAGATCAAGCCGTGCGTCCCGAACAAAATCCGCCCATCTTTTCCCTGCTTCTCAGCCAAAGAATTTCTCTGTTCTAGAATCCGTGCGGATGCTACCAAAGACGCCCGTCTTCTATCCCAGAAATCCGGCCGTCTTGACTGAAATCCGCTCGGATTGTACTGTTCCCTCGGGTAATACGGGCTCGATCCAATCTTATCCGTTCGGATTCCCTACTTCTTCTATATAATCACCCCCCTTATCCCTCATTTCCTCACCTTACCAAACCCTAAAACACTCATCTCAACCCTCAAAATCACCCTCCAACCCTCAAAAACACCCCCATTACCAACATGAGCACCAAAGGAAAGGCCAAGAAATTGATCGAATCATTCGGGAAGAAGCGCAAGGGATCAAGCTCTTCGACACCACGAGAGGTAATACTACCAAGGAACACCCGACCTTTAATGAGGAGAGGCATTGAACAACTCAACAACTTCCAAGAAGTGATCTTCCTATCCGACGACCACCGCGAAAAATTCGTCGAGCTCCTAGGTAAGAAGTACGAACCTACTCAATTTGTTGATACTAGGGTGTTGGAAATCCTTAAGATAAGGTACCCTACCGAGATGTTCTTTAATGGCCTCGGCATTGGGAGCTTTTTCCATGCCCATGAAGAGACTTACCTTAGTCTCACACTTGAATTCTTGAGTAGCCTTCGCATTGTGGCGGATACCCACAACAATGTAGGCATGGAGTTTAGGTTATGCAACCTAGGCCATGTTCTTTCTCTTGAGGAATTTGCCTATGTTTTCGGTCTTGAAGTACCCACCAACTATACCGAAAAGCCCGATAATTTTAACGTGGACTTTCTTTGGAAAGCTATCTCCGGGAGGGACTTTTCCCATATAAAGCGTTGCTATACATTTGCTATCCAACATCCGGTGATTTGATTCACCGAACGCTTTGTAGCCGGTTGCATCAATGGGAGGTACGAGCAAGATCGGTGTACTCTCATCGACTTAACTTTTCTTGAGTCTTATTTGAATGTTCGAGCGGTGAGGCGTTATAACTTCAACACACCACTTGAGATACTTACTAGGTTCAATGATTTTGCTCAAGGGACCACCCAACTCAAAACCTTTGTGATGGGAGGTCTAATTACAATTTTGGCCAAACACCTTTGTCCCGGGTTCAATGCCCGAGGAACCTATATTCCTCTTGAGGGGAGGACTTTGATTGATGAGCACACCATCTTCCACAGTCATCGATGGTGTAACTACATTCGAGATGGGAGTGTAGAGTGGCACACCAAGGGTTGCACTTCCATGGTCCTTGAGGGATGGAGGATACCGGGCATTGACCCAAGATTGAGTCCATACTCTCCTCCACCAAGCTACCTCCTTGAAATCCAAATTCTTGATAATCCCCCTCAAAGGGAAGAGCCACACCGTCAACCACCTTGTGGAGGGCCGGGTGCACCTATTCGCCCACCTTCCTACGTCCCTATTCCGCCATACCCTACTCCTTATACCGAATTCCAACCAGAAATCCCCAACACCCCGGGTATTAATGATTTGATGTCACTCATGAATAGAGTGGACCTTGGGGTGCATAAAGGAAGGGAAGACAACTACTTGGCCCTCTACCCCCAATACTATAACATGGCTCAACAAGGGTATGTTGACCCTAATGGTCCTAGGCCCTCTTGGGCACAACCGGAGCTCTTGTTCCCAAACTATGGGGACCGAGCTTGGAATCGAGGAGACGGAGGGCATTCTAGCCAAGGTGGAGGGTACTCGGGTCAAGGAGGAGGACTTGACCAAGGAGGATATTGGGGCCAAGCACCCGGATTTGATCAAGCCGGAAGTTCTCATCGTTATGGCTATGATCAAGATGAGGATGATGAGTGAAAAAGGCCTACTTCACCACTTCCATTTGTATGATACCCATCTCTCCCTTTCTCTCCTTTGTTTATACATTGCATTTAGTGTAGCTTTAACTTGCATTTATATTATATTGCATTTACATTAGTTAGTTCATATAGTATAGTTTGCATTGTAATATATCTCACATGATTCATGTAGTTAGTTGCATATAGATTAGAATTCATGCATAGTCACTAATGGCCAAACCTATTCATTTCTACACTAGAAATAGTGTTTAAATCGGTTTGGGGAGGTTTGATCATAGGTGACTCAAGCATTAATCATGCATCATATAGTATAGTTTAGATTGCATTCATTTGTTATATATGTCATATAGAATTGCATTTAGTTAGAGCATGCATTCATATCATATCATTGCATTTGTACTTCAATTTCCATAAAATCAAAAATCCAAAAACATGTATTTCTTTTTTCATTCCTACTCCTACATGTACATTGAGGACAATGTCCAAAATAAAGTGGGGGATGGGAATTTATATTCCAAAATACATAAAAATTGAAAAATTTCGAAAAATCCCAAAAATATGTTCTTTAATTTCATAAAATCAAAGACCATAAAAATTTGAAAATTGAAAAATCCAAAAACATGTTCATTTACTTTGTAGTGTAGTCTTGTATATATTGTTTGTTTGTCTATCCTTGTTCACATTGATTGACTACGCCACATCCGAGACATGAGGATATTGAAGACCGCATGGTATGATCTTTCCAATCTCCTTTTTCCTCTTTATGTTAATGACTATGTGGCTTTATTTTGATTGATGCGGTATAACAATGTGAACTTAGGACTTGCATTTAGTTTATTTGGCATATTAGTTGGTAGAAGCATATGCATTAGGATGTATAAATGCTAGTTGCATCATGGCATGTAGTTTGCATGGTTAGAAAATTTTGTGAAACCGTCTACTTGGGAAACTTGACAAGTGTATATAGGCCCTAGTAGATGCTTTTTGTTCTTAAGACTTTGCTTGTTAGAATTCTTGTAAAACACCCTAGGATGTGTCATGCTAGTATCCTTTGACCCATGGATTAAGGCCTAGTCAAGAGTACCTTGTGGTGTGATAACTTCTTGGCTACCGTTTATTCCAAGGTGACCCTTGAAACCATGCAACCATCATTCATCCATATTCTACCATACATTTTGTCATCAAAGGGAATGGGCACAAAAACAAAAAGAAAATCAATTTGAGTTCAAAGAAATGAAAAGAAAAGAAAAAGTTTGCAAAAATGCATCAAAAGAAAAGAGGAGTAACAAAAAAATGAAAACTCCTATGCTTCAAATATAAGGCACCCTCCCTACATATGGGGTGACTTTGAAAATGTTCAAAAGAAATGCAAAAAGTTGAAAAGTTGTCAAGTATTGAAATGCCAAACATCAAAGAGATGGCAAAAAGAAAGTGTTCTCAAATGGTATATGCCACAAGAAATTTGGGGGGAAAAACAACAACAAAGCAAACTCCCAAATGAAACTCAAATTCTATCGATCCCTTTATCCATCGTATCCATTTTTGTGCATGGTAGAGAGGGGACGACCCTTCTTCTTGTTTAGGCAAGAGGGGGAATTCCGCGATCCTCCAGTGTTTCTAACACCATAGGGAGTCTACTCTTGACAAAAGCATTTAACGATTGAGGACAAAGGTACCCTAGCTTGACACCTTTTGGAGGTGATTTATTGGTATCCTTCTAGGCTTAGTAGTTTGAACAAATTGCATCTATGAAGGATTGTGTACCCTTGAATTGCTTCCCTTGTAGATAATTTCCGCCACTTAGATGAGGAAAGTGGCTATTCTTTTGTAGATGCATCCATTACTTGATTTTGTGTGCTTAATGCTTGGATGTGTCGCCATTTTGGCAAGACCCACCTTGCCTTGCAAGAAGGCATCCTACCTCATGGTTGTCTTGTTGTGAGTTGAAGGGGCGGAGTGAGACCCGCTAATTGTCTCATATCGGCTATGTTATTAGGTTAGTTTAAATAAAGGTCTAGTTTTAGTCACCTCTTTACTCGGGACGAGTAAAGGTTCGGTTTGGGGATATTTGATGTGACCATAATTAGCGCACATTTAGTCCCCTAATTGAGCCTATTTTGCATACTATTATAGCATTTCATGGCCATTTTATCCGTCAAAACCTTCCTATTTGCTTTTCTATCGCATTTCATATGTTTTGTAGAAAAGGAGATAATAAGGCGGAAATTCCCGTCTTTCGTGCATATTTGGAAGCTTTTTGACGATACTAGATGGACTAGTATGAAGAGGAAGCAAGGACTAAAGACCAATCGCACAAGAATAAAACAAGAGTGAGCGAAAAGGGAAGAAAAGAAGAAGTGCCTTTGCTGAAGAACAATCCGAGCGGATTGTCTACAATCCGCCCGTCTCCTCCACAAAACAATCCGAGCGGATTCCCTCAAAGACGCTCGGATTGCCCCACCAGAATCCGCCCGGATTCCATGGATTCCGCTCGTCTTCCAGCAGCATAATCCGCCCGTCCCGACCCCAATACGCACGGATTGCTTCACAGCATAATTTCGTTCTTCAAGCTTCAATGAAAGACTCCCTTCCCTCGAATAAGACCGGAGTCTCCCTAAATAGGGACTTAATCGTCATTTAAGCTCTTAGTTAACCTAATGCATCCCACCTAATTTCCACTATAAATACCCCATCTTTGTAATTAATCAAGCATGTTGTTTTTGGGTAGAAAATCCTTCTTTAGATTAGATTAGGAGTAGATTAGAATAGATTACTCTTTAATCTTTCCACAAATTACACATTAATCTCTCTTTAATTATTGTTCAAGTTTATTATTCAAGTTTATTATTGGGTAATTGAAGATTATTGGGTTATTATTGGGAGATTGACAACCTTCCATCAATCATCAAGTTTCTTCTTTTATTCTTGCATTATTATTTGGATCATCTCAAGTTTGGTATAATTCCTTTACTCTTTAATCTTTATTGTTCATTTCTTCATTCTATTATCATGTTTATACTTGTTGTGATGATTGACACCATAAATGACATGTTTCTCATGATAATGAGTGAGTAGTTTCTTTAGCTAGGATTAATGGGTAATTAAGGGAAACCAACATGGGATTGATTCATGCTTAATCTAATATGTTTTCATAATCAAATTGCTTGCTTGTTGTGATGTCAACTTTATGCACATGTTATGTTTGATGAAATGCTAAGCCTATGAATCCTTGCATTTTTACCATCTCTTATCCACTCAACTTGACTTGTAAGATATAAACCAACTCGAGTCTTGTTAGACCATGCATAGAAGTTGATTAGGAGGAATGTAAGTCGACTTGTAGGTGTTGTACAATCTAATCGATTCGGCTCCGGGACCCAACTCTTCCTAAGAACCGTAAGATATAACCCAACTCGGTTTCTCCACAACATTAATTGTTTGCAACTTTGTAAACATGTTTGTATGATCAATACCATGAATCCCCTATGACCCCATGATATCCTAGCACTCTTAATCAATTGTTTACATCTTTCCTTTATTGCTTGTTCTACTATATTGCTTGAATTAGTTTAGACACAACTACAAACCCAAATCAAACCGTGACACTAGCATAAATTGAGATAGATAGACTTAGAACCCAAAGCACACCGTCCCATGGATCGACCTCGACTTACCGCTAACTAGTAGTTTGTTGAGTATTATAAATGTGATTGATTGAGAGCCCCAACGACACTCTCATCAATTTCTCTAACATTTGAAAACCCATTCTCAATGAGGATGTCCCTTAATGGGATAAGAGACTTAGAAGCTGGATTCCCAGCAGCATCGCGTATGACAGGGAGATTGTGCATTATGCATGTAATCGGGTTGATATAGCGGGTTACCGATTGCTGAGGACGTGCGACTACGGATGATGAAGACGACGGCATTCTTTTAATTATGATATGTATGTATATGTAGATTATTTAAAAAGTGAAGTAGAAAGGTTAGTGGAAATGTGATGTTATTTATATTATAATAAAGCTATAATTAATTGGATTAATTTCATCCATACGTTACATTCAAACTTGTATTAATTGTGCATGCATGCATATGGTGAATAATGGTCAAACAAACAATAATAATATAGGGCATGCATTGGTAAAACCACAAACTTTTCAGTTTTCACAGTGGATCTGTATTTACAACGGTTATAAGAAAAACCGTTGTTTATTGGTGTACTATGACAACGGATTTACAATAATCGTTGTTGATATATGAAATATGATAACGGCTTAACAAAGAACCGTTATCTTTTTGTGTTATACATACGGTCAATCAATCAATACTGCAACTTTGAATAAGAAAAAAGTAAAAATTACAGGGCATGAATTAGTCAATTCACAAACACTGGAATATCACAGATAATTAAACAATTTATTTTAAAACGGATTCTGTCCAACCGTTGTTGATATGTGTAATATGATAACGGCTTAACAAAGAACCGTTATCATTTTGTGTTATAAATATGGTCAAACACGCAATACTGCAACTTTGAATCAGAAAAAGTAAAAATTACAAGGCATGCATTAGTCTTGTTAAGTAATTGGACCGTTGTATTTTTACTAATTGGATAACGGTTTTTTTTATAACCATTGTAAGCTAATATGTTTAACACGGTAGAGTTGGCCGATTCTTATTTAACTTGTACCGTTCCACATTCCAATTCTTAACTTGTTAAGTTTCCAATTCTTATCTTAATATTATACCGGTTCCAATTCTTACTATCTTATTATACCGTTTCCAATACAACCCAAACTCATTATAAGTAGAATTATAATTTTCACAATCTTAACTTGTACCGTTTGCACTTTCCAATTCTGAACTTGTTAAGTCCTCCATTAATTTTCCACATCGATTATGTCGTCAAGTTCATCAACTTATAGTGGTTCATATTATTCATCCGCTGATGATGATGAAGCATCATATGAACCTCTTGTAGGACCCCCAAGTAGATTTATGTACGCTAAACCCTTTACGTGCATCATTCACAATCTCCCGTATACAGAGGACGGGCATGGAAAGGCTATACTCTCGTATAGCCTTGACTGGTTAATAGGTCTGATTCAATTAGCCGAATTGAATTTGGTTCAAACTATCTACCCATGCAATGATGTGCATCGTGGCTTCGGGCGGTGCGCCCTCATCGAGTTTGGCGGGGGTGAGGTGTGGGAAATAATCTGTATACTTCCCTTAAAATTAAGGATTATAACGAATTTATAAGATGATTACGAGTCATAAAACTAAATTGCATAAACAAAAGTAGAGAATGAAGAAACAACCTTCGGTCCTAGCAAAATCGGCCTAAGAACAATATTGCAATGATTGATGTGACCATAATTAGCGCATATTTAGCCCCCAAATTAGCCTTGTTCCCATGCTTTTTAGTGCATATTTGGGTCATTTATTGTCTTTAGTTCTTTGTTTTGCATCTTCTTTGAGATTTTGATCCCTTGGTAGGAAAGGAGTAAGAATCTTGCATTTTCAAGGCAAAACGAGACTAAATTGATTGAATTCAATGACCAAGCATCAAGGAGAGACAAGATTAGAAGGCCTTTGTACATATTATACTAGATGGGCAATGATGAGAAAGGATCCTTGCATCCCCGAGAAAATACCCAAGGATTTTATGAAGAAAAGGGAAGAAAAGAAGAAGAAACAATGCTGAGCTACAATCCGAGCGGATTGCCCCGAATCCGCCCGTCCTCCACAAGCACAATCCGTGCGTCTTCTGCCAAAGACGCCCGGACAGCAGCCACCAGAATCCGGCCGTCTTCTCCCAAAGACGCCCGTCCCGTGACCTTGAATCCGCCCGTCCCGACACCAATACGCACGGATTCCAGTACAGCGAGATTTCGTCTTCTTCAAGCTCCGTGAAAGATGCCCTTCCTTCGAAAAAGACCGGCGTTTCCTTAAGTAGGGACTTAATCGTCATTTAAGCCCTTAGTTAACCCTAATGCATCCACCTAATTTCCACTATAAATACCCCATTAGTCTAATTGGAAGAGCAGGTTCTTCTTATCAATCTTTAGTGTAGTTAATATCAATCAAATCTCTCTTTAGTTTTGTAATCAACAATTAATCAAGTTCTAATACAAGTTTTATTTCCTTAATCTCTCTTTTGTTCATCCTTTATTTTGGGTAATTGAAGATTATTTGGGTTATTATTGGGAGATTGACAACCTCTCAATCAAGCATCAAGTACTTCTATTATTCTTTGCATTATTATTGGATCATTAGTAGGTATAATTATCTTAATCCCTTTTTAATTATTGCTAATTACTTTCATTTATTCATCATGTTTCATTTTGTTGGTGTGATTGACAAACTTACTAGCATGATCAACATGATAATGAGTGAGTAGTCACCTAGCTAGGGTTAATGGGTAATTAGGGGAAACCAACATGGGGAATGATTCATGCTTAAATTAATATGCTTTCATGGTTTATTTGCTTGCTTGTTTTGATCTCGACTCATGCACATGTTTTGTTTGATGAAATGCGAGCCTATGAATCCTTGAATTTTTTACCCATCACCTATCTTTTCAATGAGACTTGTAAGACATGCATAAACCAACTCGAGTCTCATTAGACCATGCATGTTGTTGAGTAGGGAAGATTAAGTCGACTTGTAGGTGTTGTACAATCTAATCGATTCGGCTCCGGGACCCAAACTTTCCTAGGATTGTAAGATATAACCCAACTCAATCCATCACAACAATAATTGCTTGCTTATAATTTGAGAACATGTTTGTATGATCAATTCCCATGATTCCCCTATGACCCCATGATACCCTAGTGCTTTTAATCAATTGTTTACAACCCTTTTATTTCATCTTGCTTGTTTACTTTCATTGCTATTTAGTTTAGTGACCTTCTACATCAACCCAAATTGTGACACCCCTAAGACACCACTAGTTTCAATAGAAATCTCATCTCAATTCCCGTCCCTTGGGATCCGACCTTTACTTGCCTCTTTACTAATTGTAGAGTTGTTTGTGAAGTTATGAATTGTGTTTGATTGGATGTGTGACGACAAAACCCTTGACATCCACCCATCAAAATGGCGCCGTTGCCGGGGACGGTGTTAGCTTGATTTAGATTTTCTTATATTGTTATTAGTTGTGTCTTTCTTTGCCTTGGGGAAGTAAAACTCCTCAAGGTTTGTTCTAATTGTTTTCGAGTTGTTTGATATTTTGCATGTCTAGAAGGTCACAAGGTGACTTGTTACCTTTTGATCGTGAAATTGAAATAACTTTGACAACCAATAGAAGACTTGCTAGGAGAAATTTGAGAGGTATTGGTGAGGTTGTAGATATTCAACCAACTATTGAGTTCATCAACCCTTTTGCAAGAGAAGGTGAGGAGAACCCAACACAAAATCAACCACAAAATCAACCCACAATGCCTAAGTTTTCATCACATTCCGTACCTACCGAGGAGAACTTACCCAATGGTACTCCCACACCACAACATCTAACCGGAAATTTTATTGCCAAATCCGCATTTATCCAATTAGTTGAAAGAAGCCAATTTGGGGGGATGCCTAGTGAAGACCCTCATTCTCATATGGAGGCTTTTTGTGACTATTGTGATGCGATTTCACAAACCGGTGTAACTCAAGACCAAATTCGATGGGTCTTATTTCCTTTTTCTCTAATTGGCACCGCCAAACAATGGTTGAAAGGCCTTGATAAGGCTGATGTGACCATAATTGTCGCATATTTAGCCCCCGAATTACCATTGTTTCCATGCTTTTTAGTGCCTATTTGGGTCATTTCTTATCTTTAGTTCTTTGTTTTGCATATTCTTTGAGATTTTGATCCCTTGGTAGGAAAGGAGTAAGAATCTTGCATTTACATGGCAAAACAAGGCTAAATTGATCGTATTCAATGACCAAGCATCAAGGAGAGACAAGACTAGAAGGCCTTTGTACATATTATAGTAGAAGAGCAATGTCGAGAAAAGATCCTTGAGTCTCCGAGGAAATCCCCAAGGAATTTATAAAGAAAAGGGAAGAAAAAGAAGAAGAATTGACGCTGCCAGACAATCCGAACGGATTGTACACAATCCGCCCGTCCGTCCAGCCCAATCCGAGCGTCCCTCAAAGGAATCCGCTCGGATTCCCCCTCGCCAATCCGAGCGTCTTGCCCAAAGATCCGCTCGGATTCCCAGCCCAGATCCGGCCGTCCCGACTCCCATCCGCACGGATCTCAGTACAGCACGTTTTCATTCTTCAAGCTACGATAAGAGACTCCCTTCTCTCAGACAATACCGGAGTCTCCCTAAGTAGGGACTTAATCGTCATTTAAGCTCTTAGTTAACCTAGTGCATCCTCCCTAATTTTCACTATAAATACCCCATTAGTCTAATTAGAGGAGCATGTTCCTTTTATCAATAATTAGTGTAGTTAATATCAATCAAATCTCTCTTTAATATTGTAATCAAATATTAATCAAGTTCTAATTCAAGATCTAGTTTCTTAATTTCTCTCTTGTTCTTGCTTTATTTTGGGTAATTGAAGATTATTTGGGTTATTTTGGGAGATTGACAACCTCTCAATCTAGGATTCAAGTACTTCTATTATTCTTGCTTTATTATTGGAATCATTAGTAGGTATAATCTCTTAATCCCTTTTTAATTATTGCTAATTACTTTCATTTATTCATCATGTTTCATTATGTTAGTATGATTGACAACCTTTCTACCATGATCAACATGATAATGAGTGAGTAGTCTCTTAGCTAGGGTTTAATGGGTGATTAGGGGAAACCAACATGGGGAATGATTCATGCTTAAATCAATATGCTTTCATATCTTATTTGCTTGCTTGTTTTGATCTTAATACATGCACATGTTATGTTTGATGAAATGCTAAGCCTATGAATCCTTGCATTTACTATCACCTTCTATCCTTTCAACTTGACTTGTAAGACATAACCCAACTCGAGTCTTGTTAGACCATGCATGTTGTTGAGTAGGGAAGATTAAGTCGACTTGTAGGTGTTGTACAATCTAATCGATTCGGCTCCGGGACCCAAACTTTCCTAGGATTGTAAGATATAACCCAACTCAATCCATCACAACAATAATTGCTTGCTTGTAATTTGAGAACATGTTTGTATGATCATATCCCATGATTCCCCTATGAACCCATGACACCCTAGTGCTTTTAATCAATTGTTTACACCCCTTATTTCATTCATCTTGCTAGTTTATTTTCATTGCTATTTTAGTTAGTAACCTTCTACATCAACCCAATTTGTGACACCCCTAGACACCACTAGTTACAATAGAATTCTCATTTCAATACCCGTCCCTTGGGATCCGACCTTTACTTGCCGCTTTGCTAATTGTAGAGTTGCTTGTTAAGCTATAAATTGTGTTTTGTATCGACCATTGACCAACGACCACATATGCTTAATTGTGAACACCAAATGGCATCGATCAAAAATGGCGCCGTTGCCGGGGATGGTGTTTAATTAATTTAAGATTTCCTTTATTGTTATTAGTTGTATCTTTTTCACCTTGGGGAAGTAAAACTCCTCAAGGTTTGTTCTAATTGTTTTTGAGTTGTTTGATATTTTGCATGTCTAGAAGGTTACAAAGAGATTTGTTACCTTTTGACCGTGAAATCGAAAGAACCTTGACGAATAATAGGAGACTTGTTAGGAGGAATTTGGGAAGTGTTGGTGAAGTTGTTCAACCCACTAGTGAGTTTGTCAATCCTTTCGCAATAGAAGGAGAAGATAACCCATTACACAATACCCCACAAAATCCACCTACAATGCCTAAATTCTCGTCACACTCTATACCCACCGAGGAGGATCTACCCAATGGTACTCCTACACCACAACATCTTACCGGAAACTTTATTGCCAAGTCCGCCTTCATCCAACTAGTTGAGAGGAGCCAATTCGGGGGAATGCCTAGTGAGGACCCTCATTCTCATATGGAAACCTTTTGCGATTATTGTGAAGCTATCTCTCAAACCGGCGTGACTCAAGACCAAATAAGATGGGTCTTATTTCCTTTTTCGTTAATCGGCACCGCCAAACAATGGTTGAAGGGCCTTGATAAGGCCACCCTTGGAATAGATTCTTGGAAGAAGTTAGCTCTAGCTTTCTACAAAAAATTCTACCCACCGGAAAAGACTAACATGCTAAGAGCTCAAATTACGGGTTTTAAGCAAAGGGATGAAGAATCTTTGTATGAAGCTTGGGAGCGGTTCAAAGGTATTTGTCGCTCATGTCCTCACCATGGACTTAGCGAATGGTTTTTAGTGCAACAGTTTTGGAATGGTCTTTATGAAGATTCAAGGAACATTCTCAATATGGGATCAAATGGAATGTTCACCGAAGTTGATGACAATCAAACATGGAACAAGATTGAGGAAATGGCGGTCCATAATTCACAATATAGTAGACCTCGCAAGGCTACTAGAGGAGGGAAGCATGAAGTGGACTCCGTTACTCAATTGGGTGCTCAACTTAGTGCTCACATTGACACAATCAACTTGAAGTTTGAACAAGCTATGGCTAGACTTGAGGAAAACTCGAAATCATCAAAGCATCATGTCAATGCCATGACGGCATCCTCATCAATCCCAAGTGGGATATGTGAGAATTGTGGAACTATGGGTCATGACTCAAGTGAGTGTAGGGGAACAACCGAACAAGTTAATGCTTTCCAAGCTTACAAAAGTGGTACCCCTTATTTAAATTTTTACAATGAAAACACCAAGTTCCATCCAAATCTCTCATACAAAAGCCAAAATGTTCAAAACCCTCAAACAACATACACTCCACCACCCATGAGAAACCAAAATCAAAGACCCTTTTACAATCAAAGCCAAAGTTATCAAAATCAAAATCCATACAATCACCACAATGACCAAGGTTTTGATGTCCAAAAAGCGGTCCTCCAAATGCAAAAGAATCAACAAGAATTTTTCACTCAAATGCAAAAAGATAGCCAAGCAAAAGACACCACCATCAACAACATTCTAGCTCACACCAAGATGTTGGAAACACAATTGACTCAACTAGCATCTTCAAGCTCACAAAGACAAAAGGGGCAATTACCACCTCAAAGTAATCCCCCTAGACATGAAACGGTTAGTGCCATTCACTTGAGAAGTGGTACAAGATATGAAGCACCGAAGGAGCAAGTTGAGGATGAAGTTGTGAAAGCTAGTGAAAAGGAAGAAATTGTGCAAAGTCCCAAAGAAGGGGAATCATCAAAAGAAGAAAGTTCAAAGAAAAATGAAGATAAAGCCAAAGAGAAGGAGCCCATTGTGATTAGACTTCCTTTTCCAAGTCGTCAAGCCAAGCCCAAATTTGATGATCAACTTGGAAAGTTCATGGAAATTGTGAAGAACCTAGAAGTCTCAATTCCTTTCACGGAATTAATCAATCACGTTCCGGCCTATGCAAAGTACATGAAAGATATCCTCACAAAGCGAAGTCGATCCTAAAAACTTGAGACTATCGCCTTCACTAAGGTGAGTAGTGCAATACTTCAAGGGAGTTCACCTCCAAAGTTAAAGGATCCGGAAGCTTCTCAATACCGTGTACCATTGGCGACACGACGATCAACAAAGCCTTATGTGATCTAGGGGCTAGTGTGAGTGTCATGCCGTACTCGGTGAGTAAAAGGTTGGGAATGGGAGAGCTTAAATGCACCAATATCACTCTTCAAATGGCCGATAGATCGACGAAGACACCATTAGGGATATGGGAAGATGTCCCCGTGCGAATTGGGAAGTTTTTCATCCCGGTGGACTTTGTCATTGTTGATATGGAGGAAGATTCCAACATTCCAATCATCTTAGGAAGACCTTTCCTACACACACAAAGTGCGGTGATTGATGTGAAACATGGAGAGCTCACTCTAGAAGTGGGAGATGAAAGCATAACTTTTAATCTTGACAAGACCATGAGAGCTCCTCGTTTGCATGAGCCATGTTTCATGATTGATCATTATTGTCGGAAAGATGAAAGGAAGAAATCGGAACTCCAATGGAGGAAGAAAGTTGAAGATGCTCCATTCAAAGAGCAAGTGAATTGTGACAAGGAGAGCTTGCAAAGCTCATCAAAATCAACCAAGGAAGAAGAAGATGGCCTCATTGACCAAGAGAAGAAATTGGGAGAGTTGTCTCCATCTAAGCAAGAGATTTTCAATTATCAACTCAATGAAGTTTGTGGTCTTTGGGACGACGAATTTGAAGGGATCTTCAATCCCTACATTGGGCATGCCATCGATCATGATCAACAATAAGGACCACGGTCTATTGAGGACCTCTACCATAACAACGAACAAGCTTTTAATTACTTCTTCGAGGTGTTGAGCAACATCAACAACACCTTGAACATGCCCCCTTGACATCTCATCAAGAATGAGAGTTTGGTGGAGTCCTCCCTAAACCACCACTTGTAAATATTTCTAACTCCCTAACTTGCATTTCAATTCTTGTATTGCATTTTTTGTCATTTTTGGATTTCTATTTACTTTGATCAAAATAATTGTCATGAAAGAGAGAAGTGAGGGAGGGATTAACAATTTCAATTGATGTGTAGTGCTTTACCTTAGTGTGGGGATGGCAATTGCCTAGGCCATTCATGCCTTAGTAGTGCCCCCACAATGAAGAACACAAGAAATGAAGAAGAATGGGAGAATGGTAAAGGGAAATGCATTATGCACGAATGAAGCGAATCCGGATACAAAAGACAAGAATCCGAGCGGATTCCTGAGAATCCGCCCGTCTGAAGAAGATCCGAGCGTCCTGCTGAGAAGACGCCCGTCCTGGGCTGAGCTGAAATTGAAAAATTCTTGACTGTTGAAGAATCCGAGCGGATTTCTGGAAAGACGCCCGTCTCACAGAATCCGTCCGTCTTGTTCACAAGACGCCCGTCCTGCAGCAGAAGAAAAACAAAGAAAATTCTCTGGACTGAAATCCGTCCGTCCTGCTCGAAATCCGCCCGTCTCATCACGAAGAATCCGAGCGGATTCCCCAGAATCCGCCCGTCTCTAGGCGGGATTTTTAAATTTTGAAGCTGTAGAATCCGCACGGATTGCGCCCAATCCGCACGGATTGTCCCTGTGTTTTGAAAAACTCGACTCCTTTAAATACCCCCCCCCCACCTTCATTCATTCATTCATTCACTCACAAACACTACCCACAAAATCAAAACCCTCATCCTCTCCATCTCAAAAATAAAAACCCTCAACAAAACTCACCAAAATCAAATCAAACCATCCTTCAAACAACAAATCAATCACTCCACCTTCAACAACAATCAAAACCAAGCACAAAATCTTCACCCTTTGAGTCGACTTTTGTTCTCATAAAGGCAAAGCCTTTCACCTTCAAAATCGACTTGGGCATTCAACAAATTGAAGATTTTGCACTCTTTTCTTGGTTAAAGCTCATCAATGGCAAGAACAAAGGGGCCAACAAAGGCACCAAAGGCAAAGGCTCTCTCTCAAAGGCAATCTCCGGGAAGAAATTTGAGGATTTTCATGCATGTCGTGCTCTCTTGGTCCATCACCCGGGCATAAGAGTATGGCACAAAGTTGTGGGAAATACCATAATTGCTAGGAAAGACACCAATCATTTCACCGGACTCGATTTTATTCTCCTTGAATCAACTTTGAATATTGGAAGAATTCACACCAAGCCTTACAATTCTTTGAGGCTCTTGGTAGATAGGTGGCTTAATGTTGATAGTGGGAAGAAGGGTACGACCGTTATTGTCAACGGCGGCCTAGTCACGGTCCTAGCCAAGCACTTTGATCCTAATTTCAATAAGGATAGCAAGTACAAGGCTAAGGAAGGTGGCCATCTTATTGATATGTCCATCATGATTAACAAGTTCAAGTGGGTTGTTCACAAACCCCTTGACACCAAGTATGAGTGGCTTACTAGTGAGGCTCGATCATTCACTTTACCCGCAAAGATTTGTCGTCTTAGTGTCCACCGGACCAACTATTTACTTCCCCTATCCGAAGAAGCCGAGTACATCATTCAACAACAAAAGGGTGATCATGAAACCCCCTCCTCTTCCATTGTTATACCACCTTACCCCTTTGTGTATGAAGAGTTCAAACCGCAAGGAGTTGAAATTGGGAAAGACTATGTCACTCTTCTTATGCAAGCCATGCACAAGCAAGCTTATGAAGACCGGAAGAATGCTTATTTGGCTCAATATCCTCCCCTCTTACATCTAGCTAGGCAAGGACTCCTTGATCCATCTTGTCCTTTGCCTAGTTGGGCGGATAGAGAAGCCTTATTTCCGGGTGCATCTAGGGACGTGGTGAGAGACAATGAGGTTGTTGGAAATGGTGAAGAATTTAATGATAATATTGAGGAAGAAGCAAGTGGAGATGAAGAAAGGGATGGTGATGATGATGATGATAATGAAGAAAGTGATGAAGAAAGTACCAAGGAAAGTGGCAATGTGACCACTTCTCATGAGGGAAGTGATGATGATGATAGCATGATGGAAGACTAGCCTTGGAGACTCCTACCCTCCCATGGTTTGTCTATATCTCTTTGTATTTTATTTCAATTTTGATCATTGTTTGTTTAGTCCTAGCAACATCAAAGGACTCACACCTCGGTACCATTGAGGTGTTCTTTATTGTTCCCATTTTTGAAAATCCAAAATGACAATCTCGTTTCATGCATAGCATAGTGTGTGCATGAACTACCCCCATCTTTGACATTAGCAATAGTGTCTTATTTGGTTTGGGGAAGTTGATACATACACAACGGGAGGTAATTTAAATTATCCTCTCCGTCATAACAAAAAACCCATGCATCATGTAGTGTAGCTTAGTGTAGAATTGCATTTAGTATAGAAATCATGCATCATTTTTGCATAATTTCCATCATTTTGGCCATTGAGGGCAATGCCCATATTAGTGTGGGGATGGGAATTCTAACACTTAACACTTAACTTTTATTCAAAAACCATAAAAATTGAAAAATTTCAAAAATCATAAAAATTTGAAAAATTTGAAAAACCAAAAACAAGTTCATTTCCTTTGTATATATTGTGTTTGTTTATCCTTGTTCACATTGATCGACTACGCCACATCCGAGACATGAGGATATTGAAGACCGCATGGTATGATCTTTCCAATCTCCTTTTTCCTCTTTATGTTAATGACTATGTGGCTTTATTTTGATTGATGCGGTAAAAACAATGTGAACTTAGGACTTGCATATGTTAATATGTCATACTAGTTGGTAGAATCACTTGCATTAGGATGTTTATATTAGTTGCATCATGGCATGTAGTTTGCATGGTTAGAAAAATTTTGCGAAACCGTCTACTTGGGAAGCTTGACAAGTGTATATAGGCCCTAGTAGATGCTTTTTATTCTTAAGACTTTGCTTGTAGAATACTTGTAAAACACCCTAGGATGTGTTATGCTAGTATCCTTTGACCCATGGATTAAGGCCGAGTCAAGAGTACCTTGTGGTGTGATAACTCCTTGGCTACCGTTTATTCCAAGGTGACCCTTGAAACCATGCATACTTCCATCATTCATCCATATTCTACCATACATTTTTTGTCATCAAAGGGAATGGGCACAAAAAGAAATCAATTTGAGTTCAAAGAAATGAAAAGAAAAAGAGAAAGTTTGCAAATTGCATCAAAAAGAAAAGAGGAGCAACAAAAATAGACTCCTAAAGCTTCAAATACAAGGCACCCTCGTTACTAATTGGGGTGACTTTGAAAATATTCAAAAAGAAATGCAAAAAAAAGTTGAAAATTGTCAAGTATTGAATTGCCAAACATCAAAAGAAATGGCAAGAAAATGTTCTCAAATGTCAAATGCCACAAGAAATTGGGGGGAAAAACAACAACAAAAAGCAAACTCCCAAAATGAAACTCAAATATCTATCGATCCCTTTATCCATCATATCCATTTTTGTGCATGGTAGAGAGGGGACGACCCTTCTTCTTGTCTAGGCAAGAGGGGGAATTCCGCGATCCTCCAGTGTTTCTAACACCATAGGGAGTCTACTCTTGACAAAAGCATTTAACGATTGAGGACAAAGGTACCCTAGCTTGACACCTTTTGGAGGTGATTTATTGGTATCCTTCTAGGCTTAGTAGTTTGAACAAATTGCATCTATGAAGGATTGTGTACCCTTGAATTGCTTCCCTTGTAGATAATTTCCGCCACTTAGATGAGGAAAGTGGCTATTCTTTTGTAGATGCATCCATTATGTGATTTTTGTGTGCTTAATGTTTGGATGTGTCGCCATTTTGGCAAGACCCACCTTGCCTTGCAAGAAGGCATCCTACCTCATGGTTGTCTTGTTGTGAGTTGAAGGGGCGGAGTGAGACCCGCTAATTGTCTCATATCGGCTAGTATTATTAGGTTAGGTTAGTATTGGTCCTAGTCTTTGTCACCTCTTTACTCGGGACGAGCAAAGGTTCGGTTTGGGGATATTTGATGTGACCATAATTGTCGCATATTTAGCCCCCGAATTACCATTGTTTCCATGCTTTTTAGTGCCTATTTGGGTCATTTCTTATCTTTAGTTCTTTGTTTTGCATATTCTTTGAGATTTTGATCCCTTGGTAGGAAAGGAGTAAGAATCTTGCATTTACATGGCAAAACAAGGCTAAATTGATCGTATTCAATGACCAAGCATCAAGGAGAGACAAGACTAGAAGGCCTTTGTACATATTATAGTAGAAGAGCAATGTCGAGAAAAGATCCTTGAGTCTCCGAGGAAATCCCCAAGGAATTTATAAAGAAAAGGGAAGAAAAAGAAGAAGAATTGACGCTGCCAGACAATCCGAACGGATTGTACACAATCCGCCCGTCCGTCCAGCCCAATCCGAGCGTCCCTCAAAGGAATCCGCTCGGATTCCCCCTCGCCAATCCGAGCGTCTTGCCCAAAGATCCGCTCGGATTCCCAGCCCAGATCCGGCCGTCCCGACTCCCATCCGCACGGATCTCAGTACAGCACGTTTTCATTCTTCAAGCTACGATAAGAGACTCCTTCTCTCGGACAATACCGGAGTCTCCCTAAGTAGGGACTTAATCGTCATTTAAGCTCTTAGTTAACCTAGTGCATCCTCCCTAATTTTCACTATAAATACCCCATTAGTCTAATTAGAGGAGCATGTTCCTTTTATCAATAATTAGTGTAGTTAATATCAATCAAATCTCTCTTTAATATTGTAATCAAATATTAATCAAGTTCTAATTCAAGATCTAGTTTCTTAATTTCTCTCTTGTTCTTGCTTTATTTTGGGTAATTGAAGATTATTTGGGTTATTTTGGGAGATTGACAACCTCTCAATCTAGGATTCAAGTACTTCTATTATTCTTGCTTTATTATTGGAATCATTAGTAGGTATAATCTCTTAATCCCTTTTTAATTATTGCTAATTACTTTTATTTATTCATCATGTTTCATTATGTTAGTATGATTGACAACCTTTCTACCATGATCAACATGATAATGAGTGAGTAGTCTCTTAGCTAGGGTTTAATGGGTGATTAGGGGAAACCAACATGGGGAATGATTCATGCTTAAATCAATATGCTTTCATATCTTATTTGCTTGCTTGTTTTGATCTTAATACATGCACATGTTATGTTTGATGAAATGCTAAGCCTATGAATCCTTGCATTTACTATCACCTTCTATCCTTTCAACTTGACTTGTAAGACATAACCCAACTCGAGTCTTGTTAGACCATGCATGTGTTGAGTAGGAAAGAATAAGTCGACTTGTAGGTGTTGTACAATCTAATCGATTCGGCTCCGGGACCCAAACTTTCCTAGGATTGTAAGCCATCACAACAATAATTGCTTGCTTATAATTTGAGAACATGTTTGTATGATCATATCCCATGATTCCCCTATGAACCCATGACACCCTAGTGCTTTTAATCAATTGTTTACACCCCTTATTTCATTCATCTTGCTAGTTTATTTTCATTGCTATTTTAGTTAGTAACCTTCTACATCAACCCAATTTGTGACACCCCTAGACACCACTAGTTACAATAGAATTCTCATTTCAATACCCGTCCCTTGGGATCCGATCTTTACTTGCCGCTTTGCTAATTGTAGAGTTGCTTGTTAAGCTATAAATTGTGTTTTGTATCGACCATTGACCAACGACCACATATGCTTAATTGTGAACACCAAATGGCATCGATCAAAGGCTACTCTCGGAATAGATTCTTGGAAGAAGTTGGCTCTAGCTTTCTACAAAACATTCTACCCACCGGAAAAGACTAACATGCTAAGAGCTCAAATTACGGGTTTTAAGCAAAGGGATGAAGAATCTTTGTATGAAGCTTGGGAGCGGTTCAAAGGAATTTGTCGCTCATGTCCTCACCATGGACTTAGCGAATGGTTCTTGGTACAACAATTTTGGAACGGTCTTTATGAAGACTCAAGAAATATCCTTAATATGGGATCGAATGGGATGTTCACCGAGGTTGATGACAACCAAACTTGGAGCAAAATTGAAGAGATGGTAATCCATAACTCACAATATAGTAGGCCTCGCAAGGCTACTAGAGGAGGAAAGCACGAAGTGGACGCCGTTACTCAATTAGGTGCTCAACTTAGCTCCCATATCGATACTATCAACTTGAAGTTCGAGAAAGCAATGGCTAGACTTGAAGAAGTCTCAAAATCACCAAAGCATCATGTCAATGCCATGACGGCATCTTCATCAATCCCAAGTGGGATATGTGAGAATTGTGGAACTTTGGGACATGACCAAAGTGAATGTAGGGGAACAAATGAACAAGTGAATGCTTTTCAAGCATACAAGAGTGGTACCCCTTATTCCAACTATTACAATGAAAACACCAAATTCTATCCAAATCTCTCATACAAAAGCCAAAATGTTCAAAATCCTCAAACAACATACACCCCACCACCCATGAGAAATCAAAATCAAAGACCCTTTTACAATCAAAACCAAGGTTACCAAAATCAATCTCAATACAATCAACAAAATGACCAAGGCTTTGATGTTCAAAAAGCGGTCCTTCAAATGCAAAAGAATCAACAAGAGTTTTTCACTCAAATGCAAAAAGATATTCAAGCAAAGGAAACCACCATCAACAACATCCTAGCTCACACCAAAATGCTGGAAACCCAATTGACTCAACTAGCATCTTCAAGCTCACAAAGACAAAAGGGGCAATTACCACCTCAAAGTAATCCCCCAAGACATGAATCGGTTAGTGCCATTCACTTGAGAAGTGGTACAAAGTATAAAGCACCGAAGAAGCAAGTTGAGGATGAAGTTGTGGAAGCTAGTGACAAGGAAGAAATTGTGCAAAACTCCAAGGTTGGAGAACCATCAAAAGAAGAAATTTCAAAGAAAAATGAAGACAAGGTCAAGGAGAAGGAGCCCATTGTGATTAGACTTCCTTTTCCAAGTCGTCAAGCCAAGCCCAAATTTGATGACCAACTTGGAAAGTTTATGGAAATTGTGAAGAATTTGGAAGTCTCGATTCCTTTCACGGAATTAATCAATCACGTGCCGGCCTATGCGAAATACATGAAAGACATCCTCACAAAGAAGAAGTCGATTCGGAAACTTGAGACTATCGCCTTCACTAAGGTGAGTAGTGCAATACTTCAAGGGAGTTCACCTCCAAAACTCAAGGATCCGGGTAGCTTTTCAATCCCGTGTACCATTGGCGACACCACGATCAACAAAGCCTTATGTGATCTCGGGGCTAGTGTGAGTGTTATGCCGTACTCGGTGAGTAAAAGGTTGGGGATGGGAGAGCTTAAATGCACCAATATCACACTCCAAATGGCCGATAGATCGACGAAGACACCATTAGGATATGGGAAGATGTTCCCGTACGAATTGGGAAATTTTTCATCCCGGTGGACTTTGTCATTGTTGACATGGAAGAAGACTCCAACATTCCAATCATCCTAGGAAGACCTTTCTTACACACCGCGGGTGCGGTGATTGATGTGAAACATGGAGAGCTCACTCTAGAAGTGGGAGATGAGAGTATAACTTTCAATCTTGACAAGACTATGAGAGCTCCCCGTTTGCATGAACCATGTTTCATGATTGATCATTATAGCCGGAAGGATGAAAGGAAGAAGTCGGAATTCCAATGCAAAGAGAAAATTGAAGATGCTCCATTCAAAGAGCAAGTGAATTGTAACAAGGAGAGCTTGCAAAGCTCATCAAAGTTAAGCAAAGAAGAAGAGGATGGACTCATTGGCCAAGACAAGAAATTGGGAGAGTTGTCTCTATCAACTCAAGAGTTCTTTAGTGATCAAGTGGATGAAGTATGTGGTCTTTGGGACGACGAGTTTGAAGGGATTTTTAATCCCTACATTGGCAATGCTATTGATCAAGACCGACAACAAGGGCAAAGGTCTATTGAAGATCTTTATCACGATAATGAACAAGCTTTTGATTATTTCTTCAAGGTGTTGAGCAACATCAACAACACCTTGGACATGCCCCCTTGACATCTCATCAAGAATGAGAGTTTGGTGGAGTCCTCCCTAAACCACCATTTGTAAATATTTCTAACTCCCTAACTCACATTTCAATTCTTGTATTGCATTTTTTGTTATTTTTGGATTTTTATACTTTGATCAAGATAATTATCATGTTTGAGAGAAGTGAGGGAGTGACTAATGATTTCAATTAATGTGTAGTGCTTTAGCTTAGTGTGGGGATAGCAATTGCCTAGGCTATTCATGCCTTAGTAGTGCCCCCACAATGAAGAACACGAGATTTTGAAGAATAGAAGAATGACAAGGGATATGCAAAGTACACGGATGGAACTGAATCCGGGTACAAAGGGGTAGAATCCGAGCGAATTCAGGAGAATCCGCCCGTCTTCAGGCAATCCGAGCGTATTGGGTAGAAGACGCCCGTCCTTCATGAGCTGAAATTTTGAAATTTTTGAATGTCAGCGAATCCGGGCGTCCTGCATTCGAATCCGCCCGTCTTCAAAAATCCGCCCGTCCTGAAAGGAAGACGCCCGTCTTTTTGGCTGAGGAAAACAAGAAAAATCCCTGCAAAGGAATCCGCCCGTCTTCTGTAAAAGACGCCCGTCCCGTGTTTGCAAATCCGAGCGTCTTCACTGAAAGACGCCCGTCTTTAGGCGAGTTTTTCCCAACCCAGAACAGGCCAAATCCGGGCGTCCCGAGCAAAAACCGCCCGTCTTGCCCCTGCATTTCAAATTTTTCGGGTTTTATAAACCCCCTCCCACATTCATTTCTTCATTCATTCATTCATAACACTACTCATAAACCCTCAAAACCCTCATCCTCTCCACCACAAAAAAAAGATTCCTCAACAACATTCACCAAAATCAAATCAAAACATCCTTTTAACAACAAATCAATCACTCCTTTTTCAATAAAAATCAAAACCAAGCACAAAATCTTCAACCTTTGAGTCGATTTTTGAATTCATAAAGGCAAAGCCTTTCAACTTTAAATCGATTTGGGTATACTACAAATTGAAGATTTTTCACTCTTTTCTTGGTTTAATCATCAATGGCAAGGACAAAGGGAGCAACAAAGGCAAAGGCACCAAAGGCAAAGACTCTCTCATCAAGGCAAAAGAGTCTTCAAGCAAAGAAAGCATTGGCTATGGTGGTAGCTAGCCCAAACTTGGAAGTGCAACCACAACAAACTCCCATGGAAGCAACAACATCTACTACTCTGGAAATTGATCAACTTTCGAACTATCCGGAGGTAACTTTCATTTCCAAATCCCATAGGGACACTTTTGCCAAGTATGCTAGAAAAGCATTTTTATCCACCAAGTTTATTTGTGAAGATGCCTTAGATAAGTTGGGTGTTCTTGAGCAAACTAGAGTCTTCTTTAAAGCCATGGGGTTGGAGAAATTGTTTGAATCAAAAGAACTGACATACCCCTCCCTTACCTTCGAATTTTTGAGTTCTTTGAAAGTTAACAAGGTTGAGACTATGGAGAACATCGAGTTTCGCCTAGCTAATGTTAGTAGGCGCATCTCCTTTGAGGAAATGGGTAAAGCTTTGGGTCTTGATGATTCACCGAGTTATTTCAAGAATGTTGGCAAATATGACCCCGACCCTCTTTGGGAGGCGATTTCCGGAAGGAAATTTGAGAGCTTTCATGCTAGTCGTGCTCTATTAGTCCACCATACGGGCATTAGAGTATGGCAAAAGGTCATAGGAAACACCATCATTGCAAGAAAAGACACCAACCATTTCACCAAACTTGATTTTGTTCTTCTTGAGTCGACTTTGAACATTGGAAGGGGATACACCAAGCCTTTCAACTCTCTAAGGCTATTGGTGGATAGATGGCTAAACATTGATTGTGGGAAGCAAGGCACTACCGTTATTGTGAATGGAGGTCTAGTCACTATTCTAGCTAAATACTTTGATCGGAACTTCAACAAGGATAACAAGTATGAGGCAAAGAAGGGTGGTCATCTCAATGATATTTAGACCATGATAAACAAATACAAGTGGGTCTCTCATAACCCTCTTGATACCAAGTATGGATGGCTCACAAATGAGGCTAGATCTTTTACCTTGCCTTCGAAGATTTGTCGTTTAAGTGTCCACCGGACCAATTATCTCCTTCCCCTTTCAAAAGAGGCCGAGTATATTATCCAACAACAAAAGGGTGAAGTTGATTTTCCCTCCTCTTCCATTGTCACACCACCCTTTCCTTTCGAGTACCAAGAGTTCAAACCCGAAGGAGTCGAAGCAAACAAGGATTATGTGACCCTTCTTATGCAAGAGATGCACAAGCAAGCCTTCAAGGACCGGAAAGATGCTTACTTAGCTCAATATCCACCCCTTCTACACTTAGCTAGTCAAGGACTACTTGATCCTTCATGTCCTTTGCCTAGTTGGGCGGATAGAGAAGTCTTCTTTCCGAGTGCATCTAGGGGTGAGCTTCCGGGTGACAATGAGGTTGTTGGTGATGAAGAGGTTGATGATACCATTGATGATGAAGTGATGGGAGTGTCGTTGGGGCTCTCAATCAAACACAATTTATAATACTCAACAAACAACTAGTTAGCGGTAAGTCGAGGTCGATCCATGGGACGGTGTGCTTTGGGTTCTAAGTCTATCTATCTCAATTTATGCTAGTGTCACAATTGATGGAGTTTGTAGTTGTGTTCTAGACTAATGCAAGCAATATAGTAAAACAAGCAATAAAAGAAGGATGTAAACAATTGATTAAGAGTGCTAGGATATCATGGGGTCATAGGGGATTCATGGTGTTGATCATACAAACATGTTCACAAGGTTGCAAGCAATTAATGTTGTGGAGAAACCGAGTTGGGTTATATCTTACGGTTCTTAGGAAGAGTTGGGTCCCGGAGCCGAATCGATTAGATTGTACAACACCTACAAGTGGACTTACTTTCCTCCTAATCAACTTCTATGCATGGTCTAACAAGACTCGAGTTGGTTTATATCTTACAAGTCAAGTTGAATAGATAAGAGATGGTTGTAAATGCAAGGATTCATAGGCTTAGCATTTCATCAAACATAACATGTGCATAAAGTTGACATCACAACAAGCAAGCAATTTGATTATGAAAACATATTAGATTAAGCATGAATCAATCCCATGTTGATTTCCCCTAATTACCCATTAATCCTAGCTAAAGAAACTACTCACTCATTATCATGGGAAACATGTCATTAATGGTGTCAATCATCACAACAAGTATAAACATGATAATAGAATGAAGAAATAAACAATAAAGAGTAAAAGGGTAAAAGAATTATACCAACTTGAGATGATCCAAATAATAAAGCAAAGAATAATAGAAGAAACTTGATTGATTGATGGAAGGTTGTCAATCTCCCAATAATAACCCAATAATCTTCAATTACCCAATAATAAACTTGAATAATAAACTTGAACAATAATTAAGGAGAGATTAATGTGTAATTTGTGGAAAGATTAAAGAGTAATCTATTCTAATCTACTCCTAATCTAATCTAAAGAAGGATTTTCTACCCAAAAACAACATAAAGAGCTCTTCTATTTATTTACAAATGGGGTATTTATAGTAGAAATTAGGTGGGATGCATTAGGGTTAGCTTAAAAGCTTAAATGACGATTAAGTCCCTATTTAGGGAGACTCCGGTCTTTTCTGAGAGAAGGGCGTCTTTCTTTGAGGTTGAAGAAGAAAATCCGTGCTGTACTAGAATCCGGGCGGATTAGGGTCGGGACGGCCGGATTTGGGCTGGGCAATCCGAGCGGATTCAAGAGAGGGACGCTCGGATTGTGCTGGGGGAATCCGAGCGGATTGTAGGGAATCCGGGCGGATTCTCCTCCAGTGAATTTTCTTGTTTTTCCCAGCCAGAAGACGGGCGGATTGGGGACAATCCGAGCGGATTAGGGGAGACGAGCGTCTTCTTCTCGGGACGCGCGGATTCCCGAACAGCTTCTTTGTTTGACCTCGGATTGTAAAACGAACGTCATTTTCTCATCCGGACTCCTATTGGAGTGATTCAAAAGCCTAGATCGCTTGATTTTTCGACGCCGTTCCATCTAGCATACTTTCAGAGCCAAAGGAGCAGCTCTTGGTTAGCGTTCCGAGCCATTTTCTTCATGAAGTGCCTTCCCTCTCGTCATTCTTACTTTTAACCCTTTGTTCCTTCTATATACACTTTATTCCTAGATCTTTGGTCATCATTCTTGCCTCCTCTTCATACTAGTCCATCTAATATCATCAATATGCTTCCAAATATGCACGGAAGACGGGAATTTCCGCCTTATTATCTCCTTTTCTACAAAACACATGAAATGCGATAGAAAAGCAAATAGGAAGGTTTTGACGGATAAAATGGTCATAAAATGCTATAATAGTATGCAAAATAGGCTCAATTAGGGGACTAAATGTGCGCTAATTATGGTCACATCAAATATCCCCAAACCGAACCTTTACTCGTCCCGAGTAAAGAGGTGACTAAAACTAGACCTTTATTTAAACTAACCTAATAACATAGCCAATATGAGACAATTAGCGGGTCTTACTCCGCCCCTTCAACTCACAACAAGACAACCATGAGGTAGGATGCCTTCTTGCAAGGCAAGGTGGGTCTTGCCAAAATGGCGACACATCCAAACATTAAGCACACAAAATCAAGTAATGGATGCATCTACAAAAGAATAGCCACTTTCCTCATCTAAGTGGCGGAAATTATCTACAAGGGAAGCAATTCAAGGGTACACAATCCTTCATAGATGCAATTTGTTCAAACTACTAAGCCTAGAAGGATACCAATAAATCACCTCCAAAAGTTGTCAAGCTAGGGTACCTTTGTCCTCAATCGTTAAATGCTTTTGTCAAGAATAGACTCCCTATGGTGTTAGAAACACTGGAGGATCGCGGAATTCCCCCTCTTGCCTAGACAAGAAGAAGGGTCGTCCCCTCTCTACCATGCACAAAAATGGATACGATGGATAAAGGGATCGATAGTTTTTGAGTTTCATTTGGGAGTTTGCTTTTGTTGTTGTTTTTCCCCCCAATTTCTTGTGGCATATAACATTTGAGAACAATTTCTTTGCCATTTCTTTTGATTTTTGGCATTTCAATACTTGACAACTTTCAACTTTTTGCATTTTCTTTTGGAACATTTTCAAAGTCACCCCATATGTAGGGAGGGTGCCTTATATTTGAAGCATAGGAGTTATATTAGTTTGGTCGTCACACATCCAATCAAATATTTTCTTTGTGAAGTTATAAATTGTGTTTGATTGGATGTGTGACGACCAAACCCTTGACATCCACCCATCAATGATATTCACCTATCAGTTGCACCCAAGACGATATGAGATATATCTTTTGTGTTCTTGCTAGAATCGATCCCCAAATTTTTCTATTTAATTTTTAGGGTTTTTGTGTTCTTGATGAGAGAATTAGGTCAAATTCGAATGAGAGGAAAAAGCTCCCTATTTGGCCTCTTCAAACCGTGAGAATTGAGTAAGTTGAGGAAGATATTTTCTCCCTCTTTATAACTCTCATTTTCGGTTTAGGCAACAACCAAACATAAGGATAAAATCTCCTTATTTCGGTTATTCCAAAAATGCATAAAATGTGTATAATTATAAATCGTCATATATTTTATTCCGTATTAATAAGTCTACACACAACATCTTGCAGTCGATTTATTAATACCGGTTTGTAATAATTTATTTTGACAATATCGTATAATATATACTTTAACTATAAATATCGCATATTTATAACTAGCTAATTAAATATAACCGATTACATTTAATTACGAATTAACATCTTAATTCGTTCAAGCTAACATTATATACATTAATTAAATATAACATATTATATTCAATTTACGAATTGACAGTTAATTCGTCTCAGCTAATATTATTTAATCGGCATTAAATAATTGTCTCATCAACACATTGACTAACTGTTTAGTCATAAAAGGCATCAATGTGATTACATTTCCATAACCACATCTCTCAAACACATCCTTTAGGAGTGACTTTTAGGGACCAGTTGATTACCGCCATCAGTATGATAATAACGTCAAACTTTCTAGCAAGCCAACCGTTATTAGGTAATCGTTAATCAACTGATAAAATACGAAGTATACCCTTGTGAACCTTTAAGAGATTTATAAATGTTATCACACTAATTTGTGGAGGAGACAAGCTCCAACAAACTCCCACTTGTCCTCACAAGTGTATGTGCGATAACCGATTCTCATATCCTAAAATTTCTCTCACTCAATGTAAAACAATTTGCAAAATCTGTATTCACAAAGGTCGTATTTTACAAGCGATCTGTATCAAGAGTGGTTTCCCCGACTAGAGAGTAACTTAACTGATAAACGAATCATCATTCGAGCATGGCCATGAATTTCGATTCTGACAACTCCTCGAGTGGCCCCGAGAAATAACTATACCTGATAAGGGTTGGATATTTTCCTCAACTCGAATCCTGCAGATGTAAGCACGTATGAAATGACCCGGAAAAAATCTACTTAGCCTCCGATTCACGGCAGACCGTGAGAAAGAAACCAAAGTCACCTAAAAACTGCCTTAATCTCAAGAGACAGTCGATAGTCAAAAGAATCGACTCTAGGAACACAATGGATGTCCTATCCACGACCTGGCACCGAATGTTTTTAAACATTTAGGACTCCATTACGTTGTCACAAAAAAATTGTCCTACGAGGTATCGTTATAATCTCGCATCTGTGATCGATCAGTCAACTGTTTGACTTATGGCTCGTTGAACCCACCATCAATCGACTGCACAATATAATAGCCAGAGTTATCAGCTCATGTAGGCGATTACGGACCAAAACAAATATAATGTAATTCAGTTCACTTTGTGGCGTTCAATGTTGCCAGTACAATCCACATGAAAAAACAAAATATTATAAAAACGATGAAGTTATAAATAGTATATGAAAAAGATAACGTATCGAATTCATAATCAACTATTATAACTCAGGTACACGTTTAATTCTCATGGAAATACTGTGCCCTCCATTCTTATCTTATTTCAATGGCTCAGTAGTAGAATATGCTACAACTTCCTGTTTGGAACTATTCCAGCTGACCGCAACACCATTAAGAGTGAAGACGAACCCGGACTGAGATTATGAATCATCTCAATCCGTTTGGAAGCTAGCATCTGGGTAACCGATTGCGCATAGCTTAGTATCTCCTCCATAAGTCAATACCCTATCCTTAGTCCTCCGTAGGTACTTGAGGATATTTTTAACAGCTATCCAGTGTGTTTCACCTGGATTCTTTTGGTACCGACTCGTCATACTCAATGCATATGCCACGTCTGGACGTGTGCATATCATGGCATACATGATTGATCCTATTGCAGATGCATAAGAAACACGACTCATGCGCTCAATTCCTTCAGGCGTCGTGGGTGACTGAGACTTGCTCAACTGCATCCCAGACGTCATTGGAAGGTTCCCCTTCTTGGAGTTGCTCATGCTAAACCTTTCAAGAATCTTATCCAAATAAGACTCCTGACTAAGTGGTAACGTCCGTCGTGATCTATCTCGGTAGATACGGATTCTCAAAATGCGTTGTGCCTCACCCAGATCTTTAATCTGGAAATGGTTCTTAAACCATCCTTTAACCGGAGATAGGAGAGGAATGTCATTCTCAATCAAGAGTATGTCATCGACATACAATATCAAGAATACAATCTTGCTCCCACTCGACTTGATATATAAGCACGGTTCCTCGACCGATCTAGTGAAACCATACTCTTTTATCACCTGGTCGAAACGATGTTTCCAACTCCGAGAAGCTTGCTTAAGTCCATAAATGGAGCGCTTAAGCTTGCATACTTTCTTAGGATGTTCAGGATCTATGAAACCTTCGGGTTGCACCATGTACAACTCTTCCTCCAAATAATCGTTTAAGAAGGCGGTTTTCACATACATTTGCCAAATTTCATAGTCATGAAAGGCGGCAATCGCTAAGATTATCCGAATGGAACGTAGCAGACTACAGGTGCAAAAATCTCATCATAATGCAATCCGTGCACTTGAGTGAAACCTTTTGCCACTAGTCGTGCCTTATAGGTATCTGGTTGCGCGTCTACAGAATGATTTATCTTGTAAAGTCATTTGCACTGTAGAGGTTTTACCTTATTAGGTAAATCAACTAGATCCCATACGTTATTCTCATACATGGAGTCCATCTCGGATTGCATGGCTTCAAGCCATAGCTTTGAGTCGGAACAGGCCATAGCACCTTTATAGGTAGCGGGTTCATTACTCTCTAGGAGTAAAACGTCATTCTCCTCGACCATACCAATGTATCTGTCCGGAGGATTAAAGACTCTACCCGACCTCCTAGGTTCCTCAGGAATATTAACCGTGTCATCAGTTGGAGGAACAACTTCCTCCATCCATTCCTCGGTTGTTGGTTCTGGAATCTCCGACAGCTCGAAGGTTCTATTACTTGTCTTGTTCTCGAGAAATTCCTTCTCTAAGAACGTCGCACTAGCCGCAACAAAAACTCGATGTTCGGTAGGCGAATAGAAGTAATGACCAAATGTTCCTTTTGGATAACCTATAAAGTATGTCTTGACCGATCGTGGGCCGAGCTTATCCTCGTGTCTCCACTTGACATAAGCCTCGCAGCCCCAAACCCGAATAAAGGACATGTTAGGGACCGTTCCCTTCCACATTTCATATGGAGTCTTGTCAACTGCTTTAGTCGGACTTCGGTTAAGTATAAGAGCAGCTAACAAAAGAGAAAAACCCCATAATGAATCAGGCACTACCGTGTGACTCATCATGGATCGAACCATATCAAGTAAGGTTCGATTTCTCCGTTCGGACACACCATTTAATTGAGGTGTTCCAGGTGGAGTTAACTGCAAAACGATTCCACAGTCTTTAAGGTGTTGATCAAACTCATTTGAAAGATATTCGCCACCCCGATCTGAACGGAGTGCTTTAACCTTTCTACCCAGTTGGTTTTCAACCCTGTTCTGGTATTCCTTGAATTTCTCCAAGGACTCACTTTTATGCTTCATTAAGTAGATATATCCGTATCTACTCAAATCGTCCGTGGAAGTGATAAAATATCTATAGCCATCTCTAGCGGTAATTGACATAGGTCCACAAACATCAGTATGTATCAGTCCTAATAGGTCACTAGCGCGCATTCCAACACCTTTGAAGGAAATTCGAATCATTTTGCCAATGAGACATGATTCACACGTTCCATATGTAGAAAAATCGAATGCGGGAATAGTCCCATTATCGACGAGTTTCTTTACACGTTTCTCATTTATGTCTCCCATTCGACAATGCCATAGATAGGTTTGATCTTTGTCACCAACCTTTAATTTCTTATTATTCACGTGTAATACTTCCGTGGTTTGATCTAAGATATAAATTCCATTCATGGAAACTGCTTTGCCATAAATCATTTCATTGAAATAGAAAATACAGCTATTATCCTTTATTGAAAATGCAAAACCGTCTTTAGCAATTACGGAAACAGAAATAATGTTCTTAGACAAACTGGGTACATAGTAACAGTTATATAAAAATAACTCAAAACCACTAGGGAGTTGGATTACGTATGTTCCCTTCGAGACTGCAACAACTCGTGCTCCATTCCCGACTCGCAGGTCCACATCACCTTTTTCGAGAGGTATGATGTTCTTTAGGCCCTGCAAATGATTACACAGATGAGAACCACAACCAGTATCAAGTACCCAAGTTCCGAAACTTGCATGGTTAATCTCAATCATATGAATATAATATGACATACCAACAGGAACGACGCGGCCTGCTTTTATGTCCTCACGGTACACGGGATAGTTCCTCCTCCAATGTCCAGTCTTGTGACAATGGTGGCACTCAATGTCACCGCCCTTGCTCTTTGCCTTGCCCTGTGAGCCACTAGTCTCACCAGGCCCACTCTTACCGTTTCCTGGCTTTTTAAACTTTGGCTTACCTACAGCTAGGTCGCCATGAGCCTTGCCCTTACCTTTACCCTTGTTGGAAATCGTGAGAACATCCTGCTTCATGCTCCCACTCAATTTCATATCCTTCTCGGTCTGTAGGAGAAGTGAGTGTAGCTCATGAGGACTTTTCTTTAAGTCATTCATGTAGTAGTTCGCCCTGAAAAGGGCAAAACCATCATGAAGAGAATGAAGCATTCAGTCAATGACATTGCTCTCACTAATTTTGCAATCAAGTGCCTCTAGCTTCTCGACATTCTCAATCATGTGAAGAATGTGTGAGCTAACCGGTTGGCCCTTCTGGAGTTTCGCATCAAAGAAGCGACACGTATGCTCATATGTAACGATTCTCGGTGCTTTTGAGAACTCGTTAGTGAGCGTGGTGAAAATCTTGTTCGCACCTTGGGCAATGAAGTGTCTCTGCAAATTGGTTTCCATTGCAAAGATGAGTACGTTCTTTATCGCACCCGCTTCCATAACGAAGTCACTATAAGCAAGTGACTCGTTAACTCCCGCATTGGGGCCTGGGTTTACCGGTATTGGCTCAGTTAAGTACTTGAGCTTACTGTCAGCAATGGCAGCATTCCGTAGTGCTGCCTCCCAGTCCGCAAAGTTGGGCCCATCATTCTTCAGTCGTGTGAACTGATTCATGTTGTCCATAAAAATCTTAAGCCAGGACTCGCGATCAAGTGTGGCACTTGGCATTGGGATTTCGTTATTTCCAGCCATTTGTTGTAACAGTTTTATCAAAATAAAAGTATTCTACACTGCGAAAAGAAGAATAAATAATAAGCATGTGCATCGTTTATGATTTAAGTATAATAAACTAGTGTCATAACGCGAAGACTCAAGCATTTATACAATTGACCTCCCTCAAGAATTATATAAATGATCCCAAGACTCAATTATCTGTAAATTGATAAGCCAACCTTTTGGCTAATTCTACTGTTAGAATTCTTGGTCGATAAATTTCTGTAAATTCTATCTTTAGTCCATCATAATCACGAGAAACTCTTCGGCCTATAATGTTGAGATAAACTAAGTCAACACAAACTACTTACCCAACGTAGAAGGGGTCATATTATGCCTACCGACGAAGAAGGGATTCATAGTTGTTTGCCCTTCTAAAGACTAATCTCAATTTTCGTTTTAGAGGAAGATCCCATCAACTTTATTTTAATTCATTTTAAGTGAACTAATATCTAGCATGCGTGAATGAATAAACTAAGGTGATGGCTTAATAAACATGTGACATCTGTATGTCTATGAAAACTAACATACAACCTATATGTGTCAATTTTCATGCATTTTAGTAGGTGGTTTGGTTTTAGGCGGAATATGATGCATTAACTAGCATGTGAATGAAAAGCAATAAGAACGGTAAAACGTAAAACAAAATAAAGTCCTAGTGTGGCCTATCCTATCAAAATGAACATAACTACAACTTTGGAATCCATCCATGGACCCGAGAAGCTTGTCTTGATGTTCCATCTTGATCCATGTAGCGGGAGTGGGCTACAATCTCCATCTTTAGTCTTCTTTGAAAATTACAATAAATAAATTTACATAATAAACCTATTTATTACATTCTAATTTCAAAACACAAAAACTAAAGAAAAATAAAGGAGATTCAAGATCTCAAAATTACATTAAAAATTATGTTTCCTTCATTACGAAAACATAATTTAACTAAGGCCACACTAGGTATTACAAATTAAAACCGTTTGCAAAATACGTAAATAAATCCCTTCAACGATTCATTCAACAAAAGAAAAGCATCAACTAAAAAAAATTAAACATGCGAGACATAATTCTTTAATTATGTAGATTAATTTTACCCAAACCTGTTAGAAATCTAGATCTCTTTACTCAACATAGACATATATGCTATGATTTTAATTTAGTCATAAATTAAAAGGTGATCTTATGCATGCAAACAATAAGTAAAATAAGGAAGAAATCTTCATTCTTACATTGTTATTTCGGATCAAAGGGCACAAGAGAGTTCTCCTACTCTCTTGTTCTTGAGCTTTCCTTAATTGGATGAACAAGGATTCAAGTGGAGAATCCCTCCCAAGGTTTTATACCCAAGATAATAACTTAATAAAATTAATATTATTATTACTAGAACAATATTAATTTTGTGTAAAAATTGACCCAAAAATTATTTGATCTCTCTATTGTTTCGGTTAAGAGAGAGGGAGGAGAAGGAAGTTTTTATCTTTCTAAAAATTCTTATTTTAGATGAAATGAATGAATAATTGAATCACTAATCTTGTATGTAGTGAATTAGATGATAAAATGAGCAAAAGACCCTTGGCCTTTTGACAAGGGAAACCGGGTAGGAGGGGTTGGGTATGGCCAATGCATGAGCATGTATTCTTCCCAAGAATAATAGGCATGTAAGGCTATAAGTTATGGCTTATGATTATGCCTTCCACTTAAACATTATTAACACAAATATGCCTAATATTCCCTCCTAATTTTCGGCACATATGAAGGTAAAATGGGTTCCATTTTATCTTTGTCAATATGTCACATGTCACATGTCACATAAAATTGTTATGTATTTTTATCATATTAAAAATCAACGCATTAAGAAAAATACGTCATATACAAAATCGACTTAGTAATTCATAATTACTTGTACCAAAATAATTTACCAATTATAAATCACAACATCTTATATTTATAATAATTTATTCATTCAAATGCAATTGTTTCCTTAAACAATAATTTCATCTAAGTAATAAAACAATTTGATTACTTAGACCGTATCTTATTTAATCAAATTACAATGAGACACGTAAATATTACTTCCAAAATCGTCCGTCAATTTTAAGTAATTTAATTAACCCGTATCGTCATACGATCAATTAAATGATCAATTAAGTGTGTTACCCTTTAGGTATGACCTAAGGGGATCAACTGATCACCACCGTCGCACGACAGTAATGTCAAACTCTAGTCAGCCAATCATTACCGATATGTGTGGACCATTGTGACAAGAAATATTACTTCCCAATTGTATTCTTTAAATTGAGATTTAAACATGTGATCATCATGATCAACAGTTGTGATCGCATTATTGTCGGAGGACACATATTCCAACAATCTCCCACTTGTCCTCGACAAGTGTGCGTCACCAATTCTCTTGTCCTATTACCATCTCCCACTCAATGCAAGGTGTCTTTCAGGTCGTACTTGCAAGTGATCATATCGAGAGTGGTTTCCTCGATCTGGAGAATAACTGATTGACCGGATTTATCTATCATAGATATATTCCGAGCGTGGCCACGCATTTCCAGTTCATTACTCCTCGAGTGGCCCTGAGATATTTTTATAACCCTGACTAGGGGTGGACAATTCCTATCGCACTCATTCCCTTCGACTAGCCACAGCCATCATAACCCAAAATATGCCCATTTGACCCCATTTACGAAGGTCGTAGTAACACAAATCAAAGTTAATCTGAAACTGTGCCATCTTAGGTGAATAGTCTTTAGTCAAAAGAATCGACTCATTAGAATACTATAGTAGCTCTCGCCACGACCAGGCTATATAAATTTGCCAGAACTCTATAAGCGGTCATAAGGCCCGACAAAATGTTCCTAACAGTCTGCCTATGTGATCGACTAGTCATTCTCATATGACTCCATGGCACTTGAACTTGCCATCAATCGCATCACACTCTAGTTACTTCGAGACGTCACCTCATATAAGTAACTATGGGCGAATACAATGCTAATCCGTGTTCACTTTAACGGGGTTCAATTGTCTCTACAACCCGTTAGGATGTTAACAAAGTATAAGGTGAGTTAATAATAACTCAAACGACAAATGTCGACATCACATTCAGGTAGTCAATACGTATTACAACCTTGTGATGCACATCGTAAGTGTGTAAACACTTGTTGATTGCAATGGAAGTTTAACATACCATGTGTCCATGTGTTCAAACTTCTTATAATCGCATTTTCCTTTACGTTCATGTTATCTTCTCATAGCATGAACCTTACTAAGTACACATATAGGTTCCCAACCTTGGTTTCGGTTCTTTATCTTGAAAGAACTTCCTTGTCAATTATCACATAACAAACGAATTTGCGGTGAATGATATAACTTGTACTGATCAAGTACTCCACCCACACACAATGAACTAGGTATATGTTTTGTAGAGTCTTGCAACAAATGTCAAGATGATTAGCCTAGCACTTCTCACAAGTCCTAGCATATTAGGAAAAATTAGTTTTGAGTAACTTCTTATCCAACTAAGTATCTTTACAAACTTCCTATTTCTCCTTTTAGCTTGAAAGGCTCAGGATTTTCATAAATCCTTACATGTGTTCGAACTGCAATATGTGCAACCTCTTGACACACAACAGAGTCTTCTGTCAAACACTGAAATCGCTCATCGGATTCTCCTCGAGAATTTATGACGTTTCTTTTATGGCTTCCCAATGATTCATCATGCTCTTATGCATATGATTCATTATCGGACATTGGCATGATTATTCTAATGGCGAAAACATTAGTAACTAATAATCATGTGATCAGCTATTCTTAGGTTCAATGAATGACCATGACTGCTAATGGCAATTCCATTTTCATTGACATGAATGACCTATGTTTCTCGTTGATTCGATGTGTATATCTCAATACCTATCCAACATCTTATGATGTGATTGGATTCATCATAGTCCATTTTCATCCAGAATTGAAAACTCAAATTCTCCTTTGTGAAGGAAGGTATTGGCTCGTCATTCTCAATGAGTAATGAGTTACAAACTTTTACAAGATGATTGCTCCCACTTAATTTCCATGTCTTCACATGATAATTTCCAACTCCCACTCAATTCCACATGTTTCGAAATTGACTACTCAATCGAAACATTTCAAGAATTGAAATATAAATTGCATTGCCAAGTTATTAAGATAAAACCATATATGTTCCCATCATATCCTTTTAAAATACCTATTTTGAAGAGGTCTTATCTTAACCAAATGGAAAGAGATTTTAATCTCTAACTCATTCATTTTATAATGATGCGCGGCAACGTCATTAGTTTAAATATAAATAATATCTAACACACGTCCTTCTCAAAATACCCATTTCGGAAGGAGGTTTAACCATTTCATTTTCATAATGAGGTTAAGTAATGACATTTGCATGGTTAATACTTAACTTAGCTATTGAGGATATCGGTATATCAATCCTTGCAATTTCTAGTCATAAATCTCGTTTATTTCCTAGGATGTTACTTTGATTCATTTAGGCTCTTAAGTAAATATCAATATTGAAACTATTGGTCAAAAACATAAACTAGTCAATTAAGACTTTACATTAGTCATTCTTCTTCCAAAACTTTCTTTTGGTGTCCTCATGTAGTTATATTAAGAATATGTTCTTTCGATTACTTCACTTGGTCTCTTTTGTCATGTAGATCTATTCGAGACCATAGATCTCATCTATTGGGTATACTATATAAATAGATATACCTTTATTCAAATCATTCTCCCTTGCGTAGATCTCATTTACACAAGTACATAAATTTATCTTGGTGTTGTGTCCTCATTTTTCTCCCACTCTATCTTTAGAATGAATACACTAGAGATTCAAAGATAGCATATGGGACACAAATAATGATTTTTGAAGTATAAGGAGAACTACCTCATAGGTTGACTAAAAGTTTTAGATTTTGAAGTGTACTTGGTGAGTGACATTTCTTTAAGAGAGTTCATTAACTCAATATTACTTTGTAAATGATCATACACAAGCCTTAAGCTTGTGGACATATAATGAAATCCATCATTATAGTTGTCTATTAGATCACTTTAAATGAATAATCATATGTTTCTATGAGCAAGCGGATAAAGACGAATTTTAGAACAAGGATAAAAATGATAAAAAGGGTGACTTGGGTTGAAAACCAAGCCACCATTATCCAAAATACATTTCCATGTCGAACACGGAAATCAAAAGGTTCTAAAATCCGAAACATAATTAAAATAAGACAATAAAAAGCGAAGCTTCATGGAAGCTATTCCTAGCTTCTCGATGGTTTCTCAAGCTTGCTTTTCTTTTCCCTTGTCCTTGCTTGGTGGAGGCCCTATTTACAATAAAAAGGGGATACATTATCACAACTTTGTATCACAATACCATAGTTGAATTTGAAACATAAAAGAAAGGATAGTCATTTACCTACTGGAGTGATCTTTCCAGCCTTAATATCACCAAGGTATTTGGAACAATTTCTTTTCCAATGTCCAACACCATTACAATAATGGCATTTATCAAGAGGACCCTTCTTGATTTTAGAAGTGCTAGCTTCATAAGTCTTAGCTTTGGTGAAAGTGGGAGCTTGCTTCTTACCCTTCTTCCCATTCTTCTTGAACTTCCCCTTACTCTTAGTGCTTATGTTAAGCACATCCTTTGGTGGGTTCACATTTAACCCCATGTCTCTTTCGGCTTGCACAAGTAATTTGTGCAACTCTTCAAGAGACACGTCCTTGTCTTGCATGTTAAAATTCACCCGGAATTGTACATATGCCTTGACTTTGGATAAGGAGTGTAGAATCCTATCTATAATGAGTTCTTTGGGGATTTCAACCTTTTGAATCTTCAAGGTCTCGACTAGCTCCATCAATTTGAGCACGTGAGGGCTAACCTTTTGGCCCTCCTTGAAGTCGAGATCAAAGAATGCCGCGGCCGCCTCATATTGGACGATCCGCGGAGTTTGTGAAAACATTGTCACAAGCTTAGAGTAGATTTCATTAGTGTTGCCCATCTTAAAGGCTCTCCTTTGGAGATCCGCCTCCATCGCAAAGATCAACACATTTTCCATTGCGGCGGACTCCTTATGGTAAGCTACATATGCTTCCCTAGTGGCGGCGGTCGACCTTGTATTAGGTTCGGGTGGAGAGGCCTCGGTAAGGTAACGAAGCTTGTCATCACCTTGGGCCGCTAGTTTGAGTTGGGCATCCCAATCGGAGAAATTTGACCCATTCTTTTCAAGTTTACATCGATCCATGAAGGATCGGAGCCATGAAGTATTAGTGAGAGGCGTAGCGTTGGTGTTTGGATTTGCCATTTGTTATGAGAAATAAGAGCGGTCTACAAAACAAAATAGAAGGAATAAAACATATGTCGTTTTCAAAATAATACTCGTAAAAATAATTTAAACAAGTTTTATTGCATTTATCTAGTGACCTCTACCCAACTTAGATAAATGATTCCAAGACCCAAATTCATATCAACTTAGGCACGGGATAGCCGATGAAACCCTTATCAATATAACTCGGTGGATTAACTTTTAATCGATTCTACTTTTAGAACTCTTGGTCGATAAAATTACTCTAATGTTTATCTATAGCCCGGAACACATGCGACTACGGTCACGAATACTTCCGTTGAGGTCAATCCAAATTTCGAATAAATGTGTCCATGATCCAAATTCACATTAACTTGGGCACGGGATGGCCGATGAAACCCTCATCAACACGAATTCGGTGGATAGAAATTTATCACCCACTTCCCCTACATAACAAGGTTTGTACCCCGGGATGGCCGACTGCACTCCCTCGCGAAATAGGTTTTCATGGTTTCTACTTTTTGGTAAGGCTATGTCTCAATTGATTATTTTACCGAGAGGTCGTGTCAATTTCTTATCTATCACGTTTTAAGTGAACTAAAGCGGTGAACTACGATAATTCTAATTGACACGGTCGATAAACTCGATTAAATGATAATGCATGTTTTAGTTATGGCGATTTAGCGATGCATGCGACATATAAATAAAATGCAAAGCATAAATTAAACCCTAGTATGGCCATCCTAAAATAGAAAATCTAATTAACTATTACATATTCGGAAACCAACTCCATTGGTCCCTTGAACTTCGGTTATGGCACGCATCTCGAGGTAACACCGTCTTTATGTATCGCCTTCTTGAGTGACACCGTCTTCAAGGAACACCGGAATAAATAAATTACATAACAAATTACATAATTTCCTATTATAGATTTGTAATTAAAAAATAAAATAAATCTATTAAATTACAAAACGGTGATACGAGATCACAATAAATTACAACCGAATCGATATTCCCATACATTTCGGGTAATACCAATTCAAAACTAAGGCCATACTAAGTAAAATTACATAATTCAAAAAATACATAAAATAAAATTATGACAATCATAAATAAAATGCAGCATTATAATATGTATGAACATGCCCAATTAAATGCTAAATCGCCTTTAAGGAGCCAATATCGTATATTACACGGTTTTTACGGATTTGCGTGATTCAACATTTTTTTTTTTTTTGCAAGAAAGGCAAGCCATATATTCATCCATTAAGGGAATAAAAGGCAATCTTACAAAAGCATAACCAATAGGAAATCTCAACTAGCTAAGTACCCCACTATTTCATCCTCACTATGTGATTTAGATGCATACAATAATCTAATAATTACTAGAAATTGAACTTTCTTAATAATACTATCCGCGGTATGCTCCAATCCTTGAAAGATCCTAGCATTCCTTTCTTCCCAAATGCAATACACCACGGCACCAAGACACCCTAGAAACCATTTGGTTTTCTAATGTTTACAAGTACGTCTATTTGCACCCCAATGTAACTCCTTATTGAGACTATTCGTACGTCTAGAAATCTTCATCCAAGAGAGAATGTCATGCCAAATTTCTTTGGAAAACAAACACTTAAAAAATAAGTGCTTATGATCCTCATTGTCCTTCTTGCATAAAACACAACGGTTAACCAAATGAATACCTCTGCAATTTAGTTGATCAATGGTAGCGAGTTTCTTCTGCATTGCAAGTGTTAGAAACACACTGTGCTTGGGTAGAACTGCACGTTGTCAAATAACTTTTGCCCAACTAGCAGTATGCAGGCATTGCCTGAACTTATCATACAGCATATTCAGTTGCAATTTCCCCTGGTGAACACACCCTGCCATGAACTGTCTTGCATTCTGAATGCTCCCGGATGTTTGCAAAAACTCATCCCTGACCTTCAGAATGCTGCGCCAGCTTTCAGAATGAGTAGGCTTTGAAACTGCAGTCCAAATGCTTCCTGATTTAATATTGTATTTGGAATGCCAATCAAACCAGATGCTATCAGATCCCTGTTCCAGTTCCCAAATCCATTTACCCAGAATGCATTTATTCCAGGCCAGCACTTCCTTAGTATTGAACCCACCTTCCTAGTAAGGGGCACAACAAGACACCCAACTTTTCATTATCAGTTTCCTGCACCCTTCTTCAGAATTCCATAAAAAATTCCTGCAAAACTTAGTAATTAGCTTAATCACTCCTTTAGGAATTAACAAAGTAGAGCACCAATATTGCTCCATGCCCAAAATAACGGAGTTCAACAAACTGATCTTCCCAGCATATGAAAGTTTGTGAGTAGACCAGTGTTGCAAAGCTTTTTGGACTCTATTAAGAAGATCAGCAAACATGCTTTTGTTCAATTTCCCATCATTCAAGGGTACACCCAAGTATCTAAAGGGAAATTCCCCCTCCTTGAACCCTGTAGCCTGAAGAATCCCCTGCTTAATCTCATCCTGAACACCTCCCATATAGATATTGATCTTCTCAGGATTAGCATACAACCCAGACATGCTTGCAAAAGTATCCAATGCTTGTGTGACAGCAGCAACAGAAGGAATGTTACCCCTGACAAAGAGCATTAGGTCATCTGCAAAAATTAAATGGTTGAGCTTCACAGGTCCACATTTGGGGTGGTATGAAACCTGAGGATGCTTGTGAATGTGCCTAAGAGTACGAGATAAAATCTCCATGCTCATAACAAAAAAGAAGGGGGAGAGAGGATCCCCTTGCCTTAAACCACCTTCACCCTTAAAAAAACCAACTCTATCACCATTTATCTTCAAGCTGAACCAAGTAGAAGTGATGCACCCTAGAATCCAGTTCTTAAACTTTGGAGGAAAATTGTAGTACTGGAACATCTTATCAATGAATTCCCATTGAAGGGAATCAAAAGCTTTCTTGATGTCCACTTTGATCAAGCATCTTGGAGAGATCCCTCTTTGTCCATAACCCTTTACCAGAGACTGGGTAAGCATGATATTCTCGAAAATATTCCTGCCCTGAACAAAAGCACCCTGCTCCTTACCCCCAATATGAGACAGATAAGGTTTAAGTCTGGCACACAGTATCTTGCTGACAGTTTTATAAAACACTGTACAACAAGCAATAGGTCTATAGTCCATCACAGTAGCCACTACAGGTTTCTTTGGAATTAAAGCAAGTAATGTGGTATTAGCTTGCTTTGACATTTTACCAGTTCTGAAGAAAGTTTGGATAGCATTGCAGAAATCCTTCTTAATAGTCCCCCAGGATTTCTTGAAGAAATGGGCAGAAAACCCATCATGACCAGGACTTTTATTAGAGTCTATAGAGAACACAGCAGACTGAATTTCTATTTCTATAACCTCCCTACAAAGCCCCTCCCAATCAGAAGTGAGAATCTTGTCCCCTTGCAACTGAGTCATGGGAGCACAATTGACATCCACCTTCTGACCCAAAAGCCATCTGTAATAATCAACAAAAGCTTGGTTCACATCCTGAACCCCAACCTTTTGAATCCCCTGTCTATCCAAGATCCTCCCAATAGTAACCTGATGCTTCCTAGCAGCAATTTTGGAAAAATAATAACTCGTGGGTGCATCATTATATTTGACATCCTGAATTTTTGCCCGTTGAGCTAGTGAACTTCGTTCAGTTTTCTTGAAAATGACATACTGGTTAATCAAATGTTGTTCCTGCTCAATCAGAGCAGAATCCAATGGCATCTTTTGTAACTGAAGTTGGCAATTTTCAAGCTCCTTTTTAGCTTCCTGAACTTTCTTAGTTATCCCAGAGTAGTGGTCACTATGGAGCTTTATAAGAGTCTTCCTTACATGTTTCAGTCTCCCAAAGAATTTAAACATGACATTACCCCTCACAGGTAAACTCCAAGCCTGCAAAACCATCTCATCATACCCCTTATAATCAGCCCAACAGTTAAGATAACTAAACTGTTTCCTAGTCTTATACTTATCCTCCACAGTAACTAGGAGAGGTGAGTGATCAGATATCCCAGGTGGCAAGACATGAACCTGAGTATTTGGGCATTCAAGCAACCAAGAAGGATTACTCAGTACCCTGTCCAACCTAGACCAGACCCTAACAGTAGCTTCTCTTTTGTTAGTCCAAGTGTGGTCACAGCCAAAGCTATGTAAATCCTCCAAAACACAGTCCAACAAACATTGATTAAAAGCCAGCATCTCAGTAACAGATGGTGGGTTAGGGCCAATTCTTTCAGTCACATCCCTAACAATGTTGAAATCACCCAGTACTATCCAACTAGTAACCTTACCTCTCAAACTTCTTAAATCATCCCATAATCGTTCCCTATGCCCAGCATCATTGCTAGCATAAACAAAAGTGATAAAAACAATTTTATTAGTCCTATTATTCAAAAGCTCAAGATGAATGAACTGATCATGAATCTGAGCAGAAATAACAGTGACCCTCCTAACATCCAAGAAAACCCAAATCCTACCATTGTAATGGTGGGAGTAATTATTAATGATAGTATAAGTAGAAAACTTCTTACTAATAGCAGCTGAATTATTCAAACGAACCCTAGTTTCCAGAAGCCCCAACACTTCTATTTTATTCTGAAAAAGATACCCCCTAACTTCCAGCTGTTTTATTGGGTCATTAAACCCCCTAATATTCCAAGAAGAAATGATCATGTTCCTGGATCAGGAGGGTCCCCAGTCTGCAAAGTATCCACTATACCAGCATCCACCTCTATCCCAGTGTCCTGCAAAAGTGTGAATTTATTTGCTACAGAGACTCCATAGTTAGCATCCTCAATATCTATCCCTTCCTTCTCAAGCACTCCCCCAGAGACAGAGCACTCTTTGCCTAGCACAGTGCATCCTGAACCCATCTCTTTATCATCAGTGATAGATACAATCTCTGGAACAGCAGATGAGGAACCAACAGAGGTCCCAACATCCTTCCCAGCAGATTTATCAGTCACTAACTTAGGAGATATATGGCCTAGCAACTGGCATTCTGAGCTATGTGCATCTGCTTCTGGAGTATGCTGAGATATCTTATGTGTGACAGGCCTATACTCCTGCACCACCTCCTTAGCTTTCCTCTTTTCATCCAATTGCTTATTAATCTTAGTGAATTTGCAATGCTCTTTGGTATGTCCCATTTTCCTACAGCAGTGGCAGTAATAGGGCATCCACTCATAGATAACCCTTTGTGATGTTTCTCCATGATAAGGGGAGTTCAAAGTAATGGTTGTAGGCAAGTCCTCTGCAACATCCACTTCCACCAAGACACAAGCAAATAGGAGCTTTGACTTGTGAGTTGTGGGTAGATCAGCAAAGAGAGGTTTACCCACAATGCTAGCCATTTTACTTAAAACCTTCTCAGACCACATGAAGGGATCCACATCAGGGAATAGGACCCAAACTGGGACAATAGACACAGAATCCATCTCCTTAGAAAACTTTGGGGACCATTGCTTAAGAATTAGGTTACTAGAACCCATTGTCCATGGCCCACCCTTCAGCACCTCATTCATATCCTCCTCTAAGAAGAATCAAAAACTGAACCAACCTTTTTTGTAATACTGAACTATAGGGCGAGTTCCAGTGGTCCAATTCTTAACAACAAATTCATCAACCTGCTGTAATTTTGGCTTAGACCCCAGGAAATTCCCCATAAGTGTGTTCTTCCAAAATCGAATTCCATCAATAACATCCTCTTTCTCAACCTCCACAATTTTAGCATCCGCACTTTTTTCACAATAATACAAACTCATTCCAGGGGATGGTTTAGTAATAGAACTCCAGGTTTTCGAAATTCCTATCCCTAAATCAGTAGCGGGTGGTACAATAGGAGAAGAAGTACCTGCTCTGCTCGGCGTAACCGATTTTTCCAGTTGTCCCGTAAGATTGAGCAATTGCCCCACCGTAACACTGGGAACGGGGTCATCATACTCATCTGTAACATCCTCAACAATCGGAACATCCGAAATCGTCACCGTCTCCCTAACCACCGAATTCTCAGCTGCCATTGTTTCCCCTTCAGGAATAGAAACTTCAGAGTCCTCCACAGTTGTTATTGTTGTATCCATTCCAGTATCATTAACACAAGATTGTTTAGTCCTACGAGTTTTAGCCATGATCAAGCTGAAAAAAAGAAGAAATCAAACGTGTTTTTGGATTTTTCAGAGGTTGCTTGGAGAAGAAGGATTTTCTCTTTCCATGACTAAAAACCGTTTTGCCTTTTTGTCCCTTTTACTACATCCTATATTCAGCCTGCCTCTGTGATTCAACATTTTATAATCACAAAAATTACATAAATTCATATTTATGCACAAGTTAATTACCCTAACCTCTTAGGACTCAAAATTAGTCTTCACTAACTATTTGACTATAATTAACTCATATTTCTTAAAATTGTTCATTAATGGACTCAAAATTACAATAAAGTGCTATAAACTTCAAATAAATCACAAAATTTCAAATAAATTCAAAAATTTGAAATTTAAACTTATGAACATTCTGGAAAAATACCATGACACTCATAATGTTCAAAAACTTAGGTTAAAATTTCGTAAAATTATCGGAAAAACTATGTTGCGGTTTATCGGTTTTAACAAATATAATCATAAAAACATGAGAAAAATTATATTTATCAACTTTTCAATTTTATATCTGAAATGGGTAATAAAATGCAACATATGACGTTTTTCCTTAGTCATGGAGTATGTTTTAGCAATTATTCACTAATTAAGTCACTATTTATGCTATTTTTCATCAAAAATTCATAAATCATGCATAAAGACTTCAATATAGCCTATTATTTTACACACATCTTGTAAAATTGCATGTGACAACATACTTAATTTCTATGACCAGATTCGAAATTTACCTCATATTAACCTATTTTTTATCTAAATCCGATTTTTATCATGAAAAATCCATATTTCGAGCATAAAAACTCCAAAAATTATGAAAATTTACAGGTCATCTCAAAATAATATATGTGATAACATATCCAAAAATCACTGGAAAATTCAAAGTTTAGCTAATTTTAGTCCGAAAATGACATTTTAATCATAAAATCATATTTTTAATGCCATTATTATATAAGATGAACAATAAAAATCCATAAATTAACCAAAATATCCTAAAAACATTTTAGGACCAGAAACTTTAACATGCATAATTATTTTCGTGATATATCATAATAACACAAATTTAACAAGTTTTATATGTTAATCGTATAACTCGGAAAAACTATAACCGATTTGCATGCAAACAACCAAGGCTCATGATACCGCTTGTTAGAAATCTAGATCTCTTTACTCAACATAGACATATATGCTACGATTTTAATTTAGTCATAAATTAAAAGGTGATCTTATGCATGCAAACAATAAGTAAAATAAGGAAGAAATCTTCATTCTTACATTGTTATTTCGGATCAAAGGGCACAAGAGAGTTCTCCTACTCTCTTGTTCTTAAGCTTTCCTTAATTGGCTGAACAAGGATTCAAGTGGAGAATCCCTCCCAAGGTTTTATACCCAAGATAACAACTTAATAAAATTAATATTATTATTACTAGAACAATATTAATTTTGTGTAAAAATTGACCCAAAAATTATTTGATCTCTCTATTGTTTCGGTTAAGAGAGAGGGAGGAGAAGAAAGTTTTTATCTTTCTAAAAATTCTTATTTTAGATGAAATTAATGAATAATTGAATCACTAATCTTGCATGTAGTGAATTAGATGAGAAAATGAGCAAAAGACCCTTGGCCTTTTGACAAGGGAAACCGGGTAGGAGGGGTTGGGTATGGCCAATGCATGAGCATGTATTCTTCCCAAGAATAATAGGCATGTAAGGCTATAAGTTAGGGCTTATGATTATGCCTTCCACTTAAACATTATTAACACAAATATGCCTAATATTCCCTCCTAATTTTCGGCACATATGAAGGTAAAATGAGTTCCATTTTATCTTTGTCAATTTGTCAATATGTCACATGTTACATGTCACATAAAATTGTTATGTATTTTTATCATATTAAAAATCAACGCATTAAGAAAAATACGTCATATACAAAATCGACTTAGTAATTCATAATTACTTGTACCAAAATAATTTACCAATTATAAATCACAACATCTTGTATTTATAATAATTTATTCATTCAAATGCAATTGTTTCCTTAAACAATAATTTCATCTAAGTAATAAAACAATTCGATTACTTAGACCGTATCTTATTTAATCAAATTACAATGAGACACGTAAATATTACTTCCAAAATCGTCCGTCAATTTTAAGTAATTTAATTAACCCGTATCGGCATACGATCAATTAAATGATCAATTAAGTGTGTTACCCTTTAGGTATGACCTAAGGGGATCAACTGATCACCACCGTCGCACGACAGTAATGTCAAACTCTAGTCAGCCAATCATTACCGATATGTGTGGACCAGTTGACAGTAAAATATTACTTCCCAATTGTATTCTTTAAAATGAGATTTAAACATGTGATCATCATGATCAACAGTTGTGATCGCATTATTGTCGGATGACACATATTCCAACAAAACCACCTATTTAAATGATCAAATTAAGTGACAATTCCTCAATTAATCACATTAATTTTAATCTTAATTCACATTAAACTTGTAATATGAATTTAATCCATCAATATTTTAAACTGCTTTAAAATAATTAGGTATCTATGATATGTGAACTGCTTCACAATAATTTATCATACATTATAAAATTAATGTATAATTCTAATTATTGGCCAAAGACTAAACAAACAAAAAAATCCCTTTTTTTTTATTTGTTCTCGGCAAAACATGGGAAAAACAAAAAAAAACAGTTTTTTTTCTTCTTTCATTGCTCACGGCAAAAAACAAAATAAAAACAACCTCCTTTTTTTTGTTTTTTTTTTCTCGGCAATTATCAAAACCGCAACAAAAACAGCCAAATTTTTTTTTCCAACACAAAACCGAAAAGAAGAAAAACAGAAACCTTTTTTTTTCTTCTTTTGCATTCGGCAAACCCTTAAAAAAAAACTTGTCGTCATATTTTTTTTCTTGCGGCAAAAATGCCCTAAAACAAAAAAATTAAGATGAAGAAAATCGTTTATAGTTGCTATTAGAACATGATTAGCATATGAATTAATGAAACATGATTAACCGTATATGTCAAAAACTATATAGCAAAAACGAATTTTATATCATCAACATGATGATTCCATTTACATTTTAACTTAATCTGCATTAAATCAAAATCTACCAATTCTTCATATGATAATTTTAACTGATTAAAACAACAATATGAAAAATAAAAATGGAAATAGATCATCAAACAAAGGAAAAAACGGCTGAAAAAAAAACAATTCTTTTCGGCCCAAAAAAATTTCTGCCGAAACCGAATTTTTTTTTTTTCGAAACCCTAATTTAGTTTACATCCAATTTTATGAAAATCATCAAAATAAAATCCGTGGCCTTGGCTCTGATACCACTTGTGGGAAATAATCTGTATACTTCCCTTAAAATTAAGGATTATAACGAATTTATAAGATGATTACGAGTCATAAAACTAAATTGCATAAACAAAAGTAGAGAATGAAGAAACAACCTTCGGTCCTAGCAAAATCGGCCTAAGAACAATATCGCAATGATATTCACCTATCAGTTGCACCCAAGACGATATGAGATATGCCATTTGTGTTCTTGCTAGAATCGATCCCCAAATTTTTCTATTTAATTTTTAGGGTTTTTGTGTTCTTGATGAGAGAATTAGGTCAAATTCGAATGAGAGGAAAAAGCTCCCTATTTGGCCTCTTCAAACCGTGAGAATTGAGTAAGTTGAGGAAGATATTTTCTCTCTCTTTATAACTCTCATTTTCGGTTTAGGCAACAACCAAACATAAGGATAAAATCTCCTTATTTTTGGTTATTCCAAAAATGCATAAAATGTGTGTAATTATAAATCGTCATATATTTTATTCCGTATTAATAAGTCTACACACAACAGCTTGCAGTCGATTTATTAATACCGGTCTGTAATAATTTATTATGACAATATCGTATAATATATACTTTAACTATAAATATCGCATATTTATAATTAGCTAATTAAATATAACCGATTACATTTAATTACGAAATAACATCTTAATTCGTTTAAGCTAACATTATATACATTAATTAAATATAACATATTATATTCAATTTACGAATTGACAGTTAATTCGTCTCAGCTAATATTATTTAATCGGCATTAAATAATCGTCTCATCAACACATTGACTAACTGTTTAGTCATATAAGGCATCAATGTCATTACATTTCCATGACCACATCTCTCAAACACATCCTTTAGGTGTGACTTTTAGGGACCAGTTGATTACCGCCATCAGTATGATAATAACGTCAAACTTTCTAGCAAGCCAACCGTTATTAGGTAATCGTTAATCAACTGATAAAATACGAAGTATACCCTTGTGAACCTTTTAGAGATTTATAAATGTTATCACACTAATTTGTGGAGGACACAAGCTCCAACATGAGGAGCGGGAATGCTTTCGTCAGGCTCGCAAACTTGAGCGGGCATTCTATAACAATGACTCTTCGAGACTCTGGTTTGATCAGGATGAACAGCGGGTAGGCCCATATTTATGGGTTGCGAATGAATCTAACCGTCTCCTACTACTTCCAATTCTGCACCGCCAAGGTCGCATTGCCGAGCAGGGGACATTATCGTTGCAATGGGAAAAGGACTGTGTGGATTGGGCTGAAGGTGAAAGAGACATATATGGTAATATTGTCTTTGAATTCCAGAGGATGGGTTAACAAAAAACATACTCCCTCCATTCAACTCCACACTACACATTTGCTTTTTCACGTTTGTCAACGCTTGTTTTACGCGATGTTTTTTTCTTTAGCTTGATATTTTAATGTACTCCTAAAAACCTAAGTCATTATAATAAAAGTTTGATATTTTTCTGGTGATATTGTCTCTGAATTCCAGAGGATGAGGTAACAAAAAACGTAACAAAAAACATAAATAATTAAACTTTAATTCAAACCATCACCATAATCCAAATATAAATTACAATGTCAGATAATAACTAAAGACTTAATTATTAGAATCTGATGAAGTATTAGGATACTCATTATGAATTTCGGTAAGGAGCAAGTCGTAGACCGGCCCTTCATGATCACCGGGAAGCGCATGTGGAATGGCCTCTCTCTCCCATGACATAGGCACGGTGGCAAGAATGTGATGCTTCCTGCAATGTTTCAGCAGATGATGATCAAGATGGGTCGCAACCCATAGATAAGGCCTTGTTGTTTATCATCCTAATAGAAGTCCTCTTTCCTTGCATCTTCCCCCGCAAATCTAGCCCCTAATTTTCTTGCATGACGAAAACTATCATGCTAGTTGGCTTCGTCAAACACGATAAAAGCGAAGCTTACAAAACATGTTGGAATATGTGTCCTCCGACAATAATGCGATCACAATTGTCGATCATATTGATCACATATTTAAATCTCATTACAAGAATACGAAAGGGATGATACATTACATATATAGTCAACTGGTCCACACATATCGGTAATGATTGGCTGGCTAGAGTTTGACATTACTGTCGTGCGACGGTGGTGATCAGTTGATCCCTTGAGGTCACACCTAAAGGACGATTCCCTTAATTGAAAAAGGTTAATTAATTGTATGTCGATACAGATTAATTAATTCCTTAAAATTGAACAAATTATCATCATAAGAGAGAAAATGACATCTTATTATAATGTGATTAAATAAGATTTTATTTAGTAATTTAAGAAGTTATATTACTAAAATTAATCGGTGTTTGCGAAACACGCGAGATGAGAATGATAAGTTAGTTATAATTACAAGATGTTGTGAATTATACTAACTAGTAATTAAATGACCATTTTATGTGAAAGTAATTTTGAATTACTAGTCAATTTGTTAAATGTGATTTGTTTAATTTGTAAATGATATTTAATTTGTTAAATATGCATTTTAAATTAAAACATGACATAAGACATGTCACATGTCACATGACATACAATTGTACAATTGACAAAAATAAAATGGACTCCATATTACACATCAAAACCGAAATTGGTGGGCTATGTTTAGAAGTTTTGTCTTTTTCCATTTGTCTTATTCATTTGTCTATGACACTTGATAGTGACATGACTATGGAAAAAGACTTACACAATTTGTCTTGTGAAGACAAAAAGTAAAAAGAAAAATGGCCTAAAATCATCCCCACCCCACCGGTTTTGGTAACCACCATTTTGAGAGATTTTTCTCTCTAAAAAATTCATTCTCTCATATTTTATGAAAATAACTACCTTCTCTCTCTTGTTCTTCATAAAATTCATTTTTATGAATCTAATTTGTACAAAATCAATCACTAATAATACTAGTAGTAGTATATGAGTATTAGTAACCGATTTTAAGGTAAACCACATTACAAATATCTAGTACATATTAGTTTGTGGGATTTTGGGATAGTCTTGGGTGCTACTTATTGGAGGGCTTCTATTTTGAAGTCATGAATGTTCATCCATTATTGGAAAGCTCAAGAACTAACAAGAAGGAGATCTTGTTGGTGCCCACAAATGACCGAAATTTAGATGGTGAGAAATCGATTTTCTTATCTCTTCTTATTTAGTTTGCATTCATAAGATCAACAATTAATTTTATGACTAAATTAATTTTGAAACATATATGAATATGTTGTAATAATGAGATATAGATTACTAACAAGCGGTATCAGAGCCTTGGTTGTTTGCATGCAAATCGGTTATAGTTTTTCCGAGTTATACGATTAACATATAAAACTTATAAATTTGTGTTATTATGATATATCACGAAATAAATTATGCATGTTAAAGTTTCTGGTCCTAAAATGTATTTAGGATTTTTTGGTTAATTTATGGATTTTTATTGTTCATCTTATATAATAATGGCATTAAAAATGTGATTTTATGATAAAAATGTCATTTTCGGACTAAAATTAGCTAAACTTCGGATTTTCCAGTGGTTTTTGGATATGTTTTCACATATAATATTTTTAGATGACCTGTAAATTTTCAGAATTTTTGGAGTTTTTATGCTCGAAATATGGATTTGTCATCATAAAAATCAAATTTAAATCAAAAATAGGTTATTATGAGATAAATTTCGAATCTGGTCATATAAATTTAGTATGTTGTCACATGCCATTTTACAAGATGTGTGTAAAATAATAGGCTATAATGAGGTCTTCATGCATGATTTATGAATTTTTGATGAAAAATAGCATAAATAGTGACTTAATTAGTGAATAATTGCTAATACATACTTCATGACTAAGGAAAAAACGTCACATGTTGCATTTTATTATCTTTTTCAGATCTAAAATTGAAAAGTTGATAAATATAATTTTTCTCAAGTTTTTATGATTATAATTGATAAATCCGATAAACCGCAACATAGTTTTTCCGATAATTTTTCGAACTTTTAACCTACGTTTTTGGACATTATGAGTGTCATGGTATTTTTCCAGAATGTTCATGAGTTTAAATTTCAAATTTTGAATTTATTTGAAATTTTTATGATTTAATTGAAGTTTATGACATAATATTGTATTTTTTAAGTCCTTTTATGAACAATATTAAGAAATCTAGGTTAATTATTGTCAAATGTTAGTGGAGACTAATTTTGAGTCCTAATATGGTTAGGGTAATTAACTTGTACATAAATATGATTTTTATGTAATTATTGTGATTTTTAAAAGGTTAAATCACGCAAATCCGTAAAAACCGATTAATATACGATATTGGCTCCTTAAAGGCGATTTAGCATAAAATTGGGCATGTTCATACATATTATAATGCTGCATTTTATTTATCATTGTCATAAGTTTAATTTTATGTAATTTTACTTATTATGGCCTTAATTTTAATTGGTATTACCCGAAATGTATGGGAATATCGATTCGGTTGTAATTTATTGTGATCTCGTATCACCGTTTTGTAATTTAATAGATTTACTTTATTTTAATTACAAATGTATAATAGGAAATTATGTAATTTGTTATGTAATTTAATTATTCCGGAGATTCTTGAAGACGGTCCCACTCAAGAAGGCGATCCTTTAAAGACAGTGTTACCTCGAGATGCGTGCCAAAACCGAAGTTCAAGGGACCAATGGAGTTGGTTTCCGAATATGTAATAGTTAGTTAGATTTTCTATTTTAGGAAGGCCATACTAGGATTTAATTTATGCTTTGCATTTTATTTATATGTCGCATGCATCGCTAAATCGTCATAACTAAAACATGCATTATCATTTAATCGAGTTTATCGACCGTGTCAATTACAATTATCGTAGTTCACCGCTTTAGTTCACTTAAAACGTGATAGATAATAAATTGACATGACCTCTCGCTAAAATAAACAATTGAGACATAGCCTTACCAAAAAGTAGAAACCATGAAAACCTATTTCGTGAGGGAGTGCACTCGGCCACACCGGGGTACAAACCTTGTTACGTAGGGGAAGTGGGTGATAAATGTCTATCCACCGAATATATATTAATGAGGGGTATTTCGGCACACCATGCCCTAAGTTGATATGAGTTTGGATCATGGACACATTTATTCGAAATTTGGGTTGAACTCAACGAAAGTATTCACGATGATTTCCGGATGTGTTTCGGGCTAGAGATAAATATTAATGTAATTTTATCGACCAAGAGTTCTAAAAGTAGAATCGATTAAAGAGTTAATCCACCGAGTTATATTGATGAGGGGTATTTCGGCACACCGTGCCCCAAGTTAATATGAATTTGGATCTTGGAATCATTTATCATAGTTGGGTAGAGGTCACTATGTAAATGCTTTACTTGTTATTTACAAGTATTAATAAAACGATAAATGTTAAGTTTTCCACTATTCCGTTATCATATTGTTCTATTTCTTTACCAGAATTCATATACGATATCATTTCGATTTTTGATTCAAATCTCCATTAAAACATCGTAACGAAAGACAAAATTTGAATTTTCTTCTAAAAACCTCGAATTATCCATTGCTAGGATCTCTTGTGAAGAGTATAGATAAAAGTTATTTGTGATCAAAAGGGTTTTTGATTTTCGACTAACATATCTACTTACAATGAATTGTTTCTCACATACTTAATTGAGTTAAGTACCTTGAAACGATAAATTGTTTCGGTAATTAGATTTGTTAGAAATCGTAATTGACCAAAATAACGCAACCACTTCAATGAAAGTTTTAAGACTAAAACGATTGAATTGAAGAGTAGTCTTCATAAGATTCAACTTTGCTTCTCTAAGTAAAGATTCTTTGAAATGAGTGGGAGCATACTCTTAAACCGTTAAGAAAAGAATAAGGTTTTAAAGAAGTAAAATTAGAATGGAATTGATACAAGGTAATGTTAAAAGTAAAGTTATTGAGAATAACGATACTAAACCTATCAATCCCGACCAATAAAGTTTCCATTGTCTTAATTGTTGGACGCTAGAAAGGAAACTACCCCAAATTATTGAAGAATCAACAAGTTAGTTGTGGGACATCTAATGGAACCTTCTTCTTTAAATATTTATTTGATTGACATAAATTTTGCTAGTACTACTTCGTCAATATTAGAAACCGGTGGTGGTTTTCATCATTGTATTTGATACATAGAATGATTAGAATATGACGACTAGCAACAATGATGTTGAGAGATAGAGTCATTGTGTACTCAATCTAGTTTTTGGATTTAGAGTTGTACTTAATTGTGACTATTAAGTGCATAAACTCTAAATAATAATATAAACTTGTTAAGATACAAAAGAGGTTTCACTTTTGTGACCCTATACACCATGATTTGATGCATGGCTAGCCCATTATCAAGGTGATTATATTCTAAACCAAACTAGAATGACATATCATGTAGATGATGCAAGACTCAAATTGGTAACCCAAGATTGAACCTTAGATTCTGGAATGATGAACGCAAAGAGTTATCGAGTACTCTTGAAACCATTAGATCTTATGGTATATGCGTATCTTGTATTCAAAGCAAGATGTCTCCTGCCTTTTGGTTGAAAAGGAGATCGAGAATGTAAATCATTGATACAGAATAGGTTGATCATTTACTTTTACCAACGATTTAAGTTGACACTAATATGTTCACTTAATAAGGTAAATAAACAAATCTTTGAAGAAGAGTTCAAAGAATCACGATTTAGTCGTGATGGGATTATCTAAGTGAAGACTTTGATATAAGCCAAAGGAAATGTGATATAGTATCACAAGTTAAATCTCTCTTAGCACGCATTATGGAATAATGTGTGGTTGGATAAGAATTCAAACGCTATTCGATATGGTTTGGACTTCAATCAAGTTACTTTGAGTTACTTGATACTTTTGGGGAATTTATCAGTTTTGTCTAAATTATTTTTCCACTAAATCTAAAACGAATCATATGAGATATGAAATGGTAGGGTACCATGCTTGTAAGTTTTCACAAGAAACAAATGCTCATTTTTCCCTTCCTATTATCACAAGTACAACAAGTTTGTGGCTCGTGAAGCTGTCTTTCTAGAATACAAGTTTATTTCTAGAAGACAGGGTGGGAGAAATTATTCAAGAGCAGCCACAAAGAATGTTATGTCGCAAGAAACTGGTCTTTCTTGGCTACATGAGACGTTTTGTGTAAGACGTTGTTTCTTCAAAACCTAGGAGGTTAAAGCCATCACTTGTTGAAGATGATGAATTAGTGTTACTTTTAAGAAAGTAAAGAGCTTAAAGTAAAGAGCTTACAACTTACAATGAAATTGTTTGATTCAAGTTACTTCTAGAAAGTAATGAATATATGACTTACAAGAGAGTATTTAAGTCACAACTCAATACAAGGCTTAGAGCCATGAAAATCCGAGATTAAAGGCTTGATTAGTGACAAAGGGTTTTGCACTAATAAAGAAAGATTTCAAAGCTTGATTGGTAGCAAAGGGTTTTGCACTAGTTGAAATGCTTAAGTCTATTTGGATCTTCTTAGGGATTGTGTTTCATTATGATGATATAAATATAGCAAGTGAATCTAAAACCCACTTCTTAAATTAGAAGGAATGTATTCAATACATGTCTTGACTTTTATAGATTCATACAATCCTAAGATAATGTGCAACTTAAGAGATTGTCTTAAGTTGTACATCAATGAGTTGGAATCAATGTTTTGATCATGTTATAAAACTTTTCTCGATAAGTCGAGAAGTTGTGTTTATACATAGAGTTTAGTGGGAGTTACGGTTATTTTAATTAGTCTTATATGTGGATGACACATTGATCATTGGGAATGATTTAAAACTTATGGAGTATTATAATACATCTTTAATATCAAGATTTTTGGAGATAAATCCATATGATATTAGCGTCAAATAAGAAGTCTTATGTTGATAAGATTCATGACTAGTTCAATCAAGTTGAACATATTTGATTGATTCCATTTGCTTCCGCTGCCGAATCAATTAAATAGGAAATGATGTATAACACTTCATATACTTTGAGTATGATGAATTGTTTCAAATCGAATTTAAGTAATAGTTACCATGTAAGCCATAAAAATTACCCTTAAGTGCTTGCAGAAGCATTAAGGATGTAATGCAAAGTGTTTTTGATGCAATTTTGTGTAAGGATGTTACACAAATGACAAATGACAATTAAGATTGCGCATGGTTTCCGACAAAACCATAATCAAAACACATTAGGATGGTTAAGATACCATTGTGGCTATGTTGTTTAAGAAATAGATTTTCTAGAATCGTTCTAGGCAATAAAGAACAATGAGAAATATTTACAACGGAAATTGAGTACACTTGCAATCATGTGATGTGCAAGAAGGATGAGTCCCGCACACTGTGAAAACAGTGGGAGCTATTCTAAGGCTAGAGGGCCTATGTCTTGATTGGATCTCGACACGTACTCAGAAAGTTTTGTAATGCAAATGTATACATTACAAAGGAAAACGAGTATGTAGTAAGGTTGAGTAAGGTACAAGAAGTTGATAAAACCTACTAACCAAAGCCTTCTCATAGGCTTAACATGATGAGTCATGTCATTTCAATTGCATTGAGATGAACAACTACATATAAGATGAAAATGGATTATAAAATTATGAAGTAGTAATCAGGTATTGACTCTTCATATGTGATAATCACATTTGTCGTTCGAGTTTTAAATCTTAAAAACTCCTTTTATACTTTGTTACATCCAAACGGGTTGTAGAGATAATTGAACCCCGTTAAAGTGAACTCGGATTAACATAGTATTCGCCCATAGTCACTTGTATGAGGTGACGTCTCGAAGTGACTAGAGTGTGATGCGATTGATGGCAAATTAAAGTGTCATGGAGTCATGTGAGATGACTAGTCGATCACATAGGCAGACTGTTAGGAACACTTTGTCGGGCAGTGACCGCTTATAGAGTTCTGGCAAATTTATAAAGCCTGGTCGTGCCGAGAGCTACTATAGTATTCTAATGAGTCGATTCTTTTGACTAAAGACTGTTCGCCTAAGGTGGCACAGTTTCAGATTAACTTTGATTTGTGTTACTACGACCTTCGTAAATAGGGTCAAATGGGCATATTTTGGGTTATGATGGTTGTGGCTAGTCGAAGGGAATAGTGCGATAGGAATTGTCCACCCCTTTGTTAGGGTTAAAACAATATCTCAGGGCCACTCGAGGAGCAATGAACTGGAAATGTGTGGCCACGCTCGGAAAGTATCTATGGTAGATAAATTCCGGTCAATCAATTATTCTCCAGATCGAGGAAACCACTCTCGATATGATCACTTGCAAGTACGGCCCGAAAGACACCTTGCATTGAGTGGGAGATAGTAATAGGACAAGAGAATTGGTGACGCACACTTGTCGAGGACAAGTGGGAGATTGTTGGAATATATGTCCTCCGACAATAATGCGATCACAATTGTCGATCATATTGATCACATATTTAAATCTCATTACAAGAATACGAAAGGGATGATACATTACATATATAGTCAACTGGTCCACACATATCGGTAATGATTGGCTGGCTAGAGTTTTACATTACTGTCGTGCGACGGTGGTGATCAGTTGATCCCTTGAGGTCACACCTAAAGGACGATTTTCTTAATTGAAAAAGGTTAATTAATTGTATGTCGATACAGATTAATTAATTCCTTAAAATTGAACAAATTATCATCATAAGAGAGAAAATGACATCTTATTATAATGTGATTAAATAAGATTTTATTTAGTAATTTAAGAAGTTATATTACTAAAATTAATCAGTGTTTGCGAGACACGCGAGATGAGAATGATAAGTTAGTTATAATTACAAGATGTTTTGAATTATACTAACTAGTAATTAAATGACCATTTTATGTGAAAGTAATTTTGAATTACTAGTCAATTTGTTAAATGTGATTTATTTAATTTGTAAATGATATTTAATTTATTAAATATGCATTTTAAATTAAAACATGACATAAGACATGTCACATGTCACATGACATACAATTGTACAATTGACAAAAATAAAATGGACTCCATATTACACATCAAAACCGAAATTGGTGGGCTATGTTTAGAAGTTTTGTCTTTTTCCATTTGTCTTATTCATTTGTCTATGACACTTGATAGTGACGTGACTATGGAAAAAGACTTACACAATTTGTCTTCTGAAGACAAAAAGTAAAAAAAAAAAATGGCCTAAAATCATCCCCACCCCACCGGTTTTGGTAACCACCATTTTGAGAGATTTTTCTCTCTAAAAAATTCATTCTCTCATATTTTATGAAAATAACTACCTTCTCTCTCTTGTTCTTCATAAAATTCATTTTTATGAATCTAATTTGTACAAAATCAATCACTAATAATACTAGTAGTAGTATATGAGTATTAGTAACCGATTTTAAGGTAAACCACATTACAAATATCTAGTACATATTAGTTTGTGGGATTTTGGGATAGTCTTGGGTGCTACTTATTGGAGGGCTTCTATTTTGAAGTCATGAATGTTCATCCATTATTGGAAAGCTCAAGAACTAACAAGAAGGAGATCTTGTTGGTGCCCACAAATGACCGAAATTTAGATGGTGAGAAATCGATTTTCTTATCTCTTCTTATTTAGTTTGCAAGCATAAGATCAACAATTAATTTTATGACTAAATTAATTTTGAAACATATATGAATATGTTGTAATAATGAGATATAGATTACTAACAAAACATTGCTTGTTTGTAGACACATGGTACACTTTTTTAACTGCGGTGAAACCGGAGTTATGAAGCATTTGCGTCAACCACCCAAGATTAGGGTTTAAACCCTTTCCATTCACACCATAATGAACCGGGAGATTATGGAGAATGCAAGTAAAAGGCTGTGCGTAACGAGAATGTGATTGTAGCTCCGATACACCAGCCATATTTTTTTAGAGAGAAATTTAGAAAGAAATTAGAGAGTAAATGTTTGATAATTTAGAATTTGACCTAAAACATTATGAAGACATATTTATAGAATTATTTTGGTCAAATTGAATATTATTAGTCAAATTGAATATTTATTAAAGTTCAGTTATGAATGCAGTAAACAAATTGAAAAATCTAATCAAATACTGACAATGGTTGAATTGAAAACCCGTTATTTCATAATAGAAAATAATAACGGTTACAAAACATTCGTCGCTATAACATAACAACGGGTAACAAAAACCGTTGCTGGTGTTAATTTAGTAACGGTTTTCGAAATGACGATATCTTAAACTGCTAACGGTTTTCTAACAACCGTTGATAAGAGTGATTCTATAACGAGTTTTTGGAAACCGTTAAAAATTTTTGACAACGGTTTGTTAAGCAGCCGTTGTCAAATTATAATAACAACGGTTTTCGAGGGAAACCGTTATTCCTATTAGCGCGGTCTAGGTTTCCGCCAATATTTGGAAAACGGTAATCTAAGTGTCGTTATTAAATGCATTAAACCGTTGTGATACGCTCCTTATTGATTGCTAGATTTGGCGTAGTGTCTTATATCTCCTTCATAAACAATCCGCCGATTAAAGGAAAATCTAGACTCAAAGTTGACATATGCTCTTCTCTCACTCCTACTCCTTATATCATCCCTCAAACAAGGCACGATACACTCCAACTCCTACTCATCATCCCACAACTACCCTCCTTATATAACTCCACACAATGAGAATTGTGCTACTTGGTTGGCCACACACCTACAAGAATCAACAACATAAGTAGCCAATGCAAAAACCACCAATTTAGAATAAATTTTTGTGACTCAAAAAGAAATTAAATCCTAATCTAACCTCCTTCCAAGACCCTCCTTATCACTCCCTTCTTATCCCTCCATCTTTTTGGTGTTGAATGTTTTTCAATTTTTCCTTTTTTTTTTCCTTTTTTTTCTATTTTTTTTCGAAAATCCCTCATTTTGCCTAAGGTGCCCTTTCGGTTATTTTACCTTACCTTTTTCCTTACCTTTTATGGTGGCTCGCAACTCGTTTCTTCATTTTGCCTGGAATGGCCTTTCGGGTTTTCATCCCGTCCTCGGCCACCTTCCCAATCTTGCCTAGGTGCCCACTGTCGACACCTCAAAGTTGTCTACTAGCTTTACGGGTACCCGATGATGAGGCTAAGATTTAGTGACTAAATGGAAATTGACAATGTTATAATTAAATGGCTCTTTACGCTTATTTCTCATAAATTACTCAAAATGACACAAAACCAGCTTAAGCCTTCCATTTCCTTTAATTTCACCTTGATAATTATACTTTTAAGCTATGGAGTAACGAGTCGTTAAATGGGGTATCATCCGCCTAAAACGAATCGGGTTCATATTGTAGCGGTCTCAAATAGGCCCGATAAATTAAGCCAGTCTAACTTATAATTGTGCCCATTTTCGATCCAAAGGTCCAAAATCATGTTAATTTGATAAGCCCAAGAGACGAATGATCCGTATAAATGTACGCATGTGTGCTTGTTCGTCTTATAAGATGAGAATTCCACTCTTATTGGATTAGTGATTAATAATTATGATAAGTAGAGGGACTATGGGATTAGGAAAAATAAAGGATGTTGGCACACAGGTTAGGTTGGAATAACGAAGGATGTTTATTGTGCGTAGAATTGGAGTTATCATATACCACATGCAATCATATGTTCTTTGCAAGCTGTACGACGAAAGCAAGTGGCTGAGTATACCCCAAACTCCAAACTCCAAACACTATAAATATACCACACCCTGAGACATGAACAGACGGGGGAATATTCATGACCAGCGATACATACGAGATACAAGACGAAACCCATAAATTCTATACTCTAATACACCGTATTAAATATACTACCCTAGTTTCAAATCATACCATACATAAAATTCATCCCAGTTTCCATATAAGCGAATAAGAGCCAATAAATAGGCCTGAGGTTACCAATATTAAATAAGTTTTTCTTTACTCTTTCTTTTTATTTAATTCTTTTATTGGGTATTTTATTTATTTTCTCTGTTTGTTGTATTGACTAACCTAATAAACTTGTCCTTGTAAATAATTGTATAAAGTTTGTTTCTAACTTTCGTTTCTTTGTCTTAATTTCGTCAAATATATAATATAACAAATAAATAGTAGATGCCGTCAGTTTGATGGGCGGTCCGGGCGCCTAACACCTTCCCTGACCGTACCTTTACCTCCGAATCCACAATCTTTGGTTCAGACCAGAGTGACGGACCAGTCCCCATTCCAGGGATCAAAAGGGGACTTTTCCGTTAACCTTATTTTTGTATGTTTTTTTATAAAATCTACTGGCGACTCCATATTATTTATTTATTTTAAAAAAGGGGATTTTTTCAGGGATCTCACAGTTGCGATTCCGCTGGGAACTTGAAAGGTAAGACTTGAAATTTATTTATAATATTATATATTTGACGAAATTTTTGTTTTTTATTCACTCCGTAAAAGCTGAAGTTGCTCGGTTGTAAGTCATGATTGGCCTTAAATGATAAGTTGCTTTCTAGCTACGTAAATATGTAATCCGCTAACAGATCAATTATGAATCGTGTAATTCAAGACCAAGACAAATCAAAGAAAACATGTGCTTAAATTATCGTACGAAAAGGCTACATGTACACGGGGTCTACAAGACCCTTTGTACACAGACCTGTAATAACATGACATGTATAAAGGTGTGGGCTCTATATAGAATCTTTTTCAATTGTAATTTTTGGTAGTATTTTGAATTTCAAATTCAAATTTAGGAAGTTGAATAATCATTCTTTTTTTATGATCTTTTAATTTTCTACCAGTACTTTTATTAATTTTTTTATGCTTTTAATTATTTTTAAATATTAATTTACGTAATATACAATTTTCCCTCATGTCAATTCTTACCTCTCCTCCCATTTCTTCTCCCACCCACGTCACCCTCCACCGTCACCTTCACCCTTCACTGTAGCAACCCACACATCCCAATGTAGCAACCCACACATCCCCAACAGCTCCTACGCAGGCGATATCATCAACCACCACGGACGACGCTATAACATCACCGTCAACGACAAAAATCAAGATTTAAAAGCCAGATCTACAAAAATTGACTCTATAATTTAAAGAGTTACCATCAGAACTTCGTCGACATACGATCAAGGGTGGTTTCAAGTGATAGTGGTATGAGATGAGAGGATGAATGGTTGATTTCATAATTATTTGATTGAGTTGATTAGATTATGGGTTATATTAATTTAAAGTTTGATATTGGAGGTAGGAGGATGAATTTAGAGTAATTATTTGGACTATATGTTGGTTTTGTTATTTGATTGAGTTGAATAGTCTTCACCATAAAGGCACGACTCATATGAGTGAGTTTTTACAACAATGGGGAGGAGGAATTTGGATAGTGTAGTGCAACTTGCTTGTACTACATGATGTCATCCCGACTTCTGGACTGGTGGTGGGAAACTGGTGCGTGCAAAACGACGGATTGGTGAGATGGTGGCGGAGTAGGTGGGGTTGGTTTGTTTGTTGATGCTAGAGTTGCAGGCCGACTAGGACTGGTCGCGCGAGGTGTTTGGTGCGGAGACTGGCGTTGTCGATTGCTGGCGGGTATGGTAGCCTTGATTATAGCAAACTGTTGTCGGTTTTAAGCCGCTCGAATTGGGCAGCGAATTCGGGTTTTGGGGCCGCATCTGGTGGATGAAATGGTGGTGGGATGGTGTTACCATGTTAATGTTCATGGTAGAGACGGAATTTAGACGCTGGATTTGGTTGCTTTGGTGATCCAATTGCCTACTAAAGTCTAATCTAAATCCTGTCTTCTTTCAATCGGTTTTCTATTATTCCTTAAGCGGTTTCTATAAAATTAAAACAAAAAAAGCCGTAGACCGGATGCCTCGAAAGACAAGGACCGAAGACCGGATCTGCCACTCTAAGACCGGACCCGGACCGGGTGTACGGTCCAAGAACCCGGACCGGACCACGTGGACCGAATGTAACATTAGAAGTTCGTTTTCATTTCATTTATATCGCTAATAGAATTAGCCAATTAGTTTTCTTGAGGCATACTGTTAGTGAAGCTGTCATATACCAAATAATATACTCTAAATTAATGCCATTAATTAATTCCTTATAAGAAATTACTTAAATATACAAACTTCTGCTTTCTGATTTTTATTATGAGTATAAAATATATCAATAATTGATAATATCTTTGTAATTCCGTCCTGCATCCATTGTTCTTAAGTATTCCGATCTAAAATTCTTTAGATACTTCTCCAAACTCTTCCTCCATTATTCTCATATTCTCCAGATCTACAAACGAAAAAAGCACATTTAATTAACAAAATGTAATTGATGGCGAAAACTAAAATCATTACAATCAAAACAGAAATGCACAAGTCAAGTTTACATACCTTTTTCAAGTTTTTTGAGAGTATTTAAGTTCTCCTCCATATCATTGATGTCCTCTTTATTTGAATATATATGATGGTAGTCACGAATTACTGTACTGAGTGATGGAATGTGGTAATCGGGGCAGAGAACACACATAAAATATTTAAATCTGTGGCTCTCAATAATTCGCACAGATAATCCGTCCACCACAATCATATGAAGTAAGCTTTTTGTAACAAAATATAATAAAAGCAAAAAAAATGCAGAAGAAAACTTGTAGAAATGTAGAATTGAGACTCGAGAATGACTCAAGGGAGAATAGCATTAGAGAATTAGAGAGGCAAGGTAAACAATATAATAGTCAGATGAGGAATTTATAGGAAAACAAGCTTAAACCCTAAAATACAAAAGAATATCAATCGAACATATGGGCTTTTAAATATGCTTTTATTAATCAAATTAAATTCCAATGTATGAGAAATAATGACAGTTGGCAAGCATGCATTGACTAAAATTATGACTCTTGAATTCCCCATGATAGACGGACTTCAGTTATTAGAACATGGAGTACCGCATATATTAACAGACAGTTACCAAAAGCCGGTCTCCGGTCTTGGTCCGGGTTTGTACGGTTCTAGACCGGCTTGGACCGGGGACCGGAAGTGCCTATTTGTAAGAACCGAAGACCGACCCGGTGGTGAACCGGTCTGGGCCGGTCTGGACCGACCGGTCCGGTTCGGTCCGGTTTGCCGGTCCGGACCACATTTTGAACAGCGCTAAGAGCAACTACGTCAGTCCTAAAATAAACGAAACATAGAAAGTTGGAAATGGAATTAGACTTAGAAATCTAGCGTAGTTACTCTTGGTAGTAACTAAAGTTTAGTTAAGTATATACCCTATAAACCCTTAAAAAAATTCAACCATAAAATAAACCAAACCTAAAAATACTAAACTTAAAAACACCCAACCCTAAAATAAACCAAACATAGAAACACTAAAATAAACCCTAAATATAACCAACCCTAAAATAAACCAAACCTAAAAACACTAAAACCCTAAAAACACTCAACCTTAAAATAAACCAAACATAGAAACACTAAAACCCTAAAAATACCCAACCCTAAAATAAACCAAACCTAAACGCCTTAAATTAAACCTAGAAAATCGTAAAAGTAATAAAAAAATATCATAAGTGGTAAATAAATGTATGAATTAGACAAGTAAATGTAAATTTAATCCATACAAACAAAATATAAATATAGGTAATAACTAAGACGGGACCAAATAAGAAATCTTCTTCCATAAACTTAATTAAATTTAAATTAATTAACATAATATTGTTATCAAATGGGTAGAGGGGAGGGGAGGTGTGGATTGATGACATGGCAGACTACTAACGGGCAAAAGGTGGATATATGGATTGCCGAAATGGCGGACTCCTATTGGAGGAGAGACGGTGGCGCGGATTAATGACGTGGCAGACACTGTGCAATGATATAATTTTTATGTACATAATACGAGAGACGAATTTATGATACTAATTTAATCAATGTGATAAGGAGCAATGATGTTTATGATACTAATTAAACATGAGTACTCATACATTAATATAAGTGTATGGTTTAAGTTAATATAACTTACATCTTATATATAAATTATTACATATCCTTTTAAGTTAGAGTTGTAAGTACAAAGAAACAACAACTTCACAAAACTAGAACACACATAAATAAGACTTTTACGATCCTAACATTGACCGAATGCGCATCATTGTCCGGGTTGATAGTTTGAACCTAATTCAATCCGGCTAACCGAATCAAACCTATTAATCAGTCAAGGCTATAAGAGAATATAGCCTTTCCATGCCCATCCTCTGTATACGGGAGATTGTGAATGATGCACGTAAAGGGTTTAGTGTACATAATTCTACTTAAGCGTCCTGCAAGAGGTTCATATGATGCTTCATCATCATCATCATCAGCGGATGAATAATATGAACCACTATAAGTTGATGAACTTGACGACATAATCGATGTGAAAAATTAATGGAGGACTAGCTTTTTTTTTGAAAGAGGGAAAATTATAATTCTATTTATAATGATTTTGGGTTGTATTGGAATTGGTATAATAAGATAATAAGAATTGGAGCCGGTATAATAAGATAAGAATGGGAAACTTAATAAGTTAAGAATTGGAAAGTGGAAACGGTACAAGTTAAATAAAAATCGGTTAACTCTACCGTGTTAAATATATAAACTTACAATGGCTATCCAAAAAACCGTTGTCCAATGAGTAAGAACACAAAAGTTATCAAAAAACCGTTGTCCAATTAGTAAAAACAAAACGGTTATCAAAAAACCGTTGTCCAATGAGTAAAAACACAACGGTTGCATGCCCTGTAATTTTTGTGATTTGACTAATGCATGCCATGTAATTTTTACTTTTTTTGATTCAAAGTTGCAATATTGATTTTTGACCATATCTATAACATAAAAATGAGAATGGTTCATTGTTAAGCCGTTATCATATTACATATATCAACAACGGTTGGACAAAACCTGTTTTAAAATAAATTGTTTAATTATTTGTGATTTTCTAGTGTTTGTGATTTGACTAATGCATGGCCTTTAATTTTTACTTTTTCTGACTCAAAGTTGCAGTATTGATTGGTTGACCGTATGCATAACATAAAATGATAACGGTTCATTGTTAAGCCGTTGTCATATTACATAAATCAACATCGGTTATTTTAAAGCCGTTGTCATATTACACCAATAAACAACAGTTTTTCTTATAACCGTTCTAAATAAAGAACCACTGTAAAAACTGAAAAGTTTGTGGTTTTACCAATGCATGCCCTATTATTATCGGTTGTTTGACCATTATTCACCTCATGTATGCATGCACAATTAATACAAGTTTGAATGTAACCTATGAATGAAATTAATCTAGTTAATTATAGCTTTATTATACTATAAATAGCATCACATTTGCAGTAACAATAAGAATCACTTTATTATTACTATCCTTTCTACTTCACTTTTTAAATAATATACATATACATACATATCATGATTAAAATGTCGTCATCTTTATCATCCACAGTCGCACCTCCTCAGCAATCGGTAACCTGCTATATCAACTCGATTACGTGCATAATTCACAATCTCCCAGTCATACACGATGCTGCTGGGAAGCCAGCTTCTAAGACCCTTACCCCATTAAGGGACATCTTTATTGAGAATGAGTTTTCAAATGTTAAGGCAATCCACCCGGCTTGGATTTCTGGTCGTGAGTTTCTTGGATATGCTCTGATCGAGTTTCGAGGGGATGTTCTTGACGATTTTTGCCAAGCAAAACAACTCGCTGCAAGGTATGCATCACGTGACCATCAAAGGAGCAAAATTGACTTTTATGCCGACGACCCTATGGATCGTTATGTACACGCTGGGCCTTACTTATGGGTTGCCACTGCTGAGGACGCTCATCTGATGAGAAGGTTCATTTCGTACAGTTTTATTAATGTACCGAAATCATGGGAAGACGAAGAAGTGCCTCATTTTGATCATCGTCTTGATTGTGACACCCTCATTTATTGCGGAAAAGTAAACACGTAATTCTAGAATAAAACTGCATGGATATGTTTGTAATAGGTTCATTTGAGTAAAAACCTGTAATTTTTAAAACCTGAACCTGTTATAAAGATATCCAAATTGGAAGGTGTCAAAACATACAAGGTCTAAATAGAAGTTTCATAACATAACCATCGCTAAAGTCGCGAATAGCAAAATTATACAACCAAATGTAAAGAGGGAGACATATGTCCCTAAAATGTATGTGACATAAAAAGTGTTTAAGGGTCACAATAAAATAAAGCCAATCTAGGTCCCAAAGTTACTTTTCTCGCTAGCTCGTCCATGTACCCCATATATGCATCACCTACCTGTCAATCGCATTTTATACAAATACGAAAGCCACAGTCAGTGGGGAGTAACTCCGAGTTCTCCCAGCCACGAAATGTCATAATTAATATAACATGTAAACATAAGAATATGAATATGAATAACACATAGCCTTAGCATATAAATGCTAGACAACCGTGCTTATCATGTGAACAACAATATAACAACACATAGTCCTAGCATGTGAATACTAGACCGACTCATACTACACTATCATGTGAATCACATAACATCCAGGAATCCAAACTCTATCAACCATAGCCGGCTTGCATCTCACCTTCTATGATTCATAGAATCATCAAACAAGAAAGGACAATATATCTAGAGACAAGCATAAGTTCTTAGGACAGTCAATAGTCACTCAGAATCTCGAGTCTATACCACGAGGTAAGGTAAACACCCTAGTCCTAAACCTGCGCAGACTAGCGACATGCGGAAAGTACCGCATCCAAGACCCATGATCACACACATGAGTACCCCTAAGGAGTCCACCAAAGGGTTGGCTAGTACTTAAGCTGACCACATACTTCTAAGAGTACGTCAGGAGGTCATGCCCTAACTTGGATATAAGCCCACCAAGCTAAGACACAAAAGGCTATTAAGCTGTGAACATACACTCGTCAAAGACTATAAGGGCCTATCTGTGACGAAGGCCGAAATACTCACCTAGGACCTAGTCCCAGCTTGAATACTTTAGCCCACACCACACAAGACAAGTAGGACACCCAATTAACCATAAGAGGGGCAAAGAGTCCAAACTTGCACACACACAAATGATCATACGCACCCTAGCATATGAAAGACTACGCAAGAGCATATTCAGCTGACAATCTAACAATATCTCCAATATCAATAATAATCCAAATTCCAGCTAACCAACAGTACCATAATCCATGAGAACAAGCTAAAATGGCAAAGAGGCAATAAGACTCAAGCATAAGGCATCCAAAGCATCCAACAACCAACATGTGAAATGATAGTTACAAATATCAAGGCATAAACATAAAACATCCAATAACAACCAATCTCACCCCAAAGACAAACCCTCGACCCGAGTCCCGCGACGGGTCATCGGTCAAATCGAGGCTGACCGGTTTAAACCTAGTTTGACCAAACTCATTTGGTCAAATTGGCCCAGCTCAGAGTCTTGGCCTACTTTGGCCCACATCACGGTAAATTAGTACTCTCATGATAAAAGAGTCTCAACACACCATACACAAGTGTTAGAACCAAGGTTAAGATGCATAGCCAACAAGAAACTCAAAACCCAATCTATAACAACAAGTTTAGTACTCGACTATAACAAGGGTCAACTTAAAACGGTCATAACTTGAGTTCTAAATATCTAAATAAGGTGAAACCAATTTGAGTTGATAGCTTATCCTCTTACGGTTCTAACGGTAGGTCATAAGCCTCAAACAAACAAGTAACGAAGAAGTTATGGCCATTTTACGAAAACTGGTCAGGCTAAAACCGCAGACTGCGATAGTGGCGGAGCTGCGGTGGTGGCCGGAGCCTGCGGCAACGGCCTGATTACCACGACCCATACGGACTAAATCTTCATCCTCAAGTCAATCTTATATTATCATTACAATCCGATTGAACAAGAACATGTAATTAACAAGGAATTCCACATGTATACTTGGGAGGAAATCAATAGTTTACATATTCAAGCAACATTCAACAATATTCATTCCGTTTCAACACTTAAACATGTGAAAAACAACATATTTAACAAACTTTAACAACAACCATTCATGTGAAAATTAAAGTTAACATGTTATTAATCACATAAGCATCCAACACATCATAAACAACACTAATGTGACATTAAATCGTCGAGTAACTCGGAATAGTTACCTTAAGCTAGCAAAGAGACAAGTAATAACTTGAGAAAGCTTCTAAAACCCAAAATTACTCTTCATCTTCAACAATATATGAGTCTCCTAACTCATCTTCATATTCTTCACCTATAAGAACAACAAAAACACAATTATTAAGCTTAATTTCGAAAACCCTAAAAGATGTGTCTTAAAACAAAATTGGGGGAAATGAAAATAAAGCTTACTATTAGATGGGGATTGAAGAGAGGATTCCAAATATATAATTTTTATGAGATTTGGTGGAGAAATGAAGGATTTATGGTGGATTTAGGGATTGTAAGGAGGGTTTTTGAGATGAAATTGGTGTTTGGTGAAAGGAAGAGAGAGAATGAGAATTGAGGAAATGAAAGATGAAGAGGAGACCCATGGAGGATGGAGGGTGCATGGTTTGGGGTAGGGTGTTTGGGTGAGTTTCAATTGTTTACGTTTTGGTTCGTTTCGACGGAAATTGGAAATATTCGTCGAACGCGATTTCCGAGAAAATTAACGTTCTTAAACACGATTTTACTAAAATATTAAGTACTCATATGCCCAATATCCAAACTCGTTTACCCAACGACCGTAAGAAATGGGAAAATCCCAATTTTACGACTTTTATCCGAAATCTATTTTATCAAGGGAAAAAAGTTTAAATATAGTTTAAATTACTTTTAAACATTTCTAAACTATCAAAAATAATTACATTTCTTCAAAATAAAATAAGATTAAATTTTATCAAATAAATTTTATTTCAAATAAATTAATATAAAATTAAAATAGATTAAAATATTACTTTTAAAATATAATAAAGGTCTTCAAATTTACGGGGTGTTACAATCATCCCTCCTTTTAAGAAGTTTCGTCCCCGAAACTTAGAAGAAGGAACATTGTATATATGTAGGTCTATCTCTTTAAAATCAAGTAAACAAAATCTTCAAAATATGGACGTATGAAGTATAAGTGTCTTTTCAATGGAACGGAAAATCCTCGTCGGCCGTTCAAGAACATCAACATTCCAAATTAAAGACATAAAAATATATATTTTACACCAACAAATGAGAAAACCAATTATCGGACATCTCCAATAACGAGCTTTACCACTCATTGACGTTAAAACCAGTGGAAAACATTAAAACATTTTCAAAAATCTTTAGTTCGAGCCTCTATAATAAGGATAATAACTCCACTAGCTATGATCAAACTCTAACTACGACTTTTAAACAACTAAGCAAGGACTACTAACGCGGAGAGTATTTAAGAGAAGGAGAGGAACACTCGAAAGGATAGCTAAAACTCACAAGAATTAGATAAAGGAAAGAGAATCACCTCACGAGAAAAGTTCGGGATATTTAGCTAACATAGAAGATTCAGGCTCCCAAGTTTCTTCTTCGACATTTCCACAACGCCAAAGGATACGAACTAGGGGCACAACTTTGTTTCTAAGTTGCTTGTTTGCTCTTTCGAGGATTCGGATTGGCCTTTCTTCCAAAGTCAAGTTAGGCTCCAAATCTAGGATTTCTTCTTGTTTGACATGGCTCGGATCACTAATGTACTTCCTCAACTGAGATACATGGAAGACATTATGAACCTTGCTCAAATTCGGGGGCAACTCTAAACGGTAAGCAACGGGACCAATCTTCTCAAGCACACGGAAAGGTCCAATGTATTTGGGACTCAGCTTTCCTTTCACACCAAAAAGTTCCACCCCTTTCATAGGTGACACCTTAAGGAATACTCGATCATCAACCTCAAAGGCAAGTGGTCGACGACGGGCATCAGCATACGATTTCTGTCGGTCTTGAGCGGCTTTCATACGCTCTCGAATGATCTGAACCTGATTGATGGTCTCAGTCACCAAATCGGGTCCCAACACACGAGCATCTTGGACTTGATCCCAACAAACAGGACTACGGCACTTCCTACCGTATAAAGCTTCATAAGGTGACATCTTGATAGAGGAATGATAGCTATTGTTGTAGGAGAATTCGACAAGAGGTAAACATTTTTCCCAAGAAGTGTGGAAGTCTAAAGCACAAGCACGGAGGAGGTTCTCTAAAGTCTGGATAGTCCTCTCAGTCTGCCCATCTGTAGCGGCATGAAAAGCGGTACTCATCAGTAGCTTACTACCCATGGCTTCTTGCAAAGCAGTCCAGAAACGGGAACAGAGTCTAGGGTCACGATCTGAAACTATATTCTTAGGCACTCCATGGTAGCGTAGTATCTCTTTCACGTAGGCACCAGCTAGGACATCTAATCTCCATGTCTCCTTGATAGGTATAAACCTAGCACATTTGGTCAATCGATCTACAACCACCCAAACAACATCTTTTCCGCTATTGCAGTCTTAGGTAAAGCCATCACAAAGTCCATGGAAATGGACTCCCACTTCCAAAGGGGAACATCCAAAGGTTGTAGCAAACCTCCAGGTTTCTGATGCTCAATCTTCACTTTCTGACAGGTAAAACACTTGCTAACATACTCTAGGACATCAATCTTCATCCTAGGCCACCAGAACTGTAATCTCAAGTCTTTATACATCTTGTCACCACCAGGATGAATAGAGTAAGGAGAAAGGTGAGCTTCATCAAGGATCTTCTTCCTCAACTCGGCTACTCTCGGAACATACATCCTACCTTGGTAACGAAGGTATCAATCACTACCCACCACACAATCCTTAGCTTGCCCAAGTTGGATTTTTGCTTGAATGGACTTGAAAGTAGTATCCTCAGGTAGGCAAGTACGGATCTCACGGTAAAAGTCGGGATCTGCACTCAAGGCACTAAGATAGTCAAAGCCCTTCCCCAACAAGGCTTATCCCTAACTTTTGAAATTCCGTGGTAAGTTCGTCAGGTAACACACGGATAATGCTCAAAGAGTGACTAGTCTTCCTACTCAAAGCATCGGCCACCACATTTGCTTTCCCTTCATGATAAATCAACTCGGCATCATAATCATTCACCAACTCTAGCCATCTTCTTTGCCTCATATTCAATTCTTTCTGGGAAAAGATACACCTCAAACTCTTATGATCGGTATAAATGCGGCAATGAACTCCAATAAAGTAATGCCTCCATGTCTTCAAGGCATGTACCACGGCGGCTAATTCAAGATCATGAGTCGGATAGTTCACCTCGTGAACCCTCAGTTGTCGAGAAGCATAAGCAATAACCCTTCGGTTTTGCATTAAGACACAACCTAGGTCATGCTTTGAAGCATCACAATAAACATCGTAGTCCACACCATCCTCAGGTAAGGTCAACACGGATGTCAAAGATAGAGTTTTTATAGGTCACTAGCATCAAACTTAAGGGAGGAGCAAGATGAAGCGAGGAAAGGAGGTATGAACGGTAACGCTCATGGTCAAAGAAGAAAGGAAATTAGACAACAAGGAAATGCCAGGTACTCAAACCTCAAACAACAACATCATCCTAAACGGTTCCAAAAACTTCCTAACAATAAAATTTATAACCACAACACTTCCAAGGATTTCCTCAAAACACTCATGTTACTTCATCCTAAGCAATTCCGTGAAACAAGGTACTCCACCATAAGTGTGATCTCATCACTCCAAATCCTCAAACATCCACAAACAACTTCCACAACATCATGGTCAACGCTCCAACAAAGCTATACTCGTATCCAAAGTGATCATGGAAGCCAATCAAAAACTCGACTTACTTAGTCAATTCTACATCCTCAAATCCACCATTCAATTTCATCCATTTTAAGTCAGGCTCTAAGCACTGGCATCCCAAGACACGCTTCACTACACTTCCCAAGCCTTTCTAATCCCAAACATAAACAACAAAGCCAAGTTCCATAATCTTAGCAACAAAAGCAACTCACACTCGTTAACACAAATAACTCCACTAAACAACCACACTCACTTTATCAAGGAATTAGGTATAAGAATCACTAAGTATGTCTCATCACACTACCTAAGTCTTTCCAACATCAAATCCTCTCAAAACCAGGTTTAAGGGTCAGACACAAACAATCTCCTCAAAATTCGAATTTTCCAACCAAGGTCAACATTCCTCAAAAGAAAGAGTACTATCAAAAAGGCGTTAAGGGAGGATAAGCAAGGAACAAAGGACAAGTTAGGAAATACAAGAGTGACTTACAAAGAAAAAGAAAAGAGGATTTAGAAGAAGGAATAAGCATTAGGAAGTGAAGAACAGAGCAAGGTACACAAAGAATGAGAAACATCTTCGAGGAAGTAGAAGCATTCTTCACGGTTGAACAAATCTTCAATCCTTCGCAATAGGCACCAAATCTTGATCACCACATGGTAAGTTTACCGTTATTGATCCAAGGGCGCAACAATTATTAAATGACGATCAACAAACATGTTAGAACCTAACAAAGAGCAAACACAAAGAGACTACAACATAAGGTCCTAAGTCTACCCATCCTACCTATCTCTCAAGTTTATTATTTTAAGGTCAAGTTATTTATATTGGGGTGCACAAACGTGCGTCGGGAGCAAATATGCTCTTATACCAACTGTGACACCCTCATTTATTGCGGAAAAGTAAACACGTAATTCTAGAATAAAACTGCATGGATATGTTTGTAATAGGTTCATTTGAGTAAAAACCTGTAATTTTTAAAACCTGAACCTGTTATAAAGATATCCAAATTGGAAGGTGTCAAAACATACAAGGTCTAAATAGAAGTTTCATAACATAACCATCGCTAAAGTCGCGAATAGCAAAATTATACAACCAAATGTAAAGAGGGAGACATATGTCCCTAAAATGTATGTGACATAAAAAGTGTTTAAGGGTCACAATAAAATAAAGCCAATCTAGGTCCCAAAGTTACTTTTCTCGCTAGCTCGTCCATGTACCCCATATATGCATCACCTACCTGTCAATCGCATTTTATACAAATACGAAAGCCACAGTCAGTGGGGAGTAACTCCGAGTTCTCCCAGCCACGAAATGTCATAATTAATATAACATGTAAACATAAGAATATGAATATGAATAACACATAGCCTTAGCATATAAATGCTAGACAACCGTGCTTATCATGTGAACAACAATATAACAACACATAGTCCTAGCATGTGAATACTAGACCGACTCATACTACACTATCATGTGAATCACATAACATCCAGGAATCCAAACTCTATCAACCATAGCCGGCTTGCATCTCACCTTCTATGATTCATAGAATCATCAAACAAGAAAGGACAATATATCTAGAGACAAGCATAAGTTCTTAGGACAGTCAATAGTCACTCTGTAACTCGAGTCTATACCACGAGGTAAGGTAAACACCCTAGTCCTAAACCTGCGCAGACCTAGCGACATGCGGAAAGTACCGCATCCAAGACCCATGATCACACACATGAGTACCCCTAAGGAGTCCACCAAAGGGTTGGCTAGTACTTAAGCTGACCACATACTTCTAAGAGTACGTCAGGAGGTCATGCCCTAACTTGGATATAAGCCCACCAAGCTAAGACACAAAAGGCTATTAACCTGTGAACATACACTCGTCAAAGACTATAAGGGCCTATCTATGACGAAGGCCGAAATACTCACCTAGGACCTAGTCCCAGCTTGAATACTTTAGCCCACACCACACAAGACAAGTAGGACACCCAATTAACCATAAGAGGGGCAAAGAGTCCAAACTTGCACACACACAAATGATCATACGCACCCTAGCATATGAAAGACTACGCAAGAGCATATTCAGCTGACAATCTAACAATATCTCCAATATCAATAATAATCCAAATTCCAGCTAACCAACAGTACCATAATCCATGAGAACAAGCTAAAATGGCAAAGAGGCAATAAGACTCAAGCATAAGGCATCCAAAGCATCCAACAACCAACATGTGAAATGATAGTTACAAATATCAAGGCATAAACATAAAACATCCAATAACAACCAATCTCACCCCAAAGACAAACCCTCGACCCGAGTCCCGCGACGGGTCATCGGTCAAATCGAGGCTGACCGGTTTAAACCTAGTTTGACCAAACTCATTTGGTCAAATTGGCCCAGCTCAGAGTCTTGGCCTACTTTGGCCCACATCACGGTAAATTAGTACTCTCATGATAAAAGAGTCTCAACACACCATACACAAGTGTTAGAACCAAGGTTAAGATGCATAGCCAACAAGAAACTCAAAACCCAATCTATAACAACAAGTTTAGTACTCGACTATAACAAGGGTCAACTTAAAACGGTCATAACTTGAGTTCTAAATATCTAAATAAGGTGAAACCAATTTGAGATGATAGCTTATCCTCTTACGGTTCTAACGGTAGGTCATAAGCCTCAAACAAACAAGTAACGAAGAAGTTATGTCCATTTTACGAAAACTGGTCAGGCCTAAACCGCAGCCTGCGATAGTGGCGGGAGCCTGCGGTGGTGGCCGGAGCCTGCGGCAACGGCCTGATTACCACGACCCATACGGACTAAATCTTCATCCTCAAGTCAATCTTATATTATCATTACAATCCGATTGAACAAGAACATGTAATTAACAAGGAATTCCACATGTATACTTGGGAGGAAATCAATAGTTTACATATTCAAGCAACATTCAACAATATTCATTCCGTTTCAACACTTAAACATGTGAAAAACAACATATTTAACAAACTTTAACAACAACCATTCATGTGAAAATTAAAGTTAACATGTTATTAATCACATAAGCATCCAACACATCATAAACAACACTAATGTGACATTAAATCGTCGAGTAACTCGGAATAGTTACCTTAAGCTAGCAAAGAGACAAGTAATAACTTGAGAAAGCTTCTAAAACCCAAAATTACTCTTCATCTTCAACAATATATGAGTCTCCTAACTCATCTTCATATTCTTCACCTATAAGAACAACAAAAACACAATTATTAAGCTTAATTTCGAAAACCCTAAAAGATGTGTCTTAAAACAAAATTGGGGGAAATGAAAATAAAGCTTACTATTAGATGGGGATTGAAGAGAGGATTCCAAATATATAATTTTTATGAGATTTGGTGGAGAAATGAAGGATTTATGGTGGATTTAGGGATTGTAAGGAGGGTTTTTGAGATGAAATTGGTGTTTGGTGAAAGGAAGAGAGAGAATGAGAATTGAGGAAATGAAAGATGAAGAGGAGACCCATGGAGGATGGAGGGTGCATGGTTTGGGGTAGGGTGTTTAGGTGAGTTTCAATTGTTTACGTTTTGGTTCGTTTCGACGAAATGGAAATATTAAATCGAACGCGATTTCCGAGAAAATTAACGTTCTTAAACACGATTTTACTAAAATATTAAGTACTCATATGCCCAATATCCAAACTCGTTTACCCAACGACCGTAAGAAATGGGAAAATCCCAATTTTACGACTTTTATCCGAAATCTATTTTATCAAGGGAAAAAAGTTTAAATATAGTTTAAATTACTTTTAAACATTTCTAAACTATCAAAAATAATTACATTTCTTCAAAATAAAATAAGATTAAATTTTATCAAATAAATTTTATTTCAAATAAATTAATATAAAATTAAAATAGATTAAAATATTACTTTTAAAATATAATAAAGGTCTTCAAATTTACGGGGTGTTACAATGATGCCGATGTAGTAAGCTTGATTTATAATCAAGTTTATCTTCAGTACCCACCTCCTAGTCAAACTTCTGTTAGGATGTTTAATTAATTTACTTATTTAGCTGTTTGTTTTTGTGGTTTTTTTATCTTTTATTGTGTTTCCTTTTTTTTCCCTTGTTGTACTGTTTTTTTTTTGCCATTGGATGATATACTCGTTTTAATATATAGTTCTACTCTTTATTACACGCAAATGCTTATTAACATAGATTTTAAACAACTTGCGAACAGACAAATGAATCACTAGTAGAAAAACCCCCTACGGTGGCGGTTATAAATGACCTTTTGTGGCGGTTTTCAGAGATTTAGGGTGCGTCGTATATCGCGGCGTCATATAAATTTTACGGTGCTTCTAGGCGGTTGTACAACCGCCGCTATAGCTCCCCTATAGTGGCGGTTGTTATACAAAACCGCCATTAAAACTTATATAAAACGACGGTTGTTAGACAAAAACCGCCACTTTAATTCATCTATAGTGGTGGCTATTTTCTGAAACCGCCACCATTTGTATTTCAATAATAACTTTGTACCACAACCCGCCACTACAGGTTCCCTGTAACGTCGGTTGTTTTTAAAGAACCGCCACTAAAGGTAGCTATGACGTCGGTTGTTAGTAAAAAACCGCCACTAAAGGCAAATTAATAGTGGCGTTTCATATTAAGAACCGCCACCAAAGATAATTTTTTTTAAATAAAAAAAAATATTATTTGCTACCAAAATTTCGATAGCAAGGTCTTATAGATTTGAGAAGCCAAATAAAAAAAAATACATACGAAAGAATGCCAACCAACGAACTTGCATAGCCAACGAACTTGCATATCATCCGACAGAACAATAATGTCGATGTTCAAAATTATACATCCAAGTGTATAAATAATCACATACACATCTCAGTTATGAGACTAATCAACATTACATATTCCCTAAATAGTTGTTAGCCTACACCTCTTTAACATCCTTCATCTCGTCAGAATGCAGATGCAGCACAACAAATGACTCCTATAATACAGCCTGCTGCTATTAAAACCTCCAGCTAAAAAATATGCAAAACAAAGGATGAATTCAAACAAGACTACAACAATGGTCAGCAGGGCATTTGTACAGTATTAGAGATGGCTATAACTGGATCAAGGACAAGGGTACTAGAGTTAACTGGCACAAGCAAGTGTGGAATGGGTAGGCATACCCAAAGCACTCTTTCCTGACCTGGTTGAAACTGCAAAATGAGTTAAATATGAAGCATAAGTTACTGCAATTTGGCTTTTGCAGTGAGGACAGTTGTTATATGTGTGGCCAGCAAGTTGAAACACAACATCACCTATTTTTTAGTTGATGCTATAGTTACAAAGTCACTGAACTGGTGGAACAGTGGTGTCAAATAAAGCATAATAGCCAAGATGCAGGCATAACAGACCTGAAAAAATTGTGAACGAAATCAAAAGACAGATCACAAATAGAATTAGAAGCAAAATCAATTATCTTACTAACATGAATACTGAAATTTGGTTTGAGTAGGCTCGGAGTATGACATTCTTTATGCTCTATACTCTAGGTTGTTCATTATTCTTTGATGTAATTAGAAATTTTGTTTTGATGAGCTTAATAAAATCTCACATTATACCAAAAAAACATTGAATTAAGAATTTAAGATAGACGACCCATAATCGAAAAAACCCAAATAATCGCAAAACTCAATACTGAGTCCAAAACCATCTCAATTTAGTAGTGGTAAATTTAGCTTAACCTTCTAACAAGTGATGATTCTCAAAGTGCATCACTTTTATGATCGCAAAGCAAAGCAAATTAAAAGCAATTCATTTCTACAGAAAACTTGCCACTAAGTCTAATTATAAACCTACTCTTCTCAAATAAAACAACAATATAAAAACTAACAAGCACTAAAAAAATAAAGAGACAAGGATTCATCAACGGTCTGCCAGCTTTAGCATATTCATACATATCTGATAAAAAGCAATTACGAAAGGAGAATCAGTGACGGGAATGCTGAAGCTAGCAGACGAGACAGCTAAAGCGTAGCTATGAGCACTTGGAGAATGGAGAGAAAAACTCAAATTATTTGACAAAAGGCATAGAAGTGCACTATTAGAGGCTTACACTCGAATTCATATTTGACTCCATCATAAAGTTCAAAACATCAGCTGTTGTTTTTTGTTGTGGGGAGAAGGCTTACATCTCCATCTCCATCTCCATCTCCATTCCAGCTTAATGCCTTCCTTCTCAAAAGTAAATGACAGCTCAAAAACATAAGCATATCACTAAAAGTCAGAAATGTTGCATATGTGAAACAGAACAAGAAACAATAATGCACCTATTTTCTCGGTGCGTTTACAGCAGGAAGATCATCTTCTCTGTTGAAAGCTGGCTGAGCATAAAGGTGAATGCAAATAATTTCCTCAACTGGCCCGTGACTAATATAAGATCTAAGCTACAAAGGAGAGCGATCGTGCCATTTTGAATGCATATTTTTAACAAATCTGGAATATTTGTTACTAGTTACACGTGAATGTTTGGTCGTTTAAAAAAAATGGTACGTTAAAGCTTTAAACTATGATCATGAACTTACATCGATGGATTGATAGTAACCTGGTTAGTGGCCATCGGACTATTGGTGGTGGTGTGGTGATGGACACTACATCCAGTAGATTAAATTGAGCAAGTTGATATCCACTATGATCATAATACCAAGTTAGTTAATACATCTGATTTAAGTGCAGTATAAATAAATTGAACAATATGTAGAAAACATGAAAAAGAAAAAACAGAATCCTATAACATTACATCAAAAGCAGTAAGGAAAAATAAATGGATATGCCCATAAAAGAACGATATTAAATTGCAGAATCATGAAAGAATGATGATGAATACATTGTGAAATTCACAGATTGAACTAGCAAAGTGAATTCGACAAACAACACAAATCGACACAAATCATCAGAGTAATGATAATATTGCAAGAAACTGAGCAGAAATTAGAGCAGCACGAAGACAAATTGAAGGATAAAACCACATAACTGCTAACAATTCAACATGAAATGAATGTAAAGTAGGACGATTTACAGAAAAAATTGATACCTCATCGCCATCCTAGGATGAAATCAGCAAGATCATAAAGCGGTATAACCTAAAACGCAAAACATTTCGACTAATACCATGATTAAATCAATCAAACTCAGAATTTAGGGTTTATAATTTTAGACAAAATTGAAACCCAACGCAAAACATTTCGACTAATACCATGATTAAATCAATCAAACTCAGAATTTAGGGTTTATAATTTTAGACAAAATTGAAACCCTTACTGTGAAAATATAGAGCTAGCGCCACTTACCATGAACAATATGACCCAAGATAAGATGAAATTGATAAAAGGGCGAAACAGATCGCTTTTCTGGGCATATGACTAACAATATGAACAATCAATTTGATGACATTGATAAAGATGCTACTTGTATAATTTTAATGAAGAACTATAATTGGAATTATATAGGGGCAAAATAAAGTAATGTTGTTGTGGATAAAGCAGATGCGTCGAAGGTAGAGGCAGGCACGGTGTAGGCGGAAACAACCAGTAAGGAGTTCAAATAACCGGAGTTGAAAGTGCCGTGTAGAGGGAGATCGAAAAGCCGGATTGATTCAGAGGCGGGCTCACTAGGGACGGTGGCTTAGTGGTCGACGATGGCTTGAGTAATCGGATTTGATGGTTGTCGACGGCGGCTTGAGTAATGGATTTCATGGTGATTAATTATTGAGGGTTTTGCGGGAATTTGAAGACGATAGATGGAAAATGAAAATGGCCTGGTGCAGTTTATTAGAGAGAATTCCAAAGGGTTGAAGATTTATTTTTTGAGTGGCTATTAATGTCGGTTCTTGTTAAAACCGCCACAAAAACATATGATGGCGGTTTTTTTTATTAAAAAGTATTGTCAAGTATTACACCTTTAGCGCCGTTATTAACGTCGGTTGTTAATACAACCGCCACAATTGACTTATGGTGGCGTTTTCTACATGAAACCGCCATAAATAGCTACTACTATTACGGCGGTTCTTAATTTGAACCGCCACAATAGACCTTTTATAATATGAAAAATGCACTCCCGCCAATTTTTTGGGCTTTTCGCGACGTTTCTATTAGAACCGCCGTGATAAAGGCGTCACGATAGGGTTTTTTTGTACTAGTGAATGAAACAATAATAACGATTTAAGTTACATTAATTACAATAACATACAGTATAATGACAACGGTAGTGCATAAGAACTGTGTTAGATAATAAACACCTCTAAAAATAAATGGAAATTGGAATATATTAATAATATAATTATAACGGTTCTTATAAGAACCGTGTTAGATTATGCAATTGCTGAATAATATAGATTTTAAATAACCTTCTTTCTTTCTGTTCCGGGTGTAATTCCAGAGCAGATATTCGTTACCACTCGTAGCTAGTAGAATGATGTCCTTGCTTGAATCCTCCTTGCGGTCTCCTGAAACGATGAACAAACTGAGGGCTCGGCTTTGGCCGAGCGTACTCACTCCGACGCTCAAGTCAGTAAACTTAGAGAGAAGTTGTTGTAACTTGGCTAAGAGTGTATTGTAGAGAGATAAGGAAGATATTACCAGATGAATAGTGGTTATTAGGTCAATTTGTGGATCCTTTCCTCAATGAAGGTTGAGGAGTATTTATAGGCTTTCACCTTTTGTCACGTAGTGGCCAAGTGGCCAAGTGGCTAGCAGGTGGAAAGACCGTTCTACCCTCGGCCGATGGACCTATGGCAGGCCGACCGAGGGGTCTTGGATATGAGTACGCGGATATGTGTCCCGGCTGGCTAGTTGTCTGGCCGAGACCCAGGTGATAGGCCGATGGATTGCATCGGCTAGACTGTCTAAGTCGTTGACTTTGCTGTGGATACCCTTGACCTTGCTCAATATGTTGACTTGGTCAGCGGTGCAGAATATGCCCCATCACTTTCTTTATTTCTTTCTCTCTCTCTCTCTCTCTCTCTCTCTCTCTCTCTCTCTCTTATTACTCAAGTTATGTCAAGTGGTAAGTCTTCTTCTTTCTCTATTTCAACAGGGACATGTAATTGCTCAGTTTTGGCAGCATTGCGGACTTCTTGGACTTTGCAAAATCTGGGAAGAAAGTTTCTTACTTGTAAATTCTATAATCCCAAGACAAAAATGCGTGGATGCAATTACTTCAAGTGGGTTGATGAACCAACGACTGAGTGGCAGAAGAAGGTTATAAACAGGTTAGTGAATGAGAAAAAAAGCATGGATATCGAGATTACTCAAGTGAGAAGTATACTACCTCAACTTGAAGAATCGAAGCAGGGAAATGACAGTGAAATATTGAAGGCAAAAGAATAATGCAAGAAGTTAACCATGGATATCGTAGAACTCAAAAATAATGAGGCATGGCTTAAGATAATTGTCAAATTTCTTCTTCTAATTGTTATTTACCTAGTTTATTATGTATGGTGGTAATTTGTACTTGTTATGTGTAAAGTTTTAATCCATTAAATTAATGGAAATAAGCAATATTTTCTGAGAAACATATTGTAATTAGCTGGCATATATAACAAATGATACTTTATTTCTTGGCGGTAAAATCAAACAAAATGAAATATAAAATAAAACGGTTATACCTAAACCGTTGTTCAGAACGTATACTGTTATAACGGTTCAGGCCATTGTTATTTATATAAAAATGATGCTTTATTTATTGGCGGGAAAATCAAACAAAATGAAAATCTTTAAGACAACGGTTATTTTTAACCCTGATACGTGCATTTTATATAGTCTTTTTAGCCTAATTTATGCGCGTATCTTTATGCTTTTATCGTAGTTTTATGCTACGAAATGCCCCGAATATGCTACTTTGGTTTGTTTTGTCTTATTTGCAGGTATGAACCAGAAAACAGTGAAATCAAGCCATTTGCCATCCGTTTAGCATGCATTTGGAGGAAGAGTGAATTTGGAGCGGAAATGTAGTTGTCTTGAGATGCGCAAAGAAGTAAAATAGCTAGGCGAGCAAAGGAAGAACTTCAAATTGCTAGTGCCTACTTTGGAGAGCCATATCTCGAGTTATACAACAGATATTCAGGTGATTCCAATTGGAGATGAAAGTTTGTCCTCTTAGCTTTCCAACGCCACCGGAATCTCCCTATTTTCCCAAGTAACGAAGAAATGGCAGCCGTTTGAAGTTCAGTCGCAAGCGGAAAGTACTCGATCGAGTAGATATATGGTCGATCGAGTACTAGCTCCAGCGAGGATAATAGTGTCGAGTATAATTAGATTATATCTTATGTTTATCTTATATTTAGTTAATAATAATAATACTACTTAGTATAAATAAGAGTAGTTTAGACCTAATGGCACAACATTCATTCCCTTGAGTCAGTAGAGGGGACGGACGACGCTTCTTCTTTTCTCTCTATTTTTCGGATTAATTGTAACTTCTCTTCCCTTATTTCTCATTCATAATTAGTTTGCTCTTAATCTCTCTTACACTCTTATTTAATTTATGCATCTTAGATTAATTCTCTCTCTTATAATGCCTCTTTCAATTAATTGCTTATTTATCTTTATTTGTTTCATCAATATGAGTAGCTAATTCCCCTCTGCTAAGACTATAGGGGATCCATAATTATGAAGGGAGAGTAATCGATTTATTGGGTTAATGCTGGTATTGTCTTTGTTGGTTAAATGTCATTAATTGTATCTGTCCGGATCGAGTCGACGCAATTAGGCATTTATTTCTTAGTGATCCTCGACCTGGACCGAAAGGTTGGAAGAGGCGAGACTAGTAGCGAACAATAGAGTATTGCAGTGAGGGAGAAAGTTAAGCTGTTTACACTTTATGGTGAATTAAGGACCGAAAGGTGACGTTCGTTACCCCTTAGACCGTATTTGCATTGACCTGAGACCTAGATTACTTGACCGGATGATTATGGTGAACCGTTTGTCTTAGCTGTTTCTCTCTGTCTGGTTAATCCCCTTCTCTTGTTCTCTTTTCCTTATTCTTATTAGTTTAGAAAATCACATTTAAATCCCCATCTCTGTGACATCCTGACAGACTAAGTTAAACAGATAATTAGCAAAATAGCCTCCCTGTGGAGATCGACCCTACTTGCTGCTAGCTTCTGTTAGTTGTTTTTAGGTTTATTTTTGGTACAGAAACGACCGTATCAAACCCGTTGTAGATAATACGAATCAATTACAGTTTCAAACAAAACCGTTGTCTATTTGGAAACAAAATACAACGGTTTTTCTTATACCGTGTTTATTACTTTCCATTAAGCAATGTCTTGCAAGTGTTTTATTATTCACACATATATACTCTGAGCTTCCCCTCCCCCACATAACATCCTCAAACACTGAGCTTCCCCTCAACCACCAACCTACCCCATCGCCATCTCAGTCATCGTCATTACCGCCGCCAGATCAATCCGGATTCTCCTCGTTAAAGAAGTAATAAACCCTCGTCTCTAGAGGTTCGTTTGTTATTATAAGTATGCATTTTTATTATTTGTTTATTAATTTTTGCATTAGATATGGTCGAAAAGCGGAAAAGAAACGATGGAAATGTGTCAGGCGACGACTCAGGTGATGAGAATAATTTGCAACACACTGCGGGTCGAATGCGCCACATGGTTTCCCTTGAAGCGATAAATTCAAAGATACCTAATCCTTTACAATGGGATAAAGATACCGGACTGCCATATGGTGAGAATGCTGGGTATTTTGCGAGTTGGATTGGTTGTTGTGTTAGACAGTATATGCCTCTCGGTACGCCGCGTATCAGTGAATTGAGTAAAATACGGAAAACCGTGCTAATAAACAGAATAAAGGTATGTATATACAATAATAAATGCTTAGTTGAAATTAAGTTACTAGTTGATATGTGTATTAGCCAAAACACTTGTACCAACTATGCTCATCATATATGCGGTAAGCTTACGTTGTCCCCGAAAAGTATGATAAGTACCTTAAAAAAAGACAGGGGAAGCTCTCAGTTCTTGGAAGTTAAAGATTGCTGAGAACCACTTGTTCAACAAAGAAACCAGGGAAATGAACAAGAAACCACCAACAAAGAAGTATCCGTATGTCAGTCAAGACCATTAGGATAGCTATATCGCTTATAGGCAATCTGACAAATTAAAGGTAACTTAATAATAATAAGTAAAGAAGTACACTTAGTTTAATGTTTGGGCCTGCTTACGTTTCTTGATACAATTTACGGAAAATTCACTTAGTACCCTCGAACTTTGTCATTTTGCACGGGGTATACAACTTTTTAATTTTGTGCACAGGATATCCTTGAGCTTTGATTTTCAAGCACAACGTGCCCTTTTTATCGTTCTTAAAATTTTCAATTGAGCATAAATCATAGACCAGAAATCGGAATTGACTAAATTTTTTTTTTCAAATTGATTACCTCTTCGAGGTCTATAAATTGATAAAACAAAATTGGTCATTTGGAATTTTAAAATCGAAGATATGGTTGATTTTAGATTTTCATTAAAAAAAATCCTATAAAATGTCAGTCGACAATTTTTTTTTCTCAAATTGTAGATTATGACTAGATAATCATTTAAAAAAAAAATAATTGGCCGATTCTAAATTTCGGTCTATGAACTATGCGCAATTGAGTTTTTTTATAGCGACAAAAAGGGCATGTTGTGCATGAAAATCAAACATGGAGGGTTTCATACCCTAATTTGGGGGATTGGGGGTTTTTATGGTTAGTTGTGCTAGTAGTAATTATGTGATCATGTGATAGGAGGAGGATTCGTAGAGGAGAGGTTTTGATACAGCTGTTGAGATCGTCTGCTTGTGTTGCATTCCAGGTAGGGTTTCCCTACTCAGTATTAGTCACATAATGTGGTTTGTGTTGATTGTGATTGTTGTAAAGTATCATGTTCATATTGTGACGGTTGTTGGATTTGGTTGTTGTTGATTGCTGTGATTGTATCTATCTGTGTTCTTCGGGGTGCATCCCTGGCTGAGTGAAGTCACTTGCGGGAGTGGCTTCACGCCCATTATTCGCCTTCTGTGGAATCCGCCACAGAAGGGATGTGCACATTAATGGATTTGGGTTTATCGCTCGACGGAGATGAGCGGGGCTTTGGTGGTAACGGCTGTGGTCCCCCACTGGCGGCGAGGAGTAACCTGTTGCGATGGGTACTCTGGCAGGGCTACACACTTTAGTGTGTAGTCAGTTTGAGGAGTTGGTGATAGAGTTCGGGTTGATGTGACGATTGAGCTGTGTTGCGTTCTGTCTTTTTGTGATTATATAATTGTGTGATTAGTATTGACCCCGTCTTTGTTTTGTAAAACTGTGGTGATCCATTCGTGGATGGTGAGCAGTTGTTGGGCAGGTTTGATATGGAGCTTATGGGCTAGCTGGGATGAGTCATCACTCGCAGTTAGAAGAGTCTTCCGCTGTTGTCAGACATTGTTGTTTAGTTTTTAGACATTTGGTTTTTGGAGAACATGTATTATACTTTTATCAGTTTGGATTTGGATGGTAATCACTTTAAACTTTATACTATGTAAATGATGTTTCGTCATTGTCATTTGATTATCATTGCCTCGGGAAACCGAGATGGTGAAATTTCTATACCTGAGTGGTCCTGGTAAGGCACTTGGAGTATGTGGGTGTCACAAAGTTCCCCAATTTGTATAATTTTGTGTAAGAACACATTTGTTTGAATTTGTCCGATCATTGAGAATCATTGTTTATTGTAATGCAGGTTGCGCCATCTCGGTTTGTGGCTTTGTGGAGGGTAGCCAACCGGCTACGGGCTACTGCCATCGAGGCACTTGTTGGCGGTCGAGGACGTCAGGTGTGAACCTTCCGTTTACTTCATTTTTGAATTTTCATTGCTTGATGATTGACATGAGCCAATTTATTGCATTTTCAGGGGGTGAGTGACCTAGAGCGAGAGCTAGCCCAGTCCCGGGAGAAGACAGCTTGCCTGTTGAGGGAGCTAGAGGTCCGTGACGCCGAGATTGCTGCTCTCGAGGCAAGAGTTACCGAGCTAGGCGGCGACCAGCAGTAGTCTGTTTGTTGTTTTATGTTGTTTTTAGCTGTGCTTCATACATTTTGTACATTTTTAGGATCTTCATTTTGGACTTTCGGACTTTGTTTCGGGCTCGAGACCCCAGTTTCGTGTACATATTCTCTTTTTGGTTGTATACATGATGGCCTGAGTGCCTTTGCTGCTGGGTTGCTTTGTTTCTACCTGCAGGTTAGCTTTGAACAGGTTTGGTAGATGACGGTTTATGCCGTCATGCTGCCGAAATTTACACAGAAATTGCATATAAAACACATATTTGTACACATGGCCTAAATTAGCGCAAGACAAAGACTCGAAAATGCAAAAATGCAAAAAATTTACTGGAAGTGACCGGACGGCAGGGAGGGTTACCCCCTAAAAAAAGAAAAAAACAGAAACATATAAGTTTGAAATGTAATGGGAGTGAAATGATTCCCCAAAAAAAGAAAATTAAAAAGAAATGTATAAGTTTGAAAATGAAAAAAAATAAATTGGTGAAATGATTCCCCAAAAAAGAAAATTAAAAAGAAATGGGTAAGTGTGTTGGAATGACGAAAATGTCGATATTGCCTCGAAATGCGTGCCCGTGGAATTAGGAAACGCGAAACATGGTAATTTGACGGATTTACCAAAATAATAACCCGTATGAATAGGAAATTATTCTTTGAGGAATTAGGAAAGATCCAACGCGGAAAATCACAGAAAGAAGGCTGAGGAAGAGGTGCAGCAGGAGCTGCGTCTCTTTGAAGAGGCGCAGCAGGTGCTGCGCCTCTTCCTCAGTGTGTCCGTCCTGACAGATTTTAGGAAACAGCTTTTAGTATAAATATAGACGTCGATGGAGGTTTTATTCACATAATTCTTTCGCCTTTCTTCCGTCTTATTACATAAAAGCTCTCTAATTAATCATATATCATGAATACTCTTGAAATCCGTCTGAAAGAATGGACAAACGAGTTTTCGAATGTGGAGAAACACGACATGGGTGCCTAAAATTTTGGATCGATTCTGAGCTTGAAGCTGATCAAGGTAGTCAAACCGTTCCTGGATGCTTTTCTTGAGTATTGGGACCCGAATTATCATGTATTTGCCTTCCCTGGAGGCGATATCTGTCCATTTCCTAAAGAAATTGCTGCAATCGGTGGTTGGGACCCGGAACATTTGCCTGCCATACCCTCTATTTCTCAAGGGTATAAGAAGAAGTTCAGAGATTTGCTTGGGTTGACAAGAGTTGAGGTTGACCGTCTTGTGACCTCAAAAGGAGTTCGAATGTTGGATTTCATTGATCGATTCATAAATAGGGCAGATCCCACTATCTCTTATGTTACGAGGCGTAGGGCATTCGGGTTTTGCCTACTGCATGTATATGTCCTTCAAGGGCATGTTGATGAGGATTTGAGAGGTGACCCTCGTTATTTGAGCCTAATTGAGCAAATGGAGCTGCGCAGGAGCCCAGCTTGCCTGTGTTTAGGAGAGATCCCGTTGGGGTTAGATAACAGGAAAGCCAACCGCGACCTTCCTTATTTGGGAAGTCCCATCATCTTGCAGGTAAAAGAACAGAACTTTTTTTTTTCTTTTTGTTTTTTTTTTTGTTTTTTTTTTTGTTTTTTTTTTGTTTTTTTTTTCTTTTTTTTTTGTTTTTCTTTATTTTTCTCATTTTTTTTTTGCTTTAATACCTGCTTTTGCTAGGTTCGGCTTATGGAGCGTCTTCGATTGATCGAGCCTCCAGTTAATGTTCCTGCCTATCATGCTCGCTCAATCGCAATGAGGACTAGGCTCTACATGGTGGACTTTTCTCGAGTCTGCGACTAATGGGAGAATAAGCTGAAGAGCGAGGATGGTCCCCTGATTAGATGGATCGTACCATGGTGGCATCTCAAATCTGTCACTGGAGTATCGTCCTTGGATCCTACCCGATCGGTGCGCATTCCAGGCTTGGAATTCATGATATGCATCTTCCCGGAGAGGCTGATGAGACATGTTGGATTGAAGCACACGATTCCGAAGCTTGATATTGTCCCGCAGACTGCTATGGCACTTACTACTGAGAGCCGAAGAGAGTGGGCCATCAAATGGGCTCAAAGAAACATGTGGTTCCTAAACTCTTCTGTTAGTGCGCTATGGGTATCAGATTCCTACTTGCAGTGGAGGAAAGCTACTACTCCGGTGGAGCGCAAGAGATTGAGGAAGCGCGAGCCTGTTCACTACAAGGTTCGTGATGTAGAAAAGGAGAAAGAGAAGCATTTGACCGAGGGAGAGGAAGAAGCCGGGTTTCGAGTTGTTCATCCATCAAAGAAACCAAAGACCTCTCCTGCCGTGGAAAAGGTGGTTGATAAGAATGGCAAAGCTAGACCATGAGAGAGACCGTTGGTGATTAGGTCTGAGATAGCGCAGGAGCGCCCAGCTCGAGGTCGAGAGAAAAAATATGACAAAAATGACAAAGGCAAAGGGAAAATGGAAGAATAGCCTAAGTCTTTATTATTATTATTATTATTGTTATTGTTTGTAATAAGAAGGTGGGGTTTTTAGAATCCTAGCCTATTTATTATTTTTTGCATTATTTTTATTATGTGGCGTATTATTATTATTATTAAAAGAAATGGAATAAAAAAGGTTAATTGATTATGAAACCGTCGTGATTTTCTATTATTATTCTTGTCGAATTCCAAATGCAGATGCAAATGTCCTTCTATTTACATTTAAAATAAATAATGGGTTTTATCCTGTGAAGGATTGCCTACGTATTCAATTTGAAAATGAAATCAAACCCTTGCGCGTAGCTCAAGTAAATGTAAAAGAATAATTGTTCTAAGCAAGAGCTTGTAATGAACTAGAAAATAAGCATGAGCTTTTTACTTACTCCTAAAGTGCAATTCAGTTTATTTGATGATATGAGGATGACAAATTGTCAAAATGCAAGAGCAAGGTGACATTAGCTTCATTATAGCTTGGCCACGGGCCGTTTATTTTGTGCCACAGGAGCGACACGTGAGGTTACGCGAGGCGCGTTTTTGTTCCTATTCTAGGCATAGTAATGTTTCAATTGATCGAGGTTTGTCGGGTTGGCAAATTCATTCCCATCTAAGTCTGTTATTTTAACCGCACCCCCCGGAAGTATGGACTTGACTAGAAATGGTCCGGCCCAGTTGGGTTTGAATTTTCCTCGTGGATCGACAGGTAGAAGAGCCCTAACTGATTTGAGAACCAAGTCTCCCTCTTTGATGTTCCTTGGCTTAACCCTTTTGTTGAAGGCTCGTTTAATACGTGCCTGATATGTTTGCACATTATGTAATGCGCGCAATCTACGTTCATCCAGGAGGATGAGTTCTTCATATCTATCCCTCTTCCAATCGGCTTCTGCGATTTGACTTTCGAATAAAATACGTAAGGATGATATTTCTAGCTCGACTGGTTGTACGGCTTCCATGCCGTAGGTCAAATAGAAAGGGGTGGCTCCAGTGGGCGTCCTTACAGATGTGCGGTATCCCCATAAAGCAAAAGGTATCTTGCTTGGCCAATCTCTATAGTTGTCAATCTTTTTCTTGAGGATTGTGACAACGTTCTTGTTTGCTGCCTCTACTGCGCCATTAGTTTGTGGTCTATATGGCGAGGAATGGTGATGCTTGGTTTTGTACTTGGCTAACAATTGCTCAGTCTCAGCCTGGAAATGTGACCCATTATCATTGATGATCTCGTGTGGACAACCGTATCGACAGATGATATTGGTTTGTATGAACTTTGCCACGTTCTTGGCTGTGAGACTAGTGTAGGAAGCCGCTTCTACCCATTTGGTGAAATAGTCGATTGCCACCAGGATGAAACAGTGACCTCCTGTTCTAGCTGGAGTGATTTTTCCGATGATGTCAATTCCCCAAGCAGAAAATGGCCAAGGAGATGTCATGGTGTAGAGTAATGAAGGAGGGACATGTTGCACATTCCCGAAGATTTGGCAGTTGTGGCAATGTCTGACATATTTGATGCAATCGGATTCCATTGTGGTCCAATAATACCCTAAACGTGTGATTTTCTTTGCCATCATTGGTCCACTCATGTGAGGGCCACATTCTCCATCATGGACTTCTTCCATCACTTTTCGTGCCTGTGAATGATCAAGGCAACGTAGGATTACACTAAGAGGTGTTCTTTTGTATAACTCTCCTTGCATGAGGACGTATTGGGAAGCTAGTAAGCGTATAGCATGTTGTCCCCTCTTGTCCATATCTGGTGGATAGGTGCCGTTGATTTTGAAGTTCAGGATCGCTTGGAACCAAGGTTCCTCTGTGATTTCTTCTTCATTTGTGATTTGGTGCACATAAGTAGGTTCCGACCGTCGTTCGATGCATAAAGGCATTTCTACCATATTATCCGGCATATTAATCAAAGATGCAAGTTTTGCAAGAGCATCTGCAAATTGATTCTCTTCTCGAGGTTGGTGTAGGTAGGTTACTTGATCGAAGAATTGGGCAACTTGGTCTATTCTGGCTTGATACAGTGTTAGGCTTTCACTTCGGATTTTCCAAGATCCCGTAATTTGGTTGATGATCAATGATGAATCTCCATGTACGCGAAGATTTTTGATGCCTAAACCTACTGCTGCCTGTAATCCAATGAGGCAAGCTTCGTATTCTGCCGCGTTATTTGTCACCTCGAAGTCGAGTTTGACAGATATTGGTGTATGCTCGCCTTCTGGAGAAATGAGCAACACTCCTATTCCAAATCCTCTTAAGTTCGATGCCCCATCAAAGTAAAGGTCCCAGGAGTCTACATCGGTTTGGAGTATATCCTCATTCGGAAATAACCAGGTGTCTATTGTTTGTGCATCATTGATGGAATTTTCTTCGAAGAACTCGGCAACGACGCGCCCTTTTATAACTTTTAGAGCTACATACTTGAGGTCGAACTCTGAGAGCATTAAAGTCCATCTCGCTAGGCGTCCATCGAGAACGGGTTTCTCGAAGAGGAATTTGACAGGATCCATTTTGGAGTATATTTTTACGGAATAGCTAAGCATGCAATGTCGTAGCTTCTTCGTTGCCCACACAAGAGCGAGGCATGTCTTTTCGAGTGGTGTGTATTTGCACTCGTACTCCAAGAACATCTTACTAAGGTAGTAGATAGCTCTTTATTCTTTTACTACGGTTTGGGCTAGCATGGCGCCCATGGCTGTTTCAGTTACCGTGAGATATAAACCAAGAGGCCGCTGATCTCGTTGAGGTGGCATGAGCACTGGTGGTTTGGCTAGTATCTCCTTGATTCGGTCGAATGCCTTCTGACAGTCATCATCCCACATGGTGTGATCTGGTTTCTTTAGCTTTTCGAAGATAGGTTCACAGATCATGGTGAGTTTCGATATGAATCGACTTATGTATTGCAGCTTACCTAGGAATCCTCTAACTTCTTTCTGTGTTTGAGGTTGCGACATTTCGATTAGAGCTTCGATCTTGGAAGGGTCTATTTCTTTCCCTCGTTGGCTAACAACGTACCCCAGGAGTTTACCAGATGTTACCCTGAATGCACATTTCTGAGGATTGAGCCTCATGTTGTACTTTTATAGCCTGGGGAAGAATTTGCGAAGGTTCGCAATGTGCCCCTCTCTATCCTTGGACTTGACAATCATATCATCTACATATACTTCAACTTCTTTACGCATCATGTCATGTAATAGCGAGGTTGCGGTGCGTTGATATGTAGCTCCGACATTGATTAACCCAAACGGCATAAGCGTGTAGCAATAGGTACCCCATTGAGTGACGAAGGCGGTTTTATGCATATCTTCTATGGCCATATTGATTTGGTTATATCCTGCGTATCCATCCATGAAGGATAACAACGCGCGATCTGCTGTATTGTCAACCAATATGTCGATATGTGGTAGAGGAAAGTCATCCCTTGGACTTGCTTTGTTTAAGTCTCTCAAATCAACACAAACACGGATTCTCCCATCCTTTTTGGGTACGGGTACTATGTTAGCTACCCAGTCTGAGTACTCGGAAACTTTGATGAACCTGGCTTTGAATTGCTTATCCACTTCTTCTTTGATCTTAAGAGCCCATTCTGTCCTCATTCGACGAAGCTTCTGTTTTACGGGTTTGAAACCTGGTTTAATCGGGATTCTATGCTCTGCGATATCCCTGTCGATCCCTGGCATATCCTAAGTTCTTGGGGTTCTAGTTCGGTTCCTACATTGATGGGTTCAGTGTTTTCTATTACTGGTCCCCCTTCCCCCTCTTGTAGTATTTCTTTGGCTATGTAGGGAGGTATTTTGATTGAGTCTGGGTCATCTTCATTATCATCGTAAACATAATTGCATTCATAATAACACGAAGAGTAGCAGAACCTGATTTATTCATATTTAAATTTGAGAAAAGTTGAAACAAAGAAGCCATATGTTCAGTAGTCAGTGGCGGTAAAGGGACAACCGTTGGGACATTTCTCAAACTACTGTTACTACTTGATGCTAAGCTAGGAGAAACAAGGGGAGTGGGAGTGACGACAGGAGGAGACTCTCTAGGGACTTCTCTAGACTTTGACTCTGACTCTGACTCGAATTCATCGTCTTCCGGTTCTCCTTTAAACATCACTCCTTCTCCAGTGGTGAGCTTGAAGAGTCTTCCTTGGTTGTTTGTCCACTTGATCGACTTTATACATCCTTTCTGTTGATTTGAATTGGTTTCTGTGCCCAGCGTGGCAATGATCTCATCTATGATGCTTTCGGCACTTTTGATTAAGGGAAGATCCTGGAGGTAGACATCTTCCTCGCTATCTGTCCATATCCCGTTGATTACCTCTTCTTTTGGGGAGATAAGATGTGAGCAATCTAAGGTAGATTCGTCACTTGTGATCATCAGAACTCCAAGAGGATTCTGAGTATTGTTAGGCTTGCCTCCAGGTGGTATTGGTAGGCGACCGTCTTCAATGATGTCTTGAAGTACATGTTTTAGCTTGTAGCATTTTTCTATATCATGTCCCTTACCTCTATGATATTCGCAGTACGAATTCTCGTCCCAGAACTTGGATTTCTTTTCTGGTTCAGGCGTAGGGCCTATGGGCTGAAGCTTACCTTGTTTCATCAACCTCTTTAGAGCATTGGAGTATGTATCCCCAATATTTGTGAACTTTCTTGGTGGGGTACTCTTATTAGATGGCTCGAGAAGGTTAAGTTCATCAGTCTTGCTAGTAGAGCCGTAAGAACGACTTGTTGAGCCTTGATACGACCTACCGTTTTGGACAAGAGCCCTTTACGGATGTCATCTTTGATCCTTGTTCCTAGTACAGTTAAGTCTTTGAAGCTCATAATGTTTTGGTACCTCAAATGACTTGCATAGATGGGCTTTAAATTGTCCACGAATTTCTCCACGAGGGTAGCTTCATCTGGACGTTCGACAAGTTGGGTACTAGTCTTCCTCCACCTACTTAGGAAGTCGGTGAAACCTTCTTTGTCATTTTGGGTAAGAACCTCTAAAGTGCGCATATTGACTTGGATTTCGGCATTATCCGCATATTGCTTAGCAAACTCAATTGCGGCATCGTCCCAGGTGGCAATCTTCTTGTGCTCTAGAGAATAGATCCATTGTCTCGGGATGGTGTCAATAGAAGAAGGAAAGATCCTTAAGAACATCTCGGGTTTAATGCCTTTCATAGACATGTAATCCTTGAAAGCACGGATATGGTTCAAAGGGTTTTCATGCCCCTTGAATTTAGGGATATCCGTCATGTTGAAGTTGGTTGGCAATTTGGAACTCACGGCCTCATATTTGCGATTATTCTCCTTATAGATATCGTCCCCTTTGAGATACATCAATTGTTCCTCCAAGTATTGGAGTCGTTTCTCAGCTGCAGTCATACCTACGGGAGGGTTAACCTCATGTGCTCCCATAAAAGGATTTTCATTCCCGAAGTTATTCACAAATTCATCAGACACTTCACTTTCTCGAGGAGGCAACCTAGTTTCCAACGCAACTATCCGGCCTTCGATTGTGTCGAGGCGATCATACACTTGGTCTTGGGTAACTTGGAGATGAGTTAGCGCAGCTAGGATTTGATCATTACCATTCTAGGGTTGGTTGTTGCTCACGTCGCTTGTATCAGGCATCTTGGAAACTGAACTAGAGATCGACGGCGAATCAAAACATGATCGACCATTCTAGCACACCTACTAAAAAAACGTTTTGACTCGTGGAGTGGGAGTGTGCCACTTGTGTTAAGTGAGTTTTGAAGAAATGACAAAGCTTGAAAATGTTGGTCCTAGTCAACTGTAGTGTAGTTGTAGGAGTGGACTCGAAGTGAGGTTTTGAAATGGGCTTTGAGGCCCGAATTTTGACTCGACAATTGGACAGAGTTTTGACTGGTTTTGCGCTAATATTGGTCCTTATTTCCGAAATTTTTACATTTTGAAAGAGATTTTGATTTTACAAAAATCGTCATGGTTTTGTTTAGAAATGGTGATCACATATGGTACAAGCTAAGCATTTATACAGGCATTATAACGGGATGGTGAGTGAATTTACAAGCGTTTTGGTTTAAAGGGTGGGTTGCCATACCGAACAATCAAACCCGGGGTCTGTGGAGAGGCTCGTACCAAACAAGAGTAAGGCCGATTCCTAGTCCATTTCCTCGAGTAGTGAAAGTCCTTGATACAAACAAGATTAAGTACCATGGTATGGATGACGTCAATCGCTATCCATCCTTAGGCCCAAATAAGAATTTGGACCGTCGAGACGGGACGATTGGTCGAATGGGTTGGGTTGGGCCTTAGGAAGGCCGAATAAGCGGTCTAGGAAGACCGAGTTATGAAAAACAACAACTGTCTTGTACAAACTATTCCCTAACCTTGTTCAAGTTTCACCCTTGGCTACACGTAAGTGTATTATCCCCAGCGGAGTCGCCAAACTGTGGACGCGGGCCCACGGGGGCGAAAAGCGAGCAAGCTTTTTTGCATTTGTGGAGTCGCCACCAATTTATTGTGGAAAATTGGAAACCGTTCGAATACCTCGTGTCATGTCAAGACACAAAGTAGTGACATGAACAACAAGAACTCGTTACCCTTAGCATTCTATGTCTAGAATGACTCTCGTGGATGTCAATGAACATGGATGTTCACAGAGATCTGGAGTAAAGGGTGAGGGTACGTATTAGGAAGCTCTTTTGATCGAACACCTAATCCCGCCCGCCTCGATAGCGGCCTCTACTAATGATTAGGGAAATTAGCTATACTCGATATGTTGTCGATTATATGCATGCAATGCAACATCCATTAGATTTATCCTAGCATGTGAATTTAGACTAAGTCGGTAAACACGTAATTTAACATGAAATTGGGTCAAAGTAGGAATTTAGATTGATTACATGTGAGAGCATACAAGCAATATAATAATAAAATATAATAAAAATACAATGAAGAAAATTACAATAATTACAACGGGTTAATTGATTTACGTCGAAAATACACTTAAAACAGATGGTTTGAGAAAAGAAAGAATAAATAAATTAACGAACAGATTAAGGGTGATAATACGAGTAATATTTAATTATTACGTAATTAATAAACTAGGTCAAAGCAAAAACGGGAGTTCAGAGACAGAACTCAACCCGGAACAGGCGCAGCAGAGCTGCGTCCTTTGGAAAGGCGCGTGCATCGTGCGTCATTTCGAGTTCGGTCCCAGGCGTGAAGCGGAATTGAATCTCGTTAATATTCATTGGTGATTTAAAGCTTGATTAGTGATACTTGACTCGGATAGAAGTGATTAACAGATTATTTACATGTGATTGAGTCATAAAAACAGTAGAACATGGATAAAACTAATTAGAACGAATTATTTACAAGATTAAAAGGTTAATTATGAGAATTAATAACACAAATTAAACAAACTAATCAAATTAATTAGATTAATAATGACGAACTAATGATAGTGACGATAAACAAAAGATGAAAATATATCAATGATGAATTCCACAGACTCAATATGGATAAATCGAACCTCTAAAAACCCGAATTGATTTTAATGACGAAAACCCGCAAATATGAATTATAAGGGATTTAAGTCGGGATTTTGAAAGATGAATTAATTAATAATAACTAACATGTTAAAATTATCATACTTAAATTATTATGTTAAAAGAAATATAAACAATTGATAACAAAGCAAAAATAATGAGACGAACAAAAGACGAAGGAAGAAGAAAGGAAGCGAGAATCTGCGCCCTCGGGAAGAGGCGCGGCAGTCTTGCGTCCCTTCAAGAGGCGCAACGATTCTTGCGCGTCCTTTCTCGACGTTTGTCTTCTGATAATCCGTAAAAAGGGTTTAAAATAAGGTTTTGTAAATCGGTTTTAAGTGTGTTTTCGACGTAAATCTTACAATAATGATTACAAAAATAAATAACAATAAATAAAAGAAGGATTGACACCCTCAGACTTACATGTTTGACGAAACAAGATTGACTAAGTTAACGTTTAGTGATTGTTCGACTCTAATGTACGACGAAAGTGCCCTCTAGGAGGAAAACGAATAAGATTGATTAAGGTTGATTGATGTGGAGTTGGTCGAATTGGTCGGTCATGCAAAACGAGGCTGGTACTCAGAAAAATCCGAGCTTACGTGGTCGAAAGTTCAAGCACGTAGACGCCAAAAAGTAAGAACGTGGTCTAGAATGCAAAGGGAGAAGAGAAGGGCGGACACTCGCGTGAGAAATATGTGAGACCGAAGGTCTCTATTTATACTAATCACACGACGGAAATTAGGGTTTCGGAGAAACTTTGGAAGTGAATCTCGAAAAGATACGAAAAATACGCGAGAAAGGATCGAGGAAGAGGCGCGGCAAGCAAGCGTCTCTCTTGGAAGAGGCGCAACACCTGCTGCGTCTTTTCCACAGTGGTTTCCTCCTGCTGAAGAAAGATTTCCGCGTTTCTATTATGGAATAGCGGATTGATCTTATTTCCTTAATATTTTATATGATAATTTCGGGATATATTTTACCAAAGATTTAAAAAATTTGAAATATGGAATAGAAATATCCGGAACATTCAGAACATTTTGACTCGGCATTTTAAACGGTTATTAGAAAATGAAGACGGTTTTTTACCCGGACTTCAAATGTACTCTAATTACTGTCAAAACGACCGTATCAGCGCATAGATGACAACTATGAGGTAGACACAAGTTTTTGAGCTGTCACGTGACGATAAACTTACGAAATGTCATAAATCGTTCCGCGTACCAAACATGCGACCCAATCATCACCGGGTGGTTTGCGGGAGGTGCAGAAATGAGGTATCTACAGAAGGCCACATCAGCATTTCTCTCAATGTCAGAGAAAAGCTCTTTGTTCAAACCCTTGAGATCAGATTTAAGCAACTTAAGTTTTCTGACCACCTGGAACCTAGCAGTGCCAACCACAGTTTTATCCCATCCATGCTGCACCAAAATTTTAAACTCATCCACTTTGGTCCACATATTGAAAAATATGACAGGTTTCTTATTCCCACTGACAATTCCTCCACACGAAATAATGCAGGGACAATGATCAAAAGAACCCTGAGGTTAATAATGAGCAAACCAATCAGACCATAAACTCAACCAATCCCCATTGACAAGGACTCTATCTATTCTACTAAATATTCTTGTCTCACTTGGGTGTTTGTTATTTCGAGTAAAAAAAGCTCCAGTAGTTTTCAGATCATATAAATCACACATAGCCACAATATTTTGGAAAGGGATCATCTCATCATATTTTTTTGTATTTCCCAACCTCTCATTTTCATACATAATATTATTAAAATCCCCCAGGACCATCCAAGGTCCAGACACACAGAGCTTAACTAGATTATTCCATAAAGAAGACATATCTTCAATTTTATTGAAAGCATAAACATAAGTAGCTATAAATTCATACCCAGTTAATCTCACTTTGACCTTAACATGAATGTATTGAGGATCCATTTCCAATACATCCACCTCAAGGCTACCAGAGTTCCAAAGGATCCAAACCCTGCCACCAGGATGACAGGCATTATTGGTGACATACTTCCAATTACCACAAACTTTATTAGCAATTCTATTTAGAGACGCAAGTTTTACCCAGGTCTCAAGGAGCCCAACCATATCTACCTTATTTTGATGTAGAAACCATTTCACATCTTTTTGTTTAGTATCACTGTTAAGGCCCCTAATATTCCATAACCCAAATTTAATCATTAGGGAAACAACTCTCCCCTCCACAACCTTCTTTATCAACCAATTCAGTAGCACCAGTAGCTTTCGCCATTTCAGCATGATAATTCACAGAAAACACAGTATCCTGCCCTCCATTAGCCCTTGATTCATGCCTAGTCATCCTTGTAATTACCCTTGCTGGTGTGTATACTGGTCCAGGGGTAACCACATGTGTGACCAGCCCACTAGAACTAGGAACATGCACAATCTGCTGATGCATCTCTCTAGGAACTAATGGGGGGAACTCCTTTGGATCCACAGTATTATTGTCCATCCCACCAGTTTCCTTAGGCTTCCAGACTTGTCTATGAGGTTGTTTTGTCAGAGGCCTTCCCTCCCTCCCCTATCACCTTTATCCTACAAGCATTGGTGGCATGCCCAATCCCTCTGCACTGGTGACAAGTGATAGGAAGCCAATCATATTCTATAGCCACTCTAACCTCCTTCCCCAGTTCATCCTCAAAATTTATACTATTTGGAAAAGACTAGTCTATTTCAACTTCTACCATAATCCTAGCAAAGCCCGGTAGAGTTTTGTCCAAGGTAGAGTCATCTATCCTTACAAAACGTCCCACAAGGCTAGCCAGTTTCTCCAGACATTTTGCACCCCAGAATTTAAGGTCTAATCCAACATGTGTGACCCATATAGGCACCTTCTTAACAGACACCTTTGAGATTCTTACAGATGGATCCCACGGCTTAATAACAATAGGCTTTCCATCAAACAGAAACATACCATTGGCTAAAACCAATTTATGATGCTCAGCTTTAGCAAATCTTACCACAAATAGCCCATTAGGGAGGAAAGAGATCTTTTTGATTTTGTATGCAGACCAAATCCTACGCAGGAACCCATCCATGACATCCCATGGCGGATTCGCGCCCATGACATACCCATAAATCGCCAATTTCCAATACGCAATTTCCTCCTTAACATCATCCTCAGTAAGCTTCAACATAGGCTGTTGTGGTTCTCCGGCTTCAGCATCACTGAAGAGTCTATCGATCTGAAATACTCAAGAGGGGGGGGAGGGGATGAATTAAGGATTTAGAACTTTTGAAAGCTTTTTCAATTGTATGAATATAATTGATTATTTAAAGTTTATTGATTAAACTTTAACTAATCAACTAATGAACAAGTAATAACAAAATAAACGAAAGAATGAAAGAGAGGAGACACACGGTTTTTGAAGTGGCTCAGTTTCACAAATCGAAACCTACGTCCACTATGATAAAGTTCCACTCGGGCATATTATACCTATTCCACACCACTTTATACCAATTAACCTTCACAACAGGGCCCTTCATTAGCCATTGATAGCCATCAGCTATAGTGTAAGGCACATCAGTACCTCTCCATTTGCCATTAACATACCCTGCCTTAAGAGTATTTTTCACTTCACAAATTTTCCTCCAAGCCCACGAGCTGTAATTGGTAGGTTCATATTACAACCAGTTAGCTCCTTTAATATAGATGTTATTGACCCATTTTATCCATAACTTGTCTTGCTTGCTAGCTAACCACCACACTAGTTTACCAATAGCTTCAACATTCCACAACTTGCTATCAATAATCCCCAATCCTACATATTCCTTACCTGGACAAAGGACATTCCAAGCCACTAAGGGAGCCTTTGAGTATTTATCCTCACCTTCCCAAATAAAGTTCCTATAAAGAGCCTGAATCCTATCCATAACCCCAACTGGCAGCACAAAAATTTGTGCCCAATGGTTGCGGATAGTAGCCAGTAGTGACTTGACTAGAACCAATCTACCTGAGTAAGAGATTTTCCTACTATTTCATCCCCGGATTCTGTTGACCATTCTATCCACAAGGATATTGCAATCAGTCTTAGATAATCTCTTATGCGATATTTTAACTCCCAAGTACCTGAAGGGTAAATCTCCACTCTTGAAACCAGTGCCATGAAGCACTTTTTGCACAAGAGCAGGACTCATCCAATTACAATAAAAATCAGACTTATCAGAGTTGATATTCAGACCTGAAACATTGGAAAATCTCTTGAAGGCTTCCATCACAATAAACATTTTTCTTACATCCCCTTTACAAAAAAATCAATAAGTCGTCTGCAAACATAAGATGAGTGAGCTTCAAACTTTTGCACAAAGGATGAAACTGGAATCCATGCATCTGATTGACTAGTTTCAGAAGCCTACTCAAATATTCCCTACATAAAGTGAATAAAAGAGGAGACATAGGATCCCTCTGCCTGAGTCCTCTTTTACCATTAAAGAACCCATGTAACTGACCATTTAAGGCAATGGATATGAGGTAGTAGTGACACATTGCATAATTAAGCTGATCAACTTTGGAGGAAAATTAAGTGTAGTCATCATTTGTTTAACAAACACCCATTCAATGGAGTCGTATGCTTTTCTAAGATCAACTTTCATTAAACACCTAGGAGAAACACTATTTATAGTATACAACCTAACCAAATTCTGAATGATCAGAATATTTCCAAGGATGCTCCTCCCCTTAATGAATGCACACTGATTTGGACTGATAATCTTACCAAGGACACAACTCATTCTATCACATAAGAGCTTTGAGATGATCTTATATATTGTGTTGCAACAGGCAATTGGCCTGAACTCCTTGACTGAATTTGGATTCTCAACTTTGGGAATAAGGACAAGGGTAGTACAATTTAATTGTTTAAGCAGCTTGCCCTGCTCAAAGAAGTCCTTGATAGCAGCATACACATCATTCTTAATAATGGACCAGCTTGCCTTGAAAAACCAACTAGTATACCCATCCGGGCCAGGACTTTTGTCATCAGGAATAGAAAACAGAGCATTCCTAACATCCTCCTCAGTAGGAATCCTGCACATCCTATCCCAATCATGTGTCTCTACCAGCTCCCCTTGGGTGACAATATGTTTATGAAAGTCTCTTGTTTGAGCATTTGAACCAAGTAAATCCTGTTGGAATATGTGTCCTCCGACAATAATGCGATCACAACTGTTGATCATGATGATCACATGTTTAAGTCTCATTATAAAGAATACAATTGGGAAGTATTTTTACTGTCAACTGGTCCACACATATCGGTAATGATTGGCTGACTAGAGTTTGACATTACTGTCGTGAGACGGTGGTGACCAGTTGATCCCCTTAGGTCATACCTAAAGGGTAACACTCTTAATTGATCATTTAATTGATCGTATGACGATACGGGTCAATTAAAATATTTAAAATTGACGGACGATTTTGGAAGTAATATTTACGTGTCTCATTGAAATTTGATTAAATGAGATACGGTCTAAGTAATCGAATTGTTTCATTACTTAGATGAAATTATTGTTTAAGGAAACAATTGAAATTGAATGAATTATTATAAATACAAGTTATTGCGATTTATAAATTGGTAAAATATTTTGGTACAAGTAATTATGAATTACTAAGTCGATTTTTATATATGACGTATTTTTATTAATACGTTGATTTTTAATATGTTAAAAATACATAACAATTTTATGTGACATGTGACATATTGACAAAAATAAAATGGATTCCATTTTACATATGTACCGAAATTAAGGGAGGATTTAGGATTATATTGTGTTGATTATGTTAGTGGTGAACATAATCATTCCCCTAATAAACTAGCCATGCAACCTAGTTGTCATTGTGAAGACAAACTCATGCATGCATTGGCTCCCCTCTCTTCCCCTCTTACCCGGTTTTACAGAAGGAAAAACCAAGGGTTTTTGCCTTATAATTGATCATACACACTACATAACTTTTTAGTGCATTGGATTATTCATTCATTCATCATAAAATATTTTAGAGAGATAAAATATTTTCTTCCTCTTCTTCCTTCTCTTAACCGGTTTTAGGAGACCAAAACCAAACATTTTTGGGTCAATTTTTATGCTAAATTAATATTGTACTAGTATTCATAATATTAATTTAATTAAGAGTTTGCCTTGGGTAGTTTACTTTGGGAGGGATCCTATACTTGGATCCTAGTTCATCCATTAAGGAAAGCACAAGAACAAGAGAGAAGGAGATCTCTCTTGTGCCCAAATAAACCGAAATTCCAATGTAAGATAGAGATTTCTTCTTTAACTATTTTATTGTTTGCATGCATAAGATCACCATTTAATTTTATGACTAAATTAACTCAAAACATATATGAATATTTTAGTAAAGAGATCTAGATTTCTAACAAGCGGTATCATGAGCCTTGGTTGTTTGCATGCAAATCGGTTAAAAGTTTTTCCGAATTATACGATTAACATATAAAACTTGTTTAATTTGTGTTATTATGATATATCACGAAAATCATTATGCATGTTAAAGTTTCTGGTCCTAAAATATTTTTAGGATATTTTGGTTAATTTATGGATTTTATTGTTCATCTTACATAATAATGGCATTAAAAATATGATTTTATGAATAAAATGTCATTTTCGGACTAAAATTAGCTAAACTTCGAATTTTCCAGTTATTTTTGGATATGTTGTCACATATATTATTTTGAGATGACCTGTAAATTTTCATAATTTTTGGACTTCTTATGCTCGAAAAATGGATTTTTTATGATAAAAATCGGATTTAGAAGTTAAATAGGTTAATATATGATAAATTTCGAATCTGGTCATAGAAATTTAGTATGTTGTCACATGCAATTTTACAAGATGTGTGTAAAATAATAGACTATATTGAAGTCTTTATGCATGATTTTTGATTTTTTGATGAAAAATAGCATAAATAGTGACTTAATTAGTGAATAATTGCTAAAACATACTCTATGACTAAGGAAAAACGTCACATGTTGCATTTTATTATATTTTTCAGATCTAAAATTAAAAAGTTGATGAATATAATTTTTCTCATATTTTTATGATTTTATTGTTAAATCCGATAAACCGCAACATAGTTTTTCCGATAATATTACGAAATTTTAACCTAAGTTTTTGAACATTATGAGTGTCATGGTAATTTTTCCAGAATTTTCATAAGTTTAAATTTCAAATTTCAAATTTATTTGAATTTTTGTGATTTATTTGAACTTTATAGCATTTTATTGTTATTTTAAGTCCATTAATGAACAATTTTAGAAATATGAGTTAATTATAGTCAAGTAATTAGTGAAGACTAATTTTGAGTCCTAAGAGGTTAGGGTAATTAACTTGTGCATAAATATGAATTTATGCAATTTTTTGTGATTTTAAAACGTTGAATCACGCAAATCCGTAAAAAACGTGTAATATACGATATTGACTCCTTAAAGGCGATTTAGCATAAAAATTGGGCATGTTCATACATATAATATTGCTGCATTTTATTTATGATTGTCGTAATTTTACTTTATGTAGTTTTTGAATTATGTAATTTTTACTTAGTATGGCCTTAGTTTTTAATTGGTATTACCCGAAATGTATGGGAATATCGATTCGGTTGTAATTTATTATGATCTCGTATCACCGTCTTGTAATTTAATAGATTTATTTTATTTTAGTTACAAATGTATAATAGGAAATTATGTAATTTGTTATGTAATTTTATTTTACCGGAGTTCCATAAAGACGGATTTCTTCAAGAAGGCGATACATAAAGACGGTGTTACCTCGAGATGCGTGCCATAACCGAAGTTCAAGGGACCAATGGAGTTGGTTTCCGAATATGTAATAGTTAAATAGTTTTTCTATTTTAGGAAGGCCATACTAGGATTTATTTTATGTTTTGCATTTTATTTATATGTTGCATGCATCGCTAAATCGCCATAACTAAAACATGCATTATCTTTTTATCGAGTATTTCGACCGTGTCAATTAAAATTATCGTAGTTCACCGCTTTAGTTCACTTAAAACGTGATAGATAATAAATTGACATGACCTCTCGCTAAAACAAACAATTGAGATATAGCCTTACCAAATAGTAGAAACCATGAAAACCTATTTCGCGAGGGAGTGCACTCGGCTACCCCGGGGCACAAACCTTGTTACGTAGGGAAAGTGGGTGATAAATGTCTATCCACCGAATTCATGTTGATGAGGGTTTCATCGGCTACCCCGTGCCCAAGTTAATATGGGTTTGGATCATGGACACATTTATTCGAAATTTGGTTTGAACTCAACAAAAGTTTTTGATAAGGGTTTCATCGGCTACCCCGTGCCCTTGTCGGATGTGTTTTGGGCTATAGATAAACATTAGAGTAATTTTATCGACCGAGAGTTCTAAAAGTAGAATTGATTAAAAAGTTAGTCCACCGAGTTATATTGATAAGGGTTTCATCGGCTACCCCGTGCCCGAGTTAATATGAATTTGGATCTCGGAATCATTTATCTAGTTGGGTAGAGGTGACTAGAAAAATGCTAATATAACTTGTTTAAATTATTTTTACGAGTATTATTATTAAAACGACATTTGTTTTACTCCTTCTATTTTGTTTTTGTAGACCACTTCTATTTCTCATAACCAATGGCTACTCCAAATCCAAACGCTACACCTCTCGCTAATACTTCATGGCTCCGATCCTTTATGGATCGATATAAACTTGAAAATAATGGGTCAAATTTCTCCGATTGGGATGCCCAACTCAAATTAGCCGGCCAAGGTGACGACAAGCTTCGTTACCTTACCGAGGCCTCTCCACCCGAACCTAACACTAGGTCGACCGCCGCCACAAGGGAAGCATATGAAGCTTACCATAAGGAGTCCGCCGCAATGAAAAATGCATTGATCTTTGCAATGGAGGCGGATCTCCAAAGGAGAGCCTTTAAGATGGGCATCGCTAATGAGATTTACTCCAAGCTTGTGACAATGTTTTCACAAACTCCGCGGATCGTCCAATATGAGGCGGCCGCGGCATTCTTTGATCTCGACTTTAAAGAAGGCCAAAAGGTTAGCCCTCATGTGCTCAAACTTATGGAGCTAGTCAAGACCTTGAAGATTCAAAAGGTTGAAATCCCCAAAGAACTCATTGTAGATAGGATTCTACACTCCTTATCCAAAGTCAAGGCGTATGTTCAATTCCGGGTGAATTTTAACATGCAAGACAAGGATGTGTCTCTTGAAGAATTGCACAAGTTACTTGTGCAAGCCGAAAGAGACATGGGGTTAAATGTGAACCCACCCAAGGATGTGCTTAACATTAGCAACAAAAGCAAGGGGAAGTTCAAGAAGAATGGGAGGAAGGGTAAGAAACAAGCTCCCACTTTCACCAAAGCTAAGACTTATGAAGCTAGCACTTCAAAAATTAAGAAGGGTCCTCTTGATAAATGCCATTATTGTAATGGTGTTGGACATTGGAAAAGAAATTGTTCCAAATACCTTGTTGATATTAAGGCTGGAAAGATTACTCCAGTAGGTAAATGACTATCCTTTCTTTTATGTTTCTATTTCAACTATGGTATTGTGATACAAAGTGTGGACAACGCCCGCGGGAACTGCGTCCGCGGGATCCACACTAGGCATAATCGACTCGAGGTTCCTTCGAATCGAATTAAGACAAATTAGAGTCGCCACCATGTTTTATGGGAACTTGGAACCGTTCAAGTCAACTTTACACCTTTCATCGAAAAGCATAAAGCCAATCGACTACGAGTGATTAAAGATAAATACTTGTACCCTATATCACTCGATTTGAATGACTCTCGTAATCCAATGGTATTTAGACGGATCCACAAACCATAGATCTTGAGTAAGGGGTGAGGGTACGTGTTAGGAAGCCCATAAGGACACCTAACCCCGCCCGTCAATAACGGCCTCTACTAAGTCAAGTATCGGATTTCAAACAAGGTCGTAGCTACTACGATATATGATATGCAAACATCGTTTTAAAACCCTAACATGTGACAACAATTTCTATGTCGTTTAATGCATGAATACTAACTTTGTCAAAGTTGTTTTAACATGTTGGTTGATTTGAAATAAAAAATGCGCAAACACGGCTTAGGAGGAATGGGGGAGCCATTGGGATCTATCCTATTACAACCCAGGCATTTCATGCCGACACAACGAGAAATAAATTACAACTCGATCTAATTACAGCAACTATCGAAATTATTTTGACTCAATTAAAATAAAACCTATATACATGATACAAAATTACAATACAAACTAACAAAAAACAACTTAAACTATTATGACTTAACAAATAAAATAAATGTAAACAAAAAGGCTAAAACTAAGTTAGATTGATTAAAGATGTTAGCCGATTTATTAATTAGTAAACAAATTAGACTAGAATTAAACTAATTAAATTAAATTAAACAAGTACAAAGGTTTGAAATAAATTAGGTACAACTTATTGATTAAATTGAACCCAACTCATTAAAATTATTCACCAATCCATATTTATTAAAATAGGATTAGTAAACAATTAAAGAAACAAAAGAAGAAAAGAAATCAAAACTGGCAGACCCGTGCAGTGCACGGATCAGAAGTCAGAACAGACCCGTGCAGTGCACGGTTTTTGTAGAAAACAAAGTTAATTGCATTTTAATTTCGAAATTAGCAAAATAAATTACGGAAAAATTCACTAAATTAAATTTACATATTTTAAACCTTAAAAAATAATAAAAACGAAATTTAAAATATTAGAAACAAGTAAAACAAATTAAAGGTTAATTAATTATAAATTAAATTAAATAATTACGAACTAGGTTAAAAACAATTCTAATTTGTCAACGAGTGCAAATGGAAAGGTGTTAAGCACGCACTTCCATGCTAGCGAGAAAATTAGTGAATGGGAAGATGAATTCAATTAAAAATTAGAAGATTGCAAATTTCATTTACAATGATGTTATTTTACTCCTAAGATGCCTAATGAATTAACGAACTAAATTGAGGTGTTAAATTAGTTGAAAGAATTGTGTAAAGGTGGCCTACTATTACGATGAATGAAAAGGTCAAAGTTAAAACAAAGGTACAAATAACATACTACGTCAATTAGATTGATTTAATTCTGTCCGATTCCAAATACGATGATATGTAAATGAGAAGGGGATACGACCAGACCAATCAAGGCGGATTTCTTTCCCAACTCAAGTCAACGCGGGTATTCGGAATGACACTTTAACTCATACTCATACTATACTAATGTTTCATAGTTAACGATGTTAGACGATGTATAATATATAAAATAAGCGATAGAAAAACAAATAAAAATAACGAAATAAAAAGGGAAAGAAGGAGGATTTGATGCACCCTCAACCTACATGTATCGTTGACACCGTCTTGGGTCGTAATCGATCGTAGATTTTATCTCGAGGGGCCGTCGTCGACGAAGACAATTGAAATTGAATTTTGAAATCACGAAACAACACGTTCAAAAGGCAGACTTGAGCAGCGATTTTCAATCACTCACCACGACTTCGTTTCTCAACGTTTTTTCAATCCGAAAGATGTTTTGGAAACTAGAAAGACTGAATTTTGTGAATATTGAAATAAAACAGAGGTTTTAATAGGATTTGAGCACGAGAATCAAGACCAAAGACCACGACAGAAACTCGAAAACAAGATTTGTGTCCCTGTTTTCAAGCGGCTGTCACGGCTTTAGTTTAGGGTTTTTTTGGACGATTGTTGGTTGTTATTTGCAGTATCATGTGGGGAGAACTTAGAGGAATGAATGTATGGCATAGGGGAGGTATTTATAGAGAGTTAAAGTAGGGTTTGATAGGGTTAAGAGACCTTGGACTCGGTTTGCATAGCTGCTGTCCATCAGCTATTTCGTGGGGTTTTTAGGGTTTGTATGGGGGTTTGCTTGGTGGTTAAGCTAAGGTAATATGGGTAGGATACTAGGGTATGGTTTAGGGTTAATGGGCACGGGTTTAAGTGGTGTTTGGAGCGGGTTTGAGGCTCGGGTTTGAGCAAGCAAAACAGGGGAGGAGGCCGTGTTATTTGCGGGCTGTTTATGGAGTGTTTGGGACGGGAATTGGATGGGTAAAACAAAGGGTTTGGGGTAGGCTTCAACTAAGAATCGAACACGGGTCATGGGAGAGGAGGTTGGGCCGAAAGTGCGTCGAAAATCGAGCCCAAATCAAGTAGAAAACGAGCTCAAAATCGCGTATAAAATCGTTGTAAAAATCGAGTTCTTCAAATACGGTTTATAAACGATATAAATTGATTTTTCAAATCAATTAACTTAAGAAAGGTTTTTCAAATAAAATATCCATTTTATTTTCAATAAAATAAACTTAAGAAAATAAATTCAAATTAAAACAATAAAATGAATTCACTTTAATAAAACATTAATTTAAATATCATTTAAATTGATAAAATATTTCATCGACGACGCCCATTCTACATCGTAAAACGAGCTCCAAATAATGACAATGACAACTAACGAATACATGTGTCCTATCATCATCGGGTGTTTGTCGGGTTCTCTATAAATTCCAATATCGACGGATACGGGTATCTAAAGAGCCCCCACTTTGACTGAGGCTTGGACAAGGTGAAAGTCAAAGTATACCCCAGGTCCCTCTCGACCTGAGGATTCTGCGGGTCGTTTATAGTCCATTAGACTTGCGTATATAAGCTCGTCAGCCATAAGAAGAGATCATACCTGAAACTTCGTTGGGGATTAACTCTTGCTTCTGTTGCGTCAAATTATCGTCGTTGGTCGTCGACCCATAAAGTTGCATATATGGTGGGTTAAGCCTTATCCTTAGGCGCCTACGTATCCGTTTCTGACGGAATCAAACCCGCGTCGTAGTTCGGCAACTGCTGACACCTGCCCAAAGTTTCTCATTGATGTGACCATAATTAGCGCACATTTAGTCCCCTAATTAAGCCTATTTTGCATACTATTATAGCATTTCATGGCCATTTTATCCGTCAAAACCTTCCTATTTGCTTTTCTATCGAATTTCATATGTTTTGTAGAAAAGGAGATAATAAGGCGGAAATTCCCGTCTTTCGTGCATATTTGGAAGCTTATTGATGATATTAGATGGACTAGTATGAAGAGGAGGCAAGAATGATGGCCAAGTATGTAGGAATAAAGTGTATATAGAAGGATCAAAGGGTTAAAAGTAAGAATGACGAGAGGGAAGGCATTACAAGAAGAAATCGCTCAAAACCCGAACCAACGGTTGCTCCTTTGGCTCTGAAAATATGCTAGATGGAACGGCATCGAAAAATAAAGTGATCTAGGCTTTTGAATCACTCCAATAGGAGTCCGGATGAGGAAATAACGTCCGTTTTACAATCCGAGCTCAAGATACAGCTCAACCCGCTCGGGTCAAATTCAACCCGCTCGGGTTGAAGCCCAGGACGCACATATTTCGCTCGGGACGAGCGGATTCCTGGACAGGAAACTTTTCCTTGCTACGTGAACCACAATCCGAGCGGATTCTCCCAAATCCGCCCGGATTGCATCTCCCAAATCCGCCCGGATTCTCCCAAATCCGCCCGGATTGCATTTTCAGAATCCGCCCGGATTCACCTTAATCCGCTCGGATTCCAACGCCAGAATCCGCCCGTCCCGACCCTATTCCGCCCGGATTCCAGCACAGCACGGTTTCCTCTTCTCCAAGCTACGAAAAGAGAAGCCCTTCTCTCAGAAAATACCGGAGTCTCCTTGCTCAACTTAAAAAGTGTAATTACTAGTTTAGCCCTTAGTTAACCTAATGCATCCCACCTAATTTCCACTATAAATACCCCATCTTTGTAATTAATCAAGCATGTTGTTTTTGGGTAGAAAATCCTTCTTTAGATTAGATTAGGAGTAGATTAGAATAGATTACTCTTTAATCTTTCCACAAATTACACATTAATCTCTCTTTAATTATTGTTCAAGTTTATTATTCAAGTTTATTATTGGGTAATTGAAGATTATTGGGTTATTATTGGGAGATTGACAACCTTCCATCAATCATCAAGTTTCTTCTTTTATTCTTGCATTATTATTTGGATCATCTCAAGTTTGGTATAATTCCTTTACTCTTTAATCTTTATTGTTCATTTCTTCATTCTATTATCATGTTTATACTTGTTGTGATGATTGACACCATAAATGACATGTTTCTCATGATAATGAGTGAGTAGTTTCTTTAGCTAGGATTAATGGGTAATTAAGGGAAACCAACATGGGATTGATTCATGCTTAATCTAATATGTTTTCATAATCAAATTGCTTGCTTGTTGTGATGTAAACTTTATGCACATGTTATGTTTGATGAAATGCTAAGCCTATGAATCCTTGCATTTTTACCATCTCTTATCCACTCAACTTGACTTGTAAGATATAAACCAACTCGAGTCTTGTTAGACCATGCATAGAAGTTGATTAGGAGGAAAGTAAGTCGACTTGTAGGTGTTGTACAATCTAATCGATTCGGCTCCGGGACCCAACTCTTCCTAAGTACCGTAAGATATAACCCAACTCGGTTTCTCCACAACATTAATTGCTTGCAACTTTGTAAACATGTTTGTATGATCAATACCATGAATCCCCTATGACCCCATGATATCCTAGCACTCTTAATCAATTGTTTACATCTTTCCTTTATTGCTTGTTCTACTATATTGCTTGCATTAGTTTAGACACAACTACAAACCCAAATCAAACCGTGACACTAGCATAAATTGAGATAGATAGACTTAGAACCCAAAGCACACCGTCCCATGGATCGACCTCGACTTACCGCTAACTAGTAGTTTGTTGAGTATTATAAATGTGTTTGATTGAGAGCCCCAACGACACTCTCATCAAAATGGCGCCGTTGCCGGGGACGGTGCTATGTGATTAAGTTCTTACTTGTTTTTCTATTTTGATTTTGCTTTCACCTTGAGGAACTTGTTCCTCAAGGATTGTTTTTACCGTTTTTGTGTAGTTTCCATGCTTGTAGTTGTTTCCTTGTCTTAGCTATGATGACCCAAGACTTGACATATGGAGTATGTGGTGAATCTTTGGAGTATGACTATGGGTATGGGGAGTTTGAGGAGCAAGTCAACACAAACCTACCTTATTATTTGTACAACGAAAATCCTAACCACTACCCCAATTTTTCCCACCAAAATCACCACACCCAATATCAACAACAACCACCCACCCAATACCCATTTCACAATGAACTTCAATTGCCACAATACAACCACTTTCACACCTACCCACAACAAGAAGATGAACCCATTGAAAATGTGATTCTCCAAATGATGGGAGATCAACAAAACTTCTTCAAACAAATGCTAGAGGAGAGCCAAAAGAGGGACAATGTTCTTCAAGGCATTGTTACCCAAGGTGAGTAATTGGAGATTCAAATTGCCCAATTGAAAGAATCCCAAGTAACTACCCCCCACCACTCCTTGGACATTGACCATGAATGCGAGTTTGAAGGAGTTACCTTTGATGAGAAGTGGGAAGAGCCAACCTCTTTGGGCTCTTGTGAGTATGAAAGTGTGATATTTGATGATGAAGACATGAGGTTGAGTAAGCCAAATACTCTTAGCCTTTGTGAGTATGAGGGTGTGTCTTTTGAACTAGATGTTGAGGTGTTGGAGAGAGAGTTGGTGAAGAGGAGTGAAGCCCCCATCTATGATTCGTATGGAGATAGCGATGATGATGAGCCTAAGGGATGGACTTGTAATATCACCTTGCTTGAGGAGCCTATCCTTGAGACCTTTGAGATATCCTATCATGAAGGTGAATGTCCTTTCCTTATATCCCATGAAGACTACTTGACACCTACCATGGAGCCAATGATTGTTGAAGAGGATATGGTGGACCTTCTTCAAAAGGTCAAAGCATCATACAAAAGCTACTTGGTGGAAAAGCTCAAGGAGAAACTTGCACGTGAAGCTACTTGTGGAAATTTGGCATCCACAATGCCAACTTCTAAGGAACTCCATCATCAAAGCCATGACAATTCTCCTTCCACTTTGGAAGGATTGAATAATCAAAATGCTATCATCATCACCAAAATTGAAAGAGAAGGTGGTAAGTGGAAGTCTCCGGACGAATATGAGCCATACTTCATGCCTAGTGTTGACGAGAATCATGGGCTTATTGGTTTGAAGCATTGGGAAAGCTCTAGTGCCAAGGACCAGGTGAAAGAAAGAACTTATGGCAAGCTTCCTTGGCCTAATTTCACGTTTAAATGGAGCAGCCCATACTTATGCTTGTTTGGAGCTTGTTCACAAGCTTTTGATCTTCTTCTAAGAGCCTTGAGCTCTATGGACAAAAATTTTTACAAAGTGAACTAGTTTGGTGGAGTCCTATCTCAAACCACCATTTGTAAGATATCCTTTCCTTTGACTTTGCATTATATTTACACTTGCATTTAGTTTAGCCTTCACATGCACTTGTATTATATTTCATATTGCATTTTCATATAGTATAGTTGCATTGTAATATATCTCATATAGTTAGTTGCATATAGACTAGAATTCATGCATAGTCACTAATGACCAATCCTATTCTTTTCTACACTAGAAATAGTGTTTAAATCGGTTTGGGGAGGTTTGATCATAAGTGACCATAGTTTAAAACATGCATCACATAGTATAGTTTAGATTGCATTCATTTGTTATATATGTCATATAGAATTGCATTTAGTTAGAGCATGCATTCATTCATATCATATCATTGCATTTGTACTTTATTTCAAAAAAATCAAAAAATTCAAAAACATGTTTTCCTTTTTATCCCTACTCCTACATGTACATTGAGGACAATGTCCACAATAAAGTGGGGGATGAGAATTTATATTCCAAAATACATAAAAATTGAAAAAATTTGAAAAAATCCCAAAAATATGTTCTTTAATTTCATAAAATCAAAAACCATAAAAAATTGAAAAATTGAAAAATCCAAAAACATGTTCATTTCCTTTGTAGTATAGCCTTGTATATATTGTTGTATATATTGTGATTGTTCATCCTTGTTCACATTGATCGACTACGCCACATCCGAGACATGAGGATATTGAAGACCGCATGGTATGATCTTTCCAATCTCCTTTTTCCTCTTTATGTTAATGACTATGTGGCTTTATTTTGATTGATGCGGTAAAACAATGTGAACTTAGGACTTGCATTTAGTTTATATGGCATACTAGTTGGTAGAATCATATGCATTAGGATGTTTATATGCTAGTTGCATCATGGCATGTAGTTGCATGTTAGAAAAATTTTGCGAAACCGTCTACTTGAGAAGCTTGACAAGTGTATATAGGCCCTAGTAGATGCTTTTTCTTCTTAAGACTTTGCTTGTTAGAATACTTGTAAAACACCCTAGGATGTGTCATGCTAGTATCCTTTGACCCATGGATTAAGGCCTAGTCAAGAGTACATTGTGGTGTGATAACTCCTTGGCTACCGTTTATTCCAAGGTGACCCTTGAAACCATGCAACCATCATTCATCCATGTTCTACCATACATTTTGTCATCAAAGGGAATGGGCACAAAAACAAAGAGAAAATCAATTTAAGTTCAAGAAATGAAATGAAAAGAAAAAGTTTGCAAATTGCATCAAAAAGAAAAGAGGAGCAAAAATAGAACTCCTAAAACTTCAAATATAAGGCACCCTCCCTACATATGGGGTGACTTTGAAAATGTTCAAAAGAAAATGCAAAAGTTGAAAAGTTGTCAAGTATTGAAATGCCAAACATCAAAGAAATGGCAAAAAGAAAGTGTTCTCAAATGGTATATGCCACAAGAAATTGGGGGGAAAAACAAAAACAAAAGCAAACTCCCAAAGTGAAACTCATATTCTATCGATCCCTTTATCCATCGTATCCATTTTTGTGCATGGTAGAGAGGGGACGACCCTTCTTCTTGTTTAGGCAAGAGGGGGAATTCCGCGATCCTCCAGTGTTTCTAACACCATAGGGAGTCTATTCTTGACGAAAACATTTAACGATTGAGGACAAAGGTACCCTAGCTTGACACAACTTGGAGGTGATTTATTGGTATCCTTCTAGGCTTAGTAGTTTGAAGAAATTGCATCTATGAAGGAGTGTGTACCCTTGAATCGATTCCCTTGTAGATAATTTCCGCCACTTAGATGAGGAAAGTGGCTATTCTTTTGTAGATGCATCCATTACTTGATTTTGTGTGCTTAATGTTTGGATGTGTCGCCATTTTGGCAAGACCCACCTTGCCTTGCAAGAAGGCATCCTACCTCATGGTTGTCTTGTTGTGAGTTGAAGGGGCGGAGTGAGACCCGCTAATTGTCTCATATCGGTTATATTAGTAGGTTAGTTTAAATAAAGGTCTAGTTTTAGTCACCTCTTTACTCGGGACGAGTAAAGGTTCGGTTTGGGGATATTTGATGTGACCATAATTAGCGCACATTTAGTCCCCTAATTAAGCCTATTTTGCATACTATTATAGCATTTCATGGCCATTTTATCCGTCAAAACCTTCCTATTTGCTTTTCTATCGAATTTCATATGTTTTGTAGAAAAGGAGATAATAAGGCGGAAATTCCCGCCTTTCGTGCATATTTGGAAGCTTATTGATGATATTAGATGGACTAGTATGAAGAGGAGGCAAGAATGATGGCCAAGTATGTAGGAATAAAGTGTATATAGAAGGATCAAAGAGTTAAAAGTAAGAATGACGAGAGGGAAGGCATTACAAGAAGAAATCGCTCAAAAACCGAACCAAGGGTTGCTCCTTTGGCTCTGAAAATATGCTAGATGGAACGGCATCGAAAAATCAAGTGATCTAGGCTTTTGAATCACTCCAATAGGAGTCCGGATGAGGAAATAACGTCCGTTTTACAATCCGAGCTCAAGATACAGCTCAACCCGCTCGGGTCAAATTCAACCCGCTCGGGTTGAAGCCCAGGACGCCCATATTTCGCTCGGGACGAGCGGATTCCTGGACAGGAAACTTTTCCTTGCTACGTGAACCACAATCCGAGCGGATTCTCCCAAATCCGCCCGGATTGCATCTCCCAAATCCGCCCGGATTCTCCCAAATCCGCCCGGATTGCATTTTCAGAATCCGCCCGGATTCACCTTAATCCGCTCGGATTCCAACGCCAGAATCCGCCCGTCCCGACCCTATTCCGCCCGGATTCCAGCACAGCACGGTTTCCTCTTCTCCAAGCTACGAAAAGAGAAGCCCTTCTCTCAGAAAATACCGGAGTCTCCTTGCTCAACTTAAAAAGTGTAATTACTAGTTTAGCCCTTAGTTAACCTAATGCATCCCACCTAATTTCCACTATAAATACCCCATCTTTGTAATTAATCAAGCATGTTGTTTTTGGGTAGAAAATCCTTCTTTAGATTAGATTAGGAGTAGATTAGAATAGATTACTCTTTAATCTTTCCACAAATTACACATTAATCTCTCTTTAATTATTGTTCAAGTTTATTATTCAAGTTTATTATTGGGTAATTGAAGATTATTGGGTTATTATTGGGAGATTGACAACCTTCCATCAATCATCAAGTTTCTTCTTTTATTCTTGCATTATTATTTGGATCATCTCAAGTTTGGTATAATTCCTTTACTCTTTAATCTTTATTGTTCATTTCTTCATTCTATTATCATGTTTATACTTGTTGTGATGATTGACACCATAAATGACATGTTTCTCATGATAATGAGTGAGTAGTTTCTTTAGCTAGGATTAATGGGTAATTAAGGGAAACCAACATGGGATTGATTCATGCTTAATCTAATATGTTTTCATAATCAAATTGCTTGCTTGTTGTGATGTAAACTTTATGCACATGTTATGTTTGATGAAATGCTAAGCCTATGAATCCTTGCATTTTTACCATCTCTTATCCACTCAACTTGACTTGTAAGATATAAACCAACTCGAGTCTTGTTAGACCATGCATAGAAGTTGATTAGGAGGAAAGTAAGTCGACTTGTAGGTGTTGTACAATCTAATCGATTCGGCTCCGGGACCCAACTCTTCCTAAGTACCGTAAGATATAACCCAACTCGGTTTCTCCACAACATTAATTGCTTGCAACTTTGTAAACATGTTTGTATGATCAATACCATGAATCCCCTATGACCCCATGATATCCTAGCACTCTTAATCAATTGTTTACATCTTTCCTTTATTGCTTGTTCTACTATATTGCTTGCATTAGTTTAGACACAACTACAAACCCAAATCAAACCGTGACACTAGCATAAATTGAGATAGATAGACTTAGAACCCAAAGCACACCGTCCCATGGATCGACCTCGACTTACCGCTAACTAGTAGTTTGTTGAGTATTATAAATGTGTTTGATTGAGAGCCCCAACGACACTCTCATCACTCATCTGCTGGCGTTTGTCCAAAATTCATCATCTGCTGACACTTGCCCAAAGCTTATCATCTGCTGGCAGGTGCTCAAATGGGACGGGACTTTCCGAGGAGGTTGCCGCCGCTTTCATCATTTGCTTTCAGCTATGGAATTCTTCCATTTCTTACTCTTGTAATTGAATTGAATTTTTGGTGGATGTCATCCTTTACATCTTGATAATGGTCTCTGAAGCCAACGGCCCGAGAGCCCTGATTTGTGATGGCTCTAAAGTCGAAGACTTTAGAGCCCCCAGTTGAAGCATATCCTGCTATATTTGAAACATAGAAAATGTACAAGCAATAATCATCACATAGACACATTTGGATCATCGATCTTGAAATTGGATCATTTGAAAGATTGGGTCATCGACCCGAAAATTGTACACGTTGAAAGTCTTGAATAATTGGGCCATCGACCCGAATTTTGAATTTTGACATCACTTAGCATGTTGGGCCATCGACCCGAGGTTTGAAGTTGAAGTTTTGGAATGCTGGGTCATCGACCTAAATTTAAATTTGAATGATTTGAACAAATTGAAAATTTTGTATAATTGAGCCATCGACCCAAATTTTGAATTTGAAATGAATCATTTGGGTGTTGGGCCGTCGACCCAAATTTTGATTTTGAACTTTGAGATTTGAACCTTAACTTGAAATGTACCACTACTTGGATCATCTATCCATAATTTGCAAAAAGTTTTTGAAATTTCAGAATTATGAAATATTTGGCATTTTGAAACCGAACCTTGATAGGTGAGCATGAAATACGACTCAGACACTCTATATGACCCGTAAACAACGTGGACGTAGCCCGCTACCGTAAAACAAAAAAGGAAAATAAAACCGTAAGTGTGCACGGGTTTTAATTCAATTATTGACTTTTTGGGGGGTAGAAATGTAAATTGGCCGTTCCGGTTCCAAAAGATGGCAAATGGGAATCACGAGGTCGTCGACTTGGGAAGGAGATATCGTATGGCATGGGCGTGCTCCCAAGGGCATATGGGAATCAAGATCACTTCACATTGACAAGGTGGATTAAACTCACGGAGCAACAACGTTGGCTTCGCCCAGACACTAAACACATGTTGATTTTATGAGAATACTTAGACATCACATATCACTCTTGTTGGGAACATCCTGTCACTCTTCTCCTCGCCTCCTTTCTTTTCAGCGAGTTTTCATCATTTCTTGCCACCGCCTTCTTTCTTTTCAGCGGGCTTTTACTATTTTTCTTCCACGCCTTCTTTCTTTTCAGCGGGTTTTTCATATTTTCTGTTCCCAACAAAAACCCACACCTATCTGACTGAGCATCTTTGCCTACACCGTTAGATAAAGCTCATTCCGAGACTTGACACTACTCATCTGAACCTATATCCTCATCCTAGCCTACATCGAGTGCTAAGACCGACTCAAACAAAGGTGGCTTCATTTGTACTTTGTTAAAACCCGTAATAAACTGACAAGATGACAACTTGGTTGATGAGTGGATTGAATCCCTTATTCTAAAGGACTGCCTACGTATTCGCGTGGAGCGAAATCAAATCCGACGTAGTTCGATCATGGTGCATAAACATGGCATTTTGATTGTGTGTACACACTCAAAGGTTTCACCTAAGGTATCATGTCGTATCCCATTCTAGCCTGTAAGGTACCGTTGTATCCCGTGTCTAGGGTTAGGTGTAAGAGGCTTGGATCCTTTGGGATGTGGAGCTTGGTAATAAAAAGTTGGAATGGTTGACCATCATTCTGAAGGTTTGTTTTGTGGTGCTAAGGCCAAGGGCTATGGCTGCTGATGTGGTTGGAATGGGTGTCTCGGGTTTGATGAACCACGAGTGCAAATGGGTTGGAAAATGATGTGGGTTCAAATTTCCATGTCTAGACCCTAACGGCTTGGGTGTAATGAAACAAGCTAGATGAATCCTCAAAATCCCTGACTATTCCCTTGCAACTGTCTCGAGAAGGACTTAGGGGTAGAAAGGCTACAAATGGCACTAACTTACTATTTTGGCTTCGCCCTCTGAACTTTGACTACGAGTGTTTTGGTACTCGATTTCTGCTTCACATATCGACTCTTGGCTTTTGTAACTTCGACATTCAACCACGAGTCTTATGGTACTCGGCTTCCGCTTTGCACACTGATTAAAGGCCTCTGTAACTTCGACATCGGCTTCTGACTTCTGCAATTTCGACATTCTCGACCACTCATTTATGTAATTTCGACATCTTCGACTAGTCACTTCCGTAACTTTGACATCTTTGAGCACTCACTTTTGTAACTTCGACATCGGCGACAACTCGCTTCTGTAACTTCGTCATTTTTTATTTTTCCCTTTTTCTTTTTCTTCTCTCTTTTTTTATTTTTTTTCTTTTTTCATTTTTCTTTTCCTTTTTCGTCCCTTTTTTCTTTTTCTTTTCTTTTTCATTTTTTTTTCATCTCTTTTTTTTCTTCTCTTCTTGAAAATGGTCTTCTATTCATTCTCTTAGTCACAAAAGTGTACACCTTGAAAACTGGGCTTCGCCAACTAAATTGGGTTAGAACTAACAATTCCTTCTTAGAACGGGTTGATCTCTTCTCTCTTCGAGATGGGATGATTTTGTTGGGGAATGGGCTTACCTTCCGTCATAGATATGGGAAACAAGGAGCTAGTCCGGGTTTGTCATAGAATCATCTAAAAGCTTGTCATAAGCACTGGTTGGTTCTGATGGAGGTTTTCTACCGCCAGACATGGAATAGGTAAAGGAAACGACACGGGATCCTAAAGTATCCTACCATTTACAACGGAATACATGTTTCTACCATAGAGCACCCTTCGAGTGCTTTGTGAATTTTGAATTGATTTGATGATGGAAACAGGACTGGAATCGGGATCAATTTCATTGATATTAAAAGGAGTTTAAAATAGTTGTGGGGAAACAAATCTTAGACTCGACTCGGACTAAGACTCGAATGGAAATTCCGACTTGTAATTGTCAAACTCGATTTTGAACTTTTCTCTTTTCAAGAGTCGACTCAGATGCTCGATTTGAAAATTGGCCCACTTTTGCAACTCGGGTTTGACTTCAGGAAAAAAACTATGTGACTCGGGTTCAGGAGTTGACAGAGTTTTGACTTTATTTGTAAACTGGTAGAGGTTTCACCCTATTGAATGACTCGGGATGCAAACGGACTGGATAAGACTTGGCTTGAAAATGAACATTGTGGTTCGTTCGTGAAGGATTCAATGCAATTGGTAGTGGATTTGAGTCTTCGACCCAAATGGAGGTCGACGTGACATGTATGGACTTGAAACGAATATGGTGGTTCATTTGTGAAAGGTTAAATCAAATTGGTTCGGGTCTTCGACCTAACTTGACTTGACATGAATTGAATGAACTTGATCACATAACTCAAGCTCAGAAATGGACAAAGCGGTCTTAGACCCAAGTGAACATTGACTTGACAAATGATTTGAATTATAGAATTGACGACAAATGCAGACCCAGGAAATGAACCACATGGTCCATATGGGAGGGGTCAAATGTGTGAATGACATCATGTGACTTGGGTTTTCTACCCTACATGGATCATGGCTCGACTCAAACCTTGAAATGAACCAGTCTAGATCATACGTGGAGGGTGCTTGACATAAAGACTCATGACTTGGGTCTTAGACCGAACTTGACATAGACTTGGTGTGACTAAACCCGTGATTGGACCAACATAGTCCTTAGGTTCATATGAAACGTCCACGATGGCTTAGCTTGGACGTTTATGTGGACTATGCTAGACCAAATGGTCGACCAACATGACTCGAAGCCCAAGAGGTGAGCTTGGGTGACCCAACAGGGTCGTGTTCTAGACACTTGGGACAAAACACGCCTAGCCATACACGGCCAGGACTTGGACACGACTCGACGCATTTCATGCTTGGTCAAGGTTCGAGAAACATTTTGGATTGATTTTGAAAAATGAAGAATTGATTTGAAAATGAGATTTGAAATGGGCAGCATGCCAGCTACAAAAGCTCATTTTGGGCCAAAAAAGTCTAGTCCTATTTGGGCAGCATTCCGGGTTTTTAAAACCATGCTATTTTGAAAGTGAGTTGTTCAAAAGTTCGGCTTTGAAATTGATATGGAAAATTTGAAAAGACTCGGGAAATTCACCTTGCACATTGTCACTCTCATGTTATAAGGATGTATGTTCCTAGACATTTCTAAGTCTCGGCAAGTCTTCTACAAGAAGGTCTATGCCCTCCATCCTTTTTGGGTCTTATAGAGCAAGGGCCTTTAGGTAGAGTACCTAGAAGAGCATCCCCACCATCAAGAACCACGACGAGGCGGAGCGGAAGCAAGCAATGTGCAAGTTCCTGGCATAGTGGGACGTCGCCCCCACGCGTCACAAAGAAGCGGCGGGACGGCCCGGAAAGTCCTTAAGGGTTTATGCATGAATCGTAGCACTACGAGTAATGTTTTACTTTCCAATATTTTCTTTTCAAGTTTCACCTCGGAGGAAAAGACCCTAGAAACAAAGTGTAACTAGTCCTCTTGTCCCAGTGAGTCGCCAAATCAGAAAACAACGCCCGCGGGAACTGCGTCCGCGGGATCCACACTAGGCATAATCGACTCGAGGTTCCTTCGAATCGAATTAAGACAAATTAGAGTCGCCACCAAGTTTTATGGGAACTTGGAACCGTTCAAGTCAACTTTACACCTTTCATCGAAAAGCATAAAGCCAATCGACTACGAGTGATTAAAGATAAAGACTTGTACCCTATATCACTCGATTTGAATGACTCTCGTAATCCAATGGTATTTAGACGGATCCACAAACCATAGATCTTGAGTAAGGGGTGAGGGTACGTGTTAGGAAGCCCATAAGGACACCTAACCCCGCCCGTCAATAACGGCCTCTACTAAGTCAAGTATCGGATTTCAAACAAGGTCGTAGCTACTACGATATATGATATGCAAACATCGTTTTAAAACCCTAACATGTGACAACAATTTCTATGTCGTTTAATGCATGAATACTAACTTTGTCAAAGTTGTTTTAACATGTTGGTTGATTTGAAATAAAAAATGCGCAAACACGGCTTAGGAGGAATGGGGGAGCCATTGGGATCTATCCTATTACAACCCAGGCATTTCATGCCGACACAACGAGAAATAAATTACAACTCGATCTAATTACATCAACTATCGAAATTATTTTGACTCAATTAAAATAAAACGTATATACATGATACAAAATTACAATACAAACTAACAAAAAACAACTTAAACTATTATGACTTAACAAATAAAATAAATGTAAACAAAAAGGCTAAAACTAAGTTAGATTGATTAAAGATGTTAGCCGATTTATTAATTAGTAAACAAATTAGACTAGAATTAAACTAATTAAATTAAATTAAACAAGTACAAAGGTTTGAAATAAATTAGGTACAACTTATTGATTAAATTGAACCCAACTCATTAAAATTATTCACCAATCCATATTTATTAAAAGAGAAAATTGTTGATTACAGCCTTTTAAAAATCACATTTTGAAAATTACAGCCTTATATAATTTTTTTTGTAAATTACATCCAAAATATTACTTTTCTTCTAAAATTGCACCAACTTGAGGATTCCGGTGAATTTTGATGATGTTTTGATGTTGTTTGGGGTGATTAATTGGTTTGTGTTAAAGAGAGGTAAGAAATCTGGGTAAGTAGGCTCTCAAATAATAAAGGGTATATAGGTAAAACATCATCAAAATTCACCGGAATCCTCAAGTTGGTGCAATTTTAGAAGAAAAGTAATATTCTGGATGTAATTTACAAAAAAAATTATATAAGGCTGTAATTTTCAAAAAGTGATTTTTAAAAGGCTGTAATCAACAATTTTCTCTTATTAAAATAGGATTAGTAAACAATTAAAGAAACAAAAGAAGAAAAGAAATCAAAACTGGCAGACCCGTGCAGTGCACGGATCAGAAGTCAGAACAGACCCGTGCAGTGCACGGTTTTTGTAGAAAACAAAGTTAATTGCATTTTAATTTCGAAATCAGCAAAATAAATTACGGAAAAATTCACTAAATTAAATTTACATATTTTGAACCTTAAAAAATAATAAAAACGAAATTTACAATATTAGAAACAAGTAAAACAAATTAAAGGTTAATTAATTATAAATTAAATTAAATAATTACGAACTAGGTTAAAAACAATTCTAATTTGTCAACGAGTGCAAATGGAAAGGTGTTAAGCACACACTTCCATGCTAGCGAGAAAATTAGTGAATGGGAAGATGAATTCAATTAAAAATTAGAAGATTGCAAATTTCATTTACAATGATGTTATTTTACTCCTAAGATGCCTAATGAATTAACGAACTAAATTGAGGTGTTAAATTAGTTGAAAGAATTGTGTAAAGGTGGCCTACTATTACGATGAATGAAAAGGTCAAAGTTAAAACAAAGGTACAAATAACATACTACGTCAATTAGATTGATTTAATTCTGTCCGATTCCAAATACGAGGATATGTAAATGAGAAGGGGATACGACCGACCAATCTGGCGGATTTCTTTCCCAACTCAAGTCAACGCGGGTATTCGGAATGACACTTTAACTCATACTCATACTATACTAATGTTTCATAGTTAACGATGTTAGACGATGTATAATATATAAAATAAGCGATAGAAAAACAAATAAAAATAACGAAATAAAAAGGGAAAGAAGGAGGATTTGATGCACCCTCAACCTACATGTATCGTTGACACCGTCTTGGGTCGTAATCGATCGTAGATTTTATCTCGAGGGGCCGTCGTCGACGAAGACAATTGAAATTGAATTTTGAAATCACGAAACAACACGTTCAAAAGGCAGACTTGAGCAGCGATTTTCAATCACTCACCACGACTTCGTTTCTCAATGATTTTTCAATCTGAAAGATGTTTTGGAAACTAGAAAGACTGAAATTTGTGAATATTGAAATAAACCAGAGGTTTTAATAGTATTTGAGCACGAGAATCAAGGCCAAAGACCACGACAGAAACTCGAAAACAAGATTTGTGTCCCTGTTTTCAAGCGGCTGTCACGGCTTTAGTTTAGGGTTTTTTTGGACGATTGTTGGTTGTTATTTGCAGTATCATGTGGGGAGAACTTAGAGGAATGAATGTATGGCATAGGGGAGGTATTTATAGAGAGTTAAAGTAGGGTTTGATAGGGTTAAGAGACCTTGGACTCGGTTTGCATAGCTGCTGTCCATCAGCTATTTCGTACGTGGGGTTTTTAGGGTTTGTATGGGGGTTTTCTTGGTGGTTAAGCTAAGGTAATATGGGTAGGATACTAGGGTATGGTTTAGGGTTAATGGGCACGGGTTTAAGTGGTGTTTGGAGCGGGTTTGAGGCTCGGGTTTGAGCACGCAAAACAGGGGAGGAGGCCGTGTTATTTGCGGGCTGTTTATGGAGTGTTTGGGACGGGAATTGGATGGGTAAAACAAAGGGTTTGGGGTAGGCTTCAGCTAAGAATCGAACACGGGTCATGGGAGAGGAGGTTGGGCCGAAAGTGCGTCGAAAATCGAGCCCAAATCAAGTAGAAACCGAGCTCAAAATCGCGTATAAAATCGTTGTAAAAATCGAGTTCTTCAAATACGGTTTATAAACGATATAAATTGATTTTTCAAATCAATTAACTTAAGAAAGGTTTTTCAAATCAAATATCCATTTTATTTTCAATAAAATAAACTTAAGAAAATAAATTCAAATTAAAACAATAAAATGAATTCACTTTAATAAAACATTAATATAAATATCATTTAAATTGATAAAATATTTCATCGACGACGCCCATTCTACATCGTAAAACGAGCTCCAAATAATGACAATGACAACTAACGAATACATGTGTCCTATCATCATCGGGTGTTTGTCGGGTTCTCTATAAATTCCAATATCGACGGATACGGGTATCTACACAAAGTTGTGATAATGTATCTCCCTTTTTATTGTAAATAGGGCCTCCACCAAGCAAAGACAAGGGAAAAGAAAAGCAAGCTTGAGAAACCATCAAGAAGCTAGGAATAGCTTTCATGGAGCTTGGCTTTTTATTGTCTTATTTTAATTATGTTTTGGATTCTAGAACCTTTAAAGTTTCCGTGTTCGACATGGAAAGGTATTTTGGATAATTGGTTGTATTTTGGATAATGGTGGCTTGGTTTGCAACCCAAGTCACCCGTTTCATCATTTTATCCTTGTTCTAAAATTCGTATTTACATGCTTGTTCTTAGAAACATATGATTACTCACTTAAGTGATCTAATAGACAACTATAATGATGGGACTCATTATATGTCCACATGCTTAAGGCTTGTGTATGATCATTTATGAAGTGATATTGAGTTAATGAACTCTCTTAAAGGAATGTCAATCACCAAGTACACTTATGAGATCTAAAACTATTAGTCAACCTATGAAATATTTTTCCTCATACTTCAAAATCATTATTTGTGTCTCATATCCTATCTTTGAATCTCTAGTGTATTTATTCTAAAGATAGAGTGCGAGAGAAATGAGGACACAACACACACCGAGATAAGTTTGTGTACTTGTGTAAATGAGATCTACGCAATGAAGGTATATCTATTTATATAGCATACCCAATAGATGAGATCTATGGTCTCAACTAGTTCTACATGACTAAAGAGACCAAGTGAAGTAATCGAAAGAACATATTCTTAAGATAACTACGTGAGGACACCAAAAGAAAGTTTTTGGAAGAAGAATGACTAATGTAATGTCTTAATTGACTAGTTTATGATTTTGACCAATAGTTTCAATATTAATATTTACTTAAGAGCCTAAATGAATCAAAGTAACATCCTAGGAAATAAACGAGATTTATGACTAGAAATTGCAAGGATTGATATACCGATATCCTCAATAGCTAAGTTAAGAATTAACCACGCAAATGTCATTACTTAACCTCATTATGAAAATGAAATGGTTAAACCTCCTTCCGAAATGGGTATTTTGAGAAGGACGTGTGTTAAATATTATTTATATTTAAACTAATGACGTTGCCGCACATCATTATGAAATGAATGAGATAGAGATTAAAATCTCTTTCCATTTGGTTAAGATGAGACCTCTTCAAAATAGGTATTTTGAAAGGATATGATGGGAACATATATGGTTTTATCTTAATAACTTGGCAATGCAATTTATATTTCAATTCTTGAAATATTTCTATTAAGTAGTAAATTCGAAACATGTGGAATTGAGTGGGAGTTGGAAATTATCATGTGAAGACATGGAATTTAGTGGGAGCAATCATCTTGTAAAATTTTGTAACTCATTACTCATTAAGAATGACGAGCTAATACCTTCCTTCACAAAGGAGAATTTGACTTTTCAATTCTGGATGAAAATGGACTATGATGAATCCAATCACATCATGAGATGTTGGATTAGTATTGAGACATACACATCGAATCAACGAGAAACGTAGGTTATTCATTTAAATGGAAATGGAATTGCCATTAGCAGTCATGGTCGTTCTTTGAACCTAAATATAGTTTATAACATGATTAAAAGTTGCTAATGTTTCCGCCATTAGAATAATCATGCACATGTCCAATTATGAATCATATGCATAAGAGCATAATGAATCATTGGTAAGCCATAATATAAACGTCATGAATTCTCGAGAAGAATTCGATGAGCGATTTCGGTGTTTGACAGAATGCTCTGTTATGTGACAAGAGGTTGCACATATTAAAGAAAATCCGAGCACATGTAAGGATTTATGAGAATCCTAAGCCTTTCAAGCTAAAAGGAGAAATAAGAAGTTTGGAAAGATACTTAGTTGAATAAGAAGTTACTCAAAACTAATCTTTCCTAATATGCTAGGACTTGTGAGAAGTGCTAGTCTAATCATCTTGACAAATTGTTGCAAGACTCTACAAAACATATACCTAGTGCATTGTGTGTGGATGGAGTACTTGATCAGTACAAGTTATATCATTCACCACAAATTCGTTTGTTATGTGATAATCAACAAGGAAGTTCTTTCAAGATAAAGAACCAAAACCTAGGTTGTGAACCTAGATGTGTACTTGGTAAGGTTCATGCTATGATAGATAACATGAACGTAAAGGAAATGCGATTATAAGAAGTTTGAACACATGGACACATGACATGTTAAACTTCTATTGCAATCAAACAAGTGTTTACACACTTACGATATGCATCACAAGGTTGTAATATGGTATTAACTACCCGAGTGTGATGTCGACATTTGTCGTTTGAGTTATTATTAACTCACCTTATACTTTGTTACATCCAACGGGTTGTAGAGACAATTGAACCCCGTTTAAGTGAACACGGATTAGCATTGTATTTGCCCATAGTTACTTACATGAGGTGACGTCTCGAAGTGACTAGAGTGTGATGCGATTGATGGCAAGTTCAAGGGCCATAGAGTCATATGAGAATGACTAGTCGATCACATAGGCGGACTGTTAGGAACATTTTGTCGGGCCTTATGACCGCTTATAGAGTTCTGGCAAATTTATATAGCCTGGTCGTGGCGAGAGCTGCTATAGTATTCGAATGAGTCGATTCTTTTGACTAAAGACTATTCGCCTAAGATGGCAAAGTTTCAGATTAACTTTGATTTGTGTTACTACGACCTTCGTAAATGGGGTCAAATGGGCATATTTTGGGTTATGATGGCTGTGGCTAGTTGAAGGGAATAAGTGCGATAGGAATTGTCCACCCCTAGTCAGGGTTATAACAATATCTCAGGGCCACTCGAGGAGTAATGAACTGGAAATGCGTGGCCACGCTCGGATTATGTCCATGGTGGATAAATCCGGTCAATCAGTTATTCTCCAGATCGAGGAAACCACTCTAGATATGATCACTTGCAAGTACGACCTGAAAGACACCTTGCATTAAGTGGGAGATAGTAATAGGATAAGAGAATTGGTGACGCACACTTGTCGAGGACAAGTGGGAGATTGTTGTAATATGTGTCCTCCGACAATAATGCGATCACAACTGTTGATCATGATGATCACATGTTTAAGTCTCATTATAAAGAATACAATTGGGAAGTATTTTTACTGTCAACTGGTCCACACATATCGGTAATGATTGGCTGACTAGAGTTTGACATTACTGTCGTGAGACGGTGGTGACCAGTTGATCCTTTTAGGTCATACCTAAAGGGTAACACTCTTAATTGATCATTTAATTGATCGTATGACGATACAGGTCAATTAAAATATTTAAAATTGACGGACGATTTTGGAAGTAATATTTACGTGTTTCATTGAAATTTGATTAAATGAGATACGGTCTAAGTAATCGAATTGTTTCATTACTTAGATGAAATTATTGTTTAAGGAAACAATTGAAATTGAATGAATTATTATAAATACAAGCTATTGTGATTTATAAATTGGTAAAATATTTTGGTACAAGTAATTATGAATTACTAAGTCGATTTTTATATATGACGTATTTTTATTAATACGTTGATTTTTAATATGTTAAAAATACATAACAATTTTATGTGACATGTGACATGTGACATATTGACAAATTGACAAAAATAAAATGGATTCCATTTTACATATGTACCGAAATTAAGGGAGGATTTAGGATTATATTGTGTTGATTATGTTAGTGGTGAACATAATCATTCCACTAATAAACTAGCCATGCAACCTAGTTGTCATTGTGAAGACAAACTCATGCATGCATTGGCTCCCCTCTCTTCCCCTCTTACCCGGTTTTACATAAGGAAAAACCAAGGGTTTTTGCCTTATAATTGATCAGACACACTACATAACTTTTTAGTGCATTGGATTATTCATTCATTCATCATAAAATATTTTAGAGAGATAAAATATTTTCTTCCTCTTCTTCCTTCTCTTAACCGGTTTTAGGAGACCAAAACCAAACATTTTTGGGTCAATTTTTATGCTAAATTAATATTGTACTAGTATTCATAATATTAATTTAATTAAGAGTTTGCCTTGGGTAATTTACTTTGGGAGGGATCCTATACTTGGATCCTAGTTCATCCATTAAGGAAAGCACAAGAACAAGAGAGAAGAAGATCTCTCTTGTGCCCAAATAAACCGAAATTCCAATGTAAGATAGAGATTTCTTCTTTAACTATTTTATTGTTTGCATGCATAAGATCACCATTTAATTTTATGACTAAATTAACTCAAAACATATATGAATATGTTAGTAAAGAGATCTAGATTTCTAACAACTCCTTATAGTATTCCACAAAGGCTTGCAAGATATCCTCAGGGTCATTACATTGCATCCCCCTACTATTTTCTATCTGCAAAACCTTATTATGCAAGTGCCTTTTCCTTATAGCCTGATGAAACATATCACAATTAGTATCACTATCCTTTGCCCAATCACATTTGGCCTTCTGCTTCAAAAAATCATCTCTAGCTCCTGCCATTAACATATAAGACTCCCTCAATTGTCTTTCCTGATCCATCAAGCTAGCATTGGCAGTATCACTCTGTAACTGAATTTGACAGTCAGTGAGCAATTTGAAGGTGTGGACGCGGGCCCACGGGGGCAAAAAGCGAGCAAGCTTTTCTGCATTTGTGGAGTCGCCACCAGTTTATTGTGGAAAATTGGAAACCGTTCGAATACCTCGTGTCATGTCAAGACACAAAGTAGTGACATGAACACCAAGAACTCGTTACCCTTAGCATTCTATGTCTAGAATGACTCTCGTGGATGCCAATGAACACGGATGTTCACAGAGATCTGGAGTAAGGGGTGAGGGTACGTATTAGGAAGCTCTTTTGATCGAACACCTAATCCCGCCCGCCTCGATAGCGGCCTCTACTAATGATTAGGGAAATTATCTATACTCGATATGTTGTCGATTATATGCATGCAATGCAACATCCATTAGATTTATCATAGCATGTGAATTTAGACTAAGTCGGTAAACACGTAATTTAACATGCAATTGGGTCAAAGTAGGAATTTAGATTGATTACATGTGAGAGCATACAAGCAATATAATAATAAAATATAATAAAAATACAATGAAGAAAATTACAATAATTACAACGGGTTAATTGATTTACGTCGAAAATACACTTAAAACGGATGGTTTGAGAAAAGAAAGAATAAATAAATTAACGAACATATTAAGCGTGATAATACGAGTAATAGTTAATTAATACGTAATTAATAAACTAGGTTAAAGCAAAAACGGGAGTTCAGAGACAGAACTCAACCCGGAACAGGCGCAGCAGAGCTGCGTCCTTTGGAAGAGGCGCAACGATCCGGCTGCGTCTGCATTCTGAGTTCGATTCCGTCTGTTTTAATTGAATCTCGTTAATATTCATTGGTGATTTAAAGCTTGATTAATGATACTTGACTCGGATAGAAGTGATTAACAGATTATTTACATGTGATTGAGTCATAAAAACAGTAGAACATGGATAAAACTAATTAGAACGAATTATTTACAAGATTAAAAGGTTAATTATGAGAATTAATAACACAAATTAAACAAACTAATCAAATTAATTAGATTAATAATGACGAACTAATGATAGTGACGATAAACAAAAGATGAAAATATATCAATGATGAATTCCAGAGACTCAATATGGATAAATCGAACCTCTAAAAACCCGAATTGATTTTAATGACGAAAACCCGCAAATATTAATTATAAGGGATTTAAGTCGGGATTTTAAAAGATGAATTAATTAATAATAACTAACATGTTAAAATTATCATACTCAAATTATTATGTTAAAAGAAATATGAACAATTGATGACAAAGCAAAAACAATGAGACGAACAAAAGACGAAGGAAGTGTTGGAATATGTGTCCTCCGACAATAATGCGATCACAACTGCTGATCATGATGATCACATGTTTAAGTCTCATTTTAAAGAATACAATTGGGAAGTAATATTTTACTGTCAACTGGTCCACACATATCGGTAATGATTGGCTGACTAGAGTTTGACATTACTGTCGTGAGACGGTGGTGACCAGTTGATCCCGTTAGGTCATACCTAAAGGGTAACACTCTTAATTGATCATTTAATTGATCGTATGACGATACGGGTCAATTAAATTTCTTAAAAAAATTTGACGGACGATTTTGGAAGTAAAATTTACGTATCTCATTATAATCTGATTAAATAAGATACGGTCTAAGTAATCGAATTGTTTCATTACTTAGATGAAATTATTGTTTAAAGAAACAATTGAAATTGAATGAATTATTATAAATACAAGTTATTGTGATTTATAACTGGTAAAATATTTTGGTACAAGTAATTATGAATTACTAAGTCGGTTTTTGTATATGACGTATTTTTATTAATACGTTGATTTTTAATATGTTAAAAATACATAACAATTTTATGTGACATATGACAAATTGACAAAGATAAAATGGAGTCCATTTTATCCATGTATACCGAAATTAAGGGGAGGATTAGACATATATTGTGTTGATTATGTTAGTGGTAAACATAATCATTTCCTACTAAACTAGCCATGCAAAACCTAGTGGTCATTGTGAAGACAAACTAGTGCATGCATTGGTCCCTTCTCTTCCTCCTTACCCGGTTTTTCATAGGAGCAAAGCCAAGGGTTTTTGCCTTATAATTTATCATATGCACTACATTAAACATCAGTGCATTAGCTCATTTTTACATTCATTCATCTAAAAATAAGAATTTTAGAGAGATAAAAAGTTTCTTTTTCTTCCTCCTCTCAACTGAAATATAGAGAGACAAAATAATATTTTTGGGTCAATTTTTATGCTAAATTAGTATTATTCTAGTAATAATAATATTAATTTTATTAAGATTGTTATCTTGGGTATAATACTTTTGGGAGGGATTCTCTTCTTGAATCCTAGTTCATCCATTAAGGAGAGCTCAAGAACAAGAGAGTAGGAGAACTCTCTTGTGCACTTAAGATCCGAAAAAGCAATGTAAGATGATGATTTCTTCTTTAATTACATTTTGTTTGCATGCATAAGATCACCATTTAATTTTATGACTAAATTAAAATCCTACATAATATGAATATGTTGAGTATAGAGATATAGATTTTTAACAAGCGGTATCATGAGCCTTGGTTGTTTGCATGCAAATCGGTTATAGTTTTTCCGAGTTATACGATTAACATATAAAACTTGTTAAATTTGTGTTATTATGATATATCACGAAATAACTTTATGCATGTTAAAATTTCTGGTCCTAAAATGTTTTTAGGATATTTTGGTTAATTTATGGATTTTTATTGTTCATCTTTTATAATAATGGCATTAAAAATATGATTTTATGATTAAAATGTCATTTTCGGACTAAAATTAGCTAAACTTCGAATTTTCCAGTGATTTTTGGATATGTTATCACATATATTATTTTTAGATGACCTGTAAATGTTCATAATTTTTGGAGTTCTTATGCTCGAAATATGGATTTTTCATGATAAAAATCGAATTTAAATGAAAAATAGGTTAATATGAGATAAATTTCGAATCTGGTCATAGAAATTTAGTATGTTGTCACATGGAATTTTACAAGATGTGTGTAAAATAATAGGCTATATTGAAGTCTTTATGCATGATTTATGGATTTTTGATGAAAAATAGCATAAATAGTGACTTAATTAGTAAATAATTGCTAAAACATACTCCATGACTAAGGAAAAACGTCACATGTTGCATTTTATTATCTTTTTCAGATCTAAAATTGAAAAGATGGTGAATATAATTTTTCTCTTGTTTTTTATGATTTTTATTGATAAATCTTAAACCGCAACATAGTTTTTCCGATAATTTTACGAAATTTTTAACCTAAGTTTTTGAATATTATGAGTGTCATGGTATTTTTCCAGAATGTTCATAAGTTTAAATTTCAAATTTTTGAATTTATTTGAAATTTTGTGATTTATTTGAAGTTTATAGCATTTTTTTTGTAATTTTGGGTCCATTAATGAACAATTTTAAGAAATATGAGTTAATTATAGTCAAATAGTTAGTGAAGACTAATTTTGAGTCCTAAGAGGTTAGGGTAATTAACTTGTGCATAAATATGAATTTATGTAATTTTTGTGATTATAAAACGTTGAATCACGCAAATCCGTAAAAAACGTGTAATATACGATATTGACTTCTTAAAGGCGATTTAGCATAAAATTGGGCATGTTCATACATATTATAATGCTGCATTTTATTTATGATTGTCGTAATTTTACTTTATGTAGTTTTTGAATTATGTAATTTTTACTTAGTATGGCCTTAGTTTTTAATTGGTATTACCCGAAATGTATGGGAATATCGATTCGGTTGTAATTTATTATGATCTCGTATCACCGTCTTGTAATTTAATAGATTTATTTTATTTTAGTTACAAATGTATAATAGGAAATTATGTAATTTGTTATGTAATTTATTTATTCCGGAGTTCCTAGAAGACGGTGTCATTCAAGATGGCGATACATAAAGACGGTGTTACCTCGAGATGCGTGCCTCAACCGAAGTTCAAGGGACCAATGGAGTTGGTTTCCGAATATGTAATAGTTAATTAGATTTTCTTTTTTTAGGAAGGCCATACTATGATTTATTTTATGTTTTGCATTTTATTTATATGTTGCATGCATCGCTAAATCGCTAAAAACATGCATTATCTTTTAATCGAGTTTATCGACCGTGTCAATTAGAATTATCGTAGTTCACCGCTTTAGTTCACTTAAAACGTGATAGATAATAAATTGACATGACCTCTCGCTAAAACAATCAATTGAGACATAGCCTTACCAAATAGTAGAAACCATGAAAACCTATTTCGCGAGGGAGTGCACTCGGCACTACCGGGGTACAAACCTTGTTACGTAGGGGAAGTTGGTGATAAATGTCTATCCACCGAATTTATGTTAATAAGGGGTATTTCGGCATATCGTGCCCTTAATTGATATGAGTTTGGATCATGGACACATTTATTCGAAATTTGGGTTGTACTCAACGAAAGTATTCACGACGATTTCCGGATGTGTTTCGGGCTAGAGATAAATATTAATGTAAATTTTATCGACCAAGAGTTCTAAAAGTAGAATCGATTAAAAGGTTAATCCACCGAGTTATGTTAATAAAGGGTATTTCGGCACACCGTGCCCTAAATTAATATGAATTTGGATCTTGGAATCATTTATCTAAGTTGGGTAGAGGTCACTAGATAAATGCAATAAAACTTGTTTAAACTTATTTTTACGAGTATTATTATTAAAACGACATATGTTTTATTCCTTCTATATTTTTGTTTTGTAGACCGCTCTTATTTCTTATAACAAATGGCAAATCCAAACACCAACGCCACGCCTCTCACTAATACTTCATGGCTCCGATCCTTTATGGATCGATGTAAACTTGAAAAGAATGGGACAAATTTCTCCGATTGGGATGCCCAACTCAAACTAGCCGCCCAAGGTGACGACAAGCTTCGTTACCTTACCGAGGCCTCTCCACCCGAACCTACCACTAGGTCGACCGCCGCCACTAGGGAAGCATATGAGGCTTACAATAAGGAGTCTGCCGCAATGAAAAATGTGTTGATCTTTGCGATGGAGGCGGATCTCCAAAGGAGAGCCTTTAAGATGGGCACCGCTAATGAAATCTACTCCAAGCTTGTGACAATGTTTTCACAAACTCCGCGGATCGTCCAATATGAGGCGGCCGCGGCATTCTTTGATCTCGACTTCAAAGAGGGCCAAAAGGTTAGCCCTCACGTGCTCAAATTAATGGAGCTAGTCGAGACCTTGAAGATTCAAAAGGTTGAAATCCCCAAAGAACTCATTGTAGATAGGATTCTACACTCCTTATCCAAAGTCAAGGCGTATGTTCAATTCCGGGTGAATTTTAACATGCAAGACAAGGATGTGTCTCTTGAAGAATTGCACAAGTTACTTGTGCAAGCCGAAAGGGACATGGGGTTAAATGTGAACCCACCCAAGGATGTGCTTAACATTAGCACCAAAAGCAAGGGGAAGTTCAAGAAGAATGGGAGGAAGGGTAAGAAACAAGCTCCCACTTTCACCAAAGTTAAGACTTATGAAGCTAGCACTTCAAAAATCAAGAAGGGTCCTCTTGATAAATGCCATTATTGTAATGGTGTTGGACATTGGAAAAGCAATTGTTCCAAATACCTTGGTGATATTAAGGCTGGAAAGATTACTCCAGTAGGTAAATGACTATCCTTTCTTTTATGTTTCTATTTCAACTATGGTATTGTGATACAAAGTTTTGATAATGTATCCCCTTTTTATTGTAAATAGGGCCTCCACCAAGCAAGGACAAAGAAAAAGAAAAGCAAGCTTGAGAAACCATCGAGAAGCTAGGAATAGCTTCCATGAAGCTTTGCTTTTTATTGTCTTATTTTAATTATGTTTCGGATTTTAGAACCTTTTAATTTCCGTGTTCGACATGGAAATTTATTTTCGATAATTGGTTGTATTTTGGATAATGGTGGCTTGGTTTGCAACCCAAGTCACCCGTTTTATCGTTTTATCCTTGTTCTAAAATTCGTCTTTACATGCTTGCTCATAGAAACATATGATTTTTCACTTAAAGTGATGTAATTGACAACTATAATGATGGGATTCATTATATGACCACAACCTAAAGACTTGTGTATGATCATTTACAAAGTGATATTGAGTTAATGAACTCTCTTAAAGGATTGTCACTCACCAAGTACACTTACAAAATCTAAAACTTTTAGTCAACCTATGAGGTAGTTCTCCTTATACTTCAAAAATCATTATTTGTGTCCCATATGCTATCTTTGAATCTATAGTGTATTCATTCTAAAGATAGAGTGGGAGAAAATGAGGACACAACACCAAGATAAATTTGTGTACTTACGTAAATGAGATCTACGCAAGGGAGAATGATTTGAATAAAGGTGTATCTATTTATATAGTATACCCAATTGATGAGATCTATGGTCTCGAATAGATCTACATGACAAAAGAGACCAAGTGAAGTAATCGAAAGAACATTTTCTTAAGATAACTACATGAGGACACCAAAAGAAAGTTTTTGGAAGAAGAATGACTAATGTAAAGTCTTAATTGACTAGTTTATGTTTTTGACCAATAGTTTCAATATTGATATTTACTTAAGAGCCTAAATGAATCAAAGTAACATCCTAGAAAATAAACGAGATTTATGACTAGAAGTTGCAAGGATTGATATACTGATATCCTCATTAACTAAGTTAAGTATTAACCATGCAAATGTCATTACTTAACCTCATTATGAAAATGAAATGGTTAAACCTCCTTCCAAAATGGGTATTTTGAGAAGGACGTGTGTTAGATATTATTTATATTTAAACTAATGACGTTGCCGCACATCATTATAAAATGAATGAGATAGAGATTAAAATCTCTTTCCATTTGGTTAAGATGAGACCTCTTCAAAATAGGTATTTTGAAAGGATATGAGGGGAACATATATGGTTTTATCTTAATAACTTGGCAATGCAATTTATATTTCAATTCTTGAAATGTTTCGATTAAGTAGTAAATTTCGAAACATGTGGAATTGAGTGGGAGTTGGAAATTATCAAGTGAAGACATGGAATTTAGTGGGAGAAATCATCTTGTAAAAGTTTGTAACTCATTACTCATTGAGAATGACGAGCTAATACCTTCCTTCACAAAGGAGAATTTGAGTTTTCAATTCTGGATGAAAATGGACCATGATGAATCCAATCACATCATGAGATATTGGATAAGTATTGTGACATACACATCGAATCAACAAGAAACGTAGGTTATTCATGTAAATGAAAATAGAATTGCTATTAGCAGTCATGGTCGTTCCTTGAACCTAAGAATAGTTGATGACATGATTAAAGGTTACTAATGTTTCCGCCATTAGAATAATCATGCACATGTCCAATAATGAATCATATGCATAAGAGCATGATGAATCATTGGGAAGCCATAAAAGAATCGTCATGAATTCTCGAGGAGAATCCGATGAGCGATTTCAGTGATTGAACAAGAACACTCTGTTGTGTGTCAAGAGGTTGCACATATTGCAGTTCGAACACATGTAAGGATTTATGAAAATCCTGAGCCTTTCAAGCTAAAAGGAGAAATAGGAAGTTGGTCGGACTCGGAGCTATATTCTAATTTTCGGAACAATTGTCGTTGGAAGCACCTAGACCAAAACACATTTTATAACTTCACAAACAACTCTACAATTAGTAAAGTGGCAAGTAAAGGTCGGATCCCAAGGGACGGGAATTGAGATGAGATTTCTATTGTAACTAGTGGTGTCTTAGGGGTGTCACAATTTGGGTTGATGTAGAAGGTCACTAAACTAGATAGCAATGAAAGCAAACAAGCAAGATGAATTAAGAGGGTTGTAAACAATTGATAAAAAGCACTAGGGTATCATAGGGTCATAGGGGAATCATAAGAATTGATCATACAAACATGTTCTCAAATTATAAGCAAGCAATTATTGTTGTGATGGATTGAGTTGGGTTATATCTTACAATCCTAGGAAAGTTTGGGTCCCGGAGCCGAATCGATTAGATTGTACAACACCTACAAGTCGACTTAATCTTCCCTACTCAACAACATGCATGGTCTAATGAGACTCGAGTTGGTTTATGTCTTACAAGTCTCATTGGAAAGATAGGTGATGGGTAAAAAATGCAAGGATTCATAGGCTCGCATTTCATCAAACATAACATGTGCATGAGTTGAGATCAAAACAAGCAAGCAAATAAATCATGAAAGCATATTAATTTAAGCATGAATCATTCCCCATGTTGGTTTCCCCTAATTACCCATTAACCCTAGCTAGGTGACTACTCACTCATTATCATGTTGATCATGCTAGCAAGGTTGTCAATCATACCAACAAAGTAAAACATGATGAATAAATGAAAGTAATTAGCAATAATTAAAAAAGGGATTAAGAGAATTATACCTACTAATGATCCAATAATAATGCAAAGAATTATAGAAGTACTTGATGCTTGATTGAGAGGTTGTCAATCTCCCAATAATAACCCAAATAATCTTCAATTACCCAAAATAAAGGATGAACAAAAGAGAGATTAAGGAAATAAAACTTGTATTAGAACTTGATTAATTGTTGATTACAAAACTAAAGAGAGATTTGATTGATATTAACTACACTAAAGATTGCTAAGAAGAACATGCTCTTCCAATTAGACTAATGGGGTATTTATAATGGAAATTAGGTGGATGCATTAGGGTTAACTAAGGGCTTAAATGACGATTAAGTCCCTACTTAAGGAAACGCCGGTATTTTTCGAAAGAAGGGCATCTTTCACGGAGGCTTGAAGAACGAATTTGCGCTGGACTGGAATCCGTGCGTCTTAGGCTCGGGACGGGCGGATTCGGACATGCGGGATGGGCGGATTCGGGAGAAGACGGGCGTCTTCTGGTGGCTGGTGCCCGGGCGTCTTTGAAGGAAGACGCACGGATTGTGCTGTGGAGGACGGGCGGATTCAGGGCAATCCGCTCGGATTGTAGCTCAGCATTGTTTCTTCTTCTTTTCTTCCCTTTTCTTCATAAAATACTTGGGGATTTCCTCGGGGATGCAAGGATCTTTCCTCGTCATTGCCCATCTACTATAATATTTACAAAGGCCTTCTAATATTGTCTCTCCTTGATGCTTGGTCATTGAATTCAATCAATTTAGTCTTGTTTTGCCATGAAAATGCAAGATTCTTACTCCTTTCCTACCAAGGGATCAAAATCTCAAAGAATATGCAAAACAAAGAACTAAAGACAATAAATGACCCAAATATGCACTAAAAAGCATGGGAACAAGGCTAATTCGGGGGCTAAATATGCGCTAATTATGGTCACATCAAATATCCCCAAACCGAACCTTTGCTCGTCTCGAGTAAAGAGGTGACAAAGACTAGGACCAATACTAACCTAACCTAATAACATAGCCGATATGAGACAATTAGCGGGTCTCACTCCGCCCCTTCAACTCACAACAAGACAACCATGAGGTAGGATGCCTTCTTGCAAGGCAAGGTGGGTCTTGCCAAAATGGCGACACATCCAAACATTAAAGCACACAAAACAAGTAATGGATGCATCTACAAAAGAATAGCCACTTTCCTCATCTAAGTGGCGGAAATTATCTACAAGGGAAGCAATTCAAGGGTACACATTCCTTCATAGATGCAATTTCTTCAAACTACTAAGCCTAGAAGGATACCAATAAATCACCTACAAATTGTGTCAAGCTAGGGTATCTTTGTCCTCAATCGTTAAATGCTTTTGTCAAGAGTAGACTCCCTATGATGTTAGAAACACTGGAGGATCGTGGAATTCCCCCTCTTGCCTAGACAAGAAGAAGGGTCGTCCCCTCTCTACCATGCACAAAAATGGATACGATGGATAAAGGGATCGATAGATATTTGAGTTTCATTTTGGGAGTTTGCGTTGTTGTTTGTTTTTTTTCCCCCCAATTTCTTGTGGCATTTGACATTTGAAAACAATTTCTTTTTGCCATTTCTTTTTTTGATTTTTGGCATTTCAACAGTTGACAACTTTCAACTTTTCTTTGCATTCTTTTGAACATTTTCAAAGTCACCCCATATGTAGGGAGGGTGGCTTATATTTGAAGCATAGGAGTTCTATTTTTGCTCCTCTTTTCTTTTTGATGCATTTTTGCAAACTTTTTTTTTTTTCTTTTCATTTCATTGAACTTAAATTTGAATAATTTTTGTGCCCATTCCCTTTGATGACAAAAATGTGGTAGAACATGGATGATGGATGGGTGCATGGTTTCAAGGGTCACCTTGGAATAAACGGTAGCCAAGGAGTTATCACACCACAAGGTACTCTTGACTAGGCCTTAATCCATGGGTCAAAGGATACTAGCATGACACATCCTAGGGTGTTTTACAAGCATTCTAACAAGCAAAGTCTTAAGAACAAAAAGCATCTACTAGGGCCTATATACACTTGTCAAGCTTCCCAAGTAGACGGTTTCGCAAAATTTTCTAACATGCAACTACATGCCATGATGCAACTAGCATATAAACATCCTAATGCAAATGACTCTACCAACTAATATGACATATAAACTAAATGCAAGTCCTAAGTTCACATTGTTGTACCGCATCAATCAAAATAAAGCCACATAGTCATTAACATAAAGAGGAAAAAGGAGATTGGAAAGATCATACCATGCGGTCTTCAATATCCTCATGTCTCGGATGTGGCGTAGTCGATCAATGTGAACAAGGATAGAACAAACACAATATATAAAATAATATATACAAGACTACACTACAAAAGGAAATGAACTTGTTTTTGGTTTTTCACTTTTTCAAATTTTTATGATTTTTCGAAATTTTTCAATTTTTTTGGATTTTTGAATAAAAGTTAGATTAGAATTCCCCATCCCCACACTAATATGGGCATTGTCCTCAATGGCCAAAATGATGGGAAATTATGCAAATATGATGCATGATTTCTACACTAAATGCAAGCTATACTAATCTACACTACATGATGCATGGTTTTGTTTATGACGGAGAGGATAATTTGAATTACCTCCCGTTGTGTATGCATTGACTTCCCCAAATCGAGTTAGACATTATTTCTAATGTCCTAAGGTTGGGTGTAGTTCATGCACACACTATGCAATGCATGAAACTAGATTTGTCATTTTGGATTTTGAAAAGTGGGAACAATAAAATGAGAACACCTCAATGGTACCGAGGTGTGAGTCCTCTATGGTGCTAGGACTACTCCAACAATGATCAAGATTAATAAAATACAAGTTGACAAAACAAAAACTTCTTTTCATGAAACTTGAAAATTAAAGAGAGAAGATGAGCAAACTTCACTTTAACTTAGGTGGGTGCCGCACGCCCGCTCCACCTAGCCATGAAGTGATCCTCTAGAGATCGCCGTCATCTCCCTCTAGATCGCTATCCCATACTTCTTTTGATGCATCACTCATACTCGGGTCCATGAACTCGTCCTCTTCACTTTCAAGATCCACCGTGTCGCCTCCGCAAGAATTGTTGCTCCCCTCCTCTTGTCTCCCGTTTGCTCCTTCATTTGCCTTCTCCGAGTTGGGGAAGAGTAAGTCCATTTGAGCCCATGAGGGAAATGCTCCTTCCTCACTAATCTTTCCCTTTCGAACCATCTCGTGGTATTGAGGATAGAGTGCATAGTAATTGTCCACGGAGGTTTCGTATTGTCGGTAGTGCAAATCTTGTAGGATTCCCGTGACAAAGTCATCACGGGGAAGGATGAAGGGGTTGGGATGGTTGTACGGTTGGTAAGGGAATGGGTAGGGAGGTACTTTGATCTTCTCATCTTGAGTTGGTTTTTCTTGTTGTTGTTGTTGTTGCGGATTCGGAGGTGGTGGTGCTTGCCTTGTTGGATTCGGGATGAGGTAGGATGGGATTGGGGCTAAAGGTCCTCTTCTTGGGGAGATACGTGGTAGGTCGTTCATTGGAAGATAAATCGGATCGCTTCCTTTCGTTAACCACTTGATCCGCTTATCGACCCCCTCAAGGGTTATCCAATGGTGATGAATAAGAAGAATATCTTCGTTAATCCTTGTGTTCCCCAAAAGAGGAGCATACTCATTATTCTCATTGAATCTCGGGTTGAAATGCTTCGCAAGCCTAGTAATGAGTCCTCCATTCACAATGTGCTTCATCCCATCATCGTCACCATTCCTAAACTTTGGCCATTTCTCGAGTAGCACAAGAGGTGCATTGAAGTGGTACACATTCCTTCCTTGAATATTGAGGTAGGATTCCATAAACACAAGGTCAAGTTGATTCACTATAGCCGGATCTCGGCGAGCAAGTAGAGTGCCCGAAAGGAATCGATAAGTAAGCCTTAAGATAGGATTTTGGATATGAAAAGCGAGGCATTCCTTGGTGTGTATGAAATCCCGGCCGGTCATGGCCCTCCACAAAGGTTCAACACTATACTTATTTGGCTTCGATGTCAGGGTAGGCGAAACATCGAGACCGAGCACATTTGCGAATTCTACAAGGGTCATCATCCTAGAAACATTCTCCAACCTAAATTCTATGCATATTGTTTTGTTCAAGGTTGTAATCTTCAAAAAGCTCAAAAATTCAAGCACAAGAGATCGATAAGTTTGTTCATACATGCGAAAAAGGGTGGAGAGACCAAATACTTCAAAGAGAGCTTCCACTTGGTGATAAATCCCAAGTTTCCTCAAGGTAGCATGACATAAAAACTTAGTGGGAAGAATATTCTTACTTAGAAGCCGGTGGACCATCATTGACAAATTCCACATTTGAGAAGTCATCAAGCCTTGTAAGATCTACAATCTCTTCATGTTCCCTTCTTAATGTGTTGACATGGGAGGTGGAGGAACTTCCCCTCACCCTTGGTCTTCTCATATTCCTAAAAGAGGATCTCCTTGGTGCCATTCCTTGATTATTGCTGGAATTTCTTGATTTAAAGAATAAAGATGCTCCTTGTTGATTAAGTGTTGCCTTTGAAACCCTAGAATATTTGGGGCTTTTTGATTTTGTGGGTTAAAAGAGTAATTGGGATATGCTTTGGAGACATAAGGAGGTGGGTTTTTATAGTGCAAGTGAAAGGAAGGGTGATGTGTCACTAATTGTGTGGTGGGGTGAAACTGGATTAAGAAAAGACGAGCCAAATCACCGCAGGAAGACGGGCGGATTCCTATGAAGACGCTCGGATTCTGTCTTATCGGGACGGGCGGATTCTGGGTAAGACGCCCAGATTCTATCACAGCTAATTTTCCACGAATATGACGCCAGAAAGACGGGCGTCCCGACCCTAAGACGCTCGGATTCTTCTGAAGGAAGACGAGCGTCTTTTCACAAAGACGGACGGATTCTGGTACAGGGAAAATTCTTGAAATGCTCAGGCAAAAAGACGGGCGGCTTTTTGCAAACCCGGCCGGATTCTCTGGGACGAGCGTCTTCCTTCTTGAGACGCTCAGATTCTTCTACAGCCACAAATCTTTCAATTTCTCAGCTTAGCAGGACGGGCGGATTCTTTCTAACATGCCCGGATTCCACCAGGACGGGCGGATTCCTATTAAACCGCTCGGGTTCAGGCTGCGAGTCTTCCCTTTGATTTCCTTTCTTCTCATAAATGTTTCCCCACACTTGAAAATTGGTTCCTCCCTACATTCAAATTTCGTTAGTAACCCTCCCTCACTTACGCTCATGAAAAAAAAAATTCATGTTTATTATTAAAGAAATGCAATAAAACAATAAATACAAGTTAAAAGGTTAGTATATTTATAAGTGGTGGTTTAGGGAGGACTCCACCAAACTCTCCCCTTTGATGATGCTTTCAAGGATGAGAAGGCCCGAGGTAGGTGACCTCGATCTCTCCAATAAGCGCTCCTTCATAGTAAGGCTTCAATCTTTGACCATTGACCTTAAACTTGCTTCCATCTTCCGCCTTGAGTTCAAAATCTATATATTTTCCAACTTCGGTTATCACATAAGGACCCATCCATCTAGAGTTCAACTTTCCCGGAAAAAGTCGGTAGCGGGAATTGAATAGAAGGACTTTGTCTCCTTTATGCAAGGCCTTTTGTCTAATTCTCTTATCATGAAGCAATTTCGTTCTTTCTTTGTAGATCTTTGCATTCTCATAGGATTGTAGTCGGAATTCCTCCAACTCTTGAATTTGAATCATCCTCTTTTGCCCACTCAATTTGAGATCAATATTAAGTGCTCGGATTGCCCAAAAAGCTTTGTACTCTAATTCGATTGGCAAATGACATGCTTTTCCATAGACAACCTTGTAAGGGGAGGCTCCTATGGGAGTTTTATAGGCCGTCCGATAAGCCCAAAGAGCATCATCAAGCTTTGTGCTCCAATCTTTTCGGGTCTTGTTCACAACTTTCTCAAGGATTTGTTTGATCTCTCTATTTGAAACTTCAACTTGACCGCTTGTTTGAGGATGATATCCCAAGCCGGTTCTATGTTGGACACCGTATTTGGTCAAAAGAGATGCAAGTTTCTTCTCATGAAAAAGCGTTCCTCCATCACTTATAATTGCTCTAGGAACTCCAAATCTCGGGAAGATTATCTTCTTGAAGAGCTTGGTGACCGTTTTAGCATCATCATTTGGAGTGGCAATTGCCTCCACCCACTTTGAGACGTAATCTACGGCTACAAGGATATACTTATTCCCATTGGATGTCACAAAGGGGCCTTGGTAGTCGATTCCCCAAACATCGAAGATCTCCACCTCTAGAATGCCCCTTTGTGGCATTTCGTTCCTCCAAGAGATATTTCCTGTTCTTTGACAAGCATCGCAATGAATGATGAATTCTCTTGTGTCTTGAAACATCGTAGGCCAATAGAAGCCCGATTGAAGAATTTTTGCAATGGTCCTCCTTGCTCCATGGTGCCCACCGTAGGGTGATGAGTGACACCCTTCCAAGATTCCTTGGACTTCCCATTGAGGGATGCATCTCCGGTAAAGCCCATCACTACACTCCTTGTAGAGGTTTAGGTCATCCCAAAAATACCTCTTCACTTCGAATAGGAATCTCTTCCTTTGGTTGTGGTTCAAATTTGGAGGGAGTACTTTTCCAACAATATAGTTAGCATAATCGGCAAACCATGGGGTGATGTGCCTTTCAAGTTGTGTTTGAATGGCCATCAAAATATCGTCGGGAAATGAATCATTTTCATCATGAAACCGGATCCTTGACAAGTGATCCGCTACTACATTTTCGGCTCCTTTCTTGTCTCTTATTTCCAAGTCAAATTCTTGAAGGAGCAAAATCCATCTCAACAACCTTGGTTTTGCCTCCTTCTTTATTAAGAGATGTCGGAGAGCACGGTGATCCGAAAAGACAATCACCTTGGATCCAAGTAGGTAGGAACGGAACTTGTCCAAAGCATAGACAATGGCAAGAAGCTCTTTCTCGGTGGTATCATAATTCACTTGGGAGGGATCAAGAGTCTTGCTTATATAGTAGATGGCATGAAGAGCTCTTCCTACCTGTTGGCTAAGAACCGCTCCAACGGCGTAGTTACTAGCATCACACATAATCTCGAACGGTAGTTCCCAATTTGGAGGTTGAATGATCGGTGCCGAGATTAGTGCTTCCTTGATTCTATTAAAGGCTTCAACACACTCATTAGTGAAAAGGAATTGGGCATCTTTAAGCAACAGTTGAGTGAGGGGTTTCGCTATTTTTGAAAAATCCTTTATGAAACGGCGATAGAAACCCGCGTGACCGAGAAAGCTTCTCACCCCTTTAACATTTACGGGAGGTGGGAGTTTCTCTATCACCTCAACTTTAGCTTTATCGACCTCGATGCCCTTTTCCGAGATTAAATGACCCAAAACAATTCCTTCATTGACCATGAAGTGACACTTTTCCCAATTTAAAACAAGACTAACATCTTCACATTTTTGCAACACAAGAGAAAGATTATGCAAACATGAGTCAAAGTCCTTTCCATAAACACTAAAATCATCCATAAAAACTTCCATTATGGTCTCTAGATAATCGGAAAAGACACTCATCATGCATCTTTGGAAAGTGGCGGGGGCATTACATAAACCAAAAGGCATCCTCCTATATGCAAAAGTACCATAAGGGCATGTGAAGGTGGTCTTATGCTGGTCATCCGGGTGTATAGGGATTTGGAAGAATCCCGAATACCCGTCAAGGTAACAAAAGAATTTGTTGGAGGCTAACCTCTCAAGCATTTGGTCAATGAATGGTAGGGGAAATGATCCTTTCTTGTTGCGGAATTCAATTTTCGATAGTCAATGCACATACGCCAACCGGTGATCATCCTTGTGGGTATTAGCTCATTCTTTTCGTTTGTCACCACCGTGGTACCTCCTTTCTTAGGTACCACTTGAACGGGGCTAACCTACAAAGAGTCCGATATGGGATATATGATTCCCGCATCAAGTAATTTCATAACCTCTCCTTTAACAACTTCTTGCATGAGGCGGTTCAATCTTCTTTGAGGTTGAATGGTAGGTCTATGGTCTTCCTCTAGATGAATTCTATGCATGAAAAAGTTGGGACTTATCCCCTTAAGGTCATCTAGACTATAACCTATAGCCTTCTCATGTTTTTTCAACACATCAAGCAATTTTCCCAATTGGTTCTCATCAAGTCTATCATTAACAATCACAGGTTTGGTCTTTGATTCATCAAGGTAAGCATATTTCAAATTTGGGGGAAGGGGTTTTAAAGTAGGAGTTTGTACCTCACTTTCCTCCTTTGGAGTTTCATTGAGAATTTGCTCCATCTCCATTAGACATTGATGAGAACCTCATTATGAAAATGAAATGGTTAAACCTCCTTCCAAAATGGGTATTTTGAGAAGGACGTGTGTTAGATATTATTTATATTTAAACTAATGACGTTGCCGCACATCATTATAAAATGAATGAGATAGAGATTAAAATCTCTTTCCATTTGGTTAAGATGAGACCTCTTCAAAATAGGTATTTTGAAAGGATATGATGGGAACATATATGGTTTTATCTTAATAACTTGGCAATGCAATTTATATTTCAATTCTTGAAATGTTTCGATTAAGTAGTAAATTTCGAAACATGTGGAATTGAGTGGGAGTTGGAAATTATCATGTGAAGACATGGAATTTAGTGGGAGAAATCATCTTGTAAAAGTTTGTAACTCATTACTCATTGAGAATGACGAGCTAATACCTTCCTTCACAAAGGAGAATTTGAGTTTTCAATTCTGGATGAAAATGGACTATGATGAATCCAATCACATCATGAGATATTGGATAAGTATTGTGACATACACATCGAATCAACAAGAAACGTAGGTTATTCATGTAAATGAAAATAGAATTGCCATTAGCAGTCATGGTCGTTCCCTGAACCTAAGAATAGTTGATGACATGATTAAAGGTTACTAATGTTTCCGCCATTAGAATAATCATGCACATGTCCAATAATGAATCATATGCATAAGAGCATGATGAATCATTGGGAAGCCATAAAAGAATCGTCATGAATTCTCGACGAGAATCCGATGAGCGATTTCAGTGATTGAACAAGAACACTCTGTTGTGTGTCAAGAGGTTGCACATAATGCAGTTCAAACACATGTAAGGATTTATGAAAATCCTGAGCCTTTCAAGCTAAAAGGAGAAATAGGAAGTTGGTCGGACTCGGAGCTATACTCTAATTTTCGGAACAATTGTCGTTGGAAGCACCTAGACCAAAACACATTTTATAACTTCACAAACAACTCTACAATTAGTAAAGTGGCAAGTAAAGGTCGGATCCCAAGGGACGGGAATTGAGATGAGATTTCTATTGTAACTAGTGGTGTCTTAGGGGTGTCACAATTTGGGTTGATGTAGAAGGTCACTAAACTAGATAGCAATGAAAGCAAACAAGCAAGATGAATTAAGAGGGTTGTAAACAATTGATAAAAAGCACTAGGGTATCATGGGGTCATAGGGGAATCATGGGAATTGATCATACAAACATGTTCTCAAATTATAAGCAAGCAATTATTGTTGTGATGGATTGAGTTGGGTTATATCTTACAATCCTAGGAAAGTTTGGGTCCCGGAGCCGAATCGATTAGATTGTACAACACCTACAAGTCGACTTAATCTTCCCTACTCAACAACATGCATGGTCTAATGAGACTCGAGTTGGTTTATGTCTTACAAGTCTTATTGGAAAGATAGGTGATGGGTAAAAAATGCAAGGATTCATAGGCTCGCATTTCATCAAACATAACATGTGCATGAGTTGAGATCAAAACAAGAAAGCAAATAAATCATGAAAGCATATTAATTTAAGCATGAATCATTCCCCATGTTGGTTTCCCCTAATTACCCATTAACCCTAGCTAGGTGACTACTCACTCATTATCATGTTGATCATGCTAGCAAGGTTGTCAATCATACCAACAAAGTAAAACTGATGAATAAATGAAAGTAATTAGCAATAATTAAAAAAGGGATTAAGAGAATTATACCTACTAATGATCCAATAATAATGCAAAGAATAATAGAAGTACTTGATGCTTGATTGAGAGGTTGTCAATCTCCCAATAATAACCCAAATAATCTTCAATTACCCAAAATAAAGGATGAACAAAAGAGAGATTAAGGAAATAAAACTTGTATTAGAACTTGATTAATTGTTGATTACAAAACTAAAGACAGATTTGATTGATATTAACTACACTAAAGATTGCTAAGAAGAACATGCTCTTCCAATTAGACTAATGGGGTATTTATAGTGGAAATTAGGTGGATGCATTAGGGTTAACTAAGGGCTTAAATGACGATTAAGTCTCTACTTAAGGAAACGCCGGTATTTTTCGAAGGAAGGGCATCTTTCACGGAGGCTTGAAGAACGAATTTGCGCTGGACTGGAATCCGTGCGTCTTAGGCTCGGGACGGGCGGATTCGGACATGCGGGACGGACGGATTCGGGAGAAGACGGGCATCTTCTGGTGGCTGGTGCCCGGGCGTCTTTGAAGGAAGACGCACGGATTGTGCTGTGGAGGACGGGCGGATTCAGGGCAATCCGCTCGGATTGTAGCTCAGCATTGTTTCTTCTTCTTTTCTTCCCTTTTCTTCATAAAATCCTTGGGGATTTCCTCGGGGATGCAAGGATCTTTCCTCGTCATTGCCCATCTACTATAATATGTACAAAGGCCTTCTAATCTTGTCTCTCCTTGATGCTTGGTCATTGAATTCAATCGATTTAGTCTTTATTTGCCATGAAAATGCAAGATTCTTACTCCTTTCCTACCAAGGGATCAAAATCTCAAAGAATATGCAAAACAAAGAACTAAAGACAATAAATGACCCAAATATGCACTAAAAAGCATGGGAACAAGGCTAATTCGGGGGCTAAATATGCGCTAATTATGGTCACATCAGAAGTTTGGAAAGATACTTAGTTGGATAAGAAGTTACTCAAAACTAATTTGATGCGTGTCTTTTATATAGGGTTTTTACCTCATTTTTACACGCATTTATGTACTATTTATGTAGCATCTAGCTACAAATACCCCCGAATATTCTACTTTGGTTCGTTTTATGTAATTTGCAGGAATTAACCAAAGAGGAGCTGAATCGAGCCTAATTTGTCCAAATTGCATGCATTCATGAAGAATAAGGAGCTGGAGCTTGGAATCTAACATTTTGGAGACGCGTGAGCTAGTTTTGGAAGGCGTTTCAAAGTCTAGCGTGCCTAAATAGCTCGATCGAGTGGTTTTCTACTCGATCGAATGCTTTATTTGCTCAAGGTTGCTCGATCGAGCAGTTCAAGAAGCTAGTAGAGGAGACAAAGCAAGAAGTGCTCGATCGAGTAGTTTATTTCTACTCGATCGAGAGGATTGGTGCATAGTTGCTCGATCGAGTGGTTTATTTCCACTCGATCGAGTAGTTTGTCCTGCTTTAGTTATTTTCCGCCTAATTATTTTATGGGCTTTTGTAATTAGTCCATAGATTAGGTTTAGGATGGATTTTTCGTATAAGACAGAGTAGAGGGACTACGTTACGGTTTCCTCTCTTCGTTCGTTCATTTTTTTTACTCCGTACTTTGCTACTGTTCATTGGATTTTGTTTTTCTTCATATACTTTTGCTACTCGGATTCAGATTGTATTGGGACTATTATTCTTCTTTAATCCTTTGATCCTTTTTATCGCTTTAATTCCTTCTCTCTTTGATTGTTATCATAATTGCTTTAATTCGATCTTTATTAGTTCTGTCATTATGTTTAGTTTCAATTATTTATTTGTTGTTATTGTTAATTCGATGATAATGAGTAGCTAATTTTCTTCTGCTAAGACTATAGGGGATCCATAATTATGATGGAATAGTAATCGATTTATTGGGTTAATGCTGGTATAATCTTTGTTGTTAAATGCTGCAATTAACTGTATCTGTCTAATTGAGTCGACGCGATTAGACATTTATATCTTAGTGACCCTTGACCTGGACCGAAAGGTTGGAAAAGGCGAGACTAGTAGCGAACAATAGGGTATTGTAGTTAGGGCGAAAGCTAAGCTATTTACGCTTTAGTGCGAATTGAGACTGAAAGGAGATATTCACTGCTCCTTAGATCGTATTTGCATTGACCTGAGACCTAGATTACTTGTCCGGATGATTATGGTGAACCGTTTGTCTTAGCTGTTTTTCTCTCCTTGGTTAATCTTTATTCTCTTATTCTCTCTTCCTTATCCTCTTATTAGTTTAGATTATCACGATTAAACCCGCCCCCCCCCCCCAATTTGGTTACCTTGACGAACTTAGATTAAGCTGACAATTTCCTACCTCTCTGTGGATTCGACCCGACTTCCCTAGCTATATTAGTTAGAGCCAGTTGGTATTTTTGACAGGTATGCGATAGACGTGTCAAATTTTGGCGCCGTTGCCGGGGAGGTGGCGCATTTTTGTTGCTTTATTTAAGTTTGTTTCTCGTCTCTAGGAATTTATTCCTTGAGGCTGATCTCATTTCTGCAAAGTTTTGATTAGTTTTGCAGGTTATTCGGTTGCTTTGTAAGTCTATCTGCCAGAATGTCTAAATTACAGGTTTGTTCGATTACTGAGCATATAGAGCCATGTGGTAGATGTGGCATGGAAGGGCATGACCCTATTGGATGCCTGGCAAGTATAGAGCGCGTTCTTGCTTATCATAAATACAAGCAAGGAGTTCCTTTTTCTCAGCTGTATGAAGAAATAAAGAATGTCTCTACTCTTTCTACGCCAGCGCCGCAGCCAGTTTCTCCTCCTGCAAATGAGAAAATTGCCGAATTGAAATCTTTTATGTTGAGCATATCACAACAATTTGATGAGAAGTGCAATAGGAAAGAAGCTGTTATAGCGGAATTAAGAGAACAAGTCGCGCAGTTAACACTCGCGAAAGACCAAGCCAAGCTTCTACCGATATGCAATCCAGCCAATGCAACGAATCTCCAAGTTGGCCTTACTCATGAAGGGCCAAAAGAACCGGAAGACGGGGTTCCGACAGCTGACGATACCCCGGAGGATGATATAGACGAGTTTTTGGAAGAAATACTTGCTGCGTGCAATGCAGACACTCGATCGAGTGAAAAATCAACTCAATCGAGTGAATTTATTTATCCCATCACTCGATCGAGTGATAATTATGGTCGATCAAGCATTGCAGAAATTGAAGATGGTCGATCGAGTGATATTCTTACTCGATCGACTAAATTTGCTGAAGAAATCACTCGATCGAGTGACAAAGATGGTCGATCGAGTATATTCCAAGGTGAAACCACGAGATCGAGTGATAAAAGTCCTCGATCGAGTACCAGAAGTGGCGGAGATCCCATTTTACTATCTAATTCCGCTACCGTGTCATCTTCCCCTGCTGTGGAGGTGTCACGCATTGATAAAGGTAAAGAGAAAGTTGCGGGTCCACTCATTGCTACCAGAGTGCCCTTCCCAGGTCGTCTTAAGGACGCAAAGATCGAGCGACAGTACGGTAAGTTTGTGGACGTTGTGAAGAATCTCCAGGTAACTGTCCCTTTTTCCGAACTTGTTACTCAGGTACCTACTTATGCTAAGTTTATGAAAGATATTGTGACGCGTAAAAGAAATTTAAGTGAATTTGAGACGATTTCATTTATGGAAGAGTCTAGTAATTTGCTTTTAAATAAGGGTCCACTTAAAATGAAAGACCCGGGCAGTTTTTCTATTACCTGTATTATAGGCAACGTGGTCATTGATCAGGCTCTCTGTGATTTAGGAGCCAGTGTTAGCGTCATGCCCCTCCCTGTCTGCAAGAAACTGAACATGAGTCATTTTAAAGTGACTAACATTACCCTACAGATGGCTGATAGATCTGTTAGGAAGCCCTTAGGTGTCTTAGAGGACGTGCCTTTGAAAATAGGCAAGCTCTTTATCCCAGTAGATTTCATTGTTTTAGATATAGCTGAGGACACCCAGACCCAAATTATCTTAGGAAGACCATTCCTTTGTACAGCTGGGGCCGTTATTGATGTCAAACAAGGGCGTTTGACTCTTGGAGTAGGGGATGACGCGATAACTTTCAGTCTGTCTAGCACTTTGGCTCGGCCAATGATAAAGGATACATGTTATTCGGTTGATATTATTGACGAGTCTATTTATGACTTTTGGTCGGGTTCTTTTATGAAGGACCCACTAGAAGCTCTTATGCTTTTTGATGAGTGTGCAGATAGCCCAGATGACAATGACGCTGTGTTGGATTTGCTTGTTGATGATTTAGATAAGCCTGAACTCACCGAAGCTGAGGAAGAGCAAGTGGAACAGATGATTAGCACTCTTTGCTCCATTAAGGTAAAGGTACCGGAACGTAAGCCTCTCCCTTCTCATCTTAAATATGTTTTCTTAGACGATACAGAGCAATATCCAGTCATTGTTAGTGCTAAGCTTAATGATGATCAGCTGACTTCTTTGTTAGCTGTACTTAAGAAAAACAGGAAAGCACTGGGTTACTCATTGGACGATATCAAAAGGATTAGTCCCGATGTTTGTATGCACAGGATAGAGCTGGAGGAAGATCACAAACCTTGCAGACAGGGTCAGCGCCGGCTGAACCAGAAGATGCAAAATGTTGTGATGGCTGAGGTAATGAAGCTGCTAGACGCAGGTATTATTTATTCTGTTGGTCACTCTAAATGGGTGAGTCCAGTACAGGTAGTCCCTAAGAAAGGAGGGACAACTGTTGTTAAGAATGATAAGAACGAATTAATACCTACTCGAGTAGTAACTGGTTGGCGGATGTGCATAGATTACAGACAGCTTAATGCCGCCACCAAGAAAGATCACTTTCCCCTTCCTTTTATTGATCAAATGGTAGAAAGGTTAGCTTCTCATAAATTTTTCTGCTATTTAGACGGGTATTCAGGGTTCTTTCAGATCCCTATCCACCCGCATTTATCAAGCTAAGACTACATTTACTTGTCCTCAGGGCGTTTTTGCTTATCGCAGGATGCCTTTTGGTTTGTGTAATGCCCCTGCCACCTTCCAAAGGTGCATGATGGGGATATTTTCAGAGTATATTGAGTCTATTATGGAAGTTTTTATGGACGATTTCAGTGTATATGGAAGTGATTGTTCTAACTGTCTGTCTAACCTTGAGAAAGTGTTGCAGCACTGTATTGAGGTTAATCTTGTGCTGAACTGGGAGAAGTGCCACTTTATGGTCAACGAGGGAGTTGTTTTAGGGCACTTAGTTTCTGATAGGGGAATATAGGTTGATAAAGCAAAGGTGGAAGTGATTCAGCAATTACCACCTCCTGTTAATGTTAACGGGGTGAGGAGTTTCCTTTGTCACGCCGGCTTTTATCGCTGGTTTATCAGGGATTTCTCAAAAATTTCTAAACCACTTACACAGCTGCTACTTAAGGATGCCCCTTTTGTGTTTACTGATGAGTTTCTTTTTGCTTTTAACAGGTTAAAGCAGGCTTTAGTCTCTGCGCCGATCATACAGCCTCCCGACTGGGACTTGCCGTTTGAGATTATGTGTGATGCGAGTGACTATGCACTAGGAGCGGTGCTACGCCAAAGGAAATACAAAGCTTTGAATGTTATCTACTATGCGAGCCGAACTCTGGATGAGGCTCAAGTGAAGTATACTACCACTGAGAAAGAGCTGCTAGCTGTAGTTTATGCCTTAGAGAAGTTTCGTACTTATTTAGTTGGGTCAGAAGTTACTGTTTTTACCGACCATGCAGCTTTGAGGCATCTCCTTGCTAAGAAGGAGGCTAAACCACGGCTACTGAGATGGATACTCCTCCTTCAGGAGTTTGATTTGCAGATTAAGGATAAGAAAGGAGCTGAGAACGTTGTAGCTGATCACTTGTCGCGGCTGATGCGACAAGAAGGGGAAGATTCTCTACCTATTGATGATTCTTTTCCTGACGATACTTTAATTGCTGTTATATCGTCTATTGTTAACCAAGAACCTTGGTATGCAGGTATAGCTAACTTCGTTGTCAGTGGCAAGCTGCCGCCTGACCTTTCTCATCAATGAGGAAGCGTTTTACGTATAACGCTAAGCGGTAAAGATTTCCGGGATGATCCTTATTTGTTTAAGGAATGTGCAGACGGTCTCTACAGACGGTGTATTCCGCAGTGGGAGACCAAAGTAGTCCTGGAAGGCTGTCACTCCTCTTCATATGGTGGTCACCACGACCCATCGCGCACCGTGGCTAAGGTACTTCAGTCTGGTTTTTACTGGCCTTCTTTGTTTGCTGATGCTAAGTCTTTTGTTTCAGCTTGTGATGCTTGCCAACGATCAGGGAACATTTCAAAGAGACATGAGATGCCACAAAATGGTATCTTAGAGGTTGAGGTCTTCGATGTCTGGGGCATTGATTTCCAAGGACCGTTCCCATCCAGTAAAGGTAACAGGTACATCTTAGTGACTGTAGACTATGTGTCAAAATGGGTTGAGGCAATTGCCTCACCCCATTGTGATGCTAAGACCGTGATAAAGATGTTTAAAAAGATCATATTCCCCCGATTTGGTGTCCCTAGGGTCGTCATTAGTGATGGAGGAATGCATTTTAAAGAAAAGAAACTCACTTCTATTCTGTCTAAAGTTGGTGTTCAACACCGGCGTGGTTTGGGGTATCATCCCCAAACTAGTGGTCAGGTTGAGGTCTCTAATCGTGAGCTGAAAGAGATCTTGTCTAAGGTAGTTTCTAAATCACGGAAAGACTGGAGTCTTAAGTTAGATGACACATTATGGGCTTACAGAACTGCCTTTAAGACACCAATTGGTGCATCACCTTATAGGCTAGTTTATGGGAAATCGTGTCACTTACCTGTTGAATTGGAATGTAAGGCCTGGTGGGCAATTCGTGAGCTTAACTATGATCCTAAGTTGTGTGGTCAGAATCGTCTTTGGCAGCTAGATGAGTTGGAAGAGTTTAGGCTTAATGCCTATGATAGCTCGCGCATTTACAAAGAAAAGACGAAGAGATGGCATGACAAGAGAATTCTACCTCGTGAGTTTCATGTTGGACAAAAGGTGCTGCTTTTTAATGCCCGATTGAGATTATTCCCTGGCAAGCTGAAGTCCAGGTGGAGTGGTCCTTATACGGTGACAGCTGTTACCAAATTTGGATCCGTGGAGCTCGAGGATTCCGAAGGTCATAGGTTCAAGGTGAATGGCCAATATGTGAAGCATTACCACGAGGCGAATGAAGCAGACAATCGTGTTGAAGTCTTGTATTTTGACACGCTGGACGCGCCAGTTAATTGATGCCAGAAAGGTCGTGCGGGACCTCTTTAACCAGCGCTCTCCGGGAGGCAGCCCGGATTGTTTTATTGTACTTTTGTTGAACTTTTTATTTTTCTTTAGCTTTTTGTTGAACTTTAGACGCTGTTTTACGAACTTTTTATGCTTCCCTTGCTTTGAAATGCGTGTTTTGCAGGTTACTTCACTCGATCGAGTAGTTTTCCACTCGATCGAGCGCTTTTTGGGGTAATTTTCACTCGATCGAGTGATATTTGTCCTCGATCGACCAGATGCAAATTCACGTTTACTCGATCGAACGGTTTTCTACTCGATCGAGTCCTTCAATATGCCAGTTTGCTCGATCGAGCTGTTCCAAGCTACTCGATCGAGTAGTTATGTCTTCCAAATTACTGTTTTACGTCTATGGAGCTACTGCTTGACTCTCTTTGACCTCCCATGTTCATGGTCGGTTTGGGGAGGTCCCTCTATATGACGTTTTGTAAGTTTTCCGACTCCACTTATCCTTTTATCTTCAGTTTGCATTTCTTTCCCTATTTTTGGTACAATGAGGGCATTGTACAGTTTGGTTTGGGGAGGTATGCATCCATATCTGTGTCTGCATGTTTTCTTGCATTTTTGCCTGCACGTTTATTTATTATCGCATGCATTGTTGCTTTTAATTCCAAAAATCACATAAAATTAAAATTTTTTTCCCATTTAAATTGAGTCGGAACGTTTGAACTTTGACGCTACTTTGAAATCTTACTTAAGCCTTGCATATTCTTGACATTTAGTCGGCATGATTATGTGCTTAATCTACGAGTTTTTGTTTCTCTCTTATCTGAACGAATAGACTTGATTCTTTATGTCGGTAAGCTACATTACATTCTGAGGTTAGAGCTTTATAAACTGGTGACATTCATGACCGGTTTCATTTAGGATGTGAGTAGTACTCTCTTTAAGGCATGTAACATCAATTTGCATAAGCATGAGTCTAGTCTTCTTAATACCTGTATGCATTCGGTCTGTGGATGGTGACACATGTTAGGAGAGGCAGTTCCCTTTATTTCATTCTACACATGAGCCCCACATAGCCAAATTGCCTTTTTGTCCTATTAACTACTTTCTATAATACTTCCTACCCTAGCCGAGCTAGTAACGAGTAGTTGTTGGAATGTTTTATTGCAATATGGTTATTTTATCTGATTTCAGAAGATGGTGGAAGAAATGAAGGGAATGAAAGAAAAGAATTGTTGAAAAAAAATAATGGAAAAAATGAAACGAAAAAGAAAAAAAAAGAGAGCGAAAAAACGAAATAAGAAAAGAAGAAAAAGAAAGAAAAATCATGTGAATAAAAAATGAGAATTGTATAATGACTTTCACTCCCATGTTTTACTTATATCTTATGGGGAGTTGACGAGTTTTTGGTGTTTTGTGAGTTTAGTGCATAGTTTTTGCACCGTTTCATCTTGTTAGATTGAGTACGAAGTTGGGATGCAGTTTATATTTGGATCTGTGTTGCTAGCCTGGCTATTAACTCCACATATCCAAATTCATCTTAGCCCCTTCTTACCCATTACCTCACTTACCCAAATGTAAGTCCTCGGCATGTGTCTTGGTCACTAGTATGGTTGGAATGCATATGTACGGTTGTAGAGACTTTATTCATGTTAACTGCATGCATGTTCTTATAGGTCGAGTTAGGTGAGTGTCTTTACTTCATTCTATCTTTCACATATATACTTACCTTGTGCCTAATTTTGAGTGACGAGCGACCCGTGAGAGTCCGATATCTTTTGAGTCTTACAAGGTCGACGGTTCAGTAAGTTTGAAACATTGATTTAACTCGTTTGCACTTCTCATTTGCCACTTTGTCAGTTATTGCATTAAATTGGTTTAGTGGGTGATGTGTAGCTGATGCGTTGGTTGATATGTTCATTTTATATATACTTTTACCCCTCATTTTAGCTCGGTTTCTATTGATTATCATACTTTAATTAGTATATTTTTGAGCTAATTTTGTGTTCTAGGTGTATTGTTGTGTTTGTTACGGTTTTGTAGGAATCTAAGCATTTAGAGGCTTTTTCCTATGATTTTGTACACCAAGTTCATTAAGCTAAACAAGGCCAAATATTGGACTAAGTGTGTGAAGATTTCTTGGGTTTTGCATGAAGATTAGTGGATTGAAGTAAGGAATTACAAATGAAGCCAAATGCAAAGTCAAGCCCAAAATGAAGGTCCATATCAAGGTTGCAAGCATTGGATGCCAAGAGAGCTTAGGATGCTAGGAATTTAGAACATTAACCGGGTGATTAATCGCACATTTAATCACCAACATTGGATACCTTAGCAATTAAGAGGAGAGTTAAGGCAAAATACCGAGGAACACACGGCCCCGATCGGGGTTGCTTGCTCGTTGGTTCTTACGTTTTTCTCCTCCTCTCCTATAAATAGGAGAGGTATTCCTAGGTTTTGGGGATCCCATTTTACGTCCACGTTTACTACATTAAGCCTCAAGCATTATAAGTTTTCTCTCATTAGTTTTCATTTCAAGTTTAAGTTGTTTAAGCATTCCTTAGTTAATCTTTCAACACTTTGTATTTCAAGAGATTCTCAAGCATTTGTTATTCAATCTTTTGGTTATTAGTTGGTTGTTCTTCCATACAAGTCCTCCTTTATAAGGTATTTCTTATTACAAGTTTACAATTTATATCATTGCTTTAGTTATCACATAGTTATCATAGTCAAGTATTTCATATTTATTTAGTTTTGCTCTTTTCATATGTTATATCACCTAATTAGTATAATTCATATAACCATGTTCAACACTTCTTACAATTTAGTTTACATTTTACATCTTAGTATGAGTAGCTAAATTCTCTAGTCTAAAGGCTAGGGGAGCCATGCAAAATCAAACATAAAATATGATTAAATAAAGTTCATAATAATATTGATCAATTGCTTCCATCACATGCTTGCTTTGTTATGCTTAATCTTTGATTATCGGCCGTAGTCGTAGATTAAAACTTGTTTATTCGTTCTAAAGTCGAGAGGCACGGAATTGAATTAGACTAAGCATGTGTGGTAGGACGACCTTGTAACACCCCCATACTCCATTTGTAACACCCCCATACTCCAAGTGCCTTACCAGGACCACTCAGGTATAAGGATACTACCATCTCGGTTGCCCGAGGTACTGAATATCATAAGACAATAAAGAAACGTACTTTTAAAGTAATTATAGATTAAGTGATTACATGTTCAAACCAAAACTAATAAAAGGACTTACAAGGTTCTCATACGGTCTACAGCTAAAACTATCAAAGCTACTAGACTTCGTCTGACACAACGGAAGACTTCTAACTGCCACGTGATGACTCATCCCAGCTACCCCATACGCGTCATATCACACCTGCTCAATAACTGCTCACCACCCCCGAATGGATCACCACAGTTTTTAAAACATTTAAACGGGTCGACTAATCACACAATTCAATACATATATCAACAATAAGATAAACAGACAAATTTGAACCACACACACACACACACCACCAACCAACTCCCATCATCTCAACACTGACTGTCCACTGGACCAGCCCTGCCAGTGGGGGACCGCAGCCGTTCCCACCTAAGCCCCGCTCATCATACCGAGCGATAACCCTGTCCATTAATGTGCACATCCCCTTCCATGGCGGGTTCCACGAAGGGCGAAACTAGGGCGTGAAGTCACTCCCGCAAGTGACCCCACTCAGCCGAGAACGCATCTCGAGAACCATCAACAGCAATCACAACCACAAACACAGTACAATCATTATATCAAACAACCAAGTACAACACATCACCAATATCCCATTATGGGACTAATACTAAGTAGGAAATCCTACCTGTAAAGCAACACAATCATCGGACGATCTAGCAGCTGTCTCAAAACCTCTCCTTTACAAATCCTTCTCCTATCACATAATCACATAATCACAATCTAACCTTAACAAGTCATAAAAACCCCCAATCCCAAAATTAGGGTTTAACCAAACTTAACAAAACATTATAAAAAATTATATTAAAAGCTTACCCTCGACGCAGGGAACTCAACGATACGAATAACGACAAGAACTGACCGTCTGAACTCCGGGAATTGCTAAGGATGCGATTAGGAAGATGAACTGGTTGCTTTCTCTCTTAAACAGGGTTTTAGGTTTTGTAAAAGTGATTTAAAACAATGACGACTATGTTTAAATACCTTAATCGCATAATTAACAAAACCCGAGAAAACTCCCCGTAAAACCGGACACTCGATCGAGTACCCAAGGTACTCGATCGAGTACCCCCTTACTCGATCGAGTACCCCAGCTACTCGATCGAGTACCCAACAGGTCAGAAACTATTTTATCTCGCAACTTACCCTTACTCGACAGAGTAAGGGCTACTCGATAGAGTACCCCAAGACTTATAAATACGGAGTATTACAGACCTAGTCATGGACGAGAGTTTTTCTAGGACCCGGTCTATGGTTGATACTAATTCCGTAAGGTGGGTATCTTTAAGCCTAAGTAATTGACAAGATTATTAGTATCAAGTTTATCATGTTCATATGTTTACCTGTGCATGAGTGACCCGAACCCTTTAGACTATCTTTTATCATATTATTTACATTGCAATTTTCATTAATCATCAACCCAAAAAAACCAAACCCAAATCGTAATCGACCTTGATAAAAATCCACCCATAGCAATTCACGACGTAATTCCCGTTTCCTTGTGTTCGACCCCTATTACTACATTAATTTGTGTCTAGGGAATTTATCTTTGCATAGGTACGCGATAAGCCTATCAAATTTTGGCGCCGTTTCTGGGGAAACGGTTTTATTGCTTATTGAATTGTCGATTTTTATCTTGTTTCTTTGTCTTGGGGAACACTTGTTCCTTGAGACCGTTACTTATCACTTCTTTAGAAATTGTTGTCTTATGCCCAAGTCCTCATGCAAGGGAGAATTGCTTTCACCGGATTCCGATCCCGAGAGAACATTTAGGAGAAGACGACGTTTTTGGAAGGAAGTGAAAGAAGCCACTTCTCCCATACAAGTTGAAAGTTCTAGAAAGTCTTACTTAGACGATCTAGAGGTTCTTGAAGAGGAGGAGGTTTCTTGTTCATCAACTCCACCACCATCACCATCTACTACCAAAAAGATGGTGAAGCTTTCCGATCACTCAAACCCCACCGCGGCCATGCTTCCGGCCGGAATCACAACTACTCAAATCACCGCGCCGGACTTCGAGATCAAACCGGCTTTCATTAGCCTTGTGGAGAGGAAGCAATTTGGAGGAAGTCCTTTGGAGGATCCCAATTTGCATGTGCAAAACGTTTGTGACTATTACTCCGTGATCCGGCAAACGGGCGTCACCCAAGCCCAAATAAGGGAAATACTTTTCCCTTTCTCTTTGAAGGACTAGGCTAAGCTTTGGATCAATAGCCTTGACCGCACCGCCATGGGAATCACCAATTGGGGGACTTTGGCTCTAGCCTTCTATCAAAAGTTTTTTCCACCGGAGAAAACTTAAACTTTGAGGAGCCAAATCACCGGATTCCGTCAACAAACTCTTGAGAGCTTATATGAGGCTTGGGAGAGGTACAAAGAGCTTCAAAGGCAATGCCCACATCATGGGCTAGATGAATGGTTTCTTGCAATAACATTCTATAATGGATGTTGTGCCGAGTCCCGAAGGATTCTTGATTCCGCCAACAATGGGCGGTTTGATCAAATTGACACCGATCTTGCTCATTCCACGATCGAATCCATGGCAATCCATGATGCCCAATATGTCAATTCCCGAGTTGTGCCATCTAAAGGTAAAGAAGAATCCTCTAACAACTCTGTTTTGCTAGCTCAAATTGTTTTGCTCCAACAACAATTAGCGGAAAGGGATGCTAGAGATTCCATTCAACAAGTCAATGCCATGTCTTCAACGAGCCAAATCGTTGTGTGTGAAGGTTGTGGAGGTGCGGGTCACTATGCCGCTCATTGCCAAGCTCCCATTTAAGAGGTAAATGCCTTTCTAGCTTTAAGACATAATGCACAAAATGTTTATCCACCGGGTACATTCTCAAACACATATAACCCGAATTCAAAATTCCACCCAAATATGTCTTATTGAAGCAACAATGTGCTAAATCCTCAACCACAACAAAATGCCTATGTCCCTCAACAACAAAAATATATCCCTCCACCGGGATATCAAAATCAACAAAGGCCCCCGCAAAACAATTTCCAACAAACTCAACCTCCCCAACAAAATGCCCAACAAAATAACCAAGAGGGAGGTAAGCTTGAGGGCTTGATAGTCCGTATGCAAAACGAATTGTTGGCTCAAATCCAAAAGAATGAGCAAACTCAAAATGCCGCAATCAAAATGTTGGAGCAACAAATGGCTCAATTGGCCTCATCTAGCTCTTCAAGGAAATCGGGTAAACTACCCCCTCAAGGTGAGCAACCACATGCTACCCTTAATGCTATCTCCTTAAGAAGTGGTACGAAATATGATGGGCCATCCATGCCCAAAGATGATGAGGAGGTACTTGTTGAGTTGGAGGTCTCTCCGAATGATAAGGCAATTGAAGAAATTCCCAAGAAAGTGGATGACCCACTTGTTGTTGTTGAGAAAGTCAAGGAAGTGGAGGATGCTCCTCCAAAGAAAGATGTTGAAGCAAAGATTCCGGAAAAAGTCAAGGTGCCATTTCCTCATAGATTGGCAAAGCATCAAAAGAATTCCCAATTCGGTAAATTCATGGAAGTTGTGAAGAATCTACAGGTAACCGTTCCTTTTACCGAATTAATCACTCAAATTCCATCTTACACTAAGTTCATGAAAGACATTTTGACTAAGAAGAGGACTTTTGATGAGGTTGAAACGATAGCTCTCACCGCCGAGGTGAGTGCTCTTTTGCAAAACAAGTCCCCTCCTAAGTTAAAAGATCCCGGTAGCTTTTCTATTCCATGCACAATTGGCACCTACCAAATTGATAAAGCTTTATGCGATTTAGGTGCTAGTGTGAGTGTAATACCTTACTCTATTTGTGCTAAGCTTAATATGGGAGTCTTAAAATGCACTAGTGTCACATTGCAAATGGCGGACCGTTCTATAAAACGCCCTTTGGGAGTTTTGGATGATGTTCCCGTTAAGGTTGGTAAGTTTTTCATTCCGGTTGATTTTATTGTTCTTGACATGGCCGAAGATGCCCAAATCCCAATCATTTTGGGAAGACCATTTTTACACACCGCGGGTGCGTTGATTGATGTCAAGAACGGTAAAATTACATTGGAAGTGGGTGACGATAAGGTCACATATAATTTGAATAGTGCCATGAAGAGTCCTATGATAGAAGAGTCTTGTTATTCTATTGACATTTTGGATGTTGTTGACATTGTTATAGAAGACTCTACACCACGATCTTTGTCTAAAGATCCCTTGGAGGCACTCTTGCTTTTAGAATCATTTGCAGGTGATGATGAGATTGGAAATGAAGATATTGATGCTTTGGAGCAAGAATTGGATGGAGAGGAGCTATCATTGGAGGAAAGCTCGCACTTTATAGGCTTGGTTGCTACGCCCCAAGATGTTGAGGTACAAAAACCCGGGCTTAAGCCCCTTCCTTCCAATTTGAGGTATGCTTTTCTTGATAATGAGGGGATGTGTCCGGTAATCGTTAGTGCTAAATTAGATGAGAGTCAATTGGCTAAATTGCTTCATGTCTTAAGGTCTCACAAGAAAGCCATTGGTTATAAACTTGACGATTTAAAAGGCATAAGTCCCGAATTTTGCATGCACCGAATCAATCTTGAGGAAGATCATAAACCATGTGTCCAAGGTCAAAGACGACTAAATCCTAACATGCAAGAAGTGGTCAAAAAGGAAGTGCTTAAATTGTTAGATGCGGGAATTATCTATGCGATTTCCGATTCTAAATGGGTGAGTCCGGTCCAAGTGGTTCCTAAGAAAGGAGGAACCACCGTAGTAAAAAATGATAAAAATGAGTTAATTCCAACTAGAATTGTGACGGGTTGGAGAATGTGCATTGACTATAGGAGGCTAAATATAGCCACCAAGAAAGACCACTACCCATTACCCTTTATTGACCAAATGTTGGAAAGGTTGGCATGTCACAAATACTTTTGCTACCTAGATGGTTATTCCGGGTTCTTTCAAATACCCATTCACCCGGATGACCAAGAGAAGACCACGTTTACATGTCCCTATGGTACATTTGCCTACCGTAGAATGCCGTTTGGTCTTTGTAATGCCCCCGCCACTTTCCAACGTTGCATGATAAGCATCTTTTCCGACTACATTGAGTCTATCATGGAGGTGTTTATGGATGATTTTAGTGTATATGGTTCTTCTTTTGATGCTTGTTTGACTAACTTGTCCAAAGTTTTGAAGCGTTGTGAAGAAGTTGATTTGGTGTTGAATTGGGAAAAGTGCCACTTCATGGTAAATGAAGGAGTGGTGCTTGGTCATCTTGTTTCGGAAAGAGGAATTGAAGTGGACCGTGCTAAGGTCCAAGTTATTGAGCAACTACCCCCACCGGTAAATGTGAAGAGTGTAAGGAGTTTCTTGGGCCATGCGGGTTTCTACCGTCGTTTTATCAAAGATTTTTCTAAGATTGCCAAACCCCTTACGGAGCTTCTTTTAAAAGATGCTCCCTTTGTGTTTACTAATGATTGTCTTGAGTCTTTTAATAGGATCAAGAAGGCTTTGATTTCCGCACCTATCATCCAATCACCGGATTGGAACTTGCCATTCGAGCTCATGTGTGATGCAAGTGACTATGCGGTAGGTGCCGTGCTAGGACAAAGAAAGGACAAGGTTCTCCATGCTATCTACTACGCTAGCAAAACCTTAGATGCGGCTCAAATCAATTATGCCACGACGGAGAAAGAGCTACTTGCCATTGTCTATGCCTTAGACAAATTCCGCTCTTACTTGATTGGTTCCAAAGTCATTGTTCATACCGATCATGCCGCATTGAAGCATCTCCTAGCCAAACAAGAAGCTAAGCCAAGGTTGATAAGATGGATCTTGCTTTTTCAAGAATTTGATCTTGAGATTAAAGACAAGAAGGGGGCCGAAAATGTTGTTGCCGATCACTTATCCCGTTTGAGGTTCAAAGATGGAGGTATTGAGTTACCTATTGATGATTCCTTCGCCAATTATGTTCTAATGATGTTGGAAGCCAATACTCCTTGGTATGCCGACATAGCCAACTACCTAGTTGGAAGAGAATTGCCACCCAACCTTTCATATCAACAAAGGAAGAAGTTCTTACATGATGCCAAGTTCTTCCTATGGAATGATCCACATTTGTTCAAACATTGCTCCGATGGGCTATTCCGGAGATGTATCCCACAATGGGATGTGAAAGGGGTCCTAGAAGGATGCCATTCTTCTCCTTATGGTGGTCATCATGGACCATTCAAGACCGTTGCAAAGGTGTTGCAATCCGGCTTCTATTGGCCAACTATGTTCCAAGATGCCAAAGATTTCGTGATGGCTTGTGATGCTTGCCAAAGGACGGGTTCCATATCAAGAAGACACGAGATGCCTCTAAATGGAATCTTGGAAGTTGAGGTGTTCGATGTTTGGGGCATAGATTATCAAGGACCGTTTCCTTCCTCAAAAGGGAATCGGTATATTTTGGTTGCCGTTGATTATGTCTCTAAATGGGTAGAGGCAATTGCTACTCCTACCAATGATGCCCGCAATGTGATTAAATTTTTCTAGAAGATCATATTCCCGAGGTTCGGTGTTCCAAGAGCAATCATTAGTGATCGTGGTACTCACTTCGGTGAGAAACAACTTGATTCTTTGTTGGAAAAATATGGAGTTTATCATAGAAGAGGCTTGGCTTATCATCCACAAACTAGTGGCCAAGTAGAGGTTTCCAACCGTGAGATCAAATCCATACTTGAGAAAGTTGTTGCCAAATCACGAAAGGATTGGAGTATGAAGCTCGATGATACCTTATGGGCCTACCGTACCGCGTTTAAGACACCTATTGGTACCTCACCGTATAGGTTGGTCTATGGAAAGGCGTGTCATCTTCCCGTTGAGATGGAACAAAAGGCCTTTTGGGCAATTAAGGAGCTTAACATGGACCCGAAGTTGAGTGGAGAGAAGCGGTTGTTGCAACTCAATGAGCTCGATGAATTCCATTTGCAAGCTTATGAGAGCTCCCGTATCTACAAGGAGAAAACAAAGAGATGGCATGATAAGAAGATCTTGAACAAGGAATTTCAAATTGGCGATAAGGTCTTGCTTTTCAATTCCTGATACAAGCTATTTCCGGGAAAGTTACGATCACGGTGGTCCGGTCCATATACCGTCACAAATGTCAACAAGTTCGGTTCCGTTGAAGTGATAACCACCAAGGGCGAAAAATTCAAGGCAAACGGTCATCGTTTGAAGCTCTACCATGAGAATGTGATCGTCGGTGTGATAGAGGAAATGACTGTTCAACCTCTACCAAAGAAAGCTTAAACCGACTCAAGCTTTTTCGTCGTGCGGGACGTTAAACCAGCGCTTCTTGGGAGGCAACCCAAGCTTTTTATTGCTTTTGTTTATTTTCATTTTTAATTTTCTGCAATTTAATTGTTTTTCGTAGATTAGTAATAAAATACTCAACTTAACGATTTTTCTTTTGTGATTTCTAGGTGAAAATGAAGAAAGGAGAAAATGGAGTGCACTTGACACGCAACCCCATGCAAAAACCCCGTTCGGGGACGTGGTTTTCAAATAAACTAAGAAAACAATTCCACTTCGCAAGGGAAGAAGTCAACGCGGATAAGCAGTCAACCCCGATCGGGGTTGGTGGCCCCGATCAGTGTCGTGGTACCGTAGCTGTTTTTTGGTATTTGCGGGTATGTAAAAAAAAAGAGCAAGATTCTATCATAACAAAGCAAACCCGACGGTACTACTCCTCCCCTTTCTCCATCTTTTTCTTCATTCTTCTACCTCAAATCACAAGGAAACTTCATTTTCTTCATTGATTTGCAAGCTTTATTTATCCATTAACATCATCTTGGTAAGATCTCTTCTCTTTTCTCTTTAAATTCATCTATTACAATCAATTAATTGGATTATGCAAACCCTAAATCCGTTTGGGGGAATTCGATTTTGTACTTTATAGTGCTAGAAATTGGTTGTAGAATGATTATTACATGTTTGTAGTGTGAACTAGTTCACTAATTCATACTATTATGCCTATTAGGATGAATTTTGGTTTACCTTAAGATGAATTTTGTCTTAAAATTTCAGAAATATGGCACCACGAAAAGCTCCTTCACAAGGTGCTTCTAAGAGAAGGAGAGGTGAGGCGGAGCCTTCAAATGCAGCGGAGGATGTCCCAATGGAGGAAGTCCCACAATGGCATGACCCGGAATATCCCAATGTGATTTTCAATTAACTAGCTCAATACAACAATTGGTTTATTCTGAAAAGCAAAGGTATGGAACCAACGAAATTCATTAACCAAGCATCTTTAAACAATATTGGAATAGAGAAAAATGTTAAAGCCTTGTTTAAAAATCTTGGCATGAAATCTTGTTATACCATGAATTATAAGACCTTCCCCGAACTCACCCTTGAGTTCTTGAGCTCTTTTGAGTTTCATAGGTCTAGGAAACCCGGTTTCATTCTTTTTGTTACCTTTCGCTTATTCAATGATGACCATAAGATGGACTTAGCGGATTTCGCCGCTACCTTTGATTTGCCTCACAAGTTTCCAACCGAATCACCCGATGATTATAACCCCATTTTAACTTGGGATGCCATTTCTCACTTGCCTTTTCCGGGTTTTGATCATACACCACATCAATTTATTCATTATCCCGAAATAAGGATTTGGCAAAGGTTTATGGGATGGACCTTTTTTGGTAGAAATGAACCTCACTCGGTGAGGAAGATTGAGTTAGAAATCTTGGGTGCTTTCTTGAATGTTAATTGTGATGAGAAGTGGGGAATCAATATCCCCTACCACTTTGCGGTCCACTTGACCAAACAAACTAACACCAAGAATAGTTGCATTGTCTTAGGTGGTTTGGTCACTAAAATTGCTCACCATTTGTGTAGGTTCAACCAAGAGACTACCGGTTTGAGACCATTGCTTGAGTCTAGGTCTAAGGGAGTTGGTCTTGATTATGAGTATTTTCTTTCTTGTAATTGGTTTAGAGATTCTCATCCCAACATGATTTGGAAGATAGGTAGACAAGACTCCATTCGTCTACCCGAGGAAAAGAAAGAAATAAAGGCTTTGATTCATACTAGGCCTCGTCGTGGAAGTGACCCCTTTGTTAGACCGACCTACCATTTTCCCCTTAGAGGTGAGTCAACTACCACCGTTGAGAGACGTGTGGGAGGTCAATCCTCCCAAGCACGTCATTCCACCTCTAGCATTGAGTCACCATCTAGCATAGAAATGATGAACATGATGCGAGAAATGAACTTAGGTGTTAATCAAATTCGTGATGACCAACGACTTGCATTACATCCTATTTATGATCATTTTGCTAGGCAAGGAGTTATCCAACCCGAGGGGCCACACCCTTCATTTTATACTTATCCTCCGGGTGGATTTCCTCCTCCATCTCCTATTCCCCCCCCCCCCCCTCCTAACAATGATGCAGGTACATTTGCTCAATATGAGCCCGGCCCGGACTTTTGTGGTTCGGATTATGGGGTTGAGGCATTTCAAGGAGGCTATGGAGGCTATGGAGGCTATGGTGGATATGGAGGCTATGGTGGCTATGGTGGGATTAGTAGTTATGGTGAAGGTCTTGGTCGTGGCCAAGATATTGGTGAGTATGTCACTCCTCTTCAAGGGGATGACTCAAGTGGAAGTGGCCAACAAGGAGAATCAAGTGGTAGTGGAAAGCAGAAGAAGAAAGGGAGAAAGGGGTTCAATTTTTGGCCCTTTTCTTAGTTGATCAATGAAGAAATCCCACGAATTCATGCTAGCTTGGGGGGGCTAGCAAGTTGAGTAAGTTTTTAATTGCTTTGCATATTAGTTTAGATCTTGCAACCCATTAAACATAACCTCTAGTCCTTCCTGTTTTGTGCTTTGAGCCATTTTTATGGTTTGATTGGGTGATTTGGATAGTTGGCACATTGAGGACAATGTGATGTTTAGCTTGGGGGGGGGATTGCATTTGCATATAGTGTAGTTTGCATGTAGTGTAGGAAATTTGAAAATTTTTGAGAGAAATGTTTGCTTTGTGCTTGCTTGTTGCCTACTTTCCTCTTTGCTTATCCTAACAATAGCTTGTTGCTAATGATTTATTCTTTAATGATGGGATATTAGCTACATGGGGATGTCTTGACATAGTAGGTGGGAGATGGAGAATGAACCGAATAGGCTTGATCTTGACTTTTGGCAAGCTACAAAATTGGTAAGGTAGAACCTCCTTTAAGGCCATTTCATCTTTATTTGGTCTCACTTAGGTGAGTGTAGGTATCTCCTTATAATGTGTGTTACATCAAAACGCACAAGTATGGTCTTCATGTCATTTCTTGGTAAGCATGCATTCATTTGTTTTAGCATTTTGGAGCCATTCACATGATATTTTAGCCTTTTTGACCCCTTCACAAAATTTATCCTTAGCTACATCATTGAAATTGCCTACCCTTGTTGAGCTAGTAGCTTAGTTGGATAGTGTTTGGGTGCTCATTGGGATATATTTTGGGTTTTTGAAGTCATGTGAGCTTGGTCTTAATGCTAAAAAAAACAGAGAAAATAGAGAAATGAGAAAAAATTGAAAAATTGGAAAATGAAAAAAAAATGAAGAAAGAAAAAAATGAATGAATGAGAAAAAGCATGAAAGAAAAAGAAGTATGAATTGAAAAGAAAAGAAAAAGAAGAAGAAGAAAGGATATGAGAAATTCTCAAGCATTATTCGTCATATTTTGGAGAAATTTCTTATGGTTTGAATTGCAAAATTGGGTTAGAATTGGGATTGAGCATCCTTACATTTTGGTAGTTGCTAGCTTGACTTAGCTTCACATTACCATAATTCTTTTGTTTCCCCTTCTTACCCATGTTTATTTGCCTTCTTCCTACCCATTTGGCTTCTTTATCATGCTTACATGTGATTATCTTTGCTTGCTAGTTTTGACATGTTTACCATATTAGATTGCGGGCACATTGTTGTAAGTTGAGGATAGTTGAGTGTTCATTCACAAAAATTGTCCTTTCACATATAAAAGAGTTTGAGTGTCCCGTGAGAGTCCATAAGTCAAAAGATCATGCAAGAGCTTAAAGGTTCATTCAAAGTTTTCTATGCTACGCCGTCGTGTAAATCTCATCCATGTCTTGCTTTATTCCTTGCCCATGTTGTTTCGGGTTTTTAAATCGTTATGCTTAGCTTGTTTAGGATATAGCAATTGATGGGATTTGGTTTCTTGCTTGAGGACAAGCAAGGGTTTAGCTTGGGGGAGTATTATATGTTCATTTTATATATACTTTTACCCCTCATTTTAGCTCGGCGTCTATTGATTATCATACTTTAATTAGTATATTTTTGAGCTAATTTTGTGTTCTAGGTGTATTGTTGTGTTTGTTACGGTTTTGTAGGTATCTAAGCATTTAGAGGCTTTTTCCTATGATTTTGTACACCAAGTTCATTAAGCAAAACAAGGCCAAATATTGGACTAAGTGTGTGAAGATTTCTTGGGTTTTGCATGAAGATTAGTGGATTGAAGTAAGGAATTACAAATGAAGCCAAATGCAAAGTCAAGCCCAAAATGAAGGTCCATATCAAGGTTGCAAGCATTGTATGCCAAGAGAGCTTAGGATGCTAGGAATTTAGAACATTAACCGGGTGATTAATCGCACATTTAATCACCAACATTGGATACCTCAGCAATTAAGGGGAGAGTTAAGGCAAAATACCGGGGAACACACGGCCCCGATCGGGGCCGCCCAACCCCGATCGGGGTTGCATGCTCGTTGGTTCTTACGTTTTTCTCCTCCTCTCCTATAAATAGGAGAGGTATTCCTAGGTTTTGGGGATCCCATTTTACGTCCAAGTTTACTACATTAAGCCTCAAGCATTATAAGTTTTCTCTCATTAGTTTTCATTTCAAGTTTAAGTTGTTTAAGCATTCCTTAGTTAATCTTTCAACACTTTGTATTTCAAGAGATTCTGAAGCATTTGTTATTCAATCTTTTGGTTATTAGTTGGTTGTTCTTCCATACAAGTCCTCCTTTATAAGGTATTTCTTATTACAAGTTTACAATTTATATCATTGCTTTAGTTATCACATAGTTATCATAGTCAAGTATTTCATATTTATTTAGTTTTGCTCTTTTCATATGTTATATCACCTAATTAGTTTAATTCATATAACCATGTTCAACACTCCTTACAATTTAGTTTACATTTTACATCTTAGTATGAGTAGCTAAATTCTCTAGTCTAAAGGCTAGGGGAACCATGCAAAATCAAACATAAAATATGATTAAATAAAGTTCATAATAATATTGATCAATTGCTTCCATCACATGCTTGCTTTGTTATGCTTAATCTTTGATTATCGGTCGTAGTCGTAGATTAAAACTTGTTTATTCGTTCTAAAGTCGAGAGGCACGGAATTGAATTAGACTAAGCATGTGTGATAGGACGACCTAGTCATGGACGAGAGTTTTTCTAGGACCCGGTCTATGGTTGATACTAATGCCGTAAGGTGGGTATCTTTAAGCCTAAGTAATTGACAAGATTATTAGTATCAAGTTTATCATGTTCATATGTTTACCTTTACATGAGTGACCCGAACCCTTTAGACTATCTTTTATCATATTATTTACATTGCAATTTTCATTAATCATCAACCCAAACAAACCAAACCCAAATCGTAATCGACCTTGATAAAAATCCACCCATAGCAATTCACGACGTAATTCCCGTTTCCTTGTGTTCGACCCCTATTACTACATTAATTTGTGTCTAGGGAATTTATCTTTGCATAGGTACGCGATAAGCCTATCATTGGTCCCGTTCCACTGTTATTTCTTAGTTGCATTCATATTTGCTTGGGGACAAGCAAAGGTTTGGTTTGGGGAGATTTGATGCGTGTCTTTTATATAAGGTTTTTACCTCATTTTTACACGCATTTCTGTACTATTTATGTAGCATCTAGCTACAAATACCCCCGAATATTCTACTTTGGTTCGTTTTATATAATTTGCAGGAATTAACCAAAGAGGAGCTGAATCGAGCCTAATTTGTCCCAATTGCATGCATTCATGAAGAATAAGGATCCGGATCTTGGAATCTAACATTTTGGAGACGCGTGAGCTGGTTTCGGAAGGCGTTTCAAAGTCTAGCGTGCCTAAATAGCTCGATCGAGTGGTTTTCTACTCGATCGAATGCTTTATTTGATCAAGGTTGCTCGATCGAGCAGTTCAAGAAGCTAGTAGAGGAGACAAAACAAGAAGTGCTCGATCGAGTAGTTTATTTCTACTCGATCGAGAGGATTGGTGCATAGTTGCTCGATCGAGTGGTTTATTTCCACTCGATCGAGTAGTTTGTCCTGCTTTAGTTATTTTCCGCCTAATTATTTTATGGGCTGTTGTAATTAGTCCATAGATTAGGTTTAGGATGAATTTTTCGTATAAGACAGAGTAGAGGGACTACGTTACGGTTTCCTCTCTTCGTTCGTTCATTTTTTTTACTCCGTACCTTGCTACTGTTCATTGGATTTTGTTTTTCTTCATATACTTTTGCTACTCGGATTCAGATTGTATTGGGACTATTATTCTTCTTTAATCCTTTGATCCTTTTTATCGCTTTAATTCCTTCTCTCTTTGATTGTTATCATAATTGCTTTAATTCGATCTTTATTAGTTCTGTCATTATGTTTAGTTTCAATTATTTATTTGTTGTTATTGTTAATTCGATGATAATGAGTAGCTAATTTTCTTCTGCTAAAACTATAGGGGATCCATAATTATGAGGGAATATTAATCGATTTATTGGGTTAATGCTGGTATAATCTTTGTTGTTAAATGCTGCAAATAACTGTATCTGTCTAATTGAGTCGACGCGATTAGACATTTATATCTTAGTGACCCTTGACCTGGACCGAAAGGTTGGAAAAGGCGAGACTCGTAGCGAACAATAGGGTATTGTAGTTAGGGCGAAAGCTAAGCTATTTACGCTTTAGTGCGAATTGGGACCGAAAGGAGATATTCACTGCTCCTTAGATCGTATTTGCATTGACCTGAGACCTAGATTACTTGTCCGGATGATTATGGTGAACTGTCTATCTTAGCTGTTTTTCTCTCCTTGGTTAATCTTTATTCTCTTATTCTCTCTTCCTTATCCTCTTATTAGTTTAGATTATCACGATTAAACCCCCCCCCCCCCCCCCCAATTTGGTTACCTTGACGAACTTAGATTAAGCTGACAATTTCCTACCTCTCTGTGGATTCGACCCGACTTCCCTAGCTATATTAGTTAGAGCCAGTTGGTATTTTTGACAGGTACGTGATAAACGTGTCATAATCTTTCCTATTATGCTAGGACTTATGAGAAGTACTAGGCTATTCATCTTGACAATTGTTGCAAGCATCTACGAAACGCATACCTAGTGCATTGTATGTGGGTGGAGTACTTGACCAGTACAAGTTATATCATTCACCACAAATTCGTTCGTTATGCAATAATCGACAAAGAAGTTCTTTCAAGATAAAGAACCGAAACCGAGGTTGGGAACCTGGATGTGTACTTGATAAGGTTCATGCTATGAGAAGATAACATGAACGTAAAGGAAAATGCGATTATAAGAAGTTTGAACTCATGGACACATGGTATGTTAAACTTCTATTGCAATTAACAAGTGTTTACACACTTACGATATGCATCACAAGGTTGTAATATAGTATTGACCACCCGAGTGTGATGTCGACATTTGTCGTTTGAGTTATTATTATTAACTCACCTTATACTTTGTTATATCCAAACGGGTTGTAGAGACAATTGAACCCCGTTAAAGTGAACACGGATTAGCATTGTATTTGCCCATAGTTACTTACATGAGGTGACGTCTCGAAGTGACTAGAGTGTGATGCGATTGATGGCAAGTTCAAGTGCCATGGAGTCATATGAGAATGACTAGTCGATCACATAGGCAGATCACAGGAACATTTTGTCGGGCCTTATGACCGCTTATAGAGTTCTGGCAAATTTATATAGCCTGGTCGTGGCGAGAGCTACTATAGTATTCTAATGAGTCGATTCTTTTGACTAAAGACTATTCGCCTAAGATGGCACATTTTCAGATTAACTTTGATTTGTTTTACTACGATCTTCGTAAATGGGGTCAAATGGGCATATTTTGGGTTATAATGGCTGTGGCTAGTCGAAGGGAATGAGTGCGATAGGAATTGTCCACCCCTAGTCAGGGTTATAACAATATCTCAGGGCCACTCGAGGAGTAATGAACTGGAAATGCGTGGCCACGCTCGGAATGTATCCATGGTGGATTAATCCGGTCAATCAGTTATTCTCCAGATCGAGGAAACCACTCTCGATATGATCACTTGCAAGTACGATCTGAAAGACACCTTGTGGGAGATAGTAATAGGACAAGAGAATTGGTGACGCGCACTTGTCGAGGACAAGTGGGAGATTGTTGGAATATGTGTCCTCCGACAATAATGCGATCACAACTGATGATCATGATGATCACATGTTTAAGTCTCATTTTAAAGAATACAATTGGGAAGTAATATTTTACTGTCAACAGGTCCACACATATCGGTAATGATTGGCTTACTAGAGTTTGACATTACTGTCGTGAGACGGTGGTGACCAGTTGATCCCCTTAGGTCATACCTAAAGGGTAACACTCTTAATTGATCATTAAATTGATCATATGACGATACGGGTCAATTAAATTTCTTAAAAAAAATTGACGGTCGATTTTGGAAGTAAAATTTACGTATCTCATTATAATCTGATTAAATAATATACGGTCCAAGTAATCGAATTGTTTCATTACTTAGATGAAATTATTGTTTAAAGAAACAATTGAAATTGAATGAATTATTATAAATACAAGTTATTGTGATTTATAACTGGTAAAATATTTTGGTACAAGTAATTATGAATTACTAAGTCGGTTTTTGTATATGACGTATTTTTATTAATACGTTGATTTTTAATATGTTAAAAATACATAACAATTTTCTGTGACATATGACATGTGACATATGACAAATTGACAATTTGACAAAGATAAAATGGAGTCCATTTTATCCATGTATACCGAAATTAAGGGGAGGATTAGGCATATATTGTGTTGATTATGTTAGTGGTAAACATAATCATTTCCTACTAAACTAGCCATGCAAAACCTAGTGGTCATTGTGAAGACAAACTAGTGCATACATTGGTTCTTTCTCTTCCTCCTTACCCGGTTTTTCATAGGAGCAAAGCCAAGGGTTTTTGCCTTATAATTTATCATATGCACTACATTAAACATCAGTGCATTAGCTCATTTTTACATTCATTCATCTAAAAATAAGAATTTTAGAGAGATAAAAAGCTTTCTTTTTCTTCCTCCTCTCAACCGAAATATAGAGAGACAAAATAATATTTTTGGGTCAATTTTTATGCTAAATTAGTATTATTCTAGTAATAATAATATTAATATTATTATGATTGTTATTTTGGGTATAATACTTTTGGGAGGGATTCTCTTCTTGAATCCTAGTTCATCCATTAAGGAGAGCTCAAGAACAAGAGAGTAGGAGAACTCTCTTGTGCCCTTAAGATCCGAAAAAGCAATGTAAGATGATGATTTCTTCTTTAATTACATTTTGTTTGCATGCATAAGTTCACCATTTAATTTTATGACTAAATTAAAATCCTATATAATATGAATATGTTGAGTATAGAGATATAGATTTTTAACAGGAAGAAGAAAGGAAGCAGGAACTGCGGCAGCCTCAGGAAGAGGCGCAGCAGGTGCTGCGTCCCTTCGAAGAGGCGCAACAGTTGCTGCGTCCTTTCTCGACCTTTGTCTTCTGATAATCCGTAAAAAGGGTTTAAAATAAGGTTTTGTAAATCGGTTTTAAGTGTGTTTTCGACGTAAATCTTACAATAATGATTACAAAAATAAATAACAATAAATAAAAGAAGGATTGACACCCTCAGACTTACATGTTTGACGAAAAAAGATTGACTAAGTTAACGTTTAGTGATTGTTCGACTCTAATGTACGACGAAAGTGCCCTCTAAGAGGAAAACGAATAAGATTGATTAAGGTTGATTGATGTGGAGTTGGTCGAATTGGTCGGTCATGCAAAACGAGCCTGGTACTCAGAAAGATCCGAGCTTACGTGGTCGAAAGTTCAAGCACGTAGACGCCAAAAAGTAAGAACGTGGTCTAGAATGCAAAGGGAGAAGAGAAGGGCGGACACTCGCGTGAGAAATATGTGAGACCGAAGGTCTCTATTTATACTAATCACACGACGGAAATTAGGGTTTCGGAGAAACTTTGGAAGTGAAACTCGAAAAGATACGAAAAATACACAGAAAAGGACTGAGGAAGAGGCGCAACAAGCACTGCGTCGCTTGGAAGAGGTGCAGCACCTGCTGCGTCTTTTCCTCAGTGGTTTCCTCCTGCGGAAGAAAGATTTCCGCGTTTCTATTATGGAATAGCGGATTGATCTTATTTCCTTAATATTTTATATGATAATTTCGGGATATATTTTACCAAAGATTTAAAAAATTGGAAATATGGAATAGAAATATCCGGAACATTCCAGAACATTCTGACTCGGCATTTTAAACGGTTATTAGAAAATGAAGACGGTTTTTTACCCGGACTCCAAATGTACTCTAATTACTGTCAAAACGACCGTATCGGCGCATAGATGACGACTATGGGGTAGACACAAGTGTTTGAGCTATCACTTGACAATAAACTTACGAACTGTCATAAATCGTTCCGCGTACCAAACATGCGGCCCAATCATCACCGGGTGGTTTGCGGGAGGCGTAGAAATGAGGTATCTACAGAACCCCCACTTTGACTGAGGCTTGGACAAGGCAAAAGTCAAAGTATAGCCATCAGGTCAATCGAGGATTAAAACCTGACGACTATGGCGACGCGAGGCGGTTCAAGGGATCTGAACCAAGGACCTGTCGTCGGGAACATTTTAGAGTCTGTCGACTATCGGGGAGGGTCGTTTAAAGTCCATTAGACTACATAAGGAACCTCGCCATCCATAAGAAGAGACCATACCTGAGATTCCTTGAAACTCTTTACTCTGTTGTGCTCCAAGGGGAAACAAAACGCGATATTGGAAGAGGCAGCAGGACGTCGGTAGAAACTGCTGGGAGAAATCTGCTTGGGTCGGCTTTCAAACTAACTTCGGAAAAAGCTTGGGGTCGATGTTGATCTCCACGTATTGAGAGGGACGATTGTCTGTTTTGCACTATCTTTGGGGGAACATCATCGGGAACTGATCTCCACGTGTTGAGAGGGACGATTAGCTGTCCAGGACTCTCGTTGGGGGAACAGAATAGAGGTGTGTCGAAACACCTGTCAGAGAATAATCGCTCGTTGTGACAAGCAAGGTCTTGGTAAAATACCACGACAGTTCGCAGTTGGCTTGGAAATGCGGGCCCGGGCGAAGAATAAAGGTTAAATGGACCAAATATACTATATATGGTATCAAGGAAGAGGCGCACCAAAGATAGGCCCACAAATAACGAACTTATAACGTATCTTCGAAAATTAATTTGGAGGGAAACTGAGGAAGAGGCGCAGCAAGAGCTGCGTCTCTTGGAAGAGGCGCAGCACCTGCTGCGTCGTTTTCTGGGTGTGGCTTTTCTGAGTAAAAACTCGATAAAACACGGGTTTATTTTCATAATTTCGAAACACAAATCCGTAAATACTCTCTCAAATTCAAATCATTTCTCGCCAAAATTTGATCAAAAGCTTGCATTTGCCATGACTAATCGAGGTATGTGTATTATTTTTGCATTAATCTTCCGTATTTGATCAAATTGGATCGACAAATTAGGGTTTCCAACCCTAAAAATGTCGAAAATTTGGGGCTTTTCCCCCAAACGATTTTACCTTGCAAAATTGACTTGGTAAATGGCTAATTGGTAGTATAAGGATCAGAACCATGTATTTGTTTCGAATTTTCGTTGAGTTTTGAGCATTTGAGTGAAATTGTGACGGTCTCACAGCTGAACCGTATATTGCTTCGAAAATAGCCTTAGGATTTCCCATTTGTGATGAAACTTGGTATTTGGAATCCTTGTATGATGGGTAAACTTCCTACCATTTCGGAATTTTGATTTGTGACGGCTTTTTCAGGACACTTTTCTAGGGCATAATCGCCGTTGTAACAAAATGCTGTCAAAACTCCAACTCGAAACCATGACTAGGTTTCAACTTAGGCTTTAATTGACCGATATTACCACATGAGCATACGGGTTTGCGGGAAAACAGCCAAAGATGGCGGGAAAAGAGCGATTTCGGAGCTTTGAAACCTTGAAAATCCCCTAACTAAGGCTTGTCGTCACTTGACGCGGCCTGAACTCACTTTAATCTCGCAGGGGACGAGGCTTCTACGTCAGGGAGAGATACCATGGACGTGGATACCGCTCTTGACCCTTCTCGTTCATTCGAGGAGGCGTTAGAGCAGGCTTTTACTGCTGCGGTGGCAGCTGCTGAAGACGAGGTCGTCGAGGAGGAGGTCGTTGAGGAGGAGGAGGCCCCGAGGTGGGCCAATGTCGGACGAGGTGGTCGCCAGCTGAGGGGGGCACCAGAGTGGACTGAGAGCTGGGACAGCAGGCACCTCATCTGGGCTGCGGAGGGTCACCTGTCCTACCGGACAGTGAAGAACTTGGTAGTTTGAACTCATCACTCTTTCATTTATCTTCTTTCATTTCTCATTTTTTTATTCCTTTTTCTCTTTCATTCGAGCTAAAGATAGCTCTTGCTTCAAATCAAAATAGGAAGCCGGGAATATCAGATCGTTCTTGGGTTACACGGCGATGATGGGGTTCTACGAGAGGTTGTCAGCAGAGGAGCGGGCCATCCTCGAGCGGGGAGCGTTTGGTGCCTTAGTACAGGCCTGGAGGGACATTATGAGGAGGAAGATTCGGGTTAGAGCTGATCAAAAGCGGGCTTGGGCCGAACATGGGCCGGGCTAATCTGCTAAAAAAGTGTCCGGCGGGCTATAATTTACAGCTCGTGCCCACTAAGCGGGCCAGTTTCCTCTGCCCGTACCCGCCCACTTCAAGCTAGCGGGCCGCCATCGAGCCTGCCTAAAGTCGAATACAAAAAAATAATGCTTTTATTAAAACACGAGTTCGGTAACGCTACACAAGGTACACATTCCGCAAAAACTTTAACCATTGTCTTTGAAAGATTACACTTAATAAAATACCAATCTTCAAAAGATAAGCCTACTAAATTTCGGAAAAAACAAAGTCTTACAGTTAATAAAATACCAATCTTCAAAAGATAAGCCTACTAAATTTCGGAAAAAACAAAGTCTGACAGTGTTCTTTTACAAACATCAAAAGTACAGTTCAGATGAAACGCTTTTGACGATCTTCTTCATTCATCAACAATAGTAGGGTCAACTTCCTCTTTCTCTTCTTCACCATCATTATCTTCTATAGCCAATGCACCACCATAGCCAAACAAAACAGAAGGGCCTTTAAAAAAAATGGTCAGATACAGTTTGTAAGCAAATATAGCTAAAACAGAGGAAACGTACGGATAAACATTTTACCTGGTGACATTTATCTGCCTCGTAACCAATCTTCATAACAAGCAAGTGCTTCAACGGCACCTGTCGACGGGACGTGAATGCTCTGCAGTTGGATGGCGTGAGTATCTTCGACTCACGTTTCTTTGTTTGCTTCTTCATTGCTTTCTTTTAGAACCGATCATAAGAATGACCTTTGTTTCCTTTTCATAGTGGGTGCCCAGGCCATGGGTGGACTACGCTGGCGCTCCTCCTTTTGTGGTTGAGGTCCTTCGACCTAGGAGTTCGAGCCGGTTGCTTTTGAGGACGTCAATGGGTACCGTGTGGTACTTGGGCGAGCGTTTGACTCGTAAGTGCTCTCGAGATGCCTTGACGATTCCCATCGATCCTCCTCGAACGATGTTCAGGGAGCCTTCCGATGCTGAGAGGGAGGCTGACTTGGCAGACGTCGGTGGCGACACCCTCCTTCTCCCTGGCGAGGACTACTCGGCGTTCCTCTACGGGAGTATGACGTACTGGCCAATCGTGGTAAGTGTTTTACTCTTCTTCTGATTATCTTGAAAACATGATGAATGATCATAGATTAATGGAAGCCATTTGACTTTTACAGGAGGTCGAGGTGGCGGGCATAGAGCCCCCAGAGTACCCCGAGACCCTCGAGTACACCGATGCGGCGGGGATGACGACGATCTCCGAGATGCGCAACTTTGGCGTGGCGGTGACAGATGCTGGCCTGGACGAGTGGCAACATCTGATTCGGAGGGTTAGTTTGTAATACTACGGTTTTATGAGTCTATAGGTACTCTATCGAGTGGGCATTACTCTGTCGAGTAAAGGTGTTTTTGTTTTAGAAACAGTATTCTGCCTGTAGGGTACTCGATCGAGTAGCTTGGATACTCGATCGAGTAAGTGGCACTCGATCGAGTACGTTAATTACTCGATCGAGTGGGTCGGTTAACGGGTATTATTTTTGACGGGTTTTGTTAATAACACGAATTAGTATATAATTCATATCGTCTTATTCCCTAAACACTTTTACAAACCTAATAAACATAAAAAGGATATTGAAACTACGTTGTTCGCTTCATCCGTATTATTGACAAATCCCGGAGCTTAAGAGGTCGCATTTCATCATTCTTTCCATCTTAGTGATCCATGCGTCAAGGGTAAGATCTACATACCAGATTTATAGAATTTAATTAACTTTGTTTAAACCCTAATTTAGGAGATTGGGGGTTTTTATGGTTAGTTGTGCTAGTAGTAATTATGTGATCGTGTGGTAGGAGGAGGATTCGTAGAGAAGAGGTTTTGATACAGCCGTTGAGATCGTCTGCTTGTGTTGCATTCCAGGTAGGGTTTCCTTACTCAGTATTAGTCACATAATGTGGTTTGTGTTGATTGTGATTGTTGTAAAGTATCATGTTCATATTGTGACGGTTGTTGGATTTGGTTGTTGTTGATTGCTGTGATTGTATCTGTCTGTGTTCTTCGGGGTGCGTCCCTGGCTGAGTGGAGTCACTTACGGGAGTGGCTTCACGCCCATTATTCGCCTTCTGTGGAACCCGCCACAGAAGGGATATGCAAATTCATGGATTTGGGTTTATAGCTCGACGGAGATGAGCGGGGCTTAGGTGGGAACGGCTGTGGTCCCCCACTGGCGGCGAGGAGTAACCTGTTGCGATGGGTACTCTGGCAGGGCTACACACTTTAGTGTTTAGTCAGTTTGAGGAGTTGGTGATGGAGTTCGGGTTGATGTGACGATTGAGCTGTGTTGGGTTCTGTCTTTTTGTGATTATATAATTGTGTGATTAGTACTGACCCCGTCTTTGTTTTGTAAAACTGTGGTGATCCATTCGGGGATGGTGAGCAGTTGTTGAGCAGGTTTGATATGGAGCTTATGGGATGAGTCATCACTCGCAGTTAGAAGAGTCTTCCGCTGTTGTCAAACATTGTTGTTTAGTTTTTAGACATTTGGTTTTTGGAGAACATGTATTATACTTTTATCAGTTTGGATTTGGATGGTAATCACTTTAAACTTTATACTATTTAAATGATGTTTCGTCATTGTCATTTGTTTATCATTGCCTCGGGAAACTGAGATGGTGACATTTCTATACCTGAGTGGTCCTGGTAAGGCACTTGGAGTATGGGGGTGTCAAAAAGTGGTATCAGAGAGACGATCCTGAAACCTGTAACCAATGAATCTAATGAACATAGGGAGTCAATTAAAATGAACCCGGGGTTAAAGTTGTAGGAGCTAATGCAAAGGCTTGTGAGACGTCCTAAAGTCGCGAACTCGCCCTGCAATTTTGAACCGGTCACATGGGGGGTATGTGTCAGGGTCGTGTGTGTTGTCTTTTGGTTTGTATGTGTGCATAACGGCATGTGTGGTGAATTGTTGGATGTTGGATGTGGAGAATTGGAAGTATGAATAAAAGTTGGAGTAGATGTGTTTACATGTTGAATTGAATGAAAAATATGTTGGATGTTTATAATGTGGCATTTTGATAACATGAATAGATCGTTTTGGTGATTATATAAGAGTTGCGTAGATTTGCATGCGTAGTCATGTTTATTTTGGTTAAAATTATAAAGATTGCATAGTATGTTGGGGAAAGTGAGATAATATACGGGTAGTTGTATACGAGCCTGCATGACTCGATCGATTGGGGCACACTCGATCGAGTAGGTGAGGTGCTCGATTGAGTGGGTCTGACTCGATCGAGTGGTTATTTTGATGTTTTTCTAGTCAGAACTGTATTTTTGGGTACTCGATCGAGTAGGGGTCACTCGATCGAGTGGCATATCAGCTCGGCCGAGTATGTGTGTGATCAGGAGGTCTGATTATGTTCTGGAGTCGAGGCACTCGATCGAGTAGGTTGGGCACTCGATCGAGTACCCTCAACTCGATTGAGTGGGTTCTGGTACTCGGTCGAGTGGGGTCTGTGCAGTTTATATACGTGTTTTGGGATATGGTATGCGCGTTTATATCTACCTTTTCTTATATAGTTTCAAGATGCCGCCTAAGAAAAACGCCTTGTACGCTAGAGCTGAGAGCATGACCACATATGACATAGTTAAGATGTTAGAGCACCAAGATGCTCTTACGGAAGCTTTAAAGAGAGTGGGGAAACATATGGAGGTTGATCAGTCTCTACATAGCGAGGTTCAACCCGAAAGAGTATAAGGGAACCGTAGAGACAATGCTTCTAGATAATTGGCACAAAGAGATGGAGAACATCCTAGATATGGTGCATTGTCCGGATGAGATGAGGGTAGAAAAAGCTGCGTTCTACTTGAGAGAAGCGGTAGGTGAGTGGTGGGACAAGGTAAAGGTGAATGCTAGGGACATGTATGCGAAGCAGGGGCTGCCTGCTATACCTTGGGAAGAGTTCCGAAGGGCCATGAGGAGACAGTTTGTACCTGAGCATGTGAGGAGTAAGCTGAGAGAGGAGTTCGATGGGTTTAAGATGACATCTGACATGTCGGTAGCCGAGTACTACCGACAGTTCAATGAGAAGTCTAGGTATGCTGAGGATATGGGATTGAGTGATGACAACCTAGCTCTGAGGTTTGAGAAGGGGTTGACCCCCAAGATAATGGAGAAGATACCCGTGGGAATCCTTACAGATGTTAAGGAAGCTTATGAGACGGCTGGGAGAGCTGAGAGGCTAGTAGAGATGACCCGAGAGAGGGGTGCTGAGAGAAGGAAGGTTGAGAGTGAGGGTGGTGGCAAATTCAATTACAAGAAGGGCAACCACACTCAGGCTAGAGCATTTTCATCTGGTTCGGGGTTTACTGCTGGGGCTTCCTTTGGGCGTGGCTGTGGGAGTGGTAGTGGTAGCTGGGGAATGACCTGTTTCGGCTGTGGCGGTGTAGGCCACAAGAGACATGAGTGTACCAGTGTGTTGCCGGAAGGTTTTCAGAGACCGGCTTAGGGGAGCTATTCTCACGATCCGGCACAGAGTTATGCGAGCAACAAACCAGCTGGGTCATGGAACAACCGGGGAGGTCAGAGCAATAACGGTGGAGGTAACCGCAATGGCGGTAATTCTTATCAGAAGCCAGCTACGAACACCAACAACAATCAAGAGTCGGGTGCTAAGCCGACGACCTCAGCCAGTACTGTCCAGGGAGGTATCAATTCCGTCATCGGGAACCGAAAAAGCAGAGCAAAAATCCGAAACAGAGACCGTCACATCAACACCATTAACCGTCGCATGCAAGACCCCTTTCTTAATCGTCACACTAGCGAAAAATTGAACAACTTCAACCAGATAGATTGGACCCGAAAATTGACTAATGTGACTCCAGCCTTGAAAATCAAGAAAATCAATGAAAAATTTAGGAGCCGGGACATTATCCAACCAAGATTTAGGATAATACCTTCCTCCATGGATGGAATAGTTCAAGACACGAGAAACAAGGACACTTTCATCATGTGTCAAACGAACTCGGTTTAACCCTTCCCTTGTTGCGCTTTTCGAAACATCCCGGAGTAGAGTTATTGTACCACCATTCCTTACAATAACCTCGGGTTCATCAATATCATTCCCCTCATCAACAACTACCTTATTCTTCCCCTTAAAAAGACGGCGTCTTTTTTCCTCAGACATCGTGTCGTCTCGACCGTGAAACAGGGGTGTGGACGATTGTGGGTGAGCTGAAGGAAAGGTAGGAGAATTAGGATTACGAGATGGTAGTGGTGATGGTGGGTTGTTAAAGTTGCGGTTTTGTTGATGTCGTGTTGATGATCGGGTTTTTGCATGGTGAGAATTCATGGTAATGTTGATGGTTGAGTGAAGAGGATGAAGGTAAGATTGTGTTGATTTTTTGAAAAGTGAAAAAGTAGGCAAGTGGGGTGTGGTAAGGTGTACACGGCAAAGAGGGGGTAATTATAAGGTCTAGGACTTAGGGTTAGGTGTATATGGAAAGTTTCAATTCAATTTATGGTAAATTTGAAATATGGTAAGTGATAAAATTTGGTTGAATAAGAGATAAATTTTAGGAATTGTATTAGATGTAGGAAATATGAGGCGTGTGACTTTGTAGAGCAATATAGGAGAATTTTTTGTATGATTTGGAAAGTAAAAGATACGGTGTATCTTGACTTTTTGATAAAAGATTAAGTTTGTATACCAACCAAATTCTAAATAACAAATAGAATTTACGATAAATATTTTCCTATAAACGAAATTATTCTGCAACGCAATATACGGACACAGTCATACAATCTTAACTTAAACTAGTCAGCCATTAGGAAATTAAACATATACAGAAGCTTAGGTACCACTGATTAAACCAATTTCCAACCGTAAAGTCTCAAATCGTTCTCTAGCTAACGATTTTGTCAAAATGTCTGCCCATTGTTTTTCAGTACTACAAAATTCAAGTTTTATATTCCCTTTCTCAACATGGTCTCGAATAAAATGGTGTCTTATTTCAATGTTTGGTACGTGAATGTTGTGCGGGGTTTTTAGAAATAATTATCGCACTAGTATTATCACATAAAATAGGAATACATCCTACGTCAACACCATAATCACGTAATTGTTGCTTAAGCCATAATAATTGAGTACAAACCAGTCCTGCAGCGATATATTCGGCTTTAGCAGTTCAGAGGGCAACCGAATTTTGCTTCTTCGAACCCCACGTAATAATACATGGTCCGACAAATGTGGCAACACCCGATGTACTTTTCCTGTCTAGAGAACATCCTGCGTAATCGGCATCAGAATAACCGACTAGCTCAAAGTTACACTCCATCGGATACCATAAATACAGCTTGGCCGTTCCAATTAAATATCGTAAAATTCGTTTTACGGCCGTCTTATGCGATTCTTTGGGAGATGATTGATATCTCGCACAAACGCATACGCTAAACATAATGTCAGGTCTACTTGCAGTCAAATATAACAATGACCCAATCATCCCACGGTAAGTTGTTTCATCAATCGGTTTACCGTCTTCAACTAATGTCAACTTCTTATCTGCAAGCATCGGAGTAGGCATAGCATGAGAATTTTCCATTCCAAACTTACAAATCAATTCCTTGATATATTTTTGTTGGTGGATTTTAATGCCTTCATTGGTTTGTTGTATTTGCAGACCTAGGAAGAATTTCGGTTCTCTCATCATACTCATTTCGAACTCGGAAGTCATCAATTCAGAGAAATACTTGCATAGGCTTCGGTTGGTCAATCCAAAGATAATGTCATCGACGTAGATTTGAACAACCAAAAGGTCAGAACCCTCGGATTTTAGAAATAGGGTTTTATCAACGGATCCTCTACCGAATCTACTGTCAAGTAGAAACTTAGATAATCTGTCGTACCATGCCCTAAGAGCTTGCTTCAATCCATATAGGGCTTTATCTAACTTGAAGACGTGATCTTCAAATTTGCTATTCTTAAATCCGGGGGGTTGTTCAACGAAGACTTCTTCCTATAGATACCCATTTAAAAATGCAGTCTTGACGTCCATTTGGAAGAGCTTCATTCCTTTATGTGCTGCAAATGCTATTAAAAGTCTAATAGCTTCAAGACGAGCGACAGATGCGAAGGTCTCGTTATAATGTTTTCCTTCTTGTTGATTATAACCTTGGACCACTAATCTTGCTTTGTTTCTGATAATGACTCCGACATCATCTAGTTTCTTCCTAAATACCCACTTTGTTCCAATGACAGATCGATCCTTTGGTCTAGGAACTAAGTGCCAAACCTTGTTTCGTTCGAATTGTTGTAGCTCTTCTTGCATTGCTACAATCTAATCTGATTCTGCAAGAGCTTCATTGATATTCGTGGGCTCGATCATGGATAGAAAAGAGTAGAAGGAGTAGAAGTTATTCAAGGATCGTCTTGTTTGAACACCCTTCTTAATATTCCCTAGAATAGTGTCCATGGGGTGTGAGCTCTTGCATTTCCATTTTGTTGAAGTACTTGGTTCTTCTTCGTTATTTGAGCTTGACCCACCTTCATTTGGATCGGAATTGGAAAAAGTTCCCCCTGAATCCAATCCGGGTGTTGTATTAGAGCCGTTTATAACTTCGGATTCTACACCTTGATTTGGATCCAATGTTATAGTAACATCACCTATAACATTAGTTTGGGAGTCCTTATTTTGAGTCAATGTTATAGTATCATCAACTATAACTTTGGTTTTCTCCTTTTTATCTTTTGAGGAACGATCAAGTTCATCACTTGTTCCTTCAATATCATTATCTTCCAATTCTAGTTCCGGGGGATCGTCTCTAGAAAGACGAAAGTCGGGTTCATCCAAGTCTTCTTCCACATCCTGTAAAGGCTTATCAAACACGTTATCTTCATCAAAAATAACGTGGATACTTTCTTCAATACAGAGAGTTCTCTTATTGAAGACTTTCTAAGCCTTGCTATGATCTGAGTATCCTATGAAAATCGCCTAATCACTCCTAGGGTCGAATTTACTTAACCGGTTTTTACCGTTATTGTGAACAAAACATTTACTCCCAAAGCAGGGAAGATTGGAGATATTAGGTTTTCGACCTCTAAGGAGTTCGTAGGGGGTTTTCTTAAGAATAGGTCGAATCATAGCACGATTATGGATATAGCAAAAAGTAGTAATGGCTTCAGCCCAAAAGTTACGAGGTAAACCACTACACAAAAGCATTGTACGAGCCATATCTTCCAAAGTTCTATTCATACGTTCAACGACACCGTTTTGTTGAGGAGTTCTTGGTGCAGAAAAGTTATGCCCTACACCATTAACTCTACAATATTCTATGAAAGCTTGATTGTCAAACTCGGTGCCATGGTCCGTACGAATAGATACAAGATTACTCTTATACTTATTTTGAAAAAGTTTTATAAGACAATCAAATTCATCAAACTTTTCTTCTTTTGAATGAAGAAAGATAGGCCATACATACCTTGAGTAATCATCTACAAGAACAAAGACGTACATGGATCCTCCTCTACTCCTTACCTTTATAGGCCCACATAAATCCATGTGTACTAATTCCAAGGCTTGGTTTGTGCTTACTACTCTTTTAGGTTTGAATGATGATCTTACTTGTTTGCACCTAGCACACGTGTCACACATCTTTTCTTGATCGAACTTGATCTTAGGTAATCCTTCAACCAAGTCCCACTTCTTGAGTTTGTTCAAGGTTAGTGAGCTAATGTGACCAAACCGTTTATGCCATAAACAGGGATCATCAAGTGTAACTTTCATGCAAGAGAAAGAGTTAGTAGGCACAACATTTAAATCTACCATATGACCATTCCTTTTCCTGTGGCCTTCAAGGATAACATTGCTAGTTCCTTCGATTATAATGCGACAACTATCAGTATGGAAGACAACTTTGTTACCTTTGTCGCATAGTTGAGATATGCTTAGCAAGTTATGTTTTAGACCGTCCACGAGATAGACATCACTGATCGCGTGAGACTTAGAAATTCCGATTTTGCCATCGCCGATTACTTTAACCTATTTATTGTCCCCGAACGTCACTTTTCCTCCATTGAAGGGCTTGAGTGAAAGAAAAAGATTCTTGTCTCCGGTCATGTGTCTTGAACATCCACTGTCAAGATACCATTGATTGTTTTCTTTCACTACTTCTTGCAAAAGGGATTAGATACAGTTTTTAGGTACCCAAGCTAAGTTTGGTCCCTTATGATTAGTTACTCTATATACTAAATCCTTTTGAACCCAAACTTGTCTAATAACCGTTTTTCTAACCCTTGGGTTATTTTGCTTGGGAAGAGTTTTAGGTTTAGGGTTTTCTCTCGGTCTTGGAATTTCTCTAGGTCTATCATGACTGTTTCCCTTGTAAACAAGTTTACTAGGTTTAGGTTGACAAGGGTTTTGTGAAGTGCTATGTTTCTTTGTGTAGTCAAAAGCCATGTCGTAGAACCAACGAAAGTTATTGGTCCTTTCTTCGTTAGGTTCATCTATGGGGGATTCATCATCCTCGACAGTTGTGTCAACAGTTCTAGCATGGTCGGCATTTTTCCGTATATCGTGAGCCTTTTTAACACAATTGTTTTGGATGTGACCCGTATGACCACAGTAATTGCAAATCAGATATTCAGGAAGATCATCATACTTCCTTTTTATGAAGTCAAAGTCCGAAGGTGTTGATTTGCATTTAGCGTGATCTCTACGGCTGTAGCTGTAACACCCCGTAATTTCGGACCGTTAATATATTGCGAAAGTAATTTATTAATCAAGTAAAATTTAATATTAATGTATTTGAAGTAATAATAAATTTAAAGAAATATAATTTTATTATATTTTGAAGTAAAGTATTTATTTTGATAGTTTCGAAATGTTTAAAAATAGTTTAAACCGTGTAAAAACTTTTTATTTCGAAATAAGGGCATATCGGGGGAAAAATGACAACTCTTTTGAAAATTGGGCAAACGATTTTGGAAATGGGTCGTATGAGTATTCAATTTTCTTGTAATCTCGTGTTTAAGAACTTTGGTCTTGTCGGAATTTGCATTTGACAAACGGTTCTAATTATTATCGAAACGAGCCAAAACCGACTCGTAAAATCCCGACTAAAACCCGCTCCCTTCCTTTCCTCCTTTCCTTTCCCGCGGCACCTCCTTCCCCCTTCCTTTCTTTCTGATTTTTCTGACCAACCACATCTCCTTCAACCTTCTAAAGCATTCCATCACCAAAAACACCATTTTTATACAAAATCCAAGCTATTTTCACCATAACTTTCTCGTTTCTTGACGGATTTTCACAAAATTTATATTTCCGGAATCCTCTCTTCGAGATCTACAACCTAGTATGTTTTAATTTCAGTTTTCATTAAGTTGTTTTAAGACGATTTTGGGCAAATTTCGGTTTTTTTGTACTTATAATTGTGTTTTTATTGTTTATTTAGGTGAAGATTTGGAGGACGAGTTTGGGGACTCGTATATTGTTGAAGATAGTGGCTAGTGTATATTAGGGTTTGGTATTCAAGGTGCTAATTGCTCATTTTCTAGCTTAAGGTAACATATTTCGAGTTACTCGACGAATAATCGTCACATTCTTTGCTTTTTGTATGTTTTTGTGATTTTGCTTGAGTAGTAAATTTTCACATGATGAAATGGGTTGCATGCATGTCTAATGCTTGTCTTTTGTTAGTTTAAGTTAACATATTAGTATGGGAACGATTAAGTAATGCTTAAAACGGAGTTAAAATGAACAAAAACGGAAAAATGGAGGTTTAGGGGTGGCGGCTAGCAGGCCCGTGCAGGCCCACGGCAGGCCCACGACTGGCCCACGACTGGCCCGGGTCAGCTCGTTGCTTGTTTCGCGGTTTTTCATGCAATATTTGTCATTTCGGGTTCAATAATGTTATAGTTAGTATAAGTTACATATGAGTACACTTTTGAATTGAATCATATTAGTAGTAAAAATTATGTTAATGGTAAAAATTATGTTTATATTGGTAGTTGCACATGTTAGGGTAGATTATAAAATGAAATTGTAATGATTAGGCTCAAAATGAATTTTATAGCGATAATTGTAATGTTTTGATGATTGTGCCGAAAAAATCGAGCCTTAGTCCCTTTGATCGATTCGATGTCGATTAATTGAGTGATTGGTCACCGCAATTTAACCCGCACTGTCGCCGCAGGTCAGGGTTGCGGGTAAAAATTCGGTTGGATGAAATTTTATATGAATTGGATAATCGGCCTTTTTCTTGTTTTAGGCCATTTATCAAGTTTTTAGTTCACATGTATAGTTGGTTGAATTTAATAGTTTCTTATATTGTAGAAACGGCCTTAGATTCCCTGAAGCCTTTAATATTGTTAATATTGCTAGAATTGGTATTGAATACTTCTTGCAGGTTGTTGTGTTTGTCATAGATAGGTCTTTATAGTCTCCGACGAGTATATGTTCACCGCTTAAATAGCCTTTGTGTTCCTGACTTGGTGGGTTTATATCCAAGTTGGGGCATGACCTCGTTACTTATTTTGATAGTAAGTGGTCAGCTTAAGTACTAGCCAACCCTTTGGTGGACTCCTTATGGTACTCACTTTGTTTTAGAAAAATTGTGGGTCTTGGGTGCGGTGGTGTGTATCCGCATGTCTAGGTCTCTTGTGATTTTAGGCTAGGGTTGTGTTGTGTCTTGGCCATGTTTTGATAGAACCTCTGAGCCAAGATACCGGTTCGATTACCTTCCCTACCTCGTTGTATAGACTCGAGTTACAGAGTGACTATTGACGGGACTAAGAACTTATGCCTGTCTTTGATATATTGCCCTTTCTTGTATGGTGATTTTATGAATTGTAATAGGTGAGATGTAAGCCGGTTACAATTGATAAAGTTTGGATTACTGTTTGTTATATGATTCACATGATAGTTTAGTGGTCAGTTTAGTGTTCACATGTTAGAATACTCGATAGTTAATTGATTTATCATGTTGTTTACATGTTACATTACATGTTACATTAAATATGACGTTTATGGGTGGGAGGACTCGGGTTACTCCCCACTTGAATTGTGGCTTTCGTGTTTGTATAAAATGCGATTGACAGGTTGATGATGCTTAGTTGGGGTTCACGGACGAGCTAGTGAGCAAAAGAACCTTGGACCTAGTTTGGCTATTTTTATAGTAAACCTTTAGACTTTTGGTTTTGTATATATTTTGAAGGGACATATGTCTCCCTCTTTTTCTTTGGGTTGTATCACTATAATTCCTTGTCTTTAGCATAGTTATGTAAATTAGTTTATTAGCTTTTGCAGGTTTTTGGCACTCTTAAGTTGGAGATGTTTGTGAATGGTTTAGGAAAATTTTAAAAATTACAGGTTTTGTCTAGTTGAACCAATTACAAACATATCCTGTCAGTTTTTCCGTAGATTTTACGTGTTTATTTAACGCTATTTTTAAGGGTGTCACAGTTGGTATCAGAGCTTGTTGCTCCCGACGCACGTTTGTGCACCCCACTTAAAATCACTTGACCTTTAAATAATGAACTTGAGAGATGGGTAGGATGGGTAGATTTAGGATTTTGTGTGGTAGTCTGTTTGTGATTGCTAATTGTTAGGTACTAATTAATTTTCTCTTTTGTAAGATGGCTCCGCCAAGAAGAGTTGATGATGCTATTTTACTAGTTCTTACTCAAATTCTCCAAAACCAACAAAATCAGCAGAATCAACAAGCTCCTCCTCCTCCTCCGCCTCCTGAGGGTACTCCAGGCACCTATACCTGGGTGGCTAATCAATTAACCCGAATCAACACTCCCACTTATGGTGGAGAGATTGATCCATTCTTTGCATACAGGGGTGGTTTCGGGAGTTGGAGAAAAGCTTTACGTTGTATGATGTCAAGAAGGAACATAAAGTGAAGTCGGCATCTCACTTCTTAGTACGAGAAGCGGATCGATGGTGGTCCATGATCGGGCCTACCGTTTCATCTGAACCGGGATTTGACTGGGAACGTTTCAAGGAATTAGTGGAGGCCCGATTCTATCCGCAAGAACTTAAGCAGCAGAAGTTGAAGGGATTCATGGAATTAAAGCAAGGAAGCCTTCCTGTTCAGACCTTCACTGATAAATTCAACGAGTTAGCTCACTATGCAACTAGATTGGTGAAGGATGACAACGAAAAAGCCTTCTTTTATCTTGAAAAGCTCTCTCCTAAAATCAAAAGCATGGTCCGTCGGGATTCCACCAGCTTTGTTTCAATTTACAATGATGCTTTATGGGCTGAGAATTCCCTGAAAGACATTGAAAATGAAGCTCGTGCAACCAGTTCTAATCTTGGCAAGAGGCCTTTATATCCATCTTCTAGGCCCTTTACTCCTTCACCTAGGTTCACCTCTTCTCCTCGACCCAAACAAGAGGAGATTTGTTTCTCTTGTGCAAGCTAACCGGGTGGTCAATCTTGACTTTTAATGACAATAAAGGTACTAAAGACCGAGTGTGCTATAACTGCAAGAAACCAGCACATCCTGGTAAATGCTTTGTTGATTCTATCATATGCTTTTCATGCAACAAACCGGGCCACAAGGCCAATGTTTGCCCGGAGAAGAAGGTGACAGCTCCTACTACTCCTGCCGCCCCAGTGAGGCCAGTGAGGCCGAAAGGCCGGATTTTTGTAATGAGCCGAGCAGAAGCTGAGGCACATCCTGATATCATTACTGGTACATTTTCTATTTTTGATGTTCCTTGTTTGGTACTATTTGATACGGGTGCCTCTTTATCTTTTATTTCAATAAAACTCTCCGATAAATTATCACTTGAATCCTCACATGAAGAAAGCACATCTATATCCTTACCCTCTGGGATGTCTTTTCCTGTTCTAAAATCTATCCGGAAGTCCCTATTTCTATTGCGGGATCTATATTTCCAACAAATCTTTTCCAATTTCCGCTTGAAGAATTTGATGTCATTTTGGGCATGGATTGGTTACATACTTATCATGCTCGATTTGAATGTCGAGATCAGAAAATAATTCTTACAAGCCCTTCAGGTCACCGTGTGTCTTATCAAATGGTTAAAAGACAAACCGGTACTAAATTAATTTCTGCTATGAAGTTTGTCAATGCGATGAAAAAGGGTCATCAAGCCTTTTTGTGTATGGTGACTCCTTCTGATTCTTCCTCTCTACCTCCTAAAGAGAACATTCCTGTAGTATGTGAATTTCCCGAAGTTTTTCCTGATGAGCTACCGGGAATTCCTTCTGAAAGGGAAGTTGAATTTACTATCGATCTTATTCCCGGTACCGCCCTATTGCTAAAGCTCCTTATAGGTCGGCACCGTCGAAATGAAAGAGTCAAGGCTCACCGGATGATTTGATTGTCAAAGGTTTTATCCGACCTAGCTCTTCACCTTGGGGTGCTCCTGTTCTCTTTGTAAAAAAGAAGGATGGATCTATGCGGTTATGCATAGATTATCGTGAACTCAACCGGGTTACTATCAAGAATAAATATCCTCTTCCTAGAATCGATGATCTTTTCGACCAACTCCAAGGTGCTTCTTCTTTTTCTAAAATTGATCTTCGTTCGGGCTATCATCAAATTCCAGTCCGAGAAGCTGATATTCCTAAAACCGCCTGCAGTACGAGATATGGTCATTTCGAGTTTACGGTGATGCCATTCAGTTTGACCAATGCTCCAGCAGTATTCATGGATCAGATGAACCGTACTTTCAGAGAACACCTTGACAAATGCGTTGTAGTGTTCATTGATGACATCCTGATCTATTCTAAATCGAAAAGAACATGCTAAACACCTTCGTGTTATTTTAGAGATTCTGCGCCGTGAAAAATGGTATGCTAAATTCTCTAAATGTGAATTCTGGTTACCTAAAGTGACTTTCCTTGGGCACGTCATTTCAAAAGAGGGCGTTATGGTAGATCCTGCCAAAATTGAAGCCGTTGTTGATTGGAAAAGTCCGACCAATGTTTCTGAAATACGTAGTTTCCTTGGCTTGGCGGGTTACTATCGGCGATTTGTGAAGGATTTTTCAAAGATTGCTAGGCCGATGACTCAGTTGCTGAAGAAAGAGTCTAAATTTGTGTGGTCTGAAGAGTGTGAAAATGCCTTCCAGGAATTGAAAAAGAGGTTGACTACCGCTCCGGTGTTGACCTTACCTGAACAAGGAGTGGACTTTGTTGTTTACTGTGATGCTTCTAAGCATGGTATAGGTTGTGTCTTGATGCAAAAAGGGAAAGTCATTGCGTATGCCTCTCGACAGCTTAGAGTTCATGAAGTTAACTACCCGACTCATGATCTTAAATTAGCTGCGGTGGTGCATGCTTTAAAGATTTGGAGACACTACCTCATTGGAGTCCATTGCAACATCTACACCGACCACAAAAGCCTGAAATATCTCTTTACCCAAAAAGAGCTGAACATGAGACAAAGAAGATGGTTGGAATTGGTGAATGACTATGATGCCAATCTAATTTATCACGAAGGAAAAGCTAATGTGGTGGCTGATGCTCTTAGCAGAAAATCCTGTCATTCTTTGAATTCTTTTCAGGAATTACCTCCTGAACTTGCTTTAGAACTTCAAAAATTAGGAGTAAGCCTTGTAAAAATGGGCTCTCATCATCTTGATGCCATGTCAGCCGAACCTGACTTCTACCGTGAGATCCGTGCTTGCCTTCCTGATGATCCTACTTTCAAATCCATTCGAGTTAAAATTCAACTTGGGCAAGCTAAGGATTGTAAGATTGATTATGATGGGTATCTTCGTTATCATGATAGAATCTATGTTCCGAGTGCAGCCGATTTGAGAAAAAGAATTCTTGATGAAGCACACCTCTCTCCTTAGTCCATTCATCCGGGAGGTACCAAAATGTACAAAGATTTGAGATTGCAATTCTGGTGGCCTAGGATGAAGATTGAAGTTATGGAGTATGTCAGTAAATGCCTCACCTGTCAGAAAGTAAAGATAGAGCATCAAAAGCCCGGGGGTTTGCTTCGACCCTTGGATGTTCCTCTTTGGAAATGGGAGTCTATTTCCATGGATTTTGTGATGGCTTTACCCAGGACTTCCACTGGGAAGAATGTTGTTTGGGTGGTTGTGGACCGATTGACTAAGTGTGCTCGGTTTATTCCCATTAGAGAGACCTGGGGTTTAGAAGTTCTAGCTGGTGCCTATGTGAATGAAGTAGTACGCTATCATGGGGTTCCTAAAGATATAGTTTCAGATCGAGACCTTCGATTTTGTTCTCGTTTCTGGACTGCATTACAGAGAGCCTTGGGTAGTAAACTATTGATGAGCACTGCTTTTCACGCCGCCACTGATGGTCAAACTGAGAGAACAATTCAAACTTTAGAGGATCTTCTTCGTGCCTGTGCTTTAGATTTCCAAACTTCTTGGGAGAAATGTTTACCTCTGGTTGAATTCTCTTACAACAACAGCTATCAAGCCTCCTTTAAAATGGCACCATATGAAACTCAGACGGTAGAAAATTCCGTACTCCATCATTGGGATCAAACCCAAAATGTTCCAATGTTAGGACCTGATTTGGTGACCGAGTCCGTTGAACAAGTTAAAATCATTCGGGAGCGGATGAAAGCCGCTCAGGACCGTCAAAAATCATATGCTGATGTCCGTCGTCGACCACTTTCCTTTGAGGTTGATGATCAAGTATTCCTTAAAGTGTCACCTATGAAAGGGGTGAAACGGTTTGGCGTTAAAGGGAAGCTGAGCCCTAAATATATTGGACCTTTTCAGGTGATTGAAAAGATTGGTCCTGCTGCTTACCGTTTAGAATTGCCCCCAAATCTGAGCAAGGTTCACAATGTCTTCCATGTTTCTCAATTGAGGAAGTACATTAGTGACCCTAGCCATATCATCCAAGAAGAGATTCTTGAATTGGAGCCTAACTTGGCGGTTGAAGAAAGGCCAATTCGGATTCTTGAAAAAGCCAACAAGCAACTTAGGAGCAAAGTTGTACCTCTAGTCCGTGTTCTTTGGCGTTGTGGAAATGTCGAAGAAGAGACTTGGGAGACTGAAGCTTCTATGTTAGCTAAATATCCTTAATTATTCTCGTAAGGTATTCCTTTTCTTACTCTTTTTCCGAGTTACTAAGCCGTGTTTAATCATAATTAGTAAAGATATTATTCTTATTATAGAATTTTAAACTAAAATTTTGAAAATGCTTTTATGATTTTTAATGGTTTTAACATTAATGAGTGTTAAATCTCGTTGTTGGAGACGTCCCAATAATGGATTTTCTCATTTATTGGTGTAGAAATATTGTTATATCTTGATATGAATGTGGATGTTCTTGTCTGATCAACAAGAGTATCACCGTTTCATTGAAAAGATACCTATATTTTTCTTATGACTATATTATTAAGATGTTGTATACTATAATTTCTCCTTCTAAGTTTCGAGGACGAAACTTTTTAAAAGGAGGGGTGATTGTAACACCCCGTAATTTCGGACCGTTAATATATTGCGGAAGTAATTTATTAATCAAGTAAAATTTAATATTAATGTATTTGAAGTAATAATAAATTTAAAGAAATATAATTTTATTATATTTTGAAGTAAAGTATTTATTTTGATAGTTTCGAAATGTTTAAAAATAGTTTAAACCGTGTAAAAACTTTCTATTTCGAAATAAGGGCATATCGGGGGAAAAATGACAACTCTTTTGAAAATTGGGCAAACGATTTTGGAAATGGGTCGTATGAGTATTCAATTTTCTTGTAATCTCGTGTTTAAGAACTTTGGTCTTGTCGGAATTTGCATTTGACAAACGGTTCTAATTATTATCGAAACGAGCCAAAACCGACTCGTAAAATCCCGACTAAAACCCGCTCCCTTCCTTTCCTCCTTTCCTTTCCCGCGGCACCTCCTTTCCCCTTCCTTTCTTTCTGATTTTTCTGACCAACCACATCTCCTTCAACCTTCTAAAGCATTCCATCACCAAAAACACCATTTTTATACAAAATCCAAGCTATTTTCACCATAACTTTCTCGTTTCTTGACGGATTTTCACAAAATTTATATTTCCGGAATCCTCTCTTCGAGATCTACAACTTAGTATGTTTTAATTTCAGTTTTCATTAAGTTGTTTTAAGACGATTTTGGGCAAATTTCGGTTTTTTGTACTTATAATTGTGTTTTTATTGTTTATTTAGGTGAAGATTTGGAGGACGAGTTTGGGGACTCGTATATTGTTGAAGATAGTGGCTAGTGTATATTAGGGTTTGGTATTCAAGGTGCTAATTGCTCATTTTCTAGCTTAAGGTAACATATTTCGAGTTACTCGACGAATAATCGTCACATTCTTTGCTTTTTGTATGTTTTTGTGATTTTGCTTGAGTAGTAAATTTTCACATGATGAAATGGGTTGCATGCATGTCTAATGCTTGTCTTTTGTTAGTTTAAGTTAACATATTAGTATGGGAACGATTAAGTAATGCTTAAAACGGAGTTAAAATGAACAAAAACGGAAAAATGGAGGTTTAGGGGTGGCGGGCAAGAGCCCGGCCGTTCGTGCGAGCCCACGGCTGGCCGGGTCACCCGTTGCTTGTTTTGCGGTTTTTCATGCAATATTTGTCATTTCGGGTTCATTAATGTTATAGTTAGTATAAGTTACATATGAGTACACTTTTGAATTGAATCATATTAGTAGTAAAAATTATGTTAATGGTAAAAATTATGTTTATATTGGTAGTTGCACATGTTAGGGTAGATTATAAAATGAAATTGTAATGATTAGGCTCAAAATGAATTTTATAGTGATAATTGTAATGTTTTGATGATTGTGCCGAAAACTGAGCCTTAGTCCCTTTGACTGATTCGATGTCAGTTAATTGAGTGATTGGTCAGCCGCAATTTAACCCGTACCTGTCGTAGGGCTGGGGTTGCGGGTAAAAATTCGGTTGGATGAAATTTTATATGAATTGGATAATCGGCCTTTTTCTTGTTTTAGGCCATTTATCAAGTTTTTAGTTCACATGTATAGTTGGTTGAATTTAATAGTTTCTTATATTGTAGAAACGGCCTTAGATTTCCTGAAGCCTTTAATATTGTTAATATTGCTAGAATTGGTATTGAATACTTCTTGCAGGTTGTTGTGTTTGTCATAGATAGGTCTTTATAGTCTCTGACGAGTATATGTTCACTGCTTAATAGCCTTTGTGTTCCTGACTTGGTGGGTTTATATCCAAGTTGGGGCATGACCTCGTTACTTATTTTGATAGTAAGTGGTCAGCTTAAGTACTAGCCAACCCTTTGGTGGACTCCTTAGGGTACTCACTTTGTTTTAGAAAAATTGTGGGTCTTGGGTGCGGTGGTGTGTATCCGCATGTCTAGGTCTCCATGATTTTAGGCTAGGGTTGTGTTGTGTCTTGGCCATGTTTTGATAGAACCTCTGAGCCAAGATACCGGTTCGATTACCTTCCCTACCTCGTTGTATAGACTCGAGTTACAGAGTGACTATTGACGGGACTAAGAACTTATGCCTGTCTTTGATATATTGCCCTTTCTTGTATGGTGATTTTATGAATTGTAATAGGTGAGATGTAAGCCGGTTACAATTGATAAAGTTTGGATTACTGTTTGTTATATGATTCACATGATAGTTTAGTGGTCAGTTTAGTGTTCACATGTTAGAATACTCGATAGGTAATTGATTTATCATGTTGTTTACATGTTACATTACATGTTACATTAAATATGACGTTTCGTGGCTGGGAGGACTCGAAGTTACTCCCCACTGAATTGTGGCTTTCGTGTTTGTATAAAATGCGATTGACAGGTTGATGATGCTTAGTTGGGGTTCACGGACGAGCTAGTGAGCAAAAGAACCTTGGACCTAGTTTGGCTATTTTTATAGTAAACCTTTAGACTTTTGGTTTTGTATATATTCTGAAGGGACATATGTCTCCCTCTTTTTCTTTGGGTTGTATCACTATAATTCCTTGTCTTTAGCATAGTTATGTAAATTAGTTTATTAGCTTTTGCAGGTTTTTGGCACTCTTAAGTTGGAGATGTTTGTAAAATTACAGGTTTTGTCTAGTTGAACCAATTATAAACATATCCTGTCAGTTTTTCCGTAGATTTTACGTGTTTATTTAACGCTATTTTTAAGGGTGTCACAGTAGCACTCATGTCCTAACCCCATCTTCATATTATTGTCAGACTGTTTGATTAGGAAGTTTAGGACTTTTGTGCTACCTTCCCACTTATCATGGACCTTCCTAGCATGTAAGAGTAGATCCTTTAGGGTTTTAATCTCTTCTTGACATTTCGTGTGATTTACATCATTATCCTTTTTAAAGTTATCACGAAAGTCTTGGAATCGTTTGTTAAGAATGAATACAACATTGGAATGTTGTTTGTTAACATTGATCATGTCGGTCTTAGATTCCTTTAATTGCTTTGTTAGGGAATCTATCTCTTTCTTTTGGTCTAAAATCACTGCTTCATTAGATGTGACCTTAGTTTCCAAAAGTTCTTTGGCTTTTCTAAGTTCTAAGGTTATAGCTTCATTAGCTATAACTTTGGCTTGAGGATGCTGGATATTAAGCTTTAGGTTTGAAGTTATAGCTTCATTAGCTATAACTTTGGACTCTAATTCCTTCTTTTCAGCCATAGTAGAATCTAATGTTGTTGTTTTCTCAACTATAACCTTAGATTTTAACTTCTTAGCTTTGGCTTTCAGAGTAGATTCTCTTCTGCAATATCAAGAATTTGTTCCTTCAGATCTTTTAACTCCAAGTCCTGTTCGTGACACTTATCAAGAAATTGCTCAAAGAATTCTGTTCCGGGTGTAATTCCAGAGCAGTTATTAGTTACCACCCGTGCTTGTAGAATGATGTCCTTGCTTGAATCCTCCTTTCGGTCTCCTGAAACGATAAACAAACTGAGGGCTCGGCTTTGGACCGAGCGAACTCACTCCGACGCTCAAGTCAGTAAACTTAAGAGATAAGTTGTTGTTGCTTGGCTAAATGTATATTGTAGAGAGATAAGGAAGATATTACCAGATGAATAGTGATTCTTAGGTTAAATTGTGGATCCTTTCCTCAATGAGGGTTGAGGAGTATTTATAGACTTTCACCTTTTGTCACGTAGTGGCCAAGTGGCTAGCAGGTGGAAAGACCGTTCTACCCTCGGCCGATGGACCTATGGCAGGCCGGCCGAGGGGTCTTGGATATGAGTACGCGGATATGTGCCCCGGCCGCAGTTGCCATGCCGAGACCAGTGACAGCCGATGGGCCGCATCGGCTAGGGCGTCTAAGTCGTTGACTTGTCAGTGGATATCTTTGACCTTGCTCAATATGTTGACTTGGTCACGGCCGTGCGAAATATGCCCCATCAATTTGCCCCAGCGTAGTCTATGCCGTGGTATGGGCTCCGATGTATGTTGAGCGATATTCTCGCGCAAGTAATTTGCAAAAAATTTTCTCGCATCGGCTTCTTCTCGCTCTCCGGCTTCTTCTACCTCGGCCTGGTTCTCGCTTTAGGCCGTACCATATCCCCCTCCACATGGATGTGTAAAGGGCATCCGATGTTGAAAAGAAAGTGACGCCGGCCGAGACCGGGGTTGAGAGTGCTTAGGTTGTTTTTGATTGCCCCGGCGTGCTACCTAGCTTGGTTGATCATGTGGCCGGCGGAGAACAGATACTTAGGAATTCGTTGAGGAAGATGAATAGGCAAGGAGATATGAATGGGCGTGTTGAAGACGTTTGGTCATCGTTGCATTGATTGACGTTCAATCATTACAACGATTGACATTCCGTGGTTGCATGTCCGACACGTGTCCGTTCGATTGGTGACGTTTCATGGGTCATGCCCGATTGGTCCTTCTTCATGGGCTTTTCCCTATAAATAGGGCAGTTAGTCCCTGAAATTGGCCACCAATTTCATTCTCTCCAAAATTTTCTTCTCTCTAAACTTTCAAGGGCTTCTTTTCTAATTTTCAGAGTTGTCACCTCGGCTAGTGCTTTTCTTCAAGGTAAACAAACAAAATTTCCAACTTTTAATTGTAAAGTTTATTTGTTGTGAACATGTCTTCTGCTGATGCCGGACCTAGTAACCGTGCGCCGGGGGGTTCCCCATCGCGTCCTGATGAGGAGGGGGTATTAGACGCCATCCCGCTAAGGTCCGGGGGTCCTAGGTCTCCTTCTCCCGAAGTTGATCCACAAATTTTGGAGGAATGGGAGGATGAGGATGTTGATGATGACGATGGTGATGATGAGAGGACTCCTTCTGATGGTGAGAGGCCGCATATCCTGGATCACGGCGAGGCCTGCATGACTGGCCTTGACCGTGCCTGGACCAATAAATTCGCCAGTTGCTCCGGTGGAACTCTCTTCGGGGGTCATTTCTCCTTCGGTGAGGGGTACAAAATTGTTATCCCCGAGGAGGGTCAGGCGGTCTGTTGCCCTCCCCGGTCATATCGGCGTATATATCGTGCACCCGAGTATGGGCTCCGGTTTCCTTTGAATGAATACGTCATGGCCATCATCAAAGCTATGAACGTCGCTGTGGCCCAACTGCATCCGTTGGCCATTAGGACGATAGTCGGCTTTGTGTGGCTCTGTCTCTTTAGGGGGGAGACCCTAACAGTTAACTTATTCCGCCGACTTCATCATCTTCGGCCGTCAATCTCCGGTAAAGTGGGGTGGTACAGCGTGCAGACGGAGCCAGGCTACGTCTCCGTGTCCAAACTTACTTCTTGCAAGGACTGGCAACGGCGATGGGTGTATGTCCAAGTGCCGGAGGACTACCCATTGCCTCGGTCTTTCCGAGCCTTGTTTACTTGCGGTGTGAGAACCGGGAGAGTATGAGAAATGTATCTCCGGGGTAAGGTTAAGATGGACGCTTGATGGTCCCTCTTCTCATGGGATGAGAAGCGGGCGTGCACTTGTTTGATGCTTTGAGAAGGGATGGCGCCCCGACTCGTTATTCTTCAGGATGAGCTGCTTTGCCGCGTCGGCCTCATACCGGCCCTCAACCAGGGTGAGTGGGGTCGGTGTGAGGCCCATCTTTGCCTGTTATGCTCTTGTTTTAGAGCTTTGTTTTACTTCTTTTATGTAACTCTTGTTTGATTTCTTGCAGACCGGTTTTGCCAGGATCTGTCTGAGAGGACCTTGAAGAGGTTAGGGCTTGACAAGGACGGGAAGGTCGTTCAGCGGCATCCTACGGCGGACGCGCGTGATCGTAGACTGGCTCCCAACGAACTCATGGACAAGCAGCTGAAGGCACTGGATCCGGCGGCGGCCCAAGTACGGGTTCTCGGAGGCGTGCCGAAGAGAACAAAGAAGGCAGCGTCCAGGTTGGCGACGGCGTCTGTGCCAACTCCCTCTTCGACCCCAGCGGTTCAGAAGGAGCATGTGGAGGTCGTCAATATCTCTGGGGAGGTGGTGACCGTTGCGAGGGGCCCTCCTCCTCCAAAGAAGAGAAAGGAGCCACCGTCTGCTTCCACCGTTGCCGGGGAGAAGAATGACTCAGCCGGCCCTCCATTCAAGAGGGTCCAGACTGGTACGGATCTAACTTGCGGTTCAGACTTAGCTGGTTCGTTGGACATTCCCGATGACAGACTCTCTGATGTGTCAATGCATGTTGACATGGATGCTCTGTGTAAATGTTTTGTAGATCCGCCATCGGCAGTCGCCGTTCTCACTGAGCGACAGCTACAGAAGCAGCCTGAGAAGGCGGGCGATAGAAGTGCCACCGCTGACTCCTTGCTTCCGAAGATTCCCCCCACCGAGCTTGTGGCAGAGCGTACGAAAATATGCAAGAGGCTGGCGAAGTGGACTCAACTAGCCGGCTCCCACATTATGGAGCAAGAAAAGGCCATGGCCCAAACTGGGCCATTGATCGAACGGCTTAAGCTTGATCTCTCCGCTGCAAAGGGGGAAGCCGGAAAGGCTAAGCCGGACCTCCTTGCTTCCCGAAATCGTGAGGAGGAAGCTGAGAAGCGGCTATTGGCCGAGAGGGCCAAAGTTGAGGCTGCTGATGCCGCCACCGCCAAGTTGATGGAGGAGCGGGACAGGTATAAAGGCGCTCATGACGCCGTGGTTGCCAAAAGGGAAGAGTGGAAGGATATGTTCCATGCCAAGTCGGAGGCGCACAGGGACACAAGGGCTATCCTTGCTCAAAAGGAGAAGGATATTGAGATGCTTCAAACTGAGCTTATCCCTAAAATGTGCGCCCAATTCCGGGACCAGGCCAAGGAGGCGACCAGGGAGGCAATCAAGAAGCTCTTCCCCGAAGGTTCCTTCCCGTGGGATAAATTTGACCAGCTTCTGGATGAGATGGCCGATGCTGCGGAAATAGCGGCTGCGGAGAAGGCGGAGGCGGCGAAGGCGGCTCAGATAGCTGAGGCCAAGGCGGCCTATGATGCAAAGGTGAAGGAGGCCCAAGAGGAGGCTGAGAGGCTAAAGGCACTTGAAAATGTCGAGCCTTCTCCTGAGCCGGCCACCGAAGATGCTGTTGCTACCGATGGAGGGCAGCAACAGGCATAGGGAGACGGGCGGTCGTCACCAGACTCACCCGGCATCTCGGATAGCTTTAGTTGTTCGGGGGCCAACTATTGAGCCTTTCCTCCCTGCCATCTTTTGGCGCTTCAAATGATATGCTTGTAATCTTTTGCCTTTCTTTTCCTTGTTTTGTTGTAAAACTCTTGGTAGGTTGTGTTTAGGCTTATCCCTATGGGGACGGCCGTCGTTTGTATTCTCCTTGTAATCATTTTCAATAAAGTTTGTCTTATTGGCCCTCGGCTTGGCCGGGGCTTTGATCACAATCCTTCACTCGTCTTCTTGCGTTATTAATTGAGTGCCTTTGTTTTTACCGTCGGCATGGCCGAGGCAGTTAGAATGCATATCTCAACTGTGTTTAACGTCTTTTTAAACATGTCGGCATGTTGGTCGCTTCCTCTTTCACTCTCGGTCTTGGCCGACGCGTCCGATTTGCGCTTCCCAACCGCCGTTGTGGACATGTTAGCGTATCGACCGTTGTGTCCCCGTCGCTCCCCGCTTTGGCCGGGGTAATCGAGGTTACGGCGCGACGTTCAGTATCAGATGTAGACATATTGATCGCTTCTTCTCCAGGCCTTCGGTTGACCGAGGCGGCTAGAATTGCGTCTCAACCGTATCTTGAGTATACGTTTCTTCTAGCGTATCGGTCGTTGTGTCCCCGTCGCTCTCGGCTTTGGCCGAGGTAATCGAGGTTACGGCACGATAGCGTTAGATATCTAGAGACATATTGATCGCTTCCTCTGCCGGGCCTTTGGTTGGCCGAGGCGGCTAGAATTGCGTCTCAACTGTACTGAGTATACGTTTCTTCTAGCGTATCGGTCGTTGTGTCCCCGTCGCTCTCGGCTTTGGCCGAGGTAATCGGGGTTACGGCTCGATAGCGTTCGTATCTGTAGACATATTGATCGCTTCCTCTGCCGGGCCTTTGGTTGGCCGAGGCGGCTAGATTTGCGTCTCAACTGTACTGAGTATATGTTTCTTCTAGCGTATCGGTCGTTGTGTCCCCGTCGCTCTCGGCTTTGGCCGAGGTAATCGGGTTACGGCTCGATAGCGTTTCTTTTTCTTGGGGTGACTGCCCGGTGGCAACCGTGGCGCCCACCTTGACATGACCACGGAGGGGATAAACACTTTGATGGAAAACTTGGATGATTCTTCATTAGATATAAACACGCGTTGGGGTGCCAACAATAGTTTTGGACACCTCCGCCGCTATACAAAGTATTTCCTTAGGTTATCAGTGTTCCAGTGGCTCATCAAGGGCACACCCTCCATGTCTGTCAGCCGGTATGTACCAGGCCTCATCTCTTCAACCACTTTGTAGGGACCCTCCCAGTTGGCCGTCAATTTACCATGAATATTTCCTTTGTTGGTGGCGGCCGACTTTCTTAGGACTAGATCTCCTACTTTTAAGTCCCTTTTGTGGACTCTTCGGTTGTAGGCCGCTAGTAATTTATCTACCTCGGCTTTGATGGCCTCATCTTTCTCGGCTGAGGAGTTCCTCATCCTTTGCTTGACAGGGCGAGCGGTGGGGAGTACGTTCAGCTTGTGAATAATTACCTCCCGGCTCACGCCTGGCATCTCGGCCGCTGAGTAGGCGAAGACGTCTTTGTTCTTCCTCAGCAGGTCTAGGAGAGCGGCCATGAACCCTGGTTCCAGGTTGACACCGATAGTTACAGTGCGCCCTGGGTCAATTTCCACCTCTTCAGTCTCGGCTCCTTCGACCATGCCGACGGAAATATCCATGCGTTCGCCCCCCTGTTGCAAGGATGGGCTCTTCCCCTTCTCTGACTCCTTCGCCACTTTGAAGGATTGCATGTTGCACCCTCTGGCAGATATTTGGACATTGACTACCTCATCCCTCTCGTTCTTTGAGACGAGCTTATGCGCTTCCCCCCGGTCCGAGACATACATTAATGTCAGGGCCCGGATGGACATCACTGCGTCGGCCTCACTCAGAGTGACTCGGCCTATGAGGACGTTGTAGGCAGACGAACCGTCAATGACCACGAACTCGTACATAACGTTCTTGGCCGCACTTCCTCGCCGAACATCACCGGCACTGATTGACCCTGGGGGTACCAGCCGCCCCGAAAAAGTCGTACAACGGGCTGGTGCAGGGGCTCAAGTCTTCAACCTTCAGACCGAGGGTGAGAAAGCATTCTCTGTACATAATGTTTGTGTAGGCGCCCGTGTCAATCAGGCACCTCTTCACCAAGTGGTTGGCTATGTCCAGGTGGACTATAAGTGCGTCGCTGTGAGGAGCGATGATTCCCTCGTAGTCCTTCTTCCCAATGGTCATATCGGGGATGTTGGAAGCGGGGGTTGCTGTGTTGGGCACAAAGTTGATGGCCTGATATAGTTCATTCAGGTGCCGTTTGTGCCCATGAGCGGACCCACCGTTCTCGTTGCCCCCGATGACAACATGGATTACTCCTATCCGTTCAAAGACGGATTTGCTATTCGACCCGCCGGCATCTGTTTTTTGGCCTCCGGCAACGTATTTGCCGAGGCTCCCCTTCCGGATCAGCTCTTCAATGGCATTTTTCAGATGTCGGCGGTCGTTAGTTAAGTTAGTTAAGTGGCCGGGTGTGGCCGTGGTACTCACAAAGATCGCTCGTGTCACCGTCCTCCTCGGCCTAGGGGCCTTTCCAACTTCGACCCTCGTTTTTGCTCGGGCGAAGACCTCGGCGGCGATATGACCAGGGGGTGTGATCATTGTACCGCTTTCGGAGTGTCTGATCCCCCGAACTCCCCGGCGTCCGCCGAGTTCTGTTTCCTGGCAGACTTGTCAGACCGTGACCTATTATTGTCACGGCGTCTTTCATCCGGGTTGTCCTCCCGGTGGCTCTTCTTCTCTGAGTGTTCGGCCTCGCTGGGGCCTACCCATGTCTTGTGATAGTCCTCCACCTTGATGGCTTGGTCGGCCATTATCCTAGCGGCATCTAAGCCCAGGCCTCCGTACTTGATGAGCTCATTTTTTAAGTCTCCCCTAGGGAGGCCTTTCATCAGCGCGAAGGCCGCCAGCTCGGGATTAATCTCCCGAATCTGCTGACCCTTACCGTCGAACCTCTTCACATAGCTTCGTAGAGACTCGCCCCCCTCCTGTTTGATAGTTAGGAGATCCGACGTCTCCACGGCCCTCCTCTTATTGCAAGAGTACTGGGCTAAAAAGGCGTCCCTTAGGTCGGCGTAACAGTATACCGAGCCGTCGGGAAGCCCCTTGTACCAACTTTGAGCCATCCCATGTAAAGTTGTTGGGAAGACTCGGCACCAAACTTCATCGGGTTGCTCCCACACTGACATGTACGACTCAAAGGCCTCGGCATGGTCGGTGGGGTCGCTATCCCCTTTGTATGTGAACGCCGGCAACTTTAGCTTGGTTGGCACGGCGGTTTCAAGGACATAGGCACCGAGGTCTGTCGACCACGTGTCGAATGACACGCGGCGATCAGCTCCTCGCATTCCTAGTCCGGCTCCTCTCCTCGTAGCGGGAAGGACTCCTTCTCCGACTCGGGCTTCTTCTCCGACTCGAGTCGGACTTCTTTCACTCCTCCGAGGCAGCCTCGTCGGTGCTGCGGCGACGCTGTCCTCCCGTGAGTACGGGGAGGACTCAGGTCTACCACGAACACTCTGGGCTCCTCCGGCGTCTTGGCAGGGTCAGCTTCTCCTAGTGCTCCGTTGAAGTTTCTCGGAGTCACATTTTGGGCCCTGGTCTCCTGGACGGGTTCCACCGCTCTTGTCGGCGTGACAGTGTGAGCCGGCGTACTACCAATTAGGTCCAGGAGTAGTTTCAGTTTTGCTGCGTCAACCACATGTCCCATGATGGTGATCTGGTCGGCGGGCAGCGGCGTATCTGGTATTATTCGCATCCCATACCCCGGTTGGATTATTTGGCCGACGGAGGGTTGCACAACTCCAGATTTGTGGACGGTATCATCTTGGCAGAATTCGGGTTCGTCAGTCACGAATACCTCTTGTTGTTTCGACATCTTCTTAGCTTTTTGGGTGGGTTTTTGTGTGTTTCTTTTTTTTTGTTTGGGAATGAATGTGACTAGCTTCTAGTATCTCTTCCCCACAGACGGCGCCAATTGTTCCGGGTGTAATTCCAGAGCAGTTATTAGTTACCACCCGTGCTTGTAGAATGATGTCCTTGCTTGAATCCTCCTTTCGGTCTCCTGAAACGATGAACAAACTTAGGGCTCGGCTTTGGACCGAGCGAACTCACTCCGACGCTCAAGTCAGTAAACTTAAGAGATAAGTTGTTGTTGCTTGGCTAAATGTATATTGTAGAGAGATAAGGAAGATATTACCAGATGAATAGTGATTCTTAGGTTAAATTGTGGATCCTTTCCTCAATGAGGGTTGAGGAGTATTTATAGACTTTCACCTTTTGTCACGTAGTGGCCAAGTGGCCAAGTGGCTAGCAGGTGGAAAGACCGTTCTACCCTCGGCCGATGGACCTATGGCAGGCCGGCCGAGGGGTCTTGGATATGAGTACGCGGATATGTGCCCCGACTGGCTGGTTGCCATGCCGAGACCAGTGTGACAGCCGATGGGTCTGATCGGCTAGGCTGTCTAAGTCGTTGACTTGCTGTGGATATCTTTGACCTTGCTAAATATGTTGACTTGGTCAGCGGTGCAGAATATGCCCCATCAAATTCAATTAAAGCACTTTTAGATAATTTCTTAACACGTTTTTTAAGCTCAAGATAACTTACCTCTTCATCGTCATCTTCGTCTGATTCTCCGAGAAAGTAATAGTTTGAGTGAGAGTTGGTGCTTTCATTGTCGATGTCGGAGATTAGGTCAAGACTAACACTACTGAGACAAAGGTTGGCTACTTCGTCGTCTTCAGATCCCTCGTCATCCTCCGTGTCAAGGTCTCCCCAGCACGAAGCCATCATTACTTATTTGAATTCTCTCTTTGTCTTTTCGCGTTTTGTCTTGTCCTTGATCTTCTCCCATGTTGGACAATCCTTGATCATGTGATCGGATTCTCCACACTTGAAACAACTTCTATTTGCGAAATATGACTTTGATTCAGTAACTTTCTTGTTGGACGACTTGTTGTTGTTGTTGTAAGATGATTTTGCTTGTTTGTTTAGAAAGATTCTATTTTTGAAACGGCGTGCAAACAAGACAGTTTCATCTTCTATGTCGGAGTCGACATCTTCCTTTTTTAAGGCCATACTCTTACTTCTTCTTGGTTCAACGTCATCTTTGTTAAGAGTAATTTCATGGGCCATGAGAGCACCAATGAGTTCTTGGTAGGAAAGGTTTTCAAGATCTCGTGATTCCTCCATTGTTGTGACTTTGGCACGCCACTTTTTAGTCAGGCTCCTAAGAACCTTTCTAGCAATGTCCTCAGTACTGAACTTCCTACCTAGGTTTTTAAGTTCGTTTATAATGCTTGAAAACCTTGCGGACATACTATCCAAGGATTCATTAGGCTCCATAATGAATAGCTCATATTTTTGCATTAACAAATCTATTCGGTGCTTCCTAACAATGGAAGTACCTTCATAAGCTAGTTCAAGCCCATCCCAGATCTCCTTGGCCATAGAACACGAAGAAAACCGATCGAACTCTGTAGAAGTCATGCCGTTTTGCAAAAGACTTATTGCTTTGGAGTTCTTTTCGGCCTTCTTGTAGTCCGCCTCGACATAGTCCTCTTCTTTCTTTTCATAGGTCATGCATTCAGTGGATGCAACTAAGATTTTGTGCGGTCCGTTTTGGATAATCCTCGAGCACTCCCAATCGTGACCTTTCACATAGTGAGTCATCATGTTTTTCCACAATCCATAATTCTTCCCATCAAAGACGGGACACTTGAGATATTTGGAATCCATTTATCACCTGATAGGCAGCGGAATATAAAACGATAAGATAAATGAAAACAAGATAGATCAGCCTCTTTGCGGTTAGGCAATCAAGAGCACGAGGCTCTGATACCAGGTTGAAGAGTCTATTGATCCGAAATACTCAAGAGGGGGGGGGGGGGAATTGAGGATTTAAAACTTTTGAAAGCTTTTTCGATTATGTGTATATAATTGATTATTTAAAGTTTATTGATTAAACTTTAACTAATCAACCAATGAGCAATTAAAACAAAGTAAACGAAAGAATGAAATAGAGGAGACACACGGTTTTTGAAGTGGTTCAGTTTCACAAATCGAAACCTACGTCCACTTTTCTCGATTAATACATTTAGGACCTTTCTACGGATTACAAATTTACTAACCCAACTCGTACAACTAACTCTAGCTGTAACTCAATGAGTACCGTTAAATAATCGAGTGACTAACTTACGCTAATAAGAAAGCGCTAATGAATCTTGCAAAGGTTCACGTTAATGAACAAGTAAGAAATCTATTGAGTACTATTATCTTATAACGATAACTTATCAAATGAATATACGAGTTTAAAACACACGACCTTTCAAAAATAACAAAACGGTTTTCTGCTTGAAATGCACGGTTTTGCTTTTAAAAATAAAATCAATTTTATGCTTAAGGTCTCTCATTTAAATGTTGCAAAGACAAAGTATTTATAGGAAGGAAAGAGCAAGGAACACTCGGTTTCAAGAAACCCTAATGACCGAAATAGGGGATATGTCAACAAATCATATCTTCTATTATTTCTTTCCTTAAAACCTAAAAGATAATAACAAATATTCTAAAAGATAGAATAGAACTTATTCAATTATTATCTTTACCATAAATTCTAAGATATGATAAGATTTTCCATAACAAGAATATCTTTTATCATAAACAAATATATTAAGATATACAATATATATAAAGATATTCCTTACAGAATAATGATACCGTCGTTTAGTACCAAAATTAAATTTATATTTCCAAACTAAAACTATAGCTAGTGATAGTAAGGGTCGAACCACAGAGAGACAAGGTTGATTTTGTTTGCTATTTTTCAGTCTATAAAGTAACGATAAATTGGGGGTTTTGAAATCGATTGATTAACTGGCTAATTGCTAAAATGAAAATTCTTAACAAGATAAAAAGAGGATCGGGAATTTCGGTTCACCATGGCAAATAACAGGTCAGTCAAGCAGCAGAGACCTCATGGTACGGTCTCAGGGAAAATAATCTAGTCTTTCGATCAAAGCTCAAATAACCTCATGGTCTAATAATTCCCTAGAATTTATCAAAGTTTTCACTCAAAAGAAATTCTAAATCTAGCGATAAATCAAATTACCAATCTTTCGACCTAGCAAAGAAATCCATCAAAAGATAACAAGACCAATACGGAAGAACTCATGCTACACAACTATCCTAATTTAATACCATGGCTCACCTTATTCCCAATCAAAATAATTACCTACGCATAATCATGACTACACTAATTGCGAAATTAATAAATAAGGACAAATTCAACATGATGGAATCTAACTAGAACAAAGAAGAGAAATTCAATTACTGAAATTAATTGATGAAACAAGAATTAAATTAACAAGCAAAAATAAGAAAAAGAAGAATTGCATAAAAGGCTTACTAATTGAATATCAAGAACAAAGCATTCCAATCAAAGGTTTTCATCTCAAGCTAGATCTGAAAACTAAGTTTTTTCCAGAATGAATAACATAACCTAAAAGTTGCTGCGTTCTAATGATAAAAAGATACTGAAAGTTAATTACAAGTTGGGCTTTTAAAAGTCTAACACGGAAAATTAAATGTCACTGAAATCGTCGATCGATCGTCAAGACGGTCGATCGATCAACATGCGAACAAAGAGCTTCGTCCCGAGCTCCGTGGTCGATCGACCAAAGTCTTAGTCGATCGACTGAAAATGCTGTGCAGTGGCTCCTTGTTGCTTCCGATCAACTCTTTACTCCTTGCACGCATTCCAAGGTGAGTGAATGAACTCTCCTTCCTCTTGGCTTCCTTGAACTCGCTTCCGGAGGACGAACTTGGCTTGATTTAGCCTACTTCCACGCATTCCTACAATAAATCATAGAAAATGCAAAGTAAACCGTTTCGGGAGAAATAGTAGCCTTAAGCTATCAATTATGCATGGAAATACGTGCCAAAACCGCAGATAAAGTGTATAGAATATGCACGTATCAAATCTCCCCAAACCAAACCTTGCTTGTCCCCAAGCAAGCACTATGACCCGTATAAAACTAAATGGAAAGGAGTACATTTCAGAGCTAACTACAAGTCAATGCCAAACCATTTAATGCCCAAAGTCAACTACTGCGAAGCTTAAATCAAGCGAACAAATTTATGCATATCATAGAATTAAGTCGGGCGTTCGACCTTGCAAGACTCACACAATCGGACTCTCCCGGCTCACTCTTCTCTCAAAGAAAGCAAATGGTAAGATAATATGTAAAAGAGAGGGAAGAGAAGTATAGTCTCTCACCTAGACTGCGACCGACAAAACATGTATGCTTGACTAGCATGAATAATGATTCTATTTACCGTACATACGCATAACCACCGTCAAGGACTATCACATGCCGAACTATTGCAAAATTTGGAAATGTGAGGCTAAGTGGGAAAGAAGGGGCAAAACAATTATGGGGAAGTGAAGGTAAGAGCCAAGCTAGTACCTAACGAACCATTAGAAACCGAATCCCGTTCTTCCAACCCAACAAAAAGACCATGCCTTTATTGACTAGGCAACACAAAAACCCAAACGAACGCCTCCAAATCAAGAGATAAGCATATGAGGCGTGTTTTTATTCCAGCCAAAACCTTATTATTCTCAAAACTCTTTTTTTTTTTTTCATTGTTGTTGCTTTCTTTTTTTTTTTCTTTCATTTTCATTTTTTTTCAAGACCTGAACTGGTGGTCGATCGACCAATGATGGCTGTCGATCGACCACCCTGCACACTTCAGAGCATTCTGCCCAGGTAAACAACTTCTCTTTTTTTTCATTTTTTTTTTTTGAATTTTTTCTTTCTTTCTGTTTTCAGGCTGAAGTAAATCCTTCACTTCTCAAAAATACCCGCTCCAACATTACAAGAGCGAACCAAAACAGCTTAAATCAACAAATTCCTCTACTACTTCCTAGCTTGACACAATGGTAGGCTAATTATGGGATGTAGTTGAGGGCAACTGGCAATTTTGGCTTATAGTGGAGTTAGTGGGGTAAAATGAGAAAGGGGAGGATACAAAAGTTCTCTAAACATGCAACACCGACCACAAACCAATGCGTATAGGCAATAAGAAATCAAAACTCATACACGTGCAAAACATGAAATGAAGGGAGTGACTATTCTCAATCCTAAATTAACCGGTCATAAATGTCACCAGTTATAGGCTCTATATCTCAGAAGGTATAAGTAGTTTGCCAAAAGTAATGAGTCAAGTCTAATTGCCCGAAATGGATTCCATAACGAAATTTGAGAGATCACTTTTAATTCTTGCTAAGCAGCTATGAAAAGGCAAGGAATGGCATATTTGACTAATAGAGCAGAATCATCATTAAAAACTCCAATCCGACTCAACTATATGCAAAAGTAAAAGTGATATTTTTGGTTTTTATGCATTTTTTTCTTTGTTTTTGTTTTTTTTTTTTTTGAATGGTGAAAATAAAAACGAATGCAAACAGAAATGCACTAAACATGTGACTGAAATGCAATAAAAAACAAATGCAGATGCAAAACAAAAGGCATATGCAAATACCCTCCCAAACCAAAACGCACAATGTCCCCATTGTGCTCAACAAAGAAATCACCAAGAAAAAAATGGGAGAATAAAAGCATAAAAGGTAAAAGGAAGCGAAAAGAAAAAGGAAAACAACTCACAAAATACGACCTCCCAAACCAAACCCAAAAACGGGAGGTCACCAAAGATCTAATCTCCACCCTCGTAAGAGGGGTCGCCGTCCTCGTCGGACCCCGACTCGCCTCTCCTCCTCCTCGGCCAGCCAGAGTAGCTCTCCGAAACGGAGGGAGTGGCTCTCCGGAAGTGGAGGGACCAAGAGTGGTGGTGGTAGGAGGGGTCTCTAGCACCGAGGGTAGCCACCCACAGGAGGAACAAAGTAAGAAGGGTGAGCCCGGTCACCCCGTGGAAGCATCCCCCCCCGAGCTAGCTCGTCGAGACCGCATAACAGGCGATGGCCGTGTCCAATCTGTGCTCGTTGAAGCTCCCGCACACAAATCACCCAAGACACGTGACATTGCCCTCTTGTCCATGACCGGAGGGACAACTAAGGGAGTAGGTGGTCGAAAAGTGGAGGTGCCGGCAAAAGGGAGCAAAGGAGGTAGGGGGTGCCTCGTGAAGAGGAGGCATGAGCCCTCCTCGAAGTGCTAGCGAAGGCGTGGCCGCCACCAAAGGAAGCTTGTAACTAGGCAAGGGCGGCTGACGCAGCCCCTCAACAAAGTGGTGAGGGGCAAAACAGAGGGTAGCCGGTGATGGGATGCGGTCACAGATGAAAGAGTCAATCTTCCACCGCATCTGTCTATCGACCCAATGGACGCCCCTCGCGTAAGGGAGGTCCATAAAACGCAGCTCTGGGTCAATGGGATCCTCCTGTCGAGGGAAAAGTAAAACAAGGCGGTTGGCGATACGTGTCACCAAACCGCCACAGGCAATGGTGGTCAGGGCGCCCTCACTTACGGTCTGAAAGTGAGCGGCGGTCAAGTAGGCAATGTTATAGATGCGGGCTCTCCGACGCTCAACGTTCAGATAACCCGCCAAAATCGAAAGCTCAATATTATTAACATTATTCGACTCCTTACGGCCAAAAATGGTATTACCCATTAGCCGTAGAAAATAACGAAGAGGGGGCAAGTGGACGGAAGTGCCCGTCCTCCTCGACCCGTAAGTGTCACCAATACAAGACCACATGGCCCGGTGAGTGTCAGAGGGGTCCGAGGTTCTACCCTCGAAGTACAGACCCAGAAAACCCGCAAAATCAGCAAGGGTCAGAGAGTAATTAACATTAAAAAGTCGAAAGGAAATGAAGGGGTTGGTCTCATCAGCCTCAAAGGCTTTGGAATCAAAAGCGTAAGAGGAAAAGAATTCGAGGGTCATGACATAATATGTGAACTCAGACATGTCCACAAGACCCGTCATACCCGTCCCATTTAGCAGGACACGATCCGACTCATAATGTGCCTAGTTTCTCCAAAGTGTCTTTGTGGAGAAACCGGGTAGCTGTGACCTTTACAGTCGAAACAAAGAAAGAGAATTTAGCGCGCTGAATAGGGTTTTCAAAGATAACCTGCGGATAGTCAGGTAGACTACCCGTAGTGGTTTCTATCATCAGAGGTGGTCCGCGTGGCCGCTTAGCAGGCCGTTGGCTCGACTGCCCTTCCTGCATTGGCTCCTTCCCTTTTGTCATTCTTGTTCCTGCAAAAGGATCAAATTAGCAACAATCAACCAACTTAATTTCCAATTTCTAGAAACCCGAATCAAAATCAGATGATCCGCGCAAATTAGGGTTTCGAAATTTTTGGGGAAAACAGAAATAACCATCTTCTAATTGCTAATTAGTGTCGAAAATTAAAGGGGAAAGCCTGGAATAAGCAATTAAAGTACATAAAAGACCAGGAATCACACCCTAAAATCGTTTTCCCCAAATCGATTTTTGTCATCTCAAGGGCACATTACTCGAAAGTTTCACATGGAACTTCAGCAAAACTCGAATAAATAGCATAAAGATAGGATTAGAAACATACCTTGATGATTTCTTTGAAGATTAAAACGAGAAAGGCAGAGAACGAGATGGATTTGCAGTTGAAAACGCGAAGAAGGGAGAGGAAATAGGGTTTGGCCTTTTTCTGATTTTGGGAAAATGAAAGAATAAGAGAATAAGGATGAAAACTTCCCTTATTAGCTGCCTCAAACCATGGACTGGTCGATCGACTATGTGACCCAAATCGATCGACCACTTCCCTATACACAGTAGCCTCTGTTCTCCTCGCTTCAGTCGATCGACTGAACATCCTAGTCGATCGACTATTTGAGCTGGCAATTGGAATTAAATTCGTCAAAATTCATTTTGCCATCAAAACTTCCCCGTCTTTCTCTCGCAAAAATCCAAAGAAACCACTTACGCACTTTGCATAAAATAAATTCCTGCAGAAATTATCAAAGGCGTACAATTTTCCCAAACCAAGAAATTGCAAATGCATGAAAATAAAGGAAACAAAACAAGCAAACTTAAAAAGCAAATTGAATGAAATAACAAAATAGAAATCCTAAATTACAAAAGAAATTACAACTGGGTTACCTCCCAGTTAGCGCTGGTTTAAGGGGTCCCGCACGACCCTTGTACCTCACTTCTCATCATCTGATAGCGGATCGAAGTACAAAACCTCGACCTTCCCAACATATGCATCTGATCCATGATAGTGCTTCACATATTGGCCATTTACCTTGAACCTTTCTCCAGCAGAGGTCTCCAATTCAACAGATCCTAACTTTGTGACAGCTGTGACCGTATAGGGGCCGGTCCACCTGGATTTCAGCTTACCAGGAAATAAACGGATACGAGCGTTAAAAAGGAGTACCTTATCGCCAATATGGAATTCGCGCTTGATGATTCTCTTGTCGTGCCAGCGCTTTGATTTCTCCTTGTAGATCCTTGCATTGTCATAGGCCAGCAGCCTAAATTCCTCTATCTCATTCAGCTGTGTCATGCGTTTCTCACGAGAGAGGTTAGGATCCAAATTCAAATCACAAATATCCCACCAAGACTTACACTCTAACTCAACAGGTAAATGACATGTCTTACCATAAATCAATCGGTACGGTGACATCCCGATTGGCGTTTTAAACGCAGTTCTATAAGCCCATAAGACATCATCCAACTTAAGACTCCAATCTTTCCGTGATTTAGAAACAACTTTAGCTAAGACTTCTTTCAACTCTCTGTTAGAAACCTCAACTTGACCACTAGTTTGGGGATGAGACCCCAGGCCAAACCCCTACGATGTTGGACACCGAATTTAGTCAATAAAGCACTAAGTTGTTTCTCTTTAAAATGCATTCCCCCATCGCTAATGACAACCCGAGGGACACCAAAACGAGGGAAAATAATCTTTTTAAACAATTTAATCACGGCTTTTGCATCGCAATGGGGAGTAGCGATAGCTTCCACCCACTTGGATACATAATCTACAGCTACGAGGATATATTTATTACCTTGACTGCTCGGAAAAGGTCCTTGATAATCATTGCCCCAGACATCGAAAATCTCGACCTCAAGAATGCCTACCTGTGGCATCTCATGTCTCTTGGAAATATTCCCCGATCTTTGACAAGCATCGCATTCAAAGAACAAAATCTGCGACAATCTGCATGCAAAGTTGGCCAATAGAAACCAGATTGAGTACCTTAGCTACGGTCCCCGGACGGACCGTGATGACCACCATAAGCGGAAGAGTGGCAAGCCTCTAGGATATCCTTCACCTCCCACTAAGGTACGCATCTCCGGATGAGACCGTCTGCGCATTCCTTGAAAACATAAGGATCATCCCAAAAATATTGTCTGGCATCATAAGCAAACCGCTTCTTCTGCTGCCATGAAAGCTCGGGTGGTATCCTACCTGTCACGACAAAGTTAGCAAAATCAGCAAACCACGGAGGTGGATAAGACCCTGAAGTAGTAATAGCTAACAGACTCTCATCAGGAAAGGAATCATTAATAGGCAAAGAATCCTCCCTTTCTCGTCACCGCAGGGCGAGATAAGTGGTCAACTACCACATTCTCTGCTCCTTTCTTATCTTTGATCTCCAAATCAAACTCCTTCAAAAGGAGTATCCACCTCAAAAGCCTCGGCTTCGCATCTTTCTTAATAAAGAGAGTCTTCAACGCTGCATGGTCAGTGTAAACAATAACCTTAGAACCTAACAAATAAGACCGAAATTTGTCTAAGGCAAAAACAACAAATTAAACTCTTTCTCAGTGGTAAAATAGTTGACTTGAGCCTCATCCAGAGTTCGGCTCGCATAATATATGGCATTCAAAGCTTTATTCTTTCGCTGTCCCAGGACTGCACCGATAACATAATCGCTGGCGTCACACATGATCTCAAATGGGAGGTCCCAATCAGGCGGCTGAATGATTGGCGCAGAAATTAGGGCCTCCTTTAACCTGTTAAAAGCGACATGGCACTCATCAAGAAATTCCAAGACAAAGATCCTTAAGAAGCAATTGTGTAAGTGGTTTAGCAATTTTTGAAAAATCCTTAATGAAACGCCGGTAGAAACCAGCGTGACCTAGGAAACTCCTCACTCCTTTAACATTCACGGGAGGAGGTAATTGCTCAATCACCGCACCTTTGCCTTGTCAACATGTATACCTTTATCGTAAATCGATGCCCTAACACAACTCCCTCATTGACCATAAACTGACACTTTTCCCAGTTTAAAACAAGATTAACATCTATACAACGCTGCATGACTTTATCAAGGTTAGCTAAACAACGATCAAAGTCATTGCCATAAACTGAGAAATCATCCATGAATACTTCCATAATATTCTCTATATAATCAGAAAAAATCCCCATCATGCACCTCTGAAAGGTAGCAGGGGCATTACACAATCCGAAAGGCATTCTACGATACGCAAAAACACCCTGTGGACAGGTAAAAGTAGTCTTACTTCGATCGTCCGGATGAATAGGGATCTGAAAGAACCTGAATATCCGCTCTAGAAAATGAAAAATTTGTTAGAAGCAAGTCTTTCAGTCATTTGGTCAACAAAAGGGAGGGGGAAATGGTCTTTCTTGGTGGCGGCATTTAACTGTCTATAATCAATGCACATCCGCCACCCTGTCACTACTCGAGTTGGTATTAATTCATTTTTATCATTTTTAACCACGGTAGTCCCTAATTTCTTCGGGACCACCTGAACTGGGCTAACCCACTTGGAGTTGCCAACTGTATAAATAATACCTGCATCAAGTAGTTTCATCACCTCACCATGACAACTTCCTCGCATCTTCGGGTTCAACTTGCGACCACCCTGTCTATAAGGCTTGTGGCCTTCTTCCAACTCTATCCTCAGTGCATACGGACATCAGGGCTGATGCCCTTAATGTCATCCAAAGAGTAACCCAAAGCCTTCCTGTTTTTCATAAGTACACACATCAAAGCAGACAACTGGTCATCGTTAAGCTTAGAGCTAACAATAGCTGGGTACTGCTCCGTATCATTTACAGCATAGACAGAATCAGCTTCAATGGTGTAGCAAGTGTTCACCAAGTTATCGTTGGCCAGGCTCAAAAGCATCTCATCTTCTTCTTCATTGAGCTCGTAGCTCTCCATTGAGGCAACCAAAGCGTCTGGCTCCTCAAAGATTCTCCATCAGTATTACCAAAGACACTTATCTAGATGGGTTAGATCAGCTAAGGCATCCTTGGCTAAGGATTCCCTCCAATTACAAGTAACAATCCTGTCAACAACATCAATAGAATAACACGTATCCTCATCAGCAGGTTCAGTTGCCTTGTGAGCAAGACTGAACTCAATGGTGTCATCCCCTACCTCTAAGGTGATGGTTCCGCGTTTGACATCTATCACAGCCCCAGCTGTATGTAAGAACGGTCTGCCTAAAATAATAGGTATATGACTATCCTCTGCAATGTCCAAAACAACGAAATCGACAGGAATAAAAAACTTACCCACTCGAACGGGTACATCCTCTAGAACACCTATAGGTATCTGAGTCGATCTATTTGCCATTTGAACGGTAATATCGGTCACCTTAAGTCTACCAATGTTTAACCTTTCGCAAACAGAATACGGCATGACACTAACACTGGCCCCTAAGTCACAAAGGGCCTTTCCAATTACGTGGTTACCTATAGTGCAAGGAATTGAAAAACTACCCGGGTCCTTTAATTTAGGTGGCACATTAACTTGTGAAAGAACATTACATTACTCCACAAACGCAACATTACCATCATCACGAAAATTTCTCTTACGATTCAAAATATCTTTCATAAATTTTGCGTAAGAGAGTACCTGGGTAATTAAATCAGTGAAAGGAACCGTTACCTCGAGATTCTGGACCATCTCCAGAAACTTACCAAACTTACGCTCCAGCTTGGTAGCCTTCAAACGCTCCGGATACGGATCGCAACACCGGCCGTAGGATCGCAACCTTCGCTTCCGTAGGTTTAAAACCCCGTCAAATCATCATGAGTGATGAATCATGCAAACTAGTTGACGGATTTGCATCCTGCTCTGGAGATCCAGTCGATCGACTGGTATGGGTGGTCGATCGACCATGTAAGCTGGGCGTGAACAGTTCCTGTCCAGAATAAACATCATCAGGTATCTCAGTCGATCGACTGGATGTGCTAGGTGTGAATAGTTTCTGACCAGAAACTATTTTGTCTGACAATTCAGTCGATCGACAGGGAGTGTTGGTCGATCGACCTAAATTACTGGCATTCAGACTCGTTTTTGCATCAAAATTCAAACGAGCTTCTTCATCATTTCCCGAGTCTTCCTTTGGCTTATCGGGACTTTCATAAGAAAGGCCGCTTCTGAGATTGATGGCATTTAACGTTTCAATCGGTCCTTCGCATTTGCTTGAAGAATTAGCGGCTTGCTTAGCCTCTATATTCTCCAATTGCTTCACAAAATTCCTTGAAGACTCAACCCCGGCTGCTTCCATATTTGCCACTTGAACCAAAAGGAGTTGGACCATCTCTCTTAACTTCTCGATCTCATCTGAGTTTTGAATAGGGACTTCGACTTTCCCCTTGGAAGCTTCAGAAGTCTCGAGTTTCTCGAGACGGGTAGAAATGGAAGTTATAAGTGTCACAACAGCAGTCATTTCTTCACTTTGCTTTCGTGACTTACCACGTGAACATCCAAACTCAGCTTTATGGACTGCCATCTCCTCAATGGTGTTCCAACCTTTACTTTGACCGGTATTATTTTGGAACCTACCATTAGCTGCTGCATCCAAAATGACCTTGTAATCATCATATAAAGCATTGTAAAATAGGTTGCAAAGATACCATTGCTGGAAACCATGATGAGGGACAGCTCGGACCAAACTTTTGAAACGTCCCCATGCTTCACAAAAATCTTCGTCGGCTCCTTGCTGAAAACTCGTGATTTTACTCTTCAAGGCATCAGTCTTCGAAAGCGGGAAGTACTTCTTGTAGAAGGCTAGGGCTAAAGATGTCCAATCAGTGACTCCAGCGCTACTCTATCGAGGTAGCGATACCAATCTCGCGCCGAATCCTTCAAGGAGTATAAGAACATGAACCCCTTTACTTCATCTTGAGTTACCCCCTCCGGTATAGGTATTGAACAGCAATAGTCCGTGAAAATTTCCATATGTTTCAAGGGGTCTTCATCTGGTAGACCCGCGAACTGATTCCGTTCCACTAAATCAATATAAGAGGAACGAAACTCGAATTTACCGGTAGAAGGGGTAGGTAACTGTTGCCCCTTTGGAAGGTGGTGCTCCTTTGGCTGAAAATTATCATATATCGTAGCCATAACTTCCAAAATGAGAGTACTCAAGCCTTCCTCTCAAAAACCTGTCCTCTAACTGTGCAAAAGCAAAACTAGAAGCAAAGGTAAGCAACGACCTCAAGGAACAAAAGTTCCCTGAGACAAGGAAAATAAACTAAAATAAAGCAAACAGAATTACACCGTCTCCCCGGCAACGGCGCCAAAATTTGATACCGTCGTTTAGTACCAAAATTAAATTTATATTTCCAAACTAAAACTATAGCTAGTGATAGTAAGGGTCGAACCACAGAGAGACAAGGTTGATTTTGTTTGCTATTTTTCAGTCTATAAAGTAACGATAAATTGGGGGTTTTTAAATCGATTGATTAACTGGCTAATTGCTAAAATGAAAATTCTTAACAAGATAAAAAGAGGATCGGGAATTTCGGTTCACCATGGCAAATAACAGGTCAGTCAAGCAGCAGAGACCTCATGGTACGGTCTCAGGGAAAATAAGCTAGTCTTTCGATCAAAGCTCAAATAACCTCACGGTCTAATAATTCCCTAGAATTTATCAAAGTTTTCACTCAAGAGAAATTCTAAATCTAGCGATAAATCAAATTACCAATCTTTCGACCTAGCAAAGAAATCCATCAAAAGATAACAAGACCAATACGGAAGAACTCATGCTACACAACTATCCTAATTTAATACCATGGCTCACCTTATTCCCAATCAAAAGAATTACCTACGCATAATCATGACTACACTAATTGCGAAATTAATAAATAAGGACAAATTCAACATGATGGAATCTAACTAGAACAAAGAAGAGAAATTCAATAACTGAAATTAATTGATGAAACAAGAATTAAATTAACAAGCAAAAATAAGAAAAAGAAGAATTGCATAAAAGGCTTACTAATTGAATATCAAAAACAAAGCATTCCAATCAAAGGTTTTCATCTCAAGCTAGATCTGAAAACTAAGTTTTTTCCAGAATGAATAACATAACCTAAAAGTTGCTGCGTTCTAATGATAAAAAGATACTGAAAGTTAATTACAAGTTGGGCTTTTAAAAGTCTAACACGGAAAATTAAATGTCAGCTCGAAATCAGGTCGATCGACTGGTCAAAAGACGATCGATCGATCAACATGCGAATAAAGAGCTTCGCGAAGCTCCGAGTGGTCGATCGACTGAAAGTCTTAGTCGATCGACTGAAAATGTTGTGCAGTGGCTCCTTGTTGCTTCCGATCAACTCTTTACTCCTTGCACGCATTCCAAGGTGAGTGAATGAACTCTCCTTCCTCTTGGCTTCCTTGAACTCGCTTCCGGAGGACGAACTTGGCTTGATTTAGCCTACTTCCACGCATTCCTACAATAAATCATAGAAAATGCAAAGTAAACCGTTTCGGGAGAAATAGTAGCCTTAAGCTATCAATTATGCATGGAAATACGTGCCAAAACCGCAGATAAAGTGTATAGAATATGCACGTATCAAATAAAATCTTTACAAGATATACCTTAGGTCACACGAGATGTCACGGCTCATATGTTTCGTGACTCGTGCAAACCCTAGCTCAATATATGGGTTATATTTTAGGTTTTAAGAGAGGCTATGTTAAAACCCTAATTAGTAGCATGGTCCAACTCATAAGTTGACCCAAAACAACTACTAACCAACGTTTAACATAAAACCGAACTCCGCACTAAACCGAGCTTTATTAAATAAATACTCGTACTAAAAAATTTAAAATAAACGTTAAACAATTTTCAAAAACAATTTTGAAACAATATATGTCGTGTATAATAAACTCAGCATCTCAATGTTATAGTAGGAGAGCTATAACATTGAGCCCTTTTACTAGTAATGTTATAGCTGCAAAGCTATAACTTTACCAATTCAAGAAATTCATTTGTAGTTACCATTACGAGACAATCACCTATACTTTCTAATCTTCATAGGAGATCTTCGAGTATAAGCTACTTCATCATCCAAGCTTGATTAATCTTTAGACGGACTTCGTCTTCATATAAATCTTGAATGAATCTTCAGATTTGTTTGATCTTTAATTGAGGCTTGACTATCATATACTCCCATCACAATTCTCTTTGTTGCTTGTAATAGATAAATCTAATCTAAAATACTTAACAAACGATTACGCGCAACGAGTAAATACAATATTAAAACACTCTTGACATCATCAAAACATAAACATATATACTATATGATTCAACAAACATCATAGCCCATTCTTCAGACCAAATGGACTAGGACATCCAAAACTGCTTAATAGCCCAAACAAACAGCAAAAGAAAACAAAAGAAGATAGAAAATCTATCTTATTACAACAGCAGGACACTTTACTCTTGTATCCCATTCCTTCATCTTCTACCCACCCCCAAGTAAAAAGAAGGACCTTCGAAAATCCTCATATTCTGTTGGTGATGTTTGTAATCCAACTTTTATCCCCATTTTTGGCATCAGTAAGGGGGCCTCCTATTAATATGTGTCTAATATCTTCACAAATGGCGAGAACGAGTCGGCTCGGCATTACAATCGTATGTTCAAACCGGCCAAGGTTCTGTTGTCTCTAGATGTTGTAGATGCAAGCATTGATGATAGCATCAATGAGACCCAATTTTAACTTGGAGCCTACTTGATTCATCCGCCAAATTAGATGTTGCTGATGAGGTATTTTGATGTGCAGTCGATTCGCCACCAGATCCAAGATCTTTTTGCTGTAAGGACAATAAAAAAACAGGTGATCTGTAGTCTCAACTCCGTCCCCACATATGCAACAGGTATTATCATCTCCTACACCTAGCCTGTAAAGTTTGTTTTTAACATTTAAGGTGTTGTGGTAGTATAACCATGTTGGAATATGTGTCCTCCGACAATAATGCGATCACAATTTTCGATCATATTGATCACATGTTTAAATCTCATTTTAATAATAAGTAAGGGATGATTCATTTTATAGTCAACTGACCAACATTAATCGGTAACGATTGGCTTGCTAGAGTTTGACGTTACTGTCGTGGGACGGTGATGGTTAGTTGATCCCTTAAGGTCACACTTAAAGGATGATGCCCTTATCTATAAAGTTGATTAATTGTATGACGATACAAGTTGATCAATTCCTTAAAATTGAACAATTCAATTGTGAGAGAGAATAATATTATCTTATTGTAATGGGATTAAATAAGATTTATTTTAGTAATAAAATGCTTTGTTACTAAAATTGTTCATTGTTTGAGAAACAATAGAGATAAGAATGAATGGTTAATTATAATTACAAGATGTTGTGAATTATAATTTTATGACCCATTTTATTTATGTGATCAAGTATCACTAATCAATTTGTTGTATGTAATTTAATTAATTTACAAAATGATATTTATGTGATAAATATGCATTAAATTAATTAATAACATGTAACATACTACATGTGACATATTGTGTGACAAATAACAAATTGACAAAATAAAATGGTAGTCCATTTTATACAAGTGGACCGAAATGGTGGAAGTGTGATGGATTGTGGTTGTTTTATTTTAAGAGATAAAATAAGATGTAAGCATGGCTACTCCATACTAGCCTTACAACCTACACCACTTTCTTACACACCTATATTTTGATAAGAGAAAAAGAAAAGAATAGATGCTCTTTTGGCCTCTAGTTGGTCGGCCACACTACTCTTATTTTGAGTAGTGTTGGTTCCTTCATTTTCTCATTCTTACACTACCATTCATTTCTCATGCATACTCTCTAACTAATATTCATTTCTCTTTCATCAAGACTTGAGAAATCTTGATCCAAATTGTTCATAGAGATTACTAAAATTATTAATGTAATATATGAGTGTTAGTAATCAATTTTAAGGTAAACTACTAAACTAATATCTAGCTAATATTATTTAGTGGGGATAAGGGATAATCTTGGGTGCAATAAAGAGGAGTGACTTCTACACTTGAGGTCTTTGGAGGATCATCCTTATATTCATGGAAAGCTCAAAAACTAACAAGAAGGAGATCTTGTTGGTGCCCAATATGACCGAAATTTTGTTGGTGAGAAAACGATTTTCTCTTTTTGTTATTATGTTTGCATGCATAAGATTTGTATTTAATTTTATGACTAAATTAAATGTTACATATATGAATATGTAAAGTAATGAGATATAGATTTCCAACAAGCGGTATCAAGAGCCTTGGTTGTTTGCATGCAAATCGGTTATAGTTTTTCCGAGTTATACGATTAACATATAAAACTTATAAATTTGTGTTTATTATGATATATCACGAAATTTATTATGCATGTTAACGTTTCTGGTCCTAAAATGTTTTAGGATATTTTGGTTTAATTTATGGATTTTATTGTTCATTTTATATAATATTGGCATTAAAATGTGATTTTTATGATAAAAATGTCATTTTCGGACTAAAATTACCTAAACTTCGAATTTTCCAGTGGTTTTTGGATATGTTTTCACATATTTTATTTTTAGATGATCTGGAAATTTTCAGAATTTGTGGAGTTTTTATGCTCGAAATATGGATTTTTCATTATAAAAATCAAATTTAATTGTTAAATGGGTTAATATGAGATAAATTTCGTATCTGGTCATAGAAATTTAGTATGTTGTCACATGCAATTTTACAAGATGTGTGTAAAATAATAGGCTATAATGAAGTCTTTTTGCATGATTTATGAATTTTTGATGAAAAATAGCATAAATAGTGACTTAATTAGTGAAAAATTGCTAAAACATACTTCATGACTAAGGAAAAACGTCACATGTTGCATTTTATTACCTTTTTCAGATCTAAAATTGAAAAGTTGATAAAAATAATTTTTCTCATGTTTTTATGATTATAATTGATAAATCCGATAAACCGCAACAATGTTTTTCCCGATAAATTTTCGAAATTTTAACCTAAGTTTTTTTAACATTATGAGTGTCATGGTATTTTTCCAGAATGTTCATGAGTTTAAATTTCAAATTTTGAATTTATTTGAAATTTTTGTGATTTATTTGGAGTTTATGGCATTTTTCTGGTAATTTTAAGTCCTTTAATGAACAATTTTAAGAAATAAAAGTTAATTATTGTCAATATGTTAGTGGAGACTAATTTTGAGTCCTAAGTTGGTTAGGGTAATTAACTTGTGCATAAATATGATTTTATGTAATTTATTGTGATTTTAAAAGGTTGAATCACGCAAATCCGTAAAAACCGTTTAATATACGATATTGGCTCCTTAAAGGCGATTTAGCATAAAATTGGGCATGTTCATACATATTATAATGCTGCATTTTATTTATGATTGTCATATTTTAATTTTATGTAATTTTTGGATTATGTAATTTTACTTAGTATGGCCTTAGTTTTTTAATTAGTATTACCCGAAATGTATGGGAATATCGATTCGGTTGTAATTTATTGTGATCTCGTATCACCGTTTTGTAATTTAATAGATTTATTTTATTTTAATTACAAATGTATAATAGGAAATTATGTAATTTGTTATGTAATTTATTTATTTCGGAGTTCCTTGAAGACGGAGTCACTCAAGGAAGACGATACATAAAGACGGTGTTACCTCGAGATGCGTGCCAAAACCGAAGTTCAAGGGACCAATGGAGTTGGTTTCCGAATTTGTAATAGTTAATTAGATTTACTATTTTAGGAAGGTCATACTAGGATTTTTTTATCATGCTTTGCATTTTATTTATATGTTGCATGCATCGCTAAATCGCCATAACTAAACATGCATTATCTTTTTATCGAATTTATCGACCGTGTCAATTACAATTATCGTAGTTCACCGCTTTAGTTCACTTAAAACGTGATAGATAATAAATTGACATGACCTCTCGCAAAAATAAACAATTGAGACTTAGCCTTACCAAAAATTAGAGACCCATGAAGTACCAGTTTCGCAAGGGAGTTGAGCCGGCTTTACCGTAAGACAAACCTTGTTACGTTGGTGAAGTGGGTGATAAATGTCTACCCACCGAATTTATAAAGATGAAGGTTGTTTTCGGCTTTACCGATGCCCAAGTTGATGTAAATTTGGATCATGGACACATTTATTCGAAATTTGGGTTGAACTCAACGAAAGTATTCTCGACGGTTGCCGGATGTGTTTCGGGCTAAAGATAAATATTAATGTAATTTTATCGACCAAGAGTTCTAAAAGTAGAATCGATTAAAGAGTTAATCCACCGAGTTATATTGATGAGGGTTGTTTTCGGCTTTACCGATGCCCAAGTTAATATGAATTTGGATCTTGGAATCATTTATCATAGTTGGGTAGAGGTCACTATGTAAATGCTTTACTTGTTATTTACAAGTATTAATAAAACGATAAATGTTATGTTTTCCTTTTTCCGTTATCATATTGTTCTATTTCTTTACCACAATTCATATACGATATCATTTCGATTTTGATTCAAATCTCCGTTAAAACATCGTAACTAAAGACAAATATAAATTTTCTTCTAAAACCTCGTATTGTCCATTGGAAAGATCTCTTGCGAAGAGTATAGATTAAAGTTATTCATTATCAAACAGGTTTTTGATTTTTGACTAACACATCTACTTACAATGGATAGATTTTCATATACTTAATTAAATTAAGTACCTTGAAGCGATAAATTGTTTTGGTAATTAGATTTGTCAGAATTCATAATTGACCAAAATACCGCAACCACTTCAATGAAAGTTTTATTACTAAAACGATTGAATTGAAGAGTAATCTTCATAAGATTCAACTTTGCTTCTCAAAGTAAAGATTCTTTGAAATGAGTGGGAGCATTCTCTTAAACCGTTAAGAAAAGGACGAGGTTCAAGAAGTAAAAATTAAGAATGGAATTGATACAAGGTAATGTTAAAAGTAAAGTTATTGAGAATAACGATACTAAACCTATCAATCCCGACCGATAAAGTTTTCATTGTCTTAAATGTTGGACACTAGAAAGGAAACTAACCCAAATTATTGAAGAATAAGCAAATTAGTTTTGGGACATCTAAATGAGACTTTCTTCTATAAATGTTTATTTGATTGACATAAATTTTTGCTAGTACTACTTCGTCAATATTAGAAACCGGTGGTGGTTTTCATCATTATGTTTGATACATAGGATGATAAGAATATGACGACTAACAACAATGATGTTGAGAGATAGAGTCATTGTGTAATCAATCTAGTTTTGGGTTTATAGTTGTACTTAATTATGACTATTAAGTGCATAAACTCTAAATAAGAATATAAACTTGTTAAGATACAAAAGAGGTTCCACTTTTGTGACCCTATACACCATGATTTGATGTATGGCTAGCCCATTATCAAGATGATTATATTCTAAACCAAACTAGAATGACACATCATATAGATGATGTAAGACTCAAATTGGTGACCCAAGAATTAAACCTTAAATTCTGGAATGATGAACGCAAAGAGTTATCGAGTACTCTTGAAACCATTAGATCTTGTGGTATATGCGTATCTTGTATTCAAAGCAAGATGTCTCGTGTCTTTTGGTTGAAAAGGAGATCGAGGTTGTAAATCATTGATCCATAATAGGTTGATCATTTTCTTTTACCAACGATTTAAGTTGACGCTAATGTGTTCACTTAATAAGGTAAATAGAGAAATCTTTGAAGAAGTTCAAAGAGTTAAAGGAACCACGATTTAATCGTGATGGGATTATCGAAGTGAAGAATTTGATATAAGCCAAATGAAATATTGTGGGATTTATCTGTATGCATCCCTTTAAATTTAAGGACTATAACGAATTTATCATGCTTAAAGCATGTCATAAAATAAATTGCATAAACAAAAGGGTAAAGAGATGACGAAATAACCTTCGGTCCTAGCTTATATGGCCTATGAACAATATCGCAATGATATTCTCCTATCAGTTGCGCCCAAGATGATATGAGAAATGCCCTTTGATTATGCTAAAATCGATCCAAAAATTAACTAATTAATTTTTAGGTTTTTTGTGTTTTTCGTAGAGATGAGAGGCAAGGATTAGGTTAGAATGAATTAGGTTAAAAAATGATCTCACCTCACCTCTTATTGTAACTGAAAATAAGAAGGATGAGGGAGATATTTTTTTTCTCTAAAATTCTCGGCCCAAATCCCGAAAAATAGAAGAGATATCTTTCCCTTTTTCGGTTATTCCAAAAATGTATAAAATGTGTTAATTTGTCATCTAGTGAGGATCGAACCCATGACCTCTTGGTTTGAGTACCCTCACTATTACCACTATGACACATTCATCTTGTTGATATTAAATATAACCGATTACATTTAATTACGAATTAACAGATTAATTCGTCCAAGCTAACATTACATACATTTAATTAAATATAACTTATTATATTCAATTTACGAATTGACAGTTAATTCGTCTCAACTAATATTATTTAATCTTCATTAAATAATTGTCTCATCAACACATTGACTAACTGTTTAGTCATATAAGGCATCAATGTGATCATATTTCTATAACCACATCTCTCAAATACATCCTATAGGTGTGACCTTTAGGGACCAGTTGATCACCGCCATCTGTATGATAATAACGTCAAACTTTCTAGCAAGCCAACCGTTATTAGGTAATCGTTAATCAACTGATTAAATACGAAGTATACCCTTGTGAACCTGTAAGAGATTTACAAATGTTATCACACTAATTTGTGGAGGACACAAGCTCCAACAAACTCCCACTTGTCCTCACAAGCGTATGTGCGATAACCGATTCTCATATCCTAAAATTTCTCCCACTCAATGTAAAAAAATTTGCAAATCTGTATTCACAAAGGTCGTATTTTACAAGCGATCATCATCAAGAGTAGTTTCCCCGACTAGAGAGTAACTTAACTGATAAACGAATCAACATTCGAGCATGGCCATGCATTTCAGTTACAACTCCTCGAGTGGCCCTGAGAAATAACTATACCTGATAAGGGTTGGATATTTTCCTCAACTCGAATCCTGCAGATGTAAGCACAAGATGAAATGACCCGGAAAAAATCTACTTAGCCTCCGATTCACGGCAGACCGTGAGAAAGAAACCAAAGTCACCCAAAACTGCCTTAATCTCAAGAGACAGTCGATAGTCAAAAGAATCGACTCTAGGAACACAATGGATGTCCTATCCACGACCTGGCACCGAATGTTTTTAAACATTTAGGACTCCATTACGTTGTCAAAAAAAGTTGTCCTACGAGGTATCGTTATAATCTCGCATCTGTGATCGATCAGTCAACCGTTTGACTTATGGCTCGTTGAACCCACCATCAATCGACTGCACAATATAATAGCCGGAGTTATCAGCTCACATTGGCGATTACGGACCAAAACAAATATAATGTAATTCAGTTCACTTTGTGGCGTTCAATGTTGTCAGTACAATCCACATGAAAAACAAAATATTATAATAAAACGATGAAGTTATAAATAGTATATAAAAACGATAGTGTATCAAATCCATAATCAAGTACTACAACTCAGGAACACGTTTAATTCCCATGGAAATAACGTGCCCTACATGCTTATCATAATTCAACGGTTTAGTGAGAGGATCGCGATGTTATCATCCGTCGCAATCTTGTCTATCACTATCTCCCCTTGCTCCACGTAATCACGGATCAGGTGAGCTTTCCGATGTACATGTCTAGATTTGTTGCTAGACTTTGGCTCCTTAGCCTGGAAGATGGCACCTCTATTGTCACAATAGATGGTGATCGGGTCATTCGAACTAGGAACTACCGTAAGTCCTTGTAAGAATTGACGCATCCATATCGCTTCCTTTGCTGCCTCCGAAGCGGCATAGTACTCGGATTCAGTAGTAGAATCTGCTACAACACTCTGTTTGGAACTTTTCCAGCTGACCGCAGCACCATTAAGAGTGTAAACTAACCCGGACTGAGATTTTGAATCATCTCGATCCGTTTGGAAGCTAGCATCTGCGTAACCGGTTGCGCATAGTTTAGTATATCCTCCATAAGTCAATACCCAATCCTTAGTCCTCCGTAGGTACTTGAGGATGTTTTTAACAGCTATCCAGTGTGTTTCACCTGGAGTCTTTTGGTACCGACTCGTCATACTCAATGCATATGCCACGTCTGGACGTGTGCATATCATGGCATACATGATCGATCCTATTGCAGATGCATAAGGAACACGACTCATGCGCTCAATCCTTCAAAGCGTCGTGGGTGATCGAGACTTGCTCAACTGCATCCCGATCGTCATTGGAAGGTTCCCCTTCTTGGAGTTGGTCATGCTGAACTTCTCAAGAACCTTATCCAAATAAGACTCTCGACTAAGTGATAACGTCCGTCGTGATCTATCTCGGTAGATACGGATTCCCAAAATGCGTTGTGCCTCACCCAGATCTTTCATCTGGAAATGGTTCTTCAACCATCCTTTAACCGAAGATAGGAGAGGAATGTCATTCCCAATCAAGAGTATGTCATTGACATACAATATCAACAATACAATCTTGCTCCCACTCGACTTGATATATAAGCATGGTTCCTCGACCGATCGAGTGAAACCATACTCTTTTATCACCTGGTCGAAACGATGATTCCAACTCCGAGAAGCTTGCTTAAATCCATAAATGGAACGCTTAAGCTTGCATACTTTCTTAGGATGTTCAGGATCTATGAAACCTTCGGGTTGCACCATGTACAACTCTTCCTCCAAATAACCGTTTAAGAAGGCGGTTTTCACATCCATTTGCCAAATTTCATAATCATGAAATGCGGCAATCGCTAAGATTATCCGAATGGAACGTAGCATGACTACAGGTGCAAAAATCTCATCATAATGCAATCCGTGCACTTGAGTGAAACCTTTTGCCACAAGTCGTGCCTTATAGGTATCTGGTTGCGCGTCTACAGAACGCTTTATTTTGTAAAGCCATTTGCACTGTAGAGGATTTACCTTATTAGGTAAATCAACTAGATCCCATATGTCATTGTCATTTATGGAGTCCATCTCGGATTGCATGGCTTCGAGCCATAACTTTGAGTCGGAACAGGTCATGGCACCTTTATAGGTAGCGAGTTCATTACTCTGTAGGAGTAAAACGTCATTCTCCTCGACCATACCAATGTATCTGTCCGGAGGATGAGAGACTCTACCCGACCTCCTAGGTTCCTCAGGAATATTAACCGTATCATCAGTTGGAGGAAGAACTTCCTCCATCCGTTCCTCGGTTGTTGGTTCTGGAATCTCCGACAGCTCGAAGGTTCTATTACTCGTCTTGTTCTCGAAAAACTTCTTTCTCTAAGAACGTCGCACTAGCCGCAACAAAAACTCGATGCTCGGTAGGCGAATAAAAGTAATGACCAAATGGTCCTTTTGGATAACCTATAAAGTATGTCTTGACCGATCGTGGGCCGAGCTTATCCTCGTGTCTCCACTTGACATAAGCCTCGCAGCCCCAAACCCGAATAAAGGACAAGTTAGGGACCGTTCCCTTCCACATTTCATATGGAGTCTTGTCGACAGCTTTAGACGGACTTCGGTTAAGTATAAGAGTAGCTGACAAAAGAGCAAAACCCCATAATGAATCAGGCACTATCGTGTGACTCATCATGGATCGAACCATATCAAGTAAGGTTCGATTTCTCCGTTCGGACACACCATTTAATTGAGGTGTTCCAGGTGGAGTTAACTGTAGAACGATTCCACAGTCTTTAAGGTGTTGATCAAACTCATTTGAAAGATATTCGCCACCCCGATCTGAACGGAGTGCTTTAACCTTTCTACCCAGTTGGTTCTGTACCCTATTCTGGTATTCCTTGAATTTCTCAAAGGACTCGCTTTTATGCTTCATTAAGTAGACATTTCCGTATCTACTCAAATCGTCCGTGAAAGTGATAAAATATCTATAGCCATCTCTAGCGGTAATTGACATAGGTCCACAAACATCAGTATGTATGAGTCCTAATAGGTCACTAGCGCGCATTCCTACACCTTTGAAGGAAATTCGAGTCATCTTGCCAATAAGACATGATTCACACGTGCCATATGTAGAAAAATCGAATGCGGGAATAGTCCCATTATCGACGAGTTTCTTCACGAGTTTCTCATTTATGTGTCCCATTCGACAATGCCATAGATAGGTTTGATCTTTGTCACCAACCTTTATTTTCTTATTATTCACGTGTAATACTTCCGTGGTTTGGTCTAAGATGTAAATTCCATTCATGGAAACTGCTTTGCCATAAATCATTTCATTGAAAGAGAAAATACAGCTATTATCCTTTATTGAAAATGCAAAACCGTCTTTAGCAATTACGGAAACAGAAATAATGTTCTTAGACAAACTGGGTACATAGTAACAGTTATTTAAAAATAACTCAAAACCACTAGGGAGTTGGATTACATATGTTCCCTTCGAGACAGCATCAACTCGTGCTCCATTCCCGACTCGCAGGTCGACATCACCTTTTTCGAGAGGTATGATGTTCTTTAGACCCTGCAAATGATTACACAGATGAGAACCACAACCAGTATCAAGTACCCAAGTTCCGAAACTTGCATGGTTAATCTCAATCATATGAATATAAGACGACATACCAACAGGAACGACGCGGCCTGCTTTGATGTCCTCACGATAGACGAGACAGTTCCTCCTCCAATGTCCAGTCTTGTGACAATGGTGGCACTCTATGTCACCGCCCTTGCTCTTTGCCTTGCCCTGTGAGCCACTAGTCTCACCAGGCACACTCTTACCGTTTCCTGGCTTTTTAAACTTGGGCTTACCTACAGCTAGGTCGCCATGAGCCTTGCCCTTACCTTTACCCTTGTTTGAAATCATGAGAACATCCTGCTTCATGCTCCCACTCAATTTCATATCCTTCTCGGTCTGTACGAGAAGGGAGTGTAGCTCATGAGGACTCTTTTTCAAGTCATTCATGTAGTAGTTCGCCCTGAAAAGGGCAACACCATCGTGAAGAGAATGAAGCATTCGGTCAATGACAATGCTCTCACTGATTTTACAATTCAGTGCCTCCAGCTTCTCGACATTCTCAATCATGTGAAGAATGTGTGGGCTAACCGGTTGGCCCTTCTGGAGTTTCGCATCAAAGAAGCGACAAGTATGCTCATATGTAACGATTCTCGGTGCTTTTGAGAACTCGTTAGTGAGCGTGGTGAAAATCTTGTTTGCACCTTGGGCAATGAAGCGTCTCTGCAAATTGGTTTCCATTGCAAATATGAGTACGTTCTTTATCGCACCCGCTTCCATAACGAAGTCACTATAAGCGAGTGACTCGTTGACTCCTGCATTGGGGCCTGGGTTTACCGGTATTGGCTCAGTTAAGTACCTGAGCTTACCGTCGCAATGGCAAAGATTCCGTAGTGCTTTGCCTCCCAGTCCGCAAAGTTGGACCCGTCATTTTTCAGACGTGTGAACTAATTCATTTGGTCCATAAAAATTTTAAGCCAGGACGCGCAATCAAGTGTGGCACTAGGCATTGGGATTTCGTTATTTCCAGCCATTTGTTGTAACAATATTATCAAAAATAATCGTGTTCTACACTGCGAAAGAAGAATAAAAATAATAAGCATGTGCATCGTTTTGATTTTAAGTCTAATGAACTAATGTCATAACGCGAAGACTCAAGCATTTATACAATTGACCTCCCTCAAGAATTATATAAATGATCCCAAGACTCAATTCTCTGTAAATTGATAAGCTAACCTTTTAGCTAATTCTACCGTTAGAATTCTTGGTCGATAAATTTACTCGTAAATTCTATCTTTTAGTCCATTATAATCACGAGAAACTCTTCGGACTATAATGTTGAGATAAACTAAGTCAACACAACTACTTACCCAACGTAGAAGGGGTCATATTATGCCTACCGACGAAGAAGGGATTCATAGTTGTTTGCCCTTATAAAGACTAATCTCAATTTCCGTTTTAGAGGAAGATCCCATCAACTTTATTTTAATTCATTTTAAGTGAACTAATATCTAGCATGCGAGAATGAATAAACTAAGGTGATGGCTTAAAAATGTGACATCTGTATGTCCATGAAAACTAACATACAATCTATATGAGTCAATTTTCATGCATTTTAGTAGTAGGTGGTTTGGTTTTAGGCGGAATATGATGCATAAACTATCATGTGAATGAAAAGCAATAGGAATGAAAAACGTAAAAGCAATAATAAAGTCCTAGTGTGGCCTATCCTATCAAAATGAACATTAAATACAAGTTCGGAATCCATCCTTGGACCCGAGATGCTTGTCTCGATGTTCCATCTTGATCCATGTAGCGGGAGTGAGCTCCAATCTCCATCTTTAATCTTCTTTGAAAATTACAATAAATAAATTTACATAATAAACCTATTTATTACATTCTAATTTCAAAACCCAAAAACTAAAGAAAAATAAAGGAGATTCGGGATCTCATAATTACATTAAAAATTATGTTTCCTTCATTACGAAAACATAATTTGATTAAGGCCACACTAAGTATTACAAATTACAACCGATTGCAAAAAAATACGTAAATAAATTCATTCAACGATTCATTCAACAAAAAAAATAAAATGCATCAACTAAAAATAAATTAAACATACATGACACAATTCCTTAATTATGTTGATTAATTTATCCAAACCACCTATTTAAATTAACAAATTAAGCGACAATTCCTCAATTGATCACATTAATTTCAAACTTAATTCATATTAAACTTGTAATATGAATTTAATCTATCAATATTTTAAACTGGTTTAAAGTAATTAGGTATCTTTAAATTGTGAACCGTTTCACAATAACTAATTGGCCAAAAACAAAAAAAAAAATTTATAAAAGTTCTCGGCATAATCAAGGAAAAACAAAACAAGCCTGTTTCTTATTTTATACACGGTTTTATCTGTAAAAACCGAAACAAATAATTTTTTTTTTTTAAATCTGTCCCCTGTGAACAGTAACATGTGAACAGTAACAACAAAAAAAATTCTTTTCTCGGATGCTTTTCAAATCGGCATAAACAAAAACAACCGCAAAAAAAACTTTAATCGGTTTTTCAGGAAAAACCGAGAGAGAAAAAAAACTGAATTTTTTTTTTAATACTGTTCATCCGTGAACAAAGATGAACAAAACAATGAAAAAAAATTTCACGGCTATAAAAAAATTAAAATAAATTTCAAAATATTTTATCAATTCGGCAAAACCGATTTCCATTTACATCTCGATTTAATAAATCGAAACATCTACAAATTATCATATTATTATCTTAAACGATTAAAAACAACAATTTGAGAATCAAATGAAAATAAAGCAACAAAAAAAAACGCAACAATCTGCAAAAAAAAATTCCTCTCGGCACAAAATTTTTTCCAGCCGAACCATTAATTTTTTTTGAAACCCTAATGTTGTTAACAAACGATTTTATGAAAATCATCAAAATTAAAATTCGTGGCCTTGGCTCTGATACCACTTGTGGGATTTATCTGTATGCATCCCTTTAAATTTAAGGACTATAACGAATTTATCATGATGAAAGCATGTCATAAAATAAATTGCATAAACAAAAGGGTAAAGAGATGACGAAATAACCTTCGGTCCTAGCTTATATGGCCTATGAACAATATCGCAATGATATTCTCCTATCAGTTGCACCCAAGATGATATGAGAAATGCCCTTTGATTATGCTAGAATCGATCCAAAAATTAACTGATTAATTTTTAGGTTTTTTGTGTTTTTCGTAGAGATGAGAGGCAAGGATTAGGTTAGAATGAATTAGGTTAAAAAATGATCTCACCTCACCTCTTATTGTAACCGAAAATAAGAAGGATGAGGGAGATATTTTTTTTCTCTAAAATTCTCGGCCCAAATCCTGAAAAATAGAAGAGATATCTTTCTCTTTTTCGGTTATTCCAAAAATGTATAAAATGTGTTAAATTTTCATCTAGTGAGGATCGAACCCATGACCTCTTGGTTTGAGTACCCTCACTATTGCGACTATGACACATTCATCTTGTTGATATTAAATATAACCGATTACATTTAATTACGAATTAACAGATTAATTCGTCCAAGCTAACATTACATACATTTAATTAAATATAACTTATTATATTCAATTTACGAATTGACAGTTAATTCGTCTCAACTAATATTATTTAATCTTCATTAAATAATTGTCTCATCAACACATTGACTAGCTGTTTAGTCATATAAGGCATCAATGTGATCATATTTCTATAACCACATCTCTCAAATACATCCTATAGGTGTGACCTTTAGGGACCAGTTGATCACCGCCATCTGTATGATAATAACGTCAAACTTTCTAGCAAGCCAACCGTTATTAGGTAATCGTTAATCAACTGATTAAATACGAAGTATACCCTTGTGAACCTGTAAGAGATTTACAAATGTTATCACACTAATTTGTGGAGGACACAAGCTCCAACAAATATGATATAGTATCACAAGTTAATATCTCTTAACACACATTATGGGATAATGTGTGGTTGGATAAGAAATCAAACGCTATTCGATATGGTTTGGACTTCAATCAAGGTACTTTGAGTTACTTGATGCTTTTGGGGATTTTATCATTTTGTCTAAATTAGTTTTCCACTAAATCTAAAACGAATCATATGAGATATGAAATGGTAGGATACCATGTTTGTAAGTTTTTCCAAAAGAAACAAATGCTCATTTTACCTTCCTATAATCACGAGTACAACGAGTACAGCTGTCTTTCTAAAATACAAGTTTATTTCTAGAAGACAGAGTGGGAGAAATTATTCAAAGAGCCACAAAGAATGTTATGTTGCAAGAAACTGGTCTTTCTTGGCTACATGAGACGCTTTGTGTAAAACGTTGTTTCTTCAAAAACTAGGAGGTTAAAGTCATCACTTGTTGAAGATGATGAATTAGTGTTACTTTTAAGAAAGTAAAGAGCTTACAACTTACAAAGATATTATTTGATTCAAATTACTTCTGGAAAGTAATGAATATATGACTTACATGAGAGTGTTTAAGTCACAACTCAATACAAGGCTTAGAGCCATGAAAATCCGAAATAAATTTCGAATGGAATTGTTGGATATCTAAGAGAGATATCAAAGCTTGATTAGTTGCAAAGTGTTTTGCACTATTCGGATCTTCTTAGGGATTGTGTTTCATTATGATGGTATACATATAGCGAGTAAATCTAAAACCCACTTCTTCAATTAGAAGGAATGTATTCAATACATATCTTGAGTTTTGTAGATTCTTGCAATCCTAAGATAATGTGAAACTTAAGAGAGGGTCTTAAGTAGGACATCAATGAGTTGGAATCAACATTTTGATCATGTGATAAAACTTTTCTCAATAGGTTGAGAAGTTGTGATTATACATGGAGTTTAGTGGGAGTTACGAAAAATTTAATTAGTCTTATATGTGGATGAGACATTGATCATTGGGAATGATTTAAGACTTTTGGAGTATAATAATACATCTTTAATATCCAGATTTATGTAGATAAATCCACATGATATTAGCGTCAAATAAAAAGTCTTATGTTGATAAGATTCATGACTAGTTCAATCGAGTTAAACTTATTTGATTGATTCCATTTGCTTCCGCTGCCGAATCAATTAAATGATGTATAACACTTCATATACTTTGAGTATTATGAATTGTTTCAAATCGAATTTAAGTAATAGTTACCAAGTAAGCCATAAAGATTACCCTTAAGTGCTTGCAGAAGCATTAAGGATATAATGCAAAGTGTTTTTGATGCAATTTTGTGTAAGAGTGTTACACAAATGACAATTGACAATTGAGATTGCGCATGGTTTCCGACAAAGCCATAATCGAAACACATTAGGATGGTTAAGATACCATTGTGGCTATGTTATTTAAGAAATAGATTTTCTAGAATCGTTCTAGGCAATAGAGAACAATGAGAAATATTTACAACGGAAATTGAGTACACTTGCAATCATGAGATGTGCAAGAAGGATGAGTCCCGCACACTGTGAAAATAGTGGGAGCTATTTTAAGGCAAGAAAGCCTATGTCTAGATTGGATCTAGACACGTACTCAGAAAGTATTTTAATGCAAATGTATACATTACAAAGGAAAACGAATATGTAGTGTGGACATGGGCCACGTCTCGGTCTGCGGATTTGGGCCGCCTACCGGTCCGCGGTCACGGGCCACCTGCACGCCAGGCCAATCTGTGGACATGCAGAGGTCTCTTTGAAAGCCACGCTCGGCGGCGTAAAAATGATTTCGACCGGATCGCTTTAGATCGGTCGGTATCGTCTCGGCAAGAGCCGCGAAACAATGTAGAGATGTTCGGAGTCGCCACCAAGCATTTGTGGGATGCTTGGAACCCGTTCGAATCCACTTTATACCTAGGTCAATCAAGGCAAAAAGCGGTGTTTGACATAGGCACTAAAGATAAGGACTCGTCCCCCTTTTAGCATTATATGCCTAAAATGACTCTCGTGCGCCCTGGATAAGGCCATCCACTATCCAAAGGTTCTGAGTAAGGGGTGAGGGTACGTATTGGGAAGCCCTTTAATCGGACACCCAATCCCGCCCGCGTTAGCGGCCTCTACTGATCGATCGTGGTTGTTTAAGTGCAAATATTGATAAGATGGTGTAAATGAATGAATGCACATCCAAAAGTGTTAACCTAACATGTGAGCTTTCTAAATCGGTTTGTTAATCCAAAAATCAAGCATAAGATGTCAAGTTTGATTTAGATTGATTTGCATGTGAAAACGGAAATTAAACATCCATTTACCAAGTTCGGGTTATGATGCTTAACACGATCCATTTATTGAAAAAGGGTGTCGAATGACAAAGTGTAAAAACGTGAGCTTGTCAATCTGATCCGTCATGTATTCGGATTAACCGTAATCGGGATCGTCCTAGACAAGTGCTAAAAACGAGGCAGAACAGTGCCAGGCAGCCCCCTTGGGGCGCGAGCCTATTGGCGATAGAAGGGGCTCTGCCCTGGTTTTGAAATGTAGAAAACAGACGGCCTCTTGGGGCGCGAGCCATGAGACGACCCAAGGGGGTGTCTCCTAGTTTTTGACAAGGTTGTTTAAAACCGTATTTGTGATTAAATAATTTGCAAGTACTGTTTGCATGACTCGGAATAATTACAATTGTGTTAGTAACATTCGTTGTCGGATTTGCATATTTGAAAAGTATAGTTTACAAGTAAAAATGTAAAATATTTGATTTGAACTAATCATGTTAAGTTCATTTCTTTGTAATTAGTCAAGTTAATCATCGTACTCGGATTAAACCGACATGGTATAAAGAACCAAGGATGATTATGAATTATGACTAATATGTTTACAAGTGTAAATAAATAAGAAAAATGGTAAATAAATAAAAGGGTGTTAAAATACCCATTAAAATGTAATTAACCAGTAATATCATCGGGTCACGGATTTAACCGTCATGGTATAAAGAACCAAGGATGATTTTGATTTATGGTTAAAAAGTTCATCAAAAAAATGATTTGAAACATTCGAAATGGTAAAAACCGATTGCAAATAAGAAAGAAATAAAGAGGAAAGACGAGAACAAACACGGATGAGCCTGACCCGAGACCCACAAGAGGCGCGAGCCACCTTGCATAGCAAGGAGCTCCTGTCTCAGGCCAAAACTCGGTTTTGGCTCGTCTAACCCATATTTGAATCGTGTTATGCATTGTTCATGCTTTTAAAGTTATAAAAACAGTAAAGACATGAAATAAGTGAGATATTTACACCCTCAAACTTACGTATTTTGATGTTTGCGAAGTAGACGACTTTAGAGACGATTTTCTCGTTGCGACTACTCACGATCAAAGAAGTTTAATAAAAAGGTGCCTTAAAAAAGGATTTAGTTTTGAAAATATGTTTGAAAATATGTTAATTAAAACATGTTGATTGATGAATTGAGTTGGTCAAATGGGTCGGTCGAATGCACAACGACGGTACAAAACAATATGTGTAAGGCTTGTGTTTACGATCGGTAGGTCGTAAACACGTGTCGATTTTGTGACTTAGGAAGTCGAGTATAGAAGTTTAAGGGAGATGTGAGGGGGCGGACGCTCGCGTGAACTTTATGGTGTGTGATGGTGGGTATTTATAGAGAAATGTGGGATGGTAGGTCGGTTGAGTTTGCGTAGAAACTAAGCAGGCAACCTAAAGAGGCGCGAGCTACCCCGTGACTCAATGGGGTGTGCTGTCCCTTTCGCAAATTTGGATTTTGCATTTGTTCTAACCAATGTTTTGTTGGTTGTGATTTGTGGTCTTTGAGGTTTGCTTAGCCGTGTAAGCTTCCTCTTGGGTGATATTTGGGGTAGGTATTTTGTGTCTTTGACTCAGGTTTGACCCGTGTGAGTCGGGATTTGAATTTCGAGTCGGTTTTTGGCTCGGTGTCGGTTTTGACTCTAATTAGGGTCATTTTAATGGAAATTACATGATGAAAACATTCATGGCATTATTTTCGACATTCGAGATTTGGGTTGACTCAGGTTGACTCGAGTTGCGGGTTTCTGAGTCGGTTTTGGGTCCGAAGACGGTTTTAACTCTAAATAGTGTTATTTTAATGCAAATGAAGTTAGAAAACTTTTGAAATCATTTTTCATATTCGAGTAGTACATTAAACCGTCTCATGTATAGCCAATCCACGCACGCATATCAAAAACACGTTATAGTCCGATCATCATCGAGTGGTTTTTGGGAGGTGCAGATACTGGGTATCTACATGTAGTAAGGTTGAGTTAGGTACAAGAAGTTGATAAAACCTACTAACCAAAGCCTTTTCATAGGCTTAACATGATGAGTCATGTCATTTCAATTGGATTGAGATTAATAACTACATACAAGATCAAATTAGATTATAGAATATGAAGTAATAATCAGGCAGTGACTATTCATATGTGATAATCGCATTTGTCGTTCGATTTTTACTTTAAAACTATTTTATTATACTTTGTTACATCCAAACGGGTTGTATGACGATATTGAACCCTGTTAAAGTGAATCCGGATTAACATAGTATTCGCCCATAGTCACTTGTATGAGGTGACGTCTCGAAATGACTAGAGTGTGATGCGATTGATGGCAAGTTCAGTGCCATACAGTCATGTGAGATGACTAGTCGATCACATAGGCATCATTAGGAACACTTTGTCGGGCAAAGACCAATTATAAAGTTCGCAAATTTATATAGCCTGGTCGTGGCGAGAGCTACTATAGTATTCTAATGAGTCGATTCTTTTGACTAAAGACCGTTCACCTAAGGTGGCACAGTTTCAGATTAACTTTGATTTGTGTTACTACGACCTTCGTAAATGGGGTCAAATGGGCATATTTTGGGTTATGATGGTTGTGGCTAGTTGAAGGGAATGAGTGCGATACGAATTGTCCACCCCCTTGTCAGGGTTAAAACAATATCTCAGGGCCACTCGAGGAGTAATGAACTGGAAATGCGTGGGCACGCTCGGAAGATATCTATGGTAGATAAATCCGGTCAATCAGTTATTCTCCAGATCGAGGAAACCACTCCAGATATGATCACTTGCAAGTACGACCCGAAAGACACCTTGCATTGAGTGGGAGATAGTAATAGGACAAGAGAATTGGTGACGCACACTTGTCGAGGACAAGTGGGAGATTGTTGGAATATGTGTCCTCCGACAATAATGCGATCACAATTGTCGATCATATTGATCACATGTTTAAATCACATTTTAAGAATACGTAAGGGATGATTCATTTTATAGTCAACTGACCAACATTAATCGGTAACAATTGGCTTGCTAGAGTTTGACGTTACTGTCGTGGGACGGTAATGGTTAGTTGATCCCTTAAGGTCACACCTAAAGGATGATGCCCTTATCTATAAAGTTGATTAATTGTATGACGATACAAGTTGATCAATTCCTTAAAATTGAACAATTCATTTGTGAGAGAGAATAATATTATCTTATTGTAATGGGATTAAATAAGATTTATTTTGGTAATAAAATGCTTTGTTACTAAAATTGTTCATTGTTTGAGAAACAATAGAGATAAGAATGAATGGTTAATTATAATTACAAGATGTTGTGAATTATAATTTTATGACCCATTTTATTTATGTGATCAAGTATCACTAATCAATTTGTTGTATGTAATTTAATTAATTTACAAAATGATATCTATGTGATAAATTTGCATTAAATTAATTAATAACATGTAACATACTACATGTGACATATTGTGTGACAAATGACAAATTGACAAAATAAAATGGTAGTCCATTTTATATAAGTGGACCGAAATGGTGGAAGTGTGGTGGATTGTGGTTGTTTTGTTTTAAGAGATAAAATAAGATGTAATCATGGCTACTCCTTACTAGCCTTACAACCTACCCCACTTTCTTACACACCTATATTTTGATAAGAGAAAAAGAAAAGAATAGATGCTCTTTTGGCCTCTAGTTGGTCGGCCACACTACTCTTATTTTGAGTAGTGTTGGTTCCTTCATTTTCTCATTCTTACACTACCATTCATTTCTCATGCATACTCTCTAACTAATATTCATTTCTCTTTCATCAAGACTTGAGAAATCTTGATCCAAATTGTTCATAGAGATTACTAAAATTATTAATGTAATATATGACTGTTAGTAATCAATTTTAAGGTAAACTACTAAACTAATATCTAGCTAATATTATTTAGTGGGGATAAGGGATAATCTTGGGTGCAATCAAGAGGAGTGACTTCTACACTTGAGGTCTTTGGAGGATCATCCTTATATTCATGGAAAGCTCAAGAACTAACAAGAAGGAGATCTTGTTGGTGCCCAATATGACCGAAATTTTGTTGGTGACAAAACGATTTTCTCTTTTTGTTATTATGTTTGCATGCATAAGATTTGTATTTAATTTTATGACTAAATTAAATGTTACATATATGAATATGTAAAGTAATGAGATATAGATTTCAAACAAACCAGGCAATCATGCTGTGTTTAGGTAGAGATCTTTTTGTCCAGACAAAACCAGACCACTGAACCTTTTCCCCTCCGTTTTTAAGGAAAAGATATCCTTTAGAAATGAAGTACTCGTGTCCTTTTTTATTCTTCCATAGCTTTTGTTGATAGGCATCCGCAAATAGAGTTTTGATCTTACAAATTCTTCTCCAGTACCAGCTGGAGTTAGAATTTGTTTCATAATCCTGCCAAGTTTTGCCTTTTAGATAAGTGTGATTTACCCATCTTACCCATAAGTGATATGATTTAGAGTAAATCCACCGCACTAACTTCCCAATTGCAGCTTTATTCCAAAAAACATCATTTTTCAGACCCATACCGCATTCCTTTTTAGGTCTGCACACTTTATCCCAGGCCACGATGGGAGTTCTAATGTATTCAGTCCCCCCATCCCATAGAAAATTTCTGCACAAAACCTCAATTCTCAGAATCACACTCTGAGGTAGGATAAACATGGAAGCCCAATAATTATGAAAGGCCTATAGAACTGATCTGATCAGAACCAGTCTCCCAGCATAGGAGAGCTTCCTAGCACCCAAACCTCTGATTTTTGCCACAATTTTCTCTATAAAAGGTTTGCAATCCTGGGAATTAAGTCTAGTTGTCTTGATAGGTACTCCCAAGTATTTAAAGGGTAGTTGACCCTAAACAAAGCCTGAGATCTGAATGATTTCAGCTTTAACAGCAGCCCTTACCCCCTTAAAATAGGCATTGGATTTCCCTTTACTCATCTTAAGACCTGAGGCAATGGAGAAAGTTGAGAAAGTTCTGAGGAGGACCATAATGGAGGCTGAGTCACCCTTACAAAAGAGAAGGAGGTCATCTGCAAACATCAAATGGGTGAGCTTCATGGCCTTACAAAGGGGATGATACTTGAAACCAGTTTGTTGAGTGGTATGGATAAGCAATCTAGTTAGGTACTCCATGCATATAGTAAATAAAAGAGGAGAGAGGGGATCCCCTTGCCTCAGTCTTCTCTGACCCTTAAAAAACCAAGCATATTACCATTTAGGTTTAGAGAGTAGCTAGTACTGGTCACACATTGCATGAGCATGGATCTGAATTTTTCAGGAAAATGCATAGCCTTCAACATCTGGTCCAAAAAATCTCATTCTATAGTATCATAGGCTTTTTGTAGATCAATTTTGAAAAGGCATCTGGGTGATACTGCCTCTCTCCCATATAACCTAATGATATCTTGACAAATGAGAATGTTCTCCATTATGCTTCGGCCATGAATGAAACCTCCTTGATTAGGAGAAATAAGATCAGGTAGGACTCTGGCAAGTCTATTGCAAAGGACCTTAGAGATACACTTATAAAAGCAAGCTATGGGCCGGTATTGCATCACATTGGTTGGCCTCTCCACTTTAAGAATGAGAGTAATTATAGTGGCATTGAGTTGCTTCAAGAGTGAGCCAGTATTAAAGAAGTCCAAGATGGCTTCAAAAATATCATCTCCCACTATCTCCCAAGTATCCTTAAAGAACTTACTTGAGTAACAATCAGGGCCTGGTGCTTTGTCATTAGGAATGTGAGTAACCCAATGAGCTTTGTCCCGATGAGTAACCCAATGAGCTTTAGCCTTCTATTTTAGGTAATCCATTTGAGCTTGTTGCAGCATCTTTGAGGTTTGAGCAAGGTCATATTCCTGCTTCACCAGCATCTCATTACCTGGATCAGTAATCAATTGTTGTTGTATCTGGATGAGCTGTGTATAGGCTAGATAGGCACGGTTCTCAACATCAGAGAAAAGGTTTCTGTTTAGTTGCTTGAGTTCAGGTTTCAAAAATTTTAAATTTCTCACCACCTGAAACATTTTAGTACCTGCAATATCTTGAGACCAAATATGCTGAACACAATCACTGAAATTGGGGGCAGAGCTCCAGATGTTAATATATTTAAAAGGTCTGGTCCTGTGATGCCCTCTGTTATCTTTGCTGACTACACAAGGAGTATGATCATAATAGCCTTCAGGTAGAAAATTAGCAAAGTGATCAGGGAATAAAGCAAGCCATTCATGATTCACAAAACATCTATCAATCCTGCTATAAGTCCTTGTCTCAGGGGGTTGCTTATTATTTCAAGTGTAATATGCTCATATAGCTTGAATATCCATTAAACCACAGAAATCCTGACAATTCTGAAAAGGCTCAGATTCAGCATTGGTCACCTTACCCCCTAGCCTTTCAGTATCAAGCAGAACACAATTAAAATCCTCACACACAGTCCAAGGCCCTTGAATAGAGCTACCAAAAAAAATAAGTCTGGACCAAAGAGATTCCCTCTCATTTACTCCATTGAAAGGATAAACAATGGTGTAGAAAAATTGAACCTGAGAATACTTATCAGTAATACTCATATGAATAAACTGAGCATTGTACTCCAAAACCTGAACATTAACCTGATTATGCTTCCAAAGAACCCAGATTCTCCCTCGTTTATTATACACAGTATTAGTAGTAATAGTCCAGTCACTAAAAACACTATATAAAGTTTTATTAAGATTGTTTGGCTTTATTTTAGTCTCAAGGAGATCAAATAAACCAATATTATTATTGTGCAAAAAATTATTTACCTCCCTTTGCTTCCCTTCCTTATTCATCCCTCGAACATTCCAAAAACCAAATTTAAGCATTAATTTTGATTGGGAAGTTCACTAACATCTATACCAATGCCCTCCTTGGGAGACCTGGATCCACAAAGAGCTTCAATATAAGTAGGAGAAACCTGAAGATTTCTGCTCACATTTTCAAGGCCCTGTCTAGTAACCCTTAACTCCCTGATAGGGGAAATTGTCCCATTAGTGGCAGCCACAGGACTGGTTATGGGAGTCATTTCTGATATTGTATCTGTTGATTTTGTGTCCTTCTGTGCAGGTTTGAGTGAAATCAGAGGTAGAGCCTGCTGGGTCTGCTTAACAGGTCGCCAAATCTTTTGAACTTTCTGACTTTTTTGAACCTGATTCCTCCTGCAGGTTTCCTTTTCAAGCCCTAATTGTTTGCATTTTGTACATAAGCTAGGTTTCCACTCATAATTGATAGAGATCTCAACCAGTTGCTTCTTTTCATCCAGGAATTTAATCTTATGTGGAAAGGATTGACCTAATTATAGTTCCACCATGACACGAGATAATCCTAACCTTATTTTTTCCTCTGTTATAGTGTCACTTTTGATGTACTTGCCAACCAAACCAGAAATCTTTTTGAGACTTTGTCCCCAAAATTTCAGAGGTAATTTGTTCAATCTTATCCAGGCATGAACATTTTTGATCTCTTATTTCTCCAATTCAATATCTGGTTTCCAAGGTCTGATAATAAGAGGCTTATTATCAAATAAAAAGTGTCCACTGGCTAAAACTTTCTGCTGCATTTCTTCTGTTTTGAATCGAGCCAGAAAAACTCCATTAGGTAAAAACGATATTTTGTCTATATCATATTTACCCCAAATTCGTTTCAGGAAACCCTCCATATTTTGCCAAGGTAGATTGGCGCCCACAACAAAGCCATAGATTGCCAATTTCCAGAATTGCAGTTCCTCTTGAACGTCCTCCTCGGTTAATTGAAGCATATGATGCAGGTCCTCTTCAATTATTTGAAGAATCGCTTTTCCCATGTCTCTGGAACCATGCACCTTCATCAAGATTTTCATGGTTCTCAGGGGACTCCTCATCAACGTCTTCCACAAATCCATCCTCTAAGTCGTAGGCAGGGATCCCTGTAATATCATGAATATTTTTCTCTTTTTGTATGATATCCACATCTGGTCTGCCCAGGATTTTTAGTTTTTCATCTTGTATACGTTTAGCAACTGTTGACTCTTTCGATGTACTATGATGCTTACTGGAGTTTGATTGATTAGATTTCTTAGTCATAATAGAAATCAAGATTAAGAGTAGACCTATAGGTGACAACATCTTTCTCTTTCTCTCTCTAGGTTAAGCATCTCTAAGACTAGATCGTCATTGTTATCTTGCAATGTATCTTGTTTCTATGTTTTATTGCTGGAGATTATATTCCGTCATTGTTGTATTATTATTGCTATGGAGAAGGGTTGGTTGTTGTTGGTTATTGTTGAAATAATTTGGTTAGCCAGGTACAATAAGACTTTGACCTGATGATTTAGTGGCAAGGCACAAGGATGTGGAAGAGTTGTGGACCTGCTGACTTAGTGGCCATGCACGGTGGTGTTGGGGTGGCCGTGGACCCGCAGACCCACGGGTATGGCGTGGGTGACCCGTTGGTAGTGTTTGAAACGAGGTGTTGGTGGTTGTGGTGATATATAATTTTTGTTGTCTTACTTTCAGGCACCCATTTGGTTGTTAATGTTCATGATTTTTATTAACGCATTGTTTAGTTATCCTACTCAACCATTGGTTGACATTTTCATGTTTCAATTGAAAAATAAAATTATCGCCTGCTTTAATTGGGGTGGTCTGTTATAAACCATTTAATATTTAATTTTCGGTTAAATAGGGAGCTGATTAAATAATAGGTTAGATTTTTAAGATGCTTTACTGGATGCTTTTGGGAATTCGGGACGCGTGGAGGATCTATAATTGCAGTCTAGCAATCACTTAGTTTATGAGACAATATTTATTATACCGCCGCTTAGTATTTAATTTATTTAAACGGTTGGTTTGAAACTTTTGTACTAAGACTGGTAGAGACAGTATTATTTTATTTATCTTAAAGTACTTTTGTAATATTTGTCTTTTATACTTACTACCTCAGGCAACTGAGATGATAACCGTCTCATTTATTTGAGAATGTCTTGCTAAAGGCTCTTGGATAAATGAGGATGTTACAGAAAAGTTCAAACCACATGGGTACCATTTGAATTATCCCTAAATTAAATTAAGTTAGTTTATGTTTTGATCCTATAGGTACAGTTCAGACCCATTAATTTAAGTTTAGGTCAGACCCTATAAGTTCAGTTCAAAAAAAGTTAAGATCTTATAAGTTCAGTCCAGAAAAGTTCAGGTCCTATTATAACACCCACATCTACCAAGGAGCCTTAACAAGACCTTCCCCAACATATAAGGGCTTTACCATCTCGGTTGCCTGAGAAAAAGTAAATATCATAACGTCAATAAAAGAACAATTAAGTTTATTACAAGTTTAACTCAAAAATAAAAATAAAAGGTACAACTGATGACAACCATTATCAACTACGGTGATACTATCCATGCCATGACTCAGTGATAAACTCGTCTCTCCAAATCACCCAGCTAAGCTTTTCATATCAACACCTGCTAAGACTGACTGCTCACCATAATGGATCACTACAGACACAACTCAAGAAGAAACACAGACAACACCACACAAGGTCAGTAACTAAAGAAATACAAAACACAAAGTACGGCATATAAAAACCCAACTCCGCCTCCAATTACCCATCAATCATCTGACTACTCGAAGGTAAAGTCCTGCCAGAATATCCGTCGCAACAGATATTCCACACCGCCAATGGGGGATCGCAGCCGTGCCTACCTATGCCCCGCTAATCTCCATCGAGCGCATAACCCATGTTCATTAATGTGCACATCCCCTTGTGGCGGGAACCACAAGGGGCGAAACAAGGGCGTGAACCCATTCCCGAGATGACACCACTTAGCCGAGGACGCACCTCGCAAACCACAGACAATCAACAACAACCAACTACAATACCAATGCAAAAAAAAACCAATACCAACTAATAAACACAATCAACATACCAAACAATCAACAATACTGAGTACGAAAACCTACCTTTAACAATCAGCAGCAACACCGCATATGACCATATGGCGACAAGCATCCACCATTACCACCTACTATAAACAATATGACAACCCTATTACTACCAATCACAACCACAACCAAAACTAAGGAAGACGATGATGATGATGACTTACCTACGCTCGGTGTTCCGACGACAAGACCGTTACCCGACTCATGCCTCTCATCCCCATGGTGTCTCAAAGCACAAAGGGTTCCAAGGGATGAAGGTTGGTGAAAGAGAGAGATGTATTGACGATTAGGTTTAGGGAGAAATGAAATTGAAAACTGATTTTGGGTTCACGACTTCACGATTTATATTTTACCGCTTCCTAAACCCAAGGGTTATTGTAAGGTAAGATCGATCCAACAAAGGCCTCAAGAGGTCTAGACATGTGTCTAAGGTCAGTCAACGGGTCCCTAACGGGGCGGGTGTTACACCTATAAATTCAGTTCAGATCTTACAAGTTTAGTTTAGTTCAGATTCTATAAGTTCAAAAAAGCTCAGCTCCTATAATTAACTTCAGTTCATAAAAGTTGAGATCTATTAAGTATAATTCAAAAACGTCCAGCAAATTTAAGTCCAAAAGAACAATGCCTAATTTTCCTTAATATTTCCCTATTTTGTGAAACTACTAATCCTTTTTCACTAATCTATTACATTTCCTCTTGTTAATAATTTTATGTTGAATGTTTAATTTATTTAGCTTGATGAACTTTGTTTATTATTAATTTAATTATTGCTAGTGTTTGATTAGATGGTTTAATTGGTTTAAATACATATTGTAGCAAACTTGTGAGTGTGTAGAGATGATTTTATTGAAACACACTTATAAATAGAGGCTTGTATATGATTGTTTGTTAGATGGTTTAGACTAGTGGATGACTATCCTAATTTTAATCATTTGTGTTAATGTTAATAAGACCTTAAATAAGGGTTAGATAATACAATTAACGTTTTTAAATAGAAACACGAGACTATTATTGCAACGACGGTTGTTAAATATATACCACGGTTGTACAATTAACACGCGACCGTTATATAACATCAATAACGGATCTATAATACCGTTATCATAACTAAAGAACAGTTATAAAATCTCTTAAGAAACCATTATTAAATCTTAATAACGGTTTCAAATCCGTTATCGTAGTTTACTATTGAAAATATTTTATCGTTTCAAAACCGTTGTTAAATATCATATATGATAACGGTTCATTTCGTTATCTTATTTAATTGAATGTCAAAATTTAACAACGGTTTTATTGCATGCAAAACTGTTGTTGTATTTATCTGTTGACAACGGTATGTAACCATTATCTATTTTTATTGATGAAACTTTGACAACGGTTCTGCTTAAAAAAACTATTGTAAAAGTTTTGAACTCGACAACAGTTATCGTTCGTTATCTTATATTTTTGGCGGTTTGAATGGGAGGGAAAATATGTCAACGGTTATTTATCTAAATAAAACCGTTGTCAAATAATAGTTTGCAACGGGTCTTTTTTAACCATTATCGTTTTTAATTATTTTTTTTTAAAAAATGATTTTAACTTGTTTTAGCAACTGCTGAAATGCTATTTTTTCAGCTGCTGCTAAAAAATAGCATTCCAATAGCTGTGCACTACAAAAATTCAATCCTTCATCAAATACCCTATGATCAATTAAACGCAGTTTAAAAACAGTACAAACATGATGATCAAAAGCCATAACACAACTTCCTCAAAAAAACAAAAGAAACCAATACACAGTGGCTCTTTATATACACACACATACATAAAGCATGGGCAAACTTTTGAGACTTCGCTAATGAAACAACATAACTGGCCCACATATTTATCAACAGGGTGATGTCCTCTGGCGAATATTCTGGGCTTTGTTGAGTATTAGTGAAAACTACAATTCAAAATTTACATAATCAAAATAGATATAATACATGGAAGTATACAGAATTCACTACTACAAATCCAGGCAACCACAATGGCCATTTAACAACGCTTATTCACGAAAATCACCATAAGACGTTGTAGAATGGATGGCGCGAATTTTACTAAACTTAATTACAACGATTATGAGTTGTTAACCATTGTTATTGGTTTTAACAACGGTTCAAACTTGCACAACCGTTGTTAATATAAAAACTAATAACAACAGTTTACTCTGTAATACATTATAACTGTTGTTAATAATTTGACGCAAAATTAGTGAAAAGTAATTACAACGGTTATATTGGAACCCGTTGTTTTTAGGTTTTAACAACGGTTTTAGACTCAATAACCGTTGTTATTGAAGTTATGAAGATCTAAACAACAACAGATTTCTTTATTCGGCTATACGCTACAAAACACAAATACAAGCTAATACTGCAACACAAATATCATCCTCCATCCCTCCTTGATCGTCTCTCTCTGCCTTCATCTCCGTCACTGTTGTCACCGTCTTCTCTCCCTCATCGTGTTTATCAATCAGGTATATATGTTTCTTAGCTTATTAACTATTTCTTATTAAGATTTTTAAGCTATATATAGATATAGGATTGTTCAATTTCCTGGCCTATGAATGTCGATTATTTTTTTGAATTTGTGAATTTGTTGGGTTATTATCTAATTTGTTGATAATTTAGCCTAATTGATTTCCTGAATTTCGTTTATTTGTTTGCCTATTATTGGATTTTCTAAATTAGTTGTCTATATATTACGAATGTAGACAAATGACTCGAACTTGGATGATTGCTGCAAATTTGAGTGACCCAACTATAAGGATGGTTTAGCTGAATTTTATGAAGTCGTTGCGAACAATTTGAAAGGTTCTTCTAGTATTCCATGTCCTTGTGTAAGATGTGGTAATATTAGGTATATTGCTTTTCCGGACGTTAAAATACACCTAAAAAAGTGCAGATTTAGTCGATCCTATACACGTTGGATTTTTTATCGAGGCCATTTCGTGTTCACAATTAAGTATATGTGGTCGTTGGTCAATGGTCGATACAAAACACAATTTATACTTCACAAACAACTCTACAATTAGTAAAGAGGCAAGTAAAGGTCGGATCCCAAGGGACGGGTATTGAAATGAGAATTCTATTGTAACTAGTAGTGTCTAGGGGTGTCACAAATTGGGTTGATGTAGAAGGTCACTAAACTAGAATAACAATGAAAATAAACAAGTAAGATGAATAAAAAGGGGGTGTAAACAATTGATTAAAAGCACTAGGGTGTCATGGGTTCATAGGGGAATCATGGGATATGATCATACAAACATGTTCTCAAATTATAAGCAAGCAATTATTGTTGTGATGGATTGAGTTGGGTTATATCTTACAATCCTAGGAAAGTTTGGGTCCCGGAGCCGAATCGATTATATTGTACAACACCTACAAGTCGACTTAATCTTTCCTACTCAACACATGCATGGTCTAACAAGACTTGAGTTGGGTTATGTCTTACAAGTCAAGTTGAAAGGATAGAAGATGATAGTAAATGCAAGGATTCATAGGCTTAGCATTTCATCAAATATAACATGTGCATGTATTAAGATCAAAACAAGCAAGCAAATAAGATATGAAAGCATATTGATTTAAGCATGAATCATTCCCCATGTTGGTTTCCCCTAATCACCCATTAAACCCTAGCTAAGAGACTACTCACTCATTATTATGTTGATCATGCTAGAAAGGTTGTCAATCATACTAACATAATGAAACATGATGAATAAATGAAAGTAATTAACAATAATTAAAAAAGGATTAAGAGATTATACCTACTAATGATTCCAATAATAAAGCAAGAATAATAGAAGTACTTGAATCCTAGATTGAGAGGTTGTCAATCTCCCAATAATAACCCAAATAATCTTCAATTACCCAAAATAAAGGAAGAACAAGAGAGAGATTAAAGAACTAAAACTTGGATTAAAACTTGATTAATACTTGATTACAATATTGAAGAGAGATTTGATTGATATTAACTACTCTAATTATTGATAAGAAGAACATGCTCCTCTAATTGGCCTAATGGGGTATTTATAGTGAAAATTAGGGAGGATGCATTAGGGTTAACTAAGGGCTAAACTAGTAATTACACTTTTTAAGTTGAGCAAGGAGGACCCGGTATTTTCTGAGAGAAGGGCTTCTCTTTTCGTAGCTTGAAGAATGAAATCCGTGCTGTGCTGAAATCCGTGCGGATTAGAGTCGGGACGGCCGGATTTGGGCTGGGCAATCCGAGCGGATTCAAGAGAGGGACGCTCGGATTGTGCTGGGGGAATCCGAGCGGATTCCAAGGAGGGACGCTCGGATTGTGCTGGCTGGACGGACGGATTGTCTGCAATCCGTTCGGATTGTTGGTCAGCGTCAATTCTTCTTCTTTTTCTTCCCTTTTCTTCATAAATTCCTTGGGGATTTCCTTGGGGACGCAAGGATCCTTTCTCAACATTGCTCTTCTACTATGATATGTACAAAGGCCTTCTAGTCTTGTCTCTTCTTGATGCTTGGTCATTGAATACAATCAATTTAGCCTCGTTTTGCCATGAAAATGCAAGATTCTTACTCCTTTCCTACCAAGGGATCAAAATCTCAAAGAATATGCAAAACAAAGAACTAAAGATAAGAAATGACCCAAATAGGCACTAAAAAGCATGGAAACAATGGTAATTCTGGGGCTAAATATGCGCCAATTATGGTCACATCAAATATCCCCAAACCGAACCTTTGCTCGTCCCGAGTAAAGAGGTGACAAAGACTAGGACCAATACTAATCTATCTTAATAATAATAGCCGATATGAGACAATTAGCGGGTCTCACTCCGCCCCTTCAACTCACAACAAGACAACCATGAGGTAGGATGCCTTCTTGCAAGGCAAGGTGGGTCTTGCCAAAATGGCGACACATCCAAACATTAAAGCACATAAAATCACATAATGGATGCATCTACAAAAAGAATAGCCACTTTCCTCATCTAAGTGGCGGAAATTATCTGCAAGGGAAGCAATTCAAGGGTACACAATCCTTCATAGATGCAATTTGTTCAAACTACTAGGCCTAGAAGGATACCAATAAATCACCTCCAAGTTGTGTCAAGCTAGGGTACCTTTGTCCTCAATCGTTAAATGCTTTTGTCAAGAGTAGACTCCCTATGGTGTTAGAAACACTGGAGGATCGCGGAATTCCCCCTCTTGCCTAGACAAGAAGAAGGGTCGTCCCCTCTCTACCATGCACAAAAATGGATACGATGGATAAAGGGATCGATAATATTTGAGTTTCATTTTGGGAGTTTGCTTTCATTTTTGTTTTTCCCCCCAATTTCTTGTGGCATATAACATTTGAGAACACTTTCTTGCCATTTCTTTTTGATTTTTGGCATTTCAATACTTGACAACTTTCAACTTTTTGCATTTTCTTTTGAACATTTTCAAAGTCACCCCATATGTAGGGAGGGTGGCTTATATTTGAAGTATAGGAGTTCTATTTTTGCTCCTCTTTTCTTTTGATGCATTTTGCAAACTTTTTCTTTTCTTTTCATTTCTTTGAACTCAAATTGATTTTCTTTTTGTGCCCATTCCCTTTTGTTGACAAAAATGTATGGTAGAACATGGATGAATGATGGAAATATGCATGGTTTCAAGGGTCACCTTGGAATAAACGGTAGCCAAGGAGTTATCACACCACAAGGTACTCTTGACTCGGCCTTAAGCCATGGGTCAAAGGATACTAGCATGACACAACCTAGGGTGTTTTACAAGCATTCTAACAAGCAAAGTCTTAAGAATAAAAAGCATCTACTAGGGCCTATATACACTTGTCAAGCTTCCCAAGTAGACGGTTTCGCAAAATTTTTCTAACATGCAAACTACATGCCATGATGCAACTAACATATATACATCCTAATGCAAATGATTCTACCAACTAATATGGCATATAAGCTAAATGCAATCCTAAGTTCACATTGTTTTACCGCATCAATCAAAATAAAGCCACATAGTCATTAACATAAAGAGGAAAAAGGAGATTGGAAAGATCATACCATGCGGTCTTCAATATCCTCATGTCTCGGATGTGGCGTAGTCAATCAAAGTGAACAAGGATAAACAAACACAATATATACAAGACAATATATACAAAGGAAATGAACTTGTTTTTGGTTTTTCAATTTTCAAATTTTTATGATTTTTGAAATTTTTCAATTTTTATGGGTTTTTGAATAAAAGTTAAGTGTTAGAATTCCCATCCCCACACTAATATGGGCATTGTCCTCAATGGCCAAAATGATGGAAATTATGCAAAGATGATGCATGATTTCTATACTAAATGCAATTCTACACTAAGCTATACTACATGATGCATGGTTTTTGTTATGACGGAGAGGATAATTTAGATTACCTCCCGTTGTGTATGCATTAACTTCCCCAAACCAAATAAGACACTATTGCTAATGTCAAGGATGGGGGTAGTTCATGCACACACTATGCTATGCATGAAACTAGATTGTCATTTTGGATTTTACAAATGGGAACAATAAAGAACACCTCAATGGTACCGAGGTGTGAGTCCTTTGATGTTGCTAGGACTAAACCATCAATGATCAAAATGAAATAAAATACAAAGAAACAAGATACAAAGCTCTTTTCATGAAAAATAAAGATAAAGAGGAGAGATGAGAAAACTTCACTTGAACAAAGGTGGGTGCCTCTTGCCCGCTCCACCTAGCTATGAAGTAGTCTCCTAGATATCGGCATCATCTCCTTCAATATCGGTATCCCAAATATCCTTTGAAGCATCACTTAAACTTGGATCCATGAATTCATCTTCACTCTCAAGCTTCACCGTATCACCTCCACAAGAATCCCCACTTTCTTCCCCTTTGCGACCGTTCGCCCCTTCATTAGCTTTCTCCGAGTTAGGAAAAAGCAATTCCATTTGAGCCCATGAGGGGAAAGCTCCTTCCTCACTAATCCGTCCTTTTTGAGCCATCTCATAGTATTGGGGGTAAAGAGCATAATAAGTGTCCACGGAGGTCTCATATTGACGGTAGTGTAAATCTTGCAAGATTCCCGTGACAAAGTCGTCACGGGGGAGGATGAAGGGATTTGGGTGGTTGTATGGTTGGTAGGGAAAGGGGTAAGGAGGCACTTTTATCCTTTCATTTTGAGTTTGTTGTTCTTGTTGTGGTGGTGGATTTTGTGGAGGTGGAGTTTGCCTTTTTTGACTTGGGATGAGGTAGGAGGGCATTGGGGACAAGCTTCCTCTTCTTGGGGAGACCCGAGGTAGATCATGTATTGGGAGATATAGTGGATCGCTCCCTTTTGTCAACCACTTTATCTTCTTATCAACCCCCTCAAGGGTTATCCAATGGTGTTGGACGATAAGGAGATCTTCATTAATTCTCGTGTTCCCCGCAAGTGGAGTGTACTCATTGTTCTCATTGAACCTTGGGTTAAAGTGCTTTGCAAGTCTAGTTATGAGTCCACCATTCACTATGTGCTTCATTCCATCATCATTCCCATTTCGAAACTTTGCCCATTTCTCTAGCATAACTAGAGGTGCATTGAATTGATACCCATCTCTCCCTTGAATGTTGAGGTATGATTCCATAAATACAAGGTCCAATTGGTTGACAATGGCCGGATCACGGCAAAAAAAGAGTACCCGAAAGAAATCTATATGTAAGCCTCAAGATCGGGTTTTGGATGTGAAAAGCAAGACACTCTTTGGTAAGAATGAAATCCCGGCCCGTCATGGCCCTCCACAATGGTGCAACATTATACTTTTTGGGCTTTGATGTTCGGGTAGGCGAAACATCAAGTCCGAACACATTGGCAAACTCGACAAGGGTCATCATTCTAGAGACATTCTCCAACCTAAACTCTATGCAAATAGTCTTGTTCAAGGTTGTGATTCTCAAAAAGCTTAAGAATTCTAGCACAAGGGACCGATAGGTTGGTTCATACATGCGAAAGAGAGTCGAAAGACCAAAAACCTCAAAGAGTGCTTCTACTTGGTGAAAGATTCCAAGCTTTCTTAAGGTATCATGACAAAGAAATTTAGTGGGAAGAATATTCTTACTTAAGAGTCGATGGAAGACCAATCGTTGCACATCATCAAGGAATTCCACATTCGAGAAATCATCGAGCCTTGTGAGGTCTACAATCTCTACATGCTCCCTTCTAATGGTGTTGAGATGTGAGGTAGAGGAACTTCCCACCATCCTTGGTCTTCTTGCACTTCTAAAGGAGGATCTCCTTGGTGCCATTCTTGCTTCTTTTGTTGGGTTATTTTGATTTGAAGATTTGCTAAGGATGTTCCTTGTTGATTGAGAAATGGAAACCCTAGAAAATTGGGGATTTTTAATTTTGTGGGTGAAGAGAGTGATTTGGATATGTATGGGAGTCATAAGGAGGTGAGTTTTTATAGAGTAAGTGGAAGGAGTAGTGATGTGGCATTATATGGGTGGTGGGGTGTGTTTTAATTGGAAAACGTCGGGTCGAGAAATAGTGGGGAGAGACGAGCGGATTCGGAGCGAAGACGCTCGGATTCCTTCTTCACGAGACGGGCGGATTCTGGGCAATACGCCCGGATTCTGCCACAGAGTGAAATTCCAAAATTTTTGTCGCCACAAGACGGGCGTCCCGAGAATAAGACGCTCGGATTCCTTCATGGTGGGACGGGCGTCTCTTTCAGAAGACGGGCGGATTTTAGTACAGAGATTTTTCTTGAAATGCACAGGCGGAGAGACGAGCGTCTTTCCACAAATCCGGCCGGATTCAACCAGACGGGCGTCTTCTTCCATAGGACGCTCGGATTTTCAAACAGCCCAGAAACCTTCAATTTTTCGACACAGCTGGACGTGCGGTTTCTCTCCTAGACGTCCGGATTCAGCCAAGACGGCCGGATTCCCGGAAATCCGCTCGGATTCTGGCTGCGAGCTTTGACTTTTTCTTCTTTCTTTCAATGCATCCCCACACTTAGGAATTTGCTCCTTCCTTCATTCAAAAACTTGTTAGTAACCCTCCCTCACTTACGCTCATGAAAAGAGTTTATGACATTTATTGAAATAAAAGCAATAATAAATACAAGTTAGAGGGTTAGTATATTTACAAATGGTGGTTTAGGGAGGACTCCACCAAACTCTCCCTTAGATGGTCCTTTCAAGGGGGAGGAGGCCCGAGGTAGGTAGCCTCGACCTCTCCAACAAATGCTCCTTCATAGTACGGCTTCAACCTTTGACCATTTACCTTGAACTTGCTTCCATCTTCCGCCTTGAGTTCGAAATCTCCATATTTTCCAACTTCGGTTATCACATAGGGACCCATCCATCTAGAGTTCAATTTTCCCGGAAAGAGTCGGTAGCGGGAGTTGAATAGAAGGACTTTGTCTCCCTTGTGCAAGGCTTTTTGTCGAATTCTCTTATCATGAAGCAATTTTGTTCTTTCTTTGTAAATCTTTGCATTCTCATAAGATTGTAGTCGGAATTCCTCCAACTCTTGGATTTGGATCATCCTCTTTTGACCGCTCAATTTGAGATCAAGATTGAGTGCTCGGATTGCCCAATAAGCTTTGTATTCCAATTCGATTGGCAAATGAAATGCTTTTCCATATACAAGCTTGTAGGGGGAGGCACCGATGGGAGTCTTATAGGCCGTCCTATAAGCCCAAAGAGCATCATCAAGCTTTGTGCTCCAATCTTTCCGAGTCTTGTTCACAACTTTTTCAAGGATTTGTTTGATCTCTCTATTTGAAATTTCCACTTGACCGCTTGTTTGAGGATGATATCCCAAGCCGGTTCGATGTTGGACACCATATTTGGTCAAAAGGGATGCAAGCTTCTTCTCATGGAAATGTGTTCCTCCATCACTAATGATAGCTCTAGGAACTCCAAATCGTGGGAAAATTATCTTCTTGAAAAGCTTGGTGACCGTTTTTGCATCATCATTTGGGGTGGCAATTGCCTCTACCCACTTTGAAACATAATCTACGGCCACAAGGATGTACTTGTTCCCATTGGATGTCACAAAGGGTCCTTGGTAGTCAATTCCCCAAACATCGAAAATCTCCACCTCTAGAATGCCCCTTTGTGGCATTTCGTTTCTCCAAGATATATTTCCCGTTCTTTGACAAGCATCACAATGAATGATGAATTCTCTTGTATCTTGAAACATTGTGGGCCAATAGAAGCCCGATTGGAGAATTTTTGCAACGGTTCTTCTTGCTCCATGGTGCCCACCGTAGGGTGATGAATGACATCCTTCCAAGATTCCTTGGATTTCCCATTGAGGGATACATCTCCGGTAGAGTCCATCACTACACTCCTTGTAGAGGTTTGGGTCATCACAAAAGTACCTCTTCACTTCGAATAGGAATCTCTTCCTTTGGTTGTGGTTCAAGTTAGGAGGGAGCACCTTTCCAACAATATAATTGGCATAATCGGCAAACCATGGGGTGATGTGCCTTTCAAGTTGAGTTTGAATAGCCATCAAAATATCGTCGGGGAATGAGTCATTGATCGGGGTTTCTCCATTTTCATCATGAAACCGGATTCTTGACAAGTGATCCGCTACTACATTCTCGGCTCCTTTCTTGTCTCTTATCTCCAAGTCAAATTCTTGAAGAAGCAAAATCCATCTCAACAATCTTGGTTTTGCCTCCTTCTTTATCAAGAGATGTCGGAGAGCACGGTGATCCGAAAATACAATCACCTTGGATCCAAGCAAGTAGGAACGGAATTTATCCAAAGCATAAACAATGGCAAGAAGCTCCTTTTCGGTTGTATCGTAATTCACTTGAGAAGGGTCGAGGGTTTTGCTTATGTAATAGATGGCATGAAGAGCTCTCCCCACCCGTTGGCCAAGAACCGCTCCAACGGCGTAGTTGCTAGCGTCACACATAATCTCGAAAGGTAACTCCCAATTTGGGGGTTGGATGATCGGTGCCGAGATTAATGCTTCTTTGATTCTGTTAAAAGCTTCAACACACTCGTCAGTAAATTGGAATTGGGCATCCTTAAGCAAAAGTTGAGTGAGGGGTTTCGCTATTTTCGAAAAATCTTTTATGAAACGACGATAAAAACCCACATGACCGAGAAAACTTCTCACCCCTCTAACATTCACGGGAGGTGGGAGTTTCTCTATCACCTCAACTTTAGCTTTATCGACCTCGATGCCCTTTTCCGAAATCAAGTGACCCAAAACAATTCCTTCATTGACCATGAAATGACACTTTTCCCAATTTAAAACAAGACTAACATCTTCACATTTTTGCAATACAAGGGAAAGATTATGCAAGCATGAGTCAAAGTCCTTTCCATAAACACTAAAATCATCCATAAAAACTTCCATTATGGTCTCTAGGTAATCGGAGAAGACACTCATCATGCATCTTTGGAAAGTACCGGGGGCATTACATAATCCAAAAGGCATCCTCCTATAAGCAAAAGTGCCATAGGGGCATGTGAAGGTGGTCTTATGTTGGTCATCCGGGTGTATAGGGATTTGGAAGAATCCCGAATACCCGTCAAGGTAACAAAAGAATTTGTTAGAGGCTAACCTCTCAAGCATTTGGTCAATGAATGGTAAGGGGAAGTGATCTTTCCTTGTTGCGGAGTTTAATTTCCGGTATTCTATGCACATACGCCAACCGGTGATCATTCTTGTGGGTATTAATTCATTCTTTTCATTTGTCACTACCGTAGTACCTCCTTTCTTAGGTACCACTTGGACGGGGCTAACCCACAAAGAATCCGATATGGGATATATGATTCCCGCATCAAGTAATTTCATGACCTCTCCTTTGACAACTTCTTGCATGTGGGGGTTTAATCTTCTTTGGGGTTGAATGGTAGGTCTATGGTCGTCCTCTAGATGAATCCTATGCATGCAAAAGTTGGGACTTATCCCCTTAAGGTCATCTAGACTATAACCTATAGCCTTCTCATGTTGTTTCAACACATTAAGTAATTTTCCCAATTGGTCATCATCAAGTCTATCATTAACAATTACGGGTTTGGTCTTTGATTCATCAAGATAAGCATATTTCAAATTTGGGGGAAGGGGTTTCAAAGTAGGAGTTTGTACCTCACTTTCCTCCTTTGGAGTTTCATTGAGAATTTGCTCCATCTCCATTAAACATTCCATTCTCATGACATACTCTTCTTCACTTTCATGAACCTCATCATATTCGAATTCCATGATGGGTTCCTCTTGCTCTTGAGTTTGTAGAATATCCTCTAGGATGGATTGCTCATCCTCTATGGGTTGACATGCTTCTACTAGAATATTATGCACCAACTCGGTTTGTGCATGAGTAAGTTACTTGTTAGCTAGAGCGGCCTCAAAGAGATCCACCTCCAACTCCCAATACATGCTCTTAGCCTTACTTGCTTCTAAGGCCTCTAATGCTTGCATGGGATCCTTGAAGTAAGGGATACTCAAGTGGTCCTCTACAAAACAATCTATGAAATCCATTCTCGTAAAATATCAAACAACTTGAAAACGATTAGAGCAAACCTTGAGGAGTTTTACTTCCCCAAGGTGAAAAAGACACAACTAATAACAATAAAAGAAATCTTAAATCAATTAAACACCGTCCCCGGCAACGGCGCCATTTTTGATCGAGGCCATTTCGTGTTCACAATTAAGTATATGTGGTCGTTGGTCAATGGTCGATACAAAACACAATTTATACTTCACAAACAACTCTACAATTAGTAAAGAGGCAAGTAAAGGTCGGATCCCAAGGGACGGGTATTGAAATGAGAATTCTATTGTAACTAGTAGTGTCTAGGGGTGTCACAAATTGGGTTGATGTAGAAGGTCACTAAACTAGAATAACAATGAAAATAAACAAGCAAGATGAATAAAAAGGGGGTGTAAACAATTGATTAAAAGCACTAGGGTGTCATGGGTTCATAGGGGAATCATGGGATATGATCATACAAACATGTTCTCAAATTATAAGCAAGCAATTATTGTTGTGATGGATTGAGTTGGGTTATATCTTACAATCCTAGGAAAGTTTGGGTCCCGGAGCCGAATCGATTAGATTGTACAACACCTACAAGTCGACTTAATCTTTCCTACTCAACACATGCATGGTCTAACAAGACTTGAGTTGGGTTATGTCTTACAAGTCAAGTTGAAAGGATAGAAGATGATAGTAAATGCAAGGATTCATAGGCTTAGCATTTCATCAAATATAACATGTGCATGTATTAAGATCAAAACAAGCAAGCAAATAAGATATGAAAGCATATTGATTTAAGCATGAATCATTCCCCATGTTGGTTTCCCCTAATCACCCATTAAACCCTAGCTAAGAGACTACTCACTCATTATTATGTTGATCATGCTAGAAAGGTTGTCAATCATACTAACATAATGAAACATGATGAATAAATGAAAGTAATTAACAATAATTAAAAAGGGATTAAGAGATTATACCTACTAATGATTCCAATAATAAAGCAAGAATAATAGAAGTACTTGAATCCTAGATTGAGAGGTTGTCAATCTCCCAATAATAACCCAAATAATCTTCAATTACCCAAAATAAAGGAAGAACAAGAGAGAGATTAAAGAACTAAAACTTGGATTAAAACTTGATTAATACTTGATTACAATATTGAAGAGAGATTTGATTGATATTAACTACTCTAATTATTGATAAGAAGAACATGCTCCTCTAATTGGCCTAATGGGGTATTTATAGTGAAAATTAGGGAGGATGCATTAGGGTTAACTAAGGGCTAAACTAGTAATTACACTTTTTAAGTTGAGCAAGGAGGACCCGGTATTTTCTCGAGAGAAGGGCTTCTCTTTCGTAGCTTGAAGAATGAAATCCGTCTTTGTCTTTGAAATCCGTGCGGATTAGAGTCGGGACGGCCGGATTTGGGCTGGGCAATCCGAGCGGATTCAAGAGAGGGACGCTCGGATTGTGCTGGGGGAATCCGAGCGGATTCCAAGGAGGGACGCTCGATTGTCTTTGGCTGGACGGACGGATTGTCCGCAATCCGTTCGGATTGTTGGTCGCACAATTCTTCTTCTTTTTCTTCCCTTTTCTTCATAAATTCCTTGGGGATTTCCTTGGGGACGCAAGGATCCTTTCTCAACATTGCTCTTCTACTATGATATGTACAAAGGCCTTCTAGTCTTGTCTCTTCTTGATGCTTGGTCATTGAATACAATCAATTTAGCCTCGTTTTGCCATGAAAATGCAAGATTCTTACTCCTTTCCTACCAAGGGATCAAAATCTCAAAGAATAAGCAAAACAAAGAACTAAAGATAAGAAATGACCCAAATAGGCACTAAAAAGCATGGAAACAATGGTAATTCGGGGGCGAAATATGCGCCAATTATGGTCACATCAATTTTTCATGGAGAACCATTAGAGGACGAGAATAGCTTTGAAGAAGATGATGTTGAGGTATACGAAACGCTAACTGATAATCCTGAGTTTGCCGAGTTTTTTGAGTTGGAATTGTTGGAAGCAGACAAGTTGAATGTTGGGTCTATAGATAATGAAGAGAATGATGATGAGTCGAATGCTTTTCAAGATGTAGGTGATGACACTATTAATTGAGATGACCTTAACAACATGTATAAGAAGTTGTGTGAGTCTGAAGCACCTATGTATCCTGGTTGTAAGTTCACAAAAATGTCGGTTGTGGTGAAGTTGTATAATATCAAGGAGGCAAATGGGGTGAGTGACACGTGTTTCACTAGTTTTTTAGCCTTGATAAAGGAGTTGCTTCCAGATGGTAATGTTCTACCTCTTAAGTAATATGAGGCTAAAAAACTAATAAGAGGAGTGGGTATGAAATATAAGAAAATACATGCATGTCCAAATGATTGCATATTGTATCGGAAATTATATCAAAACTTAACCAATTGCCCTAAATGTTTGGAGTGGCGTTATAAGGATAAGGAAGGGATCCCGGCTAAGGTGTTGTGGCATTTTCCAGTGATACCAAGATTCATAAGGATTTATGCGAATCCCGATGATTCAAAAATGTTAACCTGGCATGAAACTGGAAGAATAAATGATGGAAAGCTAAGACACCCGGCAGATGGTGTGCAATGTAAATCGTTCGACGCTAAGTATCCTGAGTTCGGCAATGAACCTAGAAACTTACGTCTAGCGCTGTCCCCTGATGGAATGAACCCACACAGAAACATGAGTAGCCAACATAGTACTTGGCCAGTAGTGTTGGCTATTTATAACTTACCTCCATATGTGTGTATGAAAAGAAAGTATTTGATGTTGTCGTTGTTAATTTCCGGCCCTAAACAACCTGGAAATGATATAGATGTCTATTTGGAACCTCTTCTAGATGATTTGCGAATGTTGTGGGATAGTGGGATAGAAGTATTTGATGCATATAAGAACGAAACTTTTAATTTGAGAGCGATGTTATTGTGGACAATATCTGACTATCCGGCTTATGGCGACCTTTCTGGGCACACAGTTCATGGGAAAGAGGCTTGTCCATTGTGTGGGGAGGATATCGAGTCTGAATACTTGAAGTCTTCTCGTAAGTATGTGTATATGGGAAATATGAGGTTCTTGTATCATGACCATTGTTATCGCAAGATGCAGAAAGCATTCAATGGAAGACAAGAACTTCGTCAACCTCCTAGAATTTTGAGTGGTCATGAAGTTTATCAGAAAGTAAAGCATATTGAGATAGATTATGGGAAGAAGAGCGGCTCTAAATTGTCAACTCGTGGGTATAAGAAAAGATCCATATTTTTTGATAAACTTACATATTGTCCTGACCTGGAGGTCAGGCATTGCCTCGATTTCGTGCACATTGAGAAAAATGTCTGTGATAATATTATCAATACCCTTCTGAATGTTCCCGGTAAAACAAAGGATAACGCGGCAGCTATGGAAGATATGAAAATGATGGGTATTAGGCTAGAGTTGGCACCACAGAAGAGAGGTAATCGTACATTTTTACCGCCAGCAGCCTATACCCTTTCACGGAATGAGAAAAAAGAGTTATGTGCATGCTTGAATGGAATTAAAGTCCCACATGGTTATTCGTCGAACATAAAAAGCCTAGTGTCGATGCGAGACCTAAAACTCACCGGGTTAAAGTCACATGATTGTCACACTTTGATACAACAATTACTACCTGTGTCTATTCGTTCCAATTTACCTGAAAAGGTAAGATATGCTATAACTAGATTATGTCTCTTCTTCAGTCCATATGCGAGAAAGTCATCGATCCCGATGACGCGGATTCATTGTAGGACCTCGTTGTAACCTCTCTTTGTCAGTTGGAAATGTATTTTCCACCCTCTTTCTTCACTATTATGATTCATCTGCCATTCACTTGGTTAGGGAGATTTTGTACCTTGGGCCCGTGTACTTGAGATACCAGTATCCTTTCGAAAGATTGGTGAAAGTCTACAAGGACTATACATCTAATCGGTATCGTCCGGAAGGTTGTATTGCTGAACGCGCTTTTTTAGACAAAGTTCTTTAATATTGTTACGCTCATCTCTCCCCTGGGAAGTTGATTGGCGTTCCTAAGATTCGTCATAGTGATTGGATGACCGGAAAAGGTATTAAGGGCCGGGTTGAAAAAATTGTGACACGTGAAATGTTACATTTAGCACATACGTATGTGCTAAACAACGAAGATAAGGTGCAACCTTATATTCAACAACACAAAGATGAGCTCAAATACGATCACCCAAACAAGACCGAGAAGTGGATTGCAAACGAGCATGCGAAGACGTTTGGAGAGTGGTTTAGGAATATTGTCGTAGAGTGTACGAATCAAACTGGTGATGACATCTCTCCTAGGTTACTACGTCTTGGTTTAGGTCCAAATGCCAGGGTCACCTTTTACAGCAATTTTGCCATTAATGGATATACTTTTTACACCCGCGAGCAAGATGAGTTGAGCACAATGCAAAATAGTGGTGTGAGTTCTAAATTTGAGGCAATGCACTTTGCTACTTCAAAAGATAAAAAGCCTATTTGGGGAAAATGCCTTTATTATGGTGTTATTCAAGAAATATTGGTATTAGATTACATTCATTTCACAATGCCTTTGTTTCGATGTAACTGGGTTGATAACAACATCCATTGTGTCCGAAAGGATAAGATGGGATTTACGTTGGTCAATCTGGGTAAGGTTGGCAATAATAAGGATGATCCTTTCATAATGGCATCCCAAGCTAAATAAGTGTTCTATGTCACCGATCCTATGGATAAGAAGTGGTCTGTTGTACTATCTATAAGGAGTAGAAGGAGTAGTCCATCCGATAATGGTGATGATGATCAGGATGTCGTTTTTGAGGGAATGGATCACTCTACCACTGTATCTTATTTCGATGATGTTGACACTGATCATGAGGACACTGAAAGCATCTATATGCGTGATGACCATGGTGAAGGTATTTGGGTTAACGAAGAAACTATGACATCCAAGAAACGTCCCTGATCCTGAGATGGTCTATAATGTAAGTTATTAGCTTTTATTTTTATTTTTATTTTTTAAATATATATATCTTCCTTTTATTTTTAAATTTTTTTAAATAACTATCTCTACTGAACAGATTTGCATTTAGGAACTGCATATTTAATACAAACGTAAAGCACTGATACTCTCGACGCTACTTATACAACAGTACTGGAAATCTTACAAGACCACAGGGTTACACATTACCTTTATTTAAGTTGCCTTTTCATACAGGCCCACGACACTGCTTATGATAGGCGGATATAGACACACACGGTTTGACACTCAACAAATAACACACGACGTTGCTTGGAAGTTTCAGCCACAGACACACACATTTTGTAGGGGTTTTAGGGGTACATTGCTTGGAAAACAGCCACAACCTGGTTGTAGGCATCGACGCTTTCTGACCTGGCCGACTGCTTCCCATCAAAGATGGTCGCATACGACACTTGGCCATAGTTAGTGGTATTCTTCAGATGTTCAGCATCCTCGTCTGTGGCTACCCAGAGGTATGGTTAGAGTGTTGATCTATTCGGAGCATTCCAGTCGTTCCTGCCATGGCCTCTGAGTTAAAACATCATGCCAAGCTTAAATGCTGATTCTGCATGTGCAGGTGATGTTCCAAACTGAATGAGTAGACTCCCTTTGAATCCCCATGGCCCCCATTGTGGCTTAATTTTGCTGACCGAGTATCCCAGCTCAATAAGCTTATTCCTAAAAGGATTAAAGCTTTTGGCATCAAATTTCCCATTCTCTATATCTATGTGGCCTGGGGCATTCATCAGGACACAGTGATATGGACGACCAATATTTTGAGTCATTTTCAGACCAGTAATTTGATGGTTTATTTGTGAGTTGTGGGGAGCTAATGGATGCTGAGCTAATGGGATGCCTCTTTTCTGAATTTATAGCAAGTTTGAGATGTCTTGCTGGAGTGTATGTAGGTTGTCTTTAGCTTTTGGTAGCTTTAAAAAGCCAATAGAAGCAATGTTCATTGTTAAAGATTCCCAAATTTGCGTGGCATGGTAAATCCTGTAGATATTCAGTATGCATGCTGGTGTTGTTGTCTTATTTTCTTGATCTTATTATTAAATGTGGTTGATGTTGTTGAAATTGCTGATTAATGTTGCAGTATATAGTGCTTCTGCTGTTACAGTTGTTATGTTGCTGTATTGTTATAGGTTTGGACTGTAATGCAATCACAGTAATTTAAAAAAAAAGTGTTAAACAATAACAACGGTTATATTGACAATACCCGTTGTTATTACTTTCAACCACGGTTATATTGACATTACCCATTGTTATTACTTTCAACAACGGTTATATTGATGTTAACCGATGTTATTACTTTCAACAACGGTTGTAGTACTTCTACCCGTTGTCATTGCTTTTTCTAGACATATTTCATTTTGGCGCAAATTTGGTGAAAATAGATTACAACGGGTATATTTTAACCGTTGTAATAAAGTTATGACAATGGTTGACTTTTATTGACCCGTTGTTATTAACATATAACAACGGTTTTGTTTTAAGGACCCGTTGTTAATAGTTTGTCTTAATAAAAAACTAATTTACAAACACATACGGGTATACAGCATACCAAACAAACACACACAACATCAGTTCAACCGTTGGTATCCTGAGTTTATTCTCTCTCCCCCGCTTTCTACATTCCGTTGCCGGCCGTCGCCCCGCTTCCGACGCCCAGATTCCGTTGCCTTCCCTTATCATCCTGCTCGTTCTCTTTATCATCATCATCATCAGGTATGTTCACTTTTGTGTTTCTTCATTAGGGATTTAAGATCATCTTTTTTTTGTTTTTCATCTGTTTGTTTTTCGTCTTCTTTGTTATCTTTATCATCCCGCATCATCTACTTCATTCCTCTTATTAGGGTTTTAGGATTTTAGAAGCTCAAACTGTTGTTTTAAATTTTCATTCCTCTTTAGGGTTTTAGATACTCTGCATGTCGTTGTTCATTTCCTATTTCATTCATATTTAGGGTTTTAGGATTATCATGGGTGAAAAACGGAAAAGAAGTCAAAAGAATAATAAGCCTGGTGAGAGGGGTGCTTCGAAGTGCCCTGCAGCCCTTGCAGCTATAGCGGCTAAACAGCCGCTTAAAATAACATGGAACGCGAAGGGTTTCCCTACTGGTCCAAATGCGAAAAATTTATCCACTTGGATTGGATGTTGCACAAGAAAGTTTGTGCCTATCCATTTAGATGAAGGTAGGAATTTGAATCCAAAATTGGCGCAGTTATTCTTGGATCGTATAAAGGAAGCCTTTGATATTGTCGAATGCTATGATAAGTATTTAATACAGAAGGCTGAGAGTGTCTTAAGGCAGTGGAAGTGTGACGTTGGTAAGTATTGGTTGTATGTGGACAAGGAGACGGGGGAGATGCGTAAGAGCCCACCGTCAAACAAGTGTCCCACCATCATTCAGGAACAATGGGATCTTTTCAAAGCGATTCGAACTAGTGAGAAGTTTGAGGTTAAATATCCTCGCCTTTTAATGATTTACCTATCATTTTTTTAATTAATGAGTTCTCTATAATCTTTTTATTATCTCATCTACTTGCGCTTTTAAATAATTTGAAGGCCGTTAGCAAAAGAAATCGTGCTAACATTTCATGCAAGAAGGGGTAATGGTATGGTTCTCGAGGCGGTTACAGATTGATAGAAGACCAACTCGTAAGTAGCATGCATCCCCCTGTTTATTTGATTTTTTTAATCACACTTGGACTTGATACACATTTATATATATAACTGTTACCATGTTAATGTGTAGGTGGCAAAGGGAGTGACCGACTTGAATCGGCACGTAACTTATAAAGAAGGACACACGCCTAAAGGATTATCCCGGCCATGTGACAATTATGATCAGAATGTGTTGGCCAACATAGTAAGCATTATTTTATTAAGACGATTTCATTACTAACTTTATTAATTTAGTCACAAATATAATTTGAAGTTTATTTAATATATTATAGGAGAAGGTATTGAAGGAGGTAGAAGAAGGGAAATTCACTCCCAATGGTCATGATGACGTTCTTTCTAGAGCGATCGGCCGACCCGAACATCCAGGTCGATTGAGGGGCATCCCGTTATGTTGGGTTTGTGCCTTGATTCTGTTAACCGCCGCTTCGAATAACTATGCGCTGTTATTGGGCTAGGTCTGTCTTGGGCCTTTATTAGGTCATTCTGTATTAGGTCTTAGAGAGTATTATATAAACTCTCTAAGCCTCTACCTAGCAGTCATACCGTCTGAATCTGTAATCTAAAAACTCCTCACGTATCAATAAAATTATCTCTCTTCTGCCCTGTGGACGTAGCTAACACACCGTTAGTGAACCACGTAAATCTGTGCGTTTGTCTCTTTATTGTTTTTATCAGTTCTTTCTTGCTTCTGTTATAACAAACTAGTATCGAGCCTTCGGGTTCCCCGACCAGAAAAGATGTCGGCGATGAACATAAAGATCGATCGTTTTACCGGAGGAATAGTTTTAGTCTGTGGCGCGGTCAAGATGCGGGCTCTGTTAAAGCGGCAAGGGTTGTGGGCGCCGCTTTCGGATAAGAAGACGGAAAGCGCAAATCTGCTGCTACTCGCCATTTGCTACCGCCGAGATGGCGGCCGGAGGAGAAGGTACATTCGGCGATTATGTTGTGTCTTGCGATGATATCATCACCAAGTCGCGGAGGAAACTACCGCGGCCGGTGCAGGGAAAAAGCTTGAGAGTCTTTATATGACCAAGTCTTTGACCAATAAGTTGCTTCTGAAGCAACGTCTGTTTAGTCTGAGAATGCAGGAAGGTATGCCTCTTCGAGATCATTTAGATCAGTTAAACACAATTTTACTAGAATTACGTAATATTGATGTTAAGGTAGAAGATGAGGATGCCGCATTAATTCTGTTAGTTTCTTTACCATTGTCGTATGAGAATTTTGTACAGTCTTTTATTGTGGGTAAAGATACTGTTACTCTAGAAGATGTTAGGTCGTCTCTTCATACTAGAGAACTATGCCATAAGGCGGTACTGGTACCGGGTATTGATAATCAGCCGCAGGTTAGCAGCCAATGGGGGTTATGGACAGGGAAATTCGGGGAAGAAAAAGTATAAGAAGCCTTCTTATTCGGGTTCTTCTAGTTCTGCTGGTACTTCGGGTACTTCTGGTACTTCTGGTTCTTATGTTTCTAAGGGTCCTAAACCTACTGATGTCTTTAATTATTGTAAAGGGAAGGGACATTGGAAATTCGATTGTCCCAAGAAAGACAAACAGAACAAGTCTGGTACTGCTGGTGTAGCAAAAGCAGATTCCGAGGAGGATGATTATGCTCTGGTTACGGATAGCATCACGCATCACACTGATATGTGGATTCTAGATTCTGTAGCATCTTACCATATATGTCCGCGCAGAGAGTGGTTTACAACTTATGAACAGGTAGATGAAGGCACTATTTCTATGGCCAACAGTGCTGTTTGCAGGATAGTTGGAATCGGCTCAGTCATGGTAAGGACACATGATGGTAAATTATGTACATTGAACGAAGTCAGACATGTTCCACTGATGACAAAGAATCTGATCTCTTTAAGTACGTTAGACAGTAAGGGTTTCAGCTTTCCAGGTGTAGGTGGAGTTCTGAACGTGTGCAAAGGTTCGAATGTAGTTCTGAGGGGTATCAAGAATGGTACTCTATATTATCTTCAGGGATTTACTCTATCAGGTTTTGTTGCTGTTGCATCCTCAGATGTTGATAAAGAAGATTTGACTAAGTTGTGGCATATGAGACTTGGTCATATGAGTGAAAGGGGGATGCAGACTCTGTCAAAAGAAGATCTTCTGTGTGGTCACAAGGTCAAGAATCTGGATTTATGTGAGCATTGTGTTTTTGGGAAGCTACATCGCAGCAAGTTTCCTAAAGCAGTGCATAGGACCAAGGGCACACTTGATTACATCCATTCTAATTGTTGGGGTCCTTCTAAGGTGGAGTCTTTGGGAGGTCACAGGTATTTTGTGTCTATTATTGATGATTATTCCAGGAAGACTTGGATTTATTTGATGAAGCACAAAAACGAAGCCTTCACTCACTTTAAGCAGTGGAAGGCATTAATGGAGAATCAAACTGGGAAGAAGGTCAAGAAGAGGTCGCGAACGATAACGGCCTAGAGTTTTGTTGTTCTGAGTTCGACGAGTTCTGCAAGAATGAAGGGATTGCTAGACATCGTATAGTCCGAGATACACCTCAACAAAATGGTGTAGCAGAGCGAATGAACCGTACACTTCGGAGAGGGCAAGGTGCATGATCTCTAATCTTTGGACTAACAAGAAGATTCTGGGAGAAGCGATTAGTACATCATGCTATCTGATAAATCGGGGACCTCACACGAGTCTGAATCTCAAAACTCCATTTGAGATGTGGTCTGGTAAGTCTGCTGACTATTCTATTTTAGAAGCTTTTGGTAGTACTGCTTATTATCATGTTAGTGAAGGTAAGCTTGAGCCACGAGCTAAAAAGGGAGTATTCATGGGCTATGTTGATGGTGTCAAGGGATACCGTATCTGGTCTCCATCTGAGGGCAGGGTTATTTTGAGTAGAAATGTTATCTTTCATGAAAATTCTATGGTTAATCCTACTGTGAAGTCTTATATGTTGTCAGATAGTAGTAGTAGTGTTGATAAACAGGTGGAGCAGCAAGACACTCTTGATGAGAGTGTACCACAAGAAGAAGATCAACCACTACAAACCGAATCCGAATCTGCTCCATCGATTCTTCATTACCGATTCCGAATCAGCGAGTTTGGCCCGTGAGCGGTCAATCGTGGCCTAATTTTGGGAAGCCTCCGAATAGACTTGGTTTTTAAGATATGGTGGGTTATGCACTTCAGTTCTTTGAAGAGGTGGATTCGACTTACATGAGCCATCCACTTTCAAAGAAGCGCCTACATGTTCGACCGCCCAATGGCTTGCTTTGCCATGGGAGATGAGATGGAGTCCCTTCAAAGGAATCAGACCTGGGAATTATCTAAGAAGCCTCAAGGGAGAAAGATTGTTACTTGTAAATGGGTCTTCAAGAAGAAAGAGGGAGAGACTGCTGCTGAGGGTATAAGGTATAAAGCTCGATTGGTAGCTCGTAGGTTCAGTCAGAAAGAGGGGGTAGACTACAATGAAATATTTTCGCCAGTGGTCAGACTTACTTTCATCAGAGTGTTGCTAGCAATAGTTGCACACCAGGATTTAGAACTCGAACAGCTAGATGTGAAGACAGCTTTCCTACATGGAGAGTTGGAAGAAGAGATATACATGACTCAGCTAGATGAAAGACTATGTTTGCAAGCTGAAGAAGTCCTTATATGGGCTAAAACAGTCTCCGAGGCAGTGGTATAAAAGGTTTGACAACTACATGTTGGAGATTGGCTACAATAGGAGTCCGTATGATTGTTGTGTTTATTACAACAAACTGAAGAATGAGGCTTTCATTTATCTGATCCTATATGTAGACGATATGTTGATAGCTGCAGAGAGCAAGTCTGATGTTCAGAAATTGAAGGGTCTTCTCAGTGATGAATTTGAGATGAAAGATTTGGGTGCAGCAAGAAAAATTTTGGGAATGGAGATCTACAGGGATAAGAGCAAGAAGAAGCTTTTCTTATCTCAGAAAGGCTATATTTAGAAGGTGCTAGCAAGGTTTGGCATGTCTACTGCTAAATCCATAGATACTCCTAGTGCATCGAATGCACATCTGTCTGCTTTCTCACCCAAGTCACCAAGAAAGGGAGTACATATCCCGAGTTCCGTACTCTAGTGCAGTGGGTAGTTTGATGTATGCTATGGTCTGCACTAGACTTGATTTAGCACAGTCAGTCAGTGTGGTGAGCCGGTTTATGGGTGATCCAGGTAAAGAGCACTGGCAAGCTGTGAAGAGAATTTTTCGGTACCTTAAGGGTAAATCTGATGTTGGTCTCATTTATGGAGGTGATAGAGAGTGCCTTGTGTCGGGGTACTCGGATTCGATTATGCGGAGATGCTTGATGACAGACGATCAATGACCGGTTATGTTTTTACTCTTGGTGGTTCATCGTCGTCCGTTGGAAGGCTACATTGCGACCTACGATTACTTTGTCTACTACTCGACGAGTATATGGCGTTGACCGCAGCAACTAAAGAGGGAATCTGGTTAAAAGGACTGGTCAGTGATTTAGGTCTACATCAGGAGCAAGCTATTGTATTCTGTGACAGTCTTAGTGCAATATGCTTGGCTAAAGATCAAGTCCATCATGAGAGGACTAAGCATATAGATGTGAGATATCACTTTCTGAGAAATGAGAAGAGGATTAAGGTAAACAAAGTGGGTACTGCTGATAACCCAGCTGACATGTTCACTAAGCCGCCCGCATAGCAAGTTCCAACATTGTTTGGACTTGCTAAATATCCATGATCTGTAATTGCCCTCTTGGGGGCAATATCTGAGGGGGAAGAGAGAAGAGCTTTCTGGTACATCTGGCATTTATGGGAATGCATCTGGTACATCTGTCTGTTTGTGAGAGAATTCAAGTCAAGGTGGAGATTTGTTGGGTTTGTGCCTTGATTCTGTTAACCGCCGCTTCAAATAACTATGCGCTGTTATTGGGCTAGGTCTGTCTTGGGCCTTTATTAGGTCATTCTGTATTACGTCTTAGAGAGTATTATATAAACTCTCTAAGCCTCTACCTAGCAATACATCATACCGTCGAATCAGAATCAAAACTCCTCACGTATCAATAAAACCCTCTCCCTTCTGCCCTGTGGACGTAGCTAACACACCGTTAGTGAACCACGTAAATCTGTGCGTTTGTCTCTATATTGTTTTTATCAGTTCTTTCTTGCTTCTGTTATAACACGTTACATGTTGGAGTCACGAAATATTATGGGACAACTGCCCCGAAAAAGAAGAAAAGGAAGGCTAAGGCTGAGAAGGATGACATGGTACCATTTATTCTATTATTTTCATTTAAGTTCACATGTTATTGTTTTAAATAAATTGCTGAAACATTACATTCTTGGCACGCAGGTTCAGTTATTGGCATCCGTGATACTAAAGATGAATTCTGGAGGCAAGGCTTCCGAAGAAGAATTGAAGATGATGGAGGATGTCATTAAAAGGGGTAAGGTACAACAGATTGGTCAAGAGGCCGAGAACACTACTACCTTTGCAATATATGAGAAGGAAGTATCGGTCAACAAGATTCAGAAACATCAGGTACCTACTACTTCTGAAGTTGTAACAACTAAAGCCGATAAGTTAAATATATGACTTCCTTATTTTTCTTTTTTTCTTTTTTTTGGTAAGATCAGGGGGTGTGTGTAACACCCCCATACTCCAAGTGCCTTACCAGGACCACTTAAGGCATGGAAGTGCTACCATCTCGGTTACCCGAGGCAATGATAATCATAAGACAATAAAGAAACATATTTAAATAGTAAATAACGTTTAATGTGATTACATGCCAAAAACCAAAACTGATAAAGAGATACAAGTTCTCCAAAACTGTCTACTATCAAAAGACTATAAAACTATCAAACACAAATGAAGACTTCTAAACCGCATCGTGGTGACTCCTCCCGATTATCCCATACTCATCACTCATACACCTCAACAACCGCTCACCACCCCCGAATGGATCACCACGCTTTTAAAACATTTAAACGGGTCGATTAATCACACAAATTATATAATCCAACAACACAACAAACAGCACAGCTCAATCGTCACAGATATACTCCGAACTCCATCACCAACTCCACAATACTGACTACACACTAAAGTGTGTAGCCCTGCCAGAGTGCCCATCGCAACAGGTCACTCTTCGCCGCCAGTAAGGGACCGCAGCCATTCCCACCTAATCCCCGCTCATCTTCGTCGAGCGATAAACCCAAATCCATTAATGTTCACATCCCTTCTGTGGCGGGTTCCACAGAAGGCGAATAATGGGTGTGAAGCCACTCCCGCAAGTGACTCCACTCAGCCAGGGACGCACCCCGAAGAACACAGACAGATACAAACAATCACAACTACTAAGCAACAATCAAAACCAACAACCGTTACAAAACTCGTATGATAACAATCAACAATCACAAATCACCACGAACACATTATGGGACTAATACTGAGTAGGGAAACCCTACCTGGAAAGCAATACAGTCAGACGATATCAACAGCTGTTATCAAAAAGCCTCTTCTACGAATCCACCTCCTAACATTACATCACATACATCACTAACCACACAAAACTAACACAAATCCCCAATTCCCAAAATTAGGGTTTAACGACACTTAATTAAAAATAACAAATTCGGTACGTAGATCTTACCCTCGACGTAAGGATCACAAAGATGTAAAGAAAGATGAATTCTGACCTTCCAAGCTCCGGGATTTGTCAATAATGCGATGAATGCGAAGTACGTAGATTGAATTCTCTTTTGAAAGTAATTAGGTTTGTAAAAGCGTATTATGAAAGTGACGGAAGTGTTTATATATTAATTCGCATTATTAACAAAATCCGACAAAACATTACCCGTAAACCGGGCTACTCGATCAAGTGCCGCCTACTCGATCGAGTACCAAGGATACTCGATCGAGTACCCAACAGGTCAGAAACTATTTTAAATTGCAAAACACCCTTACTCGACAGAGTAAGGCCCACTCGATAGAGTACCCAGAGACTCATAAAACCGTAGTATTACAATCTTCCCATACATCAAAAACAAACATACTAACTCGGTCAAGACGCAACAAAGCTACTAAGAACTCAAAACAAAACCCCAACTTATAAAACATGAAACCATGAACTCTTAGCACTAACTCCACCAACTATTCCTACCTCCACACATCGCTCACGATGTCGTATCAACTACATCATAAACTCTCCCGACACTAACTCCATACACTACCAATTACCATCCACTAACGCTGCTAGCTCCATACTATATCATCCACTACCAAATCCAATATCAAGACACTCATAGACATCAAACGGAATGTTACCTTCTACCACCCTTAAAAGGAACTTCGTCCTCGAAGTTTACTCACACTCATAACCTCATCATCCAACTGTCAACACTAGTGAAATATTCTCACACTCCTAAACATCACACTACTACAAGCACGGCCATGGCCTTTTAACAACATCAACCACAATATATACAACTTCATTCTTTATGCTACACCAACACTCTACTTCGAATTATACTACGACATGCACAATCGTCAAACTCTCTTTTATCGCATCCTACTCCTCTTAAGATAAATGTTACGTCCTCGTAACTCACTAATACTATATCCTTAGTTATATCTTCTCATTATCCTCATCACCACCGCATGTCAAAAATAACCACCTATACTCTAAACACTCGCCATGCATATATCCAAGGCTCTCTTACTTAAATAATTCTCATACTTCAATTCACTCGTCACACCACCTAACCTATACCTCAAAATCATTAGCTTAACCCAAAACTTCAACTCTTCCACATTACCGCAACATGACATACCTCTCTATATAAACTATATAAAACTCCCATCGTCAAAAGCATAACTCACGATCCACACTTGTTACGTACACTCACACTAGATCCTCAAGTTATTTTCTTTCATTACCGTAAAACTCATACATAACTTAACATGACACCAACTCCCAATACCCTGCACTCACTATCTCAACAAAAGTTTATGAACCACCTGCATTCAGATCATTACAACACATGTTCCACGAATCACTTGCCATGATATGACTACCGATGCCTCATCTTGAAACAGATCAAAATTACTGTGACAACTTCTCACAATTGTGTCCCCATTCGCATAACCATCACCTCCTGTCAATAATAACCATTCAACTTGTACTCAACTACTAGCAACCGCCTCCTAAGACCACAGCTCATACTTCCTCACAACCGTACTCATCAATCGGGTCTCTATAAAATCAACCCCTTTAGAATGGCCATTTTTTTCTATTTATCATCACTTTTAACCATTAGTGACAACTCCTCAACCCTACCATCGTTCGGACATCAAGCCTCTTACACTCATCTCTAAACATCACAGTTTATTTCCTATCTTTGGTTAACATCCCAAATAACGATCATCAAATCCATCAATAAAATTACCTCAACATTCTTCCCAATACTATCCTTAATTGTATCATCATCTAACTCTCCACCAAAATCTCATATCATGCAGATATTCTACCAACTTCTTACTTTCCTTAATTCCTCAAAACTCAAGACTAATCATGTTGTCCCGAAACTCCTATATAACCATTAACTAACATCCCCATGATTGGTATCACGCATCTCGACGACCCCTTACCTCTATATCAGATAACTCCGGTCAACATTTTCCTAGTTTTACTCCCCTCATTCTTTTCTTTTTACACTCGACAAAATCAAGTAACCATATAACTCCTTATCACTTCTACCTAACTCTTTAGTGTTCCGGTTACTTTCTAATTGCTCCAAAAATCACATCTCATTATTTCATATCGATATCATCTCACTCTTTCTTACCATAAATATTCTCTTATTATGCTATCACTCACCCTTGCCACTAATCCATCCATAGAATCAACGTTTACTTCTTCAAACAATTGCATCTCCCTTTTTACATCACTAGAAATCAAAATTCATTTTATACCGTTAATTGCCCAAGGAAATCACACATTAGTTTCATCTCTGGAATCACAAATTCCCAAACTCACTTACTATCTGCAAATCCTCGTCGCGACATGTCTCCATTAAGTTCACTATATACCACCCTTCTCAATCCCTCTAAAACGACCTTTCATTATATATATTCTTAACCAACACAATTCCTAACCATCTCCCTCCATAATTCTTTACACATTTCAAGTTGCTACTGTCACATTCTTCCTTTCAATCTATTCATTCTCACGTTCCTTAGACTCACATCATCCTTTGCCCATATTTACTTACTTTTACATTACTCAACACACTATCATATCACTCATCTCGTCTCACAAAACATGCTCTATGCCTTAATTAAGCCTTGCCAATCTTCCTTTTCTTTTTCCTCTATCTATCACAACCACATATAACTCATGTCCTCCCACCGAATTCATACCCACCATAAGGTGTAACACCCCCATACTCCAAGTGCCTTACCAGGACCACTCAGGTATAAGGATACTACCATCTCGGTTGCCCGAGGAAATGATGATCATAAGACAATAACGAAACAGAGTTTAAATAGTATAACTTTAGTGAAAGGTTACATTCCAAAACCAAATACCAAATACGGATACAAGTTCTCAAACCAACTGTCTAAACAACTAAATGAAATGTTTATCAAACTACTAAAGCTACAGCGGAAGACTTCTATCATCAGACGGTGGCACATCCCAGCTATCCCGAACGCGACTCATACCGCTCAATAATCGCTCACCATCCCCGAATGGATCACCACGCTTTTAAAACATTAAACGGGTCAAGATTAATCACACAATTTATATAACCAACAACACAAGAAACACAACTCAATCGGTCACACACACAATCACCCACTCCAATCAATCTCCGTCACCGACCGTCCACACCGACCAGCCACCAGCTGGGGGACCGCAGCCGTACCCACCGAATCCCCGCTCATCATACCGAGCGATAACCCCTGTCCCATTAATGTGCACATCCCTCCTGTGGCGGGTTCCACAGGAGGTGAAACTAGGGCTTGAAGCCACTCCCGCAAGTGACTCCACTCAGCCGAGAACACATCTCGAGAACCAGAGACAAACAATCACAATCATCAACCGTCACAATACGAATACAATATTATACAACAACCACAACACATCAACAACACATTATGGGACTAATACTAAGTCGGGAAACCCTAACTGGAAAGCAACACAATCAGACGGTCTCACAGCTGATATCAAAAGTCTTCTTCTACAAATCCTCCTCCTAACATACAAACATATAATCACTACCAATCACAAAATACAACAAAACCCCCAAATCCCAATACTAGGGTTTAACCAACTTTAACGAAATACTATAAAAACGGTACGTAGATCTTACCCTCGACGCAAGGATCCCAAAGGTATAAAGAAAGGTGAAATCCGACCTTCCAAACTCCGGGATTTGCCAACAATGCGATTGATGCGAAGAACGTAGTTTGTTTTCTCTTTTTGATAGCAATTAGGTTTTAAAAGTGTTTAAAGAATAGTGACGGAAATAATATATACTTAATCGCATTATTAAAAAAACCCGACAAATCAATACCCCGTAAACCGGCTACTCAATTGAGTAGCTTAGGTACTCGATCGTGTGCCCCCTTACTCGATCGAGTATCAACGTTACTCGATCCAGTACCCAACAGGTCAGAAACTATTTTAAAATGCATCTCACCCTTACTCGACAGAGTAAGGCCTACTCGATAGAGTACCCAGAGACCCATAAAACCGTAGTATTACAGTCTTCCCTCCTTAAAAAGAACTTCGTCCCCGAAGTTCAAACCACAACAAAACAAAGACACACACTACAACACCCCCGACTCAACAATCAAAACAAAACTCAACATAAAACATGTCACTAACCCAAACTCAACCCGACTCAACCACAACAACTATACCGACACAACATAACAAGGGTATGAAAACTCTTAAAAACTCTTCGCGATCATCTCCTACCCCCCTAAAAGAAACAAGGTTACGTCCCCGTAACCATACATACCTGATCAAAAAGGAAAGGGTAACGCTCTCTCATGGCCTCCTCTGCCTCCCATGTAGCTTCCTCAGTCTCGTGGTTAGACCAAAGGATCTTAAGCAAAGCTGTCTCACCACTCCTAGTCTTCCTAACCTTCCGGTCAAGAATCTGCTTATGGACCTCAAGATATGATAAGGACTCATCTAGCTCTAAGCTCTCTGCCTCTAACACATGTGACGGGTAACTCACATACTTCCGCAACTGAGATACATGAAACACATTATGCACTCTCTCTAACGCAGCTGGTAAAGCCAGACGATATGCAACCTCTCCAACCCGCTCTAAGATCTCATAAGGCCCGATGAACTTCTGGCTCAGCTTGCCTTTCTTCCCAAATCTCATAACCCCACGCATAGGAGACACTTTCAGAAGAACCTTGTCCCCAACCTGAAACTCTATATCCCGGCGATGTAGATCTGCATAACTCTTTTGCCTATCCTGAGCTGCTCTCATCCTTTCCCTGATCATCTTAATCTGTTCAACCATCTCATGTACCATCTCTGGTCCTAGAACCACTACCTCAGCACCGTCGTCCCAAAAAATCGGACTCCTACATCTCCTCCCATATAAAGCCTCAAACGGTGCCATGCCAATACTAGTGTGATAGTTGTTGTTGTAAGAAAACTCTATCAAATCCAACCTCTGTTCCCAGCTACCACCAAAGTCCATCACACAAGCTCATAACATATCCTCAAGAGTCTTGATCGTTATCTCAGTCTGACCGTCTGTCGCAGGATGAAATGTTGTACTCATCTTCAAAGTTGTTCCCAAAGATTCCTGCAACTCTTTCCAAAACCTTGAGATAAACCTCGCATCTCTGTCAGATACTATGTCCTTAGGGACTCCATGTAACTTAAGCACATTCTTCCGATAAGCTATAGCTAATTGTGCTTTAGTCCATGTATCTTTCATTGGCACAAAGTGAGCTGACTTGGTCAGTCAATCCACTATTACCCATATCATGTTGTTACCCTGTTAACTCTTTGGCAAACCCACGATAAAATCCATAGAAATGGATTCCCACTTCCACTCAGGTACCTCTAAAGACTGAATCTTACCTTGTGGTCGTCGCTACAGCTTGTCAGCTTGTCACCACCTGGATGTACTGAATATGGTGTGTTATGTGCCTCTGTCATGATAGTCTTTTTCAGCTCCTCATCATTAGGGACACACCACCTACCGTCAAACCTCAAACTACCATCTGTATGAATAGAGAATCGAGACACTGTCCCTTTCTCTACTCCAGCTCTCCACTCAACTATCTTAGGATCCAACGCCTGTTTACCTCGAATATCATCATAAAGATCAGGCTTCACTGTCAAATGTCCCATGACATCTCCTTTCTGCATCATATGTATTCCAAACTTCGCTACCTCATCTCTCAACCTCATCAAAGATAGAGCTGTACACAAATAATGTACACTCTTTCTACTCAAAGCATCTGCAACAACATTGGCTTTCCCTTCATGGTAGATAATTTCCATGTCATAGTCGCCAATCAGCTCCATCCACCTCCTCTATCTCATGTTCAACTCCTTTTGAGTGAAGATGTACTTGAGACTCTTGTGATCCGAAAATACCTTAAAGATTGCTCCATAAAGGTAATGTCTCCATATCTTGAGAGGAAACACCACTGCACCCAACTCCATATCATGTGTAGGGTAGTTCTCCTCATACGGCTTCAATTGCCTAGAAGCATAGGCAATCACCTTACCGTTCTGCATCAACACACATCCCAACCCGTTCTTCGAGGCATCTGTATACACCTCAAAGTTCTCGATCCCTTCAGGCAATGCTAAGATAGGAGTTGTGGTCAAACGCTCCTTTAATGTTTGGAACGCCGTCTCACAACTCTCATCCCAACGAAACCTGTTCTCTTTCCTCATCAAAGCTGTCATAGGTCTAGCTATCTTGGAGAAATCTTTCACGAACCGTCTGTAGTATCCAGCTAAACCTAAGAAATTTCTGATCTCAGCAACATTCTTTGGTGCTTCCCACTTTGTCACTGCCTCAATCTTTGCCGGATCCACAGCTACTCCCTCCTTAGAGATCACATGCCCCAGAAAAGCAACTTTCTCTAACCAGAACTCACACTTGGACAGCTTAGCATATAACTCATGCTCCCTCAACGTTTGCAACACAATCCTCAGATCCTCCTCATGCTCCTCCTTAGTCTTGGAGTAGACTACGATGTCATCGATAAACACCACTACAAACTTGTCCAAAAACTGTCTTCAGATTATGTTCATCAAATCCATAAACACAGCCGGTGCATTAGATAACCCAAACGGCATCACCACATACTCATAATGGCCATACCTCGACGTGAAAGTTGTCTTTGGTATGTCCACCTCTCTAATCTTCACCTGATGGTACCCCGACCTCAAATCAATCTTGGAAAAGACTGATGCACCACTCAACTGATCAAACAGGTCATCTATCCTTGGCAAAGGATACTTGTTCTTCACCGTCACTCGGTTCAACTCTCTGTAGTCTATGCACAACCTCAAACTCCCATCTTTCTTCTTCACAAAAAGAACCAGTGCTCCCCACGGCGATACACTAGGTCTAATGTATCCCTTCTCTATCAGATCATCTAACTGTTTCCTGAGTTCCTCCATCTCTTTAGGACCCATCCGGTACGGTGCCTTAGAGATTGGCCCCGTTCCCGGCTTCAACTCAACTGAGAAATCTATCTCCCTCTTCGGTGGCAACCCCGGAATCTCCTCTGGAAAAACATCTGCAAATCACCAACCACTGGTATCTGATCAACTGACGGACTCTCTATCCGGTCATCTCTCACATGGCACAACATCAAAGGACATCCCTTCCTCAGATAAGACTTCAAGGTCACAGCTGCAATCAACTTAACTTTGGGCTTGACCATAAACCCACGATAAGACACACTAACGCCCTTAGGACCTCTCAAAGACACTTTCTTTTGATGACAGCCTATCTTAGCTTTATATTTTCCCAACCAATCCAACCCGACTATCATCTCAAAACCATTAAAAGGAAACTCTAGCAAATCTACAGGTAGATCAACTTGCCCAACTATCATGGGTACATCCCTATACAACCTCCCACATGATACAGACTCACCCGAAGGTATAAAATCTTTCTCACTTACAGACTCATATACCCTCAAACCCAACAGTTTAACATGACTCGTAGATACAAACGACTGAGACGCCCCCGAATCAAACAAAACAAAGGTATGAATACCGTAACAAGAAAAGTACCAGTGATAACATGTGCATCTTCCTCAGCTGCTTTCTTGTCCATCATAAACACTTTCCATCGGTCTTCTCCACCTCCCTCCACAAGATCTTGGCTGATGTGGTCGACTTAGCACCCGACCCCGATTGTTGTTGTTGTTAGTAGCTGGTTTCTGATAAGAATTACCGCCATTGCGGTTACCTCCACCCTGATAGCTCTGACTTCCCCTGTTAGACCATGACCCAGACGGTCTATTGCTCGCATAACTATGTATAGGTCCCTGAGAATAGCTCCCCCGAGCCGATCCCTGAAAAGCTCCAGGCATACTCGTGCACTCATGTCTCTTGTGGCCTCCACCGCCACAGCAATAGCAAGTCATCCCCCAACTACCACTACTACTCACACGGCCACGCCCAGAGGAAGCCCCAGCACTAAACCCTGACCCAGAAGAAAACCCTCTAGCCTGATTGTGGTTGCCTTTCTTATGACTAGATTGGCCACCACCCTCACTCTCAGCCTTTATTTTCTCAACCACTCTCTCTTGAGCCATCTCCACCAACCTCTCAGCTCTCCCAGCCCTCTCATAAGCTTCCTTAACATCAGTAAGGACTCCCACGGGTAGCTTATCCATGATCTTAGGGGTCAACCCCTCTCAAACCTCGGCCAGTTATCCTCACTCAAACCCATATCCTCAAGATACCTAGACTTCTCATTAAACCGCACTCAGTAGTACTCGGCCACAGACATGTCAGATGTCATCCTAAACCCATCAAACTCCTCTCTCAGCTTACTCCTCACATGCTCCGGTACAAATTCTTTCCTCATAGCCCTCCGAAACTCTTCCCAAGGTATAGCAAGTAAGCCATGGTTTGCATACAACTCCCTAGCACTCACCTTCACCTTATCCCACCACTCGCCAGCTGCTTCCCTCAGGTAGAACGCAGCTTGTTCTACTCTCATCTCATCAGGACAGTGAACCAGGTCTAGTATGTTCTCCATCTCACGATGCCAGTTGTCAAGTAGGTTTGGTTCCCCAGTTCCCTTGTACTCTTTTGGGTTAAACCTCGCTATATAAAGGCTGATCTTAGAGTGATCAACCTCCTTATCCTTTCCCACTTTCTTTAAGGCCTCCGTAAGAGCATCCTGATGCTCCAACATCTTAACAATATCATCTTTGTTCATGCTCTCATCTCTTGCATACAAAGCGTTTCTCTTGGGCGGCCTCTTGAAACTATATAAGAAGGGTAGATATAAACATACGCACTAAAACCTCAAAACACGAAAACACGCTGCCCAGAACACACTCGACCGAGTGCCTAAACCTACTCGATCGAGTGCCCACCATACTCGATCGAGTGCCCCGACATCATACCCAAAACAGACCTTCTGATCTTTAACATACTCGACCGAGTAGCCCAGCCACTCGATCGAGTGACCCCCTACTCGATCGAGTGCCCGAGGTACTCGATCGAGTGCCCAAAAACACGATTCTTGTTGCAAAATCGTCAAATACCAACTCGATCGAGTCAGACCCACTCGATCGAGTCATGCTAACTCGTATATACTACCCGCATGCTATATCATATCCCAACATATTATACAACTTTATAAACCCAACATTATAATATAGTTAAGCATGAAATTCTACACAACTCTTCAAATGATCGATAAAACAACTATATCATATTTTCAAACGCCACATAGTAAACATCCAACATGCTTCTTGTTCAAACAACAGTTCTATATACTTCACCAACCTTTCATTCACAAGCTCAACCTTCTACTCCAGACATCCAACAATTACAGCATACTTCATCACATTCACATACAAACTAACAAACATCACATACGACCTTGACATATACCCCCCCATGTGACCGGTTAAAAATTGTAGGGCGAGTTCGCGACTTTAGGACGTCTCCCAAGCCTTTGCATTAGCTCCTACAACCTTTACCCCGGGTTCATTTTAATTGACTCCCTTTGTTCATTAGATTTATTGGTTACAGGTTTCAGGATCGTCGCTCTGATACCATTTGTAACACCCCCATACTCCAAGTGCCTTACCAGGACCACTCAGGTATAAGGATACTACCATCTCGGTTGCCAGAGGCAATGATGATCATAAGACAATAACGAAACAGAGTTTAAATAGTATAACTTTAGTGAAAGGTTACATTCCAAAACCAAATACCAAATACCAAATACGGATACAAGTTCTCAAACCAACTGTCTAAACAACTAAATGAAATGTTTATCAAACTACTAAAGCTACAGCGGAAGACTTCTATCATCAGACGGTGGCACATCCCAGCTATCCCAGTAACTCGACTCATACCTGCTCAATAACTGCTCACCATCCCCGAATGGATCACCACAGTTTTTAAAACATTAAACGGGGTCAGTACTAATCACACAATTTATATAACCAACAACACAGTAAACACAACTCAATCAGTCACACACTCAATCACCCACTCCAATCAATCTATGTCACCGACTGTCCACCGGACCAGCCCTGCCAGTGGGGGACCGCAGCCGTACCCACCAAATCCCCGCTCATCATACCGAGCGATAACCATGTCCCATTAATGTGCACATCCCTCCTGTGGCGGGTTCCACAGGAGGCGAAACTAGGGCGTGAAGCCACTCCCGCAAGTGACTCCACTCAGCTTAGAACGCATCTCGAGAACCAGAGACAAACAATCACAATCACCAACCATCACAATACGAATACGATATTATGCAACAACCACAACACATCAACAACACATTATCGGACTAATACTGAGTAGGGAAACCCTACCTGGAAAGCAACACAATCAGACGGTCTCACAGCTGACATCAAAAGGCTTCTTCTACAAATCCTCCTCCTAACATACAAACATATAATCACTACCAATCACAAAATACAACAAAACCCCAAAATCCCAATACTAGGGTTTAACCAACTTTAACGAAATACTATAAAAGCGGTACGTAGATCTTACCCTCGACGCAAGGATCACAAAGGTATAAAGAAAGGTGAAATCCGGCCTTCCAAACTCCGGGATTTGCCAACAATGCGATTGATGCGAAGAACGTAGTTTGTTTTCTCTTTTTGATAGCAATTAGGTTTTAAAATTGTTTAAAGAATAGTGACGGAAATAATATATACTTAATCGCATTATTAACAAAACTCGACAAATCAATACCCCGTAAACCGACTACTCGATCGAGTAGCTTAGGTACTCGATCGAGTGCCCCCTTACTCGATCGAGTGCCCCCTTACTCGATCGAGTATCAACGTTACTCGATCGAGTACCCAACAGGTCATAAACTATTTTAAAACGCAAGTCACCCTTACTCGACAGAGTAAGGCCTACTCGATAGAGTACCCAGAGACCCATAAAACCGTAGTATTACATAAGGTGCCACTCACCACACCATAATATTAGGTAACTTACGTATCAAGACCAACATACATGTAAAACATTGCATAAAGAAGCAAAATAACACTTTTGAATTAAACATGATATGCAACAAGGTCAAAATATAGGCATATGACCCAAAACAGGGGGTCACTAGATCAAGTACAGACCACTCGATCGAGTAAATGACTTACTCGATCGAGTAGGTGAAAGTCAGAGACACGTATAAACATTACCAGGGCTACTCGATCGAGTAAGGGGTACTCGATCGAGTACCCTACGCATTTCTCAGCACTGTCCAGTTTTCGTAAAACGGTCATAACTCACTCGTTTCTTGGTCGTTTTGGGCGTGTGACCTATCGTTAGAATCGTAAAAGAACAAGCTATCACCTCCAATTGGAATCACATTAAAATCATTTATGCATCTCAAGTTATAACACTTTAAAGACAACTTTGCTATAATCAGACGACGTGATTATCTGATTTTCTCTTTCAAACAACTTAAACATCAACAAAGCGAATAAAAGCGACTCAGTACTTGTAAAATCACTATCCCTAACCACATGTTACGACCTACCAAAAGCCAGACAATAACATTTATCATGCTCATATAATATTCAACTTATCACTCATGTACTACCGCATACTTTAACTTTATAACTTTTCGTTAAACAAAACATACTCATACTCATACAAATCCGATTTCCATGTTATTAATACAACAATATTACAAATCCACTTCGTCACCTAAGCATATTCGTAATCACGAAATTCATATTTTCATGCAATTGCCAATTCATCTTTTCCAATCAATTCATCTAGCTCAATCACCTTCTTCATCTAACAAGTGCATATGATACAACAGTAGACAATGATACGAACTTATTATATAGCTTTACGCAAACAAAATTACGTAAAATCATATCACACCCCCTAATCACATGTTACTAGTATATCCCCATTATAAATCATCCATCCTGCAACATCATTATTCATCACATATTATCATATATGAACTACTCCCTTTTTCTACCACATTATTCATCATTCTCATATACTTTTCCAACAATTCAAAACAACATTGTAAACCAACTATCATGCAATTCATGTATTCAATCAACGACAAATATAATCATATCATCATCATCCTTCACTACACATCTCATAACCTCCACATGCATACATCCATCGATTCATACAACACCTTACTATATAGATACACATCACACAAGGTAAACATATAGCGATCCCGACTCATATCCCATGTGACCGAATCAAAATTGTAGGGCGAGTTCGCGACTTTTGGACGTCTCCCAAGCCTTTGCATTAGCTCCTACAACCTTTACCCCGGGTTCATTTTAATTGACTCCCTATATTCATTAGATTCATTGGTTACAGGTTTCAGGATCGTCGCTCTGATACCATTTGTAACACCCTCATACTCCAAGTGCCTTACCAGGACCACTTAAGGCATGGAAGTGCTACCATCTCGGTTACCCGAGGCAATGATAATCATAAGACAATAAAGAAACATATTTAAATAGTAAATAACGTTTAATGTGATTAAATGCCAAAAACCAAAACTGATAAAGAGATACAAGTTCTCCAAAACTGTCTACTATCAAAAGACTATAAAACTATCAAACACAGCGGAAGACTTCTAAAGTGCATCGTGGTGACTCCTCCCAGTTATCCCATACGCATCAGCTCATACTTGCTCAATAACTGCTCACCAACCCCGAATGGATCACCACAGTTTTTAAAACATTTAAAAGGGGTCAGTACTAATCACACAAATTATATAATCCAACAACACAACATGTTGGAATATGTGTCCTCCGACAATAATGCGATCACAACTGTCGATCATGATAATCACATGTTTAAGTCTCATTTTAAGAATACAATTGTAACAACCCGGATTTTTAATGACTTAATTAAGGGATAAAAACGGGAAAAACCCCAAGTCATTGCTATAAAAATGAATCCAGATCGTCATGGATCACTTACACATGACTAAATAATTTAGTCGAGAGATTTAATTACAAAAGAAACCAACATTAAAAGCTCCTCTCTTTACCCAGAATGCCCCTTTAAGGGTGTCTCCATCTAACTCGTTCTTGGTACCTGAAAAACATTTAAACAAAGGTCGCTGAGCGACAGTAACCTAACCATTCTCCTATCATCGCCTTAATCATTCAAAAGCAGGCATGCGAATGGAAATGGAATGCATAAATAAGAATCACATAAAGCATACATCACGTAAGTTCTCTTATCACAACATTCTTGATATGCCAATGATACAATAGTATTACTCAAAGATATTAAGAAACCATTTTAGTAATACAACAACACTTAACAAAGTTAAGCACATGTGAGCACAACAAGTCCCAATCATTAAACATGTGACATTATTACCTTGATCTTCCTTTATCACGCAGTAACATTATTCACCATATAACAATTACAACGGCAAATTCAACAGGCATCATGTGAGTAAAAACTGTAGTCATTTCTTTAAAAACATTTGTTTTCTAACAAATAAGCACGGGACGTGACTACTAATGTCACACGCATACTCACGGCTTGCATCTCACCTTAAGTACGAATGTGAACATCAATCCCGCCAATCATACCGATTCTAGGAGGTTTACATCTCACCCCTAGTGCTCAGTAGGACCGGACAACTAAATTGACTTGGTTTAACAACCAGAACCGTGGGGAAGAACAGACTGCTAATGGATGGTCTCAGAGGTCCCATTTAAGTGACATGTCCCATACACTTCGAGGCACCAAGACAATCGCAACCGTCAAGGTCTGCACACGATCGCAACCGTGAAATAATAATTGCCAAGATATCTGAAAGGTAGTAAAGCTGATCAAGCTCCTGTCAATATATGCGCATATACCCACTCCACAACTTCTTGGAACACGCAGCTCCTCAGTGGCAGCTGGTCGACTACTATCCTAACGACAATCCCTCCACACGCAGCTTCGGGATGTGCTGTCCATACTTGTATAGCATAAGCTCTCTAAGCATTCTTCCATCACGTCGATCCCTAAACCTTACCAAGGTAGCGCCCAACATATAGCACGGAAGACTCAAACTTGTCTCATAGAGACGATGATACATCGATATGCGGACCATCTCAACATACCGACAATACAGCGGCACTTGGCTCAGAGGTCCCATTCAAGGGGCATACCCAAGTAAACCGGGAAAGATTCCATGGCTCGAGGTCCCATTCAAGAGGCATAGCCAGGTTACCGTTTACTGATATTCTGGTCTCAACGGTCCCATTAAGGGACATGTCCCACAGTGCTAGAAACTTTTGAATAAGAAACGTAAACATACATAAATTCATCTTGCTTTATCTTTTCTGAAATCTTTAGGATTTGGCAAATCTTATTTGGAATTTATTATTTCTAAATTCGTTATTTGAGGAAGGTATTTAGATTTTTACTATCGTAAGCTTAAGTTTAAGCTTCGTTTTTAAAGAGCTTATTCAAACTTCTTTTTAATAAAAATTTTGTTATTTAATAAACATTTTATGTAAAACATTTGAAAATATTATCAAATCATTTTAAATATTTTTACCAACTAAAGGTGTAAAACTTTTATAGAAGATATGAATTAAGACACTTATTTATTAAGTAACTTTCCTTGTAATTGGAGAAACGTTTAAATCACGTAAACCATCTTGGTTTTGAAAACGTTATCGAATGTTTTTAATTTCCAAACATTTAAAAGAGTTGTTATTAAACTTTAATATTTAATAAAATTTAAACTTATCAATTCTAGCCTTAATCGTATTTAAAGAGTAAAGGTATAGTTCTTTTAGGCTAGTAATTAAGAGCTAAAATGTTTGTACTCCTATAAAAGTTAACATCTCAATAGACTCATTACTTACTAAATAAAGTGAGTGCAAAAACCATAAGGTAATCATATCGGAACATGCATCACACGACAAGAAATAAATATAGCCAATTAAGATATTATTCAATTATATTTCCTAATCATGTTTCTAGGTGAGAAAATAGCACAACGATTAAGATATTACTCAATTATATTTCCTAATCATGTTTCTAGGTGAGAAAATAGGACAACGATAAATCACTTGTTATCATGAAATTTTAACATACAAATCCAACTAACTGAGAAATTAACTAGCGCATATGTATATTTCATGCCATTGTTAATAATTTAGCGGTCTAGTATTTCTACTTAATATTTAATTTTCAACAAGTTACATAACTCATATTTAAACATATTCATTCACATTAGCATATCGAGTTTTGTAAAATTAAGGAGGGATAAAAGAAGGTCGGGTTACCGAAGTTAGTGAAATAAAAGGATGTGTTTATTAATCCGATTTATTAATAAATAATCGTTATTAATAAAGTCACAAGTCCGTCTTGAATCCGTCATTAAAGCAAGAAAAGTCCAAGTCCGAATCCCGTCAAGCAAACCTTGCATAACGAAAGTTTAAGTTAGTAAATCGGGTCAGGCCCGAATCTTTATTAATTGCGTAAACATAAACGGAGTTCAACGTTTCCCCCAAATTGATTTGGGTTTTACGCAGACCAAACTCACCCCTCACACTACCGGCGTGAAGCGGAGAGGACGCGCGAAACATCGAGCAAGGCGGCGGCGGTGGCTCTCTGCAAAGCACGGTTGAAGAACGAGAACGAGGTGAGGAGGCGGATCGGAGGACGGAACAAAAGAAAGATCGAAAAAGAGAAGGAGGGCGAGGAGAAGGAGGCTCACGGCGGTGGTGCTTTGTTCGATGATAACGAGAAAGTGACGGCGGCGGCAAGAAGGGAAACGTCCTCTCGGTGGTTTGAAAGGAGTTAGAACGGAATGGGAGGGGAGCAGCGACCCTGTTGAACAAAGTCGAGGAGGACAGGGAGGCACACAAGGAAGTTGGTGATGGTCAGAGCTCGGGTGACCCGAGTGCCGTGCTCCGGTGATGGTGAATGCCGAGGTGATGCACGAGTGAAATATCGTGTACGATTATTGAATCTGATGGTGTAACGAATGGTGGTCGTGGCGATGCGGGGATGCGGCATTGGTGTCGATTTATGGAGTGGAGAGTGACGGCGTTGTTTGTTTCGAAACGAGAGGAAAACAGGGAACAGGAGGACGGAGTGAGGTGCGAGTTATTACCGCGAATGGCCGTGGTGAAGGGTGCTCATGTCCGCTCCGTGCACTAGCGGTAGTGAAGGCGAGTTGGTGTCGGGTCGATGTTTTGTTACATGAATAAGCGTGAGTGTTGGATGGTGACGGAATTGGTATTGACTCGGATTAGGTAGTCTTATGAAGGTAAGAAATGGTGAGGCTGATTATTACAAGGTTGTTGGTCAGGATGATTGTGAAAGTGTAAAGGTAAAAACAAGATATAGGAAGAGATACATGTGAAGTTACAGGAGACATGTGAATTATAGATGGCATGTGAATGTGTATAGTGGAGATGACAAAACTACATGCAGGGAAAAACAAGAGGAGCAAGGTTGAACATAGCCAAATGTTTGATACATTACAAAGTGAGTAATGTAAAAGTTTGGAGTGATGTGAAGAAACATTATTGAATAGGGCAACGATTGTCATCGTATTTTTATTTAAGACAAGCTTTCGATTATAATAAAAATTAACGAAATAATTTATAAAAACGTGTGTTCATAAATTTAAATTGAGAACGAATTGAGATAAACGTAACTTAATGTAATTGGGAAATTATAAAAGTAGTTTTTATTGTAATTAAATCAAATTAATTTGTAGCAGTTTAACACGGGTGTTACATTATGTAAATCTTTTAGATCAAAGGTAAAATTAACAAAATTGTTTGTACGATGAATGAATAATTTAAATTAAAATGGAAATGTGACGAAAACAATTTTAAAATATGTGTGAAAAATTATAAAAGTAGATCTATATATAATTAAGTCAATTAATTAGTAGTGGTTTAACACGGGGTGTTACAGTAGTACCCCCTTAAAGAAGTTTCGTCCTCGAAACTTGAAAAAGAAAGTCGAACTTTAAAACAATCAACATTTTAAACGAGATTCAAGTATGGCACCCATTTTGAACAATCTAAATTTACTACACTGTGAGAGTGGAGTAATGAAATATAATTTGAAATATTTTTATTTGATCATGAAAAACTTCATTTTTGAAATTGATATTCCAAATAGTAAGAAGGTACTTGAAATTGTTTGAAAAAACTATAAAGGGTTTGAAAAGATTGTCAAATAACACACCTGAACAAAATTATTAAATTCCAATGAGAAGAAAATGAAGGTTAACGACTTTCAAAATTTTTGAAGATTCGATGACAAAGAGACCTATCTGGAGGAAAGGTAGGCAACATGCACTGCACGGAAAACGTTCGATCAAATGAAGAGGAGATGCCCGAAGGATTGGTGTAAACAAAAGCGGATATGAAAAGCGGCTGAAAGAAAACAATATGTATATACGTATATATACACATGTCAGAGGTTTAGAAGAGGGGAGAGGGTAAAGAGGAGTTAAGGGAAGTATCGATGATTTTATAAAAGGACAAGTTGCGGTTCTATCATCGTTCATTCTTCTCTCTTTACTATTCCCAACGGATCCCTACACCACTCTACTCCTTCTTTTTCCCAACGGCACTGCTACAGTAACCCCTCCTCTACAAAACACTCAAATTCAAACATCTTACTCACTTAATTCCTTCTTTCCATAAACATCTTTCAAGTCCCAAAAATTCATAATCATTAATCATGGCTACTCCATACGACGAGCTCCATGAATCAGTTAAGAAGTCTCTCGATGAAGTGAAGACTCTGCTTAGTTGGTTAATGGTCCTCTTTGTTGTAATGGTTGCTTTCTTTGTAATGCTTGTGGTAAACCTATGTTAAGAAATTGGGTAGCAACCCTGATCCAATAAAACGATGTTTTTAATACAGTGAAATCTTTTCTATCTCCAAATTACAATATTTCTTACACTCGAATCCATATATTCATATGAGCAATTATACCTTAAAGTCGTAAGGTAACACCTCGAATTCCCATTAAATAAACTGGTTATAACATAATCCTTTAGTAAAGAAATTAAGTGGAAAGGAGTCATTTCCTCAATCCAATTAATCATCACTTTAACTTGTCCTCTATTATGGGATTTATACCAATACCCGAAGTGGTTACTACGGAAGCCATTATATCCCAAAAATCTCGTACACTAAAATCAAATAATTGTGTACAATCATACTTCTCTTACGAAAACTTCTCTAACATGTTAGTCCCACAATAAAAGTTGTCCTGACATTTTTGGACATATTCCTGTTCAGTTGTCGCCAAGTTGAAACTTGAATTTCGACCACAGAATTTTCCACAAGTTCAAACAAACTCTTATTCAGATGTATGTTTTTTTTTTTTAAGCCATTAGTTCCATTATAAATAGGTGGTAATCGTGTCATATATCACACCACTCTCTCTTTTTATAATTCTCCTTCAAATCCATCATCGTTACACAAAATGTCTTTTACCACTGATGTCAATATAGTTAGGCACTATGAGGGTAAGATTGGGGACATAGTTCAACAAATTCCTCCCTTTTTCATCCGACTGAAAGTAGTTCTTACAGAAGAAACTATTTGGAATCTACTAAATCAAGCTCCAGCATTAAGTCTCTTGGGAAATATTCTATGGGAGGGTCCCGATCCACATCTCTCTCCAATAACTCCGGCCGAGGAGGTTACCAGGGGTAAGTCTGACTCTATCATGCTCTGTACGTAGAATCACCTATTCCCACAAATTAATCATAATGAACTCAACCTTCTTGTCCTGTTACAGAAATTATTCGGAAGAAAAGTGAAGAGTTAAAACAGCTAGAAGATGAGGTTGTGGAGATATGCAAGCGACTTCAAAAGATTATGGTGTGGAAAACAGTGGTTGATTTGTGCACTGGATGGGGAAGGATCTTTGTCGGTCCATATGAGGATACTAAGCTCCTCGATATATACACCGACCGAATGATGGAGGAGGCTGAGGAAGAAGCGATGCAAGCTGCCTCGTCATCTTCAGAAGACAGTTGTAACATTGGGGCTACATTCTATTAGGGTTAAGATCTTAATAAAGCAACATGCTAAAAAGTAGAATAACACTTGTATTCCTTCCAATGTTATAAATCATCAAATCCATTACTGCAATATTACCATGATATCCCAAATCAAAACTTCTAATTCTCGCATATCCACTAGCATTGAAACTTGTGTCCTATAAATCCTTTACACACTCAGTTGTGTCCTAAATCGTCATACATATATCTCCAATAGGTCATATACGTCCACAATAATAGTGAGTCACTACATCCTACAACCTCAATTAGACCATCGTGGTAGGTATATCCTCAAAGTAGTTACTCCTTAAATATAACACAACTTTAAACGGTTACTCTTAAATAATTATACTTTACTGTAAGGGGTCTTGTCAGCCGAATTCTGACTTTCATACTACCAAGGTTGATTTCTTACTGACTCAACCGACTAATAATCCACCGTCATGACAATCGTGACGCTATTCGTTCCACTGGTCACTCAACTGTATGGTTCACCTCACTAACTTCTGAACAAGCTACCACACACGAGCCAGTAGTAATATATCTTCATACTGTGTCATTCTGACTCCCTAAGAACATCGATTATCGCTAAGGCTAAAAGGAGCATTGATTTGCTCATATAAAGGTCTCAGATCACTCCACGATATGGTACCACTCTATTTTCTCTCCCTACTATAGACATTTAACCCTAAGAAAATATGCCCCGTAGAACTGCCATTGAAAAAGTTAGGTCTTATGAAAAGAAGATTGATGATATTGTGAGTGAACTTCCGGAGTTCTTTTCTCGCTTAAAAGTGGTTCTCGTTGATGTCATACTCGGCAGGCTGTTGAGCTTGGGTCCTGCATTAACCCTCATCGAAAGCATCTTAAGGGGTGGTATTGATCTTCGCTTGACTCCGGTGGTCTTGGCTAACGAAATCACGAGAGGTAAGCTACTATGTAATATACTTAGCAGCATATTACGCTATGGTGTGAACTGATGCTCATCCCTTTTTTTTTTTGAACTTGTCTCAGCAACTGTTCGCATGAAGCGTGAAGAGCTAAAGAAACTGGAGGGCGAAGTAGTGGAGTTCTTCAAGCGTCTGGAGAGGGTGCTTAGATGGACTGCTTTGGTAGATTTGTGTCAAGGCAACGGAAGAGTCTTCGTGGGTCCTTATGAAGAAACCATACTCTTGGACGTGTATATTGACCACTTTTTAGAAGAGGCCTATGCGAGCACGGCATCATCGTCTTCTCTTGAGGATTAGTAACAAAGTAGTACTATGGCTAGCTCTTGTAGGAGAGTTAGTCTTCTTGATGTTCTGTACGAATTTACTAGTATTATCGTTATTAAGTTAGTTGTTAAAAGCTTGCTTGCTTTTGAAAGCATGTTTTAAAACACATGTGAAAACATGTAAGTTGGATGGTTAGCAAAACCTATTATTATGATTAGCAACAATAATTGCACATAACAAACAGCATGCAAATACAAAATCAAGGATGACGCAAAAAGCATATCACAATTACCTTGCAATAACATTAAATATGACGCGCTAGGTCTGGGGCTGATCACTAGACATATTTACCCATGCTAATCATTCTACCCCAATAAATTATTTAGACGAATACTAAGTGTTTCTAGGTGAATCTCTCATTTTAGCGATCTAAATAATTCTACTCATTTTAATAAGTCTTACCCAGGCGCGCCCCTCGTTAGGTAAACGAAGCTTAATCCTCATTTACGGTCACAAGGTCGCTCTGATACCAACTGTAACAACCCGGATTTTTAATGACTTAATTAAGGGATAAAAACGGGAAAAACCCCAAGTCATTGCTATAAAAATGAATCCAGATCGTCATGGATCACTTACACATGACTAAATAATTTAGTCGAGAGATTTAATTACAAAAGAAACCAACATTAAAAGCTCCTCTCTTTACCCAGAATGCCCCTTTAAGGGTGTCTCCATCTAACTCGTTCTTGGTACCAGAAAAACATTTAAACAAAGGTCGCCGAGCGACATAACCTAACCATTCTCCTATCATCGCCTTAATCATTCAAAAGGAGGCATGCGAATGGAAATGGAATGCATAAATAAGAATCACATAAAGCATACATCACGTAAGTTCTCTTATCACAACATTCTTGATATGCCAATGATACAATAGTATTACTCAAAGATATTAAGAAACCATTTTAGTAATACAACAACACTTAACAAAGTTAAGCACATGTGAGCACAACAAGTCCCAATCATTAAACATGTGACATTATTACCTTGATCTTCCTTTATCACGCAGTAACATTATTCACCATATAACAATTACAACGGCAAATTCAACAGGCATCATGTGAGTAAAAACTGTAGTCATTTCTTTAAAAACATTTGTTTTCTAACAAATAAGCACGGGACGTGACTACTAATGTCACACGCATACTCACGGCTTGCATCTCACCTTAAGTACGAATGTGAACATCAATCCCGCCAATCATACCGATTCTAGGAGGTTTACATCTCACCCCTAGTGCTCAGTAGGACCGGACAACTAAATTGACTTGGTTTAACAACCAGAACCGTGGGGAAGAACAGATCGCTAATGGATGGTCTCAGAGGTCCCATTTAAGTGACATGTCCCATACACTTCGAGGCACCAAGACAATCGCAACCGTCATTAAGTCCGCACACGATCGCAACCGTGAAATAATAATTGCCAAGATATCCGAAAGGTAGTAAAGCTGATCAAGCTCCCCGTCAATATATGCGCATATACCCACTCCACAACTTCTTGGAACACGCAGCTCCTCAGTGGCAGCTGGTCGACTACTATCCTAACGACAATCCCTCCACACGCAGCTTCGGGATGTGCTGTCCATACTTGTATAGCATAAGCTCTCTAAGCATTCTTCCATCACGTCGATCCCTAAACCTTACCAAGGTAGCGCCCAACATATAGCACGGAAGACTCAAACTTGTCTCATAGAGACGATGATACATCGATATGCGGACCATCTCAACATACCGACAATACAATACGGCGCACTTGGCTCGTAGGTCCCATTCAAGGGGGCATACCCAAGTAAACCGGGAAAGATTCCATGGCTCGAGGTCCCATTCAAGAGGCATAGCCAGTTACTGTTCCCGATATTCTGGTCTCAACGGTCCCATTCAAGGGACATGTCCCAGAGTGCTAGAAACTTTTGAATAAGAAACGTAAACATACATAAATTCATCTTGCTTTATCTTTTCTGAAATCTTTAGGATTTGGCAAATCTTATTTGGAATTTATTATTTCTAAATTCGTTATTTGAGGAAGGTATTTAGATTTTTACTATCGTAAGCTTAAGTTTAAGCTTCGTTTTTAAAGAGCTTATTCAAACTTCTTTTTAATAAAAATTTTGTTATTTAATAAACATTTTATGTAAAACATTTGAAAATATTATCAAATCATTTTAAATATTTTTACCAACTAAAGGTGTAAAACTTTTATAGAAGATATGAATTAAGACACTTATTTATTAAGTAACTTTCCTTGTAATTGGAGAAACGTTTAAATCACGTAAACCATCTTGGTTTTGAAAACGTTATCGAATGTTTTTAATTTCCAAACATTTAAAAGAGTTGTTATTAAACTTTAATATTTAATAAAATTTAAACTTATCAATTCTAGCCTTAACTGTATTTAAAGAGTAAAGGTATAGTTCTTTTAGGCTAGTAATTAAGAGCTAAAATGTTTGTACTCCTATAAAAGTTAACATCTCAATAGACTGCGTACTTACTAAATAAAGTGAGTGCAAAAACCATAAGGTAATCATATCGGAACATGCATCACACGACAGTAAATAAATATAGCCAATTAAGATATTATTCAATTATATTTCCTAATCATGTTTCTAGGTGAGAAAATAGCACAACGATTAAGATATTACTCAATTATATTTCCTAATCATGTTTCTAGGTGAGAAAATAGGACAACGATAAATCACTTGTTATCATGAAATTTTAACATACAAATCCAACTAACTGAGAAATTAACTAGCGCATATGTATATTTCATGCCATTGTTAATAATTTAGCGGTCTAGTATTTCTACTTAATATTTAATTTTCAACAAGTTACATAACTCATATTTAAACATATTCATTCACATTAGCATATCGAGTTTTGTAAAATTAAGGAGGGATAAAAGAAGGTCGGGTTACCGAAGTTAGTGAAATAAAAGGATGTGTTTATTAATCCGATTTATTAATAAATAATCGTTATTAATAAAGTCACAAGTCCGTCTTGAATCCGTCATTAAAGCAAGAAAAGTCCAAGTCCGAATCCCGTCAAGCAAACCTTGCATAACGAAAGTTTAAGTTAGTAAATCGGGTCAGGCCCGAATCTTTATTAATTGCGTAAACATAAACGGAGTTCAACGTTTCCCCCAAATTGATTTGGGTTTTACGCAGACCAAACTCACCCCTCACACTACCAAATGAAGCGAGAGGACGGCGACAGAACATCAGGCAAGGCGGCAGCGGTGGCTCTGCAGCACGGTTGAAGAACAGAACAGGGTGAGGCAGATCAGAGGACGGAACAAAAGAAAGATCGAAAAAGAGAAGGAGGGCGAGGAGAAGGAGGCTCACAAAGTGTGGTGCTTTATTACGATGATAACGAGTAAAGTGACGGCGGCAAAGAAGGGAAACGTCCTCTCGGTGGTTTGAAAGGAGTTAGAACGGAATGGGAGGGGAGCAACGACCCCGTTGAACAAAGTCGAGGAGGACAGGGGAGGCACACAAGGAAGTTGGTGATGGTCGAGCTCGGGTGACCCGAGTCCGTGCTCCGGTGATGGTGAATGCCGAGGTGATGCACGAGTGAAATATCGTACGATTATTGAATCGATGGTGTAACGAATGGTGGTCGTGGCGGTGCGGGGATGCGGCATTGGTGTCGATTTATGGAGTGGAGAGTGACGAGCGTTGTTTGTTTCGAAAATGAAGGAAAACAGGGGAACAGGAGGACGGAGTGAGGTGCGAGTTATTACCGCGAATGGCCGTGGTGAAGGGTGCTCATGTCCGCTCCGTGCACTAGCGGTAGTGAAGGCGAGTTGGTGTCGGGTCGATGTTTTGTTACATGAATAAGCGTGAGTGTTGGATGGTGACGGAATTGGTATTGACTCGGATTAGGTAGTCTTATGAAGGTAAGAAATGGTGAGGCTGATTATTACAAGGTTGTTGGTCAGGATGATTGTGAAAGTGTAAAGGTAAAAACAAGATATAGGAAGAGATACATGTGAAGTTACAGGAGACATGTGAATTATAGATGGCATGTGAATGTGTATAGTGGAGATGACAAAACTACATGCAGGGAAAAACAAGAGGAGCAAGGTTGAACATAGCCAAATGTTTGATACATTACAAAGTGAGTAATGTAAAAGTTTGGAGTGATGTGAAGAAACATTATTGAATAGGGCAACGATTGTCATCGTATTTTTATTTAAGACAAGCTTTCGATTATAATAAAAATTAACGAAATAATTTATAAAAACGTGTGTTCATAAATTTAAATTGAGAACGAATTGAGATAAACGTAACTTAATGTAATTGGGAAATTATAAAAGTAGTTTTTATTGTAATTAAATCAAATTAATTTGTAGCAGTTTAACACGGGTGTTACATTATGTAAATCTTTTAGATCAAAGGTAAAATTAACAAAATTGTTTGTACGATGAATGAATAATTTAAATTAAAATGGAAATGTGACGAAAACAATTTTAAAATATGTGTGAAAAATTATAAAAGTAGATCTATATATAATTAAGTCAATTAATTAGTAGTGGTTTAACACGGGGTGTTACAACAATTGGGAAGTAATATTTTACTGTCAACTGGTCCACCCATATCGGTAATGATTGGCTGACTAGAGTTTGACATTACTGTCGTGCGACGGTGGTGATCAGTTGATCCCCTTAGGTCATACCTAAAGGGTAACACTCTTAATTGATTATTTAATTGATCGTAAGTCGATACGAGTTAATTAAATTACTTGAAATTAACGGACGATTTTGGAAGTAATATTTACGTATCTTATTATGATTTGATTAAATAATATACGGTCTAAGTAATCGAATTATTTTATTACTTAGATGAAATCGTTGTTTACGGAAACAATTAAAAGGAATGAATTGATTATTATAAATACAGAATGCTGTGATTTATGACTCGGGATCCCATTACGGTACAAGTAATTATGAATTACTAGGTTAACTTTATAAGTGACATATTTTATTAATATGTTGATTTTTAATTGTTAAAAATACATTTTATATACCTAATGTCATGAAACATGTTACATGTGACAAATTGACAAAATAATGTGTAAAATGAATTTTCCATTTTACACCATATGTGCCGAAATAAGGAGGGTGTATTAGGCTTCTTTTTGTGTTAATTATGTTTAGCGGAAGGCATAATCATAAGACCTAATACATAGCCTTACATGCCTATAATTCTTGGGAAGATTTGAAGCTCATGCATTGGCCACTACCCACCCCTCCTACCCGGTTTTCCTTGTGAAAAGGCCAAGGGTCTTTTGCTCATTTCTCTCTAATATTCACTACATGCATACTAGTGAATTATTATTCATTCTATCATCTAAAATATAGAGTTTTAGAGAGATAAAATTACTTTTTCTTCTCCCTTCTCTTAACCGAAATTAAGAGACCAAAATCAATATTTTTGGGTCAATTTTATTTAGATTAATATTGTTCTAGTATTAATAATATTAATTTTATTAAGAGGTTATCTTGGGTATTATTCCTTGGGAGGGATTCTATACTTGAATCCTTTGTTCATCCAATTTTAGGAGAGCTCAAGAACAAGTGAGTAGGAGAACTCACTTGTGCCCATTGATCCAAAATCTCAATGTAAGGATGATGATTTCTTCTCTACATTTTATTTATGTTTGCATGCATAAGATCTAAATTAATTTTATGACTAAATTAAATTGTAACATATAAGAATATGTTGTTTATGAGATATAGATTTCTTACAAGCGGTATCATGAGCCTTAGGTTGTTTGCATGCAAATCGGTTATAGTTTTTTCGAGTTATACGATTAACATATAAAACTTATAAATATGTGTTTATTATGATATATCACGAAATCAATTATGCATGTTAAAGTTTCTGGTCCTAAAATGTATTTAGGATATTTTGGTTAATTTATGGATTTTTATTGTTCATTTGATATAATAATGGCATTAAAATGTGATTTTATGATAAAAATGTCATTTTTGGACTAAAATTAGCTAAACTTCGTTTTCTCCAGTGGTTTTTGGATATGTTTTCACATATATTATATTTTGATGACCTGTAAATTTCATAATTTTATGAGTTTTATGCTCGAAATATGGATTTTTCATGATAAAATCTGATTTAAATGAAAAATAGGTTAATATGAGTAATATTTCGAATCTGGTCATAGAAATTTAGTATGTTGTCACATACAATGTTATAAGATGTGTGTAAAATAATTGGCTATAATGAAGTCTTTATGCATGATTTATGAATTTTTGATGAAAAATAACATAAATAGTGACTTTAATTAGTATAAATTGCGAAAACATACTTCATGACTAAGGAAAAATGTCACATGTTGCATTTTATCTTACTTTTCAGATCTAAAAGTGAAAAGTTAATAAAAATAATTTTTATCATATTTTATGGTAATAATTGATAAATCCGATAAACCGCAACATTGTTTTTCTCGATAAATTTCGAAATTTCTAACCTAAGTTTTTGAACATTATGAGTGTCATGGTATTTTTTCCAGAATGTTCATGAGTTTAAATTTCAAATTTTGAATTTATTTGAAATTTTAATGATTTATTTGAAGTTTATGGCATTACATTGTAATTTTAAGTCCTTTTATGAACAATATTAAGAAATATAAGTTAATTATTGTCAAATGTTAGTGGAGACTAACTTTGAGTCCTAAGTTGGTTAGGGTAATTAACTTGTACATAAATATGAATTTATGTAATTATAGTGATATAAAGGGTTAAATCACGCAAATCCGTAAAAACCGATTAATATACGATATTGGCTCCTTAAAGGCGATTTAGCATAAAATTGGGCATGTTCATACATATTATAATGCTGAATTTTATTTATGATTGTCATAATTTTATTTTATGTAATTTTTGGATTATGTAATTTACTTAGTATGGCCTTAGTTTTTAATTGGTATTACCCGAAATGTATGGGAATATCGATTCGGTTGTAATTTATTGTGATCTCGTATCACCGTTTTGTAATTTAATAGATTTATTTTTATTTTAATTACAAATGTATAATAGGAAATTATGTAATTTATTTATTCCGGAGATCCTTGAAGACGGTGCCACTTAAGAAGGCGATCTATTAAAGACGGTGTTACCTCGAGATGCGTGCCAAAACCGAAGTTCAAGGGACCAATGGAGTTGGTTTCCGAATATGTAATAGTTTATTAGATTTACTATTTTTTTTAGGAAGGCCATACTAGGATTTAAATTATGCTTTGCATTTTATTTATATGTTGCATGCATCGCTAAATCGCCATAACTAAAACATGCATTATTATTTGATCGAGTATATCGACCGTGTCAATTAAAATTATCGTAGTTCACCGCTTTAGTTCACTTAAAACGTGATAGATAATAAATTGACATGACCTCTCGCTAAAATAAACAATTGAGACTTAGCCTTACCAAAAATTAGAAACCCCGAAAACCTATTTCGTGAGGGAGTGCACTCGGCTTTACCGGGGTACAAACCTTGTTACGTAGGGGAAGTGGGTGATAAATGTCTACCCACCGAATTTATAAAGATCAGGGGTGTTTTCGGCTTTACCGATGCCCAAGTTGATGTAAATTTGGATCATGGACACATTTATTCGAAATTTGGGTTGAACTCAACGAAAGTATTCTCGACGGTTGCCGGATGTGTTTCGGGCTAAAGATAAATATTAATGTAATTTTATCGACCAAGAGTTCTAAAAGTAGAATCGATTAAAGCGTTAATCCACCGAGTTATATTGATAAGGGTTGTATTCGGCTTTACCGATGCCTAAGTTAATATGAATTTGGGTCTTGGAATCATTTATAATAGTTGGGTAGAGGTCACTATATAAATGTTCATATCTTGTTAAATTTATTTACAAGTATGATTTAAAAAGACAAATGTTAATATTTCCTTTTCCTCCATACTTGTAGTTCATTATAATGAATCCATCAAACGCTACCGCACCGATAACTATTGAGTCTTGCCACAATGTTTTTGACGACGTTTGCTTCAACAATGATTTCGATACCACTAGATAAATTTCTTTTGGGATAGAATCGGATGGAAACATAAACTTCATCACTTCTTCTAAACCTCCTACTACTACTACAAGATCTCTTGTGAGCCGGTCTCAGGAAGACCGCCTTATAAAATCTATAGGATCTTTTCCTTTGGAAGAGAAAGATGCCAAAACTAGTGGGAGCTCAAGCAATCAAGTTCTTGCTTCCAAGGGCAAAAAGTTTAAGAAGAAGGGAAAGAAAGGGAAAAACTTCAAGCAAGTTGTAGATGAGTGCCATTATTGCTATGACATGGGACATTGGCTTAGGAATTGTCCCGTATATTTGCCAAATATAAGGGAAGGAATCATCGTTCCAAAAGGTAAAATTCCTAAGGAAATTTATGTTATTGATATAAATTATAGTTCCCCTACAACATGGGTACTGGATACCGGTTGTGGTTCTCACCTTTGTAATCATTTACAGGGTTTAAGAGACGTGAAGAGGCTTAGCAAAGGAGATGTGGATCTACGCCTTGGAATTGGAGCTCGAGTAGCGGCCGAATCCAAGGGAACTTATGTATTAGCTTTGCCTAATGGGTTTGAGTTGTATTTACATAATTGTTTTTATGTGCCTACACTTTCTAAAAACATTATTTCAATCGCTATGTTAGACATGGACGGTTTTTGTTTTGTCATTAATAACAATCGTTGTACTATTTCAAGGAACGACTTGGTTATAGGCCAAGCCCCTTCCATTAATGGCATTTACATTTTAGACACCTCGAATCCGACTAATGACATCTACAACATTAATTCAAAGAAACTCAAATCAAGTGATCCAAATTAATCGTTCATTGGTCATTGTCGATTAGGTCACATAAACGAGAATCGCATCAAAAGATTAATTTCGACTAATGTGATTACACCATTTGATTTTCAATCATATGGAACATCCGAATATTTCCTTCTTGGCAAAATGACTCGAAATCCTTTTAGCGGTAAAGGAACTCGAGCAAGTGAACTATTGGGACTCATACATACCGATGTGTGTGGACCAATGAGTATCACCGCTCGAGGAAATTATGACTACTTCATAACCTTCACCGATGACTTGAGTAGATATGGGTATATCTATTTAATGAAGCATAAAAGTGAAGCTTTTGAGAAATTCAAGGAATTTCAAAACGAAGTAGAGAACCAATTGAACAAAAGAATTAAGGCACTACGATCCGATCGTGGTGGAGAATATCTTAGCCTTGAATTCAATTCACACTTGAAAGGTTGTGGTATTATATCACAACTTACTCCACCCGGAACTGATGGGTGATGTCGTCGGGTCACATCCAATCAAACACATTTATAATACTCAACAAACAACTAGTTAGCGGTAAGTCGAGGTCGATCCATGGGACGATGATTACTCAAATTATTCAATCTAATTATGGTTATGCTTGGGGTTGTCACAATTATAATGGGTTGATGATTCTAATCTAATAAAAGCAATAAACAAGCAACAAAAGGAAAGATGTAAACAATTGATTAAAAATGCTAGGATATCATGGGTTCATAAGGGATTCATGGGAGTTGATCATACAAACATGTTTCCTACTAGATGCAAGCAATTATTGTTGTGATGGATTGAGTTGGTTTATATCTTACAATCCTAGGGAGGTTTGGGTCCCGGAGCCGAATCGATTAGATTGTACAACACCTACAAGTCGACTTAATCCACCCTACTCAACTATATGCATGGTCTAATGAGACTCGAGTTGGTTTATGTTTTACAAGTCTCATTGAAAAGATAGGTGATGGTAGCAAATGCAAGGATTCATAGGCTTAGCATTTCATCAAACATAACATGTGCATAAGTTGAGATCACAACAAGCAAGCAAATAAACTTATGAAAGCATATTAATTTAAGCATGAATCATTCCCCATGTTTATTTCCCCTAATTACCCATTAATCCTAGCTAAGTAACTACTCACTCATGATCAAGTTTAACATGTTAATAAGGTTGTCAATCATACTAACAAAGCCAAACATGATGAACAAGTAAGAAAGATTAACAATAATTAAAACAAGGATTAAGAGAATTATACCTATGGAGATTCCAAAATAATAATGCAAAGAATAATAGAAGAACTTGATGATTGATGGAAGGTTGTCAATCTCCCAATAAACCCAATAATCTTCTAATTACCCAATAACAAACTTGAATTACTTAATAATAAACTTGAACAATGATTAAATGAAAGATTAATGTGTGATTTGTGGAAAGATTAAAGAGTAATCTATTCTAATCTACTTCTAATCTAATCTAAGGAAGGATTGATTTAACCTAATGAAAACTTGATGGTTTGATTATTACAAATGGGGTATTTATAGTGGAAATTAGGTGGATGCATTAGGGTTAACTAAAGGCTAAACTAGTAATTACACTTTTGAGATTTGAGCGAGGAGGAGCCGTATTTTTCGAAGGAAGGGCGTCTTGTGCTTCACGTAGCAAGGAAAAGTTTGCTGTCCAGGAATACGTCCGTCCCGAGCGAAATATGGGCGTCCTGGGCTTCAACCCGAGCGGGTTGAATTTGACCCGAGCGGGTTGAGCTGTATCTTGAGCTCGGATTGTAAAACGGACGTCATTTCCTCATCCGGACTCCTATTGGAGTGATTCAAAAGCCTAGATCACTTGGTTTTTCGCCGCTGTTTCATCTAGCATACTTTCAGAGCCAAAGGAGCAACTCTTGGTTCGGTTTTCGAGCGATTTCTTCTTGTAATGCCTTCCCTCTCGTCATTCTTACTTTTAACCCTTTGATCCTTCTATATACACTTTATTCCTACATCTTTGGTCATCATTCTTGCTTCCTCTTCATACTAGTCCATCTAATATCATCAATAAGCTTCCAAATATGCACGAAAGACGGGAATTTCCGCCTTATTATCTCCTTTTCTACAAAACATATGAAATGCGATAGAAAAGCAAATAGGAAGGTTTTGACGGATAAAATGGCAATGAAATGCTATAATAGTATGCAAAATAGGCTCAATTAGGGGACTAAATGTGCGCAAATAATGTTCACATCAAATATCCCCAAACCGAACCTTTACTCGTCCCGAGTAAAGAGGTGACAAAAACTAGACCTTTATTTAAACTAACCTACTAATATAACCGATATGAGACAATTAGCGGGTCTCACTCCGCCCCTTCAACTCACAACAAGACAACCATGAGGTAGGATGCCTTTTTGCAAGGCAAGGTGGGGCTTGCCAAAATGGCGACACATCCAATCATTAAGCACACAAAATCAAGTAATGGATGCATCTACAAAAGAATAGCCACCTTCCTCATCTAAGTGGCGGAAATTATCTACAAGGGAAGCAATTCAAGGGTACACACTCCTTCATAGATGCAATTTCTTCAAACTACTAAGCCTAGAAGGATACCAATAAATCACCTCCAAGTTGTGTCAAGCTAGGGTACCTTTGTCCTCAATCGTTAAATGCTTTTGTCAAGAGTAGACTCCCTATGGTGTTAGAAACACTGGAGGATCGCGGAATTCCCCCTCTTGCCTAGACAAGAAGAAGGGTCGTCCCCACTCTACCATGCACAAAAATGGATACGATGGATAAAGGGATCGATAGATATTTGAGTTTCTTTTGGGAGTTTGCTTTTGTTTTTGTTTTTCCCCCCAATTTCTTGTGGCATATAACATTTGAGAACACTTTCTTGCCATTTCTTTTTGATTTTTGGCATTTCAATACTTGACAACTTTCAACTTTTTGCATTTTCTTTTGAACATTTTCAAAGTCACCCCATATGTAGGGAGGGTGGCTTATATTTGAAGTATAGGAGTTCTATTTTTGCTCCTCTTTTCTTTTGATGCATTTTGCAAACTTTTTCTTTTCTTTTCATTTCTTTGAACTCAAATTGATTTTCTTTTTGTGCCCATTCCCTTTTGTTGACAAAAATGTGGTAGAACATGGATGATGGATGGATGGATGCATGGTTTCAAGGGTCACCTTGGAATAAACGGTAGCCAAGGAGTTATCACACCACAAGGTACTCTTGACTAGGCCTTAATCCATGGGTCAAAGGATACTAGCATGACACATCCTAGGGTGTTTTACAAGCATTCTAACAAGCAAAGTCTTAAGAAGAAAAAGCATATATTAGGGCCTATATACACTTGTCAAGCTTCCCAAGTAGAAGGTTTCGCAAAATGTTTCTAACATGCAACTACATGTCATGATGCAACTAGCATTTATACATCCTAATGCAAATGATTCTACCAACTAATATGACATATAAACTAATTGCAAGTCCTAAGTTCACATTGTTATACCGCATCAATCAAAATAAAGCCACATAGTCATTAACATAAAGAGGAAAAAGGAGATTGGAAAGATCATACCATGCGGTCTTCAATATCCTCATGTCTCGGATGTGGCGTAGTCGATCAATGTGAACAAGGATGAACAAACACAATATATACAAGCAATATATACAAGACTACACTACAAAGGAAATGAACATGTTTTTGAATTTTTGAATTTTTCAAATTTTTATGGTTTTTGTTTTAATGAAATTAAAAGACATATTTTTGTGATTTTTCGAAATTTTTCAATTTTTATGCATTTTTGGAATATAAATTCTCATCCCCCACTTTATTTTGGACATTGTCCTCAATGTACATGTAGGAGTAGGAATGAAAAAGAAAAACATGTTTTTGAATTTTTTTGATTTTTTTGAAATAAAGTACAAATGCAATGATATGATATGAATGAATGCATGCTCTAACTAAATGCAATTCTATATGACATATATAACAAATGAATGCAAACTAATCTATACTAGATGATGCATGTTTTCTAGTAGACTATGGTCACCTATGATCAAACCTCCCCAAACCGATTTAAACACTATTTCTAGTGTAGAAATGAATAGGTTTGGCCAGTAGTAACTATGCATGACTTCTAATCTATATGCAACTATCTACATGAATCATGTGATATATAATACAATGCAAACTAATCTATATGAACTAACTAATGTAAATGCAATATGAAATATAATACAAATGCAAGCCTAAACTATATGATATATGTATATGTCGCTTCATGGTTTAACCTCCCCAAACCGATTTTAAACACTATTGCTAATGTAGGAAGAAAGGGGTTTAATCATGAGGCAACTACATAAATGCAACTATACATGAGAGATAGGGAAAGAAAAGGGTTCTTACAATCATTGTAGGGGATGAAGATGGTAGATAGGAAGCATATATAGCCATGACACGAGCCAAATGAGAGAAAAAGATGAATTTTAGCCTGAACCCGCTCCAGATAAACTCAACCCGCTCGGGTTGGCTGAGAACCCGCTCCAGACAATATCAACCCGCTCGGGTTGACAGCAAAGAAGGGCGTATTTCTTAAAATCTGCCCGGATTCTTGGGCAGGGAATTTTTCTTCTTTTCTTGGCCTTCAACCCGCCCGGATTTATCTCGGGATGGGCGTCTTTTTTGAAATTATGGCCCAACACCTTTCCCTTGATAACACACTTACTCATAAGCCCAATTTTCCATTTTCTTCATTTCTTTACATTTTCCATCTTCTCATTTTTATGAATTTCCTTCAAAAACTCAATTAAAAATATGAGATCCCTCCCTTTCATCTCTCATGCAATTTATTAAATGAATGCAAAACTATACTAAATGCATAATGGTTATTAGGAACTCCATCAAACCAAAGATTATCAATAAACAATTTCATGGCAAATCATCACTAGCACTCAAAGCACGTAGAAGTCGGTCAAATTCTTGGGAGTGGGACATGAATAGGCATGCATAGCAACACAAGATTATGTAATTGAAAAATGCCCAAGTAAAAGACCGAACAAGCATATCAAGAGCATCATGACAAAAATCATAAGAGAAATGATGGATGGAAGGAACATGAAATGGGTAGTTGGTTGGCAATTCACTCAACTCATCCTCCAAATAGTCAAAATCACCACATTCAATGCAAGTGCTCTCATTATCATCCAAGGTGATTTTAAGGGTGTCTATTTGGGGTTCCCAAATGTCCTCATCATATTCCTCATCCCAACAAGGTCCATTATCAAAGGGGTTGTCATAACAAGGCTCACCAAGTTCAACACAATTGTCTCCCTCAAATATGTCATCCTCAAAGGGTGAGTTTTCACTCAAGTTCACATCCATATCATTCTCACTTTGCCCATTAACATCAAATTCCATGGATGTTGATTTCATTGAAACACAAGAAGAGTAGGATGACGGCATCCAAGCATTAGTTTCACAATCAAAAATGTACTCCTCCTCATCATCACTCTCCTCATCTAGCACTCCATCTTCCCAAGGAGAGGCAAATTTGTGGACAAAGTGGGTTGGCTCAAGGTTATAAGAAGGTTTCTCATCCTCACAAATCTCATTTTCATAGTTTTCCTCAATGAAGTTTTGAAATGTGGCTTTTATCGCTTCCATACCTTCCTTGGCATTCTCAAAGATGTCATGTACAATTTGCTTAAGACAATGGATGGTCATGAACTCAACAAATTCCCAAAATTCCTCACAACTCATCTCACAAATTCTACCACCACTCAAGTGAAATGCCAAGTTGCGGGTTTCAAGGTTCATGCCATTATAAACAACACAACATGCTTCATAATTTGAAAGAGTAAAACCATGATGTCAAGCATGAGTCATATAATCTTCAAATCTTGCAACATATTTATCAAATGATTCATTTTCATATTGGCAAAAAGTGAATGTAGACATGTTGAGCATGTGAAAAAGAACAAGTACAATAAAACTCAAGAAAAAGAAGCACAACTAAAACTAGACAAAAGAACAATTCAAATAAGCAACACCGTCCCCGGCAACGGCGCCATTTTGATGGGTGATGTCGTCGGGTCACATCCAATCAAACACATTTATAATACTCAACAAACAACTAGTTAGCGGTAAGTCGAGGTCGATCCATGGGACGATGATTACTCAAATTATTCAATCTAATTATGGTTATGCTTGGGGTTGTCACAATTATAATGGGTTGATGATTCTAATCTAATAAAAGCAATAAACAAGCAACAAAAGGAAAGATGTAAACAATTGATTAAAAATGCTAGGATATCATGGGTTCATAAGGGATTCATGGGAGTTGATCATACAAACATGTTTCCTACTAGATGCAAGCAATTATTGTTGTGATGGATTGAGTTGGTTTATATCTTACAATCCTAGGGAGGTTTGGGTCCCGGAGCCGAATCGATTAGATTGTACAACACCTACAAGTCGACTTAATCCACCCTACTCAACTATATGCATGGTCTAATGAGACTCGAGTTGGTTTATGTCTTACAAGTCTCATTGAAAAGATAGGTGATGGTAGCAAATGCAAGGATTCATAGGCTTAGCATTTCATCAAACATAACATGTGCATAAGTTGAGATCACAACAAGCAAGCAAATAAACTTATGAAAGCATATTAATTTAAGCATGAATCATTCCCCATGTTTATTTCCCCTAATTACCCATTAATCCTAGCTAAGTAACTACTCACTCATGATCAAGTTTAACATGTTAATAAGGTTGTCAATCATACTAACAAAGCCAAACATGATGAACAAGTAAGAAAGATTAACAATAATTAAAACAAGGATTAAGAGAATTATACCTATGGAGATTCCAAAATAATAATGCAAAGAATAATAGAAGAACTTGATGATTGATGGAAGGTTGTCAATCTCCCAATAAACCCAATAATCTTCTAATTACCCAATAACAAACTTGAATTACTTAATAATAAACTTGAACAATGATTAAAGGAAAGATTAATGTGTGATTTGTGGAAAGATTAAAGAGTAATCTATTCTAATCTACTTCTAATCTAATCTAAGGAAGGATTGATTTAACCTAATGAAAACTTGATGGTTTGATTATTAAAAATGGGGTATTTATAGTGGAAATTAGGTGGATGCATTAGGGTTAACTAAAGGCTAAACTAGTAATTACACTTTTGAGATTTGAGCAGGGAGGAGCCGGTATTTTTCGAAGGAAGGGCGTCTTGTGCTTCACGTAGCAAGGAAAAGTTTGCTGTCCAGGAATACGTCCGTCCCGAGCGAAATATGGGCGTCCTGGGCTTCAACCCGAGCGGGTTGAATTTGACCCGAGCGGGTTGAGCTGTATCTTGAGCTCGGATTGTAAAACGGACGTCATTTCCTCATCCGGACTCCTATTGGAGTGATTCAAAAGCCTAGATCACTTGGTTTTTCGACGCCGTTTCATCTAGCATACTTTCAGAGCCAAAGGAGCAACTCTTGGTTCGGTTTTCGAGCGATTTCTTCTTGTAATGCCTTCCCTCTCGTCATTCTTACTTTTAACCCTTTGATCCTTCTATATACACTTTATTCCTACATCTTTGGTCATCATTCTTGCCTCCTCTTCATACTAGTCCATCTAATATCATCAATAAGCTTCCAAATATGCACGAAAGACGGGAATTTCCGCCTTATTATCTCCTTTTCTACAAAACATATGAAATGCGATAGAAAAGCAAATAGGAAGGTTTTGACGGATAAAATGGCCATGAAATGCTATAATAGTATGCAAAATAGGCTCAATTAGGGGACTAAATGTGCGCAAATAATGTTCACATCAGGAACACGACAACTTAATGGTGTTGCCGAAAGGAGAAATCGAACCCTACTTGATATGGTTCGATCCATGATGAGTCAAACCGAGTTACCAAATTCGTTTTGGGGATTTGCGATTCAAACCGCAATAAGATCTTTGAACAATTGTCCCACCAAAGCCACCGAGAAAACTCCATTTGAGATATGGAAAGGAAGAGTTCCTAATCTATGCTACATGAAAATTTGGGGTTGTAATGCTTATGTCAAAACCAAAAATGACAATAAGCTAGCCCCACGATCTGAAAAATGCACCTTCGTAGGCTATTCTAACACCCGAGGTTATTACTTCTATAAACCTCAAGAAAACAAAGTGTTTGTGTCTTCTGAGGCTGTCTTCTTAGAAAGGGATTTTATTTCTAAGAGACAGAGTGGGAGAAATTTTGAACTTGATGAAATTCAAGAGCCACAAACCGAGGTAGAGACGCAAAAAGATGTTCCTTCGTCGTCTAGCACGGGCCGAGTTATTCGCCATCCCGATCGATATGTGGGACTTATCGAAGAAGATGGAACACTCGATGTGTTGCTTTTAGAAAGTGACGAGCCCGCCACCTACAAGGGCGCAATCTCTAGTCCAAATTCCTCCTTATGGCTTGAAGCCATGAAGTCCGAAATGGATTCTATGCATGAAAACCAAGTTTGGAACTTGGTAGATTTGCCTAAAGGGGCAAGACCTCTTCAATGCAAATGGATTTTCAAAGTCAAGAATGGCATAGAAGGACATGATGATGTCTACAAAGCTAGGCTAGTGGCAAAAGGATTTACCCAAGTCCAAGGTCTCCATTATGATGAGACCTTCGCCCCCGTAGCCATGCTAAGATCCATACGGATTTTGTTAGCGATTGCCGCTTTTCATGATTATGAAATATGGCAAATGGATGTCAAAACCGCTTTTCTAAATGGGCATTTAGAAGAGGAGGTGTACATGATACAACCCGAAGGTTTTGTTGACTCTAAGAATCCTAACAAAGTGTGCAAGCTTAAGAAATCCATTTATGGTCTTAAGCAAGCATCTAGAAGTTGGAATCATCGATTCGATCATGTTATAAAAGAGAATGGTTTCACTCGAAGTGTTGAGGAACCATGTTTATACATGAAATTTAGTGGGAGCAATGTTGTGTTCCTAATCCTGTATGTTGATGACATACTACTCATTGGAAATGATATTTCGATGTTGTCTTATGTTAAGAAGTGGTTAGGTAACCACTTCCAAATGAAGGATTTAGGAGAATCACAACGCATATTATGTAACGCCCCGTAATTTCGAACCATTATTATTTTGCGGAAGTAATTTATTAATCAAGTAAAATTTGATAATAATGTATTTGAAGTAATAATAATTCAAAGAAATATAATTTTATTATATTTTGAAGTAAAGTATTTATTTTGATAGTTTCGAAATGGTTAAAAATAGTTTAAACCGTGTAAAAATCTTTTAATTCGAAATAAGGGCATATCGGGGAAAAATGACAACTCTTTTGAAAATTGGGCAAATGATTTTGGAAATGGGTCATATGAGTATTCAATTTTCTTGTAATCTCGTGTTTAAGAACATTGGTCTTGTCGGAATTTGTGTTTGACAAACGGTTCTAATTTTTATCGAAACGAGCCAAAACCGACTTGTAAAATCACGACTAAAACCCGCTCCCTTCCTCCTTTCCTTTCCTTTCCCGCGGCACCTCCCTTCCCCTTCCTTTTTTTCTGATTTTTCTTTTCCTTCTTCATTCTCTTGAACCTTCTACCAAAAACCACCATTTTCATCTTAATCCAAGCTAAATTCATCATAATTTCTTCGTTTCTTGTCGGATTTTCGCATAATTTATATTTTCGGAATCCTCTCTTCAAGATCTACATCCTAGTATGTTTTAATTTCAGTTTTCTTGATGTTGTTTTAAGACGAATTTGGGTATATTTCGGTTTCTATACTTATAATTGTGTTTTTATTGTTTATTTAGGTGAAGATTTGGAAGACGAGTTTGGGGACTCGTATATTGTTGAAGATAGTGGTTAGTTGTATGTTAGGGTTTGGTAATCAAGGTGCTAATTGCTCATTTTATAGCTTAAGGTAACATATTTCGAGTTACTCGACGAATAATCGTCACATTCTTTGCTTTTTGTATGTTTTTGTGATTTTTATTTGAGTAATTTGTTTCACAGGATAAAATGGGTTGCATGCATGTCTTTTGTTAGTTTAAGTTAACATATTAGTATTGGGAACGATTAATTGATGTTTCAGACGATGTTAAACTGAACAAAAATGGAGAAATGGAGGGTTAGGGGTGGCGGCCAGCAGGCCCGCCAGGCCTAGGCAGGCCCACGGCTGCCTTGGGGTTGGCCCGGGTTGGTCCGTTGCTTGTTTCGCGGATTTTCATGCATTACTTGTAGTTTCGGGTTTATTAATGATATGTTTAGTAAAGGTAACATGTGGGTAGTCTTAGGAAATGAATAAGGTTAGTAGTAAATAAAATTTTGATGATGTAGTTATGCTTATTATGGTAGTTGACACATGTTAGGATAGATTATAAAATGAAATTGTAATGAATAGGCTCAAAATGAATTTTATAGCAATAATTGCAATGTTTTGTTGATTGTGCCGAACACTGAGCCTTGGTCCCTTTGACTGATTCGATGTCAGTCAATTGTGTGATTGGTCAGCCGCAATTTAACCCGCACTGTCCGGGTCAGGTTGCGGGTAAAAATTCGGTTGGATGAAATTTTATATGAATTGGATAATCGGCCTTTTTCTTGTTTTAGGCCATTTATTAAGTCTTAGTTCACATGTGTTGTTGGTTGAATTTAATAGTTCCTTATATTGTAGAAACGGCCCTAGATTCCCTGAAACCTTTAATATTGTTAATATTGCTAGAAATGGTATTGGTATTAAATACTTTTTGCGGGTTGTTGTGTTTGTCATAGATAGGTCTTTATAGTCTTTGATGAGTATATGTTCACTGCTTAATAGCCTTTGTGTTCCTGACTTGGTGGGATTATATCCAAGTTGGGGCATGACCTCGTTACTTATTTTGATAGTAAGTGGTCAGCTTAAGTACTAGCCAACCCTTTGGTGGACTCCTTAGGGTACTCACTTTATTTTAGAAAAATTGTGGGTCTTGGGTGCGGTGGTGTGTATCCGCATGTCTAGGTCTCATGATTTTAGGCTAGGGTTGTGTTGTGTCTTGGCCATGTTTTGATAGAACCTCTGAGCCAAGATACCGGTTCGATTACCTTCCCTACCTCGTGGTATAGACTCGAGTTACAGAGTGACTATTGACCGTACTAAGAACTTATGCCTGTCTTTGATATATTTCCCTTTCTTGTATGGTGATTTTATGAATTGTAATAGGTGAGATGTAAGCCGGTTACAATTGATAAAGTTTGGATTACTGCTTGTTATATGTTTCACATGATAGTTTAATTTGGTCAGTTTAGTGGTCATATGTTAGAATACTTGATAATTGAATTATTTATCATGTTGTTTACATGTTACATTACATGTTACATTAAATATGACATTTCGTGGCTGGGAGGACTCGAAGTTACTCCCCACTGAATTGTGGCTTTTGTGTTTGTATAAAATGCGATTGACAGGTTGATGATGCTTAGTTGGGGTACACAGACGAGCTAGTGAGCAAAAGGACCTTGGACCTAGTTTGGTTATATTTTGTAGAAACCTTTAAACTTTTGGTTGTGTATATATTTTGAAGGGACATATGTCTCCCTCTTCTATTTTGGTTTGTATCACTATATCCCCACGTCTTTAGTTATGTTATGTAAATTAGTTTGTTAGCATTTGCAGGTTTTGGGCACCCTCCTCTTGGAAATGTTTGTGAATGGTTAGAAAAGTTTTAAAAATTACAGGTTTTATCTAGTTGAACCAATTACAAACATATCCTGTCAGTTTTTCTGTAGAATATACGTGTTTATTTATCGCTAAATTTAAGGGTGTCACATATTAGGTATCCGGATCCATAGAGATAGATCCAAGAGGATATTGGCACTAAGTCAAGAGTCTTATGTTGATAAGATTCTTCGACGGTTCAGCATGGACAAAGCTAAAAGGGGATTGGTACCTATGGTAACTGGGACCATATTGAGCAAGTCTCAATCTCCCTCCGAACCCCATGATGTTGAACGCATGAAGATGATCCCTTATGCTTCCGCTGTTGGATCAATCATGTACGCCATGATATGCACACGTCCTGATGTCTCGTATGCCTTGAGCATGACGAGTAGATATCAAGGAAATCCAGATGAGAGTCACTGGATAGCCGTCAAGAACATCCTTAAGTACTTAAGAAGAACTAAGGATTCTATCTTTGTGTTTGGAGGAGACACCGAGCTACGTGTTAACGGATACACGGACTCAAGTTTTCAAACGGATAGAGATGACATGAAATCACAAGCTGGTGGTGCCGTTAGCTGGAGAAGCTACAAGGAAGTCAGTGATCATGCGATTCAACAACGGAGGTGAGTACATTGCGGATCGAAGCTCGCAAGGAAGTCGTGTGGATCAGGCAATTCACGGAAGGTCTAAGAGTAGTACCTACCGCCATTGATCCCATCACTCTCTATTGTGATAATAGTGGGACGATCTTCCAAGCTAAAGAGCCAAAGTCTAGTAATAGATCTAGACATGTACTTAGAAAATATCATGTAATTAGAGATTTCATTGAAAGAAAGGAAATTGTGATTTGTAAGGTTGGGACGGATGACAACATAGCCGATCCGCTCACCAAGCCTTTATCGCAGGCCAAGCATGACGGACATGTTGCGTCCATGGGACTTAAACGTGTACCAAGTTTATGTTAGATTTTGAAATGAAATAAAAGTGTTGTTTTTGTTCATGTTCATAATCGCATTTGTCTTTTATCTTTTCTTTATACATTGTTACATCCAAACGGGTTGTAGTGACAATTGAACCCCGTTAAAGTGAACACGGATTAACATAGTATTCGCCCATAGTCACTTGTATGAGGTTACGTCTCGAAGTGACTAGAGTGTGATGCGATTGATGGCAAGTTCAAGTGCCATGGAGTCATGTGAGATGACTAGTCGATCACATAGGCAGACTGTTAAGGAACACCTTGTCGGGCTAATGACCGCTTATAGAGTTCTGGCAAATTTATATAGCCTGGTCGTGGCGAGAGCTACTATAGTATTCTAATGAGTCGATTCTTTTGACTAAAGACTGTTTGCCTAAGATGACACAGTTTCAGATTAACTTTGATTTGTGTTACTACGACCTTCGTAAATGGGGTCAAATGGGCATATTTTGGGTTATGATGGCTGTGGCTAGTCGAAGGAAATGAGTGCGATAGGAATTGTCCACCCCTTGTCAGGGTTATAACAATATCTCAAAGCCACTCGAGGAGTAATGAACTGGAAATGCGTGGCCACGCTCGGAAGTTATTCAGAGTGGATAATTCCGGTCAATCAGTTATTCTCCAGATCGAGGAAACCACTCTCGATATGATCACTTGCAAGTACGACCTGAAAGACACCTTGCATTGAGTGGGAGATAGTAATAGGACAAGAGAATTGGTGATGCACACTTGTCGAGGACAAGTGGGAGATTGTTGGAATATGTGTCCTCCGACAATAATGCGATCACAACTGTCGATCATGATAATCACATGTTTAAGTCTCATTTTAAGAATACAATTGGGAAATAATATTTTACTGTCAACTGGTCCACACATATCGGTAATGATTGGCTGACTAGAGTTTGACATTACTGTCGTGCGACGGTGGTGATCAGTTGATCCCCTTTGGTCATACCAAAAGGGTAACACTCTTAATTGATTATTTAATTGATCGTATGTCGATACGAGTTAATTAAATTACTTGAAATTGACGGACGATTTTGGAAGTAATATTTACGTATCTTATTATGATTTGATTAAATAAGATACGGTCTAAGTAATCGAATTATTTTATTACTTAGATGAAATTGTTGTTTACGGAAACAATTAAAAGGAATGAATTGATTATTATAAATACAGAATGTTGTGATTTATGACTCGGGATCCCATTACGGTACAAGTAATTATGAATTACTAGGTTAACTTTATAAGTGACATATTTTATTAATATGTTGATTTTTAATTGTTAAAAATACATTTTATATACCTAATGTCATGAAACATGTTACATGTGACAAATTGACAAAATAATGTGTAAAATGGATTTTCCATTTTACACCATATGTGCCGAAATAAGGAGGGTGTATTAGGCTTATTTTTGTGTTAATTATGTTTAGTGGAAGGCATAATCATAAGACCTAATGCATAGCCTTACATGCCTATAATTCTTGGGAAGATTTGAAGCTCATGCATTGGCCACTACCCACCCCTCCTACCCGGTTTTCGTTGTGAAAAGGCCAAGGGTCTTTTGCTCATTTCTCTCTAATATTCACTACATGCATACTAGTGAATTATTATTCATTCTATCATCTAAAATATAGAGTTTTAGAGAGATAAAATTACTTCTTCTTCTCCCTTCTCTTAACCGAAATTAAGAGACCAAAATCAATATTTTTGGGTCAATTTTATTTAGATTAATATTGTTCTAGTATTAATAATATTAATTTTATTAAGAGGTTATCTTGGGTATTATTCCTTGGGAGGTATTCTATACTTGAATCCTTTGTTCATCCAATTTTAGGAGAGCTCAAGAACAAGTGAGTAGGAGAACTCATTTGTGCCCATTTATCATAAATCTCAATGTAAGGATGATGATTTCTTCTCTACATTTTATTTATGTTTGCATGCATAAGATCTAAATTAATTTTATGACTAAATTAAATTGTAACATATAAGAATATGTTGTTTATGAGATATAGATTTCTTACACAACAAACAGCACAGCTCAATCGTCACAGATATACTCCGAACTCCATCACCAACTCCACAATACTAACTACACACTAAAGTGTGTAGCCCTGCCAGAGTGCCCATCGCAACAGGTACTCCTCGCCGCCAGTGGGGGACCGCAGCCGTTCCCACCTAATCCCTGCTCATCTCCGTCGAGCGATAAACCCAAATCCATTAATGTGCACATTGACACGTCTGTCGCGTACCTGTCAAAAATAAAACCTAACGGTCTCAACTATAATGTAGCAGAGGCAGTCGAGTATCGAATCCACAGGGAGGTAATGCAACTATAGCTGTCTATTTCTAATCCTATGGTAACAATTGGGGGTTGGTTGAATTTGGTTCTAAACTACGAAGTTGAAAGGAAGAGAAATGAGGCAAAGAGTAAACAAGCAATAAAATATGATTAAACTATAAAGAAGAGAGGGACATGCCGGGATTTTGGTTCACTACGGTAGTCCAATAACTCAGCAGTAAATGACTCAGACGAACTAATGTGAGACGGATGTTAAAAGGTCCTTTCGGTCCACTTTCTATCCTAGAAAACCACTAACTTAACTTTCGTCCTCATTAGGGTAGTCTACTGTTTATAGCAGGCCTATTTAGTCCAATCTTTTGCTCCAGGATTAATTTTAGCCAGTTTAATGGGTGACATAGAAGCGTGCACTCAACTAGGTCGGGGATTACAGTTAAATTGCTATAGTGACAGAGTCTCTTAATCAGTTCATCTAATTCATTCACTACACCGTCATTTTCCTACCGCAGATTCCCTAATCCCAACACGAAGGGGTTTAGCTACTCATGTTCGTAATTAAACTAACAAAGAGTTAAATTCCCAATGACATAATGAAATAACAATAATTTGCAATAATGGAAATTAGGGCAAAGGAAAATAAGAACATAAAAGAGAAATTAAAGCAATAAATGATTATTAATAATAAAGGGAGAGAAAGGATTACAATCAGTGCGAATCCGGCGTAAAGAACAACTGAATCCGAGCAAATAATAACCCAAAGCAAAGCAACAGTGGAAAGAAACTAAGTAACGTGCTAAAGTTTCAGTAGTTTGGTAGTAAAAAAGATGCCCTATTAACCTAATTAACTTAGGTTTAAATAGAAAAAGAACTAAGGTTTACGGAAATAAACAACACACGGACTAATTAAAAGCCCATGCCCGTAAAAACCACTCGATCGAGTGGATTAAACCACTCGATCGAGCAATATCTCAGCAGAAGTTACTCGATCGACCAACAGGTTACTCGATCGAAGACTTGGTCTTGTGCAGCTTACTCGATCGACTAAGGGACAGCTCGATCGAGCGTCGAAGGGGTCTAGAAACCACTCGATCGACCAAAGAAACAACTCGATCGACTGATTTCGTCTTCATTCCAGCTCACGTCTTCACCCAAGTATCTCGTAATGCGTGCCATGACGCTTCCAAGTGCAATATCTTACTCTGGGACAATCCCGTCTCCTCTAAATGCATGCAAAAAGGACGAAAAGGAGTATGGTTCCACCACTTCCGCGATCATTCCTACAAAAAGGACAAAATACACCAAAGTAGCCAATTCGGGGCAAAATACTATAAAAACAGTATAGAAATGCATAGAAATACGTGCTGAAATAGGCCAAAAAGACTATACATTAGGCACGTATCACACATCCCTTCTGTGGCGGGTTCCACAGAAGGCGAATAATGGGCGTGAAGCCACTCCCGCAAGTGACTCCACTCAGCCAGGGACGCACCCCGAAGAACACAGACATATACAAACAATCACAACTACTAAGCAGCAATCAAAACCAACAACCATTACAATACTCGTATGATAACAATCAACAATCACAAATCACCACCAACACATTATGGGACTAATACTGAGTAGGGAAACCCTACCTGGAAAGCAATACAGTCAGACGATCTCAACAACTGTTATCAAAAAGCCTCTTCTACGAATCCTCCTCCTAACATAACATCACATACATCACTAACCACACAAAACTAACACAAATCCCCAATTCCCAAATTTAGGGTTTAACGACACTTAATTAAATATAACAAATTCGGTACGTAGATCTTACCCTCGACGTAAGGATCACAAAGATGTAAAGAAAGATGAATTTCGACCTTCCAAGCTCCGGGATTTGTCAATAATGCGATGAATGCGAAGTACGTAGATTGAATTCTCTTTTGAAAGTAATTAGGTTTGTAAAAGCGTATTATGAAAGTGACGGAAGTGTTTATATATTAATTCACGTTATTAACAAAACCCGAAAAAACATTACCCGTAAACCGGGCTACTCGATCGAGTAACTGACGTACTCGATCGAGTGCTGCCTACTCGATCAAGTACCCAACAGGTCAGAAACTATTTTAAATTGCAAAACACCCTTACTCGAGAGAGTAAGGCCCACTCGATAGAGTACCCAGAGACTCATAAAACCGTAGTATTACAGTGTGTTCCCTGCCAGCTCTAATGCTATAACTTCTGACATCGTGCCATTGGTTAATTTTATTAGGTAAATGAGTCTGAAAAGGAGATGCAACTTGAGTTATCCGCCACAGCTGACAATAATCAGGGGATGCAACTTGAGAAGACGGCTGATGGAAAACTGCAGCATATATCCCCTTCAAATCGGTTCACGCTTTTAATGAAGGTATGCATGAAGTCTTTAATTAGTGAAATTTATATGAATTCTATTAAATTTTGGGATATAATATATAATGTATGTGTATTCTTCAGACCGTAAACAGGAAGGTAGTTATTCTTGCTGACCCTAAATCCGCGAAACCTGTGCGTGTTGGCCGGGGTCTCGTAGACTTTCCCACCAAATCAGCGGAAACTTTATTGGTTCATGGCAAACAGCTTTTGCCAAATCATAGAAAAGTGGAGATAACTCAAGTCTTAGAAGGCCATGAAAAATTTCAACTGCCCGTCCCAGTTCGTGACGACATTACCATTCTGGCAGATGCGGTTGGAAGTTTAATCCAATGGCCTAATTCTCACATCTTCCTGGCTCGTTCGTCTCCGCCTCAACCGAAAGCAGTTGGGGTTAGAAAAAATACCTTTATATGTTAAATTTTTATATGTTAAATGTTTTTATATGTTAAATTTATATGTTATTTTTTTTGTAGTGATCAAAAAACACGGATAAGCCTAAGTCCCCAGACATGCCAACTACCTCGTCGAAACAACTTGATGAGGTATTTAACTAACTTCTGCATTTTTTTAAAAACCTTCCTTTATTTATATTTTTTATGTATTTCTAAAAAGCATGGAAATTTTGTGTAGGGGACAAAAAAGACGGATAAGCCTAAGTCCACAGTACTACCTACTACTGCTTCATCATTGAAAGAGCAGGTTGAAGAGGTATTTAGTTAAGTACTCTTTTATTTTTATTACTCCAACTAGCTAGGATATGTTACCTTTGGATTTTTTATTATTTTATTTATCTACATGTATACGCTGGTGGTAGTAGCACAAAAAGAGAAAAGCATTATTTCCCCGAACTGGAAGAAGTTAGGAGTATAGGCTCCGCTAATTTTTCTGGAAACGAATTCATGCGTCAAGTAAGAACACTGACGATGAGGGAACTGTATGTGGCTGCTAGCCGTCGCATAGCAAACGAGCAATTGGTAATTATTTTGCTCGAGGAGGATATTTTAGGGATTGAGCGCAAAGCAATTCTGTCATGGGAGCTGCTAGCCATTTGGGCTGGCCTTCTCGAGCTTGATGTCCATCACCTATATGTTTGGATTAAGTAAGTCTCTTAATAAATCATTTCATATTCTAATATTCTGACTAGATAGTGTTTTAAATACCGGAATTAATACCGTAATAATGTAGGTTATTGAAATCGAGAGTGATCCCCGAGAAAAATATTCCATGTGATCAATACGGATTCCTGTGCCCCTAAATTTTATCTATGCATATCACGATGATTTCGTACGAAGATCTGTTTAGATTATATTGCTCGGGAATTGGCGAAAAACAAAAAGCTCATTTTTGCCCCTTATAATAAAATCGGGTAATAAACAAATTAATATTATGATTCCACCTATAATTGCATTTTCATAACTAATATATGTACTTGTTGATAATGATGATGTCTCTTGATGTTGGAGTCATTGGGTGCTAGCAGCCATCATGCCGACCAAGAAGAAAGTTTTTTGGTTGGACTCTTTGCATAGAGAACCAAACGAGACCTTTAAGGGCTTGATTATTAAGTAAGTTTATAATACTGATTTATTTATAATAACATTAAGTTTCAATTTTTATTTATAGCAAAAAACTCATTTTTGCCCCAAAAATATGAGTTTCTGCCTCCTTTTTGTTTTTTTTTTTAATAAAAAAAAGGGCCTTTGAGAAGAAAAGAGCTAACGAGGATCAACCCACGAAAGATTCTGATGATGGCCCTACTTTTATTACGATAACAGGGGTACGTGCTCAAATACAATACCTTAAGTGCCAAAATCTGTCTTTAATAATAATACGTGCGCAAATACAATACCTAAAGTGCAAGATTCTGATGTGGGCTTTCTCGTCTCTTCGTTTTTTATGTAATAATAGGTCCCTCGCCAGCCGGATAGCATACAATGTGGATACTACGTTTGTCGGTTCATGTGGGAGGTTATTATGCGAAGATATATCCTTATTCCAGAAAAGGTTAGTTATTTAATAATGTGTTTATTACTTTTTTTTAAATTAGAGCTGATGTTGTCTTGCTTGCTGCTATCCCATGATGTTGCTATGCTGCCGTCAATCAATAATGTCTTGTCTTTGTTTTTTCCGCAGTATGTAATCAACGCGCCACAAGTACCTCAGTACAAAGGGCGCCAAATAGACGAGGTAAGGGACTTGTTGGGAAAATACGTATTAGAACACTGCAATGAAGACTAAATGCATGATACTTAGAGGTTAGATCAGCTTAGTAGATTTTTTGTTGAAGTTAGGGAATGATATTTGTAGATATAGCTAGGGGGATGCACAGTTTTAGGAATCTTAGTTCATGTAAAGTGATCAAATTGTTAGTATGAATTAATCTGAAAGTGAAACAAATTGTGAGTATGATGCTGCTGTTGTGGTTGAATTGAATCTATTGAGTTCTGATGAACCCAGCTGTGATTTATCCTGCTGCTGATATATGTTGCTGCTGATATATGCTGGATTTTGAATGGCATGAAACAAATTTAATTTAAAAAAAATACGAAAATGTAATAAAAACGGTTACTAAAACAAAAACCGTTGTAAATACCTTTCACAAATACCCGCGCATAATATTCAACAACAGGTTTTAAAAGAAGAACCATTTTAAATACCTTTCACAAATACCCACGCATAATATTCAACAACAGGTTTTAAAAGAAGAACCGTTGTTACTAACAATTTCAACAACGGTTATGTTCCGTATACCCGTTGTTAAAAGTCTTCACAATTTTGGTGGGAAAGATACAACAACGGTTTTTTATATTGTAACCGTTGTTATATCTTTCCCACCAAAATTTTGTCAAACTTTCCACAATGACTTACTCGCAACAACAACGGCTTTTAATTGTTGTGAATAATTTGCACAACGGTTTTAGTTAATAACCTAACCGTTGTAAATACCTTTTACAACGGCTGCTTTAACAACGTCCGCTTTTTATTTTAACAACGGTTTTTACCCGTTGTTATAGCATGTATCTGTAGTAGTGATTGAACTGAATTTACGTCTGAAATAGTTTTTAAATCACACTAACCCGTATCGAAATTGTAGAATAATTTTCATTAATAACCTCCCACATGGACTGACAAACGTAAAAGGCGCATTGTTTGTGGTCTGGTGCTTTAGAAGACTATTATATAAATCACACACAAATCAGCTGAATTATATAATAAACCTCTCGCATAAACATAAATTAAATTATACGAGTAATTATTAAGAATACAGTTACTAATGGCGTGATAAAATTGGGAACAGTGTTGCTTTCATATTTACCAAGTGGACATAATCTTCTTTTTGCTTCAAAAACACTAATTCATAAAAATACACACATGCCATTATTAATTTCATATATATGGCTCAAGTAATAAAATAACAATTGACATTATTGAAGGTTGTAAACTTACTCAGTTATCATCTTTACACAACTGTCAGAGGGTTTGCCTTCCCGAGAGTCAATCCAGTACACTGTTTTTGTTTCCACTTAGATTGCTAGTAGCACCCAATGCTTCCTATTTAATTTGGAACACTGAACTCTTAGATCATTACACGCATGTAAGCATGTTAATTATAAATTTAAAGAACCGTGATTCATTACAATAATCACGTACTATACAAACATATTTTCATTGTAGGGGGGAAGCCATAGTTTTTTTGGTCGATATCAACCGACGAGTGATACTATTGATTTGTTCTTCGTATGAAATTCTGTGCACAGAGAATGTCTTAGGACTAAAGAATCCGTAGGCGTGAATAGAGAGCTTCCACTCAGCGATCTGATTATTCAGGTACCTATTACGCCACATGGAACGAAAAATGTTATTGTAATTGATAATTTAAACAAACATCATTATTCGTAAATGGAAATGATGAAATAGTTTTATTAATAAAACTTACTTCATCCAAATCAAAATGTGAACAGCATCTAAATTGTCAAGGTCGACAAATTCCATCAGTTGCTCCGGGTCCAGTACGGCTATATCAACTGCGCCCATAATTTCCTGTTCAATGTTAATCATGACTACATCCCCTCTAGGTGACTTCTTTACACCCAGGTTGTGGAAAACCTCCAGCAAAGTAGTTTTAATTTTTTTTCTTATATTCACACGATTCATAATAAGAATCATAAGCAGGCTTGACTGCAACAACTTTCATAGCTGGCTTATATTGTATGTCCGGTGGTTTTGTTTTTGCGGAAGACGTAGTCCTTTCGGTGACTTTGTCCGTTGACGTAGTAGTAATTGCTTTAGCTGCCGTCATGGCTTTGCTTAACTTCTGCAAATGTAAAGATTACGATATGTTAATATTCGTACCCTAATATATTTAAAGAACAAGTAATAATTAACGTCTGCGTATAGGTACCTCAGGGATGACAACATTGATGAGGTTTCCAGGCCATTGCAAATAAGAACTTAGGGCTTTCAAATAAGTGACCTCCTCATAGGGAAATTTTACTTTTACTTTCCGATACTCGTCTTTATATAATTGGGACACTTCCACTTTCCTGCATTAGTCACGAAGGAGTATACCATGAACCTTAACTTGTTGAAGCCTATCGTAAGCGAACACGTATCCCCTGGCAACAACAACTTTTTGTTTTTCCAGTAAATAGAATAGACGACCATTCACCTTACAATCCCCCTTCACGACATATTTAATCAATTAGTACACATACATTCACTACCTTTAATAAATTTTATAAGTAAAAAACGTGTACTGAGATGAATAATTATAAATTAGCAGCTATTACCTTTTTCGGTGTTGAGAAGAACGTCTGATCATCAACTACCTCATATCATCCTGTGCCACGGCCTTCCTAGCTTCTTCTTCCTCTTCAACTGCCTGATATCGATCCTCGGCTCCCACCTCAGTCTCCTTTGCCATTTCCTTCTCCCTTGTCATGTCCTCCTCGACTTCCTTCTGTACATTAACACTTGTTCATATAACACGTACTGATTTTCCAAATCATATAACACATTGTATATAAGACATAAATATTATTACCTCTTTTTCCTTCTCCTTCTCCTTCTCCTCTGCTTCCTTTATGACTTCTTGAACCATATCCAACTCTTCTTCTGATGTCTTTTCCATAGTTTACAACATTCTCAGCATCAACCTGGCTATTTTTTGTAGCTGTGTAGTAGAAATTAAAGTCAGCATATTTAGTTATAAATTATGTTGGTTCAAATACAATATTTATACGGTTACCTTCTTGGAATCATCACCACTCATCATCCTTCAAATAATTTTCCCAAAATACTTAGTGATACTAACATGCGTCGATACCCCTCTCACACGACATGGATGCTCCGCTTTGCCGATTGCCCTAGCAAAAATGTCATCACGTCCTTGAGGCTTCCATTTTCCTTCCTGTACCTCCTTCTCACAGATCCTCTACATACACATAAAACCAATAAGCAACTCACAATTATATAACTCCGACCACCAGTTGTAGGAGTGACATATTTATTCAAACTTACAATTTTCTCTTTGATGTCCTTATCATATCCAGTTTCCGTCTTTTCATTCTTAGGAGTGTGACCTTCCACCCAAGCGTCGTGTTGACTGAATTTTCCAAGCTTCGCCTACAATTCATTCATCACATTGATATCCTCTCAAAATATGTATGATTACTATGAACATATATAACATCCGACTAAAACACCTAATAGTCTAATACTAAACGAATTATGTACTTATAAGTTTCGTCTTAATCAATCTATAACCACCACGGGAGCTGTAAAAGACGGTCTTTTTCTTTGAAATGTTCGCCTTGTTTCTCTCACTCATAGCCTTCATCAAATAAACGGAAAATTCACGTGGTACCCCCGAACTTTGTCATTTTGCATGTGGTATCCAACTTTTTAAGTTTGTGTACATTCGTCTTAAATTAACCATAACATAATACCAATGCATCTTACAATTAAACAAGATTGAGTAGTTAACCTACCATTTCGCAAATAATCCAATAAGATAAATCTCCTCAATAATTAGATCTTAAGGCAAGATCAAAAAGTCGTCTTAAAGTTGTCTCACAAAACCTCTCTTTATCTCTTTAATTTTCAGATTTTATAAAGATGAATAAAAAGTGTATGAGGTGATGGGTGGAGGTAGTATTTATAGTAGTTGGTGGAAAGATCTAGAATCAGGAATATAATAATTAATGATAAAATATCTAAGGTAAGTAGGATCAAATAACACCCACACTAGAAAAATCTTCCTCCCTCACTTATGCTCCAAAAACCCACTTACATAATTCACATTCTAAAACATAACATACTTTGAACAAGTTTGATTTTGTCTTAAAATAGATTAAAAATTCAGAGTATTATACTTTTCCCAAATACCCTTCATTTTGTCAAAAAAAAATTGACTAGTCATATCTCTTCGTTCTGAGATTGAAAAGTCGCGAAAGTTTTTCCTAAGTTGATCATCTTTACGAGATCTTCAATTTGAAAAAGAAAATCGCGTTTTTTCTGATACCTTAGAACGGAGTTACAACTTGTCAAAGTTTATTCGTTCAAGAAAGTTTGATAGACTTTTATTAAAGATATCAAATTTAGAAAATGAAGTTTTTTTTCTTCAATATAGTCTTTCCAAGATCTACAATTTTAGGAAAAAAATCGCAGTTTTATGACTCGTGGCAAAGACATATGAACAGTTAAAGTAATTTTTGAGAAAAGTAAGGGCATTTCAGAAGAAAAAAAATGCAAACTTTAGGTGTACCAGGGAAATTATCCCTTTAATTTAAGTTGACTTAAAACCAGTTTGAATAGTTCTAGGATGTCCCCTAATATGTTCTCCTCTGTTACTTCTAGCATTCATGTCTTAGAATCCATCATCCAGTAACTTATATAAACACTCATTCAAGTTATTATGTTCATATATCAATTACTCTAATTGGCATATGACTACATCTTTTGATAAAGCCTTTTTGCGTAGCGGTTAAGAAATTTTACATCACTTTTAGCATCCTTACTAATTCCCTTGAATTGATTGATTATCATCAAGGTTCTCAGCAATTGAACTCACAATATTAGTGAAAACCCTAGCATTTTCTTGAGTTAGAGCCGATAGTAGTGTGCATGAAAAGTATATCTTATGGCTTCTCTAATCTCACCAACACATTATTCAAAGATCCTACATATTTTGTATGTAGTTTACGTAGATAACGTTTGTTTACATCATCTACGTCATCTGCCACACTTTTTTACTGTTCAAAAATTCATCATTAGAAGTAGACCTAGAATGAGGGATTTCCAAGTTTCTTTTATGGGTAGTCTCTAATAAATCACTGTTAAGTACTTTATTATGTAAGGATGAATTTTCAGCGTTGGTAAAGTCTTGTCCTTTTACCTTGATCTCCCGCTTATCTCATTCTAGACTTTGATCTAGTTGAGTATATCTCCCACTTTCTAATGATAGTCAAAAATATTAGAAAGACTAATGATATTAATACTCTCACTGTGGTAGCCAAAAACTTGTTTGTGTGGAAACAAGTACATTACCTTCAGGTACCTTGGAGGTAGTAGTACCCTCCTATACTTTGTGATCTTGTAACATTCTGGTTGGTGGTTGATCTCGCTTGGTGGATTGTCTTGATATTGGATTTGCTAGTGGATAATATGTTAGTGAGACGGAGTTAGCGGCATTTCTGGAGGTAGTATTATGTAGTTAGTGTCGAAAGGCTATGCTATAGTTGATACAATATCGTGAGCCGTGTTGTGGAGATAGGCATAGTTGGTGGAGTTAGTGTAAGGTGTACATGCTTTATAGGTTGGGTTTGAAATTCGGGGACGAAATTCATTTTTAAGGAGGGAAGACTGTAATACCTCGGGTATTATGGTCTTAGGGTACTCTATCGAGTACGGGGGTACTGAAGGGTTGTGTAACGATTCTTCAACACATTTAATTACAAAATTCCAAAGACCTCATGCATGTTAAGTTTTAAAATTATACAAAATGGTGATTAGCAAACTTACTTGGATGCGGAAGAACTCCGATAAGATGCTAATAATAAGAAGTATATAAACCCAAATTGTAGCTGCTTGAATCATAGTATAATCTATGAGACCGTCTCACAATAACGCCCCAAGTGTTGTGCCTCTAGCGGTATCCACACAATATGAGCATGTATGCTAGTACAAATTTAAGGGCAATTTTTTCCCCTCTTTCTCCCTTGAGATTTTTATCTTTTTGAAAAACTAATCCTCAAACATCTCCCCCTTATATCTCTATATATATGGAGTTCAAGGAGAATCCTAGACTATCTAGGATATGGAAAGTCTAATAAAATAATCTTTTATTATTCTTATTATCTTTATAATAATTAATCTATATTAATTATAACTGTCCAAAACTCATCTAGTGTGTGACCTTGTAGGACCGATTAATACTACCCAAATCCTAACTCATTTAGGACTCAGACTACAAGCGACTCCTAGCAGAACATTGTAGCCACATAGAATTAATTGGTTATACAATATTCCGGACATATGGGCACACTAACTCTTTCAGGTACTCTATCGAGTAAGTGGTATGAAGGTTCTGGAGTACGTTATGATCTTAGTGTACTCGATCGAGTGGAGGCAACTCGATTGAGTAGGGTGTACTCGATCGAGTACGTGAGTTACTCGATCGAGTGTCGGTTTATTTACGGGTTTTGTCGCGGTTTGATAGTAAAACTGGAAGGGGTATTTAAAGGTTATTTCGTGAGTTTCTTTTCATTCTACAGTTTATACTCAAAGGGTTACACAAAACTTCAACGACGTTCAACCTCTCCACCTTTTACAATCAAATCTAAATCTAGGGTTCATAACTTTTGGGGATTTTTACACCTTTTCAATCGTCGTTATTTGGTTAAGTTCCTTATGTTGTTTTTTTTGTTGATTCGTTAAGTTTTGTCTAACCCTAATTGAGTGATTTGAGGGTTTTGGGTAGAAATCGGATTATGATGTATAGTTGTCAATTATTGTTGTAGGTGACGATGTGGTACTCTTGTAAAATGGTATGTTTGGCTTCAGTTATAGCGGATTGTGAAAAGGTAGGGTTTTCGCTACTCGGTTACTGTATAATTGATCTAAGTGCTGTGGTGGTTGAATCGTATGATTATCTCTATGGTTAATTGTATTTCTTGGTATTAGCATAATTATCCGTATTGTGGTTTCTGGTTGTAATTGTATGTGGTTTGCTAGGTGCGCCCTCGGCTGAGTGGAGTCATTTACAGAAATGGCTTCACGCCCTTGATTTAACCCTTGTGGTTCCCGTCACAAGGGGGATGTGCACATAAATGGTCATAGGGTTATTCGCTCTACGGTTTTGAGCAGGGCTTAGGTATCAAGGCTGATGTCCCCACTAGCGGAGTGGAATACCTATTGTGATGGGTATTCTGGCAGGTATATACACTTTAGTGTGTAGATAGGTGATTGGTGATGAACTGGAGTTGGAGGAATGTGCTTATGTATTTGGATGTTGATGTTTTGCTTATTTTGATTATTCAATAACTAACCCCGTTTAAATGTTTTGAAAACTGTGGTGATCCATTCGGGGATGGCGGGCAGTTGATTAGCATGTATTTCTATAGAGTTCGCATGGGATCTAGCTGGGGAAGAAGTCATCACAATTTTAGGAGACTTGCCATCATCAAAAAGGGGGAATTTGTTGAACCATATAGAATATATGTTTATGTTTTGATGATGTCAAGAATACTTTGTATACTTGTTGCGTGTAATTGTTCGTTTAGTCTATTCAGATTAGACTTATTATTTGCAAAGCTTAAAGGATTGTGATGTAAGTATACAAAGAACAATTGTGGTAAAGCCCTCAATCAAGTATCAATATATCACAAGATAGTAAAAGAATTATTCAAGCATCATGAGAAGATGAAGCTCATCTAAAGATTAATCAAGCATGAATGATGAAGTAGCTTATACTCGAAGATCTCCTAAGAAGATTAGAATAGTGTAGGCGATTATCTCGTAATGGTAACATAAGAATGGTTCCTTATGTTGGTAAAGTTATAGCTTGGCAGTTATAACATTACTTATGCAAGAGCTCAATGTTATAGCTCTTCTACTATAACATTGAGATGCTGAACTTATATTACACACGACTCAAGAAGTTTTCAAATTGTTTTTGAAAAATGTTTTTGTTCTTTTAAATGTTTTAGCAAGAAGGTATTCGTTTAACAAGGAAGCCCATGTTCATATTAAGTGTGGTTTTATTTTAAACATGTGATTAGTAATCATGTTGGATCAACTTATGAGTTTAGCCATATTACTAATTAGGGTTTCTAATATAGCTGATGTGACCATAATTTGAGCATATTTAGTCCCCGAATTAGCCTCGTTCCCATGCTTTTTAGTGCATATTTGGGTCATTTATTGTCTTTAGTCCTTTGTTTTGCATATTCTTTGTGGTTTTGATCCCTGGTAGGAAAGCAGTGCAAACCTTGCATTTTCATGGCAAAATAGAGCTAAATTGATTGAATTCAATGACCAAGCATCAAAGAGAAGACAAGACTAGAAGGCCTTTGTACATATTATAGTAGTTGGGCAATGATGAGAAAAGATCCTTGCATCTCCGACAAAATCCTCAAGGATTGTATGAAGAAAAAGGAATAAAAGAAGAAAGGAAGAAGCTGATCTACAATCCGAACAGATTGTCCACAATCCGCCCGTCCAAGACAAGCAATCCGAGCGTCTTCCTCAGTTGGACGCCCGTCCAGAACCACCACAATCCGCCCGTCCACCCCACAAATCCGCCCGTCCAAAAGACCCACAATCCGCCCGTCCCGTGCCATGGACGCTCGGATTGTGTGACAGCTAATCCGTCTTCTACTTGCTCAATGAAGGATGCGCATATTTTTCAAAGACCGGCGAAAAGGAGACCGGAGTCTCTCTCGAGACCGGCGATTCCTCAAGGACTTAATCGTCATTTAAGCCCTTAGTAAACCCTAAATTTTGTACCTAATCCCCACTATAAATACCCCATTAGTCTAATTAGCTAATCATGTTCTTCTTATCAATCTTTAGTGTAGTTTATATCAATCAAAATCTCTCTTTAATCTTGTAATCAACTTTTAATCAAGTCTTAATACAAATCTCATTTCCTTAATTTCTCTTTTGTTCATCCTTTATTTTGGGTAATTGAAGATTATTTGGGTTATTATTGGGAGATTGACAACCTTCCAATCAATCATCAAGTACTTCTATTATTCTTTGCTTTATTATTGGAATCATTAGTAGGAATAATTCTCTTAATCCCTTTTTAATTATTGTTAATCATCTCTATTTATTCATCATGTATTACTTTGTTGGTATGATTGACAACCTTGCTAGCATGTTCAACATGATAATGAGTGAGTAGTTTCCTTAACTAGGGTTAATGGGTAATTAGGGGAAACCAACATGGGGGATGATTCATGCTTAAATTAATATGCTTTCATAGTTTATTTTCTTGCTTGTTGTGATCTCAACTCATGCACATGTTATGTTTGATGAAATGCGAGCCTATGAATCCTTGCATTTTTTACCCATCACTTACCTTTTCAATGAGACTTGTAAGACATAAACCACCTCGAGTCTCATTAGACCATGCATGTAGTTGAGTAGGGAAGATTAAGTCGACTTGTAGGTGTTGTACAATCTAATCCATTCGGCTCTGGGACCCAAACTTTCATAGGTTTGTAAGATATAAACCAACTCGATCCATCACAATAATAATTGCTTGCTTATAATTTGAGAATATGTTTGTATGATCAATTCCCATGAATCCCCTATGACCCCATGACACCCTAGTGCCTTTTATCAATTATTTACATCCCTTTTTAATCATCTTGCTTGTTTACTTTTATTGCTATTTAGTTTAGTGATCTTCTATTCCAACCCCAAATTGTGACACCCCTAGACACCGCTAGTTGCAATTGAAAATCTCATCTCAATTACCGTCCCTTGGGATCCGACCTTTACTTGCCTCTTTACTAATTTTAGAGTTGTGTGTGAAGTTATAAATATTTGTTTTGGTCTAGGTGCTCCTAACGACAAGTACCGGAAACTAACCCTCACAAGAGGTACCGACCAAAAATGGCGCCGTTGCCGAGGACGGTGTTAACTTGATTTAGATTTTCTTGAATTGTTATTAGTTGTGTCTTTCTTTGCCTTGGGGAAGTAAAACTCCTCAAGGTTTGTTCTAATTGTTTTCAAGTTTTTTGATATTTTTCATGTCTAGAAGATCACAAGGTAACTTGTTACCCTTTGATCACGAAATTGAAAGGACTTTGACAACCAATAGAACACTTGCTAGAGGAACTTTGAGAGGTATAGGTGAGGTTGTAGATATTCAACCAAACACTATTGAGTTCATCAACCCTTTTGAAAGAGAAGGTGAGGAGAACCCAACACAAAATCCAACACAAAATCGACCCACAATGCCTAAATTTTCATCACATTCCGTACCAACCGAGGAGAACCTACCCAATGGTACTCCCACGCCACAACATTTAACCGGAAATTTCATTGCCAAATCCGCATTTATCCAATTAGTCGAAAGAAGCCAATTTGGGGGAATGCCTAGTGAAGACCCTCACTCTCACATGGAGGCTTTTTTGACTATTGTGATGCGATTTCTCAAACCGGTGTAACTCAAGACCAAATTCGATGGGTCTTATTTCCTTTTTCTCTAATTGGCACCGCAAAACAATGGTTGAAAGGCCTTGATAAGGCCACTCTTGGAATTGACTCTTGAAATAAATTGGCTCTAGCTTTCTACAAAAAGTTCTACCCACCGGAAAAGACTAACATGCTAAGAGCTCAAATTACGGGCTTTAGGCAAAGAGATGAAGAATCTTTGTATGAAGCTTGGGAGCGATTCAAGGGAATTTGTCGCTCATGTCCTCATCATGGACTTAGCGAATGGTTCTTGGTTCAACAATTTTGGAACGGTCTTTATGAAGATTCAAGAAACATTCTCAACATGGGATCAAATGGTATGTTCACCGAAGTTGACGACAATCAAACTTGGAACAAGATTGAGGAAATGGCGGTCCATAACTCACAATATAGTAGACCTCACAAGGCTACTAGGGGAGGAAAGCATGAAGTGGACTCCATTACTCAATTGGGTGCTCAACTTAGTGCTCACATTGATACCATCAACTTGAAGTTCGAAAAAGCTATGGCTAGACTTGAAGAAGCCTCAAAATCACCTAATCATCATGTTAATGCCATGACGGCATCTTCATCAATCCCAAGTGGGATATGTGAGAATTGTGGTACTTTGGGACATGACCAAAGTGAATGTAGGGGAACAAATGAACAAGTGAATGCTTTCCAAGCATACAAGAGTGGTACCCCTTATTCAAACTATTCCAATGAAAACACCAAATTCCACCCAAATCTCTCATACAAAAGCCCAAATGTTCAAAACCCTCAACCAACATACACCCCACCTCCTATGAGAAACCAAAATCAAAGACCCTTTTACAACCAAAACCAAGGTTACCAAAATCAAACTCCATACAATCAACAAAATGACCAAGGTTTTGATGTCCAAAAAGCGGTCCTCCAAATGCAAAAGAATCAACAAGAGTTTTTCACTCAAATGCAAAAGGATAGTCAAGCAAAGGAAATCACCATCAACAACATCCTAGCCCACACCAAAATGTTGGAAACCCAATTGACTCAACTAGCATCTTCAAGCTCACAAAGACAAAAGGGGCAATTACCACCTCAAAGTAATCCCCCAAGACATGAAACGGTTAGTGCCATTCACTTGAGGAGTGGTATGAGGTATGAAGCACCAAAGAAGCAAGTTGAGGATGAAGTTGTGGAAGCTAGTGACAAATAATAAGTTGTGCAAAACTCCAAGGATGGAGAAACAACAAAATAAGAAGTTTCAAAGAAAAATGAAGACAAGGCCAAGGAGAAGGAACCCATCGTGATTAGACTTCCTTTTCCAAGTCGTCAAGCTAAGCCCAAATTTGATGACCAACTTGGAAAATTTATGGAAATTGTGAAGAATTTGGAAGTCTCAATTCCTTTCACGGAATTAATCAATCACGTTCCGGCCTATGCAAAGTACATGAAGGACATCCTTACGAAAAAGAAGTCAATCCGGAAGCTTGAGACTATCGCCTTCACTAAGGTGAGTAGTGCAATCCTTCAAGGGAGTTCACCTCCAAAACTCAAAGATTCGGGAAGCTTCTCAATACCGTGTACCATTGGCAACACCACGATCAACAAAGCCTTATGTGATCTAGGGGCTAGTGTGAGTGTTATGTTGTATTCGGTGAGTAAAAGGTTAGGGATGGGAGAGCTTAAATGCACCAATATCACACTCCAAATGGCCGATAGATCGACGAAGACACCATTAGGGATATGGGAAGATGTTCCCGTAAGAGTTGGGAAATTTTTCATCCCGGTGGACTTTGTCATTGTTGACATGGAAGAAGACTCCAATATTCCAATCATTCTAGGAAGACCTTTCTTGCACACCGCGGGTGCGGTAATAGATGTGAAGCATGGAGAGCTCACTCTAGAAGTGGGAGATGAGAGCATAACTTTCAATCTTGACAAGACCATGAGAGCTCCCCATTTGCAAGAACCATGTTTTATGGTTGATCATTATAGCCGGAAGGATGAAAGGAAGAAGTTGGAATTCCAATGGAAAAAGAAAGTTGATGATGCTCCATTAAAAGAGCAAGAGAATTGTAACAAAGAGAGCTTGAAAAGCTCACCAAAGTCAAGCAATGAAGAAGATGGCCTCATTGGCCAAAACGAGAAAGTGGGAGAATTGTCTCTATCAACTCAAGAGATCTTTAGTGATCAAGTAGATGAAGTTTGCGGTAATTGGGACGATGAGTTTGAAGGGATTTTCAATCCCTATATTGGTAATGCTATCGATCAAGACCAACATTAAGGACAACAAGTGCAAAGATCTATTGGGGATCTTTATCATGACAATGAACAAGCTTTTGACTACTTCTTCAAGGTGTTGAGTAACATCAACAACACCTTGGACATGCCCCCATGACATCTCACTAAGGATGAGAGTTTGGTGGAGTCCTCTCCAAACCACCATTTGTAAATATTTCTAACTCCCTAACTTGCATTTTAATTCTTGCATTTTTGTCATTTTAGGATTTTTATGCCTTGATCAAGATATTTATCATTTTTGAGAGAAGTGAGGGAGGGACTAATGATTTTATTGATGTGTAGTGCTTTAACTTAGTGTGGGGATAGCAATTGCCTAGGCTATTCATGCCTTTGTAGTGCCCCTACAATGAAGAACACGGGATTTGAAGAATGAAAATGACACGGGATATGCAAGTGCACGGATGGAACTGAATCCGGGTAGACCAGGTAGAATCCGAGCGTCCTTATGGGTAACCCGCTCGTCTTATAGGAATCCGAGCATCTGTGGAGGAATCCGTCCGTCCAAATGAGCTGCAAAATTGAAAATTTTGGTCTGTTAGAGAATCCGAGCGTCCCAGCTGAGAAGACGCTCGTCTGAAACTGGACGCTCGTCTTTGTGAAAAGACGCTCGTCTTTTTGCCAGTGCAGAATAACCAAAGTTGCTGTAAGAGAATCCGCTCGTTTTTAAGGGAATCCGCTCGTCTTGCTTATAGAATCCGCTCGTCTTCTCTGAAAGACGCTCGTCTTTAGGCGAGTTTTCCTGAAGCCAAATTGAGCAGAATCCGAGCGTCCCGACGGGAATCCGCTCGTCTTCCCCCTGCAGTTTTGAAATTTTCGGGTGTTTTTAATACCCCTTCCCACATTCATTTATTCATTCAAACATTCAAACACTACCCATAAACCCCAAAACCCCAAAACCCTCATCCTCTCCATCACCAAAAACAAGATTTCCTCAACCAAATTCAACAAAATCAAATTCAAACTTCCTTACAACAACAATTAATCACTCCTTTTACAACAATAATCAATCCAAGCACCAAAATCTTCAACCTTTGAGTCGATTTTTGAAATACAAAGACAAATCCTTTCATCTTAAAATCGATTTGGGTATAATTAGAAATTGAAGATTTTCAATCTTTTCTTGGTGTAATCAACAATAGCAAGAACAAAAGGAGCAACAAAGGCACTCAAGGCAAAGACACTCTCAAAAAGGCAACAAAGCTTTCAAGCAAAGAAAGCTTCAATGGCTATGGTGGTTGTTAATGCAAACTTGGAAGTTCAACAACAACAAGGTCCTCCCTTGGAAGCAACAACATCAACAACTCCGGAAATCGCTCAATTATCAAACTATCCGGAGGTAATTTTCACTTCTAACTCCCATAGGGATACATTTGCCAAGTATGCTAAGAAAGCCATTCTACCCACCAAATTCATATGTGAAGATGCCTTGAACAAATTGGGTGTCCTTGAACAAACAAAGACTTTCTTTGAAGCCATGGGGTTGGGAAAATTGTTTACTACAAGAGAATTGACATACCCCTCCCTTACCTTGGAATTCTTAAGTTCATTGAAAGTGACTAAGGTAGAGACTAGAACATACATCGAGTTTCGTCTTGCAAATGTGAATAGGCGCATCACCTTTGAAGTTTTGAGTAAAGCATTAGGCCTTAGTGATACACCTTACTATCAAAAGATCCCCGAAAAATATGACCCCGCTTCTCTTTGGGAGGCAATTTCCGGGAAGAAATTTGTGAGCTTTCATGCTTTTCGTGCTCTATTAGTCCACCATCCGGGCATTAGAGTGTGGCACAAGGTCATCGGGAATACTATAATAGCAAGAAAAGACATTAATCACTTTACAAAGCTCGATTGTGTTCTACTTGAGTCGGCCTTAAATGTCGGAAGGGAATTCACTAAGCCTTACAATGCTCTAAGGCTTTTAGTGGAAAGATGCCTCAATGTTGATTGTGGTAAGGAAGGCACCGCTTTTATCATAAATGGAGGTCTAGTTACTCTCTTGGCCAAGCACTTTGATCTAAATTTCAACAAAGATAAAAAGTATGTGGCGATCAAAGGGGGTCATCTCATTGACATGGATGCCATGATTAACAAGTATAAGTGGTTCAAGCATAATTATCTTGACACCAAGTATGGGTGGCTAACCAATGATGCTAGATCTTTCACTTTGCCTTCCAAGATTTGCCGATTGAGTGTCCATCGAACAAACTACCTTCTTCCACTCTCAAAGGAAGCCGAGTACATCATCCATCAACAAAGGGGCGATTGAAGAGCCCTCCTCCATTGTCACACCACCCTATCCATTCAAATATCAAGAGTTCAAACCCGAAGATGTTGAAGTGGGCAATGACTACATGACTCTCCTCATGAGAGAGATGCACAAACAAGCTTATAATGATCGAGTAGATGCATACTTGGCCCAATATCCACCCCTCCTTCATTTAGCTAGGCAAGGACTACTAGATCCATCATGTCCTTTGCCTAGTTGGGCGGATAGGGAAGTCTTCTTTCCAAGCACATCTAGGGGTGAAAGACCGGGTGAAGATGAGGATGTCGATGATGAGGACGTTGATGAAGAGGTAGATGAAGAAGAAGAGGCTAATGAAGATGATGAATGAAGTGAGCAAGAAAGTGAAGAGGGGAGTGGAGATGAGTCCACCTCTATGGAGGAAAATGATAACAATGATGATTTGATGGAGGACTAGCAAACTTTGGAGGCTCCTACCCTCTTGAGGGTTGTCTACTTCTTTCTTTATTTTATTTATTCTATCTTGATCATAGTTTGGAGAGTTCTAGCAACATAGAGGACTAACACCTCGGCTCCATTGAGGTGTTCTTTTTATTGTTCCCATTTGAAAAAATCCAAAATGACAATATATAGTTTCATGCATTGCATCTTGTGTGCATGAACTACCCCAAAATTTAAGACATTAGAAATAATGTCTATTTTGGTTTGGGGAAGTACATGCATACGCAACGGGAGGTAATCTAAATTACACTCTCAGTCATAAACAAAAACTCATGCATCATGTAGTGTAGCTTAGTATAGCTTGCATTTAGTTTGGAAATCATGCATCATACTTGCATAATTTCCTATCATATTGGCCATTGAGGACAACGCCCATATTAGTGTGGGGATGGGAAATTCTAATTTAACTTGTATTCTAAAAATCCAAAAAAATCAAAAATTTCGAAAACAATCAAAGAAAAAATTGAAAAATTAAAAAAACCAAAAACAAGTTCATTTCCTTTGTAGTGTAGTTTTGTATATATTGATGTATATATTGTGTTTATTCATCCTTGTTCACATTGATCGACTACGCCACATCCGAGACATGAGGATATTGAAGACCGCATGGTATGATCTTTCCAATCTCCTTTTTCCTCTTTATGTTAATGACTATGTGGCTTTATTTTGATTGATGCGGTATAAACGATGTGAATTTAGGATTGCATCTAGATTATTTGGCATACTAGTTGGTAGAATCATATGCATTAGGATGTATAAATGTTAGTTGCATCATGGCATGTAGTTTGCATGTTAGAAAAAACTTTGCGAAACCGTCTACTTAGGAAGCTTGACAAGTGTATATAGGCCCTAGTAGATGCTTTTTGTTCTTAAGACTTTGCTTGTTAGAATACTTGCAAAACACCCTAGGATGTGTCATACTAGTATCCTTTGACCCATGGATTAAGGCCTAGTCAAGAGTACCTTGTGGTGTGATAACTCCTTGGCTACCGTTTATTCCAAGGTGACCCTTGAAACCATGCAACCATCATTCATCCATATTCTACCACATTTTTTGTCATCAAAGGGAATGGGTACAAAAAAGAAATTGTTCAAAATTTGAGTTCAAGAAAAGAAAAGAAAGGAAAAGAAAAAGTTTGCAAATTGCATCAAAAGAAAAGAGGAGCAAAAATAGAACTCCTATGCTTCAAAATAAGGCACCCTCCCTATATATGGGGTGACTTTGAAAATGTTCAAAAGAAAATGCAAAGAAAAATTGAAAAGTTGTCAAGTATTGAAATGCCAAAAATCAAAAGAAATGGCAAAAAGAAAGTGTTCTCAAATGTTATATGCCACAAGAAATTGGGGGGAAAAACAACAACAAAAGCAAACTCCCAAATGAAACTCAAAAACTATCGATCCCTTTATCCATCGTATCCATTTTTGTGCATGGTAGAGAGGGGACGACCCTTCTTCTTGTCTAGGCAAGAGGGGGAATTCCGCGATCCTCCAGTGTTTCTAACACCATAGGGAGTCTATTCTTGACAAAATCATTTAACGATTGAGGACAAAGGTACCCTAGCTTGACACAACTTGGAGGTGATTTATTGGTATCCTTCTAGGCTTAGTAGTTTGAAGAAATTGCATCTATGAAGGAGTGTGTACCCTTGAATTACTTCCCTTATAGATAATTTCCGCCACTTAGATTAGGAAAGTGACTATTCTTTTGTAGATGCATCCATTACGTGATTTTATGTGCTTTATTGATTGGATGTGTCGCCATTTTGGCAAGACCCACCTTGCCTTGCAAGAAGGCATCCTACCTCATGGTTGTCTTGTTGTGAGTTGAAGGGGCGGAGTGAGACCCGCTAATTGTCTCATATCGTCTATGCTATTAGGTTAGTTTAAATAACGGTCCTAGTCTTTGTCACCTCTTTACTCGGGACGAGCAAAGGTTCGGTTTGGGGATATTTGATGTGACCATAATTTGAGCATATTTAGTCCCCGAATTAGCCTCGTTCCCATGCTTTTTAGTGCATATTTGGGTCATTTATTGTCTTTAGTCCTTTGTTTTGCATATTCTTTGAGGTTTTGATCCCTTGGTAGGAAAGGAGTGCAAACCTTGCATTTTCATGGCAAAATAGAGCTAAATTGATTGAATTCAATGACCAAGCATCAAAGAGAAGACAAGACTAGAAGGCCTTTGTACATATTATAGTAGTTGGGCAATGATGAGAAAAGATCCTTGCATCTCCGACGAAATCCTCAAGGATTGTATGAAGAAAAAGGAAGAAAAGAAGAAAGGAAGAAGCTGATCTAAAATCCGAGCGGATTGTCCACAATCCGCCCGTCCAAGACAAGCAATCCGAGCGTCTTCCTCAGCTGGACGCCCGTCCAGAAGCACCACAATCCGCCCGTCCACCCCACAAATCTGCTCGTCCAAAAGACCCAAAATCCGCCCGTCCCGTGCCCTGGACGCTCGGATTGTGTGACAGCTAATCCGTCTTCTACTTGCTCAATGAAGGATGCGCATATTTTTCAAAGACCGGCGAAAAGGAGACCGGAGTCTCTCTTGAGACCGGCGATTCCTCAAGGACTTAATCGTCATTTAAGCCCTTAGTAAACCCTAATTTTTGTACCTAATCCCCACTATAAATACCCCATTAGTCTAATTAGCTAATCATGTTCTTCTTATCAATCTTTAGTGTAGTTTATATCAATCAAAATCTCTATTTAATCTTGTAATCAACTTTTAATCAAGTCTTAATACAAATCTCATTTCCTTAATTTCTCTTTTGTTCATCCTTTATTTTGGGTAATTGAAGATTTTTTGGGTTATTATTGGGAGATTGACAACCTTCCAATCAATCATCAAGTACTTCTATTATTCTTTGCTTTATTATTGGAATCATTAGTAGGTATAATTCTCTTAATCCCTTTTTAATTATTGTTAATCATCTCTATTTATTCATCATGTTTTACTTTGTTGGTATGATTGACAACCTTGCTAGCATGTTCAACATGATAATGAGTGAGTAGTTTCCTTAACTAGGGTTAATGGGTAATTAGGGGAAACAAACATGGGGGATGATTCATGCTTAAATTAATATGCTTTCATAGTTTATTTGCTTGTTTGTTGTGATCTCAACTCATGCACATGTTATGTTTGATGAAATGCGAGCCTATGAATCCTTGCATTTTTTACCCATCACTTACCTTTTCAGTGAGACTTGTAAGACATAAACCAACTCGAGTCTCATTAGACCATGCATGTAGTTGAGTAGGGAATATTAAGTCGACTTGTAGGTGTTGTACAATCTAATCCATTCGACTCCGGGACCCAAACTTTCCTAGGATTGTAAGATATAAACCAACTCGATCAATCACAACAATAATTGCTTGCTTATAATTTGAGAATATGTTTGTATGATCAATTCTCATTAATCCCCTATGACCCCATGACACCCTAGTGCCTTTTATCAATTGTTTACATCCCTTTTTAATCATCTTGCTTGTTTACTTTTATTGCTATTTAGTTTAGTGATCTTCTATTCCAACCCCAAATTGTGACACCCCTAGACACCGCTAGTTGCAATTGAAAATCTCATCTCAATTCCCGTCCCTTGGGATCCGACCTTTACTTGCCTCTTTACTAATTGTAGAGTTGTGTGTGAAGTTATAAATATTTGTTTTGGTCTAGGTGCTCCTAACGACAAGTACCGAAAACTAACCCTCACAAGAGGTACCGACCAATAGCATATTCTTAAAACCCTAAATCTCACCTAATACCAAGTTAGGGGTTTCACGAAAAACAAGGCATATGAGCCGTGTTGGTTTCGTGTGAGCTTAAGGAATAAAAGTCGTTATTGTTAAGATTTTATTCTCTAGAATTATCTTAACATATCTTTTATATCTAGCTTGATATAGTTATTTATGATAAGGATATTTTGTTATGGAAAATCCTATCATATCTTAAGATTTAAGGAAAGGATAATAAGAGAATAATTTATAAATTATCTTTGGTAATATTCTTTATTATCTCTTAGGATTTTAAGGAAGGAAATAACAAAGATATGATTTGTTTATATGTTTGTTATTTCGGCCTCTAGGGTTTCGTGTGAACCGAGTGCCATGCTTCCTCTTTTGCTATAAATACTTTACTCTTTGCTACATTTAAAAGTAAGACCTTTAAAGCATAATTTGATTTTATTTTAAGAGCAAAAACCGTGTGTTTCAAACAAGAAAACCGTTTTGCAATTTTCGAAAAGGTCGTGTGTTTATAAATTTGTGCATTCGCTCTTTTATTATCGTTATAAGATAATAGTGCTTAATTGATTTATTACTCGTTCATCAACGTGAACTTTTAGAAGAATCATTAGTGCTTTCTTATTAGAGTAAGTTGGTCACTCGATTATTTAACGGTACTCACTAGAGTTACAGCTAGGGTTAGTTGCACGAGTTGGGTTAGTATATTTGTAATCTGTACAAAGGTACTAACTTTATTAATCGAGAATAGTGGACGTAGGTTTCGATTTGTGAAACTGAACCACTTCAAAAATATGTGTGTCTCCTTCTCTCTTTCGTTTATCTGCATCATTTTAATTAGTTAATCAATTAATTAGTTAAAGTTTAATCAATAAACTTTAAATAATTAATTATACACTTTCAATCGAAAAAGTAGGTTAAAGTTTTAATCCTCAATTCACCCCCCCTTGAGTATTTTGGATCGATAGACTCTTCAGGGGTGTTACAAAGTGGTTTCAGAGCGACGATTTTTGAACCTGTAACCAATGAATCCAATGAATGTAGAGAGGCAAGTTAAAATGAACCTGGGTAGCACTACTAAAAATATAGGCAATAACAACGGCCAGAATTAGAACCGTTGTAATTATTTATAACAACGGTTATATAAATAATAACCGTTGGCATTCATAAAATAATAATAACAGTTTAACACGTAATATATAATAACGTTGTTAATTGGATTATATTATTTTGGCGCAAATCAATGAAAAATAATAACGGTTAATTTGTGATAACCGTTGTTATTAGTAATGACAACGGTTTATAATATACAAAACCGTTGTCAATAATTTCAGTGTATAGAAAAACAAAAATAAACACCACATTACCACACAAACACAAACACAGACACAAACACAGACACAAACACAAATACAAACACAAACACAAACACAAACACAAACACAAACACAAACACAAACACAAACACAAACACAAACACAAACACAAACACAAACACAAACACAAACACAAACACAAACACAAACACAAACACAAACACAAACACAAACACAAACACAAACACAAACACAAACACAAACACAAACACAAACACACTCTCCCTCACCGTTAAAACTCTGTCTCGTTGTCGCTCTGTCATCTTCGTCCTTGCTGTTGTCGTCGTCTCTTTCTCATCGTCTATGTCACTGTTCTTTCTCTAGTTACCAGGTATTATTTTTTTGTGTGTTTTTCTCCGTCATTGTTCTTTCTCTAATTATGCGATTAGTTTTTCTGCATTTATTAGTAAAACAAATCAAATAAAATAAAATAAAACAAAGAAGATGATGATGAGGATAGTAAAACAAATACACATTTAATATTCATAAACTTAGTTAATTGATATACGAAATAAAATAAAAAACTAAACTAAACTAATCCTTAGAACGGATTTTAGGAAGGCATTCTCTTCCATGAGAATGATCCTCTCCTCCTTTGCTATTTAGAGGTCTCGTAAAACAGATGCAATATATGCATGCAGCTGCTCCAACTCCGGCACCCAGCCATGAAGGGTGGCCTCCTTGAGTGGGATCTGAACATCATCAAGGAAGAGTCTGTTCTTCCTCTCGATTTCCTCTAAGCGGCGTATGAAACATTTGTTGTACTCGATCGTTAAACGAATGTTCTGATTCATTATTGAAGGAAGTTTGGAGTTTAGGTTCGGAAGATTTAGGTTTTGGAGTTTAGGGTTTGGAGTGTGTTGAAGAAAAATGAGATAATGGATTGATTGAGATACATAGTGGAATGAATTTATAAGTAGTGTATGTGTCCTTTCATAAGCCAAGAGTTTTTTTTAATTAATATGTTTCGGAAATGACAATGTGTGTCCTGTAAATTAATATATTTTCGTTTCATATGCCAAGTATTATTGAATTAAATTAAATTAAATTATTAAATTAAACTATCAAAGTAAATTAAATATTATACGATGCCTTGTTGTTGTTACGTTCATGTTGCGTGCTGCTGCTATATGCTACTCTAACATATATGTTTTCGTTAATGCCTTTGTTTTCAGTATGTTATCAACGAGCCACATGACTCCGAGTACAAAAAGCAACAAGTACGTCCTTGAACATTGCAATGAAAATATAGAGGTATATATTTGGGTCAATTTAGTTCTACTTTTATTAATTTAGAGCTTTAGGCTTAGAGCTTTAGGAGAATTTTGTTGAACATTGCAATAAGACTATGATATTGTTGTTGCATATTGTAATGGAGAACGTTTTAGTAAAATCATTATTGTAATGGTGATGCTACTGTTAATTGATGCAAGGATTTTGGCAGTAATGCACTGAATTTGTAATTTTTTTTAAAAACAAAAACTCCATTAACAACGGTTATTAAACAAAAAAAAACGTTGTCATTAGTAATAACAACAGTTATCATACAAAATTCCGTTGTTATTAACATCCCTACAATAAACTATTAAGCCCGCGCATTACTATCAACAATGATTTTATGTCATGAAACTGTTGTTATTACTTTCCCACCAAAAATTTATTCAATACAAGGACTTCATTTCACAATGGATAACTAATAACAACAACGGTTCTAAACCGTTGTTAAAACCTTTGACAACGGTTATTAGTAAAAAACTTAATCGTCGTTAAAAGTTTTAACAACGGCCCGAACAACAACGCCCGCTTTTTTCTATAACAACGGTCATTAGCCCTTGTTGTCCACCATATCTGTAGTAGTGTAGGAGTTGTTAGGAGCTAATGCAAAGGCTTGGGAGACATCCTAAAGTCACGAACTTTTCCTTGTAACTTTGAACCGGTCACTATGGGTGTGTCATGGGATCGCTAATTGTTTATTGTTTTCAAAGTATATGTGTTGGATGAAGCATGTGGTGAAATTGGATGGAATGATAGAAGTATGTGAAGTATGATGCGGAATATGTTGAAGTGATGATTGATGTTTATTGTTTGGTCGATATTAGTAGCATGTGATATTAGGAGGATATGATGATATGTATATATCAGTGGATATGTGTTGAAGTTATACCAAGTAAGCATGCGGGTAGTACATCATTGATAAGTAGAATATTATATGAGCATGATGGATGTTATTGTTTGGCTTTTGTAGATAGTAACATGTGGTTAGGGATACTGGTTTTACGAGTATCGAGTTGCTTTTGTTGCTTTGTTATTGTTTAAGTTGTTTGGAAGGAAAAATCAAGTATTTATGTTGTCCGACTATAGAGAAGTTGTCTTTAAATTATTATAACTTGAGATGCATATATGATATTGATGTTATTCCACTTGGAGGTGATAACGTGTTCTCTTACGATTCTAATGATAGGTCACACGCCCAAAACGACCAAGAAACGAGTGAGATACGACAGTTTTACGAAAATCGGACAGTGTTGTTAACTGCGTAGGGTACTCGATCGCGTACTCCTTACTCGATCGAGTACACCTATTTGTACTCGATCGAGTACCCCATACTCGATCGAGTAGCCTTGGTAATTTATTATGCGTGCTTCTGATCTTTACCTACTCGGTCGAGTAGGCTGTACTCGATCTAGTAACCCTTGTTTTGGTCATATGTTGATCTTTTGACCTCGTCGCATATCATATTTATTTCAAAGATGTTCTTTTGCTTCTTTATGCATTGTTTTACATATGTGTTTGTTCTGATGCGTAAGTTGCCAGATCTTATGATGTAAGGAGTAGCACCTTATGATGGGTATGAGTTTGGTGAGGAGGACATGGATTATACATGATTGTGATGGATAGTAGAAAGAGGAAGGGAAGATTTTTGAGTTTATTAAGGCAATGAGCACATTTGGTGAGGTATGGTGAGTGATATGGTCGTGGGTTTAAGTAGGGTAGTGATAATCGTACATGGTCAGAGGGGTAGGTAAGTCTGAGGAATGTGAGAATGAAAAGATTGAAAGGAAGGATGTGAATAGTGGTAACTTGGGATGTGTAAGGATTTATGGAGGGAGATGGTTGGGATTTTGTTGGTTAAGAATATATGTGATGGAAGGTCGTTATAGAGGGATGAAAACGAATGGTGTATAGTGAGCTTAGATCGAGTTATGCCGCGATGTGTCGATTGTGGCCGAGTTTGGCAATTTGGATTATGAAGAGGTGAGCCTAGTGTGTAATATCCTTGGGCAATTAACGGTATGGTAGGAAATGAATTTTGGTTTCTAGAGATGTAAAAGGGAAATGGAATTAATTTAAGAGTAAACGTTGATTGTGTGGACTGATTGGTGGCAAATGTGAGTGATAGCATGCTGAGAGAGGATCCATGGTAAAAAAGAGTGAGAAGGTACTGGTATGAATTAATGGAATTTGGGTTTTGGAGCAATGAGAAGGTAATCGAAGCACTAAAGAATTAGGTAGTAGGAATAAGAAGTTTAATTGCTAATTTATTTTGTCAAGTGTAAAGGGAAAAGAATGAGGGGAGTAAACTAAGAGAATTTTGACCTGAGTTAAGCGATCTGGAAGTACGGAATCTCCGAGATGTATGATACTATCATGAGGGTGTGATTTAATGGTTATATAGGAATTTCGGGACGACATGTTATTCATGAGTTTCGAAGAATTAAGGGGAGTAAAAATTTGGTAGAGTATTTTCACGATATGAGATTTTGGTGGTGAGTTAGGTAACGATACAATTAAGGTGATGTGAACATTATTTGCATATATTTAGTCCCCTAATTGAGCCTATTTTGCATACTATTATATCATTCCATAGCCATTTTATCCGTCAAATGCTTTCTATTTTGCTTTCCTAGTGCACTTCGTATGTTTTATAGGAAAGAAGGTAATTAGGCGGAAATTCCCGTCTCCCGTGCATATTTGGAAGCTTTTTGACGATATTAGATAGACTAGTATGAAGAGGAGGCAAGAATGATGACCAATGATGTAGGAATAAAGAGTATATAGAAGGGTCATAGGGTTTAAAGCAAGGATGACGAGAAGGAAGTCAATGCAAGAAGAAATTGCTCGGAACTAAACCAAGGGTTGCTCCTTTGGCTCTGAAAGTATGCTAAATGGAACGGCGTCCAAAAATCAAGTGATCTAGGCTTTTGAACCACTCTAATAGGAGTCCGGATGAGAAAATCCGAGCTCAAACAAAGAAGCTGTCCGCCAATCCGCTCGTCCCGAGACCCAATCCGCTCCTCTGCTACAGGAATCCGCTTGTCCACCCTCCAAATCCGCTCGTCTTCCCTTCTTTTTATCCGAGCGTCCCGTGCTTGAATCCGCTCGTCCTCTGCTCCAACAATCTGAGCGTCCCGACCCCTTGGCCGCTCGGATTCCCTTACAGCAACTTTCGTTTTCTTCTTTCTCCATGAAAGATGCACATATCTTTGAAAGACTAGCGAAAACGAGACCGGCATCTCTCTAAGAGAGGAGTGATTCCTCAAGGACTTAATCGTCATTTAAGCCCTTAGTAAACCCTAATTTGTGTACCTAATCCCCACTATAAATACCCCATTTGTAATAATCAAAGAACCAAGCCCTCTAATAGAGGCAAGCTCTCAAAGGCAAGTTTCCTTAGATTAAATCAAGCTTTCTTAGATTAGATTAGGGGTAGATTGGAATAGATTAATTTCAATCTTTCCACAAAATTACACATTAATCTTTCCTTAATCATTGTTCAAGTTTATTATTATTGGATAATTGAAGATTATTGGGTTATTATTGGAGGATTGACAACCCTTCATCAATCAATCAAGTTCTCTTCTTTTATTCTTTGCTTTATTATTTGGAATCATCTCAAGTTTGGTATAATTCCTTTACTCTTTACTCTTTATTGTTTATTTTCTTAAGCTCTTATCATGTTTATACTTGTTGTAATGATTGACACCATTAATGACATGTTTTCCATGATAATGAGTGAGTAGTTACTAAACTAGGATTAGTGGGTAATTAGGGGAAACAAACATGGGATTGATTCATGCTTAATCTAATATGTTCACATAATTAAATTGCTTACTTGTTGTGATGTCAACCTATGCACATGTAATGTTTAATGAAATGCTAAGCCCATGAATCCTTGCATTTTTACTCATCTTTTATCTACTCAACAAGACTTGTAAGATATAAACCAACTCGAGTCTTGTTAGACCATGCATAGAAGTTGAATAGGAGGAAATTAAGTCGACTTGTAGGTGTTGTACAATCTAATCGATTCGGCTCCGGGACCCAACTCTTCCTATGAACCGTAAGACATAAACCAACTCGGTTCCTTTACAACATTAATTGCTTGCAACTTTGTAATCATGTTTGTATGATCAACACCATGAATCCCCTATGACCCCATGACATCCTAGTGCTTTTAGTCATTTGTTTACATCTTTCCTTTTATTGCTTGTTTTACTTTATTGCTTGCATTAGTTTAGAATACAACTACAAACTCAAATCAATTGTGACACTAGCATAAATTGAGATAGATAGACTTAGAACCCAAAGCACGCCGTCCCATGGATCGACCTCGACTTACCACTAACTAGTTGTTTGTTGAGTATTATAAATGTGTTTGATTGGGAGACCCGACGACATCACCCACGTCAAAAATGGCGCCGTTGCCGGGGATGGTGCTATGTGATTAAGTTCTTACTTGTTTGTCTATTTTTATTTTGTGCTTTAATCTTGAGGAACTTGTTCCTCAAGGTTCGTTTTACCGTTTTCTTGTAGTTTCCTTGTTTGTAGTTGCATCTTTATCTTGGCTATAATGATGACCCAAGACTTGACATATGGAGTATGTGGTGGATCTTTTGAGTATGACTATGGGTATAGGGAGTTTGAGGAGCAAGTCAACACAAACCTACCTTACAACTCATAAAATGAAAATCCTAACCACTACCCCAATTTTTCCCACCAAAATCACCACATCCAATATCCACAACAACCACCCACCCAATACCCACTTCATAATGAGTTTCAATTGCCACAATACAACCACTTTCACACTTACCCACAACAAAATTATGAACCCATTCAAAATGTGATTCTCCAGATGATGGGAGATCAACAAAACTTCTTCAAACAAATGCTAGAGGAGAGCCAAAGGAGAGACAATGTTCTTCAAGACATTGTCGCCCAAGGGGGGGAATTGGAGATTCAAATTGCCCAAATGAAAGAATCCCAGGCAATCACTCCCCACCATCCCTTAGACATTGATCATGAATGTGAATTTGAAGTAGTAACCTTTGACATGGAAAATGAAAAATGGGAAGAGCCAATCTCCTTGAGTTCTTGTGAGTATGAAAGTGTTGTGTTTGATGAGGAAGATTTGAGGTTGAGTAAGCCAAATACTCTTAACCTTTGTGAGTATGAGGGTGTATCATTTGATGTGAACATTGAGATGTTGGAGAAAGAATTGCATAAAGCGCCCACTTATGATTCATATGAAGATAGCAATGATGATGAGACCGTAGAAAGGGCCTATGAAGAATACGTGCCTTACAAGGACCGAGAGGGATGGACTTGTAATATCACCTTGCTTGAGGAACCTATCCTTGAGACATTTGAGATATCCTATCATGAAGATGAATGTCCTTTCCCCATCTCCCGTGAAGACTACTTGACACCTACCATGGAGCCAATGATTGTTGAAGAGGATATGGTGGACCTTCTTCAAAAGGTCAAAGCATCATACAAAAGCTACTTGGTGGAAAAGCTCAAAGAGAAACTTGCACGTGAAGCTACTTGTGGAAATTTGGCACCCACAATGACAACTCCTAAGGTATCCGGTCATCAATGTTATGAGAATTCTCCTTCCACCTTGGAAGGATTGAAAAATCAAAATGCTATTACCGTCATCAAAATTGAAAAAGAAGGTGGTAAGTTAAAGTCTCCGGACGAATATGAACCATACCTCTTACCATATAATGACAAGAATCATGAGCTAATTGGTTTGAAGCATCGTGAACATCCAAACGCCAAGGAGAGGAAGAAAACAATAATGAATGACAAATTCCTTTGGCCAAGCTTCGTCTTGAAGTTAAGCAAACCATACTTGTGCTTATTTGGAGCTTGTTCACAAGCTTTCGATCTTCTATTGAGAGCCTTGAGCTCTATGGACAAGAATTTCTACAATTTGAACTAGTTTGGTGGAGTCCTATCTCAAACCACCATTTGCAAGATATTTCTTGAAATTTTACCTTGTATGATATTGTACATTTTTGCATTTTTATTTAATTTCTTGCATGAGAGTAGTGAGAGAGAGTTTTCTTACATTTTTATTGAGCGAAATTTCAGAAAAAGATAGGGAGGAACAACAAATTGGTGTAAGGGTATGATTTTGCAAAGAAAAGAAAGAAAAGGAAGAGAAACAGCGAAAAGAGGCTCGTCCCGAGGGTTGGACGCTCGTCCAAAGCCTTCATCAGGGTACTGTTCAGCGCTGTAACAAAATCCGAGCGGATTTGGCCAAAGGCGCTCGTCCAGGAAAAAGACGCTCGGATTCTCCCAAAGACGCTCGTCCAGGAAAAAGACGCTCGGATTCTCCCCAAGACGCTCGTCCTAAAAGGCAACCGAAGAAAAGTTTTTGAACTGTATCAAAATCCGAGCGGATTTTTGAGAAGCCGCTCGTCCAAAGTCAGACGTTCGTCTAAAACAGAAGACGCTCGTCTTCCGCTTGCTTCAGAAAATGCAAGGTTCCTGTCACGAAATTCGAGCAGATTTGCTGTAAGACGCTCGGATTCTGCAGAGGCAAGACGCTCGTCCCGCAAAGAAGCCGCTCGGATTCTGGCGTTTTTCTCGAATTATCCGCCCAGGCCCCACCCATGTCCGCTCGTCTTCTCCCTTTTTCTATAAAAACACCCCTTTTCTCCCCCATTTCCTCACCTTATCTAACCCTAAATCACTCATCTCCATCCCCAAAAACACTCCCCTCACAATAAAAAGCCAATAAAACCCCAATTTCCCCAATTCAAGATGATGAATCTCAAGGGCAAGACTAAGAAACTTGTTGAATCCGCCGGTAGGAAACGCAAGGGTTCATCCTCTTCATCCCCACAAGAAATGATGCCGCCAAGGAACTTCCGCCCCATCATGAGAGGAGGGATAGAGCAACTTGAGTACTTCCCGGAGGTACTTTTCACCTCCGATGCCCACCGTAAAAAGTTTGTCGAGTTGCTAGGTAAGAACTTTGAACCCACTCAGTTTATCGACACTAAGGTGTTAGAAATCCTTGGGATAAGGTACCACACCGAGATGTTCTTTGATGGCCTAGGGATTGGGAAATTATTCCATGCCAATGAGGAGACGTACCTTAGTCTCACCCTGGAATTTTTGAGTAGCCTCCATATTGTCACGAACACTCGAACCAATGTGAGCATGGAGTTTAGGTTGTGCAACCTAGACCATAGCCTTATACTTGATCAATTTGCTCACATTTTCGGTCTTGTTGTACCAACCGACTATACCGATAAACCCGCCGATTTCGATGTGGACCTACTTTGGAAGGCTATTTCCGGGAGGGATTTCACCTACCAAAAGCAATGCTATACCTTTGCTATCCAACACCCGGTGATTCGGATCACCGAACGTTTCGTAGCCGGCACCATCAATGGGAGATATGAACAAGATAGGTGCACTCTTATTGATTTAACATTCCTTGAGTCCTATCTAAACGTTCGGGGGACGAGGCGATACAACTTCAATACCCCCCTTGATATGCTTACAAGGTTTTATGACTTTTCTCAAGGGAGCACCCAACTCAAGACCTTCGTGATGGGAGGTCTAATTACTATATTGGCTAACTTCCTTTGCCCCGGGTTCAATTACCGTGAGACTTATGCTCCTCTTGAGGGGAGTACTTTGATTGATGAGGAAGCCGTCTTCAACCACCACCGGTGGTGTGCCTACACTCAAGGCGGGAGTGTAGAATGGTTCACAAAAGGGTGCACCTCCATTATTCTTTCGGGGTGGAAAATACCGGGCACTGACCCAAGATTGAGCCCGTATTCGCCTAGGCCGAGCTACTTTCTCGACATCCAAATCATTGGCAATCCCCCACAAAGGGAAGAAGCACCCCGCCAACCACAAATACCTCGTGGGATACCGACGAGGCCTATTCCCCCACCTTCCTATGTGCCTATCCCACCATACCCAACTCCTTATACACAATTCCGACCGGAAATCCCCGATACCCCGGGTATTAATGACCTAATGAACCTTATGAATAGAGTTGATCTCGGGGTGCATGAAGGGAGGGTCGACAACTACATGGCCCTTTATCCCCAGTACTATCAAATGGCACAACAAGGGTATATTGACCCTAATGGCCCTCGGCCCTCTTGGGCCCAACCACACCTTTTGTTCCCTAATCAAGTGGACCAAGCCTGGAATCTCGGTGGCCAAGGTGGATGATACCCGGGCCAGGGAGGAGGGTATGACCAAGGAGGAAGTTCTCACCGGTATGGCTACCCCCAACAAGAGGATGATGACGAGTGAAGGATGCCTACCTCATCACCTCCATTTGTATGATACTTTTCTCTCCCTCTCTGTTTTGTATGTACATTGCATTTAGTTTAACTTTCACTTGCATTTGTATTATATTTCATATTGCATTTACATTAGTTAGTCCGTATATTATAGTTTGCATTGTAATATATCTCACATGTTGCATGTAGTTAGTTGCATTCATGCATAACCACTAATGACCAAACCTATTCATTTCTACACTAGAGATAGTGTTTAAATCGGTTTGGGGAGGTTTGATCATAGGTGACCATAGTTTACTAGAAATCATGCATCATCTAGTATAGTGTAGATTGCATTCATTTGTTATATATGTCATATAGAATTGCATTTAGTTAGAGCATGCATTCATTCATATCATATTGCATTTGAACTTCAATTTCCATAAAATCAAAAAATCCAAAAAATATGTACTTCCTTTTTATTCCTACTCCTACATGTACATTGAGGACAATGTCCAAAATAAAGTGGGAGATGGGAATTTATATTCCAAAAATGATAAAAATTGAAATTTTTTGAAAAATACAAAAATATGTCTTTTTATTTCATAAAATCAAAAACCCATAAAAATTTGAAAAATTGAAAAACCAAAAACATGTTCATTTCCTTTGTAGTGTAGTCTTGTATATATTGTTTGTATATATTGTGTTTGTTCATCCTTGTTCACATTGATTGACTACGCCACATCTGAGACATGAGGATATTGAAGACCGCATGGTATGATCTTTCCAATCTCCTTTTTCCTCTTTATGTTAATGACTATGTGGCTTTATTTTGATTGATGCGGTATAAACAATGTGAACTTAGGATTACATTTAGATTATTTGGCATACTAGTTGGTAGAAGCATATGCATTAGGATGTATAAATGTTAGTTGCATCATGGCATGTAGTTTGCATGTTAGAAAAATTTTGTGAAACCGTCTACTTGGGAAGCTTGACAAGTGTATATAGGCCCTAGTAGATGCTTTTTCTTCTTAAGACTTTGCTTGTTAGAATACTTGTAAAACACCCTAGGATGTGTCATGCTAGTATCCTTTGACAAATGGATTAAGGCCTAGTCAAGAGTACCTTGTGGTGTGATAACTCCTTGGCTACCGTTTATTCCAAGGTGACCCTTGAAACCATGAAACCATCATTCATCCATGTTCTACCATACATTTTGTCATCAAAGCGAATGGGCACAAAACGAAATTGTTCAAATTTGAGTTCAAGAAATGAAATGAAAAAGAAAAGAAAAGAAAAAGTTTGCAAAATGCATCAAAAGAAAAGAGGAGCAAAAATGGAACTCCTATGCTTCAAATATAAGGCACCCTCACTGCATATGGGGTGACTTTGAAAATGTACAAAAAGAAATGGAAAGAAAAGTTGAAATTGTCAAGTATTGAAAAGCCAAAAATCAAAAGAAATGGCAAAAAGAAAGTGTTCTCAAATGTTATATGCCACAAGAAATAGGGGGGGGGGGGGGAAACAAACAACAAAAGCAAACTCCCAAATGAAACTCAAAAACTTTCGATCCCTTTATCCATCACATCCACTTTTGTGCATGGTAGAGAGGGGACGACCCTTCTTCTTGTCTAGGCAAGAAGGGGAATTCCGTGATCCTCCAGTGTTTCTAACACCATAGGGAGTCTACTCTTGACAAAAGTATTTAACGATTGAGGACAAAGGTACCCTAGCTTGACACAACTTGGAGGTGATTTATTGGTATCCTTCTAGGCTTAGTAGTTTGAAGAAAGCATATCTATGAAGGAGTGTGTACCCTTGAATTGCTTCCCTTGTAGATAATTTCCGCCACTTAGATGAGGAAAGTGGCTATTCTTTTGTAGATGCATCCATTACTTGATTTTGTGTGCTTTAATGATTGGATGTGTCGCCATTTTGGCAAGACCCACCTTGCCTTGCAAGAAGGCATCCTACCTCATGGTTGTCTTGTTGTGAGTTGAAGGGGCGGAGTGAGACCCGCTAATTGTCTCACATCGGCTATATTATTAGGATAGTTTAAATAAAGGTCTAGTTTTAGTCACCTCTTTACTCGGGACGAGTAAAGGTTCGGTTTGGGGATATTTGATGTGAACATTATTTGCACACATTTAGTCCCCTAATTGAGCCTATTTTGCATACTATTATATCATTCCATAGCCATTTTATCCGTCAAATGCTTTCTATTTTGCTTTCCTAGTGCACTTCGTATGTTTTATAGGAAAGAAGGTAATTAGGCGGAAATTCCCGTCTCCCGTGCATATTTGGAAGCTTTTTGACGATATTAGATGGACTAGTATGAAGAGGAGGCAAGAATGATGACCAATGATGTAGGAATAAAGAGTATATAGAAGGGTCATAGGGTTTAAAGCAAGGATGACGAGAAGGAAGTCAATGCAAGAAGAAATTGCTCGGAATCAACCCAAGGGTTGCTCCTTTGGCTCTGAAAGTATGCTAGATGGAACGGCGTCGAAAAATCAAGTGATCTAGGCTTTTGAATCACTCCAATTGGAGTCCGGATGAGAAAATGACGTCTGTTTTACAATCCGAGCTCAAACAAAGAAGATGTCCGCCAATCCGCTCGTCCCGAGACCCAGTCCGCTCGTCTGCTACAGGAATCCGCTCGTCCACCCTCCAAATCCGCTCATCTTCCCTTCTTTTTATCCGAGCGTCCCGTGCTTGAATCCGCTTGTCCTCTGCTCCAACAATCCGAGCTTCCCGACCCCTTGGCCGCTCGGATTCCCTTACAGCAACTTTCGTTTTCTTCTTTAGGTATAATTACCCCTTGCACCTAATCCCCACTATAAATACCCCATTAGTCTAATTAGATTATCATGTTCTTCTTATCAATCTTTAGTGTAGTTTATATTATTCTAATCTCTCTCTTTAATCTTGTAATCAAGTTCTAATCAAGTATTAATACAAATCTCATTTCCTTAATTTCTCTATTGTTCATCTTTTATTTTGGGTAATTGAAGATTATTTGGGTTTATTGGGAGATTGAAAACCTTCCATCAATCATCAAGTACTTCTATTATTCTTTGCATTATTATTTTTGAATCATCATTAGGTATAATTCTCTTAATCCCTTTTTAATTAATGTTAATCATCTTCATTTATTCATCATGTTTTGCTTTGTTAATATGATTTACAACCTTGTTAACATGGTAAACTTGATAATGAGTGAGTAGTTTCCTTAACTAGGGTTAATGGAGAATTAGGGGAAACCAACATGGGGAATGATTCATTCTTAATCTAATATGTTCACATAATTTATTTGCTTGCTTGTTGTGATCTCAACTTATGCACATGTTATGTTTGATGAAATGCGAGCCTATGAATCCTTGCATTTTTTACCCATCACTTACCTTTTTAATGAGACTTGTAAGACATAAACCAACTCGAGTCTCATTAGACCATGCATATAGTTTAGTAGGGAGGATTAAGTCGACTTGTAGGTGTTGTACAATCTAATCGATTCGGCTCCGGGACCCAAACCTTTCTAGGATTGTAAGATATAAACCAACTCGATCCTATCACAACAATAATTGCTTGCTTATAATTTGAGAATATGTTTGTATGATCAATTCCCATGAATCTCCTATGAACCCATGACACCCTAGTGCTTTCAATCAATTGTTTACATCTCATTTTAGTCATCTTGCTTGTTTACTTTTATTGTTATTTAGTTTAGTGATCTTCTTATGTCAACCCAAATTGTGACACCCCTAGACACCACTACTTGCAATCGAAAATTTTACATCAATACCCGTCCCTTGGGATCCGACCTTTACTTGCCTCTTTACTAGTAGTAGAGTTGTTTGTGAAGTTATAAATATTGTTTTGGTCTAGGTGCTCGTAACGACAAGTAACCGAAATCTAAGCTCAAAGCGGACCGACCAGTTATAGACAGTGATGGGTGACAGCTAAGGATCTAGTATTAATGGGTTACGAGGACGTAACATTTATCTTAAGTGGAGTAGGATGCCACAAAGAGAGTTTGATGGTTGTGCATGTTGTAGTATATTTGGAAGTTTGAGTCTCGGTGTAGAATAAAGGATGGATTTGTGTTGTGGTTGATTTTATTAAAGGTAATGGCAGTCCTTGTAGTAGTATGTCGATTATGAGTATGAGTAAACTTCGAGGACGAAGTTCATTTTAAGGGTGGTAGAATGTAACATTCCGTTTGGTGGTTGATCTCGCTTGGTGGATTGTCTTGATATTGGATTTGCTAGTGGATAATATGTTAGTGATACGGAGTTAGCGACATTTTTGGAGGTAGTATTATGTAGTTAGTGTCGAAAGGCTATGCTATAGTTGATACGATATTGTGAGCCGCGTTGTGGAGATAGGCATAGTTGGTGGAGTTAGTGTTAGGTGTACATGTTTTATAGGTTGAGTTTGAATTTCGGGGACGAAGTTCATTTTTAAGGAGGGATGACTGTAATATCTCGGGTATTCTGGTCTTAGGGTACTCTATCGAGTAAGTTGTATGTGGGTTCTGGAGTACGTTCTGATATGAGTGTACTCGATCGAATGGAGACAACTCGATCTAGTACGTGAGTTACTCGATCGAGTGTTGGTTTATTTATGGGTTTTTGTCGTGGTTCGATAGTAAAAGTGGAAGAGATATTTAAAGGTTATTTCGTGAGTTTCTTTTCATTCTACATTTTATTCTCAAAGGGTTTCACAAAACTTCAACGACGTTCAATCTCTCCACCTTTTACAATCAAATCTAAAGCTAGGGTTGGTAACTTTTAGGGATTTTACACCTTTGCAATCGTCGGTATTTGGGTAAGTTCCTTATGTTGTTTTAATGTTGATTCGTTAAGTTTGGTCTAACCCTAATTGTGTGATTTGGGGGTTTTGGGTAGAAATCGGATTATGATGTATAGTTGTTGGTTATTGTTGTAAGTGACGATGTGGTACTCTTGTACAATGGTATGTTTGGATGCAGTTATAGCGGATTGCGAAAAGGTAGGGTTTTTCCTACTCGGTTACTGTATAATTGATTTAAGTGCTGTGGTGGGTGAATCATATGATTATCTCTATGTGTAGATACCCAGTATCTGCACCTTCCAAAAACCACCCGATGATGATCGGACTATAACGTGTTTTTGATATGCGTGCGTGGATTGGCTATACATGAGACGGTTTAATGTACTACTCGAATATGAAAAATGATTTCAAAAGTTTTCTAACTTCATTTGCATTAAAATAACACTATTTAGAGTTAAAACCGTCTTCGGACCCAAAACCGACTCAGAAACCCGCAACTCGAGTCAACCTGAGTCAACCCGAGTCAACCAAAATCCCGAATGTCAAAAATAATGCCATGAATGTCTTTATCATGTCATTTCCATTAAAATAACTCTATTTAGAGTCAAAACCGATACCGGACCCAAAACCGACTCAGAAACCCGCAACTCGAGTCAACCTGAGTCAACCCGAGTCAACCCAAATCTCGAATGTCAAAAATAATGCCATGAATGTTTTCATCATGTCATTTCCATTAAAATGACCCTAATTAGAGTCAAAACCGACACCGAGCCAAAAAACCGACTCGAAATTCAAATCCCGACTCACACGGGTCAAACCCGAGTCAAGCACACAAAACACCTACCTCAAGTAACACCCAAAATCATCTTATTAGATGCCCATATTGTTACACGATATCCTATTTGATTACCACAAATCAATAATGGATGGAGAATAGGCCACGTCCAAATTGAAAGGGACAGTACACCCCACTGTATCACGGGGTAGCTCGCGCCTCAATGGGGTGTCTGCTTAGCCTCCAAGCAAACACAACCGACCTACCATCCCACATTTCTCTATAAATACCACCCATCACACACCATAATCTTCACGCGAGAGTCCGTCCCCTCACATCTCCCTTAAACTTCTATACTCGACTTCCTAAGTCACAAAATCGACACGTGTTTAGGACCTACCGATCGTAAACACAAGCCTTACACATATTGTTTGGTACCGTCGCCGTGCATTCAACCGACCCATTCGACCAACTCAACTCATTAATCAACATGTTTTAATTAACATATTTTCAACTCATTTTCAAAACCAAATCCTTTTTTAAGTCACTCTTTTTAAACTTCTTTGATCGCGAGTAGTCACAACGAGAAAACCGTCTCTAAAGTCATCTACCACGCAAACATCAATACACGTAAGTTTGAGGGTGTAAACAACTCCTTTATTTCATGTATTTACTGTTTTTATGAGTCTATAAGCATGAACAATGCATAACACGATTCAAATATAGGTTAGACGAGCCAAAACCGAGTTTTGGCCTGAGACAAAAGCTCCTTGCTATGCAAGGGAGCTCGCGCCTCTTGTGGGTCTCGGGTCAGACTCATCCGTGTTTGAGTTCGTCTTTCCTTCAACACTTTCTTTTATTCTTACTTCTTTCCTTTTACGGTTTTTACCATTTCAAATGTTTTAATTCATTTTTATGATAAACATATTTTGACCATTACAAAAATCATCCTTGGTTCTTTATACCATGACGGTTTATTCCGTGACTCGATGATATTATTGGTTAACTACATTTTAATGGGTATTTTAACACCCATTTATTTTATTTACCATTTTTCTCATTTGTTTACATTTGTAAATATATTAGTCATAATTCATAATCATCTTTGGTTCTTTATACCATGTCGGTTTAATCCGAGTACGATGATTAACTTGAGTAATTACAAAGAAATGAACTTAACATGATTAGTTCAAATCAAATATCTTACATTTTTACTTGTAAACTATACTTTTCAAATATGCAAATCCGACAACGAATTTTACTAACACAACAGTAATTATTCCGAGTCATGAAAACAATACTTGTAAATTATTTAATCAAAAATACGGTTTTAAACAACCTTTTCGAAAACCAGGAGACACCCCCTTGGGTCGCCTCATGGCTCGCGCCCCAAGAGGCCCTCTGCTTTCATATTTCAAAACCAGGGCAGAGCCCCTTCCATCGCCAATAGGCTCGCTCCCCAAGAGGGCTGCCTGGCACTGTTCTGCCTCATTTTTGGTACTTGTCTAGGACGATCCCGATTACGGTTAATCCGAATACATGACGGATCAGATTGACAAGCTTACATTTTTACACTTTGTCATTTGAAACATCCTTTTTTCAAATAAATGGATCGTGTTAAGCATCATAATCCGAACTTGGTAAATGGATGTTTAATTTCCGTTTTCACTTGCAAATCAATCTAAATCCAACTTTGACATCTTATACTTGATACTTGGATAACCAAACCGATTTAGAAAGCTCACATGTTAGGTTAAAACGTTTGGATGTGCATTTATGCATTTACACCGTTTTATCAACTTTTTCACTTAAACAACCACGGTCGATCAGTAGAGGCCGCTAACGCGGGCGGGATTGGGTGTCCGATTAAAGGGCTTCCCAATACGTACCATCACCCCTTACTCAGAACCTTTGGATAGTGGATGGCCTTATCCAGGGCGTACGAGAGTCATTTTAGGCATAGAATGCTAAAAGGGGGACGAGTCCTTATCTTTAGTACCTATGTCAAACACCGCTTTTTCCCTTGGTTGACCTAGGTATAAAGTGGATTCGAACGGGTTCCAAGCTTCCCACAAATGCTTGGTGGCGACTCCGAACATCTCTAATCGTTTCGCGGCCCTTGCCGAGACGATACCGACCGATCTAAAGCGATCCGGTCGAAAGCATTTCAACGCTGCCGAGCGTGGCTTTCAAAAGACCGCTGCATGTCCACAGTTTGGCTTGGCGTGCAGGTGGCGCGTGACCGCAGATCGGTAGGCGGCCTAAATCCGCAGACCGAGACGTGGCCCATGTCCACATATTGGCGACTCCGCTGGGGAAAACTAGGACACTTGTGTCTTTGTGATCCTTAGAGGTGAAACTCGAACGAGGTCGTGGTTAAAGTGCATTAATTGATATTACGGTCATAAGTAGGGTTCCTTGTCCGGGCCCACAACCTAACCTTCATCGACCAATTGGCTCGTCTCGTCGGCGTGAGTTTTCCCATCCCCGCGTTTCGAATTTCGATTGAGTCAAGCATACCGTTGACGTTACACATTTCTGTTTCGTCAAAGAGCTTTCATCACTTTCGAGCACGAGGCTAGGGCACCCTCCTTACACATTTTGTTTGGATTGGTATCCCTCTCGCAAATCGGGGTTTGATTGCTTGGTGTGTAACCCACCCTTTTAAGCCAAAACCCGTGTCAGCATAATGCATAATATAATGAAACTGTGAGTGCTTATGTGCTACTTGATTATAAGTCCTTCCGTGTCATTTTCAAACTTTCAAAAACACCTTTTTGCGCCGTTATAATGGCCATTTCAAACCTCGATCTTCCGCCGACCGTTGCACGCCTTCTTAGGCCGTCGTAATGACGATTTTCAAATCCGGTTTTTACAACCATTTAAAACACCTTTTTGGCCGTTATAATGGCCATTTCAAAACCCAGTTTTTATAACCATTTCAGCACGCCTTTCTAGGCCGTCATAATGACGATTTTCAAACCCGGTTTTATAACCATTTCAACGCGCCCTTTTACGCCGTCGTAATGACGAATTTTACTTTCGAATTTTCAAAATTCGAAATCAGTTTTCAAAGAAAAACATTTTTCAAACCGTTGTAATGACGATTTCAACCCGTGCAACTTTCCAATTTTATAACTCATTTTCGAAATCAAATATAGCTTTTCTAAGCCGTCGTAATAACGATTTCAATTCTCACAATTTTCGATTTGCATACCTTCTTTCAAAAGGTTAAAACGGTTTTCTAACCCGTCATAATGACGAATTCAATCCTCGCGATTTTCAATTTCAAATCTTGAAAACGAATTTAACCGTTTTCAAATTCCGAATTCAATTTCAAATTTTTGAAAACAAATTTAACCGTTTTCAAATTTCAATTCAAATCGAATCATTTGAAAACAAATCTAACCGTTTTCAGATTTCAAATCCAATTTCAAATCATTTGAAAACAAATTTAACAGTTTTCAAATTTCAAATTCAATTTCAAGTCTTTGAAAACCAATTTAACCGTTTTCAAATTTCAAATTCAAAATCAAACCATTGAAAACAAATCTAACCGTTTTCAAATTTCAAATCCAATTTCAAATGTTTGAAAACAAATTTAACCGTTTTCAGATTTCAATCAAATTTCAAATCTTTGAAAACCAATTTAACCGTTTTCAGATTTCAAATCAAATTTCAAATCTTTGAAAACAAATCTAACCATTTGTTTTCAAATTTCAAATCCAATTTCAAATCATTTGAAGGCCAATTTAACCGCTTTCAAATTCAAATCAAAAATCAAGTCATTTGAAAACAAATTTAACCGTTTTCAAATTCCAATTCAAATCAAATCATTTAAAGGCCAATTTAACCGCTTTCAAATTCAAATCAAAAATCAAGTCATTTGAAAACAAATTTAACCTTTTTCAAATTCCAAATTTAAATCAAATCATTTGAAAACAAATCTAACCGTTTTCAAATTTCAAATTCAATTTCAAGTCTTTGAAAACAAATCTAACTGTTTTCAAATTTCAAATTCAATTTCAAGTCTTTGAAAACAAATCTAACCGTTTTCAAATTTCAAATCCAACATCAAATCTTTGAAAACAATTTAAACCGTTTTCAAATTTCAAATTCAAAATCAAATCTTTGAAAACAAATTTAACTGTTTTCAAATTTCAATTCAAAATCAATTCTTTGAAAACGAATTTAACCGTTTTCAGATTTCAAATCAAAACTCAATCTTTGAAAACAAATTTAACCGTTTTCAAATTTTCAATCCGATTTCAAATCCTTCGAAAACAAATTTAACCGTTTTCATGGCCATTGTGATCACAATTCCAATTTCTTCAATTCTCGATTTTCAAATCCGTGATTCGGAATTTCAAAAACTGTCTTTGGGAATAATACATTGTTTCCAGAGCCGCCGCAATCTCAAAGTCAAGCCGTCTTTTGAAAACAAACTTAAGACAACCTTTTCAACTAACCGACTTCTGAAGATCCTTACTCTTCAGAAACCGTCCATAAAACGACAAATGAATCTTTTTGAAAATTTCTATTTTCGAAAATTTCAGTCCACCTTTCCGATTCAGCCTCGAGTCGATTAGATTCCAGTCGATTTCAAGTCCAGTCGTCTAGATAACGTCGAGTTTCTTCAGAAGTTAGTACCTACCTTCTGGTCTAGGTCGTGTCTCCCAATTGTCGAGACATCTTCAATGGCGTTAGCAGAGTCAAAACCTCTCGGGTTCTAAACCCGTCTTTCCCCTACATTACGGGTCAAAGGTCAAGTTTGCGTACATGTCTTGTCCAACGACGTCACACCAAAAATGCACATCCAAACTGAGTCAGAAGTCGTCTGTCTAGGCATCACTATGCCAAAGTCGACACTCGAGTCTAAGTTCAACGTCATGCACCAAGAGTTCAAACACAAGAGGTCATTCGCGATCTTTAATGAACTCATAACCAGGTCACACCGTCGCGTCTCCACAACAAAACTGCCTTTTGTACATATGTGTCGTACTTGCCTTTGTTTGTGCAATACCTTGCCAAGACAAGTTATAACGCCTATCGTTATGTCAAATAGGAATCCCTTGGGTTCCATCAATCGCCAACCAGAAACTCAAGAAGCTGATCAACCTTCATCTGCCATGACTTCTGCTGAAACCGACAACATGGTCCTTCGACTCCTAGCTACCGTGGAAAACTTGAGAACTCGTCTCTCCCAAGTTGAGGATAAAATGATAACCGAAAATTTTCCCTCCTCTGATATTGAGCAAAGGGTTAAGCTTCTTGAAAGCCGGCTACTGGCCAACGACCAAACCAAAACCAGACGACCTCATAGGTCCTTCCCTGATTTGGGTATGCCTTATGCCACAGCCTTGGAAAGGCTAATATCCCAGGGAAAGCTCAAACCAATTTGGTCCAACTCCAGACCCTCTTCCAAACAAGCGAGGACATAGATGGGATGGAAAATTGTTTTGTCAATATCACCAAGGTCGCGGACACGACACTGAAATGTGTCTCCCTTTAAAAGGCGCCATCCTTGATATGATCGAAAAGGGCGAGTTACCATTACCTCCCTCAACAAACAACAAAATCAACCCTCCAGAAAACCCTATTGGACACAGTCTGGAATCTTCCCTAGACTGCTCTCATCTAATCTTTCCTGACGATGAGAAAATTCATGCTATTGATGAGGATGGCATACAAAGCGGTATAATGATGCTCTCCGTCTCCATCAACAACATATTCTCAAAGCTGCAAGTGGCTATCGATGATTTGAACACTCGGGTAGCTTATTTGGAGAAGAGGTTTGGTAGTACAGAAAATGAACCTGACCACCATGGAGAAAACCAACCCTCCCTTCACCAACCAACAGCTGTTGAAAATGAGGAGTCATCCGATGGTTCCCACATCCACGAACCTACCAACAAAGAACATGAAATCACCTCAACAAATATCCTTTCAAAATACCAAGCAACATCCCCAAAACTTCCCATTGACAACAACCAAATCCTGCTTCCGCCCAGGACTTATAAAAACAAAAACAAAACTCACAAAAACATCCCCAAAAACACAAATGTGGGAAACGTGGGAAAACATCAAAGGGTATTCACAGATCTGGGAATAACATATGGCACCGCTCTGGAGATACTTGCTTCAGAAGGAATGTTCCAACCCATTGGTCCGACCCCGGACCCACCAGAACACAAAAGAGCCCGATTTTGGGATGGTAATGCCTATTGCCAATACCATCAAGGCAAGGGCCATGGCACCGAAACCTGTTTCAAACTCAAGCATGCCATTCAAGATATGATCGAGGCTGGCAAAATCATAATTGCACCTCTCAGTCAAGACTATCCTCCTGAATGTCTCAAATCAAACAGCAAGGTTGAGCGTTCTCAAAGGACATTCACTAAACTCAACACAACCTATGCCGCAGCTCTTCAAAAGCTCATGACTGAAGGGAAGCTACAACCAATCGGGCCCACTCCGGACCCGTCTGAATGCAATAAAAGCCTTTCTGGGACGGCAATTCCTATTGCCAATATCATCAAGGGAATGGTCATGACACTGAAACGTGCTTCAAGCTGAAACATGTTATTCAAAATATGATCGACAACCATCAACTGATAGCTTCATCCCTAAGCCAACAAAGTGATTAAGATAACCCTAATGAACATCTCTTTCTGCAAGGAGATAAAAGCCTCATGGACTGTTGTCCTCATATTATCCCCAACAACGAGAGTGAAGTGCTCAAGTGGGTCATTGCTCAAGATCGAACATTCAAGCCGCTGGATGCTGCGGAAGAGACCTTCGATAAGGAACATGATGATTAGGAGTCCGTATCTACGATTGAGTCCGAGTCCGAGTCCGAGTCTTAGGCTTTCTCATATCTATCCTAGCATTTGTCCTTTTATTCCTAAGTGACAACTGGGGGCTGTCCCCATGAGTCACATGTATTCATCGAGTCTGTGCTAACCTCTTATTTATCTAAATAAAAGCACAATTTCCAACTATCATATATTCTCCACTTTACCATTTCCCGTTGACAACGAGAATTGATTTGAGAATTGATTTAAAACAAACAACATGTTCCAATTCAATGTGAGTACACTTGAGTGACGTTCCGTACCGAGTAAGCAAAGGACTCGAAACTCCGTGTTCATTTTCTTTACCTATTCCATGTCTGGCAATAGAAACCTTTCAATAGCACCCAATTTAGAATGATCTTTTATCGAAGGGATTCTACGATGAACCTGGATAACAAACCAGAACATCTCCTTGTTCATGATCAATGACGAAAGGCAAGCCCATTCCCCACAAAAACATCCCATCACCAAATATCAACCGCTCACCACTGGGTACATCCCCGCTGGCACCTTCACCATCCTCGAACGAAGGACGGCAAAAAACCAATATATCCAAAGCAAAGCCAAAGCGAAAGGCCAAAATCAAAGGCCCAAGCCAATTTCCATTCACCCAAAACAAAGCGAAAGGCCAAAATCAAAGGCCCAAGCCAATATCCATTCACCCGAAGCCAAGGCAAAAGGCCAAAATTAAAGGCCCAAGCCAACAACCATTCACCCAAAGCCAAAGCGAAAGGCCAAAATAAAAGGCCCAAGCCAATAGCCATTCACCCCAAGACCAAAGCCAAGGCCAAAATCAAAGGCCCAAGCCAATCGCCAATTCACTCAAGCCAAAGCCAAATTCAATATCAAAGCAAAAACCAAAGTCAATTCACTCAAAGCAAAAGTCAAAGCCAAAGCCAAAGGCTACTCACCCAACGTCAAGGCCAAGACCCAAGCCAAAATCAAAACAAAACAAGATTGAAACCCTTTTTCTCAAAAACGCCAAAATCCAAAGAAAGCGTCCAACACAAAAAATCTTGGACAAGTGAGTCCAAAATACCAAGTCCAGGACAAACAAGTCCAAAGCCCAGGACCCATGAGTCCAAAACACCAAGTCCAGGACCAACAAGTCCAAAGCCCAAGACCCATGAGTCCAAAATACCAAGTCCAGGACCAACAAGTCCAAAGCCCAGGACCAACGAAGTCCAACACACCAAACCCCGGACCGACAAGTCCAAAAGACCAAACATTAAAACCATAACCAACACTACTTCACCCCTAAGTCCTTCCAGAGACTATTACAAGGAGACCTATCTAGGATCCTGGGGATTCCCCTCAAGATCATAATCAACACTGCTTCACCCCTAAGTCCTTCTAGAGACTGTTACAGGGAGACCTATATAGGCTTCTGAGGATTCCCCTCAAGCTCGTAATATCACACCTTAACCTTTAAGGTCCAGACATGGAAATCTGATCCCATATTATTTACCAACCATTCCGTGCTCAGGCCACATCAAGCCGGAGACCCCATTCCGCACCATATTTCAAGCCGTAACCCATCGGCCTAAACACCACAAAATCCATGCTCCAGATTTTTATCTGTTAAGCAAACCCATTATTACCAAGCTCCACATTCCCTAATGTTGAAGCCATTTTTCACCACAATCCCCACAGAGTCCTCGAATGCTTTGCTATCAAGAACGGGGCATACCTAATCTACCCTTAGAGTCCACTTTTTGGTGTGCTCAAATGATAAGGAACATTTTCACAAATTACACCTCTTCGATTCATGATCGAGAGGTATTTATCTCCAATCAACCTTCTGTGGGTTAATATCCGTATACTACCCTTTAATTGTAGGACTATAACGCAAGTTTCATATGTAATTTATAGTCATAAAACGAAAATAACATGGAAACGATAAAGATTAGAAATCAACCTCGGGTCCTTTGATGCACGGCGTAAAGAACAGAAATCAAACCAGATTCCCTCCTAATTGTTGCATCCAAGACCTTGTCCGAGATATGCCCTTGTGCTAGAACGTGTTCTCCGATTGCCTTGCAATATTGGGAGAACTGATGTGAGGTGTTTCGAGATGAGAGATCTCAGTTTCTCAGAGGAGAATGCTCTTCAAAACCCTAATAATTTTTGGCAAAAATGAATTAGGTTAGACAAGAGGAGAAAACTCTCCTTTTGTCTATGTGAGGCTCGGCCAAACCGAGTGAGAGGAGAGCTCTCGGGCTTTTTAATTTCCTCTTCACTTAAGCTCGCGGTCCGGTCCAAAACTCGCTAAGTGTATATGACGCGGTCGATTATAAATCACATCGGTTATCGGAAATTAAGGCATCAGCTAATTATACGGGTTAGCTGAATTATTAATTCGTGTCCGACAAAAACAGTATTGTATAATTATATTCAATATACATTTAATTAAATATAAATCGTTTATATTTAATTTTACGAATTAACTGGTTAATTCGCCTTAGCCCATGATATTTAATCCGTATTAAATATAGTATCTCAACATCACATATTTGACTAATTAATAGTCAAATAACTCGGACTAACCGGTTAGTCAATTTTGGCATCTACATGACAGATTTTCCATCTTGTCACGTCTCTCAAACGTATCCTATAGGTGTGACTTTTAGGGACCAGTTGATCATCACGCCATCCGTATGACAATAACGTCAAACTTATCTAGCAAGCCAACCGTTATTGATAAACGTGGATCAACCGATAATAATACCAAAAGTATGCCCTTTGATCCTTTTAGAGGTTTATAAGTCCTTGCACTAACTGTTAAGGACACCAACCCCAACAAGCTCCCACTTGTCCGTACAAGTGTGTGTGCAATGACGTTATCCGCACTAACTGGAGGACACAAGCTCCAACAAACTCCCACTTGTCCGTACAAGTGTATGTGCGATAACCGATTCTCATATTCATTTAAAATTTCTCCCACTCAATGTAAAACAATTTGCAGATCCGGATCCGCAAAGGTCGTATTTTACAATCGATCAGTATCAAGAGTGGTTTCCCGACTAGAGAGTAACTTAACTGAAAAACGAATCCGTATCCGAGCATGGCCATGCATTTCGCCAAACTCCTCGAGTGGCCCTGAGAAATATCGAGTACCTGATAAAGGCTGAATATTTCCTTCAACTCGACTCCTTCCGATCTAAGCACAGCATGAAATGACCCAGAAAAAATCTACTTGGCCCCCTGTTACGGATGACCGTGAGAAAGAAACCAAAGTCACCCAAAATCTGCCGTAGTCTCAAGAGACAGTCGATAGTCAAAAGAATCGACTCTTAGGATCACCATGGAGGTCCTATCCACGACCGGGCATCGAATGTTATAAAACATTTAGGACTCCACGTCGATGTCACAATAGTGTCCTACGAAATATCCGTATAAATCGCCTCTGTGATTGGTCAGTCAACCGGTTGACTTATGGCTCGTTGAACCCACCATCAACCAACGTCACAAAATAATTGCCAGAGTTATCAGCTCATGTGGGCAATTAAGGACTGAAAAATATTATGTTTATTCAGTTCACTTTGTGGTGTTCAAAATTTGTCGTACAAATCCACATGAAAAACAAAATATATATATAAATATCAAAGCGATGATGTCGTATAGAGTACAAACGAGAATGAATCTAATCCATAAAAAGTACTACAACTCAGGAACACGTTTGATTCCCATGGAATTAACGTGCCCTTCATGCTTATCTTGTCGTAATGCTTTAGTGAGAGGATCTGCTATGTTATCATCAATAGCAATCTTTTCTATCACTACTTCCTTTTGCTCCACGTAATCTCGGATTAGATGAGCTTTCCGTTGTACATGTCTAGACTTATTGCTAGACTTTGGCTCCTTAGCTTGGAAGATGGCACCACTATTGTCGCAATAGATGGTGATTGGGTCATTCGAACTAGGCACTACAGATAGTCCATGTAAGAATTGACGCATCCATATCGCTTCCTTTGTTGCTTCGACGCGCATAGTACTCGGACTCGGTCGTAGAATCTGCTCAGAATCGTTTGCTTGGAACTCTTCCCGCTGACTGCAGCGCCATTAAGAGTAAAAACGAATCCAGACTGAGATTTCGAGTCATCTCGATCCGTTTGGAAACTAGCATCTGCGTAACCGGTTGCGCATAGCTTTTGTTCGCCTCCATAAGTCAAAGCCCAATCTTTAGTCCTCCGTAGGTACTTAAGAATGTTCTTGACAGCCAGCCAATGTGATTCACCTGGATGCTGTTGAAATCGACTTGTCATACTCAATGCATATGCCACGTCAGGACGTGTGCATATCATGGCATACATGATTGATCCTATTGCCGAAGCATAAGGAATCCGTGTCATGCGCTCTTTCTCTTCCGGTGTCTCTGGTGCCTGAGACTTGCTCAAATGCACCCCTGGAGCCATAGGAAGGAACCCCTTCTTGGAGTTAGTCATGCTGAATCTCTCTAGGACTTTGTCTATGTAAGACTCTGATCGAGAGATAACATCCGACGTGATCTATCTCGATAGATACGGATGCCCAGAATTCTTTGTGCCTCTCCCAGATCTTTCATCTGGAAATGGTTTTTCAACCATACTTTCACCGAAGTTAAGAGAGGTATGTCATTCCCAATCAGGAGTATGTCGTCAACATACAATATTAGGAAGACAATCTTGCTCCCACTCGACTTGATATATAGACATGGTTCCTCGACCGATCGAGTAAATCCATTTTCTTTTATCACTTGGTCGAAGCGATGATTCCAACTCCTTGATGCTTGCTTAAGTCCATAAATGGAACGCTTAAGCTTGCACACTTTCTTAGGATGTACTGGATCGATGAAACCTTCGGGTTGTACCATGTATAACTCTTCCTCCAAAAAGCCGTTTAAGAAGGCGGTTTTCACGTCCATTTGCCAAATTTCATAGTCATGATAAGCGGCAATCGCTAAGATAATCCGAATGGAACGCAGCATGACTACGGGTGCAAAAATCTCATCGTAGTGCAAACCTGGCACTTGGGTGAAACCTTTAGCAACTAGTCGTGCTTTGTAGATATCTTGTTGACCTTCCACAGAATGCTTTATCTTGTAAAGCCATTTGCATTGAAGGGGACGAACCTTAGCAGGTAAGTCAACAAGATCCCACACGTTGTTCTCATACATGGAGTCCATTTCGGATTGCATGGCCTCAAGCCATAGCTTTGAGTCAGAACTGGTCATGGCACCTTTATAGGTTGCGGGTTCACTACTCGTTAAGAGTAGAACGTCATCTATGTCATGTTCCTCGACCATACCAATGTATCTGCCTGGAGGAATAGAGACTCTTCCCGACCTCCTAGGTTCCTCAGAAATGTCTACCGCAGCCGGGATTGAAGGAACTGGTTCCTCCAATGGTTGCTCGGTACTTGGTTCTGGAATCTCCGACAGGTCGAAGGTTCTATCACTCTTTGCATTCTCGAGAAATCCCTTCTCTAAGAATGTCGCACTAGCCGCAACAAAAACACGTTGTTCGGTTGGCGAATAGAAGTAATGACCAAGTGTTCCTTTAGGATAACCTATAAAGTATGTCTTGACCGATCGCGGGCCGAGCTTATCCTCGTGTCTCCACTTGACATAAGCCTCGCAGCCCCAAACCCGTATAAAGGACAAGTTAGGGACCGTTCTCTTCCATAGTTCATATGGAGTCTTGTCAACAGCTTTAGACGGACTTCGGTTAAGTATTAGAGCGGCTGACATAAGAGCATAACCCCATAATGAATCAGGTAATATCGTGTAACTCATCATGGATCGAACCATATCAAGTAGTGTTCGATTTCTCCGTTCGGACACACCATTCACCGAGGTGTTCCAGTGGAGTTAATCGTAAGGCAATCCCACAATCTTTTAGGTGTTGATCAAACTCGTGAGAAAGATACTCGCCACCACGATCTGAACGTAGTGTTATAATCTTTCTACCCAGTAGGTTCTGTACCCTGTTCTGGTATTCTTTGAATTTCTCAAAGGATTCACTTTTGTGCTTCATTAAGTAGACATAGCCATATCTACTCAAATCGTCCGTGAAAGTGATGAAATACCTATAGCCTTCTCGTGCGGTGATTGACATAGGACCACATACATCCGTGTGTATGAGCCCTAATAGGTCAGCAGCGCGCATTCCAACACCTTTGAAGGAAATCCGAGTCATCTTACCGATGAGACATGATTCACACGTGCCATATGATTGAAAATCAAAGGCCGAGATAGCTCCATGTTTGATGAGCTGTTTAACGCGTTTCTCATTAATGTGTCCCATACGGCAGTGCCATAGATACGTTTGATCTTTGTCACCAACCTTTAACTTTTTATTCATTACGTGTAATATTTCATTGGTCCGATCTAAAACATAAATTCCGTTCATGGAGACGCCTTGCAGAAATCATATCGTGTAATGAGAAAATGCAAGCATTGTTTTCTATTACAAATGAAAAACCAAGTTTATCAAGCGCAGAAACCGAAATAATGTTTTTGGAAAGACTAGGTACATAATAGCAATCATATAATGACAACTCAAATCCGCTAGGAAGCTGGATCACATATGTCCCCTTGGAGATGGCGGCTACTCTTGCTCCATTCCCGACACGCAGTCCACCTCACCCTTTACGAGGGGTTCGATGTTTCGGAGCCCCCGCACATGATTACACAGATGAGAACCACAACCAGGATCAAGTACCCAAGTTCCGTAACTTGCGTGGTTAATCTCAATCATATGAATAAAAGTAGAAGAAGAAGACATACCAACAGGTTTAACACGACCTGCCTTTAAGTCCTCATGATAAACAGGACATGTGCGTCTCCAATGCCCAGTCTTGTGGCAATGATGGCATTCCATGTTTTCACTCTTGCTCTTTGTCATTCCTGATGAGTTGCTCGACTCACCAGGACCACTCTTACCTGAACCCGACTTTTTAAACTTCGCTTTACCTACTGTTAGGTCTGCTTTAGCTTTGCCCTTACCCTTTCCTTTGTTTGACACAACGAGAACATCCTGTTTCGAGCTCCCACTGAACTTCATGTCCTTCTCGGTCTGTACGAGAAGGGAGTGCAGTTCATGAGGGGTTTTCTTCAAATCATTCATATAGTAATTCGCTCTGAATTGCGAAAAACCATCGTGGAGTGAATGAAGCATGCGGTCGATAACAATGTTCTCGCTGATGTTACAGTTAAAGGTCTCCAGCTTCTCGACATTCTCAATCATGCTGAGAATGTGTGGGCTAACCGGTTGGCCCTTCTGGAGTCTCGCATCAAAGAAGCGAGTGGTATGCTCATAGGTCACGATTCTCGGTGCTTTCGAGAATTCCTTAGTGAGCGTGGTGAAAATCTTGTTTGCACCATGGGCTATGAAGCGTTTCTGCAAATTGGGTTCCATTGCAAAAATGAGTACGTTTTTAATCGCACCCGCTTCCATACGTAAATCGTTAAACTTGGCGATTTCAGCTCTTCTAGCCGTGGGACCTGGGTTTGCCGGGAGAGGCTCTAATAGATATTTGAGCTTCCGTCGGCAGCGGCAGATTCCGTAATGCCGCCTCCCGGTCCATGCGGTTGGATCCATCATTCTTGATCGAGTAGACGATTCATGAAGATCCGAAGCCAGGACTCACGGTCCAATGTGGCACTTGGCATTGGGTTATCAGTAGAACCAGCCATTTGTTATTTAGCAGTTTAAAATCGTGATCTACACTGAAAAAGAAAGAAAAACAAAACGAAATAAGCAACTCATCGAGGTGATTTAAGTCTATTAAAATACATTTTAATCGTGTAGACTCATTGCACTTGCATAATTGATCTCCCTCAAGAATGATACAAGTGATCCCAAGACTCAATTTCTGTAAATTGATAAGCCAACTGTTTAGCTAATTCTTCCGGAAGAACTCTTGGTCGATAGATTTCCGTAAATCCTATCTATAGTCCACCATAGTCACAGGATCGTACGAGTGACCATAATGTTGAGATAAAATAGGTCAATCAGTTCCAACTTACCCGACGTAGAAGGGGTCATAGTATGCCTACCGACGAAGAAGGGACTCATTGGAGTTTGACCTATAAAGACCGTTCTCAATTTTTGTTTATACGAGGAAGATCCCATCAACTTAATTATAATTCATTTTAAGTGAACGAATAACTAGCGTCTGCGTGAATGAATCAATTTAGGTGATGGCTTAAAATCGTGTGACATGAGAATGTCAATGAAAACTAACTCGTGACCTCTATATGTGTCAGTTTTCATGCAATTATTAGGTGGTTTGGTTTTTAGGCGGAATATGATGCATATTATCGTTACGAAAAATAAAAATGAATGCAATACGTAAATAAAAATTCCTAGTGTGGCCTATCCTAGTATAAGAACATAATACAACTTTGGAATCCACCGTTGGACCCGAAAAGCTTGTCTTGATGTTCCATCTTGATCCATGTAGCGGGAGTGAGCTTCCGGTCTCCGTCTTTGGTCTTCTCAAAAATTACAATTAAAATTACAAGATATAAACCTATTTACATTCTAATTAAAACTGTAATTACAAGTGAAAAATCCAAAACGGAGATACAAGATCTCAAAATACAACCAAGACCGTGTTCCATCATTACGGTAACACGTTCTACTAAGGCCACACTAAGTTACAACCGATTGTAAAAATTAAATACGTAATAAAAAGGCATTCACGGCATTCAAGGTAAACGATAAATAAAAATGCATCAACTAAAAACAAAATCATTCGTGACATAATTCCGTAATTATGTTAAATTTATCCAAACCACCTTTTAATGATTAAAATTCATGTGATAAAACCGCTTCTATCATTTAATTTTAATCCATTACAATCCGTTACTTTAAATACGCTTTAAAATAACTTAATGGTACGTGTGTGAACCGTTTCACAATCATAGCGAGTGTACAATATCCGTATAAAGTACATATTAAAGCCAAAAGAAAATTTAAATCAAAAGAAACAAATTTTCAAAGCTGTCAAAAACGAAATCCTTCGATCCAGGGACATAAGTGCTCGATCGAGGGACAAAAGGGCTCGATCGACTGAATTGCAAGTCGATCGAGGGGTATGCTAATCAGGGGGTACTCGATCGACTAAACTGGAGGTCGATCGAGGACTTATATCAGTAAAACTACTCGATCGAGTACGAGGACAACTCGATCGAGCAGTAGGGTTTAGAAAGGGGTCGATTGAGTACAACAGGGACTCGATCGATCAAAAACAAGACAGAGACAGCACTCGATCGAGTAGAAATACGCTCGATCGAATGCAAACATGGCTGAAACTTCAAAACCCTCGTGAAAACAGTTTGCCGAGACAAAATCAATTGCAATTTTGATCAAAAACGCATCAAAACAAATTTAACAATTGACAAAAACTTGACATGTTGCTATAATCTCGTATAAAATAACAACATGTAAAAACAACATGAAAATTGAAACAAAACAGCCGTGTAAATCATGAAACGGCATGGTTTTCGAAACAAAACAACAACAAGAGCAACCGTGTAAACAGGACACGGTTCCCAATGCAACCAAAAACGCAGCAACAACAGAAAAAAATTTCTGCCGAGTATAAAATTTGGCTGCCAAGACAAAATTTTTAAACAAAAATCATCGATTCATTTCGTTTAATGAAAATTACATAAGAAAAATTACGTGGCCTCGCTCTGATACCACTTGTGGGTTAATATCCGTATACTACCCTTTAATTGTAGGACTATAACGCAAGTTTCATATGTAATTTATAGTCATAAAACGAAAATAACATGGAAACGATAAAGATTAGAAATCAACCTCGGGTCCTTTGATGCACGGCGTAAAGAACAGAAATCAAACCAGATTCCCTCCTAATTGTTGCACCCAAGACCTTGTCCGAGATATGCCCTTGTGCTAGAACGTGTTCTCCGATTGCCTTGCAATATTGGGAGAACTGATGTGAGGTTTTTCGAGATGAGAGATCTCAGTTTCTCAGAGGAGAATGCTCTTCAAAACCCTAATAATTTTTGGCAAAAATGAATTAGGTTAGACAAGAGGAGAAAACTCTCCTTTTGTCTATGTGAGGCTCGGCCAAACCGAGTGAGAGGAGAGCTCTCGGGCTTTTTAATTTCCTCTTCACTTAAGCTCGCGGTCCGGTCCAAAACTCGCTAAGTGTATATGACGCGGTCTGATTATAAACTGTTATCGGTTATCGGAAATTAAGGCATCAGCTAATTATACGGGTTAGCTGAATTATTAATTCGTGTCCGACAAAAACAGTATTGTATAATTATATTCAATATACATTTAATTAAATATAAATCGTTTATATTTAATTTTACGAATTAACTGGTTAATTCGCCTTAGCCCATGATATTTAATCCGTATTAAATATAGTATCTCAACATCACATATTTGACTAATTAATAGTCAAATAACTCGGACTAACTGGTTAGTCAATTTTGGCATCTACATGACAGTATTTCCATACTGTCACGTCTCTCAAACGTATCCTATAGGTGTGACTTTTAGGGACCAGTTGATCACCGCCATCTATATGACAATAACGTCAAACTTATCTAGCAAGCCAACCGTTATTGATAAACGTGGATCAACTGATAATAATACAAAAGTATGCCCTTTGATCCTTTTAGAGGTTTATAAGTCCTTGCACTAACTGTTAAGGACACCAACCCCAACAAGCTCCCACTTGTCCGTACAAGTGTGTGTGCAATGACGTTATGCGCACTAACTGGAGGACACAAGCTCCAACACCTTCGAGTCACCAAACGAAATTTTCCGTCGTGACGCTCAACTCCAGATTTTTATCTGTCAAACAAACGCATTATTACCAAGCTCCACATTCCCTAATGTTGAAGCCATTTTCACCCTGACCCAGATACGGAGTCCTCGAATGCTTTGCTACCGAGAACGGGACATACCCAATCCACCCTTAGGGTCCACTTTTTAGTGTGCTCACATGATAAGGAACATTTTTACAAATTAGAACTCTTCGATTCATGATCGAGGGGAATTCTCTCAAATTAATTTTTCGAGTCACCAAACGGCTTTTACCGTCGTGACCCTCACACTTTAAGGTCCTAACATCTCGCTTAGGCACACACATTCAGAACTACGACCTGGTTTGATTTCACTTCACCTGAATACGTAGGCAGTCCTTCAAGGACACAACCATACACCTCAAAATCACTTCAAGGTCCTAACATCTCGCTTAGGCACACACTCAGAACTACGATCTGGTTTGATTTCGCAAACACGCGAATACGTAGGCAGTCCTATTACGAGGGCACAACCACACACATTCAATTTTCACACCTTCAATTTGCAACTCATTGCACACACATTCAGAACTACGATCTGGTTTGATTTCGCAAACACGCGAATACGTAGGCAGTCCCCCAACAAGGACACAACCGCACGTCCCTTTCAAAACATTTCCAGTTTTCAATCCTCAAAAACTAGCTCAGAACTACGATTTGGTTTGATTTCGCAAACACGCGAATACGTAGGCAGTCCTCCAACAAGGACACAACCGCACACCCATTTCAATCTCAACCATCAACATCGATCCTCAAAAGCAGCCCACCCAGCTGCAAATATTAAGCTTATACCTCTTTACTGGGGGCTTCTTCCTTGAGACGTCGCCCATTCCTTGTTTTGTCAAATTCCCACCTTCTCAATCTGGGGGCTTCTCTTTCGAGACCCCACCCATCCTTTATCCTCAAAAATCTTTTGAGTCTCAACTACAGTCCAAAATAAAACCGCTCATAGCCTAGGGCTCGGTTCGGACAATGACAAGGTCTTGGTTCCGCTCTCCGAATCATCATACCTCGAGAAGGGATCTCCAACAAGCAAACGGAGGCAAAGTCTGGAGAAGATAATCAATCCATATTCCCCAGCTGAGCGGACCGTCTACTTCAAGGATCCAATATGCGTTGTCACCCTTTCTTGGCTAAGGAGTTGCACTTACATGTGCAAAGTCTGTCAGAGTCACCCCCGTGTCGTGTCGATACTGAGTTGGCATCACGTTCACGACTGCCCATTTGTCAGTCTGTCAGTATGCGTCTGTGTGAGTCAGTGTCCCAACGGTAACGTTTCTCCAATCTATCAAATCACGGATCTGCGAGCAATAAGACTTAATTCTTAAGCTCCACAACTTTCAAAACTTCTATCTCCCTTCGCGTGAGATATTACGTAGTAGTTGCTTATATGATAACTGCTCACATGCTTATGTGCTTACGTGCTTATATGCCTACGTGCTAGTTGCTTATATGCTAACCACTCACATGCTTATGTGCTTACGTGCTTATATGCTTGCATTCAACGTGCTTGTCTATGCAACTGCGGATTTGTGTGGACACTAACCATGCAGGTAATCTTGAGAAGACAAACTCACTCCAACTGAGTACTGGATTCTTCCCAACAAACGGCGACCCATCAAGTCGAAGGGCTTTACCCCTGTCGATTACATGGCTTACGCTACCTCCCAGCGAACAGCAACTCATATCCCCGGCGAGTCCTGAGAAGTTTCTAACTCCCCAGCGAGTGCCGATTTTCAAATAGAAGTCACACAGGCTATTTCCCAGAGTCGATCCTTCGACCATCGATGGCTGGCGAGCCTTACAATGCATATGGCTGGCGAGCCTTCGCCCGCAAGCAAGATACAATCCAAGGACAGATCCCGAAGATGCCTCGGGTACATCTCCTTATCACAGCTGGCGAGCCTTTGCACGCACACAAGATACATTCAAGGACAGATCCCGAAGATGCCTCGGGTACATTTCCTTACCATGGCTGGCGAGCCTTTGCCCGCAAACATTTAAGGACAGATCCCGAAGATGCCTCGGGTACGTTTCCTTACCACAGCCGGCGAGCCTTTATCCGCAAACGTGCAAGGACATATCCGAAGATGCCTCAGGTATGACTCCTTCCTATGGCTGGCGAGCCTTTATACGTAGTCTAATGGACTTTAAACGACCCGAATCGGAAGTCGACAGACTCTAAAATGTTCCCGACGGCAGGTCCTTGACTCGAATCCCCGAGTCGCCTCGACGTCGCCCTTCCCGACGGCAGGTCCTTGGCTCAAATGATTTTTTTTTTAAACTTGTCCTTGACTTGGAAAGTTAGCGTTCTTGTGTCCACGACAAGAGCAATTTCGTTCCATGAATGAGACTTATACTTGGGAAACTCTTCATTAGTGTTTTGAAAGTATTTTGATTTTGATTTATGCAAATAATTTAATTTTCGATCGGGTTCTGTCGGAAAATTTTATTTGAAACTTTTGAAAGAATTTTAATTCTTACAAGTAATTAACCTCCTAATGTTTTGGATATCGATTTTAAAAGTTCAGTTTTATTTTTATAACCTTTCATTTCTACTTTCAAGTTTCGAGGACGAAACTTTTTAAAAGGTGGGGTGATTGTAACACCCGCGAATTTCCCTTTTGACATTTAAAATTTATTGAACTGTTTGATTATTTTATTTTATATTTTTGAAATTATTCAATTTAATCAATTTTATGTCAAACACGATTTTTATAAACGTATTATATAAAAGCTCATTTTTATAAAAAATACGTATTATTAAATTATATTTTGAGGCATGATTTTTATAAGAATATATTTATTCGCATTTTTGGTCGGATAATAATAATGACCGCAATAATAATAATTTATGTCTTAAAAATCCGTCTAACTTAGACCGTCACCTTTTCACATGTGAGCCGAATCTATTCTCAACCAATCCCGTATCAACAACACATATCTACCTAGCTTTATTAACACTCACTAAATTAATATTTATTTCACACACACTCACCTTTTTTGGACCAATCCCAACCAGCTTTCCTTTCTAGGTCCCCCTTCCTTTTCGAAAATTCCTGTAAAACAGCCAAAACAACCAGCAGCAACATCAGATGAAACAAAAGCCAAAGACGCCATTTTTTGTAGAGCTTCAATCCCAGATTTCGACCCCATTTCTTCACCATTCCTCTTAATTTTTGTACCATTCTTCTCCTTATTTCCTCCTTCATCTTTCAAGGTAAGAAAGACTCGTTTTTGTGATGGTTTCGAATCTCGCCGTCTTATAAAAGTTTCGATTTTTGCCTCAATCCTTTCGTGTTCTTGCTCATTGATGAAGGTTTCGAAGACCCGGTGGATTAATCAAGCTTTGGGGGCCATTTATTCGAAGAAATTGCGAGGTAACGGTGATAGGTTACTCGACAAATGTCGAATTTTCCGTCTCTTGTATCGTTTTATATGTTCTTTTTCTGTTAAAGCTTGGTCCTTTGCATCCTTTTCTCTTTGTTTGGTAATTTCCGTCTCGCATTGATGTTGGAAATGGCTGTTTTTATGCGTTAAAGGGGAGTAATATGGGAGTCGCGTTCTCTGTTTGGGTCGTGAACGTGGTGCAATTTTAAGACGGTTTCATTCGAGTTTTACTTATCCATTTTGAGAAAAGTTGGTACCTTTGTATTCTTGGTGAAGTGGGTAATCATGTTGTCTAATTTGTTTGGATGAATACCATCTTTTGTATGCTTAAAAATCCGACTTAAAGTGACATAACATTCTGCCCAAAACCGTGATATGAAATGGTCATGACTACCCGGTTTTGTGCTTGAATTTCATGGCCTTTTCATTGTCGTTTTGAACCAATGTGTTAACGGCTACCTTTTATGTATATCCATGAATGAATGTGGTGATTTACATGGGTTAATATCGTCTTTTGGATGCTTAAAATTTCGTCTTAAGACAGTATGCAAACTGCCCAAAAACCGTGATATAGAAGGTTGTGTAGTCGTTTTATGGCTGCTATTTTGAGTTTATTTTCATGACGATTTGAACCACATCTTTTGTTTCCGTATCATTTGTAGATACATGTGTGTAATAGGTTCCTTTTACGTAAACATTTACATCTCGTTCATGCTTAAAAATGTGTCATAGGACGGCCTCATCAAACTCGTGGAAACCGTGAAAATTGGAGGTGTCATGGCCAATTTTCACGGGCTGTTTTGAATTGATTTCCCTTTTGTCGATTTGAACCAAGTTTTAAATATCCGTCTCATATTTTATAAAGATAATTCGTTAATATCGTGCTTTCACATATTTAGTTTGTTGGGCTCATTTGACTTTTTGTATTGGGCTCTTATAGTATTGTTTGTTGGGCTCACTATAAATTATATGTTGGGCTCAAGATGTTTATAATTTTGGACTTAAAACCTTGCAAAGGTTGGACTCAAATCCTTGTTTGTTTTGGGCTCAATTTCTTTGTTTATTTGGGCTCACCTTGTCACATGCATTGGTTTTGTGTGCTTTTTATAAATTCTCACATGACGTAAATTATTCATTACCACTTGTTATATTTTATTTACTTTATTTAACCGGCATGTTAAATTATAAAATGGAATATTTATTAATCTAATACAAGTATGAGATATTTATTATAAGTAGTTACTTGTAGTGAGTCGTATTCTAGATAATGTCTAGTATTGTTCGGTTGTGAGAGTCTTGGTTCTACCGGAATACTAGGGGTGAGCCAGAGGCCCTCTAGTTGCGGTATGAACGTCGGGAGTGATGTTCCCATCCGTACTCATGGTGATGCAGACCATAAGTATGAATGTGACATTAGTCATCTCGACCCTGAGTCTTGGTCCTATCGGATACTAAGGGTGAGCCAGAGGCCCTCTAGTTGCGATATGATTCGTCGGGAGAGATGTTCCCATCCGTACTCATGGTGATGCAGACCATAAGTATGAATGTGACATTAATCATCCCGTCCCTGAGTCACGGTCCTATCGGATTCTAGGGGTGAGCCTTAGGCCCTCTAGTTGCGATAAGATCGTTGGGATTGATGTTCTCATCCGTACTTATGGTGAGATGCAAGCCATAGGTATGAATGTGACATTAATAATCTCGATCTATGTGCTTGTTTGTTGTGCTTGTTTGTTGTACTTGTTTGTTGTATTTGGCCATGTTTTAAAGGTAACCGCTGAGCCAGATACTTGTTTGTTGTGTCTCGGACATGTTTTAAAGGTAACCTCTGAGTCGGGCACTTGTTTGTTGTATTTGGCCATGTTTTAAAGGTAACCGCTGAGCCAGATACTTGTTTGTTGTGTCTCGGACATGTTTTAAAGGTAACCTCTGAGTCGGACACTTGTTTGCTGTATTTGGCCATGTTTTAAAGGTAACAATGAGCCGGATACTTGTTTGTTGTACCTCGCACATGTTTTAAAGGTAACCTCTGAGTCGGGTACTTGTTTGTAGTATTTGGACATGTTTTAAAGGTAACCGCTGAGCCAGATACTTTATGTGTTGTGCCTCGGACATGTTTTAAAGGTAACCTCTGAGTCGGGCACTTGTTTGTAGTATTTGGACATGTTTTAAAGGTAAATCACGAGCCGGATACTTTAGAGGTCGTGCCTTGGACATGTTTTAAAGGTAACCGCTGAGCCAAGGTACTTAAGGACTTGTGTCTCGGACATGCTTTAAAGGTAGCCTCTGAGCCGGATGCTTTGCTTATTATGTGATGTTAGTAGTCCCTTTTTATGTATTGTATGTTGTTTTCTTTCCAAAGTTGGATGTATCATATGCCTTATCTATGATTGACTACGCATGTTTTGAATGTTAGTCTCAGGTCTGAGTGCTTGCATCAAATAGTTATATTCATGATGTTCTAATATGTTCTTGTTTATCTGTGTTTCGACATTTTGTGGCTGGGAGAACCTTGAGTTACTCCCCACTGACTGTGGCGTTCATGTTTACATGAATGACAGGTGGTGAAGATGCTTACGTGGGGAAGACGTGTGGGCTAGCGAGAACTAAACCCTTGGAACTTAGTTTCTAGTTTAGAAAACCCTTATCTGTTTATTCGTGGGATATCTTTTCCCCGCTTTCTAGACTTGGGTTGTAATAACCTAAATTTGTCTATTATTGTTTTTGTTTCATTTCATTTTTGGCACCCGCGTGTTAATCTTTAGCTAGTAATAAAAAGTTTTTAAAATATCACAAATTTCCGCTTTAAATTATTAGTTATATTTTCCGCTTTATCGCGGGGTGTCACAGTTGGTATCAGAGCCTATGTTGCTCCCGACGCACACACGTGTACCCCAAATTTAGATGTGAACTTGACCTTAAATAATGAATGAGAGATGGGTAGACTTAAGGACCTAAGTTGGTAGTCTGTGTTGTGTTTGCCCTTTGTTAGGTTCTAACATGTTTTGTTGATTGTCATTTAATATTTGTTGTGCCCTTGGATTAATTACCGTGAGTTTACCTACATGAAGATCAAGATTTGGTGCCTATTGCCGGAAATTGAGGATTTGCTCAACTTTGAAGAATGCTTCTACTTCCTTGAAGATGTTCCTCATTCTTGGTGTACCTTGTCTTATTCCTTATATCTTGTGTTTATCCTTCTTCTAAACTCTCTTCTATTTTACTTTGAAAGCTACTCTTGTACTCCTAACTTGTCCCTTGTTCCTTGCTTATCCTTCCTTAACGCCTTTTTGATAGTACTATTTCTTTTGAGGAATGTTTACCTTGGTTGGAAAGTTTGACTTTTGAGGAGATTGTTGTGTTTGACCCTTAAACCTGGCTTTGTTGTTTATGTTTGGGATACTAGTGCTTAGTACTTGACCTAAGGTGGATGAAATTGAATGGTGGATTTGAGGATATGGAATTGACTAAGTAAGTCGAGTTTTTGAATGGCTTTCGTAATCACTTTGGACATGAGAGTTTGATAATGTAATTGTTACCATGTGATAAATGCTAATTATGGGATTATTAGTTAGTCTAAGTGAGCGATCTTGATTACTACTTGAGGTACGGTATGAGAGTGAGACTAAGCTACATTCTTGGAAAGTCTTAGCGTTTGTTTCAAAGAGCTAGAAAGGATAATGGAATGGTTGACACTAGTTGGATACGAGTATAGCTTTGTTGGAAGTTTTGAACTTGATCTTGTGGAAGTTGCTTGTGGATGTTTGAGGGTTTGGAGTGATGAGATCACACTTATAGTGGAGTACCTTGTTTCACAGAATTGCTTAGGATGAAGTAACATGAGTGTTTTGAGGAAATCCTTGGGAGTGTTTTGATCATAAGTTTTGTTGTTGGGAACTTTTCGGAACCGTTTAGGCTGATGTTGTTATTTGGGATTCGAGTACTAGGCGTTTCCTTCTTGTCTAATTCTCTTCTTCTTTGACCATGAGCGTTACCATTCATACCTCTCTTTCTCGCTTCATCATGCTCCTCTTTTAAGTTTGATACTCATAACCTATGAAATTCATCATAACTCTTTTGACTAGTTAAGTTGAATCCTTTTAGCATACTTGTATCTTTGATGACTAAGTCACCTCCCTTTTTGTACAACTTCTAAACTTTCAAGCTACCAGTTTTGATTCGTAGTTAAAAGTTGATGTTACTTTTGCAAAACCTTACCTATTTTAAGGATTTGAAAATGAAAATTTAATTTAATTCCCCTTTTATTCCTTTAGTATAAACTCATTCATCATGATTTTAATTGCTAAACCCGATGTTTCTTTAAATTTCATCCAATTTTTGTTAACTTTGACCTATTTATGCTTTCTTTGTCGAGGTTTGATGATATCCTTTCACAAACTTGAGTTCCTTTTGAGTTTAAAAGTGAAATCTTCATTTCTATTTTGGCTTTTGCAAGAGAAAATTTGAGTGAATTACTTTTTTTTTTCTGATTTTAGCGTTGATCGGATGTTAGAACTCGTTATTGGAGACGTTTAATAACTTGTTCCACGCTTGTCGGCGAATGATTTTTTTTTTAAACTTGTCCTTGACTTGGAAAGTTAGCGTTCTTGTGTGCACGACAAGAGCAATTTCGTTCCATGAATGAGACTTATACTTGGGAAACTCTTCATTAGTGTTTTGAAAGTATTTTGATTTTGATTTATGCAAATAATTTAATTTTCGATCGGGTTCTGTCGGAAAATTTTATTTGAAACTTTTGAAAGAATTTTAATTCTTACAAGTAATTAACCTCCTAATGTTTTGGATATCGATTTTAAAAGTTCAGTTTTATTTTTATAACCTTTCATTTCTACTTTCAAGTTTCGAGGACGAAACTTTTTAAAAGGTGGGGTGATTGTAACACCCGCGAATTTCCCTTTTGACATTTAAAATTTATTGAACTGTTTGATTATTTTATTTTATATTTTTGAAATTATTCAATTTAATCAATTTTATGTCAAACACGATTTTTATAAACGTATTATATAAAAGCTCATTTTTATAAAAAAATACGTATTATTAAATTATATTTTGAGGCATGATTTTTATAAGAATATATTTATTCGCATTTTTGGTCGGATAATAATAATGACCGCAATATAAAAATAATTTATGTCTTAAAAATCCGTCTAACTTAGACCGTCACCTTTTCACATGTGAGCCGAATCTATTCTCAACCAATCCCGTATCAACAACACATATCTACCTAGCTTTATTAACACGCACTAAATTAATATTTATTTCACACACACTCACCTTTTTTGGACCAATCCCAACCAGCTTTCCTTTCTAGGTCCCCCTTCCTTTTCGAAAATTCCTGTAAAACAGCCAAAACAACCAGCACCAACATCAGATGAAACAAAAGCCAAAGACGCCATTTTTTGTAGACCTTCAATCCCAGATTTCGACCCCATTTCTTCACCATTCCTCTTAATTTTTGTACCATTCTTCTCCTTATTTCCTCCTTCATCTTTCAAGGTAAGAAAGACTCGTTTTTGTGATGTTTTCGAATCTCGCCGTCTTATAAAAGTTTCGATTTTTGCCTCAATCCTTTCGTGTTCTTGCTCATTGATGAAGGTTTCAAGACCCTGGATTACTCAAGCTTTGGGGGCCATTTATTCGAAGAAATTGCGAGGTAACGGTGATAGGTTACTCGACAAATGTCGAATTTTCCGTCTCTTGTATCGTTTTATATGTTCTTTTTCTGTTAAAGCTTGGTCCTTTGCATCCTTTTCTCTTTGTTTGGTAATTTCCGTCTCGCATTGATGTTGGAAATGGCTGTTTTTATGCGTTAAAGGGGAGTAATATGGGAGTCGCGTTCTCTGTTTGGGTCGTGAACGTGGTGCAATTTTAAGACGGTTTCATTCGAGTTTTACTTATCCATTTTGAGAAAAGTTGGTACCTTTGTACTCTTGGTGAAGTGGGTAATCATGTTGGCTAATTTGTTTGGATGAATACCATCTTTTGTATGCTTAAAAATCCGACTTAAAGTGACATAACATTCTGCCCAAAAACCGTGATATAAGGATGTGACTACCCGGTTTTGTGCTTGAATTTCGTGGCCTTTTCATTGTCGTTTTGAACCAATGTGTTAACGGCTACCTTGTATGTATATCCATGAATGAATGTGGTGATTTACATGGGTTAATATCGTCTTTTGGATGCTTAAAATTGCGTCTTAAGACAGTATGCAAACTGCCCAAAAACCGTGATATAGAAGGTTGTGTAGTCGTTTTATGGCTGCTATTTTGAGTTTATTTTCATGACGATTTGAACCACATCTTTTGTTTCCGTATCATTTGTAGATACATGTGTGTAATAGGTTCCTTTTACGTAAACATTTACATCTCGTTCATGCTTAAAAATGTGTCATAGGACGGCCTCATCAAACTCGTGGAAACCGTGAAACTTGGAGGTGTCATGGCCAATTTTCACGGGCTGTTTTGAATTGATTTCCCTTTTGTCGATTTGAACCAAGTTTTAAATATCCGTCTCATATTTTATAACGATAATTCGTTAATATCGTGCTTTCACATATTTAGTTTGTTGGGCTCATTTGACTTTTTGTATTGGGCTCTTATAGTATTGTTTGTTGGGCTCACTATAAATTATATGTTGGGCTCAAGATGTTTATAATTTTGGACTTAAAACCTTGCAAAGGTTGGACTCAAATCCTTGTTTGTTTTGGGCTCAATTTTTTTGTTTATTTGGGCTCACCTTGTCACATGTATTGGTTTTGTGTGCTTTCTATAAATTCTCACATGACGTAAATTATTCATTACCACTTGTTATATTTTATTTACTTTATTTAACCGGCATGTTAAATTATAAAATGGAATATTTATTAATCTAATACAAGTATGAGATATTTATTATAAGTAGTTACTTGTAGTGAGTCGTATTCTAGATAATGTCTAGTATTATTCGGTTGTGAGAGTCTTGGTTCTACCGGAATACTAGGGGTGAGCCAGAGGCCCTCTAGTTGCGGTATGAACGTCGGGAGTGATGTTCCCATCCGTACTCATGGTGATGCGACCATAAGTATGAATGTGACATTAATCATCTCGACCCTGAGTCTTGGTCCTATCGGATACTAGGGGTGAGCCAGAGGCCCTCTAGTTGCGATATGATTCGTCGGGAGAGATGTTCCCATCCGTACTCATGGTGATGCAGACCATAAGTATGAATGTGACAGTAATCATCCCGTCCCTGAGTCACGGTCCTATCGGATTCTAGGGGTGAGCCTTAGGCCCTCTAGTTGCGATAAGGTCGTTGGGATTGATGTTCCCATCCGTACTTATGGTGAGATGCAAGCCATAGGTATGAATGTGACATTAATAATCTCGATCTATGTGCTTGTTTGTTGTGCTTGTTTGTTGTACTTGTTTGTTGTATTTGGCCATGTTTTAAAGGTAACCGCTGAGCCAGATACTTGTTTGTTGTGCCTCGGACATGTTTTAAAGGTAACCTCTGAGTCGGGCACTTGTTTGTTGTATTTGGCCATGTTTTAAAGGTAACCGTTGAGCCAGATACTTGTTTGTTGTGTCTCGGACATGTTTTAAAGGTAACCTCTGAGTCGGACACTTGTTTGTTGTATTTGGCCATGTTTTAAAGGTAACCGCTGAGCCAGATACTTGTTTGTTGTACCTCGGACATGTTTTAAAGGTAACCTCTGAGTCGGGTACTTGTTTGTAGTATTTGGACATGTTTTAAAGGTAACCGCTGAGCTAGATATATTATGTGTTGTGCCTAGGACATGTTTTAAAGGTAACCTCTGAGTCGGGCACTTGTTTTCGTATTTGGACATGTTTTAAAGGTAACCGCTGAGCCAGATACTTTAGAGGTCGTGCCTTGGACATGTTTTAAAGGTAACCGCTGAGCCAAGGTACTTAAGGACTTGTGTCTCGGACATGCTTTAAAGGTATCCTCTGAGCCGGATGCTTTGCTTATTATGTGATGTTAGTAGTCCCTTTTTATGTATTGTATGTTGTTTTGTTTCCAAAGTTGGATATATCATATGCCTTATCTATGATTGACTACGCATGTTTTGAATGTTAGTCTCAGGTCTGAGTGCTTGCATCAAATAGTTATATTCATGATGTTCTAATATGTTCTTGTTTATCTGTGTTTCGACATTTTGTGGCTGGGAGAACCTTGAGTTACTCCCCACTGACTGTGGCGTTCATGTTTACATGAATGACAGGTGGTGAAGATGCTTACGTGGGGAAGACGTGTGGGCTAGCGAGAACTAAACCCTTGGACCTTAGTTTCTAGTTTAGAAAACCCTTATCTGTTTATTCGTGGGATATCTTTTCCCCGCTTTCTAGACTTGGGTTGTAATAACCTAAATTTGTCTATTATTGTTTTTGTTTCATTTCATTTTTGGCACCCGCGTGTTAATCTTTAGCTAGTAATAAAAAGTTTTTAAAATATCACAAATTTCCGCTTTAAATTATTAGTTATATTTTCCGCTTTATCGCGGGGTGTCACAGTAAACAACTCCTTTATTTCATGTATTTACTGTTTTTATGAGTCTATAAGCATGAACAATGCATAACACGATTCAAATATAGGTTAGACGAGCCAAAAACCGAGTTTTGGCCTGAGACAGAAGCTCCTTGCTATGCAAGGGAGCTCGCGCCTCTTGTGGGTCTCGGGTCAGACTCATCCGTGTTTGAGTTCGTCTTTCCTTCAACACTTTCTTTTATTCTTACTTCTTTCCTTTTACGGTCTTTACCATTTCAAATGTTTTAATTCATTTTTATGATAAACATATTTTGACCATTACAAAAATCATCCTTGGTTCTTTATACCATGACGGTTTATTCCATGACTCGATGATATTATTGGTTAATTACATTTTAATGGGTATTTTAACACCCTTTTATTTTATTTACCATTTTTCTCATTTGTTTACATTTGTAAATATATTAGTCATAATTCATAATCATCTTTGGTTCTTTATACCATGTCGGTTTAATCCGAGTACGATGATTAACTTGACTAATTACAAAGAAATGAACTTAACATGATTAGTTCAAATCAAATATCTTACATTTTTACTTGTAAACTATACTTTTCAAATATGCAAATCCGACAACGAATGTTACTAACACAACAGTAATTATTCCGAGTCATGCAAACAATACTTGTAAATTATTTAATCACAAATACGATTTTAAACAACCTTTTCGAAAACCAGGAGACACCCCCTTGAGTCGCCTCATGGCTCGCGCCCCAAGAGGCCCTCTGCTTTCATATTTCAAAACCAGGGCAGAGCCCCTTCCATCGCCAATAGGCTCGCGCCCCAAGGGGGCTGCCTGCACTGTTTACGCCTCATTTTTGGTACTTGTCTAGGACGATCCCGATTACGGTTAATCCGAATACATGACAGATCAGATTGACAAGCTTACATTTTTACACTTTGTCATTTGAAACATCCTTTTTCAAATAAATGGATCGTGTTAAGCATCATAATCCGAACTTGGTAAATGGATGTTTAATTTCCGTTTTCACATGCAAATCAATCTAAATCCAACTTTGACATCTTATACTTGATACTTGGATAAACAAACCGATTTAGAAAGCTCACGTGTTAGGTTAAAACTTTTGGATGTGCATTCATGCATTTACACCGTTTTATCAACTTTTGCACTTAAACAACCACGATCGATCAGTAGAGGCCGCTAACGCGGGCGGGATTGGGTGTCCGATTAAAGGGCTTCCCAATACGTACCCTCACCCCTTACTCAGAACCTTTGGATAGTGGATGGCCTTATCCAGGGCGTACGAGAGTCATTTTAGGCATAGAATGCTAAAAGGGGGACGAGTCCTTATCTTTAGTACTTATGTCAAACACCGCTTTTTGCCTTGGTTGACCTAGGTATAAAGTGGATTCGAACGGGTTCCAAGCATCCCACAAATGCTTGCTGGCGACTCCGAACATCTCTAATCGTTTCGCGGCCCTTGCCGAGACGATACCGACCGATCTAAAGCGATCCGGACGAAAGCATTTCAACGCCGCCGAGCGTGGCTTTCAAAGGACCGCTGCATGTCCACAGTTTGGCTTGGCGTGCAGGTGGCCCGTGACCGCAGATCGGTAGGCGGCCTAAATCCACAGACCGAGATGTGGCCCATGTCCACACTATGGTTAATTGTATTTCTTGGTATTGGCATGATTATCTGTATTGTGGTTTCTATTTGTAATTGTATGTGGTTCGTGAGGTGCGCCCTCAGCTGAGTGGAGTCATTTGCGAGAATGGCTTCACATCCTAGATTCGCCCCTTGTGGTTCCCGTCACAAGGGGGTTGTGCACATTAATGGTAAAAGGGTTATTTGCTCTACGGTTTTGAACGGGGCTTAGGTGGCAAGGCTGCGGTCCCCACTGACGGAGTGGAATACCTGTTGCGATGGGTATTCTGGCAGGTCTACACACTTTAGTGTGTAAAGTGTGTAGACAGGTGATTGGTGATGAACTGGAGTTGGAGGAATGTGCTTATGTATTTGGATGTTGCTATTTTTCTTAGTTTGATTATTCAGTAACTGACCCCGTTTAAATGTTTTGAAAACTGTGGTGATCCATTCGGGGGATGGTGAGCAGTTGGTTAACAGGTATTTCTATGGAGTACGCGTGGGATCTAGCTGGAGATGGAGTCATCACTAGTATGAGTCTTTTAGTCTTCCGCTGATAGTTTATGATAGTTTTATTTCAGTTTTGGATTCCAGTTTGAGACAGTTGTATTCATACGCTCGGTTTGGTTTTATAAGTTGTACGTATTTAAATATTTAAACTTAAAAAATATTTCTTTATGGTCTCCTTTGATTACTATACCTCGGGTAACCGAAATGCTAGAATCTCTGTGTGCTAGGGTGGTCTTGGTAAGGCACATTGGTGTATGCGGGTGTTACAGATCTACCCTAAATTATAAGGGCTCAAGTAACGGTTGTAGATGCGTAATCAAAAAAACAGTCCTAAATTACTTTTATAATTTAGCACTCAATTGTGAATGATGTGATTCTTATAGCTCAAACACAAGAACTTTCAAAGAGTTATATATCATGAAAATGTCAGTTACACAACGTCACTAGAGTTTCACAAGAGTACTTGTGAATGCTAAATTACAAACTAAGGGATAAATAACTAATTACCTTCATGGATAGATGGATGGTTTCACTGTGCTAGTCTAATGTAGTCTAAGATAGACCAAAATCTAAGATTTAAGGATAGACAAAGTTTTAGTTGTTTGAGTTGCGTGTGTGTTGTTAGTCTTGGTAAATTCTTCCTTATATAGGCATTCTTCACCGATTCGTTGCAACTATTTCCTTAGTGGGGAGCGATTTAATAACCGCTGATATCTCGTGAAACCGCACTTGAGCGCCAACATCTATCTTTAGATAGTGGGCTCAAGTACCCTTAAAATAAAAAATATAGTAACCTAACTAAATTGAGCGCTAACAATTATAATATACGGTTATACAATAGTGACATCCTTGCATATCATAATACACTTAAGTTTAGATAAAAGTATCAAATCAAATTATTTCGTACACATTGGTAGACATTTAACACATATAGTAAACAAATAAACTACAACTAACACAAAAGTAAGAAATTTAATCAAATAAACTTTCGAGTCACCAAACGGCTTTTACCGTCGTGACCCTCACACTTTAAGGTCCTAACATCTCGCTTAGGCACACACATTCAGAACTACGACCTGGTTTGATTTCACTTCACCTGAATACGTAGGCAGTCCTTCAAGGACACAACCATACACCTCAAAATCACTTCAAGGTCCTAACATCTCGCTTAGGCACACACTCGTAACTACGATCCGGTTTGATTTCGCAAACACGCGAATACGTAGGCAATCCTATTACGAGGGCACAACCACACACATTCAATTTTCACACCTTCAATTTGCAACTCATTGCACACACATTCAGAACTACGATCTGGTTTGATTTCGCAAACACGCGAATACGTAGGCAGTCCCCCAACAAGGACACAACCGCACGTCCCTTTCAAAACATTTCCGCTTTTCAATCCTCAAAACTAGCTCGAACTACGATTTGGTTTGATTTCGCAAACACGCGAATACGTAGGCAGTCCTCCAACAAGGACACAACCGCACACCCATTTCAATCTCAACCATCAACATCGATCCTCAAAAGCAGCCCCACCCACCCAATGCAAATATTAAGCTTATACCTCTTTCTTTCACCGGGGCTTCTTCCTTGAGACGTCGCCCATTCCTTGTTTTGTCAAATTCCCACCTTCTCAATCTGGGGGCTTCTCTTTCGAGACCCCACCCATCCTTTATCCTCAAAAATCTTTTGAGTCTCAACTACAGTCCAAAATAAAACCGCTCATAGCCTAGGGCTCGGTTCGGACAATGACAAGGTCTTGGTTCCGCTCTCCGAATCATCATACCTCGAGAAGGGATCTCCAACAAGCAAACGGAGGCAAAGTCTGGAGAAGATAATCAATCCATATTCCCCAGCTGAGAGGACCGTCTACTTCAAGGATCTGATATGCGTTGTCACCCTTTCTTGGCTAAGGAGTTGCACTTATATGTGCAAAGTCTGTCAGAGTCACCCCCGTGTCGTGTCGATACTGAGTTGGCATCACGTTCACGACTGCCCATTTGTCAGTCTGTCAGTATGCGTCTGTGTGAGTCAGTGTCCCAACGGTAACGTTTCTCCAATCTATCAAATCACGGATCTGCGAGCAATAAGACTTAATTCTTAAGCTCCACAACTTTCAAAACTTCTATCTCCCTTCGCGTGAGATATTACGTAGTAGTTGCTTATATGATAACTGCTCACATGCTTATGTGCTTACGTGCTTATATGCCTACGTGCTAGTTGCTTATATGCTAACCACTCACATGCTTATGTGCTTACGTGCTTATATGCTTGCATTCAACGTGCTTGTCTATGCAACTGCGGATTTGTGTGGACACTAACCATGCAGGTAATCTTGAGAAGACAAACTCACTCCAACTGAGTACTGGATTCTTCCCAACAAACGGCGACCCATCAAGTCGAAGGGCTTTACCCCTGTCGATTACATGGCTTACGCTACCTCCCAAAAACAAAGAACTCATATCCCCGAGTCCCGAGAAGTTTCTAACTCCCGGTAGTGCCGATTTTCAAATAGAAGTCACACAGGCTATTTCCCAGAGTCGATCCTTCGACCATCGATGGCTGGCGAGCCTTACAATGCATATGGCTGGCGAGCCTTTGCCCGCAAGCAAGATACAATCCAAGGACAGATCCCGAAGATGCCTCGGGTACATCTCCTTATCACAGCTGGCGAGCCTTTGCACGCACACAAGATACATTCAAGGACAGATCCCGAAGATGCCTCGGGTACATTTCCTTACCATGGCTGGCGAGCCTTTGCCCGCAAACATTCAAGGACAGATCCCGAAGATGCCTCGGTGCGTTTCCTTACCACAACGGCGAGCCTTTATCCGCAAACGTGCAAGGACATATCCGAAGATGCCTCAGGTATGACTCCTTCCTATGGCTGGCGAGCCTTTATACGTAGTCTAATGGACTTTAAACGACCCGAATCGGAAGTCGACAGACTCTAAAATGTTCCCGGCGGCAGGTCCTTGACTCGAATCCCCGAGTCGCCTCGACGTCGCCCTTCCCGACGGCAGGTCCTTGGCTCAAACGATTTTTTTTTTAAACTTGTCCTTGACTTGGAAAGTTAGCGTTCTTGTGTGCACGACAAGAGCAATTTCGTTCCATGAATGAGACTTATACTTGGGAAACTCTTCATTAGTGTTTTGAAAGTATTTTGATTTTGATTTATGCAAATAATTTAATTTTCGATCGGGTTCTGTCGGAAAATTTTATTTGAAACTTTTGAAAGAATTTGAATTCTTACAAGTAATTAACCTCCTAATGTTTTGGATATCGATTTTAAAAGTTCAGTTTTATTTTTATAACCTTTCATTTCTACTTTCAAGTTTCGAGGACGAAACTTTTTAAAAGGTGGGGTGATTGTAACACCCGCGAATTTCCCTTTTGACATTTAAAATTTATTGAACTGTTTGATTATTTTATTTTATATTTTTGAAATTATTCAATTTAATCAATTTTATGTCAAACACGATTTTTATAAACGTATTATATAAAAGCTCATTTTTATAAAAAATACGTATTATTAAATTATATTTTGAGGCATGATTTTTATAAGAATATATTTATTCGCATTTTTGGTCGGATAATAATAATGACCGCAATAATAATAATTTATGTCTTAAAAATCCGTCTAACTTAGACCGTCACCTTTTCACATGTGAGCCGAATCTATTCTCAACCAATCCCGTATCAACAACACATATCTACCTAGCTTTATTAACACTCACTAAATTAATATTTATTTCACACACACTCACCTTTTTTGGACCAATCCCAACCAGCTTTCCTCTCTAGGTCCCCCTTCCTTTTCGAAAATTCCTGTAAAACAGCCAAAACAACCAGCAGCAACATCAGATGAAACAAAAGCCAAAGACGCCATTTTTTGTAGAGCTTCAATCCCAGATTTCGACCCCATTTCTTCACCATTCCTCTTAATTTTTGTACCATTCTTCTCCTTATTTTTTCCTTCATCTTTCAAGGTAAGAAAGACTCGTTTTTGTGATGGTTTCGAATCTCGCCGTCTTATAAAAGTTTCGATTTTTGCCTCAATCCTTTCGTGTTCTTGCTCATTGATGAAGGTTTCGAAGACCCGGTGGATTAATCAAGCTTTGGGGGCCATTTATTCGAAGAAATTGCGAGGTAACGGTGATAGGTTACTCGACAAATGTCGAATTTTCCGTCTCTTGTATCGTTTTATATGTTCTTTTTCTCATTAAAGCTTGGTCCTTTGCATCCTTTTCTCTTTGTTTGGTAATTTCCGTCTCGCATTGATGTTGGAAATGGCTGTTTTTATGCGTTAAAGGGGAGTAATATGGGAGTCGCGTTCTCTGTTTGGGTCGTGAACGTGGTGCAATTTTAAGACGGTTTCATTCGAGTTTTACTTATCCATTTTGAGAAAAGTTGGTACCTTTGTATTCTTGGTGAAGTGGGTAATCATGTTGGCTAATTTGTTTGGATGAATACCATCTTTTGTATGCTTAAAAATCCGACTTAAAGTGACATAACATTCTGCCCAAAAACCGTGATATAGGGATGTGACTACCCGGTTTTGTGCTTGAATTTCGTGGCCTTTTCATTGTCGTTTTGAACCAATGTGTTAACGGCTACCTTGTATGTATATCCATGAATGAATGTGGTGATTTACATGGGTTAATATCGTCTTTTGGATGCTTAAAATTTCGTCTTAAGACAGTATGCAAACTGCCCAAAAACCGTGATATAGAAGGTTGTGTAGTCGTTTTATGGCTGCTATTTTGAGTTTATTTTCATGACGATTTGAACCACATCTTTTGTTTCCGTATCATTTGTAGATACATGTGTGTAATAGGTTCCTTTTACGTAAACATTTACATCTCGTTCATGCTTAAAAATGTGTCATAGGACGGCCTCATCAAACTCGTGGAAACCGTGAAAATTGGAGGTGTCATGGCCAATTTTCACGGGCTGTTTTGAATTGATTTCCCTTTTGTCGATTTGAACCAAGTTTTAAATATCCGTCTCATATTTTATAAAGATAATTCGTTAATATCGTGCTTTCACATATTTAGTTTGTTGGGCTCATTTGACTTTTTGTATTGGGCTCTTATAGTATTGTTTGTTGGGCTCACTATAAATTATATGTTGGGCTCAAGATGTTTATAATTTTGGACTTAAAACCTTGCAAAGGTTGGACTCAAATCCTTGTTTGTTTTGGGCTCAATTTCTTTGTTTATTTGGGCTCACCTTGTCACATGCATTGGTTTTGTGTGCTTTCTATAAATTCTCACATGACGTAAATTATTCATTACCACTTGTTATATTTTATTTACTTTATTTAACCGGCATGTTAAATTATAAAATGGAATATTTATTAATCTAATACAAGTATGAGATATTTATTATAAGTAGTTACTTGTAGTGAGTCGATTCTTCTAGATAATGTCTAGTATTGTTCGGTTGTGAGAGTCTTGGTTCTACCTAAATACTAGGGGTGAGCCCGAGGCCCTCTAGTTGCGGTATGAACGTCGGGAGTGATGTTCCCATCCGTACTCATGGTGATGCGAGACCATAAGTATGAATGTGACATTAGTCATCTCGACCACCGAGTCTTGGTCCTATCGGATACTAGGGGGTGAGCCAGGGCCCTCTAGTTGCGATATGATTCGTCGGGAGAGATGTTCCCATCCGTACTCATGGTGATGCAGACCATAAGTATGAATGTGACATTAATCATCCCGTCCCTGAGTCACGGTCCTATCGGATTCTAGGGGTGAGCCTTAGGCCCTCTAGTTGCGATAAGATCGTTGGGATTGATGTTCCCATCCGTACTTATGGTGAGATGCAAGCCATAGGTATGAATGTGACATTAATAATCTCGATCTGTGTGCTTGTTTGTTGTGCTTGTTTGTTGTACTTGTTTGTTGTATTTGGCCATGTTTTAAAGGTAACCGCTGAGCCAGATACTTGTTTGTTGTGTCTCGGACATGTTTTAAAGGTAACCTCTGAGTCGGGCACTTGTTTGTTGTATTTGGCCATGTTTTAAAGGTAACCGCGAGCCGTATACTTGTTTGTTGTGTCTCGGACATGTTTTAAAGGTAACCTCTGAGTCGGACACTTGTTTGCTGTATTTGGCCATGTTTTAAAGGTAACCGCTGAGCCAGATACTTGTTTGTTGTACCTCGGACATGTTTTAAAGGTAACCTCTGAGTCGGGTACTTGTTTGTAGTATTTGGACATGTTTTAAAGGTAAATCACCGAGCCGGATATATTATGTGTTGTGCCTAGGACATGTTTTAAAGGTAACCTCTGAGTCGGGCACTTGTTTTTAGTATTTGGACATGTTTTAAAGGTAACCGCTGAGCCAGATACTTTAGAGGTCGTGCCTTGGACATGTTTTAAAGGTAACCGCTGAGCCAAGGTACTTAAGGACTTGTGTCTCGGACATGCTTTAAAGGTATCCTCTCGAGCTTCTGATGCTTTGCTTATTATGTGATGTTAGTAGTCCCTTTTTATGTATTGTATGTTGTTTTGTTTCCAAAGTTGGATATATCATATGCCTTATCTATGATTGACTACGCATGTTTTGAATGTTAGTCTCAGGTCTGAGTGCTTGCATCAAATAGTTATATTCATGATGTTCTAATATGTTCTTGTTTATCTGTGTTTCGACATTTTGTGGCTGGGAGAACCTTGAGTTACTCCCCACTGACTGTGGCGTTCATGTTTACATGAATGACAGGTGGTGAAGATGCTTACGTGGGGAAGACGTGTGGGCTAGCGAGAACTAAACCCTTGGACCTTAGTTTCTAGTTTAGAAAACCCTTATCTGTTTATTCGTGGGATATCTTTTCCCCGCTTTCTAGACTTGGGTTGTAATAACCTAAATTTGTCTATTATTGTTTTTGTTTCATTTCATTTTTGGCACCCGCGTGTTAATCTTTAGCTAGTAATAAAAAGTTTTTAAAATATCACAAATTTCCGCTTTAAATTATTAGTTATATTTTCCGCTTTATCGCGGGGTGTCACAAAGAAACAACTCCTTTATTTCATGTATTTACTGTTTTTATGAGTCTATAAGCATGAACAATGCATAACACGATTCAAATATAGGTTAGACGAGCCAAAAACCGAGTTTTGGCCTGAGACAGAAGCTCCTTGCTATGCAAGGGAGCTCGCGCCTCTTGTGGGTCTCGGGTCAGACTCATCCGTGTTTGAGTTCGTCTTTCCTGCAACACTTTCTTTTATTCTTACTTCTTTCCTTTTACGGTCTTTACCATTTCAAATGTTTTAATTCATTTTTATGATAAACATATTTTGACCATTACAAAAATCATCCTTGGTTCTTTATACCATGACGGTTTATTCCATGACTCGATGATATTATTGGTTAATTACATTTTAATGGGTATTTTAACACCCTTTTATTTTATTTACCATTTTTCTCATTTGTTTACATTTGTAAATATATTAGTCATAATTCATAATCATCTTTGGTTCTTTATACCATGTCGGTTTAATCCGAGTACGATGATTAACTTGACTAATTACAAAGAAATGAACTTAACATGATTAGTTCAAATCAAATATCTTACATTTTTACTTGTAAACTATACTTTTCAAATATGCAAATCCGACAACGAATGTTACTAACACAACAGTAATTATTCCGAGTCATGCAAACAATACTTGTAAATTATTTAATCACAAATACGATTTTAAACAACCTTTTCGAAAACCAGGAGACACCCCCTTGGGTCGCCTCATGGCTCGCGCCCCAAGAGGCCCTCTGCTTTCATATTTCAAAACCAGGGCAGAGCCCCTTCCATCGCCAATAGGCTCGCGCCCCAAGGGGGCTGCCTGGCACTGTTCTGCCTCATTTTTGGTACTTGTCTAGGACGATCCCGATTACGGTTAATCCGAATACATGACAGATCAGATTGACAAGCTTACATTTTTACACTTTGTCATTTGAAACATCCTTTTTCAAATAAATGGATCGTGTTAAGCATCATAATCCGAACTTGGTAAATGGATGTTTAATTTCCGTTTTCACATGCAAATCAATCTAAATCCAACTTTGACATCTTATACTTGATACTTGGATAAACAAACCGATTTAGAAAGCTCACGTGTTAGGTTAAAACTTTTGGATGTGCATTCATGCATTTACACCGTTTTATCAACTTTTGCACTTAAACAACCACGATCGATCAGTAGAGGCCGCTAACGCGGACGGGATTGGGTGTCCGATTAAAGGGCTTCCCAATACGTACCCTCACCCCTTACTCAGAACCTTTGGATAGTGGATGGCCTTATCCAGGGCGTACGAGAGTCATTTTAGGCATAGAATGCTAAAAGGGGGACGAGTCCTTATCTTTAGTACTTATGTCAAACACCGCTTTTTGCCTTGGTTGACCTAGGTATAAAGTGGATTCGAACGGGTTCCAAGCATCCCACAAATGCTGGTGGCGACTCCGAACATCTCTAATCGTTTCGCGGCCCTTGCCGAGACGATACCGACCGATCTAAAGCGATCCGGACGAAAGCATTTCAACGCCGCCGAGCGTGGCTTTCAAAGGACCGCTGCATGTCCACAGGTTTGGCTTGGCGTGCAGGTGGCCCGTGACCGCAGATCGGTAGGCGGCCTAAATCCACAGACCGAGATGTGGCCCATGTCCACACTATGGTTAATTGTATTTCTTGGTATTGGCATGATTATATGTATTGTGGTTTCTATTTGTAATTGTATGTGGTTCGTGAGGTGCGCCCTCAGCTGAGTGGAGTCATTTGCGAGAATGGCTTCACATCCTAGATTCGCCCCTTGTGGTTCCCGTCACAAGGGGGTTGTGCACATTAATGGTAAAAGGGTTATTTGCTCTACGGTTTTGAACGGAGCTTAGGTGGCAAGGCTGCGGTCCCCACTGACGGAGTGGAATACCTGTTGCGATGGGTATTCTGGCAGGTCTACACACTTTAGTGTGTAAAGTGTGTAGACAGGTGATTGGTGATGAACTGGAGTTGGAGGAATGTGCTTATGTATTTGGATGTTGCTGTTTTTCTTAGTTTGATTATTCAGTAACTGACCCCGTTTAAATGTTTTGAAAACTGTGGTGATCCATTCGGGGGATGGTGAGCAGTTGGTTAACAGGGTATTTCTATGGAGTACGCGTGGGATCTAGCTGGAGATGGAGTCATCACTAGTATGAGTCTTTTAGTCTTCCGCTGATAGTTTATGATAGTTTTATTTCAGTTTTGGATTCCAGTTTGAGACAGTTGTATTCATACGCTCGGTTTGGTTTTATAAGTTGTACGTATTTAAATATTTAAACTTAAAAAATATTTCTTTATGGTCTCCTTTGATTACTATACCTCGGGTAACCGAAATGCTAGAATCTCTGTGTGCTAGGGTGGTCTTGGTAAGGCACATTGGTGTATGCGGGTGTTACTGATCTACCCTAAATTATAAGGGCTCAAGTAACTTGATTTGTAGATGCGTAATCAAAAAATGGGGTCTAAATTACTTTTATAATTTAGCACTCAATTGTGAATGATGTGATTCTTATAGCTCAAACACAAGAACTTTCAAAGAGTTATATATCATGAAAATGTCAGTTACACAACGTCACTAGAGTTTCACAAGAGTACTTGTGAATGCTAAATTACAAACTAAGGGATAAATAACTAATTACCTTCATGGATAGATGGATGGTTTCACTGTGCTAGTCTAATGTAATCTAAGATAGACCAAAATCTAAGATTTAAGGATAGACAAAGTTTTAGTTGTTTGAGTTGCGTGTGTGTTGTTAGTCTTGGTAAATTCTTCCTTATATAGGCATTCTTCACCGATTCGTTGCAACTATTTCCTTAGTGGGGAGCGATTTAATAACCGCTGATATCTCGTGAAACCGCACTTGAGCGCCAACATCTATCTTTAGATAGTGGGCTCAAGTACCCTTAAAATAAAAAATATAGTAACCTAACTAAATTGAGCGCTAACAATTATAATATACGGTTATACAATAGTGACATCCTTGCATATCATAATACACTTAAGTTTAGATAAAAGTATCAAATCAAATTATTTCGTACACATTGGTAGACATTTAACACATATAGTAAACAAATAAACTACAACTAACACAAAAGTAAGAAATTTAATCAAATAAACTTTCGAGTCACCAAACGGCTTTTACCGTCGTGACCCTCACACTTTAAGGTCCTAACATCTCGCTTAGGCACACACATTCAGAACTACGACCTGGTTTGATTTCACTTCACCTGAATACGTAGGCAGTCCTTCAAGGACACAACCATACACCTCAAAATCACTTCAAGGTCCTAACATCTCGCTTAGGCACACACTCAGAACTACGATCTGGTTTGATTTCGCAAACACGCGAATACGTAGGCAGTCCTATTACGAGGGCACAACCACACACATTCAATTTTCACACCTTCAATTTGCAACTCATTGCACACACATTCAGAACTACGATCTGGTTTGATTTCGCAAACACGCGAATACGTGGCGATCCCCCAACAAGGACACAACCGCACGTCCCTTTCAAAACATTTCCAGTTTTCAATCCTCAAAAACTAGCTCAGAACTACGATTTGGTTTGATTTCGCAAACACGCGAATACGTAGGCAGTCCTCCAACAAGGACACAACCGCACACCCATTTCAATCTCAACCATCAACATCGATCCTCAAAAGCAGCCCACCCAGCTGCAAATATTAAGCTTATACCTCTTTACTGGGGGCTTCTTCCTTGAGACGTCGCCCATTCCTTGTTTTGTCAAATTCCCACCTTCTCAATCTGGGGGCTTCTCTTTCGAGACCCCACCCATCCTTTATCCTCAAAAATCTTTTGAGTCTCAACTACAGTCCAAAATAAAACCGCTCATAGCCTAGGGCTCGGTTCGGACAATGACAAGGTCTTGGTTCCGCTCTCCGAATCATCATACCTCGAGAAGGGATCTCCAACAAGCAAACGGAGGCAAAGTCTGGAGAAGATAATCAATCCATATTCCCCAGCTGAGCGGACCGTCTACTTCAAGGATCCAATATGCGTTGTCACCCTTTCTTGGCTAAGGAGTTGCACTTACATGTGCAAAGTCTGCCAGAGTCACCCCCGTGTCGTGTCGATACTGAGTTGGCATCACGTTCACGACTGCCCATTTGTCAGTCTGTCAGTATGCGTCTGTGTGAGTCAGTGTCCCAACGGTAACGTTTCTCCAATCTATCAAATCACGGATCTGCGAGCAATAAGACTTAATTCTTAAGCTCCACAACTTTCAAAACTTCTATCTCCCTTCGCGTGAGATATTACGTAGTAGTTGCTTATATGATAACTGCTCACATGCTTATGTGCTTACGTGCTTATATGCCTACGTGCTAGTTGCTTATATGCTAACCACTCACATGCTTATGTGCTTACGTGCTTATATGCTTGCATTCAACGTGCTTGTCTATGCAACTGCGGATTTGTGTGGACACTAACCATGCAGGTAATCTTGAGAAGACAAACTCACTCCAACTGAGTACTGGATTCTTCCCAACAAACGGCGACCCATCAAGTCGAAGGGCTTTACCCCTGTCGATTACATGGCTTACGCTACCTCCCAGCGAACAGCAACTCATATCCCCGGCGAGTCCTGAGAAGTTTCTAACTCCCCAGCGAGTGCCGATTTTCAAATAGAAGTCACACAGGCTATTTCCCAGAGTCGATCCTTCGACCATCGATGGCTGGCGAGCCTTACAATGCATATGGCTGGCGAGCCTTTGCCCGCAAGCAAGATACAATCCAAGGACAGATCCCGAAGATGCCTCGGGTACATCTCCTTATCACAGCTGGCGATCCTTTGCACGCACACAAGATACATTCAAGGACAGATCCCGAAGATGCCTCGGGTACATTTCCTTACCATGGCTGGCGAGCCTTTGCCCGCAAACATTCAAGGACAGATCCCGAAGATGCCTCGGATACGTTTCCTTACCACAGCCGGCGAGCCTTTATCCGCAAACGTGCAAGGACATATCCGAAGATGCCTCAGGTATGACTCCTTCCTATGGCTGGCGAGCCTTTATACGTAGTCTAATGGACTTTAAACGACCCGAATCGGAAGTCGACAGACTCTAAAATGTTCCCGACGGCAGGTCCTTGACTCGAATCCCCGAGTCGCCTCGACGTCGCCCTTCCCGACGGCAGGTCCTTGGCTCAAATGATTTTTTTTTTAAACTTGTCCTTGACTTGGAAAGTTAGCGTTCTTGTGTGCACGACAAGAGCAATTTCGTTCCATGAATGAGACTTATACTTGGGAAACTCTTCATTAGTGTTTTGAAAGTATTTTGATTTTGATTTATGCAAATAATTTAATTTTCGATCGGGTTCTGTCGGAAAATTTTATTTGAAACTTTTGAAAGAATTTTAATTCTTACAAGTAATTAACCTCCTAATGTTTTGGATATCGATTTTAAAAGTTCAGTTTTATTTTTATAACCTTTCATTTCTACTTTCAAGTTTCGAGGACGAAACTTTTTAAAAGGTGGGGTGATTGTAACACCCGCGAATTTCCCTTTTGACATTTAAAATTTATTGAACTGTTTGATTATTTTATTTTATATTTTTGAAATTATTCAATTTAATCAATTTTATGTCAAACACGATTTTTATAAACGTATTATATAAAAGCTCATTTTTATAAAAAATACGTATTATTAAATTATATTTTGAGGCATGATTTTTATAAGAATATATTTATTCGCATTTTTGGTCGGATAATAATAATGACCGCAATAATAATAATTTATGTCTTAAAAATCCGTCTAACTTAGACCGTCACCTTTTCACATGTGAGCCGAATCTATTCTCAACCAATCCCGTATCAACAACACATATCTACCTAGCTTTATTAACACTCACTAAATTAATATTTATTTCACACACACTCACTTTTTTGGACCAATCCCAACCAGCTTTCCTTTCTAGGTCCCCTTCCTTTTCGAAAATTCACTGTAAAACGTACCAAAACAACCAAAGAAGAACATCAGATGAAACAAAAGCCAAAGACGCCATTTTTTGTAGAGCTTCAATCCCAGATTTCGACCCCATTTCTTCACCATTCCTCTTAATTTTTGTACCATTCTTCTCCTTATTTCCTCCTTCATCTTTCAAGGTAAGAAAGACTCGTTTTTGTGATGGTTTCGAATCTCGCCGTCTTATAAAAGTTTCGATTTTTGCCTCAATCCTTTCGATTTCTTGCTCATTGATGAAGGTTTCGAAGACCCGGTGGATTAATCAAGCTTTGGGGGCCATTTATTCGAAGAAATTGCGAGGTAACGGTGATAGGTTACTCGACAAATGTCGAATTTTCCGTCTCTTGTATCGTTTTATATGTTCTTTTTCTGTTAAAGCTTGGTCCTTTGCATCCTTTTCTCTTTGTTTGGTAATTTCCGTCTCGCATTGATGTTGGAAATGGCTGTTTTTATGCGTTAAAGGGGAGTAATATGGGAGTCGCGTTCTCTGTTTGGGTCGTGAACGTGGTGCAATTTTAAGACGGTTTCATTCGAGTTTTACTTATCCATTTTGAGAAAAGTTGGTACCTTTGTATTCTTGGTGAAGTGGGTAATCATGTTGGCTAATTTGTTTGGATGAATACCATCTTTTGTATGCTTAAAAATCCGACTTAAAGTGACATAACATTCTGCCCAAAAACCGTGATATAGTTTTGTGACTACCCGGTTTTGTGCTTGAATTTCGTGGCCTTTTCATTGTCGTTTTGAACCAATGTGTTAACGGCTACCTTGTATGTATATCCATGAATGAATGTGGTGATTTACATGGGTTAATATCGTCTTTTGGATGCTTAAAATTTCGTCTTAAGACAGGATGCAAACCGCCCAAAACCGTGATATAGAAGGTTGTGTAGTCGTTTTATGGTCGCTATTTTGAGTTTATTTTCATGACGATTTGAACCACATCTTTTGTTTCCGTATCATTTGTAGATACATGTGTGTAATAGGTTCCTTTTACGTAAACATTTACATCTCGTTCATGCTTAAAAATGTGTCATAGGACGGCCTCATCAAACTCGTGGAAACCGTGAAAATTGGAGGTGTCATGGCCAATTTTCACGGGCTGTTTTGAATTGATTTCCCTTTTGTCGATTTGAACCAAGTTTTAAATATCCGTCTCATATTTTATAAAGATAATTCGTTAATATCGTGCTTTCACATATTTAGTTTGTTGGGCTCATTTGACTTTTTGTATTGGGCTCTTATAGTATTGTTTGTTGGGCTCACTATAAATTATATGTTGGGCTCAAGATGTTTATAATTTTGGACTTAAAACATTGCAAAGGTTGGACTCAAATCCTTGTTTGTTTTGGGCTCAATTTCTTTGTTTATTTGGGCTCACCTTGTCACATGCATTGGTTTTGTGTGCTTTCTATAAATTCTCACATGACGTAAATTATTCATTACCACTTGTTATATTTTATTTACTTTATTTAACCGGCATGTTAAATTATAAAATGGAATATTTATTAATCTAATACAAGTATGAGATATTTATTATAAGTAGTTACTTGTAGTGAGTCGTATTCTAGATAATGTCTAGTATTGTTCGGTTGTGAGAGTCTTGGTTCTACCGGAATACTAGGGGTGAGCCAGAGGCCCTCTAGTTGCGGTATGAACGTCGGGAGTGATGTTCCCATCCGTACTCATGGTGATGCAGACCATAAGTATGAATGTGACATTAGTCATCTCGACCCTGAGTCTTGGTCCTATCGGATACTAGGGGTGAGCCAGAGGCCCTCTAGTTGCGATATGATTCGTCGGGAGAGATGTTCCCATCCGTACTCATGGTGATGCAGACCATAAGTATGAATGTGACATTAATCATCCCGTCCCTGAGTCACGGTCCTATCGGATTCTAGGGGTGAGCCTTAGGCCCTCTAGTTGCGATAAGATCGTTGGGATTGATGTTCCCATCCGTACTTATGGTGAGATGCAAGCCATAGGTATGAATGTGACATTAATAATCTCGATCTATGTGCTTGTTTGTTGTGCTTGTTTGTTGTACTTGTTTGTTGTATTTGGCCATGTTTTAAAGGTAACCGCTGAGCCAGATACTTGTTTGTTGTGTCTCGGACATGTTTTAAAGGTAACCTCTGAGTCGGGCACTTGTTTGTTGTATTTGGCCATGTTTTAAAGTTAACCGCTGAGCCAGATACTTGTTTGTTGTGTCTCGGACATGTTTTAAAGGTAACCTCTGAGTCGGACACTTGTTTGCTGTATTTGGCCATGTTTTAAAGGTAACCGCTGAGCCAGATACTTGTTTGTTGTACCTCGCACATGTTTTAAAGGTAACCTCTGAGTCGGGTACTTGTTTGTAGTATTTGGACATGTTTTAAAGGTAACCGCTGAGCCAGATACTTTATGTGTTGTGCCTCGGACATGTTTTAAAGGTAACCTCTGAGTCGGGCACTTGTTTGTAGTATTTGGACATGTTTTAAAGGTAACCGCTGAGCCAGATACTTTAGAGGTCGTGCCTTGGACATGTTTTAAAGGTAACCGCTGAGCCAAGGTACTTAAGGACTTGTGTCTCGGACATGCTTTAAAGGTAGCCTACGAGCGATGCTTTGCTTATTATGTGATGTTAGTAGTCCCTTTTTATGTATTGTATGTTGTTTTCTTTCCAAAGTTGGATGTATCATATGCCTTATCTATGATTGACTACGCATGTTTTGAATGTTAGTCTCAGGTCTGAGTGCTTGCATCAAATAGTTATATTCATGATGTTCTAATATGTTCTTGTTTATCTGTGTTTCGACATTTTGTGGCTGGGAGAACCTTGAGTTACTCCCCACTGACTGTGGCGTTCATGTTTACATGAATGACAGGTGGTGAAGATGCTTACGTGGGGAAGACGTGTGGGCTAGCGAGAACTAAACCCTTGGACCTTAGTTTCTAGTTTAGAAAACCCTTATCTGTTTATTCGTGGGATATCTTTTCCCCGCTTTCTAGACTTGGGTTGTAATAACCTAAATTTGTCTATTATTGTTTTTGTTTCATTTCATTTTTGGCACCCGCGTGTTAATCTTTAGCTAGTAATAAAAAGTTTTTAAAATATCACAAATTTCCGCTTTAAATTATTAGTTATATTTTCCGCTTTATCGCGGGGTGTCACATTGGTATCGAGCCTATGTTGCTCCCGACGCACACACGTGTACCCCAAATTTAGATGTGAACTTGACCTTAAATAATGAATGAGAGATGGGTAGACTTAAGGACCTAAATTGGTAGTCTGTGTTGTGTTTGCCCTTTGTTAGGTTCTAACATGTTTTGTTGATTGTCATTTAATATTTGTTGTGCCCTTGGATTAATTACCGTGAGTTTACCTACATGAAGATCAAGATTTGGTGCCTATTGCCTAAATTGAGGATTTGCTCAACTTTGAAGAATGCTTCTACTTCCTTGAAGATGTTCCTCATTCTTGGTGTACCTTGTCTTATTCCTTATATCTTGTGTTTATCCTTCTTCTAAACTCTCTTCTATTTTACTTTGAAAGCTACTCTTGTACTCCTAACTTGTCCCTTGTTCCTTGCTTATCCTTCCTTAACGCCTTTTTGATAGTACTATTTCTTTTGAGGAATGTTTACCTTGGTTGGAAAGTTTGACTTTTGAGGAGATTGTTGTGTTTGACCCTTAAACCTGGCTTTGTTGTTTATGTTTGGGATACTAGTGCTTAGTACTTGACCTAAGGTGGATGAAATTGAATGGTGGATTTGAGGATATGGAATTGACTAAGTAAGTCGAGTTTTTGAATGGCTTTCGTAATCACTTTGGACATGAGAGTTTGATAATGTAATTGTTACCATGTGATAAATGCTAATTATGGGATTATTAGTTAGTCTAAGTGAGCGATCTTGATTACTACTTGAGGTACGGTATGAGAGTGAGACTAAGCTACATTACTGGAAAGTCTTAGCGTTTGTTTCAGTAGCTAGAAAGGATAATGGAATGGTTGACACTAGTTGGATACGAGTATAGCTTTGTTGGAAGTTTTGAACTTGATCTTGTGGAAGTTGCTTGTGGATGTTTGAGGGTTTGGAGTGATGAGATCACACTTATAGTGGAGTACCTTGTTTCACAGAATTGCTTAGGATGAAGTAACATGAGTGTTTTGAGGAAATCCTTGGGAGTGTTTTGATCATAAGTTTTGTTGTTGGGAACTTTTCGGAACCGTTTAGGCTGATGTTGTTATTTGGGATTCGAGTACTAGGCGTTTCCTTCTTGTCTAATTCTCTTCTTCTTTGACCATGAGCGTTACCATTCATACCTCTCTTTCTCGCTTCATCATGCTCCTCTTTTAAGTTTGATACTCATAACCTATGAAATTCATCATAACTCTTTTGACTAGTTAAGTTGAATCCTTTTAGCATACTTGTATCTTTGATGACTAAGTCACCTCCCTTTTTGTACAACTTCTAAACTTTCAAGCTACCAGTTTTGATTCGTAGTTAAAAGTTGATGTTACTTTTGCAAAACCTTACCTATTTTAAGGATTTGAAAATGAAAATTTAATTTAATTCCCCTTTTATTCCTTTAGTATAAACTCATTCATCATGATTTTAATTGCTAAACCCGATGTTTCTTTAAATTTCATCCAATTTTTGTTAACTTTGACCTATTTATGCTTTCTTTGTCGAGGTTTGATGATATCCTTTCACAAACTTGAGTTCCTTTTGAGTTTAAAAGTGAAATCTTCATTTCTATTTTGGCTTTTGCAAGAGAAAATTTGAGTGAATTACTTTTTTTTTTCTGATTTTAGCGTTGATCGGATGTTAGAACTCGTTATTGGAGACGTTTAATAACTTGTTCCACGCTTGTCGGCGAATGATTTTTTTTTTAAACTTGTCCTTGACTTGGAAAGTTAGCGTTCTTGTGTGCACGACAAGAGCAATTTCGTTCCATGAATGAGACTTATACTTGGGAAACTCTTCATTAGTGTTTTGAAAGTATTTTGATTTTGATTTATGCAAATAATTTAATTTTCGATCGGGTTATTTTAAAAATTTTATTTGAAACTTTTGAAAGAATTTTAATTCTTACAAGTAATTAACCTCCTAATGTTTTGGATATCGATTTTAAAAGTTCAGTTTATTTTTATAACCTTTCATTTCTACTTTCAAGTTTCGAGGACGAAACTTTTTAAAAGGTGGGGTGATTGTAACACCCGCGAATTTCCCTTTTGACATTTAAAATTTATTGAACTGTTTGATTATTTTATTTTATATTTTTGAAATTATTCAATTTAATCAATTTTATGTCAAACACGATTTTTATAAACGTATTATATAAAAGCTCATTTTTATAAAAAAATACGTATTATTAAATTATATTTTGAGGCATGATTTTTATAAGAATATATTTATTCGCATTTTTGGTCGGATAATAATAATGACCGCAATATAAAAATAATTTATGTCTTAAAAATCCGTCTAACTTAGACCGTCACCTTTTCACATGTGAGCCGAATCTATTCTCAACCAATCCCGTATCAACAACACATATCTACCTAGCTTTATTAACACGCACTAAATTAATATTTATTTCACACACACTCACCTTTTTTGGACCAATCCCAACCAGCTTTCCTTTCTAGGTCCCCCTTCCTTTTCGAAAATTCCTGTAAAACAGCCAAAACAACCAGCACCAACATCAGATGAAACAAAAGCCAAAGACGCCATTTTTTGTAGACCTTCAATCCCAGATTTCGACCCCATTTCTTCACCATTCCTCTTAATTTTTGTACCATTCTTCTCCTTATTTCCTCCTTCATCTTTCAAGGTAAGAAAGACTCGTTTTTGTGATGTTTTCGAATCTCGCCGTCTTATAAAAGTTTCGATTTTTGCCTCAATCCTTTCGTGTTCTTGCTCATTGATGAAGGTTTCGAAGACCCGGTGGATTACTCAAGCTTTGGGGGCCATTTATTCGAAGAAATTGCGAGGTAACGGTGATAGGTTACTCGACAAATGTCGAATTTTCCGTCTCTTGTATCGTTTTATATGTTCTTTTTCTGTTAAAGCTTGGTCCTTTGCATCCTTTTCTCTTTGTTTGGTAATTTCCGTCTCGCATTGATGTTGGAAATGGCTGTTTTTATGCGTTAAAGGGGAGTAATATGGGAGTCGCATTCTCTGTTTGGGTCGTGAACGTGGTGCAATTTTAAGACGGTTTCATTCGAGTTTTACTTATCCATTTTGAGAAAAGTTGGTACCTTTGTACTCTTGGTGAAGTGGGTAATCATGTTGGCTAATTTGTTTGGATGAATACCATCTTTTGTATGCTTAAAAATCCGACTTAAAGTGACATAACATTCTGCCCAAAAACCGTGATATAAGGATGTGACTACCCGGTTTTGTGCTTGAATTTCGTGGCCTTTTCATTGTCGTTTTGAACCAATGTGTTAACGGCTACCTTGTATGTATATCCATGAATGAATGTGGTGATTTACATGGGTTAATATCGTCTTTTGGATGCTTAAAATTTCGTCTTAAGACAGTATGCAAACTACCCAAAAACCGTGATATAGAAGGTTGTGTAGTCGTTTTATGGCTGCTATTTTGAGTTTATTTTCATGACGATTTGAACCACATCTTTTGTTTCCGTATCATTTGTAGATACATGTGTGTAATAGGTTCCTTTTACGTAAACATTTACATCTCGTTCATGCATAAAAATGTGTCATAGGACGGCCTCATCAAACTCGTGGAAACCGTGAAAATTGGAGGTGTCATGGCCAATTTTCACGGGCTGTTTTGAATTGATTTCCCTTTTGTCGATTTGAACCAAGTTTTAAATATCCGTCTCATATTTTATAACGATAATTCGTTAATATCGTGCTTTCACATATTTAGTTTGTTGGGCTCATTTGACTTTTTGTATTGGGCTCTTATAGTATTGTTTGTTGGGCTCACTATAAATTATATGTTGGGCTCAAGATGTTTATAATTTTGGACTTAAAACCTTGCAAAGGTTGGACTCAAATCCTTGTTTGTTTTGGGCTCAATTTTTTTGTTTATTTGGGCTCACCTTGTCACATGTATTGGTTTTGTGTGCTTTCTATAAATTCTCACATGACGTAAATTATTCATTACCACTTGTTATATTTTATTTACTTTATTTAACCGGCATGTTAAATTATAAAATGGAATATTTATTAATCTAATACAAGTATGAGATATTTATTATAAGTAGTTACTTGTAGTGAGTCGTATTCTAGATAATGTCTAGTATTATTCGGTTGTGAGAGTCTTGGTTCTACCGGAATACTAGGGGTGAGCCAGAGGCCCTCTAGTTGCGGTATGAACGTCGGGAGTGATGTTCCCATCCGTACTCATGGTGATGCAGACCATAAGTATGAATGTGACATTAATCATCTCGACCCTGAGTCTTGGTCCTATCGGATACTAGGGGTGAGCCAGAGGCCCTCTAGTTGCGATATGATTCGTCGGGAGAGATGTTCCCATCCGTACTCATGGTGATGCAGACCATAAGTATGAATGTGACAGTAATCATCCCGTCCCTGAGTCACGGTCCTATCGGATTCTAGGGGTGAGCCTTAGGCCCTCTAGTTGCGATAAGGTCGTTGGGATTGATGTTCCCATCCGTACTTATGGTGAGATGCAAGCCATAGGTATGAATGTGACATTAATAATCTCGATCTATGTGCTTGTTTGTTGTGCTTGTTTGTTGTACTTGTTTGTTGTATTTGGCCATGTTTTAAAGGTAACCGCTGAGCCAGATACTTGTTTGTTGTGCCTCGGACATGTTTTAAAGGTAACCTCTGAGTCGGGCACTTGTTTGTTGTATTTGGCCATGTTTTAAAGGTAACCGTTGAGCCAGATACTTGTTTGTTGTGTCTCGGACATGTTTTAAAGGTAACCTCTGAGTCGGACACTTGTTTGCTGTATTTGGCCATGTTTTAAAGGTAACCGCTGAGCCAGATACTTGTTTGTTGTACCTCGGACATGTTTTAAAGGTAACCTCTGAGTCGGGTACTTGTTTGTAGTATTTGGACATGTTTTAAAGGTAACCGCAATGAGCAGGATATATTATGTGTTGTGCCTCGGACATGTTTTAAAGGTAACCTCTGAGTCGGGCACTTGTTTGTAGTATTTGGACATGTTTTAAAGGTAACCGCTGAGCCAGATACTTTAGAGGTCGTGCCTTGGACATGTTTTAAAGGTAACCGCTGAGCCAAGGTACTTAAGGACTTGTGTCTCGGACATGCTTTAAAGGTATCCTCTGAGCCGGATGCTTTGCTTATTATGTGATGTTAGTAGTCCCTTTTTATGTATTGTATGTTGTTTTGTTTCCAAAGTTGGATATATCATATGCCTTATCTATGATTGACTACGCATGTTTTGAATGTTAGTCTCAGGTCTGAGTGCTTGCATCAAATAGTTATATTCATGATGTTCTAATATGTTCTTGTTTATCTGTGTTTCGACATTTTGTGGTCGGGAGAACCTTGAGTTACTCCCCACCGATCCGTGGCGTTCATGTTTACATGAATGACAGGTGGTGAAGATGCTTACGTGGGGAAGACGTGTGGGCTAGCGAGAACTAAACCCTTGGACCTTAGTTTCTAGTTTAGAAAACCCTTATCTGTTTATTCGTGGGATATCTTTTCCCCGCTTTCTAGACTTGGGTTGTAATAACCTAAATTTGTCTATTATTGTTTTTGTTTCATTTCATTTTTGGCACCCGCGTGTTAATCTTTAGCTAGTAATAAAAAGTTTTTAAAATATCACAAATTTCCGCTTTAAATTATTAGTTATATTTTCCGCTTTATCGCGGGGTGTCACAGTAAACAACTCCTTTATTTCATGTATTTACTGTTTTTATGAGTCTATAAGCATGAACAATGCATAACACGATTCAAATATAGGTTAGACGAGCCAAAAACCGAGTTTTGGCCTGAGACAGAAGCTCCTTGCTATGCAAGGGAGCTCGCGCCTCTTGTGGGTCTCGGGTCAGACTCATCCGTGTTTGAGTTCGTCTTTCCTTCAACACTTTCTTTTATTCTTACTTCTTTCCTTTTACGGTTTTTACCATTTCAAATGTTTTAATTCATTTTTATGATAAACATATTTTGACCATTACAAAAATCATCCTTGGTTCTTTATACCATGACGGTTTATTCCATGACTCGATGATATTATTGGTTAATTACATTTTAATGGGTATTTTAACACCCTTTTATTTTATTTACCATTTTTCTCATTTGTTTACATTTGTAAATATATTAGTCATAATTCATAATCATCTTTGGTTCTTTATACCATGTCGGTTTAATCCGAGTACGATGATTAACTTGACTAATTACAAAGAAATGAACTTAACATGATTAGTTCAAATCAAATATCTTACATTTTTACTTGTAAACTATACTTTTCAAATATGCAAATCCGACAACGAATGTTACTAACACAACAGTAATTATTCCGAGTCATGCAAACAATACTTGTAAATTATTTAATCACAAATACGATTTTAAACAACCTTTTCGAAAACCAGGAGACACCCCCTTGGGTCGCCTCATGGCTCGCGCCCCAAGAGGCCCTCTGCTTTCATATTTCAAAACCAGGGCAGAGCCCCTTCCATCGCCAATAGGCTCGCGCCCCAAGGGGGCTGCCTGGCACTGTTCTGCCTCATTTTTGGTACTTGTCTAGGACGATCCCGATTACGGTTAATCCGAATACATGACGGTCAGTTGACAAGCTTACATTTTTACACTTTGTCATTTGAAACATCCTTTTTCAAATAAATGGATCGTGTTAAGCATCATAATCCGAACTTGGTAAATGGATGTTTAATTTCCGTTTTCACATGCAAATCAATCTAAATCCAACTTTGACATCTTATACTTGATACTTGGATAAACAAACCGATTTAGAAAGCTCACGTGTTAGGTTAAAACTTTTGGATGTGCATTCATGCATTTACACCGTTTTATCAACTTTTGCACTTAAACAACCACGATCGATCAGTAGAGGCCGCTAACGCGGGCGGGATTGGGTGTCCGATTAAAGGGATTCCCAATACGTACCCTCACCCTTACTCGAACCTTTGGATAGTGGATGGCCTTATCCGGGCGTCACGAGAGTCATTTTAGGCATAGAATGCTAAAAGGGGGACGAGTCCTTATCTTTAGTACTTATGTCAAACACCGCTTTTTGCCTTGGTTGACCTAGGTATAAAGTGGATTCGAACGGGTTCCAAGCATCCCACAAATGCTTGCTGGCGACTCCGAACATCTCTAATCGTTTCGCGGCCCTTGCCGAGACGATACCGACCGATCTAAAGCGATCCGGACGAAAGCATTTCAACGCCGCCGAGCGTGGCTTTCAAAGGACCGCTGCATGTCCACAGTTTGGCTTGGCGTGTAGGTGGCCCGTGACCGCAGATCGGTAGGCGGCCTAAATCCACAGACCGAGATGTGGCCCATGTCCACACTATGGTTAATTGTATTTCTTGGTATTGGCATGATTATCTGTATTGTGGTTTCTATTTGTAATTGTATGTGGTTCGTGAGGTGCGCCCTCAGCTGAGTGGAGTCATTTGCGAGAATGGCTTCACATCCTAGATTCGCCCCTTGTGGTTCCCGTCACAAGGGGGTTGTGCACATTAATGGTAAAAGGGTTATTTGCTCTACGGTTTTGAACGGAGCTTAGGTGGCAAGGCTGCGGTCCCCACTGACGGAGTGGAATACCTGTTGCGATGGGTATTCTGGCAGGTCTACACACTTTAGTGTGTAAAGTGTGTAGACAGTGATTGGTGATGAACCGAGTTGGAGGAATGTGCTTATGTATTTGGATGTTGCTGTTTTTCTTAGTTTGATTATTCAGTAACTGACCCCGTTTAAATGTTTTGAAAACTGTGGTGATCCATTCGGGGGATGGTGAGCAGTTGGTTAACAGGTATTTCTATGGAGTACGCGTGGGATCTAGCTGGAGATGGAGTCATCACTAGTATGAGTCTTTTAGTCTTCCGCGATAGTTTATGATAGTTTTATTTCGCTTTGGATTCCGTTTGAGACAGTTGTATTCATACGCTCGGTTTGGTTTTATAAGTTGTACGTATTTAAATATTTAAACTTAAAAAATATTTCTTTATGGTCTCCTTTGATTACTATACCTCGGGTAACCGAAATGCTAGAATCTCTGTGTGCTAGGGTGGTCTTGGTAAGGCACATTGGTGTATGCGGGTGTTACAGATCTACCCTAAATTATAAGGGCTCAAGTAACGGTTGTAGATGCGTAATCAAAAAAACAGTCCTAAATTACTTTTATAATTTAGCACTCAATTGTGAATGATGTGATTCTTATAGCTCAAACACAAGAACTTTCAAAGAGTTATATATCATATGTGAAAATGTCAGTTACACAACGTCACTAGAGTTTCACAAGAGTACTTGTGAATGCTAAATTACAAACTAAGGGATAAATAACTAATTACCTTCATGGATAGATGGATGGTTTCACTGTGCTAGTCTAATGTAATCTAAGATAGACCAAAATCTAAGATTTAAGGATAGACAAAGTTTTAGTTGTTTGAGTTGCGTGTGTGTTGTTAGTCTTGGTAAATTCTTCCTTATATAGGCATTCTTCACCGATTCGTTGCAACTATTTCCTTAGTGGGGAGCGATTTAATAACCGCTGATATCTCGTGAAACCGCACTTGAGCGCCAACATCTATCTTTAGATAGTGGGCTCAAGTACCCTTAAAATAAAAAATATAGTAACCTAACTAAATTGAGCGCTAACAATTATAATATACGGTTATACAATAGTGACATCCTTGCATATCATAATACACTTAAGTTTAGATAAAAGTATAAAATCAAATTATTTCGTACACATTGGTAGACATTTAACACATATAGTAAACAAATAAACTACAACTAACACAAAAGTAAGAAATTTAATCAAATAAACTTTCATAACAAAAACTTGCAAACCGTTAATTATTAATTGGAAAACTACGAAGCACAACCGTCTCAACAGTAATTCCAGGACCAACACCAATCAAAACACCATAACTTAACCCTTGGCCGGTCGTGGACATACCATCCTTGAACGACCTCTTCCGAATCTCATCCAATACAAATATAACTGTTGTACTCCACATGTTCCCAAACTCACTCAACACATGCCGACTTGCTTCAAGTTTGTTCTCCTTTAGCTCAAGTTGAGCTTCGACTTTGTCTAAAATTGCCGGTCCACCTGGATGAACCGCGTAGAATATAGAGTTCCAGTCGTTTATATTTAATGGAGCAAAGGCTTCAAGCAGTGGCTTTTCAATGTTATTTGCGACCACTTCAGAGAGTTTCTTAGACAAGTAGAAGTTTAAGCCCATATCTCTTAATTGACCTCCAGCGCCCCATTTTGTATCAGGTATTAAACTTTGGAAAGCCGATACTAGTTCAAATATTGGTCTCTCCCCTAAAGATTCATCCGGATTTGCGCCGATTATCATTGCACTCGCACCGTCGGTGAAGAGGGCGTGTCCCACCATGGGGCCTATATTGCCTTTACCTATGAGAGACGGCCCGAATTTATAGTTAAAACATTTTATAACCTCATGATTGTATATGCTTATTTGTATCTTTTCATTTTTGATACATTGGCCTAGTCCATTTTAAGAATCAGTTTTAAACTATTATAAAAATTATGGAAGTGAATTTCTTAACAAATTTATAGTGTTGTAGAGAAAGGAGTCTATTTAACTTAGTCGTACTAGATATCACTTTCGCCAATTGTAGACGAGAAAAATGTATCGAAAATTTGTGTAGTTAATTTTCAGAAATATATTTTTAGAAGTATCATAAATAGACAATAAGTAACTATGGCTTAGTTGGTTGATTGGATTAGTATTGACTATGGCGTCCCAGGTTCAACTCCTGGTGAGAAAAATTCAAAATAAAATATTATCTATTGAAAACAAGATATGTTTGGACCAATTATTTTTCTATTCTCTTACTTATATAGGAGTAGTAACTAATGTAGCTGGGAAGAAATTCCGAAATATGAAAATACTTTCACAAAGGGGAAGATAATGTGATAAAAAGTTTCGGTGTCCCCCAGTACTAAATTTCTAGGTCCACCACTGGTACTACAAGCGAGAGAATAACTATCTAATTTAATTAATAGATTTTATTGAAGTTGATACTTAATGATTCATACTTTATTTAAAAAAGAAACAATAGTAATAATTAGACTATCTAAAATACATAACTGAGGAAGGCCGCGTAGTTTAATTAGACCCAAATTTTTTACATCTATAACTTCTTTAAAATCTTTAAAATATAGATTGATGCAATATTTCGCAAAAAAAATAAATTATAGAATAATAGGAAACTGTGTTTATATACACAAATTACTACAAGTACTATATTTCTACCATATTATGATGTATAATACATTTGGAAAGTAGAGTTATACCTGGTCCTCGAAAGCACATGGTGTTGAACTCAGAGCACACTGCAAGGACACGAGCACCAGGGGTAGTTTCGACAATCAGCTTAGCCAAGCGCAACACTGTACCGCCTCCATAACATCCTTGTTGGTAGAGCATAAATCGTTGGACACTCGGGCCAAGATCAAGGAGTTTAAGCAGCTCATAGTCACACCCTGGCATGGCAATGCCACACACAGTGCAAAATATAATGTGAGTGATCTTAGACTTGGGTTGTCCCCATTCACTTATGGCCTTTAAGGATGCTTCATGTCCAAGTTTTGGAACTTCGTCTATGAGTATGTCTTCACGAGTATGGAAAGATGAAGCATTTTCATCACATATTTGTGGGTTCTCCTTTAAGAATTTCTCGGTTAAATGCATGTAACGCTTCTTAATTCCAGTCTTTTTACCTGCAACTCACGATAAGTTTTAACGTCAATTTGATCTCACTTCTTCCTAAAGGTTAGATCTTTATCTTTATTAGGTAAATGTTATTTTCACTACTCTCCTTGTTATTATTATTACTTTTACTACTCATATTATTAATACAATTATATTAATTACTCATATTACTATAATCGTGACATTTTTTAAAAGTATCATTAGGACAAAAATTATCAATCAACTTATGAGATATGTTCACTACTTTTAATATTACTAATCATACTTTTAATATTCCCGTTATTAGTATTGTTATTTTCACTATTCTCATTGCTACTATTGTTTCTTTCATTACTCCGATTGTTACTATTGTTTCTTTCACTGCTCTCCCTGCTACTATTATTACTTTCACGACTCTTGCGTGCAATCTTATCTATATTAATACAAAAGACAATACTCAATCCTCAGCGCGCCATGTCATTAATGCAGATTTTTTTTTCTTTTTTTTTGGAAATTCATGTTATGGTGGGACCCGTGAGTGTGCAATGTATTTATTTATTCAGATTTCCGTCTTTTCAAACATGCGATAAGTTCCGTCTTACAACAAATTCTATGAAATAATATTATGAAAAAATTGTATGAATTAATATTATGAAATAATTTTATACATTCCGTGTAAATAAAATTAATAGCATATACGCAGAATGAATTACAAATGCGAGTAAATGAAATTGAATTACATAATTTTTAAAACAAAATTACATAATAATAAAATTACATAATTTCAAGAAGGAATTACATTTATATACGGGATCGAACATGAAACGCAAATGAATTACATACATAATTTTTTAAAACTACATGGTACGATATTTTTTGTTTAAAAAATAAATCTTGACGGAGTATTTACTTGGAGTCTAAAAATGTTCAATTTTTAGAATAGCTTGCATATGTTAAAGTTGATTATTAGATTATATTTCTTTTTTCCGGATGTAAAGTTTTTTATGTATGCAATTTTTATTTACAAGAGTAGATTACGTTATTTCCTTATAAACTAGTGTATGTGAACACGTGTTTGTAACAAATTTAAACATAAATTATGTAGATCGTAAATTTAGACCAACTAGATAAGTACAATAGAAATGCAAAAACAAATATATATCCAAAAACATTAATACTGGTCCAAATACATACCCGTGCAATTTTGCACGGGTTTAAAACTAGTTACTATTGTTAAAGAAAAACCCTTGTTAAAAAAATTAATAAATCAAATTGACTTCACAATAATATCATCATTTTTAGTTAAGGAAACTAATATAATTCCTTTTTATCATTCTAACTTTCCAAATTATAACTACACTATTAGATTTTAATTTTTTTTTCATAGATTAATTACCTTCCTTAAACTATATAGTATAAAATGATTTTTTATACATCTAATATTTATATAGTATAGTGAATTTGTTTATATTTATATCATTACTCAAAATCCCAGGTTTCCAGTTTATATATTTAGTAGGAGTAGGAGTATTAGATAGCTTAGATTAGATAGTCATTTATTTTAAGTATGGGTTCAATGTATGGCATAAATAAATAAAAAATAAAAAAGGAACATGTTAAATCCCGCACACAAATTTACTAAATCCCCACAATTTTCGTCTTATTTCAAGTTTATCCCTCTAATTTCTCACCCTAATATCTCACTCTCACAAGGGAGGGAATTAAACCCCCCAAAAAAAACTTATGTAACCCTAACACCCAACAACCAACAATCCCTCCCCACTCCCGCCACTGTTGACCACTCCTCGCCGCCCCATCACCATGGCGATCACCCCTCTCCGCCACCATACCTGCGCTGACCACCCTTTCCTGACCATGTTCATCGCCTCGACTCAAACCGCATCATCATTCGATCCACCTTCAGCCGCGACGAAGGTGTTTGATCGATGACGGGGTTAGGAGGGAGTTGACAGCGAAGGGGCAAGAGGTCGGCGCCGAGGGCAGGAGGTCGGTGCTGGTGGAGGGTGATTAGGGCTGTTGGAAGGGAGATTAGGGTTGTTGGAAGGGGTGTGGAGTTTGGGAATTATGGTTTTTTTTTGTTTGAAGGGTAGTGGCGAAAAAGAATTGAGTAAAATGACCGGTTGAATATAGCAATTAAGATGAAAAAAGTGACAAGGAAAATAGCTAGTATAATAGTGTAAGTGGTTTTTATAACGTGAAAGATTCACATGATGTTTTCATTAATTATGGTAAAAATGAGTTTCTACTTGAATATCTTATGATAATATATCGTGTGAAGGCTTTTCATATTTATGTTATTAATGTGTGTCCCAAACTTAGGTAGCACCAAAATGGAGACGGACTCGGACACGACACGGACACGTGACACGGCATCCGATAAAATTTAGGACACGTGCCCGAATAAATGTAGAAAGTTAGACACGGCTTTATAGGTGTCTGACACGTTTCGGCGTGTGTCCGAGAAGTGTCGGTGTCGGACACGGGACGGCTAATTAGTGGAAGTGTCCATGCTACCTAGGCTAAGACCCACATTACAAAAACTGTAGTGTAAGATGTACATAAAATATTATGGGGAAGTGAATTTGGCTGGAGGTTTATATGGACTGCAGTATTGAACTGCAGCTAGTATAGACATAATCATAAGAAGAGGATAAGAATACATACAGATTAGCTTGAATTTTTCCTTAATTTCAGTCATATCATCTCCCCAATTGGTAACCCGGAAATAGAAATTAACAAATTCTTCTTGGGTCATTTCGTTGGTTGGGTTGGCAGTACCAATTGATAGTATGGTGGCTTTACCATTCACTTTTTGGACTGTCTTCATTTTCTCATCTGAACCCATCTTTTTGTGGGAAGTATCTAAGGAAAAAAAGAGGTTTTATGGAAAAATGTTGTGTTGCCGGGCGGTTTATATAGACAAACAGACTTACGCACGACTTTGTCTCCTCAAATAACGTATTCATGATTTAATTTTTTTCTAACTTCCACCAATGTCGGGTCATCATATTTTAAAGATGCCACCATATTATGAGATGGACGTTAAAATAGAAACACTAAAACTTTGGAGAGACGGTACTTTAATAAGTTATTGAGATACGAGTCTTCCGTACCCTTTTATTTGTATTTCGTAATCCTTTTGTTGTTGATCGTAACATAGTAATTTCGTACATATTTACATAATAAATATACATATTTTATCTTTAATGATGATTTGTACCTATTCTATTACCTTTACTACCATTTTTCTCAAAATTGTAAAATAATCTCTCAATAAACTTATTGAGAGATCATCTCTCAGAAGACCCCACTCAAATAAAAAAGTTTCGTAAGTAAATACTTGGTACTTATACTTCCTCTCTTCAAATAAATTATTATTTATTCCGTTTACACTTTACACAACAACTATTGTATGTCAGTATGTGAAATAGATGGAACTTACACAAACTAGCCATTTGATCAATATTTGTCAAAATAAAAATGGATAACAAATTAATACTACATCTTAAATGAAAATAAATACGGAGTAACAATTTATCGGGAGGATGAAGGGAGTATTATTTTAACAATTTAGCTCAGTTTTTTTACTTTTAGAAATTTGATTAAGTTTAACTTTTTGCCTATATGACAGATTTTATAATCGAGAGAGAGAAAATTGATTAAGCTTGACTCTTAGTTTATTATATGAGACGGTAGGTTAGCCCTCGTAATATACTGGCTAGTTACGCACGTATTGAGTATTGACTGGCGAGTCAATTACGCAATATTGTACTTGCTAGTTACGCATTATTATACTGGTGAGTTACGCACTTATCTTGACCGGCGAGTCAGTTACGCATTGTTGTACTGAATAGTTACGCATCTATCTTGATCGGGGGGTCATAGATGCACCGATAAAGAAGAAGAAGATTATTAAGAGGATGAAGAGTTGGCATGTTTTTTTCTTATATTTTAACACAAAATCTCCCTTATGACGGAGGGTATCCGTCGCAAACTTGCGACGGATACCATATCGTCTCACAAAAAACCCATAAGGGTGAGAGACAAAGCACATGGGGTGGGTACCCACCTTGTCCCCTCTACCCATTTCCACTCACATATTACCCGTCGCAATATCCGACCCGTCGCAAGGGAGACCTACTGATATTTTAATTACTATTGCATTTTCAAACTCATGAGAATTTTTGCAAATTACCATAAGTTAAGGGGGTATTAAGGTATCTAAATAGTATAAAAGTTGAGTTCTTTAGAGCTCTCTTATTGACCCCTTAAATTTAGGGGAAAAAAAGAATTTTTAAAAAGTGGTCCCTATTGTAAGTAGTGGGTGTTAAAGTGATTTAATTTCTTTTCTCCCTCAATACAAACATACAACCATTATCTAACACATAAATATACATACATTACAATATACAAAGCATATGTTAAAAAATAATTGTAAACGTGAAAACAAACGAAAAATTTGGCCAATTGTTTACATTCTCTTAAATGAAAAATATGACTCAGAGTCAACATTTTCAAATATATCATAATATATTAACTAATCGTGGGTTTTCGAACAATAAAATATATGTTTAACAAATTTTATCAATGCAGACCGTGCAATTTCTGCACGGGCGTAAAACAAGTATTAGAGTAAAATTAGGAAACACAATATAATAAATATCAGTCCGTTTTTCTTAAGACCGTTGTTTTTGGTCTGAAATAAGACGGACAACATGTTATCATTTAACAGTAAAATGTTTGTATTTTTCTGATAACATGTTACCATTATTTTTCCCACTATTTTCAGGGTAAAAAGTGACACCTTTAGTGATAACATTTTGTAGATTCACTGCTTACATTCTCTTAAAAAATGGCAATATTTTATCGGTCTTATTTCAGACGGGAAAACTGCCCGTTTGAAATAAGAATTTGCGAATAAATATGTAATTGCTCTTTTATTTTATTTTTGGTTAAAAGGAGCGATTAACAAATTAATGGGACCGAGTCATATATAAGTTCAGGTGGTGGGGACGGTGAAAGCTCGGCACAAGCCGCCAAGTAATGAATACAAAAGTAAGTAACAAAGGGTAAGGTGGTGGGGAATCCCATGTGATGAAGACCCCATTTGAATCAGAGGAATCCTTCCTTAATAATTTAGCAAGAGCATATGCGATGGTATTGGCTTTTCTAGTCTCGAAGACAAGCTTCACATACGGTAAGGCTTTTAAGAGTAGACCTGGCAAAAAAATACTGAACCCGAATAACTGATCGAAAATACCCGAATCGACACCTGATCGTACACCCGAAAGGTATAACTGAACTTCACCCCAAAACCTGAATTGACCTGAATTGATTCGAAATCGAACCGAATTTGTAATAACCGAAATAGACCCAAAATGAATGAACCTAAACTGTTTCAACCTGAATTGTTTTAATCCGAACCGATATATACCGGAACCGATTTCAACGTGTACATAGATGACAGAAACCCAACATTGAAACCCGAAATGACCCGAATGTACCTAGGCGTCACATCTAGGGTGTCTTTTTGTACATGAGTATCACCCATTTGACGTCAATGAATTAATATTATATCGTAGTTATACAAAAAAACATTATTTATTACTTTTTTTTAAAAAAATTATTCGTATTATATCCAATGTTTTGAATAAAAACCTAATCCCTTGACATCCGATCCGATTATGACCTGACTCGAATATCATCTGCTCTGATATTAACCCGAATCGAACTTTATGTGCACCGATATTGACCAAACTCGAACCTGAACCGATCCGAAATATTTATGATGCGTGTCCTAAATATGATGTTTTACACCATATTTTACACGCATTTCAGAGCTCAATTATGTAGTTTATGCTACTATTTTCCCTATTTCCGTCTACTTTCGTGTTTTTGTGTAATATTGCAGAAATGTGAAGAATCCAGCGGAAATCGAGCCGAATCCGTCCCTAAGTACTTAGCATTTCATTTGACATGGAGTAGTGACTCGAGAAACAAACTTGGTGCGCGTTGCAAGGCCTGGAAGATATATTTGCGAGAGTTTCAGGAGCGGATTACTACTTTCTGATGGTCTATGGACCGACCTCGTGGTCTATAGACATGTCGAATCTTGAATGTAAGTCTCAGAAAGAGAAGCGATCGATCGATCGACCTACATGGTCGATCGACCAGGTACGCGATTCCTAAATAAGATCGAGCTACTCTTTGTTAATGAGTCTTGGTCGATCGATCGTCCCGATGGTCGATCGACCAACCTACGACCTGACGCGGAAATTAAAAGGACGAGAATTAGAAAGCCCATTGTAATTAGGTTTTAAGAATAAGAGTTACGTGACATTCTTATTTAACGTAACCCCTTCCTACCTTTCAAGGATTCATGACCTTAGATTCATTCATTCATATTAGGGTTCGGATTTATCATTACCTAGTTTGGCAATTTTCTTAAGTATTTTTAAAGTTCTTCTTTGCATCCGGATTGATTCGTCCTGCTTCCCTTATTTCTGGTATTTCTTATTACTGATTTTGTTCTTTCTTTATAGTTTAGAATTGCTAGTTTAGATTTCCCAAAGCCATTCTCGTTTCATGTTAGTTATTTATTTAGTTAATCCAATTATGAAATCAATTGCTTTATTTGTTAATTTTACTGTTATTGTTATCACTATTATGAGTAGCTAAATACCCTGTGCTAAGATGTAGGGGATCTATAGCGTAGATGGCATTAGAATAGGTGACCCCGAATTAGGGCTTGGTCGATCGACTGGCTTAACTAGTCGATCGACTGAGCCGGTTTGTCGGTCGACTGGGGTAGCTGGTCGATCGACCGACTTCGTGACTGATTAGCACCGTTTGTATTCGTTAAGTGCAATACCTAACAATGAGACCGAGAGGAGACTTGTTAGATGCTTAGTTTTGACCAATCTCATAGATCGAGAGATAGGGAAGGGCATTAATTAATGAATTAAGACGACTAAATTGCTGAGATCGAGAGATAATGTAATTTAGGCTTTAGGAATCACAAATCGGGGCGAGAGCTAGTATTAGTGAGACTTAGGGACTAGAAGCATAGGCCGAAAGGAGCTACTAGTTAACTTGGACCGGAAGGACTTGTTTTACCCATCCTATACGACTGTATTTCGGACTTACCTAAGATTATGTGCCATCGCAGCTATAGTGAACCGACCGTCTTAGAATTTCTTTTATCATTGTTTACATCCTTTATTACTTTTATTTGCTTATTTAGTTTATGTTATTGTATTTAGATTTAATTCATATCAAAACCCCCCTCACTGTTACCGTTAGACTAAAATTGAAAGCAACTATTATCTCCCTACCTTCTTGCGGATCGACCTGTACTATCACTAGCTATAGTAGTAGTTCGGAAGTTATAAATATTATTTTTGATACTCACATCGACAGGTATCAAATTTTGGCGCTGTTGCCGGGGAGGAAGCGCTAGTTTTAGTTGTTTATTTATCTTAGTCTATTCTCTAAGTTTAAGGGACATCTGTTCCTTAAACTTTTCTTATATTCTACTTGTAGTTTCTTCTTATGCGCAGGTCACAGGGTGGTGAATTACTACCGTTAAATCCTGAGATCGAGAAGACTTTGCGTGAGTTGAGACGATCATCTAGAGTATTGCCGACAGAGGAAGAGCTGAGTACTCTGTCCAGTTACTACGAGAACGCGTTATTTGAGGAAGATCCACCTTCATCTCCTATTTCTGCTTCATCAACTGAGACCGTCACATCTCCAGATTTTCTAGAGATGGCCCAGGAAGCAAGTATAGCCAGTCACTTCGAGCCAACAGCTGAGAATCTCTATAAGGGATTCGCGTTGCCAGCTGGGACGGATAGGAAATTCGAAGCGAAACCGTCCTATATTAACTTGGTTGAGAGAAACCAATTTGGGGGAGCTGCAAATGAAGATGCAGCTAAACATATGGAGATATTCACCGACTCATCGTTGTTCCATACCCCACCAAAGAGTGTGACCCAAGACCAGATAAAAGAGACGATGTTCATCTTCTCACTCCGTGATGCTGCTAGGGAGTGGTACCGAGATCTGGATCGAGCTGCTCATGGGATTACTGATTGGAATTCGCTGGCCCTAGCATTTTATAAAAGATATTTCTCTGCATCGAAGACTAATGCGATTAGAGCTCAGATCACGAGTTTTAAGCAAGGACCTAATGAGGATTTTCATGAGGCATGGGTCCGTTTCAAGAGGCTGGTGCGATCTATTCCGCACCATGGCCTCGAGCAATGGAGCATGTGCAATCAATTCTATAATGGGCTTTATGATGATCAGAGGGCTATCTTGGATGCTGCAGCTAATGGCAGATTCCAGGAGAATGTTGGAGAAACTAAGGGGTGGAAAATTATTGATGATATGGCCACCCATAAAGTTGAGCATGGAAATTCCAGGGGAAATCAAAGGAGATCCGTGAATCTCCTTCTGTAGTTGCGTTAGAAGCTCTTACTGCGCGCTTTGATAAGTATGAGCTAGGAGGAGGATCTAAAAAGGGAGGTATTTACCAAGTGAACGCTGTCTCAAACGGTCCTTTTTCATGCAAGAGGTGTGGAGGAGAAGGACACGTTGCAGATTTCTGTATCAGTCCCAATGAGGTTTGTGCTGCTTTTCAACATTATAGGCAGACCAACACTTATTTTGAGCCGAATGTCCATCCAAATTTGAGGTGGATTAGCCAGAATGTACAAAATCCGACTCCACCTCCGCAGCAACAGAACTATGTGCTCCCTCATAAGCAGCATCCGCCATACCAAAAGCCTCTGTATGTCCAGCAGCAGCAGCAGCAGTTCCAAGGTTCCGATCTTACTGAGTTGAAAAATATGTTGCTAAAGGAGTCTCAAGCTAGAGAGGCTGGGATGAAAATGTTAGAGTCTCAGATCGCTCAATTGGCTAGCAAAAGTGCAACTAGAGCTCCGGGGCATTTATCGTCGCAGCCGGATCAGAAAGAGACCCTGAATGCAATCATATTAAGGAGCGGGTCTACCCTTGCTGGACCCGTTACTGTAGGGGATGAACCCGAGGAAGTTATGGTTGAAAAAGGTGGAAAAGCTGCTGGAAAAGGAAAGAAGAAAAAGAGCGAGAAAAAGACGAACAGCAGCGATCACGGTCGATCGACCGCCCTACCCATTCGATCGACCACCCCTAATTCCTCAGCGTCACCTTCTGATCTTTCTGATCATTCTGAAAAAAAAAAAGATCAGTCGATCGACTGATGATACTGCTGATGTCGAACCGTTTCGTCCTCCAATGCCAGATAACTTGAGGGATTTCTTGTTTCGGGGTGCTACGGCTCCGAAATTACTGAGGCAAGATCCAAATGCTGATGGGTCAATTCCGGTTCCAAAGTATGACCCTACGTCAGTCAATGGTTCATTCTTGAAACGGTCTGAAGAAGGTTCGAGCTACAACAAGGACAAAGTAGTGGATTTTCAGCCTAAGTCCACTGATGCCGGTATGAGAGACCTAGAAGAGAGGGCTAAGTTGCTTCTTACAGCCCCTTATCCAGAAAGACTAGTGCCAACCAAAGATGAGGTAACATTCGGTAAATTCAAAGATTTAGTGTGTAGTCTTAATGTGCAAATACCTTTCTTAGAGATAGTTAATCAAGTACCTGCATATATGAAGTTTATGAGACAGTTGCTAGCTAAGAAAAGGTCTTTGAATGCTGTCGAGTATGTGCATTTAACTGAGGAGTCTAGTTCATACTTATCTCACACTGCTGCTCGTAAACTAGCTGATCCAGGTAGTTTCTCTGTCCCATGTAACATTGGTACCTTCTCAATTGAGAAGGCATTATGTGATCTAGGAGCTAGCATTATTGTCATGCCATTGAGTCTAGCTAGGAAGTTGGGTCTTACCAAGTTCGCAGTTACTAATATGACTGTACAGATGGCTGATCGTTCTGCAGTTCAGCCAGTAGGGGTCTTAGAGGATATTCCTGTGCAAATAGGGAAGTTCTTTTTCCCCGTTGACTTTATTGTCCTAGATATACCCGAGGATGCTCACATTCCTATTATTTTGGGTAGACCGTTTCTGCACACTGCTGGTGAAGTAATTGATGTGGGGGAAAGAACTTTGACCTTTAAGGTGGGCAAACAGTCCATTGTTTTTGCCCAGTCCCCTAGGAAGAAAGACCATATGTGGCCCGTTACTTGTAATGTGATTTCTGAAAAGAAATCTTATTTTGTGCTTTCTGACATGCCTACTTTAGTACCTGTACCTATCCCTGTTGTGATACCTCCGCCCCAGATTGGGAGCACCGTGGAGGACAATTCTTCTGTTTTGGATATTGCAGGGAATGGTTTGGGGAAGAAAGAGCCGTTCATTGCTCCAGCTGTGAAGCAGCCAATCGTTCAAAGAGGCGGTCTAGGATGTCTTAGCTATGGCACAGATGATGAGCCAGATGAGGAGCCCAAGAAGGCGCCAGTTCGACTTACAGTTGCAGACTTGGAGCTTGAAACTAAAGAGGATGTCCAACTGTGGGAAGATGCTTCTGATGTTGACCCGTCGGACGATGTGGTGAATTGGAGTGCTAAGAGGTTGAGCACCGCGGAGGGTACCTCATATAGCCAGAAACCATGGTCGGAGATTTTCCGCATTTTTCACGGATGAAAACTTTTTATTTCATAAGCTTTAAGACTATTTATTCCGTTTTAGACTATTTATTGTTTTGGTGTGCGCGAGACTTCGCTTTAATTTAGTTTGCTTAGGATTTGTTTAGGCTTTAGACTGTTACTTTGGGTTTTGCGCAATTTTGGGCGCGTTATTATGTGCATTTGCAGGTTCATAGACCATATCAGCTCAATTTATTGAGCTAATTCGAAGAAATCAGAACCCTACAGCAGGTATCTCAGTCGATCGACTGACCTACATGGTCGATCGACTGTGCCGCGACTCCAGGGGCTTCTGTTCCTGTCACCCTGGTCGATCGAATGGCTGATATGGTCGATCGACCGCATTCGCTGCTGTACCTGTTCACGACCATTCCCCGGCTGTGTTTGGTCGATTTGCGGAGTTGAGGGAGTCTTTTCTCCACTTTATTCTCCGTTTCATTTCTGTTTTCTTATCTTGCACATAATTTGAGCGACCCGTGAGAGTCCATAATGATAAGTCTCTATAGTTGACGGTTCAACAGTTTTTTAACGACTACATAACTCGTTTGCATGAATTCTTATTGCTAATTGATTGTTGGTTTTTAGCATTAAACTGGTTTAGGCTTTATAGTTGCATTTCGCTCTGAGATTGAACTCGTTCAATTAGGTTTTACGATCGAGTCTAGTTCTTGCTTGGGGACAAGCAAGGGTTTGGTTTGGGGAAGTTTGATGCGTGTCCTAAATATGATGTTTTACACCATATTTTACACGCATTTCAGAGCTCAATTATGTAGTTTATGCTACTATTTTCCCTATTTTCGTCTACTTTCGTGTTTTTGTGTAATATTGCTGAAATGTGAAGAATCCAGCGGAAATCGAGCCGAATCCGTCCCTAAGTACTTAGCATTTCATTTGACAAGGAGTAGTGACTCGAGAAACAAACTTGGTGCGCGTTGCAAGGCCTAGAAGATATATTTGCGAGAGTTTCAGGAGCGGATTACCAGCTACAGTGGTCTATAGACTGACCTACGTGGTCTATAGACTTTCGGAGATGTTTGAACAAAGTCTCAGCAGAAAGAGAAGCGATCGATCGATCGACCTACATGGTCGATCGACCAGCGCAGCGATTCCTAAATAAGATCGAAGCTCTTGTTCAAATGAGTCTTGGTCGATCGATCGTCCCGGGTCGATCGACCAACCTACGACCTGACGCGGAAATTAAAAGGACGAGAATTAGAAAGCCCATTGTAATTAGGTTTTAAGAATAAGAGTAACGTGACATTCTTATTTAACGTAACCCCTTCCTACCTTTCAAGGATTCATGAGCTTAGATTCATTCATTCATATTAGGGTTCGGATTTATCATTACCTAGTTTGACAATTTTCTTAAGTATTTTTAAAGTTCTTCTTTGCATCCGGATTGATTCGTCCTGCTTCCCTTATTTCTGGTATTTCTTGTTACTGATTTTGTACTTTCTTTATAGTTTAGAATTGCTAGTTTAGATTTCCCAAAGCCATTCTCGTTTCATGTTAGTTATTTATTTAGTTAATCCAATTATGAAATCAATTGCTTTATTTGTTAATTTTACTGTTATTGTTATCACTATTATGAGTAGCTAAATACCATGTGCTAAGATGTAGGGGATCTATAGCGTAGATGGAATTAGAATAGGTGACCCCGAATTAGGGCTTGGTCGATCGACTGGCTTAACTAGTCGATCGACTGAGCCGGTTTGTCGGTCGACTGGGGTAGCTGGTCGATCGACCGACTTCGTGACTGATTAGCGCCGTTTGTATTCGTTAAGTGCAATATCTAACAATGAGGCCGAGAGGAGACTTGTTAGATGCTTAGTTTTGACCAATCCCATAGATCGAGAGATAGGGAAGGGCATTAGTTAATGAATTAAGACGACTAAATTGCTGAGATCGAGAGATAATGTAATTTAGGCTTTAGGAATCACAAATCGGGGCGAGAGCTAGTATTAGTGAGACTTAGGGACTAGAAGCATAGGCCGAAAGGAGCTACTAGTTAACTTGGACCAGAAGGACTTGTTTTACCCATCCTACACGACTGTATTTCGGACTTACCTAGGATTATGTGCCATCGCAGCTATAGTTAACCGATCGTCTTAGCATTTCTTTTATCACTGTTTACATCCTTTATTACTTTTATTTGCTTATTTAGTTTATGTTATTGTATTTAGATTTAATTCATATCAAAACCCCCCTCACTGTTACCGTTAGACTAAAATTGAAAGCAACTATTATCTCCCTACCTTCCTGCGGATCGACCCGTTCTATCACTAGCTATAGTAGTAGTTCGGAAGTTATAAATATTATTTTTGATACTCACATTGACGGGTATCAATCTACAACCGATTAAAAGTGAAAACTGAATCCAACCTGAGTTGAACCGAACTGAAATCAAAAAAAAAAAGATAAACCAAAATAACCCGATCCGAAAGAACCCGAACCAAAACTGATCTGATTGACCCGTTTACCACCTCTATTTAAGAGTGCCCTACAATGCATAACATTAGGCGGGTTACTCAAAATAAGAGAGGTGGTCAACCTTGCTAATTTTTTTTTTTTTTTTTTTTTTTGATAAGGTAAAGAAACTAGGTTGATTGAAAATCAACCTATACCATCCTTTCGGATGAGAACGGTAAAACAAAATCAAAGATTTTCCAACTACCAGGTAGCAAGCATAAAAGAAAGGGCACTGAAAAGAACTCTCGTTAAACAAGAATGTCACACAAAAGCCCAAAAAAGAAAAAAAATAACATAAATAACTTCGTCTTAAAAAAAAATCAGACTAACCGGAGATAAAGAGATCTAGGGTAAGGAAGTTCAAAATCGATTCGGTTAACCAAACCGGTTCAAAAGGTTCGTTAACTAATCGCCGGAAAAACCAAAACGACGAAACCGAAACCGGATCCCAAATTATTACTCCTACTTGCTAATGTATGCTGCATGCGTGCTGCCTCATCAATTTGCAAGGGAAGAACAAATCAAACATACACTTAGAGCTAGATCTTGATACCATAAATTGCTTATACCAAGTATAATTAGTAGACATAAAGAATAAACAAGATTTGAAATTTCCAATCCTACAAAAACGGTAAGACATAAAGCTTCAAAGAAAAGGGAATACAAGAAAATGCAAAAGTTCAAAGAACGGAAATAAATTTCGGATCCTTGTACAAATCTTAAGAAAAGAAGATATATGATTGTATATCTTCCCAATCTTTCAATAATACTAGTGTTTAGCTAAAAAAAGACTCAAAAGAAATTCAATTTACATTCTTGATTTCACCTTTATTCTCAAGATACATGACTCAAAAGAACTCTCCTAGTCTAAAATGGAGAGCAAGAAGAGTCAAATCTTAGGGAAGGTAAAAATCAAGAACAATAAATGAAGAAATTTCTAAAGAGAAGAAGAGCTAATTAGGGAAGAAAGCCAAGAAATAGATTCAAAGGCATTCAAAACCCATATTTTTCTGGGTTTGTGTTTCTCAGAGAGAACTTTCTCACTCTAAAGTCAATGTTTGCTACTGTCGTATTGAGCAAAGAGCAATGACAAACTATTTCACTCAAATTCCAATCATTTTTTTGTTCTGGTCAACCTTGCTAATGGACAAGTTTATTGTACTCTTTCATAAACTTTTATTCATACAATACCTTTTCTAGAAAACAAGAAAAGAAATTCTCTCCTTTTCACTTCTTTTATCTTCCTACAAAAATTGTAATCAAAATCTTAATTCATTGATTATACACTTAATTTCATATTATACGAAGGATTTTTTTGTCAAAAACTACCTTATATTTAGAAGTATTTGTAAAAAAATACTACTTTATATTATTTTTTTTGTTTCCGACTACCTTTGGTTTCTTTAGTTTTGGTCAATAACTACCTATACTAAGAGTCTAGACAGAATTGTGTAAACATAAATTTAGAGGATCTTGATTGCAGTGATAATTACAGATGAGTACTTACGTGGAGTAGTCATTAGATCTGATAAGGAGATTCCTTGAAATCAACAAGAAGATAAACTCCAATCTTTTGCCTTCTTCTGCCTCCCTTACTCTCTAATTCTCTTCTTGTGTGTTTCTCTTAATGAATTAGGTTGAAACCACAAACATGTGTAGCTTTTATTATATAGCTGGCAGGAGGGGCATAATTAGATAAGTGGGCCTAATATGTTAATGGCCTCATTCTACCGTAATCCACTTAGTCTATTACTCCGACTAAAAACCCGAAACATCATATTTAGCTATTATCTATTAGAGTGACTGACGTCAGTAATTAGGTCCACATAATAGAGAATTAATATGATAATTCTTACATTCTCCCACTTGGACCATATTACTGACCTAAACATAATGTCACGTGCAAACAGAGTCATAAGTCGCGCAGAAAACTAAATGAATACATAATGGGTTTATCTTAATTACCCTGATCATTCCGAACAACTGGTTGAGTCATGGCGGAAACACTACTATACAAGAGAAGTGGTCCTTCCATGTACTACGGACCAATCATTTAGAATAATCGATGCAGCAAGGAGCAAACATAATCCTCGATAATGTCCTTGAGGAAAAAGACTGATTCTGTTAATCGTGCAATAATAATGTATACAATAACAATAATACGATACAGAAAATCGTTCGGAAACCATCATCATAAGAAAACATAAGTTGATTAATCAAAACATAAGTGTCATCATTACAAAACACTAGCATGATCCAAACACAAACGAAAAGCCATAATGATTATCCTCCAGACCCATATCAGTAGCATGCTTTAAAAATGTCTTTGGAGGTAACCCCTTAGTTAAAGGATCTGCTATATTGGCACTAGTCGTGATGTGCTCAATTGACACAGTGTTTTTCCGAACTTCCTCCTTAACTGATAGGTATTTCATTTCCATGTGTTTTATACCTTTAGAATACCTATCATTCTTCGAAAAGAAGACAAATGCGCATTATCACGATAAATTTTCAGCGGCCTTGCAACGTAATCCATAATGCTAATCCTTGAAAGAAAGTTCCGCAACCATAAAGCTTGAATAGTAGCCTCAAAGCACGCTACAAATTCAGCTTCCATAGTGGATGAGGCAATAATTGTCTGTTTAGCACTCTTCCAGAGATTGCCCCCACTAAAGCAAACACATAACCAAAGGTGCTTTTCCTTGAGTCCACACATCCTCCAAAATCTGAGTCAGCATATCCAATAACCTCAAGCTGATCAGTATGTCTATAAGTGAGCATTTTGTCCCTTGTTCCCTTTAAGTACCTTAAAACTTTCTTAGCCGCACTATAATGACCCATTCCAGGATTGGACTGATATCGACCCAACATAACCACTGCAAAACTTATGCCAGGTCTTGTACAGACCTGCGCGTACATTAAGCTTCCAACTAGAGATGCATAAGGAAAGTTTTTCATGGCATTTCGTTCTAGTTCAGTCTTAGGACACATACTTAAGCTGAACTTATCCTCTTTCTGAATAGGAACATCATTGGGATTACATTTTACCATGTTAAATCTTTCTAAGACCTTCATGATATAGGCTTTCTGAGACAACCCTCATGTCCTTTGTGATCTGTCTCGAGATATTTCCACCCCGATCACATAGGACGCCTCTCCCATATCTTTCATCTCAAAGTTGCTTGATAAGAAATCTTTAGTTTGATGTAATAGTCCCAAATCACTGCTTGCGATGAGTATATCATCGACATATAAGACCAAAAATGCAAACTTACTCCCACTGATCTTCAGGTATATACACTGATCAACAGTGTTTTCTTAAAACCCAAAGGAGCTGATGGTATTATGGAACTTAATATACCATTGCCGAGAAGCTTGCTTAAGCCCATAAATGGACTTCTTTAATATACAGACGTTGTCCTCTTTGTCATCAATAATGAAGCCTTCAGGCTGAGCCATATAGACTTCTTCTTCCAAACTCCCATTCAAGAATGCCGTTTTCACATCCATTTGATGTAGCTCTAAGTCAAAATGAGCTACTAAAGCTAAAATGATCTGTAAAGAATCCTCCTTAGAAACTGGAGAGAAGGTTTCATTATAATCAATGCCTTCTTTCTGATTAAAGCCTTTAGCTACCAGTCTGGCTTTATGTCGTTCAATATTACCTAAGGAGTCGCGCTTGGTCTTAAAGACCCACTTGCAAAAACCCTTATGACCTACTGGTAAATTGACCAACTCCCAGACCTCATTCTTAGCCATAGACTTCATCTCTTCTTTCATGGCATTAATCCATTTATCGGAATCATCACTATTCATAGCTTGGGAAAACGTAGCCGGATCATTATCCACACTAATGTCAAATTCACATTGATATAATTCATAGTCATCTGAAATAGCTGGCCTTCTAGGTCTTGTGGACCTTCTTAATGTTATTTCAGGTGCTGTATCAACAACCTCAGGGGCGATGTTATCATTCGGGAGTGGAGGATCATCAACATTAGGTTCCACAATATTGACTGAGTCAACATTATCATTATGTGGAACTTCATCAATAGAAATTGGGGGCAAAGGAACTGGAATTGCCACCCTAACCTCATTGACGACGACATCCCTTACCTGATCATTCCCACTAACTTCGCAATTCTCAAGGAATTTGGCATTTCCGGTTTCAACAATTCTTGTCTTGTGTGTAGGACAGTAAAACCTATACCCTTTGGACTTTTCTGGATAGCCGATAAAGAAACCACTAATGGTTCTAGGATCAAGCTTCCTTTCAAGTGGATTATAAATGCGTGCCTCTGCTGGGCATCCCCATACATGTAAGTGTTGAAGACTCGGTTTCCATCCTTTCCACAATTCAAATGGTGTCTTTAAAACTGCTTTACTGGGAACCCGATTTCCAACATACACAGCAATCATAAGGGCATGCATCCACAACTTCATGGGTAAATTGGTATTACTCATCATTGTCCTCACAGCCTCTAATAGGGTTCGATTACGCCTCTCGGCAAAGAACACCATTCATCCATGGAGAACCGGGAGTTGTGTCGAGGACAATACCCAAACTTTCAAGGAGTTTTGCAAAAGGACCAGGATGTTGTCCTGATTCATCATATTTGCCATAATATTCACCACCCCTATTTGACCTTACGGTTTTCACTTTATTTCCCAATTGCCTTTCCACCTCCTTAATGTAAACCTCTAAAGCGTTTACTGATTGAGATTTTTCATGCAAAACGTAAAGATAACAATAACGTGAATAATCATCAATAAAGGTGATGAAATATTTCTCTCCGCCCATGGAGGGAACATCAAATGGACCACATATGTCTGTATGTATAATTTCTAAAAGAGCAGTGCTTCTTGTGGACCCTTTCTTGGTGTGTTTGGTTTGCTTACCCTTAATGCATTCCACACATGTCCCAAAATCCGTAAAATCAAGAGAAGGTAGTATATTGTCTTTAACCAATATGCTCATTCTTTCTCTTGAAATATGGGCCAAACGTTTATGCCACAAGAAGGAGGAACTTTCATTAGACCTTCCACGTTTCGAACTAACATTATTATGCAGGGAAACATTATGAGAAACACAAGAGATTCTGAAAACAATTTATCTAAATAAAATCGATACAATCCGTTTTCCAAAATTCCAGAACCAACAAAAATATTGTCTCGAAACATACTGAAACAACCTTGTCCAAAACTTAATTTAAAACCATCATTATCTAACTTAGAAACTGAAATTAAATTGTGTCCGAAGGAGGGAACATAAAGGGTATCCTCCAACTTCAACTCAAATCCAGTGCTTAATTCCAAGCTAAACCTTCCAATGGCTTCTACGGAGGCTTTATCTTTATTCCTCTTGTATAAGGAGGCCTCATTTGGATTTATGGTTCTTGTCGTAAGGAATCCCTGCAAGGAATTCGAAACATGTACATTAGAGCCTGAATCTAGCCACCATGTATTAGAAGGAACTTCAACATAATTTGATTCGAAACATACTAAAGCCAAAGGCTTACCCTTCTTTTCAACCAATTCTTACGCTTTATGCAATCATTCGAAAGTGCCCGGTTTCTTACGGAAAAACAACTTCCTGGTTCTTAATATCCTTCTTTATGCCGAGATCCAGACAGACTTATCGAAGGGCCGGACTTCATGCCCTTTCTGTTTCCAAACTTACCCTTAGATTTCCCGCTTACATGATGCACATGATGTGCCTGGATAAGCCAAGATTTTACTTGAGGCATCACCTCATCTTTCCGTTGATTCTTGCTTGCTTCAACCAGTTATTGGTCAATTCATTAACACTCCAAATTTCCTTAACAGTGTTGTAATGAAGATGGAAAGCATCAAACTTATCGAGCAAAGAGTTGATGATAAATCGAGGAACGGATCCTCAACTTTCATGCCCGTTTTCCCAACTTAGCTACTAGATTCGTCATGTGTAACACATGCCGCCGCATGGTGGTTACACTCTCATTATACTTAGCGGGTAAGTTCGGACATAAGCCTTTCAGCTACCGCTTTATCGGTAGTCTGAAAGCGTTCCTTAATGATTTCCATGTACTTGCTGGCTGTGTTACAACCTGTCTCCGAAATGGAGGACTTAATGTTTGGTGCAGTGGTAAGACGCAAAAAATTTAGGCAAAGACTATCAGATTTCTTCCACCAGTTATACTCTTCAAGTACTTCTTTACTCGCATCGTGTCGGTTCACCGAGTCGACCCGATAAGCACTTGATCGAGTTCAAGGATCCCTAAATAGAACTCGAGATGCTCTTTCCATTCTGAGTAATTAGTACGATCAAGTTGTGGAACAGCTTGGACACAATTATTGAGAGAGCTTTGCAACGGTATTGCATTATGAACAATGCTCAAAACATTAGGCTTTGAGTTTAACACACAATAGCAATTATGACTAAGACTTGAAACTTAAATGAGTAACTCATAAACATTTATCAGGCAAGTATAGTATCTGTGGACAACCTACACATGCTTAATTACATAATAGAGTATACCCTCATTAATGAGTGTTTCACTTTAATGTCAGGTTACCTGTGGGTAAAACCTTAATACAAGTTACTTTACTCTCCTTAATGGGTGTTTTACTTTAATGTCAGGTTACCTGTGGGTAAAACCTTAATACAAGTTACTTTACCCCATTAGATGCTTAGTCAGAAATTCACTACATAATTTGAGTCCACTGTGGCGAACCTCAACCTAATGTGAATGTTCAATATGATTCCATTATGAGATTTGATCGCGTACGAGATGAAATCACTGTGGTGAATTTCAACTTGTCATAATGCGAAAGTCTCTTACATTCGATATCAAATGATATATTTACACAAATAATATGTAGGTTTACAACAACAATATGATAATTATATTAACTTATGTACTTAATAATATAAATATCACACGAGCATACATAATCAAACATAAGGTATCGTAAACTATAATGCGAGAAGGTACTTATTCATGCTTAAGAGCTTCGATCGAGTGAAACATTAGCTCGATCGAGAACTATTATGAATAAAACAAGAAATCATAATTTTTAACCAAAGACGTCCTGAAACTCAATGAAGACGTTAGAGTTAGGCTTAAAAACGCTAACCCTGCTATGCAGTCTGGTTTAGAACGCCGTTTACACTCGAAAAACATCATTATAACATCAAAATCCGACACTTAAAACTGATGAACAGTAACTTTCTGCGTGAACAATGCTCGTGAATAGTGCTGTCGGTGAACAGTGTAGATGTGCGATTAAGAACCATAAACAATAAAATACAAACATCATACGAATTGAAATAATTCGATTAGGACATCATAAGATTTGAAATAATTCAATTAAGGCATCATAAGAATTGAAATAATTCAATTAGGGCATCATGAGAATTGAAATAATTCAATTAGGGCAGCGGAAACAATCATAATCAAACGAGTAAACAATCAACCATGAATGAAAATAATAACATCATAATTAAACATTAATTTCATTCAAAAGACATAATTGAAACATTAATCAGAACTATAACTGCAATCACAATCCTGCTCTGATACCACATGTAAACATAAATTTAGAGGATCTTGATTGCAGTGATAATTACAGATGAGTACTTACGTGGAGTAGTCATTAGATCTGATAAGGAGATTCCTTGAAATCAACAAGAAGATAAACACCAATCTTTTGCCTTCTCCTGCCTCCCTTATTCTCTAATTCTCTTCTTGTGTGTTTCTCTTAATGAATTAGGTTGAAACCACAAACAGGTGTAGCCTTTATTATATAGGTGGCAGGAGGGGCATAATTAGATAAGTGGGCCTAATATGTTAATGGCCTCATTCTACCGTAATCCACTTAGTCGATTACTCCGACTAAAAACCCGAAACATCATATTTAGCTATTATCTATTAGAGTGACTGACGTCAGTAATTAGGTCCACATAATAGAGAATTAATATGATAATTCTTACAAATTGGTCAGATTTCTGGCTTTAAGCTATCTGGCATGATTCCTTTATGTTTTAAACTTGCTTAGACCCTATTTTGACAAGTCATGATGTACTTACGTTTAACTTTAAGATATGTTTATAGTTATTATTGAAATGTGAAAACATAAATTATGCTTATTTGAAGTTAAATTGTGGTTTGAACGTACTTGATCATTGTTGTTTGGTGGTAAGAGAGTAATGTGAGATAGGTTAACGTCGTTAAATCAACCAAATTTCGCCATATTTTCGGCATAGATATTTTTTGACCAAAAAAAGAGAAAACAAAGGTAGTCTAAAAAAACAAGAAAAATAATACTCCCTACTCCCTCCTATTCACAATAAACTTCCCTATCTCTTTTTCCGTCTATTCGATCACAATAACTTCACTTTGCCTTTTTTTGGTAAATATTTGTGCGGTCCAAATTTAATTGTATGGTGGGGTAGTGTATTTGTGTGATCCAAATTTAATTATATGGTGGGGTGGTGTGTTTCCTTAATTTTTGTGTCAAAATAAAATGAGAAGTTTATTGTGAATAAAAGGGAGTATAAGGTAGTCTTCTATAAATACCCCTAAATATAAGATAATTTTTATCCAAAAAAAACCCTTATACAAATACAGCTATAGTCTTGCTTGTGACGGGCTAATCCCGTCACAAGCTTGTGACCTCTCACAAAAAGGGAGAGGGGACAAGGTGGGCACCACCATGTGCTTCCCACTCACCTCTTAATGGGCATTTTATGAGAGGAAACGGTACCTGTCACAAGCTTGTGACGAATATCGCCCGTATTCAATGAGATTTTGTGATACAAATAATGATTCTCATTTATCAACTATTCATCCTTTTTTATCAAACCTAGTTACATACAAGTTTAATTAGGTTAAGTTGTCTGATTAGATTTTCAAATTTCAACAACCGACACCATCCTAATGCCCCTGCCACTGCGTAACATTAAGGGTGTATTTGGATTGAGGGAATTGGAGGGAAAAGAAAGGGAGGGAGAGTAAGGGATTTAAAATCCCTTGTTTGGATAGCAAATAAGGGTGGAAGGAAATGAAGGGGAATGATTTGGAGGGATCCATTTTCTCTCCTCCAAGGCAAATCAAAATCTCTCCACAATAAGCAAGATTTGGAGGGAAATTGTATCCAAACACCCATACCCCATTTACCCTCCCCTTCCTTGCCTTCCCTTTCTCTTCCCTCCTCCCCCCCCCCCCCTTCATTTCCCTCCACTTTTGCTATCCAAACACACCCTAAATGTAACATGTTCGTTATGTTAATTGGTGATACAGTTTTGATATAATTGGTACAATGACCATACTAATTTGGTGCAGTGATAAAATTTGGATGAACAATTACCTTGTTTTATTCTTAATTATTTCAGCAAGGGGTAAATTTCCCGAACTTGTTCGAAGATCAAACGTGGGTCTGGTAGGGGGGGGGGGGGATCACGGCGAACGACTGTAACACCCCCATTTATTCAGTATTCTTTAGCTAGACATCCCAAGTAAATGAGAGCGTTACCATCTCGGTTTCCCGTGGTAGTGATTAACAAAGTACAACAAACCAAAGTACTTTAAATTAAAACTTAACAATTACATGTTTATTACAACTTAACTAATTAAAACTTAATATAAAATAATTACAACTCGCAGCGGAAATAAATAAAGTGATATAATTATTCTATGTGATCTAGACTTCAACTTTGGTCCAAGTCAAGCTCTCATCCCAATGCTCCCAAGTCAGCTAATTTTTGGTACCTGTCAAATCTGCTCCCCATAAAACGGTTCACCGCAGGTGTTCACGAATACACAGTCAACCGCGAGGTTGAGTAGGAATAAATACTAACAACAAAAACATACGATAACAATCCAATTTCCTTTTTACATTGCACAACCCCTTGACAACGTGCTCCTCCCTTTTGCTTAGCACACTTAAGCCAAGTTCTACTCGTTACACTAATCATCCCGCCAATCCCTGGCCGGGGTAGCCTCAACCCGAAGGTGAGTAAACACACACTACATTACCATAAGGTAATGTCTGCCTCAATATATAGTTGAGTAATATCCACTCGGATGGCCCGCACCAACTGGGCCCGCCTCGAGTAAATACGATAAATATCGTCCGCCAGAATAAATCTGTTCAACCACTCCACATTACTATAAGTAATGTCCGTCCGAAATAAATCATTAATACTACAACAATACTCCACCACAATATAACCAACATATACAATATAAATCTCCCTTCCAACAATTACGATTATATCAACCAACACAATTCACATACGATCAATTCACTTTAATGTAAATCATCCAACAAACATTATCGAGTAAAAGTTGAGTAGGATTTATCCCTACCTCGAAAGCAAGCATTCCAATTTACGCAATCCAATTAGTAGAACTCCAACTAAGCTTCTTAACAATACCGTCACCTAATCATAAATAATTATTCCATTATTAATAACAATTCATTGTTCATTTATTCTCATCCTTTATAATTAAACTTTTATTTATTATTTATTACTTAACTTAATTACTAATTCATTATTAATTCACTACGATATTAAAATCCCGCTTCAATCATAAAACCCAATTTACTCATAACCCGAGCCACCCAACTTAACCATTAAAACCCGTCACAAATGAATAAAACCCAAACCCATAACCAACCCACGCACAAATACCCAAAACCCACGACACCTTCCCACCATTACCCATATAAGAGCCATCACCAACACCCCCTCCTAAACCAATCTTTCACGACCCCACTAGCCACCATCAACACCACCCAAGCCTGCCGCCTCCTAACCCGCACCACGGCACACCTCAATGACCACAAATCACCAACCTAGCCATCCCCTACAACCAGAACACTCACCCCCTAGCAACCCAACCACAACCTCATCAATACCGAAAACCCGACATTACTTACGACAACCACGAAGCCCCACACCACCTTACCAGCTGTCACCGTCCTCCAACATACCCATCACCACCAGCAACAACAACCTTGTACTCTACCACCACCACCAACGACAACAACAAATATAATTACACACGACCTGACAAACGACAACAACTACCACAAACCCAGTATTAAACTAGTAACCACAACAACCACAACCAACCATACCACCTATGGCCACCACCGTTGACACCACTGTCCCACTATGATTCCAGGGGTGGTCCCCTAATCCCGTTGGGTTAACATACATGGTCACAATAATTATCTTAAGATGGTCACGCACGCACGAACCTGTCCCTTGCTTCTCCCCTGTTTTTTCGCGAATTCCGGCCAACAACTGAAGTGAAACCTTCAAGACTCGGAATTTGACCGAAACTGACTCGATTTGGACAGTGTTTTAAACTGTTTAATCGTGATAAAAAGGACTAAAAACAGAACAGAAACTCTGAGGACTGCAATCGAACAGTCGACAGAACTGTCTGGAACTGTCTGGCGCCACGGAAATCCTGAACTCTACGATCGAATAGAGTAACAAGCGTGATTGGGATATGACTTAATCCAAGCACTAAGCCACTAGATTAAGCCTAAGGGAAATTTCAAGCACTAAGCAAAGAAATTACCCAAACCTCAAGCACTAAGCAAAGAGGACTATTCAAGCACTCAGCAAAGAATAGGTTTTGAAGAAAACACTCGGTTTCTTAATCATTCTTTAATTCATTCAATTCTCGTTTTTACACTAAGGAATGCCTTGCTTTTATAGGCCAAGCTAAGCAATCCTAACCATCTATCTAATCCTAACATCTAACGGCTATAAAGCACCTAGGAAAACCGGTACAAAAGTGGCCCAAGGCCTTACATAAAGTTCTTACACAAATTGAAAAACAAATGCATAAAAACAAGGAAAATAAACTAGTAAGACAAGGATGATGAAAACATAGAGGAAAACCCTTTTGGAAGCTTCAAGGGTCCGGCCACCAAGGTGTATAAGGGCTAGAGCATGCAAGAAAAACTCAAGTGATTGTCTTGGACAAATTGGGAAGCTTGAAAGCGACATTTGTCCTTGATGTTGCAAACCGTGCAAAAGGGGCCACCGGTTTTGTTCCTTGCCTTCCTTTATGATTATTTGGACTCCTTGGAAGCTTCAATTGGTCCTCATACCAGCCAAAAAAGAGCCTTGGGGAAGCCATCATAGAGTCAAACAAAAGCCCTTACACAAGCCTTACACACATGTAAGAGTGAAAGCGACATGTGGACCTTCCTCGAAAGCGACATTTGATCTTCATTTGAAAAATGATAAAACAGCCCTCTTGGACTCTCTTGGACGACCAACCAACTCTTATTTAGCCTAGGATTGTCTTGATTTATTTAACTAGAAAGAATAGGACCATTTGGAACCGAACTAAGGTCGATTGTTGAAAACCGATAAACCCGTTACCCGGTTTTGTCTCGTGACTTTATCTTAGTTCGGATCCTTATTTAAATAAAAGTCCCTAGCCAAAAAGTCTCCAAATTCATTAAAGAATTGAGACATGACAAAAATTATCGTGCCTTCTTAGACGGATTTTGGAGTTTGGACCTCGTTTTGCGTGAAGGATCAAAATCGGGTGGAAGCATGGTTTAGGTGTGGCTCCTTTTGCTTCAACAACCACACGAAACACCACCTACGACCTCCCTCTACCACCTACCTTGGTCGACTAACCACTCAGGTCGCAACCCCACCGTACCCAGGTCAAGTCGAGTCCAATTAAGGGTTCAAAACCCGAGTAAAACCATATTACAACCTCTTCAAACCACCAACCAAAACACCCAGAAAACAACCCCTTACCGTCGGTCAAAGGTGGTCAACAGTGGGTCCGGTAAATCCATGGTGTCCCACGGGCAAGGTGATGGTCTCGGGTCGGCCAACGGTTGTCTATTTAACGAGTTATATTAGTCTTAAGACGAGTATGTTATGAGACGATTAGAAAATTACCTTGTGACGATCTCCTAGCTAGTTCTTCCTCTTGTCTTATGTGAATTATTTGTGTTATTCATGAATGAGTCTATTTATATAGGTAGGTCATAGGGTATAAGGAAGCAATTAGGAAACTATGTAATAATCATATTATTACTATTATACAAATACCATTACTATTAGTATATTGTAACTATTATTATTATTTATTATACAAATAATACTATTATTATCATTACTACTATATTACTCGAGCTACACTCGGCACGCGGCCCAATGCACACGACCCATCAATTAATCCCGATAATTACTCTATTAATTTACGCAACATACATGGCCGGCCCAAGCTCTATTGCACACGGCCCACCTCCAATTTTGTCTTTCTTTATTTTATTATTATATTTATCCCATCTTATTTTCAATTATAAAATATAAATACCTTTAATTAAATATTCGAATTACGTAAATTAGTTATATAAACTTCGCTAAATTACGGGGTATTATAGTCTTCCCCCCTTAAAATGAACTTCGTCCCGAAGTTCGCCCACAACTTCTACCACAACACTTATAAACATCCACACAAGTAAGCACCATCCAACACAATCATCCATTTACGATTATCAACCACACTAATCTTATCACAAAGTATCACAACAATAACTCAAAACATTCGTAGTATCACATTCCTTCCTCCTAAAAATAAACTTTGTCCTCGAAGTTCGGAATATCAAACAATAGGAACAATCAAAACATTGTTGTAATGCCACAAAATAAAGAACACACACATTGTACATAAGACAACTATTATTTCCGACACAACACCAATTACTGGCTAAATGAATAACAAAATCCTTGATTTACTTTCAAATAGCAAAATCACACCACATAAGATATTCGAACTAATCTTTATTTAAACTTAAACTTCCTACTTTAGATATTGGCGAATACATTGCCAAAATAAATAATAACTTAGAACAAAAGATACGCATAACTGTTTAATTAATCTTTTCTTAATAATGATATCAAACTTAAACATGGATGCAATTAATGTGAACATATATATGGCTTAGGGAAACACGTTCCGCATATCACTAGACATGTCATTCTACTTCACATAATTGACAACATCAAAATATTAATGTGCAAGTGATAAGAGACAAAACTTATACTTTTTAGAAAATAGAGAGAGTTAGTAAACCATGAGAAAAAGAATGAAGGCCAAAGCTCATAAGATCAATTTATAATGTATTTTACGAACTACTTGGTCGAAACAGAAATTTTACAGCAACTTGTCATAAACTTAGGTCATTTTGTAAAAATCACTATAAATTGTCAAAATATTTCCTTGAAACGTGTCTTATAAATTTAGAAACATATACGAACCTTTTAAACAGTGGAGTTTGAATCATACCTAATCAATAAGTAGTTTTTAAATGGCAAATTTTGCAAAAACATGGCGCGAAAACATAATTGTACAAGAATATTTCGACCACTGTCCACTAAAATATTTATTACTCCTAAACCGTATATTATTTGAACATGAGACCAGTGGCATATGAAAGCTAACTCACAAGGGTATCACGCATAAAAAGCTCGTATAAGAATTTTAAACAGACAGTAAACGGCATCCAAAACAATCAAGGGTAAAAATCTTGTGAACTCAAGCAAAATCACATTCTTCACAATTCCACACAATAACTAATACTTTACATGTTTAATCATATTCACACCTTCCACATACATGCCAACATACTTCCTCATATCAACATGCTTATAATAATGCTTAAAAGAAATCATATCACATCCCTCCTCCGTAAAACAAGGTTACGCCCCCGTAACCGCAATCATCAATGAAAAAAACATGTAAACAAGGCAACAAGAACTTTCAAGACAAAACAAACAATATTCATTTTAAATAAACCCCACACTCTCAAGTATTCTCTCAGGGTTCCCGGTTCAAAACTGAAAGGGCCATGGTACGAATTAAGGACGTCTCCTTAACCGCACTAAAAGGGGCTCCTAACAGTTTCTACCCGGGGTTCATTTTATTTAGACACAACCTAAGTTCATTATTATTCATTGGTTAGGCCTGAGGATCGTTTTGCTCTGATACCACTTTGTAACACTCCCATTTATTCAGGAGTCTTTAGCTAGACATCCCAAGTAAATGAGAGCGTTACCATCTCGGTTTCCCGAGGTAGTGATTAACAAAGTACAACAAACCAAAGTACTTTAAATTAAAACTTAACAATTACAAGTTTATTACAACTTAACTAATTAAAACTTAATATAAAATAATTACAAATCGCAGCGGAAATAAATAAAGTGATATAATTATTCTATGTGATCTAGACTTCAACTTTTGTCCAAGTCAAGCTCTCATGCCAATGCTCCCAAGTCAGCTAATTTTTGGTACCTGTCAAATCTGCTCCCCATAAAACGGTTCACCGCAGGTGTTCACGAATACACAGTCAACCGCGAGGTTGAGTAGGAATAAATACTAACAACAAAAACATACGATAACAATCCAATTTCCTTTTTATATTGCACAACCCCTTGACAACGTGCTCCTCCCTTTTGCTTAGCGCACTTAAGCCAAGTTCTACTCGTTACACTAATCACCCCGCCAATCCCTGGCCGGGGCAGCCTCAACCCGAAGGTGAGTAAACACACACTACATTACCATAAGGTAATGTCTGCCTCAACATATAGTTGAGTAATATCCACTGGATGGCCTGCACCAATGGGGGCTCGCTCGAGTAAATACGATAAATATCGTCTGCCAGAATAAATATGTTCAACCACTCCACATTACTATAAGTAATGTCTGTCAGAATAAATCTGTTAATACTACAACAATACTCCACCACAATATAACCAACATATACAATATAAATCTCCCTTCCAACAATTACGATTATATCAACCAACACAATTCACATACGATCAATTCACTTTAATGTAAATCATCCAACAAACATTATCGAGTAAAAGTTGAGTAGGATTTATCCCTACCTCGAAAGCAAGCACTCCAATTTACGCAATCCAATTAGTAGAACTCCAACTAAGCTTCTTAACAATGCCGTCACCTAATCATAAATAATTATTCCATTATTAATAACAATTCATTGTTCATTTATTCTCATCCTTTATAATTAAACTTTTATTTATTATTTATTACTTAACTTAATTACTAATTCATTATTAATTCACTACGATATTAAAATCCTGCTTCAATCATAAAACCTGATTTACTCATAACCCGAGCCACCCAACTTAACCATTAAAACCCGTCACAAATGAATAAAACCCAAACCCATAACCAACCCACGCACAAATACCCAAAACCCACGACACCTTCCCACCATTACCCGTATAACAGCCATCACCAACACCCCCTCCTAAACCCATCTTTCACGACCCCACTAGCCACCATCAACACCACCCAAGCCTGCCGCCTCCTAACCCGCACCACGGCACACCTCAATGACCACAAATCACCAACCTAGCCATCCCTTACAACCAGAACACTCACGCCCTAGCAACCCAACCACAACCTCATCAATACCGAAAACCCGACATTACTTACGACAACCACGAAGCCCCACACCACCTTACCAGCCGTCACCGTCCTCCAACATACCCATCACCACCAGCAACAACAACCTTGTACTCTACCACTACCACCAACGACAACAACAAATAAAATTACACACGACCTGACAAACGACAACAACTACCCCAAACCCAGTATTAAACCAGTAACCACGGCAACCACAACCAACCATACCACCTATGGCCACCACCGTTGACACGGCTATCGCAACCCTATCAAAGATAAAACCAAACGGTCTCAACTAAAATGTAGTAGAGGCAGTCGAGTATCGAATCCACAGGGACGTAATGTAATTATCAGTTGCCTAATTCTAATCCTAAAGTAACAATTGAGGGGTTTGTTTGAATTGGTTTCTAAACTACGAGATTTAAAGGAAAGAGAAATAAAGATAAGAGCAGTAAAGACAAGAAAAAGGTTTAAACTATCAAGAGAGAAGGGACATGTCGGGAATTCGGTTCACTACGGTAGTCCAGTGACTCAGCTGTAAATGACACAGACGAATTAATGTAAGACAGATGTTGAAAGGTCCTCTCGGTCCACTTTCTATCCTAAAATACCACTAACTTAACTTTCATTCTCATCAGGGTAGTCTACTGTTCATAGCAGGCCTATTTAGTCCAATCTTTCGATCTAGGATTAATTTTAGCCAGATTAAAGAAATAACTCAGAAGCGTGCACTCAACTAAGTCGATAAATACAATTAAATTGCTATGGTGACAGAATCTTATGATTAATTCATCTGTTTCATTCACTACATCGTCACATTCCTACCGCAGATCCCCTAATGCCAAAATGAAAGGGGTTTAGCTACTCATATCGCTAATTAAACTATTAAAACTAACAGCAGATAAAATTCCAGCAGTAAACATTATGAAATAACAAGTGAAAAGCATAAAGAGGAATTAGGGCAAAGGAATTAAATAGAGTAGACAAGAAATTAAAGCAACCAAGAGATTAATTATTAATAAGGAAAGAGAAAGGAATTACAATCCAAGCGAATCCGGCGTAAAGAACACAAAATCCGAGCAATAATAATCCCAAAGTAAGGTTACAGTGAATGATGAAGTCAACGTAACAAAGTTTTAACAGTAGGAAGCTTAGATAAAAATGAAAGATAGGTAAAAAAGATCCCTAATAACCTAGTTAACATAAGTTTAAATAGGAAAAGTAATAAGTTTTGCGAAAATAAACAACACACGGGCTGTTTAGAAGCCCATAATAGCGAAACCACTCGATCGAGTGGATTAAAACCACTCGATCGAACAAAACCTCAGCAATATCTACTCGATCGAGTAGAAAGTTACTCGATCGAGCAACCCGTCTTTCTGCAGCTTAAGGATCGAGTAAGAAACTACTCGATCGACCTTCTTGGGACGTAAAAACCACTCGATCGAGTGGTAAAACTGCTCGATCGAGTTCTTTAACTTCAAATCAGCTCAAGTCCGCGCATGCATGAAAGAGCAATATCCGATAAATATCGTGAGAGTATAATATATATATAGAGTTATCTAATCTTACCCGTCATATAAAATCATTGTCATTTACGGCTTGTGAGTTTTGTTTCTTAAGGATCCGGTGAGTTTGCCACTTTTCGTGAGTTACCCCCGCATATATATAATTGATCTAACAAAACAAAATTCGTCACAATCAGACGTTACAAAAAACAAACAACTGCTTCTCTCTAAATCTATCTATTTCTGTTTCTCAGTTTTCGCAACAAACAAAAAACGTGAAAAATCAATCAAAATGATCCAAATTCACGAACAATTTCATCAAATTCTTCCCAATTTTTTTTTGTAATTCCATACGATTACAACAAATTCATTCACGGTTTTGATTATTTTAATAGAAACGATCAGTTTTTTCTTCAATTAGTAGTCAAATTTCGGAAAACCCTAACGCATCAAATCAAAACGAAGGTATGAATATTATTTACGATTTCTTAGCTATTAATCGAATTACTTTAGTGATTTTCTCGTAGCTATTGAAAACAAATAACAATTCTAGTCAGATTTATCTGATTTTCTAGAGAATGATGAATTATGATTATCGAATAATGAATTTTGATGATTGATTTCTTTCTCATCAAACGAAGATGAATTCAAGTAAAAATATGTGTAATTCAGATGACCAATCTTGTTTTTCATTATGTTGATTACATCAGTTATGTTATTCGTCGTTATGTTATTCAATAGATGAACAAGGTCGTTATAATAACTGCTAGTTAATAATGGAATAACTACATTATTATATTACAATAACTGCCTCTACATTCTGTTTATAATATCATTCAATAGTTACTGTTATACTGAACTAGTTCACTTAATTCATTGTAATAACTGCTAGTTAATAATGGAATAACTACGTTATTATATTACAATAACTGCCTGCGCATTCTATTAATAATATCATCCACTAGCTAGTGTTATAAGGAACTAGTATACTTAATTAATTCTAATAATTAATAGATAATAATGGAATAACTGGAGTATTATTATAAAACATGCCTCTAAAATTTACACGCTATTTTCGACGACTTCCAAAAGGAGGTGCAAGCGGCTGCCTGTTTTTGTAGTGTTGGAGGATTTGCAAAAAACGGTGTCATTCACATAATAGATGTTTCAGTTGCCTTCAGGCAGTTTAGACTATTCCATGTTATTCCATTTTTTTTAATATAATTGAAATTCATTTTGAGTTAAACAATATACAATAACTGTTTTTATGGATTGAAATAACTGGGTTAATTCTATACAATAACCATGTTTACATAGAAATAACAAATCCCATTTTAAATGCGGCTACTTAGTCGTTCATTTGTTTTCTGAATACAATAACCCGTTTTGAACTATATAATAACTCTGTTTTCATATTGAAATAATTGTTGTTACAATACAGGTTGTTCACAATGTTGAAACAAAAGAAACAACATGTGCATGGAAGATGTTTGAGAGGAAAGGAATCCTTTGTAAACATTATATGGATTATGTTATAAAAGTGGCTACATAGCATACCGGAGCAGTACATCCTAAGTAGATGGACAAAGAGATCGTACAAAAAGCCCTTGTATGGTTTGGATGGAAAGCTATTGCAAGACTATGATACTACTGATTTAAGAAAGATGGAAATGTCAACAATATGATCCGAATTTTATACAACAATAAGTGACTTGATGCCTGAAAATCATATGAAGGAACTAAGTGTCATGCTGGCATAATTCTGAGAAAAGCTAAGTCCAACCGAAGGATCGATATTTGTCAAAGGAACAAGAATTGGAAATGATGTTAGGTTGTTCGACATCATCAAACGTTACTATTCTTCCAACAAAGATTTCGAACAACAAAGGCAGTGGGAAGAGACTGATATCCAACAAGAACAAGCCAATTGTAAACAAAAGAAACAACATCTTACAGTTACTTCTTGGATGTATATACTATATTCAATGAAATAATTCATTATATTTTGGTGATTTACAGGTTGAATCACGATGAACGCGGACAATTGTTGTTCACTGGAATAATTGATGTATATAATTGGTTATTTTAATGAAGAAACACAGTTATTTAATAGTTAACTCAGTTGCTTACTGAGAACAATGTTCTCTGATATTTACAGTTATTTCAATGTAGAAACTCAGTTATTGTAATGTAGAAACTCAGTTATTGTAATGTAAAACTCCGGTATTTGTGGTTATTGTAATGTAGAAACTCAGTTATTGTAATGAGTAAATCGTGTTATTGTATTGAAGTGAAACTTAAATATATTCAAGTTTCTATCTTGTGTTTGTTTTCATCTTGTTTAATTGAATAACTAGTCATTTTCATTCAATCAATAATTGAGATTGGTTAATGCAATAGCAAAATCTAAAAAACGAAATAATAATATATAACAAGGTTAAAAAAAACCCACTTACTTTCATTATATAACTATTTTGTTTATCACACATTACACTTTAACATCTCCAAAAAATTATATCTAAGCATCATCATAATTACATCAAAGCATTTCAAATAATACATGTAACAATAGTAACATCTTAAATATTACATATATTTATCTCCAATACAACGCCTAAAAGTATTTTTTCCAACGAGAACCGTGTCTTGTCATTGTTTTCACGTTTCTTCCACCATATTTCTTCCCAACGAGAACCATGTCTTGCTTATTGATGAGGGCTGACCAGCGGACAACAAAAGTTGACTGAAAGAAATAAAAATAAAAAGGGAGTAAGTTATAAATAACTATGCAACTGGAATACAATAACCACCTATAAGTATTGAAATAATCGTAAAACTACTATAAAATAACTGCATATTTTAGAGAAATAAAGCATGTTATTATAACTGACTATAAGCATATTATATGAGACCACAATAATAACTCCATATTGAAATAACTAAGTTAAAACAATACATTAATTGAGATGTATTATTACTATAACCAACTTAAACAGATTATATAAGAAGACATCATCTTACAACAACTCTAATTTAAAATAACTAAGTTAAAACAATACAATAACTAGGTTAGATTAATACAATAATTCGGTTAAAGCAATACAATAACTATTATTAACAAAATATATTCTAACATAGCAAACAAGAAGTAACTACAAAATACAATAACTGAATTTGAATAATACAATAACTCGGTTAAAGTAATACAATAACCGTTATTAACAGATTAATACTGCAAACAAGAAATAACTACAAAATACAATAACTGAGTTTGAATAATACAATAACTCGGTCAAAGTAATACAATAACTGTTATTAGCAGATTAACATAACAAACAAAAACTAACTACAAAATACAATAACTGAGTTTGAATAATACAATAACTCAGGTAATTTCACACATATATATTCATTGCTTCAACAATAAATGTTGAAGATTGTTTAATCCGTACAAAAATACACAATTGAAACAACACAAGTAGACAAAACACCTTATAAACAACATGAAAATTCATAAAATCATGTAGAAATAGACTATCAAACACAAAACCTAGAAATTATTGAAAAACTGATGGAACAAGAAATTTGACGATGATGACATAAGCATAAAAGAATAAACAACCGAAAAACAAAAATTAGGTCATAAATCGAAAAAAATAAAATCGATGTAGATTAACATACCGCAAAACAGAAGATTAAATCGCAAAAAAGATGGAATTGCAGGTGACTATGATGAGTAGTTGAAAGAAATTGATGAAGTAGAAGTAGTAATCGATGAAGTAGAAGTAGAAATGTATAAAATCGCTGTAGAGTTTTCTAGGTTTTATGGAGAGATGAGAGAGATAGAGAGAAAATGTTATAGGAGAAATGAATGAAAAAGTTATGAGTTTTGGTTTATAAGGTGGCTTTTACATTAAATCTCAGCCATCCATCTTATGTTAGATCAATGGTCCAAATTTAGAGGGATAACTCACCAAGAATGACCCAACTCATATGATTATATATATATATATATATATATATATATATATATAGAGAGAGAGAGAGAGAGAGGTGGGATCCGGTGAGTCCACCTAAATATTTGAGTTCATGAGTCCATAAAAACAATATCACGAATTTTTTTTTTTCAAAATAAAAAAATTTGTTCGAAATTTTTTTTTTTTCAATTTTTTTTTTCGAATTTTTTTTTTTGAAAATTTTTTTTTTCGAAATTTTTTTTTAACAATTTTTTTTCGTGTAAGCTGTGATATTGTTTAGTATAACGTGTGATATTGTTTAGCATAACTTGTGATATTGTATTACAAAACAATATCACGAAATTTTTTTTTTCGAAAATTTTTTTTAACAATTTTTTTTTCGTAAAAGCTGTGATATTGTTTAGTATAACGTGTGATATTGTATTACAAAACAATATCACGAATTTTTTTTTTCAATTTTTTTTTTCAAAATTTTTGTTTCCAGCTGTGATATTGTTTAGTATAACGTGTGATACTGTAAGTTGTGATATTATTTAATATAACGTGTAATATTATATCATGGACTCACAGACTCAAAAAGATAGGGTGGACTCATGTGATCCTAATTCTATATATATATATATATATATATATATATATATAGAGAGAGAGAGAGAGAGAGAGTGAGAGAGAGTTAGGTTCTTGTGAGTTTTGTTTCTTATGGTGAGTCGTGAGTTTGTGCTTGGAAATCTCAGCCACTAGATTATATTAGAGATGAATGGCCAAGATCTAATTTTACATGTCATATAAAATCATTGTCATTTACTTATTTTCTCTTTTTTCTAGTGCTACTCTTTTTTTTTTGTACTTTAATTTTTTTTACCTCGTGTTATTATGCTTTTTTTTTACATCTTTGATTTTTTTTCTCTTATGTTTTTCTCTAATTTTCTCATTATGTTACCTTTTTTTCTTTTTCTTTTTGTACCAGATTTTTTTTACTCTTATTTTTTTTACCTCGTGTTATTATGCTGTTATTGTGCTTTTTTTTACTTTGATTTTTTTTACGACTTTGATTTTTTTTCTCTTTTTTTTACCACATGTTATTGTGTTATTATTGTTATTCCGCTGTTATTGTGATGTTATTCTGCTGTTATTTTGATTATTTTTACGACTTTGATTTTTTCTCTTTTTTTTTTTTTACCACGTGTTATTCTGCTGTTATTGTGATGTTATTCCGGTATCACTTTGATTTTTTTTACTACTTTTGATTTTTTTACTTTTTTCTACTACATGTTATTGTGCTGTTATTCTGGTGTTATTGTGATGTTATTCCGGTGTCATTTAGATTTTTTTTACTACTTTGATTTTTTTACCCTTTTTTTACCACATGTTATTGTGCTGTTATACTGGTATTATTGTTATTCTGGTGTTATTGTGATGTTATTTCGGTGTCACTTTGATTTTTTTAATACTTTGATTTTTTACCACGTGTTATTGTGCTGTTATTCTGGTGGTATTGTTATTCTGGTGTTATTGTGATATTATTCTGGTGTCACTTTATTTTTTTTACTACTTTGATTTTTTTTACTCTTTTTTTTCCCGTGTTATTATGTTGTTATTATGATGGTATTGTTATTCTGGTGTTATTGTGATGTTATTCCGGTGTCACTTTGATTTTTTTACTACTTTGATTTTTTTACCCTTCTTTTTTTTCCCGTGTTATTGCGCTGTTATTGTAGTGTTATTGTGGTGTTATTGTAGTGTTATCCGTCTGTAATCTACAACTCTACCATCTACCACTCCATCACTATTTGTTTTGGTAGTATTTCAGCTGATAATTCCATTTGTATACGATCTCATCGTAAAGATTGGTGCTAAAAACTTTATTGCTTCAAGGATTGCCTTTTTCAATCCTGCTATTTTCATGACAATTTCAGCTTTTGTAATGATGATTTTTAGGCAAGACGTGTCTCACAGAAACTATTAACCACTGCATATGTTAGGTGAGAAGCAGAAGGATAACTTCACCAACGGTAGTAGACAATATTATCACTCAGAAGTTGATCTAAACTGCACACTGCAGAAACTAGTGCAGCTAGTTTTGGTCTTGCCAATTCTAATTTACTCGACCCATTGTCCTCTTCTCTTACTTAACAAGCCTAGAAATTAGGAGTTGTAATACATAGAACAAAATCTCGAGGGAAAATGCAACACAAATTTCGCATTACATTTTAAGAACTCAACACAAGAGAACCAAAAAAGACAAGTGTACTGATATATAAACTTCATATCTCGTCATCGTCGCACAGCAGCAGCTCTCGTTTTGATAAGCTCACCAATCAGACACAAACCTGCAACCGCAACTCCGAGTCAAACACACCAATTTCATCTCAGACACCCACCACCACCTGCGCCTGCGCCAATCGCCATCAACATCCCGTTAAACTCAAGCGAAACCCGTCATCATCAAGCTCATTTCCAGCAGCCCATAATTGCCCCTTCACGCACCAATTATCAATTATGAATCCGACTCAATTCCACCAGCAGCTGTCACCAATTCGACAACCACTTACGCAACTCTGCTCATCCTTGTTTGACAATGTCGAGCACAACCTCAATACCGACTATCGAGCCAAACCATGGCCCAAAGTGAGGCTTAACTGAGTAAATTAAAAGGCACATAATGAAGCAATGATAGGAGCGAAATCGAAGGGACGATGAGAATCATTAGAGGCTGCATACCTAATTAATAATTTTGATGATAATTCGAGGAATTGATTTTTGATTTCGAATTGCTAATAAAATCAGGAGAGTTTGTATGAAGAAGCTTTCTTGATAAATTATGTTCATGTGCATCATCTTCATCTCCAATTTCCTTGAACATTTATTGATAAGTGTCATTGGAATGTGTTTTTAGGATGGAGATTTGGGACATTATACCAGAGAATTAATAGAAGAGAGAGAGAGAAAAAGTAAACAGGGAGATCCAGGATGACTGATGAGTAAAAAGTCGCGCGAATTATTTATCGTTGGTTGCTTGGTGCAATCTCAGCCATAAGATCTTTTTTATCTTTACCATAAAAGGCACGCTTGTTTGTTCATTCTATCTCAGCCATCTATTTCCTCTTATCCAATGGCTGAGATTTTCCAAACTCACAACTTACCGTAAGAACCAAACTCATGAGATCCCGCCTATATATATATATATATAGGATTAGGATCACATGAGTCCACCCTATCTTTTTGAGTCTCGTGAGTCCACTTATGTATCACATGCTGTACACTAAAATATCACGATTTTTTTTTTTTTTTTTTTTAAGTCTAAGCTGTGATATTGTTTAGTATAAGCTGTGATATTGTATCTAGTCCACGAGTCCAGTAAAAGAGTATCACAAGTTATACAAAACAATATCACACCTTACAATAAACAATATCACTGGTTGTACTAAACAATATCACGCGAGTTATACTTATACAATATCACAATTCTGGCTTCTTACGAGTACATCATTAAAACCAAATTGAAGTAGGGACGACTATCATATGCTCGTTCACTATATCTAACAATTACTTCACTCATCATAACGAGGTAAGTAGTACGACTGTACGAAATAATCTTACATATGAATATGTATAAATACCTGCCTCTATCTATATTACTCAGATCGTACCTTTATACAAAATAGACAATCAAATTAATCACTTTAGGCATTATTAAACGCTTATTATTTTGGGTCCAAACCACCCAGTGACCTAGGCATTATTAAATGCTTTTTGCAACTTGCTGGATTAACGTAAAAAAAGATGGGAGGATCTAAATCTTGTGTACAAATCTTAATCACGCTTAATCTCAATGTCAAGAACATAGGCAAACGAAAAAAGATACGTAAGCGTGATTAATGTGTATGTGACATTGACCTTTTTTTTAGTCACAGTCAATGTCTATGTGATATGCTTGTTCGTTTTCTCACACGCTATACAAAAAGGATACGTAATAGACAATCTAATTAATCTCAGGTGATTTTTTTTTGAAGATTTGTTTATTCAAATCTTGTGTGACTGATATTGTTTTGTATAGCGTGTGATACTTTTTTGGACTCACGATACTCAAAAAGATAGGTGGACTCACCGAATCTTGCCTCTCTATATATATATATATTATGTTGAATAAAATACAGTATTTATATGCCTTATCATCACCACTCATTGTCCTTCTAGTATTTTTCCCAAAATACTTAGTGATACCAACATGCGTCGATACCCCTCTCACACGACCTGGATGCTCTGCTTTGCCAATTGCCCTAGCAAGAATGTCATCGCGTCCTTCAGGCTTCCATTTTCCTTTCTGTACCTCCTTCTCACAGATCCTCTACATACACATAAAACCATTATGCAACTAAGTTTTATTTAAACTCACAATTATATAATCGACCACCAGTGGTAGGAGTGACATATTTATTCAAACTTACAATTTTCTCTTTGACGGCCTTATCATATGGAGTTTCTAACTTTCCATTCTTAGGAGTGTGACCGGCCACCCAAGCGTCGTGACGATTGACAGTTCCAAGCTTCTTCTTAATCAATCTATAATCACCTCTGGAGCCATGAAAGACACTCTCTTTCTTTGAAATGTTCTCTTGGTTCTGCCTACTCATAGTCTTCATAAAATAAATTGTATCGAGTAACGTAAGCATATTTCATTACTTATTAAGTGATTACTAATAAAGTGATCCCAATGAGTCGCAGATAAATTACCTTAAACTTGTCAGACTGCCTATAAGCAATAAAGTTAATCCAATCTTGCTGGCTGACAAACTGATACTTCTTCTTTGGTGGTTTCTTGTTTATCTGCCCGGTCTTCTTGTCGAACAAGTGGTTATGAGCAACCTTTAATTTCCATGCTCTGAAAGAATCCCCTATCTTTTTTTAGGTAACCATCATGTTCTTGGGGGACAGTGTAAGCTGCCTGCATATATGGTTAGCATATTTGTTTAGTTTCGGCTAATAGCACATATCGAATACTAAGATAATTTCATCTCACTGCATTTATTATTGTATATACATACCTTTATTCTCCCCCATAGCTTTTCCTCCAGGTCTTGACTCAACTGATTGATACGCGGCAAACCGAGAGGCACATACTCTGTTACACAATAACCAATCTAAGTCGCGAAATTTGCAGCAAAATCACCATCTGGCAGCCCCGTTAATGGATCCCATTCAAGTTTATTAGGTATCCCTCTTTCTATTGCTTCTAGGGAAACCCTATGGGTCCTTCGCCCAGTATCCGATTCCAAATTATTCTCATCACCTGAATCTTCTTCGTTTGACCTTTTCTCATCATTTGTTTTCCGCTTTCCACCCATATCTAAACCAGAAATTAACAAGCTACTAACTTTAATCATTAAGTCGACATAGCAGGAGCACCGTCTCAAAAAAATGATCACACAGTATACCTAAAAATATAGATTTGTTTAACAAACAATATACTTCAAATAATAGGTGTTGTTTAACACACAATAAACCTAAGATAATTAGGGGATAATATCATAACTAAGAAAATAAAGACATTAAGTTAATGAGACGAAGGAGTAGGGTTTATTATTACTTCTTCAAAGAGAAGAAGCCGGTCCCGGTATGGCGATGATGGAGGGGACGACAGAGGCAATGGGGATGGCAACGACAGAGGCAACTGTTGGAGCTAGTGTCCTACACAGTTAGTGTGATAACGTATATAAATATCTTATAGGTTCACAAGGGTATACTTAGTATTTTATCAGTTGATTAACGTTTACTTAATAACGGTTGGCTTGCTAGAAGTTTGGCGTTATTATCATACTGATGGCGGTGATCAGCTAGTCCCTAAAAGTCACACCTAAAGGATGTGTTTGAGAGATGTGATTATATGAAAATATAATCACATTGATGCCTTATATGACTAAAAGGTTAGTCCATGTATTTGACTAAACAGTTAGTCAATGTGATGATGAGACGATTATTTAATACAATTAAATAATATTAGATGAGACGAATTAACTGTTAATTCGTAAATTGAATATAAACTGTTATATTTAATTAATGTATATAATGTTAGCTTAAATGAATTAAGATGTTAATTCGTAATTAAACGTAAACGGTTATATTTAATTAGCAAATTATAAATATGCGATATTTATAGTTAATGTATATATTATACGAAATTGTCATAATAAATTATTACAGACCGGTATTAATAAATCGAATACAAGCTGTTGTGTGTGGACTTATTAATTACGTGACGAAATAAATGACAATTGATAAGATATACACATTTTTATACAATAAGATAACTACCAAAAATAAGGAGATTTCTCTCCTTATTTTAGTGTCACACGGTTTAGAAAAAAAGGAGAAAAATATCTTCCTATTATTCCTCCTTATTTCGGTTATATGAGAAGGGAGGGAACATAGTTTTTCTAACTTGATTTTTCCTAACAACTCTCATCACAAAAACCCTAAATATCATTTAGAAATTAGGGTTCTTATTCTAGCAAAACAGAGGCATTTCTTGAAGCATTTTGGGTGCAACAATTAGGAGAATATCGATTTCGATATTTATTCTTAGGCCATATTGCTAGGACCAAAGGTTGATTATAATCTCTATTCTTTTTGTTTATGCAGTTTCGTTTATGACTCGTAATTTCATAATTATAATTTCGTTATAATCCGAATTTCTTGATGAAGTATACCGATATTTCCTATAAGTGGTATCAGAGCTTAGGGCACTAAATTATTTTATATGATTTTCATAAATGAATTTAAACAAAAAAAAAATTGAAAAAAATTATTTCGGCCGAATAAAAATTTTTTTGCCGAGATGATTTTTTTTGTTTTTTGATGTTTTGTTTCCATTTGATTTATTGATATTGTTGTTTTAATAAGTTAAGATGATAATGTGATAAATTTGTAGATGTTTTGATTTAATAAGAATTAAATTAAAATGTAAATGGAAATTGTTTTTTATTGTTGATGATTTGTTTTTGCTATATAGTTTTGGCATACAAGTTAATTTAATCATGTTCAAATCAATTGTGATGAATCAAATATACGGATAATCGATTTAATCATAATTTGGATATTCATTTTAAGAGGTTAAATTGAATCATCTAGTTTGAATCTATTTTTAAATTAAAAGATGATGTTTATGCCGATCTTGTTATATTAGCAACATTAAACTTTTTGTCCACATAAAAAGTTTTTTTTTCGAGAAAAGTAAGAAAAAGCGGCTGAATGTCGTGTGTTTTTTTTTTTTTTAAAAAAAAAAAAAAAAAAAAAAAAAACTGTTTTTTTTTTGTTTTTAGGTCAAAATGCCGAGGGCATTTAAAAAAAAAAAAAAACTTTTGTTTGTTTTTGGAAATGCCGAGAGCATTTTTTTTTAAAAAAAAAAATTCTGTTTTGGCCAATAATCTTTATACATTAAATTATAATGTATGATTGTTTGTTGTGAAAAAGTTCACAAATTAAAGATACCCAATTATTTTAAAGAGTTTTAAGATAATGTTGGATTAATTCATATCACTAGCTAATGTGAATTAAGATTGGAATTATTGTGAGTAATAGAGGAATTGTCACATAATTTTGATAATTATAAAATAGGTGGTTTGGATAAATTACTCTACATAATTAAGGAATTATGTCTTGAATGATTAATTTATAGTTGATGCATTTTTATTTAGTTGTATGAATTGTTGAATGGTTTAATTTACGTATTTTTGCAATCGGTTGTAATTTGTATTACCTAGTGTGGCCTTAGTTAATTATGTTTTCGTAATGATGGAAACATAATCTTGATGTAATTTTGAGATCTCGAATCTCCTTTATTTTTTCTTTAGTATTATGTTTTTGAAATTAGAATGTAAATAGGTTTATTTTGTAATTTATTTATTGTAATTTTGAGAAGACTAAAGATGGAGATTGGATTGCTCACTCCCGCTACATGGACCAAGATGGAACATCAAGACAAGCTTCTCGGGTCCTAGGAAGGATTCCAAAGTTGTATTTATGTTCATTTTGGTAGATAGGCCACACTAGGACTTAGTCTTTATTTGTTTTACGTTTTTCCATTCTTATTGCTTTTCTTCGCTTGATAGTTAGTGCATCATATTCCGCCTAAACCAAACCACCTACTAATATGCATGAAAATTGACTCATATAGTTTGGATGTTAGTTTTCATAGACATACAGATGTCACACTATTTTAAGCCATCATCTTAATTTATTCATTCTCGCATGCTAGATATTAGTTCACTTAAAATGAATTAAAATAAAGTTGATGGGATCTTCCTCTAAAATTGAAATTGAGACTACTCTTTATAAGGGCAAACAACTATGAATCCCTTCTTCGTCGGTATGCATATAGGACCTTACTCTCCATATGACCCCTTCTACGTTGGGTAAGTAGTTTGTGTTGACTTAGTTTACTTCAACATTATAATCCGAAGAGTTTCTCGAGATTATGATGGACTATAGATAGAATTTACAGAAATTTATCAACCAAGAATTCTAAAAGTAGAATTAGCCAAGAGGTTGGCTTATCAATTTACAGATAATTGAGTCTTGGGATCATTTATATAATTCTCGCGTTATAACAGTATTGCATTACACTTAAATCATAACGATGAGTATGCTTATTAGGTTTTCTTCTTCTTTTCGCATTGTATAATTCGTTTTATATTGATAATACTGCTTACAACAAATGGCTGGAAATTATGATATCCCTATGCCAAGTGCCACACTTGGACGCGAGTCCTGGCTCAAAGCTTTCATGGACCACATGAATCAGTCCACACGACTAAAGAATGACGGGTCCAACTTTGCGGACTGGGAGACATCACTACGGAATGCTGCCATTGCTGACGGTAAGCTCAAGTACTTAACTGAGCCAATACCGCCAAACCCAGGCCCCAATGCTAGAGCTAACGAGTCACTTGCTTATAGTGACTTAGTTATGGAAGCGGGTGCGATAAAGAACGTACTCATTTTTGCAATGGAAACCAATTTGCAAAGACGCTTCATTGCCCAAGGTGCAAACAAGATTTTCACCACGCTCACTAATGAGTTCTCAAAAGCACCGAGAATCGTTACTTATGAGCATACATGTCGCTTCTTTGATGCGAAACTCCAGAAGGGCCAACCGGTTAGCCCACACATCCTTAACATGATTGAGAATGTCGAGAAACAAGAGGCACTTGATTGCAAAATCAGTGAGAGCATAGTCATTGACCGTATGCGTCATTCACTTCATGATGGTTTTGCCCTTTTCAGGGCAAATTACTACATGAATGACATGAAGAAAAGTCCTCATGAGCTACACTCACTTCTCGTACAGACCGAGAAGGATATGAAATTGAGTGGGAGCATGAAGCAAGATGTTCTCATGATTTTCAACAAGAATAAGGGTAAGGGCAAAGCTCACGGCGACCTAACTGTAGGAAAGCCAAAGTTTAAGAAGTCAGGAAACGGTAAGAGTGGGCCTGGTGAGACTAGTGGCTCACAAGGCAAAGAAAAGAGCAAGGGCGGTAACGTTTAGTGCCACCATTGCCACAAGACTAAGCATTGGAGGAGGAACTGTCCCGTGTACCGTGAGGACATAAAAGCAGGCCGCGTCACTCCTGTTGGTATGTCATCTTATATTCATATGATTGAGATTAACCATGCAAGTTTCGGAACTTGGGTACTTGATACTGGTTGTGGTTCTCATCTCTGTAATCATTTGCAGGGCCTAAAAAACATCATACCCCTCGCAAAGGGTGATGTGGACCTACGAGTCGGGAATGGAGCACGAGTTGCTGCAGTCTCAAAGGGAACATACGTAATCCAACTCCCGAGTGGTTTTGAGTTATATTTATATAACTGTTACTATGTACCCAGTTTATCTAAGAAAATTATTTCTGTTTCCGTACTTGATAAAGACGGTTTTTCATTTTCAATAAAGGACAATAGCCGTATTTTCTCTTTTAATGAAATGGTTTATGGCAAAGCAGTTTCCATGAATGGAATTTATATCTTAGATCAAACCACAGAAATATTACATGTGAATAATAAGAAATTAAAGGTTGGTGACAAAGATCAAACTTATCTATGACATTGTCGAATGGGACACATAAATGAAAAACGTGTAAAGAAACTCATTGAGAATGGGACTATCTCCAAATTTGATTTCTCATAGTTTGGCACGTGTGAATCATGTCTTATCGGCAAAATGACTCGAATTTCCTTCAAAGGTGTTGGAATGCGCGCTAATGACCTATTAGGACTCATACATACTGATGTATGTGGACCTATGTCAATCACCGCCATCAATGTATAATAATTAATCGGCCAAAACAAAACAAAATAAGGTGAGTAGATACGGATATGTCTACTTAATGAAGCATAAAAGTGAGTCTTTTGATAAATTCAAGGAATACCAGAATAAGGTTGAGAACCAACTGGGAATAAAGGTTAAAGCACTGCGTTCAGATCGTGGTGGCGAATATCTTTCAAATGAGTTTGATCAACACCTTAAAGACTGTGGAATAGTTTTACAGTTAACTCCACCTGGAACACCTCAATTAAATGGTGTGTCCGAACGGAGAAATCGAACACTACTTGATATGGTTCGATCCATGATGAGTCACACGGTAGTACCTGATTCATTATGGGGTTTTGCTCTTTTTCACTCTTATACTTAACCAAGTCCGTCTAAAGTCAAGCGACAAGACTCCATATGAAATGTGGAAGGGAACGGTCCCTAACTTGTCCTTTATTCGGGTTTGGGGTTGCGAGGCTTATGTCAAGTGGAGACACTAGGATAATCTAGGCCCGCGATCGGTCAAGACGTACTTTATTGGTTATCCAAAAGGAATGTTTGGTCATTACTTCCACTACAAGAAAAACGCGGGTTAGTGACGGCCCCTACCGACGGAAAAAAGAGGCCGTCAGAAAACACGGGTTACTGACGGATTTGTGACGGAAATTCCGTCAGTAACGTTTCCTGACGGATATCCCGTCAGTATCTATTGGCGCGTTGACCAAGTCAAAGGCGCCAAAAAAGATGTGACGGAAATTCCGTCAGTAATCTATTAATACTGACGGAATATCCGTCAGTGAGCTTCACACGTTAAATTGGTGTACAGCTGGAAACAACTATTGGACCACTGACGGAATATCCGTCAGTTTTATCAAAATACTGACGGAAATTCCGTCACTAGGCCAAGATATTTGAATGCTGTGTTGATGACAGGCTGTCACAATAATTGGCCCACTGACGGAATATCCGTCAGTATTTTGACAAAAATGACGGATATTCCGTCAGTGATCCAATAGTTGTGACGTGTACTGTCACTTGAATTATTGGTGTATAAAGTAGGCATCTGACCGATTTTCCGTAAGTAAAATGGTTATACTGACGGAATTTCCGTCAGTATTACTATGTTACTGACGGAAAATCCGTCAGATGCCCTTATAAACTCAAACACGGGAACACTTTCCCCTCACTTTACCAAATTTCCCCCAAATCAATTAAAAATCGTCAACCCTCCTAACCTCCTTAAAACCCGACACCACCACCACCCTCCTCCACTTCCGGCGCCACCACCACCACCACCACCACCACGCCGTCGCCATCACTATAACGTAATTAACTTTATCTTTTTTTTCTATTTCCTTTATCTTTTTCCTTCTCCTTCATCCTTCATCCTTTTCCTTCTCCTTTTCTTATTTATCTTTTTTTTTGTTAATAGTAGGCCGCCGCCTCCGCCGCCAGCAGCCGCCGCCCCCTGCCGCCACTTCCCTCTTTCTCATCCTTCTTTTTCATTTTTTTCTTTGTTGAACTAATTAGGTATTTTCTCTTTTAATTTTTTTTTGTTTAATTATCTTAATTGAATTAGAATATTAGTTATTGTTTTAATTACTGTTGAATTATTGTTGATGTTGATGCATGTTGACTTAGGATAGAAGCCAATTTTGTTTAAATGTATGTTGTGACGGTTTTTGTTTAAATGTATGTTGTGACGGTTTTATTGTATGCATCTAATTTTTTTGTTAATTAGATTATTGTTAAATTTTGTTAAATGTTAATGTTTTTAAAATGATAATTAGACTAGATATGTAAATTGAAAAATATATACTTGATTTTACTTGTTTCCATAATAATTTCAGGGTCAAGAGGCCACCCCCCACAAGATGTTCATGAAGACGAAGAAAAATAAGAAGGACGAGTGGGTTAACCCTCGAGCGGCTGATATTGAGGTAAATTCTTGAATTTAATTTAATATTTATTTTTATTACAAAGAACGATAATCTCTTTCTTATAAAGATAGGTATATATATATCATTTCTGACGATTTTCTATTTTTTTTTCAAATAAGTGATTTCCAAGAGGAGATGAGCCACCATTGCCACCAGGATGACGCTCTCCCGACGAGATTCGGGCCTACTACAAGGTCAGAGGAGGCTTTGACGAGAAGAACCGGATGTTTGGGACAGGAGATACAGGGGCCCAAATATGGTATGATCTTCCTCCTAACAAAGCTGGCCGACGGTCTTTATCTTATGCTCCTAGCATGATTTCACAGCTTTCCACCCAAATGAATGATGAGCGAGCCGCTCGAGTTGCTCTTGAAAGACAGTTCTTGAACAGTCAAGAAATGGCGGCAATGAGAAAGGCTTGGGCTGATATGCAAGCATCTCAACCCCCAAACACGTGTTCACAATTTACTCCACATAGACGGGATGACTTTGGGGGTGGTGATGACGGGTTTGGAGGTACTGGTGGTAGTTTTATTGAGCCTATAAACACTTAGAGCCTTTAGGTTAGAGCCTTTAGGTTAGAACTTTAGTTTAGTTAGTATTGTCGTCTAGTAGGGAGTATGAAAGACATGATAAGACAATTCTCTTTCGTGTTTAATTTGTAAGACAATGTACAAATTTGACTATGTTTTTATGTAAAACAATTTGCGTCCCCTTCTCTTTTGTTGTCTATTGATTCCCGCATTAGCGGTCGACGTGAAAATGGATTCCCGCTTGACGGTCGACGATTGGATGTGTTTTGCAGGTTTTGTTTATATTAAAAACGATGCAAATAGGCATCGCGGCTGGGCAGCAGGCTGTATTTGAAACGATGCAAAAAACGCATCGTGGCTGGGCAGCAGGCTGCTGTTTCCATTCCAGTTTTTTAATAGATCTGACGGAAATTCCGTCATTAATTTAGGAAAACTGACGGAATTTCCGTCACTGTTTTCTTCATCATTTTCCCCAGAAATTAACACTGACCTGCCACGTGTCTTGATAACTGACGGAATTTCACAAGAAGAGGCACCACTACCGAAAATTCCGTCACGCCTCTTTTTATTGTGAATTCACTAAATTACGTGGAATGCCACGTGTCAGATAACACTGACGGAAATTCCGTCAGTAAGGCAGAAAACTGACGGAAATTCCGTCACTTTTGACCTAGAAATAAAGACGGATTTTCCGTCAAACATCCGTCGATTTTGAAAATCGACGGAAATTCCGTCGATTTTTGAAAATCGACGAAATTCCACAAGATGTATATTTTACTTGACGAAATAACTCGACTTCGATTCTCGACGGAATTTCCGTCAGGAAATTGAAATACCGACGGAAATCCCGTCAGTATGGGCTTAATTTTTCCGTCAGTTTCCCGCGTTTTTGTTGTAGTGTTCTATTCGCCTACCGAACATCGAGTTTTTGTTGCGGCTAGTGCAAAGTTCTTAGAGAAAGAATTTCTCGAGAACAAGTCAAGTAATAGAACCTTCGATCTGTCGGAGATTTAAGAACTAACAACCGAGGAACAGATGGAGGAAGATGTTCCTTCAACTGATGATATGGTTAATATTCCTCAGGAACCTAGGAGGTCGGGTAGAGTCTCTAATCCTCCAGACAGATACATTGGTATGGTCGAGGAGAATGACGTTTTGCTCCTAGAGAGTAATGAACCCGCTACCTATAAAGGTGCCATGACCTGTTCCGACTCTAAGCTATGGCTTGAAGCCATGCAATCCGAGATGGACTCCATGTATGAGAATGACGTATGGGATCTTGTTGATTTACCTAACAAGGTACGACCTCTGCAGTGCAAATGGCTTTACAAAATAAAGCATTCTCGTAGACGGCAACCGATACCTATAAGGCACGACTAGTGGCAAAAGGCTTCACTCAAGTGCACGGATTGCATTATGATGAAATTTTTGCACCCGTAGTTATGCTGCGTTCCATTCGGATAATCTTAGCGATTGCCGCTTTTCATGACTATGAAATTTGGCAGATGGATATGAAAACCGCCTTTTTAAACGGTTATTTGGAGGAGGAATTGTACATGGTACAACCCGAAGGTTTCATAGATCCTGAAAATCCTAAGAAAGTCTGCAAGCTTAAACGATCCATTTATGGACTTAAGCAAGCTTCTCGGAGTTGGAATCATCGTTTCGACCAGGTGATAAAAGAGTATGGTTTCACTCGATCGGTCGAGGAACCATGCTTATATATCAAGTCGAGTGGGAGCAAGATTGTTTTCTTGATATTGTATGTCGATGACATACTCTTGATTGGGAATGACATTTCTCTCTTATCTTCGGTAAAAGGATGGTTGAAGAACCATTTCCAGATGAAAGATCTGGGTGAGGCACAACGCATATTGGGAATCCGTATCTATCGAGATAGATCACGACGGATGTTATCACTGAGTCAGGAGTCTTATTTAGATAAGATTCTTGAAAGGTTCAGCATGACCAACTCCAAGAAGGGGAACCTTCCAATGACTTCTGGGATGCATTTGCGCAAGTCTCAGTCACCCACGACACCGGAAGGGGTTGAACGCATGAGTCGTGTTCCTTATGCATCAGCCATAGGATCAATCATGTATGCCATGATATGCACACGTCCAGACGTGGCATATGCATTGAGTATGACGAGTCGGTACCAAAAGAATCCAGGTGAAATACACTGGATAGCTATTAAAAACATCCTTAAGTATCTACGGAGAACTAAGGATTGGGTATTGACTTATCGAGGTGATACTAAGCTATGTGCAATCGGTTACGCAGATGCTAGCTTCCAAACGGATCGAGATGATTCGAAATCTCAGTCTGGATTCGTTTTTACTCTTAATGGTGCGGCGGTTAGCTGGAAAAGTTCAAAACAGGAAGTTGTAGCAGATTCTACTACTGAATCCGAGTACTATGCCGCTTCAGAAGCAGCAAAGGAAGCTATATGGATACGTCAATTCTTACAAGGACTAACCATAGTTCCTAGTTCGAATGACCCAATCACCATCTATTGTGACAATAGAGGTGGCATCTTCCAGGCCAAGGAGCCTAAGTCTAGCAACAAGTCTAGACATGTACATCGGAAGTCTCACCTGATCCGTGATTACGTGGAGCAAGAGGAGATAGTGATTGACAAGATTGCTTCGGATGACAACATCGCAGATCCTCTCACTAAACCATTGAAATATGATAAGCATGAAGGGCACGTTATTTCCATGGGAATTAAACGTGTTCCTGAGTTGTACTAGTTGCTTATGAATTCGATACATTTTCTTTTCATATGCTATTTATAACTTCATCGTATTATTTCATATTTTGTTTTTCATGTGGATTGTACGACAACATTGAACGCCACAAAGTGAACTGAATTACATTATATTTGTTTTGGTCCGTAATCGCCTACATGAGCTGATAACTCTGGCTATTATATTGTGAAGTTGATTGATGGTGGGTTCAACGAGCCATAAGTCAAACGGTTGGCTGATCGATCACCAATGCGAGTTATAACGATACCTCGTATGACATTGTGACAACGTGATGTGACCATAATTAGAGCGTATTTAGTCCCCAAATTAGCCTTGTTCCCATGCTTTTTAGTGCATAATTGGGTCATTTATTGTCTTTAGCCCTTTGTTTTGCATATTCTTTGAGGTTTTGTGTCCTTGGTAGGAAAGGAGTGCAAACCTTGCATTTTCATGGCAAAATAGAGCTAAAATGATTGAATTCAATGACCAAGCATCAAGAAGAGACAAGACTAGAAGGCCTTTGTACATACTATAGTAGATGGGAAATGATGAGAAAAGATCCTTGCATCCCCGAGGAAATCCTCAAGGATTTTATGAAAAAAAATGAAGAAAAGAAGAAGGAAAGAAGCTGTAAGACAATCCGAGCGGATTGTCCACAAGACGCCCGTCCAGCAACCACAATCCGAGCGTCTTCCCCCAGTGGACGCTCGGCCAAATCCACCACAATCCGCCCGTCTTCCCCATCTGGACGCCCGTCCAGAATCACTAGAATCCGCCCGTCCCGTGCCCTGGACGCCCGGATTCTCTAACAGCCATTTCGTCTTCTACAAGCTTCAAGGAAGGATGCGCATATTTTTCTAAGACCGGCGAAAAAGAGACCGGAGTCTCCCTGGAGACCGGCGATTCCTCAAGGACTTAATCGTCATTTAAGCCCTTAGTTAACCCTAATTTATGTACCTAATCCCCACTATAAATATCCCATTAGTCTAATTAGAAGAGCATGTTCTTCTTAGCAATCTTTAGTGTAGTTAATATCAATCAAATCTCTCTTTAATCTTGTAATCAACATTTAATCAAGTTTTAATACAAGTTTCATTTCCTTAATCTCTCTTTTGTTCATCCTTTATTTTGGGTAATTGAAGATTATTTGGGTTATTATTGGGAGATTGACAACCTTCCAATCTATCATCAAGTACTTCTATTATTCTTTGCTTTATTATTGGAATCATTAGTAGGTATAATTCTCTTAATCCCTTTTTAATTATTGTTAATTATCTTCATTTATTCATCATGTTTCATTTTGTTGGTATGATTGACAACCTTGCTAGCATGTTCAACATGATAATGAGTGAGTAGTTTCCTTAGCTAGGGTTAATGGCTAATTAGGGGAAACCAACATGGGGGATGATTCATGCTTAAATTAATATGTTTTCATAGTTTATTTGCTTGCTTGTTGTGATCTCAACTTATGCACATGTTATGTTTGATGAAATGCGAGCCTATGAATCCTTGCATTTTTTACCCATCACCTATCTATTCAATTAGACTAGTAAGATATAAACCAACTCGAGACTCATTAGACCATGCATATAGTTGAGTAGGAAACATTAAGTCGACTTGTAGGTGTTGTACAATCTAATCGATTCGGCTCCGGGACCCAAACTTTCCTAGGATTGTAAGATATAAACCAACTCGATCCATCACAACAATAATTGCTTGCTTATAATTTGAGAATATGTTTGTATGATCAATTCCCATGAATCCCCTATGACCCCATGACACCCTAGTGCCTTTTATCAATTGTTTACATCCCTTTTTAATCATCTTGCTTGTTTACTTTCATTGCTATTTAGTTTAGTGATCTTCTACTTCAAACCCCAAATTGTGACACCCTTAGACACCACTAGTTGCAATAGAAAATCTCATCTCAATTCCCGTCCCTTGGGATCCGACATTTACCTGCCTCTTTGCTAATTGTAGAGTTGTTGCTAGAGTTATAAATTGTGTTTTGGTCTAGGTGCTCCTAACTACAAGTACCGAAAACTAAACCTCCAAGTGAGTCCGACCACAACGTAATGGAGTCCTAAATGTTTAAAAACATTCGGTGCCAGGTCGTGGATTGGACGTCCATTGTGTTCCTAGAGTCGATTCTTTTGACTATCGACTGTCTCTTGAGATTAAGGCAGTTTTTGGGTGACTTTGGTTTCTTTCTCATAGTCGACCGTAACAGGAGGCTAAGCAGATTTTTACTGGGTCATTTCATACTGTGCTTATATCTGCCGGTTTTGAGTTGAAGAAAATATCCAACCTTTATCAGGTTTAGACATTTCTTAGGGCCACTCGAGGAGTTATAACTGAAATGCATGGCCATGCTCGAATGATGATTCGTTTATCAGTTAAGTTACTCTCTAGTCGGGAAAACCACTCTTGATATTGATCACTTGTAAAATAGGACCTTTGTGAATACGGATTTTGCAAATTGTTTTACATTGAGTGGGAGAAATTAAGGATATGAGAATCGGTTATCACACATACACTTGTGAGGACAAGTGAGAGATTGTTGGAGCTAGTGTCCTCCACAGTTAGTGTGATAACGTATATAAATCTCTTATAGGTTCACAAGGGTATACTTAGTATTTTATCAGTTGATTAACGTTTACTTAATAACGGTTGGCTTGCTAGAAGTTTGACGTTATTATCATACTGATGGCGGTGATCAACTGGTCCCTAAAAGTCACACCTAAAGGATGTGTTTGAGAGATGTGATTATATGAAAATATAATCACATTGATGCCTTATATGACTAAACGGTTAGTCCATGTATTTGACTAAACAGTTAGTCAATGTGATGATGAGACGATTATTTAATACAATTCAATAATATTAGATGAGACGAATTAACTGTTAATTTGTAAATTGAATATAAACTGTTATATTTAATTAATGTATATAATGTTAGCTTAAACGAATTAAGATGTTAATTCATAATTAAACGTAAACGGTTATATTTAATTAGCAAATTATAAATATGCGATATTTATAGTTAATGTATATATTATACGAAATTGTCATAATAAATTATTACAGACCGGTATTAATAAATCGACTACAGCTGTTGTGTGTGGACTTATTAAATACGTGACGAAATAAATGACAATTGATAAGATATACACATTTTTATACAATAAGATAACTACCAAAAATAAGGAGATTTCTCTCCTTATTTTAGTGTCACACGGTTTAGAAAAAAAGGAGGAGAAAAATATCTTCCTATTATTCCTCCTTATTTCAGTTATATGAGGAGGGAGGGAACATAATTTTTCTAACTTGATTTTTCCTAACAACTCTCATCACAAAAACCCTAAATATCATTTAGAAATTAGGGTTCTTATTCTAGCAAAAGAGGGGCATTTCTTGAAGCATTTTGGGTGCAACAATTAGGAGAATATCGATTTCGATATTTGTTCTTAGGCCATATTGCTAGGACCAAAGGTTGATTATAATCTCTATTCTTTTTGTTTATGCAATTTCGTTTATGACTCGTAATTTCATAATTATAATTTCGTTATAATCCGAATTTCTTGATGAAGTATACCGATATTTCCTATAGCGACGACGACGGAGAATAGTAGTGGTTCTAGGGAAACTCAGTGTTCGAGGGTTTTAAGTGGGCGAGGAGAAGGTTTGCATGTGTGTTGTTTGAATATTTTATTGAAACTAGTAAACATGGGTTAAGCGAAACCGTATTCTGTATTTTGCAATATGACCACGGCTGACTATAAACCCGTAATTGTTTTTATTATATTACATCGGTTGGTGCCTAACCGTTGTCATTTATCTTTCATTGTGTCAAGTTTTTCCCGCAAAAAAAAAAAGCATCTTCCATATTTGGTAATCCGTATTAAGTTAGTACAAATTTCTTTCCTCAATTAGGCAACTGGGATAGCAAGTGGGGGAAAATGGAAACTTAAGACTAAATTATACACAACCCAATGTAACTTCTTTCCTCAATTGGTTTCCTAAATACAACCCAATGAGCAATTAATAAACATACATTGTTCCTTTAACCTTTCTCGTAACACATCCATTTTCTTCTCGCTTTCAATATAGCTCGGTTGACGCCGCAATTCCCTTAATCTTTTATATTCTGCTTCTTTTGACAACTTACAATCCCTCTGCACCCATGAACTCACAATATTGGTTCAATAAAAAATAACTGAACCATGAGTCGTATCGTCATATCTTACATTTATTTATTTATTTTTTTAATATATTGAGTCGTATGGTCAAATAATTAATAAACGATGCACGTTGAAGTTAGAACGTCACGATTGACAACGGTTGTAGGTGAACCGTTGTTAATGAACAAATTTACAACGGTTGTAGTTGTAGGCTAACCGTTGTTAATGAACCAATTTACAACGGTTGTTGCTGAACCGTTGTTGATGAACCAATTGACAACGGTTGTAGGTGAACCGTTGTTGATGAGTATTACGTAGCAGCAATCTGGATCTTGATTACTGACTGATCTATGGAGTTCAAAAAATGGAAGCAAATCAAACAAGCATAACTCAACACTCTCAAAATGATCATTTCATTTAATTTTAAACCAAATACATTACAACATTTATCAGAAATCAAAAGATGCATAATAAGTCGGAACAACCCCGGTTAAGCGTAAAAAGTGCTTCTCAATCTACCACCAATCACGCCACTCTGGTATACCGCTAACTTCCGGGTCATTGGTTTCATATTTTGCAATAACAGATTGAATATATGCAAGGACACGACTTGCATGTAGAGATAAGGTTGGAAGAGTACAACTCAACATATCTCCATCGCACCAAATTGCGAGTAACAGTCGAAAGCGAGGGTATGAAGATGATGATGATGATGAGGCTTTGTTGACAAGCTGGACTGCTTCACACCTCTTAATCCAATAATTCCGTTGATGTTCAAGGGATGCTTTGATTAATGGGTGTTGATCGGCGGGAAGCCCGGCGAGAACCTTCCCATCATCTTCAATCGTTTGTGTAAGTCATTCTTCGTTGTTGATAAAATTAGGGTTCATTGCCATGTTGTTTCAAATTTGTGTAATGGGGATGAAATATTGTGATTTGATTAATGAATGTTAGTAAATGATGCTTTAACATTTATAGTCACATATATAAGTTTTTTCAAAACCGTTGGTAATTAATTTAATGTAAAAGTTGACTTATTAACAAATATTTTAAACCTACATAACTTGCAATAAATAATTAGACAATAAAATACACTACCACGCATATATTATTCAAGAAAAACACATACATAACAAGAAATTAGAAGACGCGCGGTTTTAAAACCATTAATTAGAATAATAATAATAATAATTAATTAACATAATCATCTTGTAATTCCCCTGCGATTGCGATAAATATTGGGAATTCAATATATGGATTATTAAGAGGCACTTGTTCTACCTCCCATGAACGAGGCACAGTGTCAATATAGTGCCGATATGTTCTTAATAGATTAATGTCACAATCGGTTGCAATCCATAAATATTGCGCTTGTAACACATCATCCGTATAATAATTTTTCTTCCCAGCATCATGATCCTCGTATCTTGCCTGGAGTTTTCTCGCTTGACGAAAAGATTCCAGCTTCTTCCCAAAACCTTCAAACTCGATCATTGCGTAACCAAGAAAACCATGAACTTTAGTCCAAGTCAAGTGGACCTTTTTAACGTTCGTATAACCACCTTGACGAAGCATATCTCTCATCCAAGTAAAACTTCTCGAAAAAGCCTTACCATTGTTATCATATTTGATTGGAAGGTTGTGTATAATACACGTAATAGGATCGACATAGCGCGTATTTGATTGTGATTCGGCGGGTGTAAAAGACGACGACATGGTGATCGAAGTGTAATATTTTTAATTAAATTATAGGCTATGATTAATTGAACGTTGAATTGGTGAATATGGTTAATTGATCACATTATAAGTGATATATTTATAGGAAAATATGTATGCATGTGTGGATATAATAATGGACGGATAGTAAATAATGGTCAAACAAAACAATGCATGCAACAGTTCATTATTTATCATACATGCATCGGTTGAATATTTTACATTGAAAAAAGTATATAACGGTTATTTTTCACCCGTAAATGATAAATACCAACGGGCACAGAGGAACCGTTATATCATAATAGCAAATGATAACGGTTACAAGAAACGACCCGTAGCTATAACATAACAACGGGTATCAAAAACCGTTGCTAGTGTTAATTTAGTAACGGTTTTCGAAACGCCTTTTTCTTAAACTGGTAACGGTTGTCCAACAACCGTTGATAAGGGCGATTATATAACGAGTTTATGGAAACCGTTAAACGTTTTTGATAACGGTTTGTTAAACAACCGTTGTCACATTATAATAAGAACGGTTTTCGACGGAAACCGTTATTCTTATTAGCGCGGTCTAGGTTTTCGCCAATATTTTGAAAACGGTAATCTAAGTGTCGTTATTAAATGCATTAAACCGTTGTGATACGCTCCTTATTTATGGTCTGATTTGGCGTAATGCGATTTACAAAACGTCATAAAATCGCAACATATGCTAAACATGCGGCTCAATCATCACTGAGTGTTTGGCGGGAGGTGTAGAAGTGAGGTGTCTACAAAAGTAACTAAAAAAAGAAAAAATAAAAAGAAAAAAAATTATATTTTATGGGAGAGATCTCTCACTAATATTAATGAGAGATTGTCTTTCTTAAGAATTTGTGTTATTCGGATTTTCTTCTTCCTTAATTAGTAGATTTCTGTGGTACGAATTAAATTCATGTGAAATAGTCTACTCCCTTAATGCAAGACCCCAAATGAAAAGGGAAGTTCATATTAAATATGAGGAAGTAATATTTTATGCTATATTGTGAGCATGACTTATATACAAATACAAATACTTTGTTTGTGTTTGTTGCGTCGTCGTTCACTTCGGATGGTGTGAGGTCATGGTGGATGGATCTTCCTGTTTGAGATGTCCCTGGTAGGGGAGGAATCGGGTTACTGGTAGTGTTGTTGGTTGGGTCGGATGCGGTGGTTTCCGCTTCTTGTCGATGTTTTCTCTTCTTTTATCGTGTTTACCGTTTTCACAAATAAAAGTTTTCCCTTTTATTTTCCTAGTTTTAATGGTGTCAATAAGTTTACTTGGGTCAATAAGGAAGTTCGTTGTTTTACATCCGGTGTGTGTTGTGTCCATCTTCCTCTGTCCTGTTGCTATGTTGGTTTTGGTTTGGGGGCTGATTATGTGGCCCTTTCTTTTGCTCCCTATCTTTTTTCTCTCTTTTCTTGGATACGAGTTTCTTATCTGTAGTGAGTGATGTTATTCAAAGTGTAGGAGATTTATCTCCTCTGGAGGTAGGCTTTTATGGTCTACATTCCGCCTTTTCTATCTACATCCTTGTGGTGTAAGTACACTTTGTTCATTCTCGATGGGTCAAGGGTCTCGTTGGTTGGTTAAGATGAGTAAGGTTTGGTTCGATCGTTTGGCCACCTATGTTCGTCGCTCCAAGATTGCACAGGATGTTGAAGTTGCTTCCCGAATTCAGCCATCCGTTCGTTATCAACACATTTATGTTACCCGATGTAGCTTCCTTCTTGTTCCTGTTTATAGTTTTAGTAAAATAAGTACATTTGACCAAATGAGTCAAATGCCATCTGTATGAATCTTGTTTTTACAGCTGCCAAAAAAAAAAAAAAAAAAAAAAGACTTATATACAAATTGGAAATGTAAAAGCCATACACAAATGTAAGGTTTAAGAATTATGTCTTTCGTTATTAGTGTACTCTATAGTTTGGGTCTAGCTAATCCATTGATAAAAATCAATCGTTTCCCCTCCCCCTTAATGCCTCCTACTTTTGGTGATATTAAAAACTATCCAAATTATATGTCCTATTTTTTAATGTAACTGAAAAGTGAAAGTTTGACATTTTAGAAAAAAAGAAAATCTAAGTTACTTTAGCACGTGCTCCTCAAAAGCGGATTTTCTATCCTATTTTTTTGTCATATCTAATATCGCATACTTTTTTTTGGACACAAATACATCTTTTGAGATTTGCCCTTTTATAATGATAAATAGTTTGTGTGACCAATAAAAAGGTATTGTAGTGATTAGTGAACACAAGACAGAAAACAAAATGAGATTGAAAAATAAGACTTAATTGAAGGGCTTTATTTGGAGTTTAGCCCCTTTATTTAGATTGATCTCAAATATTTGTTTAAGGCGGTTTTACACAAATTTATCATTAAGCGGGATTTCTTAATCATCGTTTTTACCCACTGATAAGGCTGTGTTCTATATACTTGGAACAACAAACAACAGCCTGAGGAGAGGATATATAGCAGATTGGACAGGGTTTTGATCAATAAGGACTGGTGTGATCATCTGAAAGACTTGTATGCTCATTTTCTTCCAGAGGGTTTGTATGATCATACACCCTGTATTGTGAGTAGCAACAAGCAAGTGCAGGGCAAGAAATGCTTCAAGTATTTCAATATGTGGGGTGGATCCAAGGAGTTCATTCCTATTGTGAGAAATACCTGGCAGTCTAGAGTAGATGGGACTCCAATGTTTAAGCTTGTTAAGAAACTGAAGCTGCTGAAGCCTGCTTTAAAGCAACTGAACAGGGAGAAATTTAGTGATATTCAACAAGCAGCTGATATCAAACAGAAGCAGATAGAGGATTTACAAGAGCAGCTAGGTAAAGATCCATCAGATATGCAGAAGAAAGCTCTTGAATCAGAAGCTACGCCGATCTGAAGAGCTATCTATCTGCAGCTAGAGATAGCTATCTAGCTCAAAAGGCAAAGCATAAATGGGTACAAGATGGGGACTCAAATAGTGCCTTCTTTCATGGATTGCTCAAGCAGAGAAACCATAGGAACAAGGTATTTAGAATTGAGGATACTGCTGGGAGAATTTGTGATATCCCTGACCAAATTCATACTGCATTCCTGGACTATTATGGAGGACTGCTTGGCACCAGTCACACTATTAGCAAGATCCATAAAAGAATAATTGAGCAGGGACATGTGTGCAGTTTAGATGATTGTGCATCCTTGATGAGACCTGTCAGTGGGAAGGAGATTAGAGATGCATTGTTCAGTATACCAGATATTAAATCACCTGGACCAGATGGGTACACGAGCAAATTCTTTAAGGATGCATGGGGAGAGGTAGGGGGAGAAGTGATTGGAGCAGTTCAGGATTTCTTCAATCAGAAGAGATTACTGACACAAATCAATGCCACCACTCTTACCTTGATATCAAAGTGTGAGAGACCTCAGAATGTTACTCAGTTCAGGCCCATAGCATGTTGCAAAGTTGTGTACAAGATCATATCCAAATTGTTATGTAACAGGCTTGCAGGAGTGTTACCAAATATTGTAGACCAGAATCAGGGTGCATTCATTCAAAACAGGAGTATCCAGGAGAATATCCTGATATGCCAAGATCTAATAAGGTTGTATGAGAGACCAAATGCCTCACCCAGATGCTTATTTAAAATTGACCTGCAGAAGGCATATGATACAGTGGAATGGCAGTTTGTGGAACAGTTATTGAGGATGCTGAAATTTCCAGATGGTTTCCATAGCATGATTATGCAGTGTGTGACCACAACCTCTTTCTCATTATCTCTCAATGGGGATATGTTTGGCTTCTTTCAGGGCAAGAGAGGGCTTAGACAAGGGGATCCCCTCTCCCCCTCCTCTTTACCCTGTGTATGGAGTATCTAACCAGAACCTTGAGATATGCAGCTTCTAAGTATGACTTTCACTTCCATCCAATGTGCAAAAATCAAAGATTGGCTTGCCTGATGTTTGCTGATGATGTGCTGCTGTTCAGTAAAGGTGACACTACCTCTATGATGCTGTTATTACAGTCCTTCTCCACCTTCTCAAAAGCATCTGGCCTTAAAATCAGTCCTGCTAAATCCAATGCTTACTTTAGAGGGGTGCCTGATCACATCAAGACTGATATCTTAAAGATATCAGGCTTTACTGAAGGTGCTCTCCCATTTAAATACTTGGGTATGCCTATCCAAACTACAAGACTAAAGATATCTGATTGTGCTTGTCTCATTGAGAAAATCTGTGGAAGGATTCATAACTATGGAGCAAGAAAGTTCTCTTATGCTGGCAGGCTTGTGTTGATCAAATCTGTCCTAAACACCCTGAATTCATATTGGGCCTCGATGTTTGTCCTCCCCAAGGGCATCATTAAGAATATAGAAGCTATCTGTAGAAATTTTCTCTGGGAAAATGGTACAGAATATAGGAGGGTTTCTTTAGTGGCATGGGAAAAAAATTGTAAGCCTAAGGAAGAAGGAGGATTGGGTCTGAAGGATCAGGAGGTATGGAACAAAGCAATGGTGGGTCGTCTGGTGAACTGGATTGCAGAGAAGAGAGATTCCATCTGGGTACAGTGGGTACAGTGTAACTATATCAGAGGTAGAGACTGGTTTGAGTACAGTCCTTCAACTAACTCAAGCTGGGTTTGGAGAAGGATCTGTAAGGTTAAGCAGGATTTAGTTCATGGCTTTGTGGATGGGGTCTGGGTGGTTCAACCCACGGGGTACACTCCTAGTGGTTGTTATGAGTGGCTCAGGAATGCTAGTCCTCCTGCTTACTGGAGTAAAGTTGTCTGGAATAGTTGGGCTCTACCTAAGCATCAGTTCATGGGATGGTTAGTGGCACATGAAGCTATAAATACTGTGGATAAGCTGTTAACTTATGGGATGGATGTTGATGCCTGCTGTCTGCTATGTGGTCAGGCTAATGAGTCCTTGGCTCACCTTTTCTTTGCTTGCAAGTACAGCAGACGAGTGATGTTGGCTATGCAGCAGGTTACTGGGTGTAGCTTTCCTCTGGCAGTTGATCTAATGTGGTGGACTAATAGAGGAGGTACAGCTGTCCAGAGAGGAGTTCAGATTGCTTTGTTCTTGGGGGCACTCTACTCTATCTGGTTCCAGAGGAACAAGTGCAGGAATGATATGGTCCTAATGCATCCTAGACATGTTGCCTTGCAGATTAGTGATGGTATGAAAGCTAGAATTAGAGGAAGAGGTAGGGAGAATTTGAATGCTAATGATGTAACTTGGCTTTGCCATAAGAACCTTATGTAACTAAGGATTTGCATTACATGTAAATCCTATTTTTGATATATATATACTCACATTTTATCAAAAAAAAAAAAAGCTGTGTTTTGATCTGTTTTACAATTATTTTGTATAAAATCGCCTCACACAAAATTAACTCTTATTTGATTATTAATCTTTTTTTTTTATAATCCATTCGTGTGCACGACAACTAACAGTGAGCTGTGTTTTTTTCAATCGATCCATCTGGCGTAAGCTTCATTGTATTAGAGAGTAAAATACCTAGGGTTCAAAATTGAAATCAAAACTTTGATAAAGCAAATTAGAGAGGCGATGGAAGAAGTGATTTATAGTCGTCGTCGTGATTACACGTTTGTTCTCTATGTTTAGTTGTTTACTACTCCGTACTATTTTTACTTGTTTGTTTATTTTGTTGTATGCATAATGCATTATCAGAACATTCGCATTATCACGTATGTATCTGATTCTGTTCTCTATAATTATCCTTTACATGTTACCAAGCGATAATGGTTGTATTAATTTTTAATAAGATGAATAAATTTATAATTATTCATTTAACAATTAATTTATCATGCAAAATACGCTTATTATATCAAGTGTGTTTCTTTAAATTGGTTTGCCCCAGTTGTATCCTTTGATCTTGGTTGATGAGACTCGGGATCTGCGAGAATTCTTCACTTCAATATAAACATATGATTAAAATTTGTCTTGCGTGCATGGAACTAAAGAGAACACGATACAATAAATATCACTATCAATACATACATATATATAAAGCAGGAACTTTTCGAGCAATATTAGAGAGTCCAACTATTTTAGAAATCCTATAATTTAAAGAAAAATAATATAATAAATTATCCTAACAAGGGTAGATTTCTAAAAAAAAAAAAAAAAATTATCCTAATAAGAGTAGATTTCTTAAAAACAATATATATATATATATATATATAGAGAGAGAGAGAGAGAGAGAGAGAGAGAAGGGTTCTTATAAGGCTTTCATACCATATAAGGCCCTAAGTCCTTATAAGAGCCCTTGGATGGAAGGGATGGAGGGATGAGATTACATCTCATTGAAGGGTCACAATTCTCCCTCCCTAATCTCCTTCCCTAATTGTGTATAACTCTACCTAATTTTGTACAACTCTTCCACCATTCTAATCTCCCAACTCACTTCCTCATTATTCATTCATTCACACTTCTCTCATACACTCATTCTCTCTCATCTTTCTCTCATTCTCTCAAAAAAAAACACCAAATCAACAAAAAAAAAACAAAAAAAAAAAAACAATAACTTCATCGTCCTCCCTCCTTTACTCCACCACCATTCACCATATTCAAACACCTCCCTCCCTCCCTCCCTCCCTCCCTCCCTCCCTCTCTCGTCTGCCGCCCCCACCCCCACCACACACACAACCACCCACAACCGACAGCCCGACAACACCGTCCTCCCTCCTTTACTCCACCCTTAACAAAACCGCCCATCCCCGACCCCACTGACAGCAACCAGCGCAACATCACCCAACACGACCTCCCTCCTCCTTCGTCTCCAACAACTTCCACACGACCCCGCAACACCCCCGCAACACACGACCAATGGCGACGACAACGCCAACAACAACCAAACCGTCCCCTCCTTCTCCTTTCGCCGCCGACAACAACGTCAACAACAACCAAACGCACCCGACCAATGGCGACGACAACGTCTCCCTTCGCCGCCGACACCTCCTTCTCCTCCTTTCAATTTTTTTTCTTTTTTCTTCCCAGATCTGGGCTGTGTTCCATTTTTGTGCTTTTTTTCTTTGAAATTTTAGGGTGTTAATGGTGGTCGGCGGTGTTTGGTATCGGCTTGCTATGGTGGTCGGCGGTTTTTTCCTTTTTTTTCTCCCTCCCTGCTCTTCCTTTCTCCCTTTCTCCTTTGTCCTTTCTCCCTCCCTGCTCTCCCTTTCTCCTTTTTTTTCGTCAATTTTTTTTTTTTTAATTTTCGTTTGGTTTTATGTGGGTTTTTTTTTTTTTTAGATTTTAGATTTGGTTTTTTGTGATTGTTATTTGGTTTTTTGTTTTGTTATTGTTATTATTGTTATTTGGTTTTTATTATTGTTATTCAAGTTTTTTTATTTGTTTGATTTTATGATTTTGTTATGTTTTGATTTTATTTTTTTTATTGTTTGATTTTTTTACTATTTACGACTAAAGTTATACATTTTATGACTAAAGTTATACATTTTATGACTAAAGTTATACCCTTAAAACATTAAAGTTATATACAAATTTGGACTAAAGTTATACAAAAAACGACTGAAGTTATACTCTTATGGAATAAAGTTATACAATTTTGGACTAAAATTACACAAATTTGGACTGAAGTTATACAAATAAGGACTAAAGTTATACAAATAAGGACTAAAGTTATACAATTTTGGACTAAAGTTATACAAATTTGGACTACAATTATACAAAAAATGATTGAAGTTATACAAATAAGGACAAAAGTTATTCAAATAAGGACTAAAGTTATACAAAAATGGACTAAAGTTATACAAAAAAGGACTGAAGTTATACAAAAATAGACCAAAGTTATACAAAAAAAGACTCAAGTTATACAAAAATTGGACTAAAGTCATACAACAATGGACTAAAGTTATACAAAAATGAACCAAAGTTATACAAAAATGAACCAAAGTTATACAAAAATGGACTAAAGTTATACAAAAAATTGGACTAAAGTTATACAAAAATGAACCAAAGTTATACAAAAATGAACCAAAGTTATACAAAAATAGACCAAAGTTATACAAAAATGAACCAAAGTTATACAAAAAATGGACTAAAGTTATACAAAAAATTGGACTAAAGTTATACAAAAATTGGACTAAAGTTATACAAAAATGAACCAAAGTTATACAAAAATGAACCAAAGTTATACAAAAATGGACTAAAGTTAGTCCATATTTGTATAACTTTAATCCATATTTTTATAACTTTAGTCCATTTTTGTATAACTTTGGTTCATTTTTGTATAACTTTGGTTCATTTTTGTATAACTTTAGTCCAATTTTTGTATAACTTTAGTCTTTTTTTGTATAACTTTGGTCTATTTTTGTATAACTTTGGTTCATGTTTGTATAACTTTAGTCCATTTTTGTATAACTTTGGTTCATTTTGGTATAACTTTGGTCCATTTTTGTATAACTTTAGTCCTTATTTGTATAACTTTAGCCCATACTTGTATAACTTTAATCCATATTTGTATAACTTTAGTCCATTTTTGTATAACTTTGGTTCATTTTTGTATAACTTTGGTTCATTTTTTGTATAACTTTAGCCCATATTTGTATAACTTTAATCCATATTTGTATAACTTTAGTCCATTTTTGTATAACTTTGGTTTATTTTTGTATAACTTTGGTTCATTTTTGTATAACTTTAGTCCTTATTTGTATAACTTTACCCTATATTTGTATAACTTTAATCCATATTTGTATAACTTTAGTCCATTTTTGTATAACTTTGGTTCATTTTTGTTTAACTTTGGTTCATTTTTGTTTAACTTTGGTTCATTTTTGTATAACTTTGGTTCATTTTTGTATAACTTTAGTCCAATTTTTTGTATAATTTTAGTCCAATTTTTGTATAACTTTAGTCTTTTTTTGTATAACATTGGTCTATTTTTGTATAACTTTGGTTCATTTTTGTATAACTTTAGTCTATTTTTGTCTTAGCTGAAAAAAAAGTATCTCAGAAAAAAAAAACGAGATTTAAAACACGAAATCTTAAAAAAAAACGTATAACAAGAAGAGATTTAAGAAAATGAATAAAAAATGAGAACTAACAAAATAAAAGACAACTAAAATAAAATAAAAGACAAAAAAAATAATGAATGGAAAAAACAACTCAAAACATACAAATTAACACAAAACGAAAAAAAAAAAACCGAGTTGAAAAAAAAAAAAAACGAGTCAGCGGCGGGTGGGGTGGTGGGTGGTTAGTTGGTGTCGGGTGGGGTGGTGGTGGGTGGTGGTGAATGAGGAAGAGAGGAATGAATGATTTATTTGAGTTTTTTGATTTATTTGGATTTTTTGGGTTTTTATTTATTTGGATTTTTGGGTTTTTTTTATTTATTTGGGTTTTTTTTTAGAGTTTGAGAGAAGAGAGAAATGAAATGTGTAAGATGAAAGAGAAATGGATGAATGGAAAACAAATATATAGTAAATTAGTGATTAATTAGAGTGGATTAGTGAAGGAGGAGAGAGATGGTGAGATTAGAGCTTTATAAACACACTTTTTTTTTGGGGTTGATCTCATCCCTCCATCTCCTCCATCCATCCAAATGGCCGTAATAATCCTAACATATGACTAATATATATGTTGGCGCTTAGTTCTCTCTTATATATATATATATATATATATATATATATATATATATATATATATATATATTATATATATATATATAGTTAAGATTAGGTGAATCGAACATTCAAATGTGTGGTGAGAACGCATATCTATCCTTAAATTAGACTAATATAAAAGGCTTGGATTAAATATAAAACATCCATCATTTCATATTTTCGACCTGCCATTTATCACAAAAAGACCCAGTCGCCATCCCCACCCTATGGTAGCAAGAGCTCCGACCAGATCCTCGTCGGAGAATGTCGCCATCCCCACCCTATGGTAGCAAGAGCTCCGACCAAGCCCATAGCCGTCGTCCCTATTTGTATGACCCTTCTTTATCATCACGCCACAACAACCAACAGCTGTGCCACCGGCGCCGTCACATCCACATATAACAATTCCGACAAGCGATAACACTTCTTGGTGTACGACCCCATCCACATATAACAATTCCGATTAAATCATTTAAACAACTCCCTTAAATTATAGCAAACTTCTTTATACAATTTGTGTCGTATCCTCCCGATCTCCAACTGCCACTTTCGTCGGCGTAACATACCAGCGCAGTCAACTCCGCCGATGTACCTCGCCGGAACAGTCAACCTTCTCGACGATTATCAAGGTACCACTTTTCATAGAACAAGCTGACAAATTTAGTGTATCTGGTTTGTATCGTCACCGGAATATATAGAAATCAAATGCACGATTATCTGGTACCATAATTTGTGTCGTACTCGTTTCATGAACCCTCGCCGGTGGTAACTCCGACAGCCTCCCTGCCTCTACCTCATCTTTTCCCCTTCATTGGTTGCTTATCTAGTACAATGTGTAAGATTATTAAATCTAACACAATGTATCTACAATATTTTTTTATGTATCTAATCACTACTTTGTTGTATTTACCATTAGTACACTAAATTAGTTACTCCCTCCGTCCCGGTCATTTGTTGTCATTTTGTTTTGGCACAAAGACCAAGGAAAGGGGAGGGAGCCAATTACTAAATGACAAGTGGAATGAATTGAGTGTGAATGATCAAATTACTCATCAAATTCATTCTTAAAATAGAAAGGACAACAAATGACTGAGACACCTCAAAATGGAAAACGACAACAAATAACAGGGACAGAGGGAGTATTAGATACAATAAAATTGTATTGAGATACACTAATTTAGAAATCAGATGCACAACTTCGTTTGAATCAAATTGAGTAATAGTGAAGTTTAAAAAAGAGGAAAATCGATGGGTGCTTAACCGGAGTTCCGATGTTCACCAATTCGACTAGTGATTCCCCAAAGCCTAACCTCACACAATCCCATAAACCACCATTAGCAGCGGCTCAAGTGGAAGTTATGGATAGTTCGATGGCACCGCGATGGGTGCGAGATTGGAGCTCTGAAGAGTTTAGGATTCTAAGTACCTAAGAGGGGGAGGGGGTGAATTATTTACTATTTTAAAAATTTCAAATTAATCTTTATTGAATTAAAGCAAGTTGATTAATGATATGAAGAACAAATGGATACATCAAATAAATTAATTGATTAAGAGTGTATCACGTTGTTAAGAATGATTCTTTGTAAGGCAACAGCTTGATCCGATCGTTGCTTGTTTTGTCTTAGCTCATAAGAGAAGGCTATTGACCAAAAGCAACGATGATCGAGAATCGTTGTTAAAACAAAAACGTGAGTGTACAATGAGTAAGATAAATGCAGCGGAAATAAAAGTAACGAGAGATCAACACGATGTTTTTGAATTGGTTTGGCCAACACTCTAAGGGCCTACGTCCAATCTTCTTTTATTAATAAGTGAAGTGATCTACTCCGACTACTTAAACACTTACAATAAAAGGACCAACAACCTACTCCGGTTGCGACACAAGTTTCAAGACTACTCCGTCTAGAAACTTAAGACTCTAACTAGAATGTTTACAAAGATCAAGTTTCCTCAAACTGATTCTATGAAAGAATTGATAAGGACAAATTATAGATCAAACGATTCTAGGCAAGAGAATGCAATACTTAAGGCAACGGTAGTGAAGACTGTTGCCACTGGAAGACTTAGAATTATTTTGCAAAGGAAGTAAAAAGCTTTAAGTTCTTAAAAACAAATTTGCAAAACACTTTGAAATTCTCAGGAAAGTCTTGGCTGTTAAATGAAGAAGTGTTCTCGTTTTATAGAGGATGCAAGTGCTTTCAAAATTAGGGTTTTAGAGGTCAAACATTTTAGCATGTGACAGAGGCTTGACCATTCAAAGTTTGCACACAAATGGCAATCCTTTAAAAGATGAAATAAGAAAAGAAGATTTGTAAGGCTCCCAAAGAAGGGTTTTCATAAATATAGCATGTGAACCAAGCAAAAATAGGACAACCCTTGAAAGACCATTTTGGAAAGAAACAAGTTTTGCTTTCATAAAGTAAGGGAAAGTCTTTTTGCTATTTTGGTGAAAGCCTTTTAGGATATTCAAATGACATATTCTTTTCTTAAAAACCTTTCATTATTTTCAAAATCTCAGAAATGTAAATTTCACAAATAGAGATTTGTATTTGAAAGTTTGAACATTTTTGAAATTGAAGACTTCTTCCAAGTGACACGAGTTAAAGCAACAGTCTAGCTTACTATTGCCTTAGAAAGCAGACCGTTGTTAAACAACAGTCTTGCTTACTGTTGCCTTAGTACTATACTCTCTTACCCTTACATAAGTGACTCTTAATTACAACACAATTCTTGGGTAGCTTCATCAACACTTCTTGACCTTGAACATTGATTAATTCTTGATTGGGGAAGAGGACTAAATCTTGAAATGGAACATCTTAAAGCATGGTTAAACATAGGCATGTCATCATCAACAAATGTGTTTTAACAAATTCCCCCTTTGATGATGACAAGCCTTATAAAATGAATGTTCCAAAAAGTTCCCCCTCAAAAGGCTAGTCCAAAAATAATCATGAAGGTAGAAGTAGTGAGTTAAACTTATGAGGTCACAAATCCTAGAGCAAGATCACTATCATACTTAGTCTACCACAAAACAAGAGATTAATAAACTAACAAGTAATAAGAACATGAATTTCTCTTTTCCCCCTCTTGACATCAACAAACCGATAAGAGGCTACCCCCGGACACAAAATAATCATGCATGAGACGTCACATGAAAGACAACCACAGTTGCATCATAATAACAAGGTCAACACAAAGCAACGGTTTAAACATGAGTTTAAACACAAGGTTCAACAAGGCTAAACCATAGTTTAAATAGTAAACCACCGAATGATAATGAGAGAGGGGCAAGAGGTGTAGGCAAAAGACAAGTTTGAGTATGGGCAAATTTAGGGTGCAGAAGTTTAGTTTTTTTTTTTTTTTTTTTTTTTTTTTTTTTTTTTTTTTTTTTGAGGATAATGAAGAGGATTTAAAAATGGTTAGGGTTTGACAATGAAGGCTTGAGTTACAGTGATCGCTACTGTTGCATTGGACTTTGTGATAAAAGAACATCAACGACTTCTTGTTTCCTTTCATATCATGAAATTTTTTGACAAATTTGATGTCGACCTTTGAGCATAGCAACAGTTGCATACACTGTTGCTTTCCTTTCTACTTTGACCTTTGAGCATAGCAACAGTCGCATACACTGTTACTTTCCTTTCTACTTCCCCCAATTTTTTCGCCTTACTACTTTCTTCAAGAATTCACCCTCAATGCTTCTATATGTTTTCCAATAATTAAAATCACTTTGACATCCCCATACTATCTTCCCATTTCTTTCCATTTTTTTTTTAATATCATTCTCCATTTTTCCAACCAACTTCTCAATCATCTCTTGATGCATATGTAGAACATGTAATTGTTTGGTTCTTTGTTTCACATAGACCTTTGCAACATAAGTGAATTGAATGTGAAATGGTGAGGTCTTTGGGTATTAAAAATGAAGGATTTTCAGCGATTTGAAGAGTAAGAGACATCTATTTGAAGGTGAGTGAAATGGTTGGTTTTCGGGTTGATTTGAGAGGGGAGGTGTCCTCATTCAATAGGGTAGGTACCAATAAACACAAGACTAGACATGCGGTTGAGTGATTATTAAGCACACACACGGTTTATCGATTACGGACATAACATGGAATGAATAAACTAGAATAAAAGATAGCAAACCCGTTCTAGTCAATCATATGAGGGATTAGTTTAATTCACATAAAAATTACATGCAATTAATTAAGCTAATTTGTAACCTAAGTTTTTCAAATTGTTCTCTTGCAAGTGGTTTAGTAAATATGTCGGCAATTTGATCTTCGGTTTTGCAAAAAATAAGTTCAACATGTCATTTTTCTACATGATCACGAATAAAATGGTGACGAATTTCAATGTGTTTGGTCTTAGAATTTTGAATGGGATTTTTTGATATATTTATCGCACTCGTATTATCACATAAAATGGGAATGGAGTCATAAATAATACCAAAGTCGAGAAGTTGTTGTTTTACCCATAGAAGTTGTGAGCAACAATGAGCGGCACTAACTTATTCACTTTCGGCCGTTGAAAGAGCAACCGTGTTTTGTTTCTTTGAGCCCCATGAGATTAAGCACGGACCCAAGAACGTTGCAATTCCGGATGTACTCTTTTGATCGACGCTACAACCCGCATAGTCCGCGTCGGAATATCCTATAAGATCAAAGGGACAATGTAAGGGGTACCACAAATAAAGATCTTGTGTTCCAATCAAATATCGAAGAATGCGTTTAACGGCTTTAAAGTGAGATTCTTTCGGATTTGATTGGAATCTAGCACATAAACAAACACTAAAAAGAATGTCGGGATGACTTGCGGTCAAGTAGAGAAGCGATCCAATCATACCTCGATACACCTTTTCACTAATGCTCTTACCTTTCTCATCCTTGTCCAATTTGGACTTGGATACCATAGGTGTGGAGTGAGGGTTGCCATTAGTCATCCCAAATTTCTTAAGCATCTCTTTAATGTACTTTTGTTGATGGATCATGATTCCATCTTTGGATTGCTTGATTTGGAGCCCAAGGAAAAATCCTAACTCACCCATCATACTCATTTCGAATTCAGATTTCATTAGTTCCGAAAAAATCTCATTTGTCGCTCCAAATATAATGTCATCGACATATACTTGGACAACCAACAGTTCACTGGACTGTTGCTTTAAAAACAATTTTTTGTCAATTGAACCTCTTCTAAAACCATGTTCAATGAGAAATTTAGTCAATCTATCATACCAACACCTTGGTGCTTGTTTTAAACCATAAAGAGCTTTGTATAATTTGAAAACATGTTTAGGAAAATCATTGTCTAAAAAGCCCGGTGGTTGCTCTACAAAGAAATCCTCTTCCAAATATCCATATAAAAAGGCGGATTTGACATCCATTTGGAAAAACTTAATGCCTTTGTGAGCCGCAAAAGCTATTAACAATCGTATGGCCTCAAGCCTAGCTACCGGTGCATAGGTTTCATCGTAATCAATTCCTTCTTGTTGGTTGTAACCTTACACCACTAGTCTAGCTTTATTCCTTACGATTTCACCGGAATCATCAAGCTTATTGCGAAAGACCCATCTAGTACCAATGACGGTACGATTAGATGGTCTAGGGACAAGATGTCATACCTCATTTCTTTTGAATTGATTGAGCTCATCTTGCATAGCTAGCATCCAATCGGCATCGGTTAATGAAATTGTTATATTGGCTGGCTCGATTTGAGAGAGAAATGCACTATGGGTGCAAAACTCATCAAGGGATGCAAAGTTGTTGAGAGAGGCCCTTGTCTTGATACCGGAGTTTAAGTCACTAGTGAGATTCGAGAGTGGATGAGAGCTTTGATGTTTCCATTTTTTAGGAACAAGGGCGCTTTGTTCCCCCTTAGAGGCAACAGTCTCCGTGACTATTGTCTGTTGATTAGAGGCAGGCTCTGGATTGGTGTTTGAGGATTCTTCTAAGGCAACGGTGCACGAGATCACATTCGATTACGAAGTGGAGGCAACGATCGTGTGAACCGTTCTTTAATGGGGTGTGGAATCGGGGGCAACAGTGTCTCTATTTGTTCCCCCGGATTGTTGCGCTTGCAGACCGAAGGCAACAAGAAACAGAATCGTTGCCTAACGTCATTGATTGGAGCCTCCTCATCCTCAAACACAAAGTCTTTTCTCACAAGACCTATCTGAAAATCGTCATCTTCATCATCTTCTCCATCATTTTGTACCTGTCCAAGAATGCTAGATTCATCAAATATGACATGGACACTTTATTCAATTAGCATGGTTCGTTTGTTATAAACTTTATAAGCCTTGCTATGGTCGGAATAACCAATAAAAACCGCTTCATCACTACGTGGATCGAATTTTCCCATGTTGTCTTTACCATTGTCGTGAACAAAACATTTGCTCCCAAAGCATCTAAAATATGAGATATTGGGTTTTCTACCACGTAAAATTTCATAGGGTGTTTTATTGATTATGCTTCTTATCATGACTCGATTATGAATATAGCAAGCGGTGTTTACCGCTTCGGCCCAAAAGTTCTTTGGCAATTTACTACACAATAACATGGTTCTAGCCATACTTTCAAGGGTCCTATTCATTCGTTCGACCACTCCATTTTGTTGTGGTGTTCTAGGAGCCGAAAAATTATGGTCTACACCATTGTCATTACAATAAGCGCTAAATGATGAATTTTCGAATTCGGTTCCATGATCGGTTCTTATGGAAACAAGTTTGAGATCAAGTTTGTTTTGAATCTTTTTCAACCAAATTAAAAATTCATCAAATGCCTCACTCTTGGAACTCAAGAAAAGTGCCCAAACAAACCTAGAATAATCATCAACAATGACACACACATAACGACTACCTCCTCTACTTCTAGTTCTCATTGGTCCACATAAGTCGATATGCAAAAGTTGTAATGGGCTAAGAGTACTCACAATTCTTTTAGACTTAAAGGAACTTTTAACATGTTTACATCTAGCACATTCATCACATACTTTATCAAACTCAAATTTCATGTTAGGAAATCCTTCTACCAAGTCAAGTCTTTTAAGAGTGTGAAGAGTTTTAGCACTAACATGTCCAAAACTTTTGTGCCACAACCAAGGATCATTTTTCGTTACACTCATGCATGACATGGTATGACCGGATAACGTGTTTAAGTCGGTTAAGTAAACATCTTTGACACGTCTCCCTTCGAGAATAATTTCATGAGTTGTGGCATCAATTATTCGACACAAATTAGCACTAAATTCCACAATATTACCTTTATCACAAAGTTGAGAAATGCTAAGGAGATTATGTTTCAAACCTTTGACAAGCCGCACATTGTCGACACAAAGTAACGATGACTTACCAACCTTTCCCATGCCTATTATTTCACCTTTTTTGTCGTCGCCAAAAGTTACCTTGCCACCATCATAAGCTTCTAGTGAGAGGAATTGGCTTCTATCTCTCGTCATGTGACGAGAATATCCACTATCCAAGTACCAATTGCGGCCACCTCTCACCAAGCCCTACACAAGATTAGACTTTGAGTTTAGGAACCCAAATAAATTTGGGTCCCTTTTTATCCTTCACATTTCGCAACAAATCTTTTCTAATCCAAAGTTGTTTTACAACCTTAATATTTTTGTTAATGTCATTATGTCTTTTCTTGCAAGCATTAAAGACATGACCGGTTTTACCACAATAGTTGCAAATGATGTACTCGGGAAGACCAACATATTTCCTTCTTCTAAAGTCGGTTTGAGTTGGATCAGGTTTTCTGAGGCAACAGTTGGACTGACTGTTCCATTTGAAACCAAGACCGGCGGTTTTATCACATCTCTTGGACTGATTAGTGAGGAAATTTAAGACCTTTTGACTTCCTTCCAAATTCTTAGACACATTCTTAGCCTCAACAAGTTCCTTGGTTAAATCATTGACTCTAGTGGTGAGATGTACAATCTTCTCCTTTTCTCTTTTAAGATCAACATTGTTTTCACTTTCAATGGACATTCTTTTCTCTACTATGATGTCACGGGTTTGGTCATTGAGTTTAGACACAAGGTAACCCATTTTCTCTTTTGACTTTCCGTACTTGAATCTCATTTTGACAAATCTTTCATTCAATTCCATGAGATTTTTCATCTTATCTTGAACATTAAGCTTAAGACTAGAAATGCAATTTTCTAAATGAACAATTTTGGATCTAGATGAGCTACATTCGGGAGATTCATTTTGAAATTTGACAAATTTTTCATGAAGCATTCTAATCTCCCTTTTGTAGGCATCTAAGTTGACTTTAAGACATTAATTCTCTTTAGATAAATTAGTGACTAGTTCATTTGACACTTCCTTGACATTGTCAGAGGCAACAGTCTGAGACACTGTTGTTTTAAGTTCTTTTATCTCATCAACTAAGTCATCAATTACACCTTTAGATATGGATTGTTCATTTAGAAGTTCATCACGTTCCTTAGTTATCATGGACATCTCAGAAAATCGAGTGGTATTGACATTCTCAAGATCAGAAACATCATTGGGGTTCGACCTAAGACACTTTAGTTCGTTTGACAACTCCTTGTTCAATTTGTTTACTCTTTTTACCTCATCAGAGGCAACAGTCGCACTGTCTGTTGCCTTAAGTTCACTTTTAAGATTAAAGTTTTCTTGAGCAATTTCCTCTATTTCATCTTGCATGAGATCCAACTTTTCAGTTTGTGAACGACACTTATCAAAGAGTTTGTCAAGAAGCTTACATACTTTGTCTTTGGAGTAAGTCCTAGCTTTGGCCTTTAGAAGTTTTACCTCATTGTCGGAATCGGAGTCGGAATCGTCGGGATGAGCCATAAGACATATAAGATGCTCGGTTTTATAAGGTTTTGAGACTTTGTCCTTGAGACGACTTGTAAGACACATTTTAGCCTCTAATTCCTCCTCGATGATTTCATCGTCATCGGAGTCGGACATTCCCCATATGACTCGGTTTTTGTAGTCCTTTTTAGCCTTATCTCGCTTATCTTTGGACTTAATCTCATCCCACTTAGGACATTCTTTAATTTGATGTGATTTGTCACCACATTTAAAGCATCCAATAGTGGTGGAGGGTCTTTTCTTTGGAAAGCGTTTTTTCGTGTAGTTATTGTTGAACTTTTTATGTCCATGGCCATTCACCATTCCAACTAAGTTCCTAGAGAACAAAGCAAACTCATCTTCTTCTTCATCATCATCATCAATTGAAGAGGATGCTAAAGCAAGACTCTTTCCCCTTGAGGATTCACTAGAGTGCTTATCGAGATTGAACTCGTGAGCCATTAATGATCCCATTAGTTCATGAAGAGATAGAGTGGATAGATCTTTGGCTTCCTCTATGGCGGTAACCTTAGGTTGCCATTTAGTGGTAAGACTACGAAGAATTTTTCGAATGGTGTCCTCGGACTCGAAATTTTTTCCTAGGCTTTTTAGTTCATTTATAATACACGAAAAGCGAGATGAAAAACTATTTATGGACTCGTCCTTTGACATGTGAAACATCTCATATTGTTGCATGAGAAGGTCAATACGGTGTTTTCTAACTTGAGACGTCCCTTCATAGGCAAGAACAAGGGAATCCCAAATTAATTTAGCCGTAGGACATCCGGAAATCCGACTTACTTCGGCGTCTCCTACACATCGTTGAAGAATCGACATTGCTTTCGAGTTCTTTTCGGCCAATTTAAAATCATTTTCATTGTAATTTTTTTCGGCCTTGATTTTAGTAGAACCCGTAATAATGTCGGTTTCCTCAATGACAAGAGGCCCGTCCTCAATGATTTTCCAACATTGATAATCTATACTTTTGATATAGTGCTCCATTTTGAGCTTCCACCACCCAAAATTCTCACCGGTAAAGACCGGGATCTTGGAGTGTTTTGAGGAATCCATATCCCAAGAATCAAACTCTAAGGCGGTTAGCCTCGATCAAGAGCACGAGGCTCTGATACCAATTGAAGAGTTTAGGATTCTAAGTACCTAAGAGGGGGAGGGGGTGAATTAGGTACTATTTTAAAAATTTCAACTTAATCTTTATTGAATTAAAGCAAGTTGATTAATGATATGAAGAACAAATGGATACATCAAATAAATTAATTGATTAAGAGTGTATCACGTTGTTAAGAATGATTGCTGTAAGGCAACGGTTGATCTGACTGTTGCTTGTTTTGTCTTAGCTCATAAGAGAAGGCTATCGACCAAAAGCAACAGTATCAGGAACTGTTGTTAAACAAAAACGTGAGTGTACAACGAGTAAGATAAATGCAGCGGAAATAAAAGTAACGAGAGATCAACACGATGTTTTTGAATTGGTTCGGCCAACACTCTAAGGGCCTACGTCCAATCTTCTTTTATTAATAAGTGAAGTGATCTACTCCGACTACTTAAACACTTACAATAAAAGGACCAACAACCTACTCCGGTTGCGACACAAGTTTCAAGACTACTCCGTCTAGAAACTTAAGACTCTAACTAGAATGTTTACAAAGATCAAGTTTCCTCAAACTGATTCTATGAAAGAATTGATAAGGACAACTTATAGATCAAACGATTCTAGGCAAAATAATGCAATACTTAAGGCAACGGTAGTGAAGACTGTTGCCACTGGAAGACTTAGAATTATTTTGCAAAGGAAGTAAAAAGCTTTAAGTTCTTAAAAACAAATTTGCAAAACACTTTGAAATTCTCAGGAAAGTCTTGGCTGTTAAATGAAGAAGTGTTCTCCTTTTATATAGGATGCAAGTGCTTTCAAAATTAGGGTTTTAGAGGTCAAACATTTTAGCATGTGACAAAGGCTTGACCATTCAAAGTTTGCACACAAATGGCAATCCTTTGAAAGATGAAATAAGAAAAGAAGATTTGTAAGGCTCCCAAAGAAGGGTTTTCAGAAATATAGCATGTGAACCAAGCAAAAAGAGGACAACCCTTGAAAGACCACTTTGGAAAGAAACAAGTTTTGCTTTCATAAAGTAAGGGAAAGTCTTTTTGCTATTTTGGTGAAAGCCTTTTAGGATATTCAAATGGCATATTCTTTTCTTAAAAACCTTTCATTATTTTCAAAATCTCAGAAATGTAAATTTCACAAATAGAGATTTGTATTTGAAAGTTTGAGCATTTTTGAAATTGAAGACTTCTTCCAAGTGACACGAGTTAAAGCAATAGTCTAGCTTACTGTTGCCTTAGAAAGCAGACCGTTGTTAAACAACAGTCTTGCTTACTGTTGCCTTAGTACTATACTCTCTTACCCTTACATAAGTGACTCTTAATTACTACACAATTCTTGGGTAGCTTCATCAACACTTCTTGACCTTGAACATTGATTAATTCTTGATTGGGGAAGAGGACTAAATCCTGAAATGGAACATCTTAAAGCATGGTTAAACATAGGCATGTCATCATCAACAAATGTGTTCTAACAAGCTCCGATGTCAACAAACTACAAGATCAGATCAAGCCGTTATCGACATAAACCACATCGTGCAGCTCCGACGCATTTTCTAATTGCACCACGGCAGCAACCAGCATAATATAAATCGTCGTCGGAGGGATTTGCAGGCGAAATGCCAAGTACGGTGGCTGGAATCAATCTAGATGATTAAGAGGAGATAAAGAGAATAGATTAGGTAAAGAGAACATGGTGGCTCGACGGCAAGGTTGCCACAGGGATGTGGGTCACCGAAAGTCATTGCCGGCGTCGATGTTCTGGTGTGTTGGTAGCTTATTAGATAGGAGAGAAGAAAATGGTAAGGAGTTTATATTTTATAATGATGGGAGGGAATAAAATGGTATTGGCTGCCGCTGGTTTAATGGAGTGTTGGGCGTTAGTTAATAATTATTATTGTTCTCACCGTTCTCACCGGATCCTACATCTATATATATATATATATAGAGTCGGGATCCGGTGAGAACTCGTAAATATTTGAGGATTGAGTAATATATTTATTTTCTAAAGTCAAATTATGGATACATAATCCTTTTGCTTTTTTTTTTCGCACTAAAATTCAACATATCTACATAACTCAATATTTGTTTTCGAGTCAATGAAACTCGTACAAATACACCAATAACAAAATATATATATGATCAACCATTCTTGTAATTTCTATATTTTACGTAGTGCATCATATACACATAGTGCAACATGAAAAAAGAGCAAATTAGTATAATTCATTACGTAAAAAAAAAAAAAAAAAAAAAACTTACCAATAAATCCACTATAGGGTAACGAGTTTTAATTTTAAACCATTATGATGAAAAAATTTGATCCTTTTTGAATATTTGCGATTGGTAGATTGTCCATAACTATAACCGCAGAAAAACAAAGTATACATTAGTATATAACGAGATTAAAAATTGTTACGAAAAATTGTAACACCCCCATACTCCAAGTGCCTTACCAGGACCACTCAGGTATGAAGACATCACCATCTCGGTCGCCCGAGGTATGATAATCAAATAGACAAAACAGAAACAACATTTATTATAAATAGTTTAATGAATAAATACAATCCTTGAAACCAAACTGAAAGTACGATACATTATTCCAAACTGTCTAACTGAAACGTAAATAACTAAGACTACAGCGGAAGACTCCTATCATCATGTCGTGGCATCCCAGCTATCCCAGTACTCATCTCTATACCTGTTCAATATCTGCTCACCATCCCCGAATGGATCACCGCAGGTTTTACAAAACAACACCGGGGTCAGTACTAATCACATAATCAATATCGATAACAACAAAAAGACAAGCAGACAGCTGAACTCTCACACACACACACACACACACACCAACTCCCATCATCTCAATCTTGTCCACCGGACTTGGACCGGACTGGGGGACCGCAGCCGTTCCCACCTAAGCCCCGCTCATCGTACGAGCGATAACCCTGTCCATTAATGTGCACATCCCCTTTCGTGGCGGGTTCCACGAAGGGCGAAACTAGGGCGTGAGATCACTCCCGCAAGTGACCCCACTCAGCCGAGAACGCATCTCGAGAACCAATCACGAACAACCACAACCACAATCACAACAATCATTATATCAAACAACTAAATACAACACATCACCAAGATCCCATTATGGGACTAATACTGAGTAGGAAAATCCTACCTGGAAAGCACGACACGCAGACGGTATCTACAGCTGTATCAAAACGGCTCCTCTACGAATTCTCCTCCTACCATACAACACATAGATGCTACTATTCAAATACTACTCATAAAAACCCCCAATTCCTAAATTAGGGTTTCATCAATCTTAACAAAACATTATAGAAATTATATTAAAAGCTTACCCTCGACGCAAGGAATCCAACGACACGAACTACGATACGAACCGACCGTCTGAACTCCGGGAATTGTCAAGAACGCGATTAGGAAGAAGACTAGTTGCTTTCTCTCTTAAACAGGTTTTAGGTTTTGTAAAAAGTGATTTAAAACAATGACGAATATGTTTAAATACCTTAATCGCGTAATTAACAAAACCCGAGAAAACTCCCCCGTAAAACCGGACACTCGATCGAGTACCCAAGGTACTCGATCGAGTGCCCAACAGGTCAGAAACTATTTATCTTCGCAACTTGCCCTTACTCGACAGAGTAAGGGCTACTCGATAGAGTACCCCCAAGACATATAAATACGGAGTATTACAGTCTTCCCTCCTTAAAAAGAACTTCGTCCCCGAAGTTCAACCCATACATAAAAACAAACATGCTAACTCGATCAAGACACAACAACGTAACTAAGAACTCGAAACAAAACTCCAACCCAAACATGAACTCGTAACACCAACTCCACTAACTATTCCTACCTCCACAACATGGCTCACGATATCGTATCAACTCCACATATATATATCTCTCACGACACCAACTCCATACATAACCAACTACCATCCTCTAATGCCGCTAGCTCCATAATATCATCCACTATCAAATCCAAAATCAAGACACTCATAGACATCAAACGGGATGTTACATTCTACCACCCTTAAAAGGAACTTCGTCCTCGAAGTTTACTCACACTCATAATCTCATCATCCAACTGTCAACACTATCGAAGTATTCTCGCATTCCTAACATCAAACTACTACAAGCACGTCCGTGACCTTTTAACACTATCAACCACAACATATACAAATCCATATCTTATGCTACACCAACACTCTACTTTCAAATATACTACCATATGCACACCCATCAAAATCTCTTTTATCACATCCTACTCCTCTTAAGATAAATGTTACGTCCTCGTAACTCACTAATACTAAATACTAGATACATCTCATTACTCTCTTTACCACCACATGTGTAAGATAACCGTTTATAAACCAAACACTTACCATGCATATATCCAAGGCTCTCTTACTTAAACATTTCTCATAACTCAACTCATTTGGCATACCACCTAACCTATACCATAAAACTCGTAGCAAAATCACCATACTAACTCTCCATTATTTCTGCAAAACAAAATACCTCTCTATGTAAGGCACTTATCTCCCAGAAGCATAACTCACGATCCACACTCGTTATGTACACGCACACTAGATCATCAAGTTCTTTCTTCCATTACCGCAAAACTCATACACAACTTAACATGACACTAATTCCCAATACCCTACACTCACTGTCTCAACAAAAGATTATGAACCACCTGCATCTTTCGGGTCATTACCACACATGTTCTACGACTCACTTGCCATTACCATGTCTACATCAAACCTTAACTAGAACAAGATCATAATTATTGTAACGACCTCTCACAACCGTGTTCCATTAACAGAATATCACTATACCATGACAACAACGAAGACATATACAACTCTATTCCACATCATACTCTACCCTCATTCTCAAACTGAAACTTGTAAGAAACATCATCAAACAAAACAACAGTCTATCTGTCCAAACTCAAAACTCCTAAGAAACAACAACAAATAAAACAACGATTTATGTATAATCTGTATGTACTTTCGAAAACTCGTATCATAATAATCCCGCCTACTCCACCACAACCGGTGACGACATCGCAACACCACCACCAACAACCGCATCGCAGTGCGAAAATACCCGCATCACAACACTAAATATCGTGCCCGGATCACCACCCGAGGCACCACAACCACATCGATAGACATCACAACTGCATACGATTCCCATAAACACTGACTGAGCATAACTTCTCAGACAAGAAAAACTTACTCAAATCCACTTTATTAAATCACCACGCAACACATTATATGGATAAACAGATAAGCATCTCATGAACATCATCTCTACCATTTCACGGAATACACATGTGTTATTAATACACATAAAATTACAACTAGCCGTGTCAAATTAATCAAATTATTACCTTTTTGGACATCATTCAATTAAATTACCGTGTCCAACATATATATATTACAGAACATTCATAAAACAACTTTATAATTATCACACCATACCACTTCTTGTGAGGTCAGAACCTCACACAAACATTTACACATATAACATAGACCCATAATCACATCCAACCAATCAATCCCGATCACGTAAGTTACCACTCACAAAGGTTACCTGTCAGCTCGAGCTTAACTCATATGCCCCTCATAACAATGTCCCCCATTCGCACAACCATCACTTCCTGCCAAGTATAACCATACCATTACTATTCAACTATTAGCATCCGCCTCATCTAACCACATCTTATACCCTCTCATAATTATACACAACAATCCGGTCCCTACCAAAACAACCTCTTTTGAATTGCTACCTTTCTAATATACCATCACTCTTATCCATTAGTCACAAACCATAACACCACCACTGTCCCTGGACATCAAACCTCTTTCACTCATCTCTAAACATCACGATTTCTTTCCTATCTTCTTTAACATTCCAAATAACTATCATTAAATTCACCAACAAAATTACATCAACATCATTCCCAATACTATCTTACTCGTATTTTCATCTCACTCTCCACCAATTATCTATTATCGTGCAAATTCTCCACCAACTTCTTACTCCCTTAATTCCCCGAAACTCATGATTAATCATGTTGTCCTGAAACTCCTATATAACCATTAGCTAACATCCTCGTGATACTATCACACATTTCGATGATTCCTTACCTTTATATCACATAACTCAGGGAACATTTTCCTCGCTTACTTTTATCCTTCCTTTCTCTTTACACTCAATAATACCAATTAATAGTTCAACTCCTTATTTCTTCTACCTAACTCTTTAGTAAACCAGTTACCTTCTCATCGCTCTAAAACCCAAATCCCATTATTTTATATCGATATCACCTCACTCTTTCTTACCATGGATCTTCTCTTATTATGCTATCACTCACACTTGCCACTAATCTATCCATAAAATCCACGTTCACTGTTTAAACAATTGCATCTCCCTTTTTACATCTCTAGAAATCAAAATTCTCTTTTTATACCGTTAATTGCCCAAGGAAATCACACATTAGTTTCACCTCTTAATAAACCAAATCTTCCAAACTCACTCACTGTCTACAAACCGAGCTCGCAACATGTCTCCATAAAGTTCACTATATACCGCTCTTCTCAACCTCTTTAAAACGAACTTTCAGTACATATAATCTTGACTCACACGATTCCTAACCATCTCCCTCCATAATTCTTTACACATCTCAAGCTGCCACTATCCACATCCTTACTTCCAATCTTTTTATTCTCACGTTCCTTAGACTCACATCATCCTTTGCCCACATTCACTTACTTTTACGTTACTCAACATACAAACATATCACTCATCTCATCTCACAAAACATGCTCTATGTCTCTATACACCATACCAATCTTCCTTTTCTTTTTCCACTATCTATCACAACACATATAACTCATGTCCTCCCACCGAACTCATACTCACCACAGGTGCCACTCACTACACCACAAGATTGGGTAACTTACGCGTCAAGACCAACATACATGTAAAACAATGCATAAAAGAGCAAAATAATAACTTTGAATTAAACATAATATGCAACGAATTCAAAAGATAAGCATATGACCCAAAACAGGGGTCACTAGATCGAGTACAGGCCACTCGATCGAGTAAGGGACTTACTCGATCGAGTAGGTCAAGATCAGAAGCACGTAAAACAAATCACCAGGGCTACTCGATCGAGTAACTTAGGTACTCGATCGAGTGCCCCCTTACTCGATCGAGTACCAAGGATACTCGATCGAGTACCCTAATTCTCAAAGACCTTTGTCAGTTTTTGTAAAACAGTCATAACTCACTCATTACTTGGTCAATTTGGGCGTGTGACCTATCGTTAGAATCGTAAAAGGACAAGCTATCATCTCCAATTGGAATCACATCAAAATCATTTATGCATCTCAAGTTATAACAGTTTAAAGACAACCTCTTTATAAACGAAAAACACAACTATTGATTTTTACTTCCCAAACGACTTAAACAACAACCAAGCAAACAAAACCAGTCCAAAACTCATAAAACCAGTATTCGTAATCATATGTTACTATTTTCAAAAATCAAGCAACAACATTCATCATGCACATAGGTTATTTAACTTGTCAATCACGATTTACCCACATAAACATGCTCCACCCATGAATTTCATATTCTTATGCAATTACTTACTTAATCTCTTCCAACTAATTCATCAATTACAGCTACACACTTCTTACAACATATACCCATGAACAATCGTGGACAAGTACATAAACTTATCATACAACTCTATGCAGACAAAATATACGTATACAACACAACATTTCTATTCACGTGTTATTATTATGTCACATTATGAATCATCCATCATGTTTCTCATTCCAACCACAGTTCTATATATCTCATCAACAAGTTTCCTCATATCACCATTTTCTTTCACATGCTCAACTTTCTACTTCAACATCCAACAATTAACACATTCCATCACATTCATAAACCAGTTAACCAAACACACATACGACTCGACAAACACTTTCCCATGTGACCGGTTCAAAGTTGTAGGGCGACCCCTTGCGACTTTAGGACGTCTCCCAAGCCTTTGCACTAGCTCCTACAACTTTTACCCCGGGTTCTTTTTAATTGACTCCCTATGTTCATGAAGTTCATTGGTTACAGGTTTCAGGATCGTCGCTCTGATACCATTTGTAACACCCCCATACTCCAAGTGCCTTACCAGGACTACTCAGGTATGAAGACATCACCATCTCGGTCGCCCGAGGTATGATAATCAAATAGACAAAACAGAAACAACATTTATTATAAATAGTTTAATGAATAAATACAATCCTTGAAACCAAACTGAAAGTACGATACATTATTCCAAATCGTCTAATCAAAACGTAAATAACTAAGACTACAAATGAAGACTCCTATCATCATGTCGTGGCATCCCGGCTATCCCAAAGATACTCATCTCTATACTGTTCAATATCTGCTCACCATCCCCGAATGGATCACCGCAGTTTTACAAAACAACACCGGGTCGATTAATCACATAATCAATATCGATAACAACAAAAGACAAGCATAGCATGAATCACACACACACACACACACACACACCAACTCCCATCATCTCAATACCGACCGTCCACTGGACCCATTACGCCATGGGGGACCGCAGCCGTTCCCACCTAAGCCCCGCTCATCGTACGAGCGATAACCCCGTCCATTAATGTGCACATCCCCTTTCGTGGCGGGTTCCACGAAGGGCGAAACTAGGGCGTGAGATCACTCCCGCAAGTGACCCCACTCAGCCGAGAACGCATCTCGAGAACCAATCACGAACAACCACAACCACAATCACAACAATCATTATATCAAACAACTAAATACAACACATCACCAAGATCCCATTATGGGACTAATACTGAGTAGGAAAATCCTACCTGGAAAGCACGACACGCAGACGGTATCTACAGCTGTATCAAAACGGCTCCTCTACGAATTCTCCTCCTACCATACAACACATAGATGCTACTATTCAAATACTACTCATAAAAACCCCCAATTCCTAAATTAGGGTTTCATCAATCTTAACAAAACATTATAGAAATTATATTAAAAGCTTGCCCTCGACGCAAGGAATCCAACGACACGAACTACGATACGAACCGACCGTCGAACTCCGGAATTGTCAAGAACGCGATTAGGAAGAAGAACTAGTTGCTTTCTCTCTTAAACAGGTTTTAGGTTTTGTAAAAAGTGATTTAAAACAATGACGAATATGTTTAAATACCTTAATCGCGTAATTAACAAAACCCGAGAAAACTCCCCCGTAAAACCGGACACTCGATCGAGTACCCAAGGTACTCGATCGAGTGCCCAACAGGTCAGAAACTATTTATCTTCGCAACTTGCCCTTACTCGACAGAGTAAGGGCTACTCGATAGAGTACCCCCAAGACATATAAATACGGAGTATTACAAAAATAATATGCATTGATATTCATATACCATTTATACATGGCATGCTATATAAAAAAACACTGTACAATAGCACTCAATGAACATTGCAAGGAAATGAAAAGACAGAATTCATCTATTTGTTGCGTAGTATGAGGTCTTATATATACCAACACAAAGTTGTTTGAATCCTATTAAAACTCCAGTTTTTATTATTATTTATTATATAATACATTATTATGTGAGATTTTAGTATTGGTATAAGAGTACTAACTTCTATTAGGAGTCTTGATTTTTTTTAAAAAAAATATGAAGTAGCTTTCTTTTATAGTGTTGTAGATAGATTGATACGTATGCAAAACCATACATACCTAGCCGAACTCAATTACTACTACTATTAAAAAAACATGTTAGAAGTTGGAGTCTTACCCTAGTGTTTAGATAAAAGTTAATTTTACAAATACCATCGCAAATATAATAATGTATATTTTATCTTTTAGTAAAAATTATTTAGTATTATTTATATTTATTAATTTGAGGTATTTCGCTAATGTTGGAGACTTTGGAAAAGCTCGAAAAAAGCTTCCTTTATTAATATAGATAGATAGATAGATTGAAACATAATTCCCTCTATATAGTTGAGTTAAGTTTGGATAACTTAATGCAAAATTATGTAAATATGAAAAATTCAATTTTCCTTGAGTAAGGTCTTAGGAAAAAATTATTCCCTATATATTGTCTCTTTAATTACCCTTTAATTAAAGTCTAATAAAATATAGTATTTTATAATTTATTCACATAGAATTTTATACTCTATAATATTAGAATAGAATCACAATTATGATAAGAGAATGTAAAGTACTTTCTTATTTTTTTTAACATATACAAATTATTTACATATTCTATAAGTCTATCTCGGCCCGTGACATACCTAACTTGACTTATATTCTGACCTGTATGACTTGACTCGAACCCCAACTTGTCTGATTCATTTGACAGGCGAAGTCATTAACATTATAACGTCAATACTTGAATTTTTGGAATATTGATATGAAATTTTACCGTACTTTTTTGCATTTATGTATAATTATGTTTTATTAAAATATGTTTTTTGAAATATTTAAGGTCAGACTTAAAAGTATATTTAATACATACAAGGTTAAATTTGGTGTAAATACAACTCGACCATTTCTTATATAAAAATTAGTAAAGCGGTTTAAATTTTTTAATGACTTAATATAAATGTGATTTAAATTCTAATAATTTATAATTTTATATGTGAAATAATTGAGATTGATTTTCTAATAAAAACTCAAATTAATGGAACAATATATTGGGAATAATTCTTTCACAAAACCTTACCTAAGGAAAACTAAATTTGAAATCTTTTCCATACCTTTGGCATTGTGTAATCCAAACCTACTTTTAACTATATAGTGTGAATTATGTTTAAAGTAACCATATAGTGGGAATTATTTTGTCTTGTAGCTATACGTAAGGAAATCACCCGTTTTTTTTGTAAAATATTAGGCCAAACACCAACATTTATCAAAAAGTAACTTATTAAAAAACTCATTTTTAAAACCAAAAACAGTTTTCCTAAAGCGATGCCAAACATACCCTTAATCATAGGATTATACTACCTCCTATTCTCAAAACTCTCCCTATTTATGGAGGGCATGGGAATTAAGGGAGGGAGTATTATATGGTAAAGTATTGTAGTGAGGGTAGGAGATTGGAGAGAGGGGAGATATTGTGTGATTAAAATAAGTATTGTTGTGGGGTAAGATGATTAAAATAAGTAATGTTGTGGGGGTAAGGTGATTAAAATAAGATAAATTATGAGTATTGTGGGGTGTGCTGATTAAAATTAGTATAAAAGTTTACCAAATAAGGAAATAAGGAGAGTTATTGAGAATAGAAGGGAGTATTTATTTTCAATGTTTTGGTTGGTTGTCAGGAATGATGTTGTAATATGTCGTCTCAAAAAATGATGGTTATGAAGAAATGTATCATAGTGATTGAGATGAATTATAATGTATTCATGTGTATAGTATTAGTTGATTGATTTTTTAGATATATTTTAGATTCTAGAATACTAGTTTTAGGCCCGTGCAAAAAATTACACGAGTTGTTTTCATATTATAATATCCAAGTTATGTTACTTAATATGATTATTTAGGGCGTAATATTTTTATGTAGTAATAGAATAATACAATGTATAATAACAACATTTGAATAATTTAGATACTTTCAAAATTTAACCTTATATATATATATATATATATATATATATATATATAGAGAGAGAGAGAGAGAGAGAGAGAGAGAGAGAGAGAGAGAGAGAACACTTTATTATCTGACTAAAATGAGAAACATTTAGAGGAAAGAATGAAAGAAGAGGAAAATCAATTGCTGAGAAGTTGTGAGAATCAATCACAGCCCTCTAAAAAACTTTGATATATTGTATAATAAAGGATAAAGGATTTGTTCATACAGACACTAAAAAATTATTCCTTTTCCCAATTTTATTCGATAAGAACTAATACCATGTGTATTGGATCAAAATTATGAGAATGGAACTCATACCTCTTATAATAAAGGACGGGGCGTTTGTTTCGCGCATGAGTATGAGTATGAAATTAGGAATCATAGGTATGCAGTGGAACTCCATTCCTCATACCATGTGTTTGTTTCAATAATTAGCGGTATGAGTTTGAAACTAATTTAAAATTAAAATATGTAAAATTCAATACTTTAAATAATCATTTTAACTTATAAACCATGAAAATAAAGATTTAATCAAATAATTATATAAAATGTTTCATTTACAATATGTCATAATATCTATTTTCACATTTTTCTTTATTATAATTTGAAACCTATGAGTATCAATCTCATACCCAACCTCCTCCTTGGGTATAGAAATCAATACCTCATGGGTTTGAGCCTTGAGGTATGAGTATGAAACCCTCAAATTTATCAAACAAATACTTGGTCCAAACCCTTGCCTCATACCTTTTGTGTTTCAACCAAACACCCCTTGGATGTGTATGTAAAATATATTTATCGTAATTATTTCAAGTAAATTTTTGTACAGTGTTTTTAAATACTCCCTCCTATTCTACATAAACTTCCCTCTTTCCTTTTTCATCTATTCACAATATCTTCCCTATTTCCTTATTTAGTAAAGTTTTATACTTATTTTAATCACCTTACCCACAACAATACCCACCTCACCCACAACAATACTTATTTTAATCAACTTACCCCACAACAAAACTTATTTTAATCACCCCACTCACAATAATAACCCACAATACATTCCCTCTCTCCAATTACCAAACCTCACTACAATACTTTACCTTATTTTAATCTATCTCCTTAATTCTAGTGCCCCCCATGAATAGGGAGGTTTATCTAGAATAGGAGGGAGTATAAATTATGAATGTTCATAAATTTTGTTCATATCTAAGTTTAAACACATTTCTTTTCTCGAAAGTCGATTTTTTTTTTAACTAAACTCGATTTTTATTGTAAATTAACTAACTCGTTATAATGTGTGACACTTTTCAATTGATCATATTTATTTAATTCAAAATTGAGTTAATATTGTCTTTTATAGAGTCATAATATATCTTTGCCTAAAAATAGTCTTTTAAATACTCGTCAAATTAAAAATTAAAAATTAATTAATTAATTATTATTAACTTCATTTAATAATCTAACTACGTATCACAATTAAATACGTACGTATTTCCGTTCAACTAATATTATACTATATATTATATAAATAAATAAGTTAAAATGTGACATGCTTAATTTTTTTGGATGATATACACGTTGGGGCTGGATGGTTGTTGCGAGTAAATCATGTGGTAATGGGGCGTGCACAGTTTTTCTATACATGTAAATGTTGTATTATATTTTTCTTTTTGATAAATAAAGTGGGTAAACTTTGCTGTGTTTTTAGCATTATTTATTTTTGTTTTAATAGAGAAAAGATTTATCGTAATACAAATTATTCATAAATAATTATTTATTAATATTTACGTATAAACATTTAATCATATGTCGTTATTTATTAATATTTACATACAAAACTTAAACGTAACATTTACGTACGAAACATAAAAATAATCATTTTTTCATTAATTAATTCCTTTATCTTTGCTGTGGGTCCCACGTAAAATGTTTTAGGGAAAAAAAAAAACTGAATTTGGTGACGTGGCTTCACAGAATTGCAAGAAATGTTTTTGTATTTATATAGATAAGATAAGATTGTTTAAAATCAAGTCATATAAAATTATGTCACTACACCAATTGAGTACTCTAACAACGGGTAAATATGGTCGATACCGTTTTAAATAAAAAAAGCGGAACCGTTTTAAAACCTACTGTTGTTAAATATTGACAACAAATTTTATAAAACAGGGAACCGTTGTCAAACTCTAACAACGGATCCAACAACCGTAGTAAATATGCAATACAACGGTCGACAACCGTTATCCATTGTTAAACTAACGACGACTTTATAGTAAGAAAGCCGTTGTTAAAATTTTAGAACGGTTCCATATCCGTTTCCTAACCTGATATTGGAAACGATTCTAGTGTAGCAAACCGTTGTTAGTTTGCATAGTTAACACCGGTTTTTCTTCGTTATCTTCCTACATATGAGTGAAAATTTGGCAACGTTTCGCAACCGTTATTAAATAATTCATTTGACAATGGTTGACTTTCATTATCATACTCGAATGGAGGAAAAAATCTGACAATGGTTTTGTTACTATAAAACCGTTGTGGATTTAATACATCTGACAACGGTTATGTTTCGTTTTCTTTTTTTGGCGGCAAAGAGCATTGAAGCGAAATATTGTCAACGGTGTGGTATTTAGAAAAACTGTTGTCAGTGTACATTAACAACAACAATGGTTTGATCAGACCCATTATCGTTTTGTTGTATATATTTAAAAAAAAAACCGATTTTAGCAGGTGCCACCAGCTGCTGAATATGCTATTTTTCCAGTAGCATTCCAGCAGTTACACACTGCACTGCAAAAATTCAATCCAACATCAAAATAATACACAGAATGATCAGTTCAACCCAGCATCAAAATAATACACAAAATGATCAATTCAACCCAGGAATACATCTATGGTTGTTCTTTAACAGTTGTCAATTTTGAACCATTGAAACTATTTATATATTTAATTAAACCGTTTCCAATACATGCATGACCTCTAAACCCCTATATATAAATAATAATACATAGGAATTTAACATAATTTAATTTTATAAAATGACAACGGTTTACAAAAACCGTGATCAATATATCCCATAACTACGGTTGTTCCTTAACCGTTGTGAATTTTGAACCATTGAATTTATTCATATATTTAACTAAATCGTTTCCAATACATGCATGACCTCTAAACCCCTATATATAAATATTAGAACCTTATAATTAAACTTGTAATATTCACAACAAAATCTAAACTTTTTTTTAATATATCAAATTATATATTCAAAAGAGTATTCATTAATTATGTCGTCTTTTAATTGATTGTCGGATGAAGGATCGTACGAATCTGATGTCAAATCATTTGACGGATTCGAAGTTTTTGAACACCTAACTAGAATTTTGTATGTCAAACCTTTGATGTGCATCATGTTGGAATATGTGTCCTCCGACAATAATGCGATCACAACTGTTGATCATGAGGATCACAGGTTTAAGTCTCATTATAAAGAATACAATTGGGAAGTATTTTTACTGTCAACTGGTCCACACATATCGGTAATGATTGGTTGACTAGAGTTTGACATTACTGTCGTGAGACGGTGGTGACCAGTTGATCCCCTTAGGTCATACCTAAAGGGTAACACTCTTAATTGATCATTTAATTGATCGTATGACGATACGGGTCAATTAAAATATTTAAAATTGACGGACGATTTTGGAAGTAATATTTACGTGTCTCATTAAAATTTGATTAAATGAGATACGGTCTAAGTAATCGAATTGTTTCATTACTTAGATGAAATTATTGTTTAAGGAAACAATTGAAATTGAATGAATTATTATAAATACACGTTATTGTGATTTATAAATTGGTAAAATATTTTGGTATAAGTAATTATGAATTACTAAGTCGATTTTTATATATGACGTATTTTTATTAATACGTTGATTTTTAATATTTTAAAAATACATAACAATTTTATGTGACATGTGACATGTGACATATTGACAAATTGACAAAAATAAAATGGATTCCATTTTACATATGTACCGAAATTAAGGGAGGATTTAGGATTATATTGTGTTGATTATGTTAGTGGTGAACATAATCATTCCCCTAATAAACTAGCCATGCAACCTAGTTGTCATTGTGAAGACAAACTCATGCATGCATTGGCTCCCCTCTCTTCCCCTCTTACCCGGTTTTACATAAGGAAAAACCAAGGGTTTTTGCCTTATAATTGATCATACACACTACATAACATTTTAGTGCATTGGATTATTCATTCATTCATCATAAAATATTTTAGAGAGATAAAATATTTTCTTCCTCTTCTTCCTTCTCTTAACCGGTTTTAGGAGACCAAAACCAAACTTTTTTGGGTCAATTTTTATGCTAAATTAATATTGTACTAGTATTCATAATATTAATTTAATTAAGAGTTTGCCTTGGGTATTTTACTTTGGGAGGGATCCTATACTTGGATCCTAGTTCATCCATTAAGGAAAGCACAAGAACAAGAGAGAAGGAGATCTCTCTTGTGCCCAAATAAACCAAAATTCCAATGTAAGATAGAGATTTCTTCTTTAACTATTTTATTGTTTGCATGCATAAGATCACCATTTAATTTTATGACTAAATTAACTCAAAACATATATGAATATGTTAGTAAAGAGATCTAGATTTCTAACAAGCGGTATCATGAGCCTTGGTTGTTTCCATGCAAATCGGTTAAAAGTTTTTCCGAGTTATACGATTAACATATAAAACTTGTTTAATTTGTGTTATTATGATATATCACGAAAATCATTATGCATGTTAAAGTTTCTGGTCCTAAAATGTTTTTAGGATATTTTGGTTAATTTATGGATTTTATTGTTCATCTTACATAATAATGGCATTAAAAATATGATTTTATGAATAAAATGTCATTTTCGGAATAAAATTAGCTAAACTTCGAATTTTCCAGTGATTTTTGGATATGTTGTCACATATATTATTTTGAGATGACCTGTAAATTTTCAGAATTTTTGGACTTCTTATGCTCGAAAAATGGATTTTTCATGATAAAAATCGGATTTAGAAGTTAAATAGGTTCATATATGATAAATTTCGAATCTGGTCATAGAAATTTAGTATGTTGTCACATGCAATTTTACAAGATGTGTGTAAAATAATAGGCTATATTGAAGGCTTTATGCATAATTTATGGATTTTTGATGAAAAATAGCATAAATAGTGACTTAATTAGTGAATAATTGCTAAAACATACTCTATGACTAAGGAAAAACGTCACATGTTGCATTTTATTATATTTTTCAGATCTAAAATTGAAAAGTTGATGAATATAAATTTTTTCATGTTTTTATGATTTTATTGTTAAATCCGATAAACCGCAACATAGTTTTTCCGATAATATTACGAAATTTTAACCTAAGTTTTTGAACATTATAAGTGTTATGGTATTTTTCCAGAATGTTCATAAGTTTAAATTTCAAATTTCAAATTTATTTGAATTTTTGTGATTTATTTGAAGTTTATAGCATTTTATTGTTATTTTAAGTCCATTAATGAACAATTTTAGAAATATGAGTTAATTATAGTCAAGTAATTAGTGAAGACTAATTTTGAGTCCTAAGAGGTTAGGGTAATTAACTTGTGCATAAATATGAATTTATGTAATTTTTGTGATTTTAAAACGTTGAATCACGCAAATCCGTAAAAACCGTGTAATATACGATATTGGCTCCTTAAAGGCGATTTAGCATAAAAATTGGGCATGTTCATACATATAATAATGCTGCATTTTATTTATGATAGTCATGATTTTATTTTATGTAATTTTTGAATTATGTAATTTTACTTAGTATGGCCTTAGTTTTTAAATTGGTATTACCCGAAATGTATGGGAATATCGATTCGGTTGTAATTTATTGTGATCTCGTATCACCGTCTTGTAATTTAATAGATTTATTTTATTTTAGTTACAAATGTATAATAGGAAATTAAGTAATTTGTTATGTAATTTTATTTTACCGGAGTTCCATAAAGACGAATTTCTTCAAGAAGGCGATACATAAAGACGGTGTTACCTCGAGATGCGTGCCATAACCGAAGTTCAAGGGACCAATGGAGTTGGTTTCCGAATATGTAATAGTTAAATAGTTTTTTCTATTTTAGGAAGGCCATACTAGGATTTATTTTATGTTTTGCATTTTATTTATATGTTGCATGCATCGCTAAATCGCCATAACTAAAACATGCATTATCTTTTTATCGAGTATTTCGACCGTGTCAATTAAAATTATCGTAGTTCACCGCTTTAGTTCACTTAAAACGTGATAGATAATAAATTGACATGACCTCTCGCTAAAACAATCAATTGAGATATAGCCTTACCAAATAGTAGAAACCATGAAAACCTATTTCGCGAGGGAGTGAACTAACCTTGTTACGTAGGGGAAGTGGGTGATAAATGTCTATCCACCGAATTCATGTTGATGAGGGTTTCATCGGCTACCCCGTGCCCAAGTTAATATGGGTTTGGATCATGGACACATTTATTCGAAATTTGGTTTGAACTCAACAAAAGTTTTTGATAAGGGTTTCATCGGCTACCCCGTGCCCTTGTCGGATGTGTTTTGGGCTATAGATAAACATTAGAGTAATTTTATCGACCGAGAGTTCTAAAAGTAGAATCGATTAAAAAGTTAGTCCACCGAGTTATATTGATAAGGGTTTCATCGGCTACCCCGTGCCCGAGTTAATATGAATTTGGATCTCGGAATCATTTATCTAGTTGGGTAGAGGTCACTAGAAAAATGCTAATATAACTTGTTTAAATTATTTTTACGAGTATTATTATTAAAACGACATTTGTTTTACTCCTTCTATTTTGTTTTTGTAGACCACTTCTATTTCTCATAACCAATGGCTACTCCAAATCCAAACGCTACACCTCTCGCTAATACTTCATGGCTCCGATCCTTTATGGATCGATGTAAACTTGAAAACAATGGGTCAAATTTCTCCGATTGGGATGCCCAACTAAAATTAGCCGCCCAAGGTGACGACAAGCTTCGTTACCTTACCGAGGCCTCTCCACCCGAACCTAACACTAGGTCGACCGCCGCCACAAGGGAAGCATATGAGGCATACCATAAGGAGTCCGCCGCAATGAAAAATGTATTGATCTTTGCAATGGAGGCGGATCTCCAAAGGAGAGCCTTTAAGATGGACACCGCTAATGAGATTTACTCCAAGCTTGTGACAATGTTTTCACAAACTCCGCGGATCGTCCAATATGAGGCGGCCGCGGCATTCTTTGATCTCGACTTTAAAGAGGGCCAAAAGGTTAGCCCTCATGTGCTCAAACTTATGGAGCTAGTCGAGACCTTGAAGATTCAAAAGGTTGAAATCCCCAAAGAACTCATTGTAGATAGGATTCTACACTCCTTATCCAAAGTCAAGGCGTATGTTCAATTCCGGGTGAATTTTAACATGCAAGACAAGGATGTGTCTCTTGAAGAATTGCACAAGTTACTTGTGCAAGCCGAAAGAGACATGGGGTTAAATGTGAACCCACCCAAGGATGTGCTCAACATTAGCACCAAAAGCAAGGGGAAGTTCAAGAAGAATGGGAGGAAGGGTAAGAAACAAGCTCCCACTTTCACCAAAGCTAAGACTTATGAAGCTAGCACTTCAAAAATCAAGAAGGGTCCTCTTGATAAATGCCATTATTGTAATGGTGTTGGACATTGGAAAAGAAATTGTTCCAAATACCTTGGTGATATTAAGGCTGGAAAGATTACTCCAGTAGGTAAATGACTATCCTTTCTTTTATGTTTCTATTTCAACTATGGTATTGTGATACAAAGTTGTGATAATGTATCTCCCTTTTTATTGTAAATATGGCCTCCACCAAGCAAAGACAAGGGAAAAGAAAAGCAAGCTTGAGAAACCATCAAGAAGCTAGGAATAGCTTTCATGGAGCTTCGCTTTTTATTGTCTTATTTTAATTATGTTTTGGATTCTAGAACCTTTAAAGTTTCCGTGTTCGACATGGAAAGGTATTTTGGATAATTGGTTGTATTTTGGATAATGGTGGCTTGGTTTGCAACCCAAGTCACCCGTTTCATCATTTTATCCTTGTTCTAAAATTCGTATTTACATGCTTGTTCTTAGAAACATATGATTACTCACTTAAGTGATCTAATAGACAACTATAATGATGGGACTCATTATATGTCCACATGCTTAAGGCTTGTGTATGATCATTTATGAAGTGATATTGAGTTAATGAACTCTCTTAAAGGAATGTCAATCACCAAGTACACTTATGAGATCTAAAACTATTAGTCAACCTATGAAATATTTTTCCTCATACTTCAAAATCATTATTTGTGTCTCATATGCTATCTTTGAATCTCTAGTGTATTTATTCTAAAGATAGAGTGGGAGAGAAATGAGGACACAACACACACCGAGATAAGTTTGTGTACTTGTGTAAATGAGATCTACGCAATGAAGAATGATTTGAATGAAGGTATATCTATTTATATAGCATACCCAATAGATGAGATCTATGGTCTCAACTAGTTCTACATGACAAAAGAGACCAAGTGAAGTAATCGAAAGAACATATTCTTAAGATAACTACGTGAGGACACCAAAAGAAAGTTTTTGGAAGAAGAATGACTAATGTAATGTCTTAATTGACTAGTTTATGATTTTGACCAATAGTTTCAATATTAATATTTACTTAAGAGCCTAAATGAATCAAAGTAACATCCTAGGAAATAAACGAGATTTATGACTAGAAATTGCAAGGATTGATATACCGATATCCTCAATAGCTAAGTTAAGAATTAACCACGCAAATGTCATTACTTAACCTCATTATGAAAATGAAATGGTTAAACCTCCTTCCGAAATGGGTATTTTGAGAAGGACGTGTGTTAAATATTATTTATATTTAAACTAATGACGTTGCCACGCATCATTATGAAATGAATGAGATAGAGATTAAAATCTCTTTCCATTTGGTTAAGATGAGACATCTTCAAAATAGGTATTTTGAAAGGATATGATGGGAACATATATGGTTTTATCTTAATAACTTGGCAATGCAATTTATATTTCAATTCTTGAAATGTTTCGATTAAGTAGTAAATTCGAAACATGTGGAATTGAGTGGGAGTTGGAAATTATCATGTGAAGACATGGAATTTAGTGGGAGCAATCATCTTGTAAAAGTTTGTAACTCATTACTCATTAAGAATGACGAGCTAATACCTTCCTTCACAAAGGAGAATTTGAGTTTTTAATTCTGGATGAAAATGGCCTATGATGAATCCAATCACATCATGAGATGTTGGATTAGTATTGAGACATACACATCGAATCAACGAGAAACGTAGGTTATTCATTTAAATGGAAATGGAATTGCCATTAGCAGTCATGGTCGTTCTTTGAACCTAAATATAGTTGATAGCATGATTAAAAGTTGCTAATGTTTCCGCCATTAGAATAATCATGCACATGTCCAATTATGAATCATATGCATAAGAGCATAATGAATCATTGGTAAGCCATAATAGAAACGTCATGAATTCTCGAGAAGAATTCGATGAGCGATTTCGGTGTTTGACAGAATGCTCTGTTATGTGACAAGAGGTTGCACATATTAAAGAAAATCCGAGCACATGTAAGGATTTATGAGAATCCTAAGCCTTTCAAGCTAAAAGGAGAAATAAGAAGTTTGGAAAGATACTTAGTTTAATAAGAAGTTACTCAAAACTAATCTTTCCTAATATGCTAGGACTTGTGAGAAGTGCTAGGCTAATCATCTTGACAAATTGTTGCAAGACTCTACAAAACATATACCTAGTGCATTGTGTGTGGATGGAGTACTTGATCAGTACAAGTTATATCATTCACCACAAATTCGTTTGTTATGTGATAATCAACAAGGAAGTTCTTTCAAGATAAAGAACCAAAACCTAGGTTGTGAACCTGGATGTGTACTTGGTAAGGTTCATGCTATGATAGATAACATGAACGTAAAGGAAATGCGATTATAAGAAGTTTGAGCACATGGACACATGACATGTTAAACTTCTATTGCAATCAAACAAGTGTTTACACACTTACGATATGCATCACAAGGTTGTAATATGGTAATAACTACCCGAGTGTGATGTTGACATTTGTCGTTTGAGTTATTATTAACTCACCTTATACTTTGTTACATCCAACGGGTTGTAGAGACAATTGAACCCCGTTTAAGTGAACACGGATTAGCATTGTATTTGCCCATAGTTACTTACATGAGGTGACGTCTCGAAGTGACTAGAGTGTGATGCGATTGATGGCAAGTTCAAGTGCCATAGATTCATATGAGAATGACTAGTCGATCACATAGGCGGACTGTTAGGAACATTTTGTCGGGCCTTATGACCGCTTATAGAGTTCTGGCAAATTTATATAGCCTGGTCGTGGCGAGAGCTGCTATAGTATTCTAATGAGTCGATTATTTTGACTAAATACTATTCGCCTAAGATGGCACAGTTCAGATTAACTTTGATTTGTGTTACTACGACCTTCGTAAATGGGGTCAAATGGGCATATTTTGGGTTATGATGGCTGTGGCTAGTTGAAGGGAATAAGTGCGATAGGAATTGTCCACCCCTAGTCAGGGTTATAACAATATCTCAGGGCCACTCGAGGAGTAATGAACTGGAAATGCGTGGCCACGCTCGGATTATGTCCATGGTGGATAAATCCGGTCAATCAGTTATTCTCCAGATCGAGGAAACCACTCTAGATATGATCACTTGCAAGTACGACCTGAAAGACACCTTGCATTGAGTGGGAGATAGTAATAGGACAAGAGAATTGGTGACGCACACTTGTCGAGGACAAGTGGGAGATTGTTGGAATATGTGTCCTCCGACAATAATGCGATCACAATTGTTGATCATGATGATCACATGTTTAAGTCTCATTATAAAGAATACAATTGGGAAGTATTTTTACTGTCAACTGGTCCACACATATCGGTAATGATTGGCTGACTAGAGTTTGACATTACTGTCGTGAGACGGTGGTGACCAGTTGATCCCCTTAGGTCATACCTAAAGGGTAACACTCTTAATTGATCATTTAATTGATCGTATGACGATACGGGTCAATTAAAATATTTAAAATTGACGGACGATTTTGGAAGTAATATTTACGTGTCTCATTGAAATTTGATTAAATGAGATACAGTCTAAGTAATCGAATTGTTTCATTACTTAGATGAAATTATTGTTTAAGGAAACAATTGAAATTGAATGAATTATTATAAATACAAGTTATTGTGATTTATAAATTGGTAAAATATTTTGGTACAAGTAATTATGAATTACTAAGTCGATTTTTATATATGACGTATTTTTATTAATACGTTGATTTTTAATATGTTAAAAATACATAACAATTTTATGTGACATGTGACATATTGACAAATTGAGAAAAATAAAATGGATTCCATTTTACATATGTACCGAAATTAAGGGAGGATTTAGGATTATATTGTGTTGATTATGTTAGTAGTGAACATAATCATTCCCCTAATAAACTAGCCATGCAACCTAGTTGTCATTGTGAAGACAAACTCATGCATGCATTGGCTCCCCTCTCTTCCCCTCTTACCCGGTTTTACATAAGGAAAAACCAAGGGTTTTTGCCTTATAATTGATCATACACACTACATAACATTTTAGTGCATTGGATTATTCATTCATTCATCATAAAATATTTTAGAGAGATAAAATATTTTCTTCCTCTTCTTCATTCTCTTAACCGGTTTTAGGAGACCAAAACCAAACTTTTTTGGGTCAATTTTTATGCTAAATTAATATTGTACTAGTATTCATAATATTAATTTAAATAAGAGTTTGCCTTGGGTATTTTACTTTGGGAGGGATCCTATACTTGGATCCTAGTTCATCCATTAAGGAAAGCACAAGAACAAGAGAGAAGGAGATCTCTCTTGTGCCCAAATAAACCGAAATTCCAATGTAAGATAGAGATTTCTTCTTTAACTATGTTATTGTTTGCATGCATAAGATCACCATTTAATTTTATGACTAAATTAACTCAAAAAATATATGAATATGTTAGTAAAGAGATCTAGATTTCTAACACATCATTGACAATCTCTCATACACAGAAGACAGGAATGAGAAGAAAATACTGTCCTATGACCTTAACTGGTTAATAGGAGTGATTCAGGCTGCCGGATTGGATTTGGTTCAAGCTATCCACCCGACTCTTTCACATGATGGGTCGTTCAAGGGTCACGCACTCATCGAGTTTGGTGGGGGTGAGGATCGGGAATGCTTCCGTCAAACTCGCAAACTGGAGCGACCTTTTTATAACAATGATTCTTCAAGGTTTTGGTTTGATACCGATGAAGAACGGGAATGACTATATTTATGGGTCGTGAATGAAGATGACCGTGGACAAGGGCCGTATTTGTACATACACGGTCGTAATTTTGAGTTAGGGAAGGTGCCGTTGGAATAGGAAAACGACTCGGTGGATTGGGTTCAAGGTGAAATAGATGTTTTTAGTGATATTATCGATGGATTCCGCACTCTGTTCCCTTATTATTAATTAGTTTGTTTTTTTTCTTTTTTTTTGATATAATTTTTAAGATCAAATTACCTCGTATGGTTTTATTTCAATTCTGTCTTACTTCGCACCTTTGTTTAATTTCTGAATACGCAAACAAATACTTAACAATTAAAATACATAAATAATTAAGCTTCAATTCATTAGGAAAAGAACAACAAATTATATTATACGGTCAACTTAATTTCATTGCTAGAAATTAAAATAAAACATAATTATTAATTATTAGAATCTGATGAGAAAGGATAATCTTCATGAATTTTGGTCAACATCAGGTTGTAGAGCGGCCCTTCATTATCTGCGGCCACCATGGTTGGAACTGCCTCTCTCTTATGATAGAGGCACAGTGACAAGATCGTGATGCCTCCTGTAATGACTCAGCAGAAGATGATCAACATAGGTCGCAACCCATAGATAAAGGCCCTTTTGTCTATCATCCGAATAGAAGTTCAGTTTCCCCGCATCTTCCCCCGCAAACCTAGCCTCTAATTTTCTTGCCTGACAAAAACTTTAATGGTGCTTGGCTTCGTCAAACTCGATAAAAGCGAATCTGTGAAAACTCTGCCTGTTAGTCGACACAGGGTGGACTCTTTTAACCGTAGTGAAACCGCAGTCATGAAGCATTAACCTCATCCACCCAAAATCCTTATTTACACCCTTTCCATTTTCATAACGAACAGGAAGATTATGAACAATGCAAGTAATAAGATAGACGTAACGAGAACGTGATTGTGGTTCCAGTAAACCAGCCATATTATTAGGTACGGAGTATATTTTTTTTAGGGAAATATTTTAGAGAGAGAATGAAAGAGTAAATGTTTGATATTAAACTATAACATTATGACGACATATTTCTAGTCCAAATTGAATAGTATAACCGCATGCATAAAATTCTGAATAAAGTTACACCTTTTTCGCATGCATTGGTTTAACTCAACTGATTTGAAAAAATGGCCGTTGTCCAAATGTACAACAACGAACTTAAAAAACCGTTCTTGTTTTACATTTTATAATGATTTTGTGACACCCCGCGATAAAGCGGAAAACATAACTAATAATTTAAGCGAAAATTATGAAATTTTAAAAACTTCTTATTATTAGCTAAAGTTTAACATGCGGGAGTCATTAACAAAATGAAACGAGTGCAACAATAGGTAAACTTATGTTATTACAAACCAAGTCTAGCGAAATAAAGAGGGAAAAGATATCCCACGAATAACAAGTCTACAAGGTGAGTTTAGCAAAATGATAAATAAGGTCCAATGGTCAAGGTACTCGCTAGCTCACACATGTCTTCACCCCATAAAGGCACCAACTAATACCTTATATTCGTGTAAACATGAACGCCACAGTCAGTGGGGAGTAACTCAAGGTTCTCCCAGCCACATTATATCAAAATGAACGTAACAAAGAACTCAATTAATCAAGCATTTAAAACAAGAGGTAAATAACTTGAATCATAATAGACATGAGATCAATCATCTTAACATAATAAGAGAAGCAAGATAGAATAACAAATGAGCATGTCATAGGCATATTTAAATAAGTAAAGTAAAGGAAAGAACATAGATACGGTTAGTTAATCATAAGCATGAATTCCAATGAAATGTGACATATGCAACTATCCAAATTGTAAAAGACTAATACTTAAATCATGTGAGATAGATAAACGAGTAATCAATCATCGTAATACATATAATTGAAAACCATAGCCATTACTTTGGAAATCTTATAACAAACATTGCACGGGACGTGGCTATTAACGTCACATTCACACTTATGGGTTGCATCTCACCATAAGGATGGATGGGAGCATCAATCCCTGCGATCATATCGCAACTAGAAGGCTTACATCTCACCTCTAGTATCCGATATTGTGGGATTTATCTGTATGAATCCCTTTATATTCAAGGATTATAACGAATTTAATGAAGACGATTACAAGTCATAAAATAAAATACATAAACAAAATAAAGGATTCAGAAATAACCTTCGGTCCTAGCAAAAACGGCCTAAGAACAATATCAAAATAGATATTCGCCTATTAGTTGCACCCAAGACGATATGAGATATGCCCTTTGATTATGCTAGAATCGATCCAAAATTTTCTGTAAAAATTTAGGTTTTTGTGTTTTTTCTGATGAGAGGGAGAGATTAGGTTAGAACAGAATTAGGGTTCCAAATGATCTCCCTTTCTCCTCTTATGGAAACCGAAAATAGGAGTGAATTAAGGGAGATATTTTCTTCCTTAATTCGGCCCATATAACCGAAATAAGGAGTATGATCTCCTTATTTTTGGTTATTCCAAAAATGTATAAAATGTGTTAAATTGTCATCTAGTGAGGATCGAACCCATGACCTCTTGGTTTTTGTACCCTCACTATTACCACTATGACACATTCATCTTGTTGATATTAAATATAACCGATTACATTTAATTACGAATTAACAGATTAATTCGTCCAAGCTAACATTACATACATTTAATTAAATATAACTTATTATATTCAATTTACGAATTGACAAGATTAATTGTCTCAACTAATATTATTTAATCTTCATTAAATAATTGTCTCATCAACACATTGACTAACTGTTTAGTCATATTAGGCATTAATGTGATCATATTTCTATAACCACATCTCTCAAACACATCCTATAGGTGTGACCTTTAGGGACCAGTTGATCACCGCCATCTGTATGATAATAACGTCAAACTTTCTAGCAAGCCAACCGTTATTAGGTAAACGTTAATCAACTCGATTAAATATACGAAGTATACCCTTGTGAACCTCAAGACATTTACAAATGTTATCACACTAATTTGTGGAGGACACAAGCTCCAACAAACTCCCACTTGTCCTCACAAGTGTATGTGCGATAACCGATTCTCATATCCTAAAATTTCTCCCACTCAATGTAAAACAATTTGCAAATCCGTATTCACAAAGGTCGTATTTTACAAGCGATAAATATCAAGAGTGGTTTCCCCGACTAGAGAGTAACTTAACTGATAAACGAATCAACATTCGAGCATGACCATGCATTTCAGTTACAACTCCTCGAGTGGCCCTGAGAAATAACTATACCTGATAAGGGTTGGATATTTTATTCAACTCGAATCCTGCGGATGTAAGCACAGTATGAAATGACCCAGAAAAAATCTACTTAGCCTCCGATTCGGCAGACGTGAGAAAGAAACCAAAGTCACCCAAAAACTGCCTTAATCTCAAGAGACAGTCGATAGTCAAAAGAATCGACACTAGGAACACAATGGATGTCCTATCCACGACCTGGCACCGAATGTTATTAAACATTTAGGACTCCATTACGTTGTCACAAAAAGTTGTCCTACGAGGTATCGTTATAATCTCGCATCTGTGATCGATCAGTCAACCGTTTGACTTATGGCTCGTTGAACCCACCATCAATCGACTGCACAATATAATAGCAGGAGTTATCAGCGCACATTGGCGATTACGGACCAAAATAAATATAATGTAATTCAGTTCACTTTGTGGCGTTCAATGTTGTCAGTATAATCCACATGAAAAACAAAATATTATAATAAAACGATGAAGTTATAAATAGTATATGAAAAAGATAACGTATCAAATCCATAATCAAGTACTACAACTCAGGAACACGTTTAATTCCCATGGAATTAACATGCCCTACATGCTTATCATAATTCAACGGTTTAGTGAGAGGATCCGCGATGTTATCATCCGTCGCAATCTTGTCAATCACTATCTCTTCTTGCTCCACGTAATCACGGATCAGGTCAGCTTTTCGATGTACATGTCTAGATCTGTTGCTAGACTTTGGCTCCTTAGCCTGGAAGATGGCACCTCTATTGTCACAATAGATTGTGATCGGGTCATTCGAACTAGGAACTACCGTAAGTCCTTGTAAGAATTGACGCATCCATATCGCTTCCTTTGCTACCTCCGAAGCGGCATAGTACTCGGATTCAGTAGTAGAATCTGCTACAACACTTTGTTTGGAACTCTTCCAGCTGACCGCAGCACCATTAAGAGTGAAGACGAACCCGGACTGAGATTTTGAATCATCTCGATCCGTTTGGAAGCTAGCATCTGCGTAGCCGATTGCGCATAGCTTAGTATCGCCTCCATAAGTCAATACCCAATCCTTAGTCCTCCGTAGGTACTTGAGGATGTTTTTAACAGCTATCCAGTGTGTTTCACCTGGAGTCTTTTGGTACCGACTCGTCATACTCAATGCATATGCCACGTCTGGACGTGTGCATATCATGGCATACATGATCGATCCTATTGCAGATGCATAAGGAACACGACTCATGCGCTCAATCCCTTCAGGCGTCGTGGGTGACTGAGACTTGCTCAACTGCATCCAGTCGTCATTGGAAGGTTCCCCTTCTTGGAGTTGGTCATGCTGAACTTCTCAAGAATCTTATCCAAATAAGACTCCTGACTAAGTGATAACGTCCGTCGTGATCTATCTCGGTAGATGCGGATTCCCAAAATGCGCTGTGCCTCACCCAAATCTTTCATCTGGAAATGGTTCTTCAACCATCCTTTAACCGAAGATAGGAGAGAAATGCCATTCCCAATCAGGAGTATGTCATCGACATACAATATCAAGAAAACAATCTTGCTCCCACTCGACTTGATATATAAGCATGATTCCTCGACCGATCGAGTGAAACCATACTCTTTTATCACGTGGTCGAAACGATGATTCCAACTCCGAGAAGCTTGCTTAAGTCCATAAATGGAACGCTTAAGCTTGCATACTTTCTTAGGATGCTCAGGATCTATGAAACCTTCGGGTTGCACCATGTACAACTCTTCCTCCAAATAACCGTTTAAGAAGGCGGTTTTCACATCCATTTGCCAAATTTCATAATCATGAAATGTGGCAATCGCTAAGATTATCCGAATGGAACGTAGCATGACTACAGGTGCAAAAATCTCATCATAATGCAATCCGTGCACTTGAGTGAAACCTTTTGCCACAAGTCGTGCCTTATAGGTATCTGGTTGCGCGTCTACATAACGCTTTATTTTGTAAAGCCATTTGCACTGTAGAGGTTTTACCTTAGTAGGTAAATCAACTAGATCCCATACGTCATTCTCATACATGGAGTCCATCTCGGATTGCATGTCTTCGAGCCATAGCTTTGAGTCGGAACAGGTCATAGCACCTTTATAGGTAACGGGTTCGTTACTCTCTAGGAGTAAAACGTCATTCTCCTCGACCATTCCAATGTATCTGTCCGGAGGATGAGAGACTCTACCCGACCTCCTGGGTTCCTCAGGAATATTAACCGTATCATCAGTTGGAGGAACAACTTCCTCCATCCGTTCCTCGGTTGTTGGTTCTGGAATCTCCGATAGCTCGAAGGTTCTATTACTCGTCTTATTCTCGAGAAATTCTTTCTCTAAGAACGTCGCACTAGCCGCAACAAAAACTCGATGTTCGGTAGGCGAATAGAAGTAATGACCAAATGTTCCTTTTGGATAACCTATAAAGTATGTCTTGACCGATCGCGGGCCGAGCTTATCCTCGTGTCTCCACTTGACATAAGCCTCGCAGCCCCAAACCCGAATAAAGGACAAGTTAGGGACCGTTCCCTTCCACATTTCATATGGAGTCTTGTCGACAGCTTTAGACGGACTTCGGTTAAGTATAAGAGCAAATGACAAAGAGCATAACCCCATAATGAATCAGGCACTACCGTGTGACTCATCATGGATCGAACCATATCAAGTAAGGTTCGATTTCTCCGTTCGGACACACCATTCAATTGAGGTGTTCCAGGTGGAGTTAATTGTAGAACGATTCCATAGTCTTTAAGGTGTTGATCAAACTCATTTGAAAGATATTCGCCACCCCGATCTGAACGGAGTGCTTTAACCTTTCTACCCAGTTGATTCTGTACCCTGTTCTGGTATTCCTTGAATTTCTCAAAGGACTCACTTTTATGCTTCATTAAGTAGACATATCCGTATCTACTCAAATCGTCCGTGAAAGTGATAAAATATCTATAGCCATCTCTAGCGGTAATTGACATATGTCCACAAACATCAGTATGTATGAGTCCTAATAGGTCACTAGCGCGCATTACAACACCTTTGAAGGAAATTCGAGTCATTTTGCCAATGAGACATGATTCAAACGTGCCATATGTAGAAAAATCGAATGCGGGAATATTCCCATTATCGACAAGTTTCTTCACGCGTTTCTCATTTATGTATCCCATTCGGCAATGCCATAGATAGGTTTGATCTTTGTCACCAACCTTTAATTTCTTATTATTCATGTGTAACATTTCCGTGGTTTGATCTAAGATGTAAATTCCATTCATGGAAACTGCTTTGCCATAAATCATTTCATTAAAAGAGAAAATACAGCTATTATCCTTTATTGAAAATGCAAACCCGTCTTTAGCAAGTACGGAAACAGAAATAATGTTCTTAGACAAACTGGGTACATAGTAACAGTTATTTAAAAATAACTCAAAACCACTAGGGAGTTGGATTACATATGTTCCCTTCGAGACAGCAGCAACTCGTGCTCCATTCCCGACTCGCAGGTCCACATCACCTTTTTCGAGAGGTATGATGTTCCTTAGGCCCTGCAAATGATTACAAAGATGAGAACCACAACCAGTATCAAGTACCCAAGTTCCGAAACTTGCATGGTTAATCTCAATCATATGAATATAAGATGACATACCAACAGGAACGACGCGGTCTGCTTTGATGTCCTCACGGTAGACGGGACAGTTCCTCCTCCAATGTCCAGTCTTGTGACAATGGTGGCACTCTATGTCACCGCCCTTGCTCTTTGCCTTGCCCTGTGAGCCACTAGTCTCACCAGGCGCACTCTTACCGTTTCCTGGCTTCTTAAACTTTGGCTTACCTACAGCTACGTCGCCATGAGCCTTGCCCTTACCTTTACCCTTGTTGGAAATCGTGAGAACATCCTGCTTCACGCTCCCACTCAATTTCATATCCTTCTCGGTCTGTACGAGAAGGGAGTGTAGCTCATGAGGACTCTTTTTCAAGTCATTCATGTAATAGTTCGCCCTGAAAATGGCAAAACCATCGTGAAGAGAATGAAGCATTCGGTCAATGACAATGCTCTCACTGATTTTACAATTCAGTGCCTCCAGCTTCTCGACATTCTCAATCATGTGAAGAATGTGTGGGCTAACCGGTTGGCCCTTCTGGAGTTTCGCATCAAAGAAGCGACAAGTATGCTCATATGTAACGATTCTCGGTGCTTTTGAGAACTCGTTAGTGAGCGTGGTGAAAATCTTGTTTGCACCTTGGGCAATGAAGCGTCTCTGCAAATTGGTTTCCATTGCAAAGATGAGTACGTTCTTTATCGCACCCGCTTCCATAACGAAGTCACTATAAGCGAGTGACTCGTTGACTCCTGCATTGGGGCCAGGGTTTACCGGTATTGGCTCAATTAAATACTTGAGCTTACCGTCAGCAATGGCAGCATTCCGTAGTGCTGCCTCCCAGTCCGCAAAGTTGGACCCGTCGTTTTTCAGACGTGTGAACTGATTCATTTGGTCCATAAAAATTTTAAGCCAGGACGCGCGATCGAGTGTTGCAATAGGCATTGGGATTTCGTTATTTCCAGCCATTTTTGTTGTAACAGTATTATCAAAAAAAAATGATCGTGTTCTACACTGCGAAAGAAGAATAAAAATAATAAGCATGTGCATCGTTTTGATTTTAAGTCTAATGAACTAATGTCATAACGCGAAGACTCAAAACATTTATACAATTGACCTCCCTCAAGAATTATATAAATGATCCCAAGACTCAATTCTCTGTAAATTGATAAGCTAACCTTTTAGCTAATTCTACCGTTAGAATTCTTGGTCGATAAATTTCTGTAAATTCTATCTTTAGTCCATCATAATCACGAGAAACTCTTCGGACTATGATGTTGAGGTAAACTAAGTCAACACAACTACTTACCCAACGTAGAAGGGGTCATATTATGCCTACCGACGAAGAAGAGATTCATAGTTGTTTGCCCTTATAAAGACTAATCTCAATTTCCGTTTTAGAGGAAGATCCCATCAACTTTGCTTTAATTCATTTTAAGTGAACTAATATCTAGCATGCGAGAATGAATAAACTTAGGTGATGGCTTAATAAGTCGGTGACATCTGTATGTCCATGAAAACTAACATACAACCTATATGAGTCAATTTTCATGCATTTTAGTAGTAGGTGGTTTGGTTTTAGGCGGAATATGATGCATAAACTAACATCTGAATGATAAACAATATGAATGAAAACGTAAAACAATAAAAGTCCTAGTGTGGCCTATCCTATCAAAATGAACATTAAATACAAGTTTGGAATCCATCCTTGGACCCGAGAAGCTTGTCTTGATGTTCCATCTTGATCCATGTAGCGGGAGTGAGCTCCAATCTCCATCTTTAGTCTTCTTTGAAATTACAATAATTAAAATTACATAATAAACCTATTTATTACATTCTAATTTCAAACCCAAAACTAAAAATAAAGGAGATTCGAGATCTCATAATTACATAAAAAATCACGTTTCCTTCATTACGAAAACATAATTTGACTAAGGCCACACTAAGTATTACAATTTACAACCGATTGCAAAAATAAATACGTAAATGAAATTCATTCAAAAATTCAATCAACAAAATTAAAATGCATCAACTAAAAATAAATTAAACATACATGACACAATTCCTTAATTATGTTGATTAATTTATCCAAACCACCTATTTAAATCAAATTAAGTGACAATTCCTCAATTTATCACATTAATTTCAATCTTAATTCATATTAAACTTGTAATATGAATTCAATCCGTCAAAATTTTAAACTGCTTTAAAATAATTAGGTATCTTTTAATTATGAACCGCTTCACAATAATTAATTGGCCAAAAACAAAAACAAGCATGTTTCTTATTTTATACACGGTTTTATCTTTAAAAACCGAAACAAGATTTTTTTTTTTTTAATTAAATCTGTCCCCTGTGAACAGTAACAGGTGAACAGTAACAAGAAGGAAAAAAAATTCGGATGCTTTTCTGAACGGCATAAACAAAACAACCGCAAAAAAAACTTTAATCGGTTTTTCCTAGAAAACCGAGAGAGAAAAAACAGATAATTTTTTTTTTTTTTTTTTAACTACTGTTCATCCGTGAACAGTACAGAAACAGCGAGAAAAAAAAAATCACGGCTATGTAAATTAAAATAGCCCCAAAATATTTTATCAATTCGGCAAAACCGATTTCCATTTACATCTCGATTTAATAAATCGAAACATCTACAAATTATCATAATTATTATCTTAACCGATTAAAACAACAATATGAAAATCAAATGGATATAAAACAACAAAAAAACGCTGCAACACGACAAATTTTTTTTTTTTTTCTCGGCATAAAAAAAACCAGCCGTGCCAATTTTTTTTCTTTATCCGAAACCCTAAATTGTTTACAAACAATTTTATGAAAATCATCAAAATTAAAATTCGTGGCCTTGGCTCTGATACCACTTGTGGGATTTATCTGTATGAATCTCTTTATATTCAAGGATTATAACGAATTTAATGAAGACGATTACAAGTCATAAAATAAAATACATAAACAAAATAAAGGATTCAGAAATAACTTTCGGTCCTAGCAAAAACGGCCTAAGAACAATATCAAAATAGATATTCGCCTATTAGTTGCACCCAAGACGATATGAGATATGCCCTTTGATTATGCTAGAATCGATCCAAAATTTTTCTGTAAAAATTTAGGTTTTTGTGTTTTTTCTGATGAGAGGGAGAGATTAGGTTAGAAGAGAATTAGGGTTCCAAATGATCTCCCTTTCCCCTCTTATGGAAACCGAAAATAGGAGTGAATTAAGGGAGATATTTTCTTCCTTAATTCGGCCCATATAACCGAAATAAGGAGTATGATCTCCTTATTTTTGGTTATTCCAAAAATGTATAAAATGTGTTAAATTGTCATCTAGTGAGGATCGAACCCATGACCTCTTGGTTTGTGTACCCTCACTATTACCATTATGACACATTCATCTTGTTGATATTAAATATAACTGATTACATTTAATTACGAATTCACAGATTAATTCGTCCAAGCTAACATTACATACATTTAATTAAATATAACTTATTATATTCAATTTACGAATTGAGAGTTAATTCGTCTCAACTAATATTATTTAATCTTCATTAAATAATTGTCTCATCAACACATTGACTAACTGTTTAGTCATATTAGGCATCAATGTGATCATATTTCTATAACCACATCTCTCAAACACATCCTATAGGTGTGACCTTTAGGGACCAGTTGATCACCGCCATCTGTATGATAATAACGTCAAACTTTCTAGCAAGCCAACCGTTATTAGGTAAACGTTAATCAACTGATTAAATATACGAAGTATACCCTTGTGAACCTGTAAGAGATTTACAAATGTTATCACACTAATTTGTGGAGGACACAAGCTCCAACAGATATATCACCTTTAGTATCCGATAGGACCAAGACTTTTACATTCAACCACATAAGACGTAAAATCTCGTATCGAAAGACATATGATAATGACCATAACCAAGCAAGGCATTTATTCCTCTAAGACTCAATTCCTCCTGGTAGGACGACGATACTATATAAGATCCTAGTCTAAATCTGGCTAGACTCCCAGAAGGTCACATTATCTGATTCGACATGCGGCAGAACAGTCCGCATCCAAGACTCGATCGACAGATCGGAAGTCGAGTACTCCAAATTCGGCAGATCGGCACGAAAGGAGCGGAAAGAGCATGAGTTAACCAACACTTGGCAGATCGACACAAGTAAGGCGTAAGATAAGTCAAGCAGGAAGGCATATCATTATGGCATTTTCAGAAGAATACGACTCATCTCGAGTAGTTACTTAAAATAAATCACACATACTTGAAATATGATGGGAACACGCCAATGAGCAAGTACTAGCCCATAAATGAAATATACTAAGTCATTTCATACTTGTATAACGTGGCCAAATATTTTACTTCAGATTTGCTAGTCACTTGAGCATAAAATAGAATGGGATAAAATAAATGAATCAAGTGATACGGAATACAAGGTAAGGCGTAAACAAACAAATGAGAACTCAAATATGAAGTATATAACATCCTTTCATACTTTTCTAACATGAATAAATATTGCACTTCATGTTTACATGTTACTTAAACACATTATAAACAAAAGATAACAAAGGAATAAGTAATACAAAACCCAAGGCAAAACGTAAACAAATGAATGAGGACTCGCATGTGAAATATATATAGCGTCATTTTATATCATTCTAACGCGAGTGGGCACTTATTTCATATTTATAAGTTGATTAGATCATTCATACTTGAGGTACGATAAATAATGAAATTAAATGAATTATAACTCGTATATGAATATAATACGAATATAATACGACATTTCTTTGTAACGTAAATAAATAATGAATTCCACATTTATGATTCATGTGAGAATATATAAATAAACAATAAACAACGAATTACTTTATATAAAACACGAGGCAAAACGTATACAATAATTCAAATACGGATAAAAAAAACCCGAGTGTGAAACCAAAATGCACGAACAGGGGGCAGCCATACACGGCCTGCAACAGCCCGCAAAACATTCGAGTGAGCAGCCATAAACGGCTCATAAACCGCCTAACTACACCACCCAAGACACCAATACACGGCCTGAAAGCCGCCCAACCACACCACAAGAACTACCAATAAGCAACCCAACCACACATGGACTGAAATAGTCCAGCCGCACCAGAAGGGCCACCATAAGCGGCCAAGAAGTAAGGTAGTCATGCCGGTGGGGCAACAGGCCTGCGCCGGTACGGATGAAACAGGGCAGGAGTCGTGGCTCGGAAAGGGTCTGTTCCGGTGGGACTCAGGGTATACCGGTCAGTACGGGTTCATTCATACTGGTGGGGGAATGAGATGGTACCGGTGGGACGAAGTAGGGGTGTGCAAAGGATGATCCGTGGGGCCTGTCACTGTAACACCTCACGCTTATTGAAGAGGTTCATTGATAGGTTTAAATGACAAGTGCTTAAAGGGATTGAAAGTACTACTCATATCAACAAAGTGCACTTTATTTTATGGTCATCCATGCGAAAGAACTCCAAAATTAAGCGTGCTTGGCTGGGAGTAGTCTTAGGACGGGTGACTTGCTGGGAAGGTTCCCGGGATGCGCATGAGTGAGGACAAAATGCGCTATAAAGGACCCGTGTTGATCTGTGGGCCATGTGCACAGTCTGGTGAGCTATCATAAGTAACCGCTCCCGACCCGGTTTGGGTCCTGGTGTTACAGTCACGGCCTGGGACGGTTCTGTACCGGCGGGATGGCTGAGAAAATTGGGGAAACTGGCGGGATGAAAGATGGGATGCATGGGATGGCTGAGGCTGTTAGGGGAGATGATGGGATGATTATAGAAATAAAGGAGATGGATGTTTATGTTGGGATATGACGAGATGCAAAGGAATGAAGGGGATAAATCCATTTTGAAATAGGACGAGTTTGAGACGGTCCTAAATGAGTCGAGACTTGTCCTAAACTCGTTCCACTAGTATAAAACTCATGTGAGACGGTTTTATAAATATATTTCTCCATCCATTTTAAAATATAAACATTTTCATAATAATTTTTTCCAATAAAAATTGAATATGTCATAAAATGAGAAAATTCATATAATTTGAGACGGAAATTGCTAAACCAATGACGACTCATCCAACTTCACCCAAACCATTCCAAAACCCAATATTCCGACACCAATTTCACCATACACATTAAGACAATTAAATATGGGCACCCATGAGACGATAAAATCAATTGTTTACATTTCCCAATTATTACCATCTTTACTCAAACAAATTTCAATCTCGTGAATTTTAACCATAATTAACCACTAAATTTGGCCTGAATAAGAAGGTTTACATACTCACCCAACATGTAAGCAAACATAGGGTCACAAGATGCAAACTTTAAGCAATTGAACATGTCATCTTTCACATATACACAATAAACATGAAAGTCATGCAAAGGAACATACTTTAACATTCATGTGAGTGAAATACAACATGCAAACACATAAAATTGATACAATGTCGAGTAACCTATAACCGTTACCTTATCAAGTCCTTAATCTCTAGTGGAATCGTCTAACTTGCAAGAATCCACTTCCGGGTCAACTAATCTTTCTCCTAAACATAAGGAAACACAAATTAAGACTAAGAATCAAGATTAGAAAAGGGTACCGCATGGAAAATGTGTCGATAGCCCTACACATGGAAGAAAGACGGTTCCTTTCTTAACTAGAAAGATGGAGGGCGGTAAGAGGAAGAAATAGGCGCGAAAATGACTTGATTCGGATGAGAGTTAAGTGAGTTATGAAGTTTTGAAGGTCTGTAAGGGAGATTGTGTAAAAATGGTGGTAGCATGGTGTTTTTGATGGTTGAAGAAATGCTGAAAAATTGAAGGAGAAAAAGGGTTTTAGGGTTTAGTGAATGGGTTTGGTGAAGGGAAAATAATAAGAGGGGAGCCCAATAAACATACTAAGCTCAAACTCTCAAGATGAGTCGATTTACCTTAAAATTACGACTTAAAGCTAGCTATACATCTAAGACGGATATTATTATTACTATTATTATTACTATATTATTATTATTATTATTGTTATTATTATTATTATTATTATTATTATTATTATTATTATTATTATTATTATTATTACTATTACTATTACTATTACTATTACTATTACTATTGTTATTGTTATTGTTATTGTTATTGTTATTGTTATTGTTATTGTTATTGTTATTACTGTTGTTATTATTGTTATTACTCTTATTACTGTTGTTATTATTGTTATTGTTATTGTTATTATTGTTATTGTTATTGTTGTTGTTGTTATTATTATTATTATTATTATTGTTGTTGTTGTTGTTGTTGTTGTTGTTGTTGTTATTATTATTATTATTATTATTATTATTATTATTATTATTATTATTATTATTATTATTATTATTATTATTATTATTATTATTATTATTATTATTATTATTATTATTATTATTATTATTATTATTATTATTATTATTATTTTTATTATTATTATTACTAGGTTTGGTGCCCGGCTTCGCCCGGGCTACCTTTTTTTACCGTTAAATTTTATTTTCAATGAAATAAACTATGTTGGAGTTGTCTAACTCACGCGTTTACTATTAATAATATATTTTTTTATAGCATATCTTGTAATTATGATGAAATGTAAAATTTATTTTCAAATAATGAGACACGTTTACTATCCCGCTATTAATATTATTACTTTCACGACATCCTTTGTTAATATCATTACGTTCACTACTCCCGTGGTTACTATTGTTTCTTTTACTAATTCCTCTATTTTTTTCTGTTAAATTCATTATCCCCATTAATTTTATCCGACCTATATTTAAATAAATAAAATATTTCCTTGAGTTGATTGGTTATTTAATTGTTCATACTTTTTCTCATTGTTATCACCGTTACTTTCACAACATTCGTTGTTACATTCACTACTCCCAATGTCATTATTATAACTGTCACTACTCCCACATTAATACCGTTAAATTTTATTAATCTCGTTGCTGCTAGTATTACTTTTACTACATTTCATTTAATTTATAATTCTATGATGATACTAATTAATTCCATAAGCGGGGCATGTTAATTTTAAGGAAAATCACTATATTATTGTGTTTTCTAAAATTAATTACTTTAATTTAATGTAGTTTCCATAAGTATTCTTCATCAAGACATCTTTATATTATACTTTTAACCAAAATTATATAATATTTACATTGAGGCCCCTTTATCAGGTCCATCACACGGTGCTATCGATTTAAAACTATATAGTATAATTAACTTGTATAAATTTCTTTAATTACATTGAAATCCCTTGGTTGCTGGAATTAATATATAGTATTGATTAAACGGAACTTTTATTAAGAATAATCAAAATGTTTACAAGAACTATTATTATTATTATTATTATTATTATTATTATTATTATTATTATTATTATTATTATTATTATTATTATTATTATTATTATTATTATTATTATTATTATTATTATTATAAACCGGAACTTTTATTAAGAATAATTAAATTGTTTACAAGAATTTTTTTTATAATAATAATAATAATAATAATAATAATAATAATTATTATTATTCTTCATATAAAACAACATTTTTATAGAAATGAGTTTAAAATATAAATAGAACAATAAAATAGCTAATTACACTATAAAAGTCAAAATGGAAATTTCGCGGGTGTTACAGGTTTTATGTAAACCGTTGACAAATATATGATAACGGTTTTGCTGGACCGTTTACAATATATAATTTATAACGGTTTTATGTAAACCGTTGACAAAAATATGATAACGAATTTTGCAGGACCGTTTACAAGATATATTTTATAACGGCTTTATGTAAACCGTTTGCAAATTATAATAACGATTTTCCTAGACCGTTAATAATTTAGAACACGCTCGTCGACAGAACCGTTCTTGTACTTTATTTAATAACGGTTTCACGGTAAATCGTTTCTCAGAATTACGCGCGTCAATATATGGGAAACGGTAATCTATGTTCCGTTATTATATTTGGGAAACCGTAGTTATACGGTCGTTGTTAAAGAGCAGAATTGGCGTAGTGTGTAAGTACTCCTAAGATTTTGGCGCGAAATCAAAAATTAGTTTTTAAATTTCTAGTCTTTCATTTTCTAATGACGGTGTTACTAAAATTCAGTACCACAAGGTGTCTTCTATCGCTATCCTTCATGGAAATAGATCTTTTTTAAAAAATTTGATATATTATCATTTTATTTTAAAAGACAGGTCTATGATACGAACACTGTAATATTACGGTTTTCTGTACTGTTGGGTACTCTATCGAGTAAGGCTTACTTTGTCGAGTAAGTGAGTTTTGGTTTCGAAACAGTGTTCTGTCTGATGGGTACTCGATCGAGTAGGTGTCACTCGATCGAGTAGAGGGCACTCGATCGAGTAAGTAACTTACTCGATCGAGTAAGTCAGTTTTATGGGTTGTTTTTGACGGGTTTTGTTAGCAATGTGAGAAAGATATATAAACTTAATCCGTCAGTTCTTTTCACTGTTTACCCTACTTTAAATTTCACAAAAGATTTAAACAAGTTACGTTGCTTCTCTCTTTTGCATTGCTACCAAATCCCAAGGCTTGTGTCATCGGATTTCTAAGTTCTTTACGCCGTTGAGACCGTCGCGTTGTGGGTAAGCTTTTAGTATGATTTTTATGTCATTTCATTGTTTTTGGTTGAAACCCTAACCGGGTATTTTGGGGGTTTTGGGAGTATTGTGATTGTTAGATGGTAATTGTATGATTATGTGATTATAGGAGGTGATTTCGTAGAAGAACGGTTTTGATTAGCTGATTGTGACGATCTTGGTGATTGCTTTTCCAGGTATGATTTCCCTACTCAGTTATTGGTTACATTGTATTTGATGGTTGTTTGTGGATGGTTGTTTAATGTTGTTGATCTATATCGTATTGGTAATTGGTAATTGTTGTTGTATTGTTGGTTGGTTGTGTTTTGTCTGTGGTTCGCGAGGTGCGCCCTCGGCTGAGTGGAGTCACTTGCGGGAGTGGCTTCACGCCCTTGATTCGCCCTTTGTGGAACCCGCCACAAAGGGGATGTGCACATTAAGGAACTTGCGTTTGTGCTCGGTAAAGATGAGCGGGGCTTAGGTGGGAACGACCGCGGTCCCCCACTGGCGGTGTGGATTACTGGTTGCGGCCGTAATCTGGCAAGACTAGACCTTCAAGCTAATAAGGTGATTGATGATGTGACTGAGTTGGGTGATTGTATGTATGGTTGATGTTGCTTATCTTATATTGTGTAATGAGTAACTGACCCCGTTTAATTGTTTTAAAAACTGTGGTGATTCAATTAGGGATGGTGAGCAGTTATTGAGCAGGTATGAGATGGATTGCGCGAGGGATAGCTGGGATCGAGTCACCACGTGTCACTTAGAGTCTTCCGCTGTGTCGTCGAACTTATATTTCTTTTAAGTTGGTCTTGATATTTTGGAACAGTTGTTGACAGGGCAGTCGTATACCTGTCAAAAATAACCAACTGGCTCTAACTAATATAGCTAGGGAAGCCGGGTCGATCTCCACAGGGAGATGGGAAAATGTCAGCTTTGTCTAAGTTCGTCACGGTAACCAATTGGGGGTTTTAATTGGGTTGTTCTAAACTAATGAGAATGAGAAAGAGAGGAAAAGCAAGAGAATAAAGATTAAGCAAATATGGAGAAAGCAGCTAAGACAGTCGGTTCACCATGATCATTCAGTCTAGCAATCTAGGTCTCAGATCAATGCAAGTATGGTCTAAGGAGCAATGAATATCTCCTTCCGGTCTTAATTCGCCCTAGAGCACAAATAGCTTAGCTTCCGCCCTCACTACGGTGCCCTAATGTTTGCTACGAGTCTCACCCTTTCCAACCTTCCGGTCTAGGTCAAGGTTTACTATGATAAAATGCCTAATTGCATCAACTCAATTAGACAGAAACAATTAATTGCAGCGATGAATAACAAAGACTACACAAGCATTGCCCTAATAATTAAATTACTATCCCTTCATAATCATGGATTCCCTAGTCTTAGCAAAGGGGAATTAGCTACGCATCTTTATTGAAACAACAACAATAATATATAGATAATAAGAATTGAACATGATAATAATAAACAAGAGGAATTCAAATAAGCAATTGCAAGGATAAATAAAGAGAAAGAAGTATAAGCAATAGTATAAATTAAAAGTAGAAATTAAGAATTCAAAAGAGAAAATAGTACCGATTACAAGTTCCGAATTCGAGCAGTAGAATAGAAAATAGTAAAGGAAAGGGAAGAAGTGAGTAAGTTCAAGTGTCGAAGAGTTACGCAGTCTATTGTGTGATATATCACACGAAATCCTCTTCCTAAACCTAATCCAAACCTAATTACAAAAGCCCATACGAAAATAGGCGTAAAAACATAACTACAGGGTAAAACCACTCGATCGAGTGGAATAAAACTGCTCGATCGAGTAATTAAGCAACAAACCCTTCGATCTAGTGGAAATAAACCACTCGATCGAGTAACTCCTTATAATGCCTTCTCGATTGAGTAAAGATGTTACTCGATCGTGTGATCTTCATAATATAAAGCATTCGACCGACTAGAAAAGTGGTCGATCGAGCTATTTTGGCACGTTAGGCATTATGACACCTTCCGAAATCAGCTCACGCGTCTTTAAAGTGATAGATTACAAGCTCCGATCCCGTGCTCTCCATAAATGCATGCAAATGGGACGAGTTTAGGCTCGATTCATCATCTTTTTGGTCTATACCTGCAATTTACACAAGACAAACCAAAGTAGACCATTCGGGGGTATTTGTAGCTAGATGCCACGTAAAATAGTACAGAAATGCGTGTAAATATGAGGTAAAAACCTTATATAAAATACACGCATCAAATCTCCCCAAACCAAACCTTTGCTTGTCCCCAAGCAAACTATGAATGCAACTAAGAATAAACAGTGGAACGGGACCAACGCATCAGCTACAAATCATCCACCAAAACCAGTTTAATGCAACAACTAACAAAGTGGCAAATGATAAGTGCAAATGAATTAAATCAATGTTTCAAACTTACTGAACCGTCGACCTTGTAAGACTCAAAAATATCGGACTCTCACGGTCGCTCATCACTCAAATTTAGGCACATTGTGAGTATATATGTGAAACATAGAAAGAAGTAAAGACACTCACCTAACTCGACCTATAAGAACATGCATGCAATTAACATGAATAAAGTCTTCTACAACCGAACATACGCATTCCAACCAAACTAATGACCAAGACACATGCCGAGGACTTACATTTGGGTAAGTGAGGTAATGGGTAAGAAGGGGCTAAGATGAATTTGGAATTGTGGAGTTAATAGCCAGGCTAGCAACAACGAATCCAAATATTGAAATGCATCCCAACTTCGTACCCATTATAACAATACAGAACGATGCAAATTCGATGCACTAAACTTACAAAACACCATAAACTTGTTAACTGTCAACTCCCCATAAGATATAAATAAGACATGGGAGCGAAAATCATCCATACAATTTTTCATTTTCCGCATATGATTTTTCTTTCTTCTTTTTTCATATTTCCAATTTTTTCATTTTTCATTCAATTTTTTTTTTCTTTTCATTCCCTTCGATTCTTCCACCAACTTCTGAAATCAAATATATAACCAAACTGCAGTAAAGCATTCCAAACAGCTCCTCATCACTAGCTCGGCTAAGGTAGGTGAAATTATAGAATGTAGCTAATAGGACTAAAAGACAATTTGGCTATGTGAGGCTCATGGGTAGAATGAAATAAAAGGGAACTGCCTCTCCTACATGTGTCACCATCCACCGACCGAATGCATACAGGTATTAAGAAGACTAGACTCATGCTTATGCATATTGATGTTACATGCCTGACAGAGAGTACTACTCACATCCTAAATGAAACCGGTCATGAATGTCACCAGTTTATAAAGCTCTAACCTCAGAATGTAATGTAGCTTGCCAATATAAGAGTCAAGTCTATTCGTTCAGATAAGAGAGAAACAAAAACTCGTAGATTATGCACATTATCATGCCAGCAATATGTTAAGAATATGCAGGGCTAAGGTAAGGATTCAAAGTAGCGTCTAAGTGCAAACGTTCCGACTCAAATTAAACGTGAAAGTTTTTGAATTTTTTGAAATTTTCTATTTTTTTTTTTTGAATTTTATGTGATTTTTGAAAAAAAAAACAACGATGCATGCTAAAATGAGTAAACGTGCAAACGGAAATGCAAGAAAACATGCAGACACAGATATGGATGCATACCTCCCCAAACCAAACCGTACAATGCCCTCATTATACCGAAAATAGAGAAAGAAATGCAAACTAAAGAGAAAAGGATAACTGGAGTCGGAATACTTACAAGACGTCATGAAGAGGGACCTCCCCAAACCGACCATGAACATGGGAGGTCATAGGTAGTCACACAGCAGCTCAACAGACGAAAAGTAGCAGCTGGAAGACGAAATAGCTCGATCGAGTGACTTGGGACTGCTCGATTGAGTGCTTTGGTGTCAAAAAATGCTCGATCGAGTGACTTGAAACAGCTCGATCGAGTAATCGTGATTTTGCAGCTTGTCGATCGAGTAAAAGTGTTACTCGATCGAGAGAAACTCTTGGCAAAAGTGCTCGATCGAGTTTAAAAACCACTCGATCGAGTAAATGCACCTGCAAAACACGTATAAAAAGTATAGGAAATGTAGAAAAAGCATAGTTTGTCGTCTAAAGTTCGAAAAACAGCTAAATGAAAATAAATAAATTCAACAAAAATACAACAAAATAGTCCGGGTTGCCTCCCGGAAAGCGAAGGTTTAAGAGGTCCCGCACGACCTTTTTGGCATCAATTAACTGGCGCTTCAAGCTCGTCGAAGTACAAGACTTCAACATGATTATCTGCTTCATTTGCTTCGTAATAATGCTTCACATATTGCCCATTCACCTTGAACCGATTTCCTTCGGGGCCTTCTAGCTCAACGGATCCAAATTTAGTGACAGCTGTCACCGTATAAGGACCACTCCACCTGGACTTCAGCTTGCCAGGAAACAATCGCAGTCGGTCATTAAACAGCAACACCTTCTACCCGACATGAAATTCCCGAGGTAAAATTCTTTTGTCATGCCATCTCTTCGTCTTTTCCTTGTAAATGCGCGAGCTATCATAGGCATTAAGCCTAAACTCTTGCAATTCATCTAGCTGCAAAAGACGGTTCTGACCACACAACTTAGGATCAAAGTTAAGCTCACAAATTGCCCACCAAGCCTTACATTCCAATTCAACAGGTAAGTGACATGATTTCCCGTAAACTAACCGATAAGGTGATGCACCAATAGGTGTCTTAAAGGCAGTTCTGTAAGCCCATAATTTGTCTTCCAATTTAAGACTCCAGTCCTTCCGTGATTTAGAAACTACCTTATATAAGATCTCTTTAATCTCACGATTAGAGACCTCAACCTGACCACTAGTTTGGGGATGATACCCCAAACCACGCCGGTGTTGAACACCAACCTTAGACAGAATGGAAGTTAGTTTCATTTCTTTAAAGTGCATTCCCCCATCACTAATGACGACCCTAGGGACACCAAATCGGGGAAATATGACCTTTTTGAACATTTTAATCACGGTCTTGGCATCACAATGAGGTGAGGCAATTGCCTCTACCCACTTAGACACATAATCAACAGCTACTAAAATATACCTGTTACCTTTACTAGATGGGAACGGTCCTTGGAAATCAATGCCCCAGACATCGAAAACCTCAACCTCTAAGATACCATTTTGTGGCATCTCATGTCTCTTTGAAATATTCCCTGATCGTTGGCAGGCATCACAAGCTGAAACAAAAGTCTTAGCATCAGCAAACAAAGAAGGCCAGTAAAAACCAGACTGAAGTACCTTAGTCACGGTGCGCGACGGACCATGGTGACCACCATAAGAGGATGAGTGACAGCCTTCCAAGACTACTTTGGCCTCCCACTGTGGGATACACCGTCTGTAGAGACCGTCTGCACATTCCTTAAACAAGTAAGGATCATCCCAGAAGTACTGCTTATCGTTATACAGAAAACGCTTCCTCTGCTGATGAGAAAGGTCAGGCGGCAGCTTGCCACTAACAACGTAATTAGCTATATCTGCATACCAAGGTTCTTGGTTAACAATAGAAGACAATACGACAAATAAAGAATCATCAAGAAAAGACTCATCAATAGGTAAAGAATCTCCTCCCTCTTGCCGTGACAGTCGCGACAGATGATCAGCTACAACGTTCTCGGCTCCTTTCTTATCTTTTATCTGCAAATCAAACTCCTGAAGAAGGAGTATCCATCTCAATAGCCGTGGTTTAGCCTCCTTCTTAGCAAGGAGATGCCTCAAAGCTGCATGGTCAGTAAAAACAGTAACTTCTGACCCAATCAAATAAGAACGAAATTTCTCTAAGGCATAAACTACAGCTAGCAGTTCTTTATCGGTAGTGGTGTACTTAACTTGAGCCTCATCCAGAGTTCGGCTCGTATAATAAATTGCATTTAAAGCTTTGTCTTTCCTTTAGCCTAGCACCGCTCCTAGTGCATAGTCACTGGCATCACACATTATCTCGAACGGCAAATCCCAGTCGGGAGGCTGTATGATCGGCGCAGATACCAAAGCTTGCTTTAACCTGGTAAAAGCAGAAAGGCAGTCGTCAGTAAATACAAAGGGGACATCCTTAAGTAGCAGCTGTGTAAGTGGTTTAGCAATTTTTGAAAAATCCTTGATAAACTGGTGATAAAAGCCGGCGTGACCAAGGAAACTCCTCACTCCTTTAACATTACCAGGAGGAGGTAATTGCTGAATCACTTCCAATTTTGCTTTATCAACTTCTATTCCCCTATCAGAAACTAAGTGCCCTAGGACAACTCCCTCGTTGACCATGAAATAGCACTTCTCCCAGTTAAGCACAAGGTTAACCTCAATGCAGCGCTGCAACACTTTATCAAGGTTAGACATACAATTAGAAAAATCACTTCCATAAACACTAAAATTGTCCATGAAAACTTCCATAATAGACTCAATATACTCTGAAAATATCCCCATCATGCACCTTTGAAAGGTGGCAGGGGCATTACATAAACCAAAAGGCATCCTGCGATAAGCAAACACGCCCTAAGGACAAGTAAAAGTAGTCTTAGCTTGATCATCTAGGTGAATAGGGATCTGAAAGAACCCTGAATACCCGTCTAAATAGCAGAAAAACTTATGAGATGCTAACCTTTCTACCATCTGATCAATAAAAGGAAGGGGAAAGTGATCTTTCTTGGTGGCGGCATCCAGCTGTCTGTAGTCTATACACATCCGCCAACCAGTCACTACTCTAGTAGGTATTAACTCATTTTTGTCATTCCTTACTACAGTAGTCCCTCCTTTCTTAGGGACTACCTGCACTGGACTCACCCACTTAGAATGACCAACAAAATAGATAATACCTGCGTCGAGCAGCTTCATTACCTCAGCCATCACAACATCATGCATCTTTTGGTTCAGCCGGCCCTGACCCTGTCTGCAAGGTTTGTGATCTTCCTCCAGCTCTATTCTGTGTATACAAATATCGGGACTAATCCCCTTGATATCATCTAAAGAATAACCCAAAGCTTTCCTGTTTTTCTTAAGCACAACTAACAAAGAAGTTAGCTGATCATTATCAAGCTTAGCATTAACAATGACTGGATATTGCTCAGTATCATCTAAGAAAACATATTTTAGATGAGAGGGGAGAGTCTTACGCTCTGGTACCTTTACCTCAATGGAGCAAAGGGTACTGATCATCAGTTCCACTTGCTCTCCCTCAGAGTCGGTGAGTTCACGCTCATCTAAATCATCTTCAAGCAAATCCAACACCGCGTCATCGTCATCTGGGTTATCTGCACACTCATCCGAAAGCATAAGAGCTTCTAGTGGGTCCTTTATAAAAGAACCCGCCCAGAAGTCATAAATAGACTCGTCAATAATATCAACAGAATAACATGTATCCTCTTTCATTGGTCGAGCCAAAGTGCTAGGCAGACTGAAAGTAATCGCGTCATCCCCTACTGCAAGAGTTAAACGCCCTTGTTTGACATCAATAATGGCCCCAGCTATACAAAGGAACGGTCTTCCTAATATAATTGGGGCCCGGGTGTCCTCAGCTATGTCTAAAACAATAAAATCCACTGGTATAAATAACTTGTCTATTTTCACAGGCACGTCCTCTAAGACACCCAAGGGTCGCCTAACAGATCTATCAGCCATCTGTAGGGTAATGTTAGTTAATTTAAGATGACCCATATTTAATTTCTTGCAAATAGATAGGGGCATGACACTGACGCTGGCTCCTAAATCGCAAAGAGCCTTATCAATTACTTCATTGCCTATAACACAGGTAATAGAGAAACTACTCGGGTCCTTCATTTTAGGTGGAGCTTTATTTAAAAGTAAATTACTAGACTCTTCCAAAAATGAAACGGTCTCAAATTCACTTAGCTCTCTCTTACGCGTAACAATATCTTTCATGAATTTAGCGTAAGTAGGTACCTGGGTAATACGGTCGGTAAAAGGGACAGTTACCTGGAGGTTCTTGACAACGTCCACAAACTTACCGTACTGTCGCTCAACCTTTGCGTCCTTCAGACGACCTGGAAAGGGTACTCTGGTAGCAATGAGTGGACCCGTGACTTTCTCTTTACCTTTATCAGTGCGTGACGTCTTCACAGCAGGGGAAGATGACACGGTAGCGGAATTAGATGTCAAAATAGGGTCTCCGCTGGTTCTGGCACTCGATCGAGTACTTTCCTCACTCGATCGAGTGGTTTTCTCTTGATATTTACTCGATCGAGGTAAATGAACAGTTCGATCGAGCTCTTTTAATTCTGGTTCACTCGATCGAGTACAATTTTCACTCGATCGAGTGACTTCTTATGATAAAACGTTCGATCGAGTGGAATGTGTTGGTCGATCGAGTATTTCAAATTGCACACCTCTCGATCGAGTAAAGTTATCACTCGATCGAGCACCTGGATTGGATATTTCACTCGATCGAGTAGTATTTTCACTCGATCGAGTGTCTGGACAGCATGCAGCAAGGATATCGTCTAGAAACTTGTCTAAATCATCTTCCGGGGCATTATCAGCTGTCACAACCCCGTCTTCTAGTATTTTTGGCCCCTCATAAGCAAGGCCACTTCGGAGATTTATTGCATTGATTGTGTCGCACTTCGGTGGATGATTAGCTTGGTTTTTCGCGAGTGTTAATTGCGCGACTTGTTCTCTTAACTCCACGATAGCGGTATCATCCCTGTTGCATTTCTCCTCAAACTGTTGCGTTAAGTTTAGAACCAAGGATTTCAATTAGGCGATCTCCCCATTTGTAGAAGGGGGGTCTGGTTGCGGTATTTGCCTAGAGAGAGTAGAAACATTCGTCATCTCTTCATATAATTGAGAAAAAGGAACTCTTTGCTTGTATTTCTGATAAGCAAGGACGCGCTCTATTCTCACCATACAATTAATGGGGTCATGCCGCATCTACCGCATATCTCCACATACTCAGTAATAGCACAAACTTGTGCGTGCTCACCCATATTCTCCGTAATCTCCGCACTACCTAGACTTTTGTTAGGACTCACCACCTCAGCTGCTACCAACTCGTTAACTTGCCCACTTCCTCGGGGATTTCTATATTCGGAAACATGGATGGCCATCTCCTCAATAAGATGCCACCCTTGATCATCCTCTACATTTTTCGTGAATCTCCCTTTAGCTGCATTATCAAGGATAACTATCTGGTCCGGATATAACCCGTTGTAGAATTGGGTACATAGGAGCCAACGCTTGAAACCGTGGTGAGGCACAGAACGGACGAGCTTCTTGAACCTAGTCCAAGCCCCATTCAAGTCTTCAGTGGACAATTGCTCAAATGCAGTAATCTGAGATCTCAACGCATTAGTGCGCTGTGGTGGGAAATATCGCCTGTAAAAGGCCAAGGCAAGCGAACTCCAGTCAGTTACACCGGCTGCTTCCCTGTCTAAATCCCTCAACCATTCCCGGGCGTCATCAGCTAAAGAGAAGGGAAAGAGAACTCCCTTCACTCTGTCTTGTGTCATCCCAGCAGCAAGAGGAATGGTAGAACAATACTCTGTAAATAGCTTTATGTGCCTGCACGGATCTTCTTCAGATACCCCCCTGAAGAGATTTCTCTCGACCAGCTGCTTCCCTGTCTAAATCCCTCAACCAAAGGTTCCCGATTCAGTAGTGGGTAATAGGAAACCTTTTGGGAGGGAATCCACTGTTGGCTCTGAATGGCTGGCTATATTAGGCATCCTGGCAAATAGAATTTACAAAGCGGAGCAGGTGCGACGATGTTCTCTTCTAGAACAAATAACCTGCAAAACTAATCAAAAACTTTGCAAAGATGAGATCAGTCTCAAGGAATAAATTCCTTGAGATGAGAGACAAACTTAAATAAAGCAACGAAATTGCGCCACCTCCCCAGCAGCGACGCCAAAATTTGACAGGGCAGTCGTATACCTATCAAAAACAACCAACTGGCTCTAACTAATATAGCTAGGGAAGTCGGGTCGATCTCGACAGGGAGATGGGAAAATGTCAGCTTTGTCTAAGTTCGTCACGGTAACCAATTGGGGGTTTTAATTGGGTTGTTCTAAACTAATGAGAATGAGAAAGAGAGGAAAAGCAAGAGAATAAAGATTAAGCAAATATGGAGAAAGCAGCTAACACAGTCGTTTCACCATGATCATTCAGTCTAACAATCTAGGTCTCAGGTCAATGCAAGTATGGTCTAAGGAGCAGTGGATATCTCCTTCCGGTCTCAATTCGCCCTAGAGCACAAATAGCTTAGCTTCCGCCCTCACTACGGTGCCCTGATGTTTGCTACGAGTCTCACCCTTTCCAACCTTTCGGTCCAGGTCAATGTTTACTATGATAAAATGCCTAATTGCGTCGACTCAATTAGACAGAAACAATTAATTGCAGCGATGAATAACAAAGACTACACAAGCATTGCCCTAATAATTCAATTACTATCCCTTCATAATCATGGATTCCCTTCGATCGAGTGGAAATAAACCACTCGATCGAGTAACTTCTTATAATGCCTTCTCGATCGAGTAAAGATGTTACTCGATCGTGTGATCTTCATAATATAAAGCATTCGATCGACTAGAAAAGTGGTCGATCGAGCTATTTTGGCACGTTAGGCATTATGACTCCTTCCGAAATCAGCTCACGCGTCTTCAAAGTGATAGATTACAAGCTCCGATCCCGTGCTCTCCATAAATGCATGCAAATGGGACGCGTTTAGGCTCGATTCATCATCTTTTCGGTCTATACCTGCAATTTACACAAGACAAACCAAAGTAGACCATTCGGGGGTATTTGTAGCTAGATGCCACGTAAAATAGTACAGAAATGCGTGTAAAAATGAGGTAATAACCTTATATAAAATACACGCATCAGTTGTATTTCAGTTGACAGTTTTAGTTTGGTTTGTATCGCACTAAACTTATTTAATAAAGTACGTTATTTTATGGTCCTTTTGATATACATTGCCTCGGGTAACCGAGATGGTAGCACTTCCATGTATTAGGTGGTCTTGGTAAGGCATCTTGGTGTATGAGGGTGTTACAAACACGAAGTTAGATACACCAACAACATTACTCGATTGTCTCATTAACTTATGCAAATTGCGTGGTAAGGAATAACTGAGTCGATTGTATATACAACATTACCCCTTGTTAGCAATACAGAAAACATGGTTTCAAAGTAACCAACACAAAATTAAATAATATATATCTAAACCTCCTAAATGTATCTTTTGTTCCACCAAAATCTAAAATTGTATGTTCTTTAGCTCTATTTTTCTTTCTTTCTTATAATTAACGAGGAGACCCATAGCCGTTATCTTTGACATGCACTGGATAAATTGGTAAGCCACCCGAAAGTAACAGGTTTGAAGTCTATAATGCATAGCCTCAAACCATGCATAAACATCCACGTGATTGCTCTTCTGAAAGTTTGAACCTAAATCCCCTAAAAATTTCACCTATATTTTAACAACTAAACTCTACCTTTACTGATTAACTCTGTAATGATATAAAAATGTTTTTGCCATAAATAGAATTGCCGCCTTATCCTATGCCTTTAACAGTAGCAATTGTAACACCCCCCATTTATCTAAGAGCCTTACTAGGCATTCCTAGATAAGTGAGACTGTTACCATCTCGGTTTCCCAAGGTAGTGAATAACAAAGTACAACAAACCAAAGTACTTTAAATAAAATTTAGCGATTACATGTTTATTACAACTTATCCAAAGTAAACTCAATGTAAAATTTAAATACAACTTGCAACGGAAATAAATAAAGTGATTAAATAATCTATGTGGTCTAGACATCTAGGTAGACAGGCCAAGTCCTCACACATTCCCATAAGCTCCCAAGTCAGCTAATATTTAGTACCTGTCAAATCTGCTCCCAATTATGGTTCATCACAGGTGTTCACGAATACACTGTCAACCACGAAGTTGAGTATAAATAAACCAATTAACAATAATAATACAACCAAAATAGACATCCTTCAAATTCTCATCACTTCATCCGTACAACTCACTTACGTCACTGACAGTAGCACAACCCCCCTTAACAGCGTGCTATGCTCAACTGGCAGTAGTACTTGCGTACCATTCTCACCTGGCAGTAGTAATTACTTACTATGCACAACTATCTCTGGCAGTAGTAATTACTTATTATGCACATATGGCAGTAACGATTACTCGCTATGCACAACTGGTAGTAACACCCTCCGTGTTATGCTCAACTGAACAACCATTGCACCACACCATATATAACCAACAATAATGAACAATAACAGTCCAGTCATACGGTTCCGTTAATAACTTAGCATACACATATACTCCGTCTCTAATACTCATTCATAATATTAAGATTAACCTCGTCATCCATCACAATTCAATATACATTCACATAATAATAAAATACAAGTTGAGTAGGAAATTCCTACCTAACAAGCAAATCCAATTATGGTGTGTTTGGGAACAAAGATTGTATTCTCAAATTTAGATTTGAACCAATTTGCATGTTTGGCAAACCTATTAGATTTGGTTTTCCAAATGCCAACCAAATTCAAGTAAGGCTAAAATAAACTCATTTGAAATCCACTCTCTAACCCCCCTCATTTCAAATCTTTATTTCACTTTGCTAAATTTAAAATGAGACATTTCATATTAAATTCTTGTTGCCAAACACTCTCTTAGTGCAATCTACCAAAAGTATCCTTCAATAAACCCCTTCAGCAAGTCCATCACCTATAGATAAATAATATTATAATTTAATTATTAATTATTCAATTATAATTTGTTTACATTAAATATTTCCCGTATGAATTGTTATTACGCATAAACCTGTCTTAATTAAAAAAGACTCAAACCCATAACCAACCCATGCAATCCGCGAAAACACCAACCCACAAACCCCGTATAACACGTTAAAGCCCATATTCAACACCCCTCCTAAACCCACTTATACCCGGCACCACCAGCCACCATCAAGACCACCCAACCCAGCTACCACTAGCCTGCAACCTAACGCACCCCGAAAACCAACAACCACCAGCCAAACCGCCACCAGCACCCCAAAATCTCACGCCCTAAATCTCTACCCGACACTACTAATACCGAAAACACAACACCATCCTCTACACGATACCTCACCACCTCTGACCACCACCGTCATCACCATTGACCAACGGTGATTGCATGGGTGGTCCCACGTCCCCTTGACCCGACAACAACACCCCAGCAACAACCCAACACCGGCAGCAACAATAACACACAACACCTCCCTTGTTTCACGTGTTTTCGACCACCACCATCACCAACCACCACCCCAGACCAGCCTACTGCCACCACTAGAACCTTCTAACCCCCACGAACCCAACCAATCCAGGTTTGAGTCAAGCAAGGCACGACAAGGGTGTAAACCCGTGTGGCAATGTGTAAATAACAATCATACAACCTCCTTCGAATTTCCGACCAACAACCACTAAAGCCACCGCCTTTAACCACCCTTGACCAGCCACGGTGGTGGAATCAAGCCAGGTACCTCCCTTACCAAGCCTAGGCCAGTCACGACTGAAATAGGGGTTTATAAACCATATAAAACGTGTTAAACAACCAACCACAACAACCCTTTTATAGTCAGTCAAACACCCATCCATGGTGGTCAACGACGGTCAAACGGAGGTCCGGTCAACCCACCGGTGGTCCATAGCCAAGGTCACAGTCAAAGCAAGTCAAACGGTGGTCTAAGACACGAGTTATAACAAAGCAAAGTGTATACATGAGACGATCTTAAAATAGAATTTTTTCTTAAATGGCGTTCTAAACCAAAGTATTTACAAAAATGGGGCTCATTCCAAACTATTTACACAGAATGGGTCCACGTCACCACTTCTATTTTTTTTTTTCAGATTTCTAAACTTCCCGCTATATCAAAGAGTGAGTATTTTTTTTTTTTTTATTCGGTAACATCTCGCGTTTTGAAATAGCGAGAAGTTACAGGTTCCTTTTTGCTACATACTGCCTGCTTATTTGCCTTTTGCTTTTTTTAAGCTAATTAACATTTCGCTCATTGATATGTCGAGAAGTTGGCTGAATCAAAATAAAACACGCATAAGCCAGCCTCCTTGCTCATTCATTAAAACACTCAAATAAGAAAATCCCCAATTATTCCCCCAAACCCTAACTCGTCCCATATATAATTCTTCCCCAAATCAACCTTAATCACTCCACTATCTCTTCCTATTTTCTTTAAAGGTATTATACATTTGCTATTAATCTTTAAATCCTTATATTTTGTTATTAAAGTAGATGAATTAGCTAAATTTTAGGTTTTGTAATTGTATTTGTTTTCTGCATTTGTTTGATTTTGTCAATTAGTTGGTTATTTAGCTGGTTATTTTTTTAGATTTGTGGTGAAATTTCAAAATGGAGAAAACTAATTACCCCTTATGTTGTTACTCTAATGGTGAGGTAATAGTTGAAGGTGAAAATGTGAGTTACAAAGATGGTGAACCTTTCTTTGTTTTTGTCAATAGTAATCATAGCTTTGAAGAACTCACTTCTTTAATTTGTGATGAGTTACAGATTAATAGAAGTCAATTTTTGTTAGATATTAAAATGAAATATCCTAGTGTTAGAGGATACAAGTTGTTATCTTTGAATAGTGATAAATCTTTGAAAGCTATGTGGGCTAGTGTTTATCAATCAAATGCGTCTTCGATGGATTTGTACAATGAGTTGATACCCGTCCAACAACCCAACAACTTTTTTACAAACATATTAAATCAAGCAATTAGAGGTTATGACCCTATGCTAAGTGTGTCATTGTCCGCCAATAATATTGATCAAGATCAATATGATTGGAATTTCAATGGGGATGATTTTTTGGAGGATGAGGATGAGCTAATGATGAATGAGTTTGATGATGATGGTGAGGACCTTGTAACCCCTTCTGCACCTACACTTGAGTTTAGTAGGGTCCAAACTATTGATGTAGAGTTTGTTAATGGTTGGTGTGGCAAGGTTGATGTTGCTTGTTATAATGGTGGTGAATTTTGTGAGGGACAAAAGTTTAATAACAAATTGAGTTTGTCACAATATGTCCGTCAATATCATATTGAAAGGAATCAAGAATTCAAGACAACGGAGTCAAAACCATACACCGTGACTTACAAATGATCTAGGAAACCAATTGCTTGCAATTGGACTTTAAGAGCCTCTCAAAAAGATGTTACCAATGATGCTTTCACTATAGTCACATACAAGAGTCCTCACCACACCTCTTGTGTTGTTGATGCACCACCTCTTGATCATCCTAATGTGAGCAATATTTTTATTGCGAAACACATTAGGACAGTTGTCGATGCGGATTGGGGTGTGAAAATATCTAATCTTAGAGCCAACATTCTCACTCAATTGAACTTCACACCTTCTTATACGAAATCATGGCATGCTAAACAAAGAGCTTTGGCGGATTTGTATGGTAATTGGGAGGAGTATTATGCCTTGCTCCCACGTTACTTTCAAGCAATGAAAGCCGCAAACCCGGGGACTGTTGTACACTTTGTCAACAAATCCACACCTTCTCCTAATGTTGAGGTTTATATGGAGTTGTCACTTGTTATAATGCACAAACTGGTTTATATGGAGTTGTCACTGGAAGAGGGCATAGACTAATGAGTGAAGGTGGACATGGACACACCGTTAAACTGATGGAAAGAACTTGTACGTGCAACAAATGGCAAATTTATCATATTCCTTGTTCTCATGTAATGGCCGTTTGTCGTGCAAACAGTATTAGTTCCGACCAATATGTTGATCCATACTACTCTACTGAGGAGTATCATATATCCTATCGATATAGTTTCCATCCGGTTCCAGACGAGGCTTATTGGATGCCTTGGGAGGGACCAAAGCTAGTCCCAAATAAACATTTGCAGAGAGGTGGTGGGCGACCAAAGTCAAAGAGGATCCACAATGAAATGGATCAACGATCAACGGTCATATGTAGTTTGTGTGGGGGAGAGGGTCATAACAAGCGGAGTTGTCTTTCTAAAGCAAGCTCCTCCGGAATTTCCAAATAAGTTTAAGGTTATATTTTTCATTTAAGTTTTTATTTCAGAATGGAATTTGTAATCGACATTAAGTTTGTCATTTGACATTTTAATCTTTGCTTTTATTATCTTCTTCATTTAAGTTTCAATTTATTTCATCGTGAGTTATCCATTTTTTCCTTTTTATGTCTGTCTCTTTTTTCAGATGGATCCCGGTCCACGTTTTCGAAGAATCCTTAACCTTCAAGGAAGTCACCGGAGCGACGCAATATGGGATGGACAGGTAATTATTCACAATTCAAACATATTTGTAAGGTGCCTTTTCAGAAATATTCATAATTATTCACCTTTAATGAAGTCAACTAAAAACTTGAATATTTGATTATAAATAGGAATATGGTGTCCTGACATTACGACATCATCTGAGAGCTTTTTCATCATTTCCTGTACCTAAACCGGTTGTTAATTACATTGAGAACACCCAATTCCGAGGACTTACTAGACTTTGTAAAGTGCCATTGGATCCTGACTTGATCACAACTTTGGTTGAGAGGTGGCGAGAGGAAACACACACCTTTCATTTGCCTTTCGGGGAGGTCACAATCACCCTTCAAGATGTGGCCATGCTTTTCGGTCTTAGAATAAGTGGGAGACCAGTGACGGGCTCTAGTGACTGGAATTGGTGCCAGTTATGTGCGAATTTGTTAGGAGTCGTACCATCAACAATTGCTTTAAAAAGGGCTGCATTGAAATTAGTTTGGCTTCACGATAACTTCCAAAACTTGCCTGAAAATTTTAGTGAATACCAATTACATTGCTATGTGAGAGCTTATTTACTTTATTTGATTGGAGCGGTATTGTTTCCGGATAAAAGTGGTAATACAGTGAGTTTACTATACTTACCTCTTTTGGAGGATTTGACTAAATTGGATGAAATTAGTTGGGGAAGTGGGGTCCTAGCATGCCTATACCGTAACTTGTGTAAGGCAACTAAGAAGGATGTTTGGCAAATAGCGGGTCCTTTGCTACTATTGCAATTTTGGAGTTGGGAGAGGGTCTCCATTGGTCGTCCTGATATTATTTCTCAAGTTCCTATTGTTCAAGGAGTAGCCTATCCACTTGGTAGTCAAATCCGGGTTGGGCTTGATCCTTTAGCATGTAAATGGCTTAGAGTCAATCGGTTATTTAAGGATCATAGGCTTGGATTGGTTGTGATTAGAGACTTATTAGACAAGATGGTTGAGATGCAGTTTGTATGGCAACCTTACACACCAACCGTCGCGCAAAACCTTTCACCAACATGTGTTCAAGATCGTGAAGAGTGGACTGTAATAGCTCCCTTTATATGTTTTGAGATGGTAGAGTTCCATTTCCCGCATAGATACATGCGGCAATTTGGGTGGCATGAAGTAATCCCTCCTCTATGCAATACTTGTGAAAAGTTACATGCTTTGACTAGGCAAGGAGATACTCAGACGGATTATGCAGCTTTGCATAAGGGCCAAATTGGGCAATGGGACAACCGCTTGGACAAGATGGTGGAGCCGGGGGAGCCTTATTGTGGCTTAATGAGAGATGATGATTTCTACCTTTTGTGGTATCGTGACATGACCCGCCTTATCGTTACTCCCCTTAGCCAAAATGTCAATGATGACTATGAAAATCATCATTACTACTACCCGACCGCGGCGGACTTCCAAAAATTGGTAAATATTTTTTTGTTAACCGTAATTTGACATTGTATGTTATTTTCATTTTTCCATCTTTTATGTAATGTTAATATACTAATACATTAACATGATGCAGACTCAGGCACACGTACTCAATTACAATACATCGGAAGAAATGATTTCCAACATGCCCGATGACGTCCCCTTGGCTCAATACAACATGGCACAAAAGATGAGAATGTTGTCACTCGATGCATTACGAAGTACAAGACAAGGGCATCTAGTTAACTATGAAGAGCCAAAATCTCCAAGTCAAAGTCCGCCGAGATACGACTTTCGCCGCCTTGAACACCGACAAATTCAAACAAGCCAAGATAGCGAAGAAGCGGAATCATCTCAAATAAATCGCAAGAAGGGGAAAAGTCGTAAATAGAACTTCATTGTATAAATGGTGAAACACTTTAGTTTGTATGTGGGACATACACTTCTAGTTATAACTTTATTGTATGTTGGATTTTATGTATGAATTTTCAAGACTTTGGCTATCTAAATGTGTTTGCTTCTTATTGGAAGTGTTGGATTCATGTTGGTGGTGAATATTGAATGTAAAATGGGAGAGTGTTGGTTTGATTGTTAGTGATTTGCTTTGTACTGTGGACATAAATGTCCTGGCTTCAAGCATATCAATTTTGGTTTTTTTTTACACTCTACAACTTCCCGCTTAACCAAATAGCGTGAGGTTAAAAAGCAAAAAACAAAAAAGTAGGCAGTATGTGGCAAAAAGGCACCTGCAACTTCTCGCTATTTCAAACAGCGAGATGTTACCGAATAAAAAAAAAACTACTCGCTCTTTCATATAGCGGGAAGTTTAGAAATCTGAAAAAATAAATAAAAGTGGTGACGTGGACCCATTTCGTGTAAATAGTTTGGAATGAGCCCCATTTTTGTAAATACTTTGGTTTAGAACGCCATTTAAGAAAAAAATTCCTTAAAATATTACCATGAGACGATAGAAGATGATAAATTCCTTTGCTTTTCTCCTTCTTATTCTCCTTCTCTTTCTTTTATGTGATACTAGGTAGTATCCCGCGCTTCGCGTGACCTGTTTTAATATTTTATGATTATTATTGAAGAAAAATTATATAATTCATATATGACCTTCAATATTTTCTCTTATAAGTAATTTTTTCTCAAATTTAATATTTTTAGATTTAACTTTAATGTTTTAGAATAAAATACATAAGAGTTTTAATTAAAACTAATACTCCCTCTGTCCCGGTCATTTGTTGTCCTTTTCCATATTGGGGTGTCTCGGTCATTTGTTGTTCTTTCTATTTTAAGAATGAATTTGATGAGTAATTTGATCATTCACACTCAATTTATTCCACTTGTCATTTAGTAATTGGTTCTCTCCTCCTTTCCGTGGTCTTTGTGCCAAAACCAAAGGACAACAAATGCTCGGGACAGAGGGAGTAAGTGATAATTAATTATGCATGATCAACGTTTTATAAATAAATTTGTGACTGGTGAAATATCATATTATTCAAAATAAAATTTATTCGAATAATACAACAATCAACAATAAGTTCTCAAATTATATCATTTCATGATACTTTATGTCTCAAATCAATTACTATTTATTCAAAATGATGTGAACATAATTTTATGTAATTTTTAATTTTTTATGTATAACATGTGACATTTATCTATCAAACATATAGAGTTCAAACTCAATTTCTTCAAATGTTTTGATTGTGTCTTGCATGTGATATGTGTCAAAACATATCTATGTGAAATTTGCACCTTTTGTTTTTTTAAACAATTCTATATAATGATGTTTAAGAGTTTATTACCTGTAAATATAATAGATTGAACTTTGTTAAATATTATTTTTTGATGTTTAACTTCAAAGTATAAAGATAACATATAAAATATTTAACTAAAAGTAATACGGAGTATTTGGTTAGTCATAATCAATATTTTATATTTGACTTATACATATTTAATTAAAGATATTAAAAAAAATGTAACGTGTTTTCTACTTTTTCATGTCATTTACAATACTATATTACTTAATAATCATTACTTTTGTTTGATTATTCAAATGCGCTCGCGATCATTATGTACATACACACTCGTACACAAACTCGTTATCACACTATTGAAACCTATCAAAATCTCATATATATTCAATTTGTCCAATATAAGTTTTTTCATTCTTAGACTATAAAACTTATCTCTTAGTAGTTTTTTTAAAGTTGTGTTTTTAATATATACAATGACTCTTCCAAATATATTTTTCTTAAAGGATTTAATAGTCTAAGTTTTATAACTTTCTCAAAATGTTTTTTTACGTAAATGTAAAACATTGTGAGACAATCACTTTAATCATCTCTACATATCAAAATAAATATTTCCAATAAATATAATGAAAATTATACTCAATTGAAAGCATTTTTCACAATGAACGTAATTATTTATATTTTAGAATTTTTATCAAAATAACGTTTTAGTAAATTTAGAATCAAATTACCGTAATTATTTAATATAATTTTATAATAAAATTTATTAAACTATAATTAATACTTTGCTGAGATTTATACAACATTTATTATGTTTGTATTTAATTCCAGCTGTAATTGATATGTGTATTTAAGGTTGGGTTAACACGTGGCGCATCCACAACGTTTCAACCCAGTTTTATATATATATATATATATATATATATATATATATGATTATGTCTTTATATGAAAATAAGCTTTCTTATTAGGTCATGCCATCTATTTATAGTGATAAGATAGAGAGATATTAGGAAACTATGTTATATACTATTATTATTACTATTATAAATTATATTATTATTATTATTATTATTATTATTAAAATTCCCGAGTCAAACTCCTTTATCATGTGTAAGTCAATCCCTCGGTCAATATTTCCCGACTCATCTATTTTTTTATTATTAATTATCGTCTTATTTGCAATTATTAATATAATTGTCTTTTAATTAATTATTCGAATTACATAAATTATTCTTATAAATACTTATCAAATTACGGGGTATTACAGTCTTCCCCCCATAAAATGAACTTCGTCCCAAAGTTTACCCAAAAATGTTACAAAAGCCTCATGAAATCATCAACACATCTGAATGCCATTTCAACTCATTATCATTGCAACACAATTAACTCACTTAATCATTATCAAACCATATCATACTTATCAAAATGTATCACAAAATAAACTTAAAACATGAGGTGTCACATTCTAGCCTCCTAAAAATAAACTTCGTCCCGAAGTCTATTAACACAATTAAAACCCTACTCACTTATACCACGCATTACATGGCTCAAGTTAGGACAAGAACTGAAACAAATAACTCAAACAAAAGCATTAAGACTGAGAACACCAACACCATAATACAACATCGTAAAATTTCAAGACGCCGAGATTTTACAATCCTACCCTCCTTAAAATTAAGGTTACGTCCTCAGAACCTTCACCATAATAAAGGTACTACACCGTATAAATACCAATCAGATAAGGATAACAAAGTTTAAAGATTATAACAAAATTTATCACAAGCGCCTATTAGCACTATTATAGAACAACAGTTATTCATTTTGACATGTACCAACTTCGAGTTACGCGTATACAACTAACCCTACAATCAAAATAAGGTGTAGTCAACTGTATCCTGTCTTACCTCTCCTTTGTTTCCCCTATCGTTACTCCTACATCTCAAGTATCATAGTTTAAAAATTGATAAAGCAATTATATTGAACTTTTGGTAAAACTCGCGTTTTTCAGAAATCAAAATCAAGCTGTAACTTTCAAAAAAATCACCATTAAATAACCGTTAAATTTCTCTTTGATTTTTTATACGTTTTATAAAATATAGAGAGTTTAAAAATCATGAGAAAAAGAATCGAATTCAAATCTCAAACAACCATTTTATAAAGATTTTTACAATCCAGTTGGTCCAAACAAAAATTGATCAGCAATTTGTCACAAACTTGAGTCAACTTGTAAAAATCACTATTAAATGTCAAAATATGATCTTTTAGTGTGTCTTATCAATTTGAAAACGTATATGTATCTTTTAAACAGTGGAGTTGGAATTAGGCAAAAATCGTAAGTACAAATTATATGAGAAATTTTACAAAATCGTTTGTTGAAAACTTAACTGTACAGAAACATTCTGAGTTCTGACCACTGTCCACTAAAATATTTATTTCTCTCAAACCGTAAAACTTCTATACATTAGACCAACGACATTGGAAAGTTAACTCACTGGCTTATCATTCATAAACATTTCGTCCATAGATAATTTTCAGGCAATAAATGGCAGCCAAAACAAATAGGACTAAAATTCTGAGAATTCCAGTTTCCTGCACTAGTATGCCCCCGACTAAGTCATATGCCCTCACAAGCATTCTACCCATGCTAACTTTCATAACTTGACATCGCACTATACATACCTCCATTGCTAAAAAATAACAATTATCATGGTTTAGGGATCACATAACCGCATATCAGTAGACATGATACTACTAACAACATATCACACAATATCAATTTCACAAATACTTCATGCTCATGACCAAACAATTCAACATCAAATCCTCATTTCATCCATTAAACAATATCAATTCTCATCTTATGGCCAAGTCAATAATCATTCACAATACTTACCGTAATCTATCCCTAAAACAATGTTAGTAACTTCATATCAAATATCCTATAGAATATACCTCATTATAACTACCCCATACTCTTAAATATTCTCTCAGGGTTTTCGGTTCAAAACTGCGAGGGCCAATGGTTTGGAGTGAGGGGCCCTACTCATCCCAAGCCTAAGATGGGGCTCCTAAAAGTTTCTATCCCGGAGTTCATTTTATTAGACACAACCTATGTTCATTATTGTTCATTGGTTTAGGCCCGAGGATCGTTCGCTCTGATACCACTTTGTAACACCCCCATTTATCTAAGAGCCTTAATTAGGCCTTCCTAGATAAGTGAGACTGTTACCATCTCGGTTTCCCGAGGTATTGAATAACAAAGTACAACAAACCAAAGTACTTTAAATAAAATTTAGCGATTACAATTAATGGAGATATGAGGGTACTAGGATGTTCCAGCTGGTAAAGAAATTGAAGGCTCTTAAGCCTGTTTTGAAGCAACTGAATAGGTTGTGTTTCTCTGATATAGAAAACAGTACTAACATTACTAGTTCTCTATTGGAACATATACAGAAATATTTAATTGATAAGCCTGGGAATTTAGAACTAATTCAAAAAGAGATGGAAGTGGCTCATGAATTGAGAGAGCTCATGAAAGCTAGGGATAGTTTTCTGGCTCAAAAGGCTAAACTCCAATGGTCTCTCGAGGGTGATATAAATATTGCTTTCTTCCATAATGTTATTAAGAGAAGGATAATGTTGAACAAAGTCCTCATGATTGAAGATAAGAATGGCCAACTGTGTACTGAGGGGGATCAAATTCAGGGGGCCTTCTTGGAGTATTATACAAAATTCCTTGGAACTCAGATGCCAACTGTACCTGTTAATGTGAGAGTTGTAAGGAGCGGTAGGTGTTGTTCTCAGGATCATTGGGAGATATTAAATAAACCAGTCACTGATGCTGAGGTGAAATAGGCACTATTTAGCATTCCAAAAGAGAAATCTCCAGGTCCTGATGGCTTTTCTAGTCAGTTCTACAAGGATGCATGGGAGTTAGTAGGTTCTGAGGTATGTACAGCTGTAAAGAATTTCTTTGAGAGTGGTAAATTGCTAACTCATATTAATTCGACTGTTATTACCCTTATACCTAAGATGGATAGACCCACTAGTGTGAAGCATTTTAGACCTATTTCATGCTGTAATGTCATATATAAGGTTATCTCCTAGTTGCTGTGTAACAGACTATCTCTTGTTCTTCCTGATGTGGTGAGTAGGAATCAAGGGGCTTTTATTCAGGGGAGGAGTATTCTTGAGAACATTATCATTTGCCAAGATCTAGTTAGGATGTATAATAGGTCTAATACCTCTCCTAGATATATGTTTAAACTCGATTTGCAGAAAGCATATGACTCCATTGAGTGGGAGTTTTTGGATCAAATGCTGAGTGCACTTAGTTTCCTAAATAAATTCAAAAAGATGCTAATGATGTGTGTCACAACAACTTCTTTTTCATTATCTTTGAATGGGGCTCAGTTTGGGTATTTCCAAGGTAGGAGAGGTTTGAGACAAGGAGATCCCATATCCCCTATCTTATTTACTGTTTGTATGGAATACTTAACTAGGGTCCTTGAGTTTGTAGTACAGAAGTGGTTCTTTAGATTTCATCCTTTGTGTGGGGCTCTTAAGCTTAATCACTTGTTGTTTGATGATGACCTCTTAATGTTTTGCAAAGGGGATGTACGTTCTATAATGCATTTATTGAGGTCACTGTCTACTTTCTCAGCTGGTTAAGGTCTGAGAGTCAATGCAACAAAATCGGAGGTTATATTTAGAGGGGTGACAGATGAGGTTAAGCTAGATATTCTGCAAATTTCTGGTTTCACAGAAGGAGAGCTGCCTATGATGTATTTAGGATCCCTATCCAAGCAAGCAGACTCACTAAGGATGATTGCAATATTTTGATAGACAAGGTAGTGTCAAAAATCCGAGGGATTGGTGCAAGGAAACTGAGTTATGCTGGCAGGGTGACTTTGATTAATTCTGTTTTCAATACTCTTCACAATTACTGGGCCTCCATTTTCTTAATTCCAAAAGGGGTCATTAAAAGAATAGAGGCTATTTGTAGGAACTACTTATGGGAAGGTGAGACAGAGTTCCATAGAATTCCTTTAGTAGCATGGCAAAAAGTTTGTTATCCTAAGAAGAATGGTAGTCTGGGAATCAAGGAAGCTGGGGTGTGGAATATTGCGAGTGTTGGAAAATTGGTGAATTGAATTTATACTAAGGCTGATAGGCTTTGGGTGCAATGGGTGGATCATATATATATGAAAGGGCAGGTCTGGGATGCTTATGAACCTCCTCTAGACTCCAACTGGAACTGGAGGAACATCTGTAAGGTGAAAGAGTCTCTTAAGACTGGTTACCAGAATAATCTTTGGCTGCCCCAGGCCAAAGGATATTCAGTGCGTTTTGGATACCAATGGCTACAAGGTACACACCCATCTATGCCATGGTGTCATGAAGTTTGGGATAGATGGTGCTTGCCTAAACATTCTGTGGTTGGATGGTTAATTAAGCAGGAAGCATTGAACATTCGAGAAAAAATATATAGAATAGGGGTCAGTGAGACTAGTAGATGTGTTTGTGAAAATGCCATTGAAACTCATGATTATTTTTTTAGCATCTGTGTATTCACTACCAGGGTGACAGGTTCTCTGGAAGACTGGATGAAGATGAATGTGGACGCGGGCCCACGGGGGTCGCTCGGGAGAAAGCGAGCAAGCTTTGCATTTGTGGAGTCGCCACCAATTTATTGTGGAAAATTGGAAACCGTTCGAATACCTCGTGTCATGTCAAGACATAAATTAGTGACATGAACACCAAGAACTCGTTACCCTTAGTATTCTATGTCTAGAATGACTCTCGTGGATGCCAATGAACACGGATGTTCACAGAGATCTGGAGTAAGGGGTGAGGGTGTGTATTAGGAAGCTCTTTTGATCGAACGCCTAATCCCACCCGCCTCGATAGAGGCCTCTACTAATGATTAGGGAAAAGCGTCTATACTCGATATGTTGAAGGTTATATGCATGCAATGCAACATCCAATAGATTAATCTTAACATGTGAATTTAGACTAAGTCGGTAATCACGTAATTTAACATACATTAATGCCGAGGTAGAAGCTTAGGTTAATTGCATGTGAGAGCATACAAACAACATGATAATAAAGAAATACAATAAAGAAAATTACAATAATTACAACGGTTTGAATGATTTATGTCGAAAATACACTTAAAACGGATGGTTTAGAAAAGAAAATGGAAAATAAATTAACGAACAGATTATTAGGGATAATACGAGTAATAGTTAATTAAATGCGTAAGCTAATAACTAAGTCGAAGCAACAACGGAAGTTCAGGGGCAGAATTCAACCCGGAACAGGCGCAACAGACGCTGCATCTGTTCCTGAGTTGTGTTCTGGTTGTGAAGCCGGAACTGCACACTGTTAGTATTCTTTGGTAATTTATTGATCGATTATGGATATTTGACTCTGATAGAAGTGGTTTAACATATTATTTACATGCAAATTGGTCATAAAAACAATAAAACATGAGATGAAACTAATTAGAACAAATTAATTACAAGATTAATTACAAGGTTAATTACAAATAAACAAACTAAAACAAATTAATTAGGCTATTAATGCTAAACTACTGATGATGATGACGATGAACAGATGAAAAATATACCAAAGGATGGACCTTAGAGACTCAATATTGATGAATCGAACCTCTAAAAACCTGAATTGATTTTAATGACGAAAACCCGCAAATATTAATTACAAGGGATTTAGGTCGAGAATTAAAAGATGATTAATTATTAATGATTTATATGCTAAGATTGTCATACTAGAATTATCGTGTTAATGAAATAAGAACAATCGAAGACAAAACAAATGTGCACAGACGAACAAAAGACGAAGGAAGAAGAAGGAAAGCAAGAATTGCGGCAGCCTCAGGAAGAGGCGCAGCAGGTGCTGCGTCCCTTCGAAGAGGCGCAGCAGTTGCTGCGTTCCTTCTCGACATGTGTCCCTTATTAATCCGTAAAAAGGGTTTGAAATAAGGTTTTGTAACTCGGTTTTGAATGTGTTTTCGACGTAAACCTTACAATAATGATTACAAAAATAAAGTACAATAATAAAAGATGAGATTTACACCCTCAGACTTACATGTTTGACAAAACGAGATTAACTAAGTTAACGTTTAGTGATGCTCGACTCAAATGTACGACGAAAGTGCCCTCTAAGAGGAAAACGAACAAGATTGATTAAGTTGATTGATGTGGAGTTGGTCAAATTGGTCGATCATGCAAACGAGGCTGGTACTCAGAAGGATCCGAGCTTACGTGGTCGAAAGTTCAAGCACGTAGACGCCAAAAATCAAGAGCGTGGTCTTAGAATGCAAAGGGAGAAGAGAAAGGCGGACACTCGCGTGAGAAATATGAGGGACGAAGGTCCCTATTTATACTAATCACACGAAGGAATTAGGGTTTCGGAGAAACTTTGGAAGTAAATCTCGAAAAGATTTGAAAATACGCAGAAAGGAACTGGGGAAGAGGCGCAGCAGCCACTGCGTCTCTTGGAAGAGGCGCATCACCTGCTGCGTCCTTTCCCCAATGGTTTCCTTCTGCGGAAGAAAGATTTCCGCGTTTCTATTACGGAATTGCGATTTGATCTTAATTTCCTTAATATTTATAAAATAATTCCGGGATATAATTTACCAAAAGATTAAAAGATTGAAAATATGGAATAGAAATATCCGGAACATTCCATAATATTCTGACTCGGCATTTTAAACGGTTATTAGAAAATGAAGACGGTTTTTGACCCGGACTCCAAATGTACTCTAATTACTGTCAAAACGACCGTAATGGCGCGTAGATGATGACCATGAGCTAGACACAAGTGTTTGAGCTATCACTTGACGATAAACCTACGAACTGTTATAAATCGTTCCGTGTACCAAACATGCGGCCCAATCATCACCGGGTGGCTTGCGGGAGGTGCAGAAATGAGGTATCTACAGAGCCCCCACTTTGACTGAGGCTTGGACAAGGCGATGGTCAAAGTATAGCCATCAGGTCAATCGAAGATTATAACCTGATGACTATGGTGACGCGAGGAGGCTCAAGGGGTCTGAGCCAAGGACCTGTCGTCGGGAACATTTTAGAGTCTGTCGACTTCCGGGGAGGGTCTTTTAAAGTCCATTAGACTACGTAAGGAAGCTCGCCAGCCATAAGAAGAAATCATACCTGAGATTCCTTGAAATTACTTACTCTGTCGGACTCCAAGGGGAAACAAATCGTAATATTGAAGGGCAGCAGGATGTTGGTAGAAACTGCTGGGAGAAATCTGCTTGGGTCGGTCATCAAACAAACTTCGGCAAAACTCGAGGTTGATGTTAAACTCCACATGTTGAGAGGGACAAATGGCTGTCCGGAACTCTCGCCGGGGGAACATAATCGGGACTGATCTCCACGTCTTGAGAGGGACAATAGGTTGTTCGGAACTATAGCTGGGGGAACAGAATTGAGGTGTGTCGAAACACCTGTCAGAGAATATTCGCTCGTTGTGGTAAGCGAGGTCTTGATAAAGTACCGCGACAATTTGCAGTTTGCTTGAAAATACGGGTCCGGGCGAAGAATAAACATCAAATGGACCAAATATATGATATGGGGTGTTGAGGAAGAGGCGCACCAAAGATGGGCCCACAAATAACGAACTTATAACAAATTTTCGAAAATTGATTCAGAGGGAAACTGAGGAAGAGGCGCAGCAAGAGCTGCGACTCTTGGAAGAGGCGCATCACCTGCTGCGTCCTTTCCTGGATGTGTCCCTGTCTGAGTAAAAACCCGATAAAAATCGTGTTTTATTCATAATTTTCGAAACATAAATCATCAAATACTCTCTTAAATTCCAACAATTTCTCGCCAAAATTTGATCAAAATCTTTCATTTGCCATGACTAATCGAGGTATATGTATTATTTTTGCATTAATCTTCCATATTTGATCAATTTGGACCGACAAATTAGGGTTTCCAACCCTAAAATTGTCGAAAAATTAAGGCTTTTCCCCAAACCATTTTGCCTTGTAAAATTGACTTTGCAAATGGATAATTGGTAGTATAAGGATCCTAACCATGTATTCATTTTGAATTTTCATTGAGTTTTGAGCATTTCAGTGAAGTTGTGACGGTCTCACAGCTGAACCGTAAATTGCTTCGAATATAGCCTTAGGATTGCCCATTTGTGATGAAACTTGATATTTGGGATCCTTGTATGATGGGTAAACTTCCTACCAATTCGGATTTTTGATTTGTGACGGCTTTTTCAGGGCACTTTTCTAGGGCATAATCGCCGTAATAACGAAATGATGTCGAAATTCCGATTCGAACCCATGACTAGGCTTCTATTTAGACTTGACTTGACCCATATTACCAGATGAGCCGATGTGTTTCGGGGAAAATGACCAAAGATGGCGGGAAAAGAGCGATTTCGGGGCCTTGAAAACTCGAAAATCTCCTAATTAAGGCTCGTCGCCACTTGACGCGGCCTAAATTTACTTTAATTTTGCAGGTGACGAGGCTTCTACATCAGGGAGAGGTCCCATGGACGTGGACACCGTTCTTAACCCTTCTCGTACGCTCGAGGAGGCGTTAGAGCAGGCTTTTACTGTAGTGACGGCTACTGAGGACGAGGTCGTCGAGGAGGAGGCTGTTGAGGGGGAGGTCCCGAGGCGGGCCAGTGTTGGATGAGGTGGTCCCCAGCTGAGGGGAGAACCGGAGTGGGCTGAGAGTTGGGACAGCAGACACCTCATCTGGGCTGCGGAGAGTCACCTGTCCTACAGGACGGTGAAGAGCATGGTAAATTGTACTCATCATTCTTTCCTTTACCTTCTTTTATTCTCATTTGCTATTCCTCTTCTCTTTCATTCGAGCTAAAGAAAGCTCTTGCTTTGAATCAAAATAGGAGGCCGGGAATATCAGGTCTTTCTCGGGTTACACTACGATGATGGAGGCTTACGGGAGACTGTCGACGGAGGAGCAAACCATCATCGAGCGGGGAGCGTTTGGCGCCTTGGTACGAGCATGGAGGGACATCAAGGGAAGGAAGATCCGGGCTAACCTTAGCCTGGTTCGAGCTTTCCTTGTTCGGTTTTGGGACACGACCTCGACCTTTCACATGCCTTTTGGCGAGGTTGGGGTCACGTTGGAGGACTACGGCATGATTTCTGGTTTGTCGTGCGGGTCTGAGGCTGTGGAGTGGCCGGAGACAGCCATGAGAGTGGACTCGGCTGAGGCTAGGAGCTTGATCGGTTGGAACCTGGCGGCGAAAGCTGCTGTGGTTCCCGGGTTGGTGCCGAGTTCCTACGTCCGGGATTACTTTGTTGGGAAGACCCCGACGATGGTGGTGATCGATGAGAGGGAGACGGCTCCTCCTCCCTGTACTGCGGAGCAGGGAGCTCGTCTGTGGCTCTGGTGGTTCTTGTCTTCGATCTACCTCGGAGACAAGGGAGAGAGCCTGTCGACGAAGCTTCTTCCCTTCTTTTCTGACCTGAGTGGCCTATGCCGTTGGGACTGGGTCACTGCTGGCTTTTCGGTCCTCATTCGCTATATGAGGGCCATATTTCGTCCAGAGCTGATGGAGAACTGGACTTCTCCTGCCACCATTGGTCCTGGACTGCTGCTAGAGGTATGAACCCTCATTTCGTATCATGAAAGATCATTTCCTTTCCTTACCGAATCACGAAAGATCGTTATTGATTATCTTGTTTTGCAGGCGTGGGTGTACTCATACTTTCCGAGCCTCGCGCCCAAGAGGATGGAGCCGGGGGAGAGAGCCTATCCCGTTGTGAGGGACTGGGTGATGTGTCGCACGAAGAGCCAACGTTCCTTTCATGACGTCTGTCGATGGGACGTGAACGCTCTGAAGTTGGATGGTGTGAGTGTCTTCGACTCACCTTTCCTTGTTTGCTTTTGATGTGAATATTATTTGCGCACATTTAGTTCCCTAATTGAGTCTATTTTGCATACTATTATAACATTTCATGGCCGTTTTATCTGTCAATTCCTTCCTATTTTGCTTTCCTAGTGCATTTCATATGTTTTGTAGGAAAGGAGATAAATGAGGCGGAATTTCCGTCTCCCGTGCATATTTAGAAGCTTTTTGACGATATTGGATGAAATAGTATGAAGAGGAGGCAAGAATGATGACCAAAGATGTAGGAATAAAGAGTATATAGAAGGATCATAGGCTTAAAAGCAAGGATGACGAGAAGGAAGCCATTGCAAGAAGAAATTGCTCGGAACCCAAACCAAGAGTTTCTCCTTTGGCTCTGAAAGTATACTAGATGAAACGGCGTCGAAAAATCAAGTGGTCTAGGCTTTTGAATCACTCCAATAGGAGTCCGGATGAGAAAATGACGTCCGTTTTACTATCCGAGCTCAAGTGAAGCAGGATACAGCTCAACCCGCTCGGGTTGAGGCTCAGGATGCTTATATTTCGCTCGGGACGAGCGGATTGTTGGACAGGAAGCTTTTCCTTGCTACGTGATCCGCGCATCTCCTTCGAGAGGAGCATTTCCCTACTCAACACTTTGCAATGCTATTTACTAATCTACCCTTGCTTAACCTAATGATGTACCACTACATATACTACATTTGTAATAATCAAACCATCAAGTTTTTTGATTAGAGAAAATCAATCCTTCTTTAGATTAGGTTAAGCTTTCATTAGGAGTAGATTAGAATAGATTACTCTTTAATCTTTCCACAAATTACATATTAATCTTTCCTCAATCATTGTTCAAGTTTATTATTGGGTAATTCGAAGATCATTTGTGTTTATTGGGAGATTGACAACCTTCCATCAATCATCAAGTACTTCTATTATTCTTTGCATTATTATTTTGGAATCTCCATAGGTATAATTCTCTTAATCTTTGTTTTAATTATTGTTAATCTTTCTTACTTGTTCATCATGTTTTGCCTTGTTAATATGATTGACAACCTTGTTAACATGTTAAACTTGATAATGAGTGAGTAGTTACTTAGCTAGGATTAATGGGTAATTAGGGGAAACAAACATGGGGAATGATTCATGCTTAATCTAATATGCTTCCATAATAATTTGCTTGCTTGTTGTGATTTCAACTTATGCACATGTTATGTTTGATGAAATGCTAAGCCTATGAATCCTTGCATTTACAACCATTTCTTATCTTTTCAATGAGACTTGTAAGACATAAACCAACTCGAGTCTCATTAGACCATGCATATAGTTGGATAGGGAGGACTAAGTCGACTTGTAGGTATTGTACAATCTAATCGATTCGGCTCCGGGACCCAAACCTTCCTAGGGATTGTAAGATATATACACTAACTCGATCCCATCATAACAATAATTGCTTGCATCTAGTAGGAAGCATGTTTGTATGATCAACTCTCATGAATCCCTTATGAACCCATGATATATTAGCATTTTTAGTCATTTGTTTACATTTCTTAATTTTGTTGCTTGTTTACTTTCCATTGCTTCTATTAGATTAGAATGATCAACCCATTACAATTGTGACAAACCCAAGCACAACCATAATTAGATTGAATAATTTGAGTACCACCGTCCCATGGATCGACCTCGACTTACCACTAACTAGTTGTTTGTTGAGAATATAAATGTGTTTGATTGAGAGCCCCAACGACACTCTCATCAAAATGGCGTCGTTGCCGGGGACGGTGTTGTGTCTTTGAATTGTTCTTTTGTCTAGTTTTAGTTGTGCTTCTTCTTGAGGGATTTTGGTTCCTTGGGAATTTTATTTCTTGTACTTGTTCTATTTCATATGTTTAACATGTCTACATTCACTTTTTGGCAATATGAAAATGAGTCAATTGATAAATATGTTGCAAGATTTGAAGATTATATGACTCATGCTTGACATCATGGTTTTACTCTTTCAAATTATGAAGCATGTTGTGTTGTTTATAATGGCATGAACCTTGAAACCCGCAACTTGGCATTTCACTTGAGTGGTGGTAGGATTTGTGAGATGAGTTGTGAGGAATTTTGGGAATTTGTTGAGTTCATGACCATCCATTGTCTTAAGCAAATTGTACATGACATATTTGAGAGTGCCAAGGAAGGTATGGAAGCAATAAAAGCCACATTTTAAAACTTCATTGAGGAAAACTATGAAAATGAGATTTGTGAGGATGAGAAACCATCCTATAACCTTGAGCCAACCCACTATGCCCACAAATTTGCCCCTCCTTGGGAAGATGGAGTGCTAGATGAAGAGAGTGATGATGAGGAGGAGTTCATTCTTGATTGTGAAACCAATGCTTGGATACCGTCACCTTACTCTTCTTGTGTACCAATGAACCCAACTTCCATGAAAATTGATGTTAATGGGCAAAGTGAGAGTGATATGGATGTGAGCTTGAGTGAAAACTCACCCTTTGAGGATGACATATTTGAGGGAGACAATTGTGTTGAGCTTGGTGAGCCTTGCTATGAAAACCCCTTTGATAATGGACCTTGTTGGGATGAGGAATATGATGAGGACATTTGGGAACCCCAAATAGACACCCTTAAAATCACCTTAGATGATAATGAGAGTACTTGCATTGAATGTGGTGATTTTGACTATTTGGAGTATGAGTTGAGTGAATTGCCAACCAACTACCCATTTCATGTTCCTTCCATCCATCATTTCTTTTATGATTTTTGTCATAACATTCTTCACATGCTTGTTCGGTCTTTTACTTGGGCATTATTTCATTGCATAATCTTGTGTTGTTATCCATGCCTATTTATTTCTCACTCCCAAGAATTTGACCGACTTCTACGTGCTTTGAGTGCTAGTGATAATCTTCCATGAAAATTGTTTATTGATAATCTTTGGTTTGATGGAGTTCCTTAATAACCATTAATTTGTATATATGCATTTAGTGTAGTTTTGCATTCATTTAATAAATTGCATGAGAGATGAAAGGGAGGGATCTCATAATTTAATTGAGTTTTTGAAGGAAATTAATGAAAATGAAAAGATGAAAAATGTAAAGAAATGAAGAAAATGGAGAATTTGGGCTTGTGAGTAAGTTTATTATCAAGAGAAAGGTTTTGGGTTGAAATTTCTCGAAATATGCGCATCCCGAGTACAATCCGAGCGGATTAAAAGACAAGAAAAAAAGGAAAAGTTCCTGCCCAAGAATCTGCGCAGATTCTTAAGAAAACGCTCGTCTCAGCTCTCAACCCGAGCGGGTTCACTGTCAACCCGAGCGTCTCAATCCTAACCCGAGCGGGTTCAGGCTAAAATTCATCTTTTTCTCTCATTTGGCTCGTGTCATGGCTATATATGCTTCCTATCTACCATCTTCATCTTCTACAATGATTGTAAGAACCCTTTTCTTTCCTTATCTCTCATGTATAGTTGCATTTATGTATTTGCCTCATGATTAAACCCCTTTCTTCTTACATTAGAAATAGTGTTTAAAATCGGTTTGGGGAGGTTAAACCATGAAGCGACATACATATATCATATAGTTTAGGCTTGCATATTGCATTTACATTAGTTAGTTCATTTAGTATAGTTTGCATTGTAATATATCTCACATGATTCATGTAGTTAGTTACATATAAACTAGAATTCATGTATAATCACTAATGACCAATCCTATTCTTTTCTACACTAGAGATAGTGTTTAAATCGGTTTGGGGAGGTTTGATCATAGGTGACCATAGTTTCCTAGAAATCATGCATCATATAGTGTAGTTTAAATTGCATTCATTTGTTATATATGTCATATAGAATTGCATTTAGTTAGAGCATGCATTCATTCATATCATATCATTGCATTTGTACTTTATTTCAAAAAAAATCAAAAATCCAAAAACATGTATTTCCTTTTTATTCCTACTCCTACATGTACATTGAGGACAATGTTCAAAATAAAGTGGGGGATAAGAATTTATATTCCAAAAATGCATGAAAATTGAAAATGTTTGAAAAATACAAAAACATGTCTTTTTGTTTCATAAACATAAAAACCATAAAAATTTGAAAATTTGAAAAACCCAAAAACATGTTCATTTCCCTTGTAGTGTAGTCTCGTATATTTTGTATATATTGTGTTTGTCCATCCTTTTTCACATTGATCGACTATGCCACATCCGAGACATGAGGATATTGAAGACCGCATGATATGATCTTTCCAATCTCCTTTTTCCTCTTTATGTTAATGACTATGTGGCTTTATTTTGATTGATAAACAATGTGATTATAGGATTCCATTTAAATTATTTGGCATAATAGTTGGTAGAAGCATGTGCATTAGGTTGTATAAATGTTAGTTGCATCATGGCATATAGTTGCATTTAGAAAACATTTTGTGAAAACATCTATTTGGGAAGCTTGACAAGTGTATATAAGGCCATTGTAGATAATTTTTCTTCTTAAGACTTTGCTTGTTAGAATACTTGTTAGAATGCTTGTAAAACACCCTAGGATGTGTCATGCTAGTATCCTTTGACCCATGGATTAAGGCCTAATCAAGAGTACCTTGTGGTGTGATAACTCCTTGGCTACCGTTTATTCCAAGGTGACCCTTGAAACCATGCAACCATTTTCCACATGCTACCACATTTTGTCAACAAAAGGGAATGGGCACAAAAATTGTTCAAAATTTGAGTTCAAAAATGGAAATAAAATGTCAAAAAGTTTGCAAATTGCATCAAATGAAAAGAGGACAAAAAATAGACTCCTATGCTTCAAATATAAGCACCCTCCCTACAAATGGGGTGACTTTGAAAATGTTCAAAAAGAAATGCAAAAGTTGAAAAATTGTCATGTATTGAAATGCCAAAACCAAAAAGAAATGGCAAAAAGAAAGTGTTCTCAAAAGTTATATGCCGCAAGAAATTGGGGGAAAATAACAACAAAAGCAAACTCCCAAATGAAACTCAAATCTTATTGATCCCTTTATCCATCGTATCCACTTTTGTGCATGGTATAGAGGGGACGACCCTTCTTCTTGTCTAGGCAAGAAGGGGAATTCCGCGATCCTCCAGTGTTTCTAACACCATAGGGAGTCTACTTTTGACGAAAGCATTTAACGATTGAGGACAAAGGTACCCTAGCTTGACACAACTTGGAGGTGATTTATTGGTATCCTTCTAGGCTTAGTAGTTTGAAGAAATCGTATCTATGATGGAATATGTACCCTTAGATTGCTTCCCTTGTAGATAATTTCCGCCACTTAGATGAGGAAAGTGGCTATTCATTTTTGTAGAGGCATCCATTACATGTTTTGTGTGCTTTAATCCTTGGATGTATCGCCATTTTGGAAAGCCCCACCTTGCCTTGCAAGAAGGCATCCTACCTCATGGTTGTCTTGTTGTGAGTTGAAGGGGCGGAGTGAGACCCGCTAATTGTCTCACATCGGTTATATTATTAGGATAGTTTAAATAAAGGTCTAGTTCTAGTCACCTCTTTACTCGGGACGAGTAAAGGTTCGGTTTGGGGATATTTGATGTGAATAATAATTGCGCACATTTAGTTCCCTAATTAAGCCTATTTTGCATACTATTATAACATTTCATGGCCGTTTTATCCGTCAATTCCTTCTTATTTTGCTTTCCTAGTGCATTCTATATGTTTTGTAGGAACGGAGATAAATGAGGCGGAATTTCCGTCTCCCGTGCATATTTAGAAGCTTTTTGACGATATTGGATGAAATAGTATGAAGAGGAGGCAAGAATGATGACCAAAGATGTAGGAATAAAGAGTATATAGAAGGATCATAGGCTTAAAAGCAAGGATGACGAGAAGGAAGCCATTGCAAGAAGAAATTACTCGGAACCCAAACCAAGAGTTGCTCCTTTGGCTATGAAAGTATACTAGATGAAACGGCGTCGAAAAATCAAGTGGTCTAGGCTTTTGAATCACTCCAATAGGAGTCCGGATGAGAAAATGACGTCCGTTTTACAATCCGAGCTCAAGTGAAGCAGGATACAGCTCAACCCGCTCGGGTTGAAGCTCAGGATGCTCATATTTCGCTCGGGACGAGCGGATTGTTGGACAGGAAGCTTTTCCTTGCTACGTGATCCGCGCATTTCCTTCGAGAGGAGCATTTCCCTACTCAACACTTTGCAATGCTATTTACTAATCTACCCTTTGCTTAACCTAATGATGTACCACTATATATACTACATTTGTAATAATCAAACCATCAAGTTTTCATTACTCTTTAATCTTTCCACAAATTACATATTAATCTTTCCTCAATCATTGTTCAAGTTTATTATTCAAGTTTATTATTTGGTAATTAGAAGATCATTTGGGTTTATTGGGAGATTGACAACCTTCCATCAATCATCAAGTACTTCTATTATTCTTTGCATTATTATTTTGGAATCTCCATAGGTATAATTCTCTTAATCCTTGTTTTAATTATTGTTAATCTTTCTTACTTGTTCATCATGTTTTGCCTTGTTAATATGATTGACAACCTTGTTAACATGTTAAACTTGATAATGAGTGAGTAGTTACATAGCTAGGATTAATGGGTAATTAGGGGAAACAAACATGGGGAATGATTCATGCTTAATCTAATATGCTTCCATAATTAATTTGCTTGCTTGTTGTGATTTCAACTTATGCACATGTTATGTTTGATGAAATGCTATGCCTATGAATCCTTGCATTTACAACGATCTCTTATCTTTTCAATGAGACTTGTAAGACATAAACCAACTCGAGTCTCATTGGACATTGCATGTAGTTGGATAGGGAGGACTAAGTCGACTTGTAGGTGTTGTACAATCTAATCGATTCGGCTCCGGGACCCAAACCTTCCTAGGGATTGTAAGATATATACACTAACTCGATCCCATCATAACAATAATTGCTTGCATCTAGTAGGAAACATGTTTGTATGATCAACTCCCATGAATCCCTTATGAACCCATGATATCCTAGCATTTTTAGTCATTTGTTTACATTTCTGTATTTTGTTACTTGTTTACTTTCCATTGCTTCTATTAGATTAGAATCATCAACACATTACAATTGTGACAAACCCAAGCACAACCATAATTAGATTGAATAATTTGAGTACCACCGTCCCATGGATCGACCTCGACTTACCACTAACTAGTTGTTTGTTGAGAATATAAATGTGTTTGATTGAGAGCCCCAACGACACTCTCATCAGTTTTCTCATTGCTTTCTTTTAGAACTGATCATAAGAATGACCTCTTGTTTGCTTATCTTAGTGGGTGCCCAGGCCTTGGGCGGACTACACTGGCGTTCCTCATTTTGTGGCTGAGGTCCTTCGACCCAGGAGCTCGAGCCGGTTGCTTCTGAGGACGTCGATGGGTCCTGTGTGGTACTTAGGCGAGCGTTTGACTCGCCAGTGCTCTCGAGATGTCTTCACGGTCCCCATCGATCCTCCTCGGACGATGTTCAGGGAGCCTTCCGATGCTGAGAGGGAGGCAGACTTGGCAGACGTCGGTGGCGACGCCCTCCTTCTTCCTCGCGAGGACTACTCGGCGTTCCTCTACCGGAGGTTGGCGTACTGGCCAGTCGTGGTAAGTACTTCAATTTTCTTTCAATTGTCTTAAAAACATGATGAATGATCATCGATTAATGGAAACATTTTGAATTTTGCAGGAGGTTGAGGTGGCGGGCATCGAGCCCCTAGCGTACCCCGAAAACCTCGAGTACACTGATGCGACGGGGATGACGACGATCTTCGAGCTTCGCGACTTTGGCGTGGCGGTGACAGATGCTGGCCTGGACGAGTGACAGCATCTGATTCGGAGGGTAAGTTCCCCAACTTACTTGGCTTTTGTATAAGAATACATTTGTTTAACGTTGTCCAATCATTGAGAATCCTTTTTTATTGAAATGCAGGTAGCGCCATCCCGGTTCGTGGCTTTGTGGAGGGTGGCCAACCGGCTACGGGCTACTGCCGTCGAGGCACTTAATGGCGGTCGAGGACGTCAGGTATGAGCCTTCCGTTTTACTCCATTTTCTAACTTTCTTTATGTTTGAAATGATTGAGATGAGCCAATTCTTGTCATTTGCAGAGGGAGCGCGACTTGGAGCGAGAGCTAGCGCGGTCTCGGGAGGAGACAGCTCGCCTGCTGAGGGAGTTAGAGGTCCGCGACGCCGAGATCCCTGCTCTCGAGGCGAGAGTTACCGAGTTAGGCGACGACCAGCAGTAGTTCGTTTGTTTTTGTTGTTGGTCGTACTGCATACACTTTTGTACATTTTTAGGACCCTAATTTTGGACTTTCGGACTTTGTTTCGGGCACGGGCCCCCAGTTTGGTGTACATATTTCTTTTTGGTTGTATATATGATGGTCTGAGCGCCTTTGCTGCTGGGTTGCTTTGTTTGTACCTGCATGTTAGTTTTGAACAGGTTTGGTAGATGACGGTTTATGCCGTCATGCTGCCGAAATTTACACAGGAATTGCACATAAAACACATATTTGTACACATGGCCTAAATTAGCGCAAGACAAAGACTCGAGAAAATGCAAAAAATTTACCGAAAATGACCGGACGGTAGGGAGGGTTACACCCTAAAAAAAATATGAAAATAGAAACATATAAGTTTGAAATGTAATATGAAATGGGAGGGAAATGATTCCCCAAAAAGAAAGAAATAAAAAGAAATGAGTAACTTTGAAAATAAATAGATAAATTGGTGAAATGATTCCCCAAAAAAAGAAAATTAAAAAGAAATGGATAACTTTGAAAATGAATAATTAAATTGGTGAAATGATTCCCCAAAAAAGAAAATTAAAAAGAAATGGATAAGCATGCTGAAATGACGAAAATGCCGATGTTGCCTCGAAATGCGTGCCCGTGGGATTAGGAAACTTGAAACATGGTAATTTGATGGAATTACCAAGAATAATAACCCGTATGAATAGGAAATTATGCTTTAAGGAATTAGGAAAGATCCAACGCGGAAAATCACAGAAAAAAAGGCTGAGGAAGAGGCGCAGCATGAGGTGCGTCCCTTTGAAGAGGCGCAACACGTGCTGCGTCCTTTCCCAGTGTGTCCGTCCTGACAGATTTTAGGAAACAACTTTTAGTATAAATATAGACATCGAGGAAGGTTTTATTCACATAATTCTTCCGTCTTTCTTTCGTCTATTACATAAAATCCTCTAATTAATCATACAACATGAATACTTTAGAAATCCGTCTTAAAGAATGGACAAACGAATTCTCCAACGTGGAGAAACACGATATGGGTGCCTACAACTTTGGATCGATTTTGAGCTTGAAGCTAATCAAGGTGGTCAAACCGTTCTTGGATGCTTGTCTTGAGTATTGGGACCCGAATTTCCACGATTTTGTTTTCCCTGTATGCGATATATGTCCGTTTCCTGAAGAAATAGTTGCAATTGGCGGTTGGGACCCGGAACATATGCCTGCTATACCCTCCACTTCTCAAGGGTATAAGAATAAATTTAGGGATTTGCTTGGATTGACAAGCCCTGAGGTTGACCGTCTTGTGACCTCAAAAGGAGTCCGAATGCTTGATTTCATCGATCGATTCATAAATAGGGCATACTCTTCTATCTCCTATGTTGCGAGGCGTAGGGCATTCGGGTTTTGCCTATTTCATGGGTATGTCCTTCAACGGCATGTTGATGAGGATATGAGAGGTGATCCTCGCTATTTGAGCCTAGTTGAGCAAATGGAGCTGCGCAGGAGCCCAGCTTGCCTATGTTTAGGAGATATCATATTGGGGTTAGATAACAGGAAAGCCAACCGCGACCTTCCTTATTTAGGAAGTCCTATCATCTTGCAGGTAAAAGAACACATTTTTTTTTTCGTTCTTTTTTTTTTTGTGTGTTGGATACTAATACCTGCTCTTGGTAGGTTTGGCTTATGGAGCGTCTGCGATTGATCGAGCCCCCAGTTAATGTTCCTGCTTATCATGCTCGCTCAATTGCAATGAGGACTAGGCTTTACATGATGGACTTTACTCAAGTTTGCAATTACTGGGAGAACAAGCTGAAGAACGAGGATGGTCTCCTGATTAGATGGATTGTACCATGGTGGCATGTCAAGTCTGTTACTGGAGTATCGTCCTTAGATCCTACCCGATCGGTGCGCATTCCTGGCTTGGAATTTATGATATGCATGTTCCCAGAGAGGCTGATGAGACAGGTTGGATTGAAGCAGATGATTCCGAAGCTTGATACTGTTCCTCAGACTGCCATGGCGCTTACTACTGAGAGCCGAAGAGAGTGGGCCATCAAATGGGCTCAAAGAAACATGTGGTTCCTAAACTCTTCTGTTAGTGCACTATGGGTATCAGATTCCTACTTGCAGTGGAGGAAAGCTACTGATCCTGAGGAGTGCGAGAGACTAAGGAAGCGCGAGCCTGTTGACTATAAGGTTCGTGATGTAGAGAAGGAGAAAGAGAAGCACTTGACCGAGGGAGAGGAAGAAGCCGGATTTCGAGTTGTTCATCCATCGAAGAAACCGTAGACCTCTCCTGTCATCGAAAAGGTGATTGATAAGAATGGCAAGGCCAGACCGCGAGAGAGACCGTTGGTGATTAGGTCTGAGATAGCGTAGGAGCGCCCGGCTCGTGGTCGAGACAAGAAATATGACAAGAATGACAAAGGCAAAGGGAAAATGAAAGAATAGCCTATGTCTTAGTATTATTTATTATTATTATTATTATTATTATTATTATTATTATTATTATTATTTGTAATAAAACGGTGGAGTTTTTATAATCCTAGCCTATTTATTTTAGCATTGTTTTATTATGTGGCATATTATTATTATTATGGAACGAAATGAATAAAAGATTTAATTGGTTATGAAACCGTTGTGATTTTCTTTTATTATTCTTGTCGAATTCCAAATGCATATGCAAATGTCCTTCTATTTATATTTAAATAATAATGGGTTGTATCCTGTGAAGGATTGCCTACGTATTCATTTTAAAAATGAAATCAAACCCTTGCGCGTAGTTCATGTAAATGTAAAAGAATAATTGTTCTAAGCAAGAGCTTGTAATGAACTTAGAAAATAAGCATGAGCTTTACTTACTCCTAAAGCACAATTCAGTTTATTTGATGATATGAGGATGACGATTTGTCAAAATGCAAGAGCAAGGTGACATAAGCTTTATTTCAGCTGGCCAGGGTCCGTCTTTATTTCGTGCCACAGGAGCGACACGTGAGGTTACGCGAGGCGCGTTTTTGCTCCTTAGTAGGGTTGGCAAATTCATTCCCATCTAGGTCTGTGATTCTAACCGCACCCCCGGGAGTATGGACTTGACCAGAAATGGTCCGGCCCAGTTGGGTTTGAACTTTCCTCGTGGATCAACAGGTAAAAGAGCTCTAACTTATTTGAGAACTAAGTCTCCCTCTTTGATGTTTCTTGGCTTAACCCTTTTGTTGAAGGCTCGTTTGATACGTGCCTGATATATTTGCACGTTGTGTAATGCGCGCAATCTTCGTTCATCCAGGAGGATGAGTTCTTCATATCTATCCTTCTTCCAATCGGCTTCTGGGATTTGACTTTCGAGTAGAATACGCAAGGATGGTATTTCTAGGTCAACTGCTTGCACGGCTTCCATGCCGTAAGTCAAATATAAAGGAGTGGCCCCAGTGGGCGTCCTAACAGATGTGCGATATCCCCATAAGGCGAATGGTATCTTGCTTGGCCAATCTCGATAATTGTCAATCATTTTTTTGAGGATTATGACAACGTTTTTGTTTGCTGCCTCTACTGCGCCATTAATTTATGGTCTGTATGGCGAGGAATGGTGGTGTTGGATCTTGTACTTGGCTAGCAATTCCTCAGTCTCAGCCTGGAAATGTGACCCATTGTCACTGATGATCTCATGTGGGCAGCCGTATCGACAGATGATATTGGTTTGTATGAACTTTGCCACGTTCTTGGCTGTGAGACTAGTATAAGAAGCCGCTTCTACCCATTTGGTGAAATAATCGATTGCCACCAGAATGAAACAGTGACCTCCTATTCCGGCCGGGGTGATCTTTCCGATGATGTCGATTCCCCAGGCAGAAAATGGCCAAGGAGATGTCATGGTGTACAGTAACGAAGGAGGGACATGTTGCACGTTCCCGAAGATTTGACAGTTGTGGCAATGTCTGACATATTTGATGCAATCGGATTCCATCGTGGTCCAGTAATATCCCAAACGCGTGATTTTCTTTGCCATCATTTGTCCACTCATGTGAGGGCCACATTCTCCATCATGGACTTCTTCCATCACTTTTCGTGCCTGTGAATGATCAAGGCAACGCAAGACTACACCAAGAGGTGTTCTTTTTACAATTCTCCTTGTATGAGGACGTATTGGGAGGCCAGTAAGCGTATAGCACGCTGTCCCCTTTTGTCCATATCTGATGGATAAGTGTCGTTGAGTTTGAAGTTCAGAATTGCTTGGAACCAAGGTTCCTCTGGATTTTCTTCTTCATCTGTGATTTGGTGCACGTAAGCTGGTTCTGACCGTCGTTCGATGCATAAAGGCATTTCTACCATATTATCCGGCATATTAATCAATGATGCGAGTTTTGCAAGAGCATCTGCAAATTGATTCTCTTCTCGAGGTAGGTGTAGGTAAGTTACTTGATCGAAGAATTGGGCCACTTGGTCTATTCTGGCTTGATAGGGTGCTAGGCTTTCACTCCGAATTTTCCAAGATCCCGTAATTTGGTTGATGATCAATGATGAATCTCCATGTACCCGAAGATTCTTGATGCCTAAACCTACTGCTGCTTGTAGACCAATGAGGCAAGCTTCATATTCTGCTGCGTTATTTGTCACCTCGAAGTCGAGTTTGATAGAGAGTGGTGCATGCTCGCCTTCAGGAGAAATGAGCAACACTCCTATTCCAAATCCTCTTAAGTTCGATGCTCTATCAAAGTAAAGATCTCAGGAGTCTACATCGGTTTGGAGTATATCCTCATCCGGAAACGACCAGGTCTCTATTGTTTGTGCATCATTGATGGGATTTTCTGCGAAGAACTCGGCGACAGCGCGCCCTTTTATAACTTTCAGAGGTACATATTTGAGATCGAACTCTGAGAGCATCAAAGTCCATCTTGCTAAGCGTCCGTTGAGAACGGGTTTTTCAAAGAGGTATTTGACAAGATCCATTTTGGAGTATCTTTTGACGGAGTAGCTAAGCATGTAATGGCGTAGCTTCTTCGTTGCCCACACAAGAGCGAGGCATGTCTTTTCGAGTGGCGTGTACTTACACTCATACTCCAAGAACTTCTTACTAAGGTAGTAGATAGTTCTTTCTTCTTTTCCTACGGTTTGGGCTAACATGGCGCCCATGGCTGTTTCAGTTACTGTGAGATATAAACCAAGAGGTTGATCTCGTTGGGGTGGCATGAGCACTGGTGGTTTGGCTAGTATCTCCTTGATTCGGTAGAATGCCTTTTGACAGTCATCATTCCACATGGTGTGATCTGTTTTCTTTAGTTTTTTGAAGATAGGTTCACAGATCATGGTGAGTTTCGATATGAATCGACTTATGTATTGGACCTTGCCTAAGAATCCTCTAACTTCTTTCTCTGTTTGAGGTTGCGGCATTTCGACTAGAGCATTGATCTTGGAAGGGTCTATTTCTATCCCTCGTTGGCTAACAACATACCCCAAGAGCTTGCCGGATGTTACTCCAAATGCACATTTCTGAGGATTGAGCCTCATGTTGTACTTTCGTAGTCTTGAGAAGAATTTGCGAAGGTTCACAATGTGCCCCTTTCTATCTTTGGACTTGACAATCATATCATCTACGTATACCTCAACTTCTTTATGCATCATGTCATGTAGTAGCGTAGTTGTGGTGCGTTGATATGTAGCTCCAACATTGATTAGCCCAAACGACCTAACCGTGTAGCAATAAGTGCCTCATTGAGTGACGAAGGCGGTCTTGTGCATGTCTTCTATGGCCATCTTGATTTGGTTATATCCCGCGTATCCATCCATGAAGGATAACAACGCGTGGTCTGCTGTATTATCCACCAATATGTCGATATGTGGTAGAGGAAAGTCATCTTTGGGACTCGCTTTGTTTAAGTCTCTGAAATCAACACAAACAAGGATTCTCCCATCCTTTTTGGGTACGGGTACTATGTTGGCTACCCAGTCTGAGTACTCGGATACTTTGATGAACCCAGCTTTGAATTGCTTATCGACTTCTTCTTTGATCTTAAGAGCCCATTCTGTCCTCATTCGACGAAGCTTCTGTTTTACGGGTTTGAAACCTGGTTTAATTGGGATTCTGTGCTCTGCGATATCCCTGTCGATCCCTGGCATGTCTTTGTAGGATCAAGCAAAAACGTCTTTGAACTCGTGTAGGAGGTCTATAAAACTGGCCCTTTCGGTGGGGCTCAAGGTCGTCCCTATCCTGAGTTCTTGGGGTTCTAGTTCGGTTCCTACGTTGATGGGTTCGGTGTTTTCTATTACTGGTCCCTCTTCCCCCTCTTGTAGTATTTCTTTGGCTATGTAGGGAGGTATTTTGATTGAGTCTGGGTCTGGGTCATCCTCATTATCACCGTAAACAGAATTGCATTCAGAATAACACAAAGAGTAAGCAGAACCTGATTTATTCATATTAAAATTTGAAAAGAGTTGAAAAAAAGAAGCCATTTGTTCGGTAGTCAGTGGCGGTAAATGGACAGCCGCTGGGACATTTCCCAAACTGCCGTTACTACTTGATGCTAAGTTAGGAGAAACAAGGAGAGTGGGAGTGACGACAGGAGGAGACTCTCTAGGGACTTCTCTAGACTCCGACTCTGACTCTCACTCGAATTCATCGTCTTCTGGTTCTCCTTTGAACATCTCTCCTTCTCCAGTGGTGAGCTTGAAGAGTCTTCCTTGGTTGTTTGTCCACTTGATCGACTTTCTCCATCCTTTCTGCTGATTCGAACTGGTCTCTGTGATCAATGCGGTAGGGTTGAAGTGATCGTCTTGAAGTATCATGGTAATGATCTCGTCCTACGCGGCACTAACAAATTGATCTTCTCCAAACATTCAACTAACAGCTTGTTCGTCTAAGCAAGGTGCTTGACGAGTCTTGACGGTAGGAACCGTTTCTGGAGGAATGAAGTAGCAATCGTGAAAGATCTCGATTCCGGCTAATTTTCTTTCGAGATAGTGCCAAGGTTCGGGAAACCCGTGAAAGAGTTCTTGAATCCCCTCTCTAACGAAGTATCCATTTAAGGTAGGGAGGTAGGGTCGCATTTGGATTCCCACGTTCTTGCGGTTTTGGAATTGAGTGAGCATTTCTAGAGCTTCCTCCTTGGTGGGTTTGTACCCTAATCGGAGTGGTATCCTTTGTGAGTTGCCTTCTTTGTAAGGGACAAAGGTATTTCTTCGGATAGGATTCAAAGGCATTCACGAGAAGTATCCCTGAGATTTGAGCATGTGGTTGACCACTAAATTAGAGTGGGGATTGAAGTATAAGGGTGTCAACTCGCTTTCTATGGCGTTTATGCTATGGAAGCCCCCAAGTTCATATACTGGATCTGCAAGTACTTTGTTACTTGACCTCTTTTCTATTACCGCCTTGATGGGTGACGAAGTGATCGTTACCACTTTACCATCTAGTGGGAGCTTGATTTTCTTGTGGAGGGTGGATGTTACCGCTTTGGAAGCGTGGATCCAAGGTCTTCCCAGAAGTATGTTGAAGGATGCTTCAATGTCCACTATTTGGAAGTTAAACTTTCGTTCAATCGGCCTTGTGGCTATGGTAAGGTTAACTAGTCCCACCACTTTTCGTCGTGTACCATCGTATGCGCGAACGCCTTGGTTGGTAGGGGTCAAATCCGACTCTTTCATGCCTAATTTGTATGCTGTCTTCAAGGGTATAACGTTGACTGCCGAGCCGTCATCTACCAAAGTCATTGGCACATTCTTCTTTAAGCAAATGACAGTAATGTATAGAGCCAAGTTGTGACTAGCGCCAAAAGGTGGCAAATCTTCATCCGAAAAAGTAACAGGGTTACTTAGCTTAGGTGAGTCTTGGAAGACCAAGTTGACTACGTCGTCGGGTGTGGAGTTATGTGCCACATTTAATTTGGCCAAAGCTTGCAGTAAAGCTTGGCGATGTGGGAACGAGCTTGCAACTAGTTGCCAGACTGAACGAGCTTGCAACTAGCTTGCAACCATGGGCTAGCCGTGGGCCTACCACGGGCTGCCGCCCTGACTTTGCCGCTGGCTGCCGGGCCCGCTTTGGACCATTTCTCCTCTTTTTTTTTTTCATTTTTATACATTATAAGACCGTCTGAAAATTAATTAATCGTCCCCAATTCAATTTTGATAATTTAAACTACCAAAAGGCACAAATTAAGCTTCCATGCAACTAAGTTTAACATGTGAAAAATTACTACCCAAACAAAAATTCACCAAACATACAAAAATCAAAAAACATGTGACGATCTTTCGTCGAGTAACTCGAAATATGTTACCTTAAGCTAGAAAATGAGCAATTAATCCTCAAAACCGAAACCCTAACCACCACTAACCGCTATCCTCTACAATATACGAGTCCCCGAACTCGTCTTCCAATCCTTCACCTAATTAAATAATAAAAACACAAAAATGAAGCACAAAACCGAAATCACCGAAATTTGGTCTTAAAAGAACTTAATGAAAATTGAAATTAGAACATACTAAGTCGTAGATCGTGGCGAGGGGATTCCGGAAAGGTAAATTATGCGAAAAACGGACAAGAAACGAAGATTTTATGACGATTTTGAGCTTGAATGTGTATGAAAATGGGGTTTTGGTGCTTTTAGAGGATGAACACCAAAGATTTCAGAAAAATAAAAGGAAAGGGGAGGGGGCTGTCACGCGTGAAAGAAGAAAGGAGGACAAAGTACGTGCGGGATTTTTAGTCGGGATTTTTAACGAGTCGGTTTTGACTCGTTTCAATAATAATTAAATCCGTAAGTCAAACGCAAATTCCGTCAAGTCCAAAGTCTTTAAACACGAGATTACAATAAAATTGAGTATTCACATGACCCATTTCCAAATTCGTTTACCCAACGTTCAAACGAATTGTCATTTTCCCCCCGATACGCCCTTAATTCAAAATAAAAGATTTTACACGGTTTAAACTATTTTTAAACATTTCAAAACTATCAAAATAAATACTTTTCTTCAAAATATAATAAAATTATATTTCTTTAAATTATTTTTACTTTAAATACTTAATTATCACTTTTATTTTGATTAATAAATTATTTCTGAAATATATTAACGGTCCGAAATTTACGGGGCGTTACAATCACCCCTCCTTTTAAAAAGTTTCGTCCTCGAAACTTAGAAGAAATTATAGTTATAAGAAAATATAGGTATCTTTTCAATGAAACGGTGATACTCTTGTTGATCAGACAAGAACATCCATATTCATATCAAGATATAAAAATACTTCTTCACCAATAAATGAGAAAACCCATTATTGGGACGTCACCAACAACGAGATTCAACATTCACTAATGTTAAAACCATTGAAAATCATAAAAGTATTTTCAAAATTTCAGTTTAAAATTCTATAGTAAGAACGATATCTTACTAAATTATGATTAACTAAGGCTTAGTAACTCGGAAAAAAAAATAAGAAAAGGGATCATTACATACAAAACGAGAAATAGTTTAGGTATCCAATTGAACACTAGGGTTGAGAGAGAGTGAGAAATCATTTTCGAATGTTATAGAAAAAGGTCAAATGAGTTTCATAAAGGCGAACACAACGGAACAAGCCAGGATAGCAAGAATGACAATTGTCAGAGATCGGAATTAGGAAGATCGGTACATCGAGAATGGTTCACTCAATTTTCCAACCACAGAGTCATCTTACTAGGTCCTACGAACATCAACAGGGCAACAATCAGAGGCCACACTAAACCAAAGAGCCATCTGAACCACTCATCGACAAGTCTATGCATAAGCTAATCCTTGAGACAATTCTATCCTCTACAATATTCCAATTCCAATAGAAAGATTCCTCAAAGGCTTCAATATAAGGTCCAAATTTACAATAACATTCAAAACAACTTTCATAAGCTTAAGGTTAAGGCTTCCAACAAAATTATATTCGTATCCAACTAGTATCAACTATGGGTTCCTCAATAATTCTACAAGGTTTTCATTTCAAAACAAGGTAGTAACATACCAATCCCAAAATCCGAAAAATCAATAGGATCTCACGTTCCTTTATCCTTTTATTTATTAAGGATTGCCAAAAGCGGAACTACACTCAACTACAACACTGTCCCATCATCTCAAGTACTCAATGCGACCTCAAGGTCTATAAAACTATAGGTTTAACAAATTCTTCTCAATACTAAGTCTCTCTCAACTCAGAAACTCTCAAGAGCCAATTAATACCAAATCACATCACCAATCCATTCTGGTCATCTACATCCCCAAGGAGTATTCTTTCAAATTTGATATCCTAAACTCACTTACCATCAAATTCTCAAGGAACAAGGTCATAATTGTAACAACACTTTATCACCTCAGAGTTCCTAAAATCATAAATTGAAATTAAGTTCCTTAGCCTAACAATTGGTGTCAACCATACCATTACCCTTTCTAGTTTCCAAAACAAGTGCTAAAACCTCCCAATAAAGTAGCTTACTCTCTCTTTCATACCATACCTCAAGTAGTAATCAATATCACTCACTAAAACCAACTAATAATCCCACATTTAACATTTCTCACACGGTAACATATACATTATCAAACCCTCATCTCCAAAGTGATTATGGAAGCCAATCCCAATCTCGACTACTTAGTCAATCCTATATCCTCAAGTCATATCTCACTAACTCCGTAAACATGGTCAATAAGGTACCAACTATACTAAGGAGATCAGGAGTGATAAAGGAATTGAGAAACGGTAAAACATTTTCCGAAGGGTGCATGAATCTGACAAGTTAGGAACTAAGGAGTCGGTCCGTAAAGATAACGGTTGACATAAATAAGAGGTATTCGAGTTAAGAAGATATCTCGGGCAAGAAGAAGATACGTAAAATTTGGCATAAAAACAAGGTTCAACGAACGTTAAAGGGAAGGAAAGGAGAATAGAAGCGGCACAATGAAAGGGTTACCGCTTATCAAACACTCATCCAAGCTTATGATCGATATGATAAGGTTACACCACTAAGGTGCTCAACAAAGCCCCAAAAGTCTACCAAATTATAAGACTAACAAGGACTCCACAATGGTAGGTATTTCTCAACTCAATTGGTTCTAAGAGCCAAAATCAATTCACTACACAAATTCATTTGTTACCACCCATGTCCCAAAGTACCTCCTTTACAATTCTCGTCATTGAACTTCACTTACTATGTCATCCCCAAGTACCATAGCTTGTCTACTCCATCATCTCACCACTTAATACTTCTAATCTCCGATACCATAAATTGGAATCACATCCTTGAACTCACGAACTACATTGAACAACATTCCACCAAAATTCCCAAATCCAGATATGATTGATAAGGTCAACCACGTGTCCTCAAATTTCGAAAGGTCAACAAGGGCTACTCTATACTAGATTTGGTCAACTTAAAAGGTTTAACAAACTAACTAATTCCAAAGTACAATACCAAACCATTAAGCAACGTCAATGTCTTATTGTATTCCTTTCAAGGCCTACAAGGATTAGGGCTAACTATCATTCCTTTAATTCTCCATAAGAAACATCGAGACTCTCAAATGAAGTAGCTCAGGTTCATTCCATCTTATGTGCTAAGGTAGTACCTCATGCTCAATCATCTATAACAAACAAGCTCTCAATAGACATAAATCCAAAGGTGTTCCTAAACTCACTAGGCTCTCATATCACGCACAACTAACAAGTCTAACCAAAGGATCCCAAGTTATATTCTCCTACACCACTCAAACCTTAACCAATCAACTTCTCAACTCGTTCACACACTCCAGAGTTACATTCTCACAAAACCGGGTTCTCTTGAACAAGGGGACTATCCTGTGGAATACAAGGTAGGTGTCCACATTGACTTTATTATAAGAAGAAAACGAACCTAAGATGGATCGGGAGAAAGAATTGAAAGGTAGTTACCCAGGGCAAGAGAAGAGGAATTTGAAAGACGAATAAACAACGAGATTGGAAAACTAAGGTAAGATTGCATTATCTACATCTATTGGAGAGCCATCTTACAAAAGAGAAAATCAATTAGTACCTAACAATTAGCAAACACAAACAGACTACCACATAAAATCCTAATTCTACCCATCCTACCCTTCTCTCAAGTTTATTATTTAAAGGTCAAGTGATTCTAAGTGGGGTGCACAAACGTGCGTCGGGAGCAATAGGCTCTGATACCAACTGTGACACCCTTAAATCTAGCCTTAATTATATACGTAAATTCTACAGAAAAACTGGTAGGATATGTTTGTAAATGGTTCAACTAGTCCAAAAACCTGCAATTTCAAAAAAATTTCTAACTAAACCATTCACAACCAATTCCAACTCAAGAAGAGTGTCATAACCCTGCAACAGCTGATAAACTAATTTACATACATAACTAAAGACGCGGAAATATAGGGATACAAACCAAAAATAGAAAAGGGAGACATATGTCCCTTCAAATAATATACAAACCAAAAGTGTAAAAGGTTGTCTAATAAAATAGCCAAAACTAGGTCCAAGGTTCCTTGCTCACTAGCCCGTCTGTGACCCCAACTAAGCATCAACAACCTGTCAATCGCATTTTATACAAACACGAAAGCCACAATTCAGTGGGGAGTAACTTCGAGTCCTCCCAGCCACGAATCGTCAAAATTAATGTAACATGTAATGTAACATGTAAACAATTTGATAAACCATTTACTTATCATGTATTCTAACAAATGACCCCTAAACTGACCAAACTAAACTATCATGTGAATCAGATAACAAATAGTAATCCAAACTTTATCAATCAGAACCGCTTACATCTCACCTATTACAATTCATAAAATCACCATACAAGAAAGGGCAATATATCAAAGACAGGCATAAGTTCTTAGTACGGTCAATAGTCACTTTGTAACTCAAGTCTATACCACGAGGTAGGGAAGGTAATCGAACCGGTATCTTGGCTCAGCGGTTACTATTAAGAAAACATGGCCAAGAGACAACACAACCCTAGCCTAAAATCTGCGCAGACCTAGACATGCGGATACACACCACCGCACCCAAGACTCACAACTTTTTTTTAAAACAAAGTGAAGTGAGTACCCTAAGGACACCACCGAAGGGTCGGCTAGTACTTAAGCTGACCCCATACTATCAAAATTAGTACCTGAGGTCATGCCCCAACTTGGATAAACATCCACTAGTCAGGAACACAAAGGCTATCAAGCAGTGAACATATACTCGTCAAAGACTATAAAGACCTATCTATGATGGAGGCCGAAATACTCACCTAGGACCTAGTCACAGCTAGTCCCAGCTTGAATACTTTAGCCCACACCACTCAAGACTCACCACACAAGTCAAGTAAGACACCCACTTAACCTTAAGAGGGCAAAAAGTCCTACTTACCAACATAAATTCTAACATTCTATCATGTGAAAGCTATATAAATGTCTATTTACAGCATACAATCCCAACAGTTCCTCAATAAGAATTCAATACTAATTTCCAATCCTAGCAATTATAACAATATAAAAGGCTTTAGGGGAAACTAGGGCCATTACTATAAAATAAGAAGCTATTTAAATTCAACTAACTAAATAAGAAACTATTTAAATTCAACTAATTACACATGTGAAATAGAGATATAATAAATGGCCTAAAACAAGAAAAAGGCCGATTATCAATTCATTCAACCGAATTTTTACCCGCAACCCCCCAGCCTGCGACAGTGGGTCAAATTGCGGTGACCAATCACTCAATTAATCGACATCGCATCGACCAAAGGGACTAAGGCTCGATTTTCCAGACAATCAACAAAACATTTCAATTATAGCTATAAAATTCATTTTGAGCCTATTAATTACAATTTCATTTTGTAAACTATCCTAACATGTGATAACTATTAATATAAGCACAATTTTTCCGTTAACATAATATTTGTTACTAGTATGCTTCAATTCAAACTACTACCCTTTTGTTACTTATACTATACTAATATTAATTAACCCGGAAAGACCAAGATTGCACGAAAACCCGCGAAACAAGCACGGACCGACCCGGGCCAACCATGGGCTAGCCGTGGGCCTACCACGGGCCTGCCACGGCCTGCCGGCTGCTGCCGGGCCCGCTGCCGGACCATTTCTCCTCTTTTTTTTTCATTTTTATACATTATAAGACCGTCTGAAAATTAATTAATCGTCCCCAATTCAATTTTGATAATTTAAACTACCAAAAGGCACAAATTAAGCTTCCATGCAACTAAGTTTAACATGTGAAAAATTACTACCCAAACAAAAATTCACCAAACATACAAAAATCAAAAAACATGTGACGATCTTTCGTCGAGTAACTCGAAATATGTTACCTTAAGCTAGAAAATGAGCAATTAATCCTCAAAACCGAAACCCTAACCACCACTAACCGCTATCCTCTACAATATACGAGTCCCCGAACTCGTCTTCCAATCCTTCACCTAATTAAACAATAAAAACACAAAAATGAAGCACAAAACCGAAATCACCGAAATTTGGTCTTAAAAGAACTTAATGAAAATTGAAATTAGAACATACTAAGTCGTAGATCGTGGCGAGGGGATTCCGGAAAGGTAAATTATGCGAAAAACGGACAAGAAACGAAGATTTTATGACGATTTTGAGCTTGAATGTGTATGAAAATGGGGTTTTGGTGTTTTTAGAGGATGAACACCAAAGATTTCAGAAAAATAAAAGGAAAGGGGAGGGGGCATCACGCGTGAAAGAAGAAAGGAGGACAAAGTACGTGCGGGATTTTTAGTCGGGATTTTTAACGAGTCGGTTTTGACTCGTTTCAATAATAATTAAATCCGTAAGTCAAACGCAAATTCCGTCAAGTCCAAAGTCTTTAAACACGAGATTACAATAAAATTGAGTATTCACATGACCCATTTCCAAATTCGTTTACCCAACGTTCAAACGAATTGTCATTTTCCCCCCGATACGCCCTTAATTCAAAATAAAAGATTTTACACGGTTTAAACTATTTTTAAACATTTCAAAACTATCAAAATAAATACTTTTCTTCAAAATATAATAAAATTATATTTCTTTAAATTATTTTTACTTTAAATACTTAATTATCACTTTTATTTTGATTAATAAATTATTTCTGAAATATATTAACGGTCCGAAATTTACGGGGCGTTACATTTAAATCATGTGATCGCACTATTGTTGAGGACACATTTCCCAACACAGCCGGTACCAGTGCTTAAACTTTCCGCCGATGATGTTGAAGGTGAGATCAATTACTGGTCGTCTGCTGTTTTCTGTTACATTTTGGGCGCGAAGCCTCCTAGTAGTGTGGTTACGGGATTTGTTAAGAGAGTTTGGCAATCATATGGAGTTGATCGTATTTCGTTTTTACCTAACGACATCTTCCTGGTTCGCTTTAAATCAAAAGAGAAACAGTTGGAAGTTGTTAGGAACGGTCATCTTATGTTTGATAGTAAACCGGTAATAGTGAAAGAGTGGACTCCTGATGTTGAATTAATTAAACATGATGTGCAATTGATTCCAATCTGGATGAAACTATATGGTTTAGACATCAAGTTTTGGGGTCCTGGGTGTCTATCAAAAATCAGTGGTTTAGTTGGGAAATTCTTGCGTTGTGATGAGGCTACTAGTAACCGTGCATTCCTTGGGTATGCTCGAGTCTTGGTTGAGATAAAAATTGGACAGGAATTCCCTATTGAGCTTGTTTTTGAGGATGAATTGGGAAAGACTCAGAGGGTAAGAGTTGTGTATGATTGGTTGCCCCTGTCCTGTGATAAGTGTAAGGGACTTGGGCATACAAACATTTGTGCGGGGGTCGATGGGAGAAAACCTCAGAAAGTTTGGCGGCCAAAGGCCAAACCACAGGTTAAACCTGCTGCTGCTAATATAAAAACTGTGAAACCAACTCAGACACCCATTGCAAAACCTGTTCCTAAGCCTGTCTCTCCTCCTATCTCAGTGGTCACACCTATGGTGGAGCCAGTTGTCATAATGGAGACTCCTGCTATAGGACAGGAAAGGAATGATAATGGTCAGTCATTGCCAAGGAGGTTCATCAGTAAGCTGTTAAGGAATGATTCTGGGGAGACTAGATTGTTTACCCCAAGAGGAATTACCTTCATGGATGCTCTGAACTTATCAATGCAAAAAGCAAGAACTGAAAGTAGGAAGAAATTGGGGTTCCAAGTTGATAATTCTGAAAATGGGTAGCTTGGGATTTTGGAATGCGCGTGGTATGAATAAACAACAAGATATTAGATGGTTTATTCACCAAAATAATTTAGGTTTATTTGGTTTAATAGAAACAAAAATAAAGGGGAGTAAGTGGAATAATGTTAGAAATACTATTTGTAATGATTGGTCTCTTTGCACAAATAACAGCCATCACCCTGGTGGTCGTGTTTGGTTACTTTGGGACCCTAACCTCTATCAGGTAGATATCTTAAACATCACTGAGCAATGTATTCACTCAAAGGTGTATGATAAAATGCTGAAGGTGTCTTTCTTTTTCACTCTTGTCTATGGTTTTAACAAGATACAGGAAAGAGAGAGTTTGTGGGAGAGTATTAAAGGGTATAGTGTTTCTGTTGTTGGGCCTTGGTTAGTTTGTGGGGACTTCAACAGTATAACCTCTGTGGATGAAAGAATAGGGGGTGCTGATGTCACATGGGCTGAGATTGCTCCCATGAGAAGTATGATGAGTGGGTGTAACCTTTATGAGCTTAAGGTGACTGGTTCTTACTACACTTGGAATAACAAACATGAAAATGATACAAAGGTTTACAGCAGACTGGATAGGGTGATTGTCAATGATGATTGGATCCTTTCTTATCCTGATTCTGTGGCCCAGTTCTTGCCTGAAGGTCTATATGACCATTGCCCATGTGTGATCACTCTGACTGAGAAACATATGAGGAAGAAGTCTTCATTTAAGTACTTTAATATGTGGTCTATGGCTGCAAACTTTTCTGAAGTGGTCAAGGAGGGGTGAAATTGTGATATTCAGGGTACACCCATGTTCAGAGTTGTTAAAAAATTGAAGGGTTTAAAGAAGAAGTTGAAGAATCTGGATAAGGAACAGTTCAGTGATATTGAGAACCTTACTCATGTTACTGAACTTTCCTTAAAGCATTTCCAAGACCAGCTCTCAAAGGATCCTTTGAATCCTGAGTTGTGCAATGCTGAATGAGAATGTGCACAGGACCTAGTAAATTTAACTAAGGCTAGGAATTCTTTTCTAGCTCATAAAGCAAAGGAGAATTGGGTAAAAAATGGGGATGAGAATACTGCATTCTTTCATGCTAGTATTAAGAGAAGAAGGGCCTATAACAGGGTTTATCATATCAAAGACAAAGAGGGGAAGCTGTGTACTACACCTCAAGGAATCAAATCTGCCTTTGAGGAGTATTACATAGGTTTGCTTGGCTCTTCTAATGGGGTGACTCCTATTCATAAGGGGGTCATTAGAGCTGGTAAGTGTTTAATTAATGAGCACAGGGAGATTCTTACCAGAGTTGTTACTGATGATGAGATAAAAAATGCAATGTTCTCCATCCCTGGTTCTAAAGCCCCAGGTCCTGATGGGTATAGCAGCCAGTTCTTCAAGGACTCGTGGGCCATTGTAGGGAAAGACATTTGCAGTTCTGTTAGAAATATGATTAGCTCAGGGAAAGTGCTGAAGGAAGCTAATAACACCACTCTCACCTTGATCCCTAAAGTTGCTGTACCAGACAATGTTACTCAGTTCAGGCCCATTGCCTGTTGTAACACTGTTTATAAATGTATGGCTAAGGTGTTATGTTCAAGGTTAAGCTGTGTTTTGCCTGATATCATCCACCCTTCTCAGAGTGCTTTTGTTGCAGGGAGGGATATTGTGGGCAACATTTTAATATGCCAAGACCTCATCAAATTATATAATAGGAAGATTTGTTCCCCTAGAATCATGATGAAGATAGACCTTCAAAAGGCGTATGATTCAATTGAATGGAGTTTTTTACATGATATGCTAGTCCATCTCCAATTCCCTAAGACTAGCATTGATCTTATTATGCAATGTGTGTCTTCCCCTTCTTACTCTTTGGCTCTGAATGGGGATGTTTTTGGTTTTTTCAAAGGGAGAAGAGGGTTAAGGCAAGGGGACCCTCTTTCCCCCTTGCTGTTTACTATATGTCTGGAGTATTTGAGTAGACTGTTTGGAGTGCTGCACAGGTTACCTGGGTTTAAATTCCATCCATTATGCAATAAACTCAGCCTGAATCACTTGTGTTTTGCAGATGATTTGTTGCTATTTAGCAGGGGTGATTTGTTTTCTATTACTCTAATGATGAGGGCCTTCAGTACTTTCTCTTTGGCGTCTGGACTCCACATGAACAGTAGCAAATCCAGTTTCTATTGTAATGGGGTGGGTGAGAGTCTGGTAAACGATATTGAGGCTCTTACTGGTATGAAGAGAGGCAGTATCCCCTTTAAGTACCTGGGTGTCAAAGTAATGCCTAAAAGACTGGGGGTGCTTGATTGTCAGTGCTTAGTTGATAAGGTCACTGAGAGGATACAGAGAATAGGGGCTAAACAACTGTAATATGCAGGGAGAGTTGTCCTTATTTCTGCAGTGCTTAGTGCTCTTCATAGTTATTGGGCAAGAATTTTCATGATCCCAAAACTTGTTCTAAAGAAGATTGACACAGTTTGTAGAGCTTTCCTCTGGTATGGTACTGAGAACAAAGAACGTCCTCATTTGGTAGCCTGGAATCAGATCTGTCAACCAAAGAAAAAAGGAGGTCTTGGTTTTAAAAATCTCTATCAGTGGAACATTGCTCTCATTGCAAAGTATGTGTGGTGGGTGGAGAAGAAAGCTGATCTATTGTGGGTCCGTTGGGTGCATGATATTTATATAAAAGACAGAATATGGAAGGACTATGAGCCTTCTATAAGTTCTAGTTGGGCATGGAAACGTATTTGTGCAGTTAAACACCAACTAAAGCATCACATGTTTGATGATGACTGGAGAAGGAATGATCAGGAGTACTCTGTACAGCTGGGCTATTCTTGGCTGGCAGAGGATGTTGCTGATGTTCCATGGTACCCTTGGATCAGAAATAGGATAATGCTCCCCAAGCATGAGTTCTTTATCTGGTTGGTTGCTCAAAACAGATTGCTCACTCAGGATAGATTGATGAAGATGGCTATTATTCCTGACAATTGTTGTTTCTTATGTGGAGCAGCTGAGGAAAACCTTTATCATCTCTTTTTTCTGTGTCCTTACAGTCAGCATTGCAGGCAGCAGATTGCAGTCTGGTTGGGGTCCCCTATCCCTGATCAGAATGTGATTTCTTGGTGGTTAGGGCATAGGGATAGGTCTTTATTGAGGAAGCAAATTGTTGCAGCTTGTTTGGCACATGTAATGTATAGCATATGGCAGGTGAGGAATAGGTGTCGGCTTGAAAATATATTGACTTTGCCTGCTGTTGTTATAAAGCAGGTGAAGAAGCTTTTTCTTATGCAATTGAGAGCTAGTTGTGTTGGTTCCAGTATTAGGAGTGTGCAAGACTGGATAACACGACTAGAATGAGTCTTGTAATGAGCTAGAGAGTGATCTCTGGAAAATTTGTTTGGTTGGGCATTAATATAATCACTTACATTTCCCCAAAAAAACCTTTACTCGCCCTCGAGTAAACTCAAAACTATACACTAATGGAACGGAAAAATAACTCAGAGCTAGCTTAACTTGTCTACTTGAACCAATTTAATGCAACAAAATTTAACAGTTAAAGCTAAGCAGTCAATACGCAAACGAATTATAAGCTGTTCAGAAATATAGCCGACCTATCGACCTTGCAAGACCAACAAAATCGGACTCTCTCGTGGTCACTCTTCTCTCATGAAGCAAAGGGTGAATATTATATGTAAAAGAGAGAATAAAAGACAGTCACTCACCTAACTGCGACCTACATAGCATGCATGCAACAAAAATGAAAGACAATTCAAGTACTAATGCACACACTCCAACCAATAATGTCCGTCACAACCGAGGGCTTACAAATAATTTGGAAATAGTGAGGTTCAGGTGAGAAAGGCAAAACATGTTATGGAAATGTGGAGGTAAAAGCGTCAAGCTAGTTCCTAACAGGACCATAATGAAACCATCCTAATCTCAACTGACTGAAAGACTAAGTACAAGGGCCCTTCATTTGGCACAAAACTCACTAAACTCAAACACAATCTCCTCAAAAAAATATGGGATAGAACGGAGGAGTCAGACGGTCACAAAGTTCCCTTTTTTAATACCGTCTGAAAGGACTAACTGAAATAATACAACTCTTTTTTTTTCAAACTTCTTTTCTTTTTTCTTTCTCCTGATCTCACGTTTCCAGCTTCCTTTTTTCATTTTTTTTCACTTTTTTTTTTCTTTTCTTTCTTTTCACGTTTTCTTCCTCCTTTTTTTTTTCTTTTCCAATACTTTTCTTTTTTCATAATCCCTTCCTTTATTTTCCAACAACTCCATACAAAAGAGATACGGCCAAACTGCAGACGAAAACTCATACCACAAAAGACATACTAACTAGCTTGACTAGGCAGGCTTAGTTTGGGATGTAGCTAATGGGTCAAAAAGGCAAGTTTTGGCTAATGTGGAGCTAAATGGGTGAAAAATATAAGGAAAGGGAAATTTGCAAGCACCTCCCTGCGTGTGACACCAACCACAAACCCGAATATGTGCATTTGACGAGAAATTGAATGTCATAAATGTGCAAAATAGACGAACATGCTATGCAAGGAGTACTACTCAAAATTCCTAATGAACTGGTCATGGATGTCATCAGTTATGGCTCTAAAAACTCAGAATTTTTAAGTAGTTTGCCAATTTATAGGTCAAGTCTAAACAGTCAGCTTATATTTAAACAGAAATTCGTAGATTATGCGTATGACAAAGCTAAAAACTATCAACAGAAGTGCAAGGCTCAAGTAAATTGACAAGTTATAGTGCATTGTCATCATGGAAATCTACCGTTCCGACTCAACCTATATGCAAAAGTAAACGTGAAATTTTTTTTTTTGAATTTTTGAAATTTTCTAATTTTTTGGATTTTTGATTATAAATGAAATAAACAACAATGCAAGCTGAAAAATAAACGTGAATGCAAAAACAAATGCAGATGCAGACTCAAAAGGATGCAATATAACCTCCCCAAACCAAAACGGACAACGCCCTCGTTGTCCTCCAGCATACACCAGCAGAAATATGGGGGAACGGGAATATACAACCTATAAACAAAATAAAAGCAAAAAAAATAAAGAGGAGACAAAAATAAAAGAGTAAGAGATACATACAAAATACGAACTTCCCCAAACCAGCCAGAAAACTGGGGAAATGAGTAGACCAGTAGCTACTCGTCAGCGTCGTCGCCGTCTCCATCTCCATCCACCCGGTACTCCGGGTCTCTCTCCTCCTCTCTCCTCCTCTGCTCCTCAGCACGAGCTCTCTCCACTGCCACCTCAGGGTCCTCGTCCTCCTCCTCGTCCTCTGACGCCGGGTACCCCTCAGCTGGGTACCTGAAGAAGGAAGGGTGTGGCCAACCCTCTGGGATCGGTCTGTGTCGCCGCAAGTGGTACTCGTACAGAGGGTGTAAGGTCAAAGCTAAGTCCCTCTCCATACGTGCCTGATGCTCTGCCATCTTAAGCAACAAACCGTAAACGGCGCCCCCTTTGTCCTGGACCTCGGGCACCACAAAAGGAGGAGGTGGTACGTAAGTAGCCGATAAGACCGGCTCAGACTGGTCAGTGGGAGGTGGAGTAGGAGTGGTAGTAGTAGTGGGAGAGGGGGTCGGATCGGGACTAGCCGTGGAAGACTGGGTACTCCCTGAGGGTGTAGACCCCTCTCCAGTCTCAAATCGCCGCTTCTTGGCGGCGGGTGCATCGGGAGGTGGTCGAGGCTGAAGTGGAAGGTGAAGTAGAGGCAAGGCAGGCAGACGGTGGCTCTTTACCACAGTAGGTAAGGGCTCAAGACGGGGGAGACTGTCACAAGGTAAGTCTACAGACAAGGAGCCGTCAATCTTCCAAGTCTGGTAGTCTGGGGTTAGCCAATGCTGAGAGAGCATGGCTTCCAGACTCAGTAACCTCTCTCCCGTGAGGTACTGCAGGTCACGAGGCCAAGTGGGGAAGAGGGAGCGGGCAAGAATGGTGGCTATGCCACCGCAGGCAATGGTTCCCGTCTCCTTCAGCCCCTGGTCGTGGAGGTACTCGGCGGTCAGGTAAGCTATGTTGAAGGTAAAAGGACCTTCACAGTCGACGTTCAGGTAACCTCCCAGGATGGAGAGCTCGCGGTTCGTTATGTTGTTCGGCTCCTTTCGGCCGAAAATAGAGCTCCCCATCAGTCTGAGGAAACAACGGACGGGGGGAAGGTGGACCTGATGGAGCTTTCGCTCCTGAAAAGTGGTCTGGGCCAGACACCGCCAAACCTGACGGTAGACCTTCCTCGGGTCTGATTTCACGCCCGTGGAGGTAAGGTCAAGTAACCTACCAAACTCCGCTAGAGGCATCGGAAAAGTCCGGTTAAACAACCGGAAGGAGACTGAAAGACTGTCGGGGTCAGTCTCGTGTGCATCTGGGGAGAAGGTAAAAGAGCTGAAAACTCGAGACTCAGCTCTAAAAAGGTATGGCATTTCATAGTAATGAGCCCAGGCATCCCCGTGACCCGTAGTAAAGTACAGACTGACTCGTAAATGCCGAGTTTATCTAATGCCGATTTATCCAAAAATCGGGAAGGCACATGTACACACTTCAGCAGGTTATAAAATTTCTTACGGTGTAAAGCGTTGACGAATAATACCTGCGGGTAGTCTGGGTGAGAGTCGAGGGAAGTGTCCCCTCGAACTGTGACTGTCCCAGAAGTAGAAGCAGAAGCAGAAGCAGCAGCTGTAGGAATGCTAGGAGCGGAAGTAGAGGTAGAAGGAGCAGGAGGAGAGGTGACTAGGGCTGGCGTAGAACGAGACTGTCTACGACCCCGGTCTCTGGAACGCAAAGCAGCAGCCCGCTCTCGGACGGTGTAAGGAACCGGGCAGCTCTGAAGGCAGCTGCAACCGCAGGTGAGTCCGCCACAGGTGTAAAAGTGGTGGCTGGTGTACATGTAGTGGCTGCTGTGGCCACCACTGAAGAAGAACTAGCAGCAGTGCTAGCACGGGTGGTGACCGTAGTGGAAATGGCGGCGAATCGAGCTTCCGGTGAGCTAGTCAAGCAAAAAACTCCCCGCAGTGAAACTAGGAACACTGGGGCTGCAGTGGTGACTAAAGTGGTGGTAGTGGCAACAGCAGGGGCCACTGACTCACTCAAGGACGGACTGGAGGATGAACTAGTGGAGGGTAAAGAACTAGAATCCATCCTGCAAACATAGGGTAAGGGATATGAGAGGAAAACAATGGTTAACAGAGGCTAAAACAACAGAAAATCAGCATGTGAAACCATAAACACTCCCCTACCAGTCGAAAATTTCGACCTACAGCATACAATTTCCAACAATTCCTCAGAAATTTCAAATCAGCATGTAAGCAGCAGTAGGAGACGGGATAACAGTTAACAACAGTAGCTAGCAAGCAATGACTGAGGTTAATTAAAGCATGAAAACATATGAATCCGTCTGACAGTCGAAAATTTCGACTGAGAAGCCCTAATCGCGAAATTTCGCACAAAACTCGAATTAAACATGATAAGCGTTGACAGGGGTGTGATAACAGCCGAAACAGCAGCAAGTTAACGATAATGAAGCTAATTTAGACGAATCACAGCAGCAATAGCCAATTTGACAATCGAAAAAAAAATCGACAGTCCTGAATCTATATCGCAAAAATCATGTAAAATTCGAAAAAGGCATGTGATAAACAGCGAGGAATTGGGATTAATCAACAAGCAAGAAGAATCAGGGCAAATAACACAATTAAAGTCGAAAAAATTCGACCAACATGGATTTTTGAACCCTAAAATTTCGATTTTTTTCTCATAGAAATGCAAAAATAATGAAATTAAAATGCAATGAAGCTAGAGGAAACACTTACTTGATGAATACAACCTACAAATGCAATTAATCTTCAATCAAACAAGCAAAACACGCGATTTTTCAGTCGAAAAACCCGCAAACCCTCTTTAAAATCGTGAAAACGAAAACAAATAAAGGGAAAAACAAAGGGCTTTTGAAGATCAATTAGCAAGGAAGTGATTGTAGGTGGCGGATTTGGAGATTGGGCAAGAAAATATGGGATTTGGGGATGAGTTTGATCGCAATTTAGGGGGTGTTAGACGAAATTAGGGATAAAATGAAATTAGAAACAAAAGGAAGAGTTTAAGTTTAGAAAAACTCCCGTGTCCTGTTCATTTCCCTCGATCGAGCGGTTTTAAACCACTCGATCGAGCACTGTTGATGCTTCTGTTGCTCGATCGAGTAGAATTCACTCGATCGAGAAGTCCCACTTTATGCTTTGCTCGATCGACTGGAAAAAAACACTCGGTCGACCAGATTTTCACTCGATCGAGTAAAAAAAGTACTCGATCGAGGACTTTTCTCGCGTAAGCTTCTTGATTTTCGTCTTTTCTTCCTCGGAATGCGTAAAACTTCCCCAAACCTGCATAAAAACAAGTGCAAAAATTTCCCAAAATACCAAATACGCATAAGGACATTCTATAGTCTGACGTCTACGCTAAAAACTGTCTAAAACTAATTGTCCTAATTAAAACGCAAAACAACAAATTCAAAAGAAATTCAAAAATTATCTATTACAAGGTATTACACGGGGCATTTCCCCGCTCAATTCCCAATAAATTTCAGTAGCCCCTCGGTGGGCTCCTGACTGGAGGACGTCACCTCAGCAACATTGACTGTCCTCTTCAACTTCCATGAGCATGAATTATCACTTGAAACGGTAGGAGGGGAGTAGTTCACATCTACGTAAGCGCGAACTTTCCTCGTCCTTGCTCCTTCATCACCAGCTGTAGCGTCATCATCTTCAATTTGATTGACTTTAATTACACCATGTCCTTTGACAACTCCTTCATTGCTTTCATATGTACCTGCGGCAAGGAAAACAGACGAACTGTCCTCCTTTTTGCTCTCAGTCTGAGGCGGAGGGATAACAATAGCAGCACAATTCTCCAAATTTTCAACTGAAGTGTCAATAATAGGATCAATAGAAGAGAGGGCATTGCAAGGCTGAGCTTGCATGGGAGCCCTCCGGAACTTAGACTGATGAAAAATCAGCTCCTCGTCCCCTACCTGAAAGGTCAAAGTCTTACCCCGACGTCTATAATCGCACGGGCGAGAGAGCGAAATGGTCTCCCTAAAATGATAGGGGTGTGTGCATCTTCGGGGATGTCTAAGACAACAAAATCAACGGGAATAAAGAACTTCCCGATCTGAACAGGTACGTCTTCTACTACACCTAGTGGCCGTGATAAACTCTGGTCGGCCATCTGGAGAGTCATGTTGGTGCAACTCAGCCTTGTTAAACCAAATCTCTTAGCCAGAGACAACGGTAAGACACTCAAGCTAGCGCCTAAATCGCATAGCGCGTTATCAATCAAATTCATACCGATATGACACGGAATTGAAAAACTACCCGGGTCTGACTGCTTAGGAGGTAACTTATTTTGGAATAGGGCTAACCCCACCTCAGTCAAAGCTACGGTCTCACTATCATTAATATTCCTCTTACGACTCAAGATTTCTTTCATAAACTTTAGATAAGAGGGTACCTTTGTCAGCAACTCGGTGAAAGGCACAGTGACTTCCAAGCTTTTCAGAAGTTCGACAAATTTGCCGAATTGTTGATTAGCCTTTGTGTTCTGCAGCCTCCTCGGGAAAGGAACCGTGATAGGTATCTCGAGTCCCTTGTTTCTCTCTTCCAAAGTGTCTTCCGAAGCAAGTTCTGTATCCTTTGGACGCTTCTTACCTCTCGAACGAGGTCTTTCCGGTGATTTCTCGCTTAAACGAGCACTAGCAGGCTCTCGAATAAGCTTCCCGTCATCAATACTACTCGATCGACCAATTTGCTCACTCGATCGAGCAGTTTCTTCATCAATGTCAGTCGATCGAGTACAATTTCCACTCGATCGACCAACTCCATTTTCCTGTTCACTCGATCGACCAGAAAAACTGCTCGATCGACCTGTTTCTTCACCATTTCTACTCGATCGACCACCTGAAATCAGTCGATCGAGCACTTTCTTGGCTGACAGCTCGTTATTTTCGCCAGAACACTGTTCATCATCAGTTTTGGCCATCCTCGGGTCTGATTTCTGTACTTCCGGTCCCTCGTAAGAAAGACCGCTTCTCAACTCTATCAAATTTACCGTCTCATGTGGATTCTTCTCGTTTTGAGTCGGTAAATGACCCTGCTTTCTTGTGGATTGATTCGTGGCCAATTGGGCAACTTGAGTTTCAAGTGCCTTTATGGACGCATCTTTCTGTTGATCACTTGAATTTCTTTGTTGATCACTCAGCTGAAGCTGCTTTGTAAAGGCTTGCAACATGGACTTAAGCTCTCCAATTTCACTCACCCCACCGGAAGATGATGCACCATGGTTAGGAGGATTGAAAGATGGAGGCTTCTGATAGCCTTGTTGATTCTTATGTGGAGGAATATACGGCTGTTGCTGGTTCGGAGGAGGAGTAGGATTGAGCACATTTTGGCTTGTCCACCTCAAATTGGGATGGACATTCGGCTCATAATAAGTATTCGTCTGCCTGTAATGTTGAAAGGCAGCGCATGACTCAAAAGGACTAGGACAATTCTCTGAAACATGTCCCTCCGCTCCACATCTTCTACAGACGAAAGGACCGTCTGAAACAGCATTTACCTGATACATCCCTCCTTTGGAAGGTCCTCCCAACTCATATTTGTCAAATCTCGCAGTAAGAGCTTCTAGTGCAGCTACAGAAGAAGATTCAACAGCTCTTCTTTGATTGCCTCTGGAGTTCCCATATTCAGCCTTATGGGTGGCCAAATCATCAATGATCTTCCACCCCTTAGTCTCTCCCATGTTCTCAGCAAATCGGCCATTGGCTGCAGCATCCAAAATAGCTCTCTGATCGTCGTACAGCCCATTATAGAACTGATTACAAAGGCTCCACTTCTCGAACCCATGGTGCGGAATGGTTCGCACCAGCTTCTTGAAACGGACCCATGCTTCATGAAAGTTCTCATCAGGTCCCTGTTTAAAGCTCGTGATCTGAGCTCTAATGGCAATAGTCTTCGAGGCGGAGAAGTACTTCTTGTAAAATGCTAAAGCGAGCGAATTCCAGTCTGTTACCCCATGAGCAGCCCGGTCCAGATCCCTATACCACTCCCTTGCAGCATCGCGGAGTGAGAAAATAAACATGGTTTCTTTTATCTGATCCGGTCACGCCACCAAAGGTGGGGGTATGGAACAAAGAATAATCGATAAAGGTTTCCATGTGCTTAGTGCATTTTCATTGCGCTCCCCCAAATTGGTTTCCCTCAACTAAATTGATATAGGACGGCTTCGGCTCGAATTTTCTTGCGTCCCCGTGTAATACAAATCCCTTATAGAGATTCGCCGTTGTCGGCTCGAGTGATCGGCAATAGTTGCTTCTTCACCATTTCTAGAAAATGCTGAGAAGTGACTGTCTCAGCTGATGAATTGGAAACTGGAGATGAAGGTGGATCCTCCTCAAATAGAGCGTTCTCGTAGTAACTAGACAGAGTACTCAGCTCTTCCTCTGTCGGTAATACCCTAGTTGATCGCCTCAACTCGCGCAAAGATTTCTCAATCTCAGGATTATAAGGCAATAATTCACCACCTTGTGACCTGCGCATAAGAAGAAACTACAAACAGAATATAAGAATAGTCTAAGGAACGGGTGTCCCTTAAACTAAAGAAAGACTAAAAATAAAACAACTGAAAATTGGAACAATTGCCTCCCCGGAAACGGCGCCAAAATTTGACACGGCTATCGCAACCCTATCAAAGATAAAACCTAACGGTCTCAACTAAAATGTAGCAGAGGCAGTCGAGTATCGAATCCACAGGGAGGTAATGCAATTATCAGTCGCTAATTCTAATCCTAAGGTAACAATTGGGGGGTTTTGTTTGAATTGGGTTCTAAACTACGAGCTTAAAAGAAAAGAGAAATAAAGGCAAGAACAATAAAGGCAGTAAAAACGGTTTAAACTATCAAGAAGAGAGGGACATGTGGGGAATTCGGTTCACTACGGTAGTCCAGTGACTCAGCTGTAAATGATTCAGACGAACTAATGTAAGACGGATGTTGAAAGGTCCTTTCGGTCCACTTTTTATCCTAAAATACCACTAACTTAACTTTCATCCTCATTAGGGTAGTCTAATGTTCATAGCAGGCCTATTTAGTCCAATCTTTCGATCCAGGATTAATTTTAGCCAGATTAAAGGGTGACATAGAAGCGTGCACTCAACTAAGTCGAATAAATACAGTTAAATTGCTATGGTGACAAAGTCTCGTAATTAATTCGTCTAATTCATTTACTACATCGTCACATTTCTACCGTAGATCCCCTAATCCCAACCTGAAAGGGGTTTATCTACTCATATCGCTAATTAAACTAACAGCAATTAAATTCCCAGCAATAAACATTATGAAATAAACAATAAATTGCATAAAGAGAAATTAGGGCAAAAGAATAATCGAAGTAAACAAGCAATTAAAACAAACAGAAGGTTAATTATTATTAAAGAAGAGAAAGGAATTACAATCCAAGCGAATCCGGCGTAAAGAACACAAAATCCGAGTGAAAATAATCCCAAAGCAAGGTTACAGTGAAGAGGAATGAAGCAACGTAATAAAGTTTACAGTAGAGAGTTTTTATCGATGAAAAGATGATCCTAATTAACCTAGTAAAGCGTGCTTAAATAGCAAAGGAATTAAGTTTAGCGAAATAAACACTCACGCGGGCTAATTAAAGCCCAAAACCATCAAAACCACTCGATCGAGTGGGTTAAAACCACTCGATCGACCAAATCTTCAGCAAAATCTGCTCGATCGACCAAAGAGTTACTCGATCGAGCAACTGCTCCTTCTGCAACTTAAGGATCGAGTGAAAAACCACTCGATCGAGTGGTAAAACTGCTCGATCGAGTACTTCATCTTCATTTCATCTCAAGTCCGCGCCTAAATGCCTCGTAATGCGTGCCACAACGCTTCCAAATGCAGTATCTCACTCTGGAACAATCCCGTCTCCTCTAAATGCATGCAAAAAGGACGAAAAAGAGTACGATTCCACTACTTCCGCGTTCATTTCTACAAAATAGATAAAACGAACCAAAGTAGCCAATTCGGGGCAAAATACCATAAAAATAGTATAAAAATGCATAGAAATACGTGCTGAAATAGGCTAAAAAGACTATATATTAGGCACGTATCAAATTCCTGACCAAGAATGCGCACGGATCGAGTAGGATCCAAAGAAGACACTCCAGTGACAGATTTGAGGTGCCACCACGGTACAATCCACCTAATCAAAGGGCCATCATCACTCTTCAGTTTGTTCTCCCAATAATTGCAGACTCGAGTGAAGTCCACCATGTAAAGCCTGGTCCTCATCGCAATCGAACGAGCATGATAAGAAGGAACATGAACTGGGGGCTCGATCAATCGAAGCCGTTCCGTAAGCCACACCTACCAAAAGCAGGTGTTAGACATCAAAAGAAAAAAAACGAACAAAAAAAAAAACGAACGAAAAAAAAAATAAAAAAAAAATAATAAAAATAAAAAAAAAATAAAAAATAAAAGAAGAAAATGTTCTTTTACATGCAGAATGACGGGACTTCCCAAATACGGTAGGCCGCGATTGGCTTTTCTATTATCCAAGCCCAACAGGATCTCTCCTAGACACAAACAAGCTGGGCTCCTGCGCAGCTCCATTTGCTCAACAAGGCCTAGAAGACGGGGATCACCTCCCAAGTCTTCATCAACATGCCCTTGGAAGACATACACATGCAACAAGCAAAACCCAAATGCCCTTCGCCTAGCAACATAAGAAACAGTGGGGTCGGTCCTGTTAATAAATCGGTCTATGAAGTCCAACATTCGCACTCCCTTCGAGGTCACTAGACGGTCAACCTCAAGCCTAGTCAACCCAAGCAAGTCTCTAAATTTGCTCTTGTACCCTTGCGAAGTAGAAGGAATGGCAGGAAAATGTTCAGGGTCCCACCCACCAATAGCGGCAATTTCTTCAGGAAATGGGCAAATATCGCCTCCAGGGAACGCAAAAACATGGTAATTCGGGTCCCAATAATCAAGACAAGCATCCAAGAACGGTTTAACAACCTTGATAAGCTTTAAACTCAACAAAGATCCAAGATTATAGGCGCCCATGTCATATTTCTCCACATTTGAAAATTCGTTGGTCCATTCTTTTAAGCGAACCTCCAAAGTATTCATGACGGGAGATTATTTTGAGAAATTCTATGTAATAAGACGAAGAAGAGACGGAAGAATTGTGTGAATAAAAGCTCCATCGACGTCTCTATTTATACTAATTTCTGTTTCCAAAAATCTGCCATAACAGAATCACCTGGGAACAGGCGCAGCACCTGCTGCGCCTCTTCAAAGGGACGCAGCTCATGCTGCGCCTCTTCCTCAATTACACTTCTGTGATTTTCCGCGTTGGATCTTTCCTAATTCCACGACGAATAATTTCCTATTCTTACGGGTTATTATTTTGGTAAATACGTGGAAATTACCATATTTCATGTTTCCTATTTCCACGGGCACGCATTTCGAGGCGGCATCGACATTTTCGCCATTTTACCACACTTGCACATTTTCATTTTAGGAAATAATTTTCATTTTAATTCTTTTTTTTTAGGAAATAATTTTCATTATAATTTAATTCATTTCAAAATGTATATACTTATTTCATTTATTCTTTTTTCATTTCATTTCCAACTTATAGGTTTTTCTTTTTTTCTTTTTTTAGGGGTAAGCCTCCTTACCGTCCGGTCATTTCCGGCAAAATTTTTGCATTTTTTTGCGTGCTTTTGAGTCTTTCGTTTTGCGCTAATTCAAGCCGTATGTATATACAAGTGTATGTTTTGCGTGATTTCTATGTAAATTTCGGAAGCATGACGGCGTAAACCGTCATCTACCAAACCTGTTCAAAGCTAACCTGCAGATACAAGCAACACAACCCAGCAGCAAAGGCACTCAGGCCATCCTATATACAACCAAAAAGAGAAATGTACAGCAAACTGGGGGCTCGAGCCCCAAACAAAGTCCGAAATGTTCAAAATGAAGGTCCAAAATGTACAAATGTGCAAAGTACGAACGAAAACAAAAACAAAACTACTGCCGGTCGCCCTCCAACTCCGCGACTCTTGCCTTTAGAGCAGCAATCTCGGCATCTCGAACCTCGAGCTCCCTCAGCAAGCGAGCTGTCTCCTCCCGAGACTGGGCCAACTCTCGCTCCAGCTCACGGTCCCACTGTAAACAACAGAATTGGCTCATGTCAATCATTTCAAGCAATTACAAGAAAATTGGAAAATCAAAAATTCAAAAACAAAATAGGCACAAGGTTCATACCTGACGGCCTCGACCGCCGACAAGAGCCTCGACGGCAGTAGCTCGCAGCCGGTTGGCCACCCTCCATAACGCCACAAACCGAGACGGCGCACCCTGCATTTTCAAAAAAGAAGTTCTCAATAATTGAATAAAATTCAACCAAATGTGTTCTTACACAAAAATTATGCAAATTAGAGGCTCACCCTCCGAATCAGATGCTGCCAATCGTCCAGGCCAACATCTCTAACAGCCACGTCAAAGTCACGCAGCTCGGAGAGCGTCGTCCTCCCGGTCGCGTCAGTGTACTCGAGGGTCTCGGGGTACTCTGGGGGCTCGTTGCCCGCCGCCTCAACCTCCTGCAAAGTCAAATGGTTCTCATTAATCAATGATCTTTCATCGTAGTTCTTAAAATCTAGAATAAAGGAGAGTAAAGATGCTCACCACAACCGGCCAGTACGCCAACCTCCCGTAAAGGAACGTCGAGTAGTCCTTGCCAGGAAGAAGCAGGGCGTCACCACTAGCGCCAGCCAAGTCGACCTCCCTCTCTGCCTCAGAAGGCTCCCTGAACATCGTCCTGGGAGGATCGATGGGAACCGTCAACACATCCCGAGAGCACTGACGAGCCAAACGCTCGCCCAAGTACCACACAGGACCCATCGACGTCCTCAACAGCAGCCGGCTCGAGCTCCTAGGTCGAAGGACCTCAGCCACAAAAGGAGGCGCGTCAGCGTACTCCGCCCAAGGCCTGGGCACCCACTGGGACGAGACAAACAAAGGATCATTCTTATGATCGATAAAAGCAATAAAGAAGCAAATGAATATAGGTAAGATGCTTACGCTATCCGGCTGAAGAGCGTTCACGTCCCGCCGATAGACGCCGTGAGAAGAACGCTTGCTCTTCGTCCTGCACATCACCCAATCCCGCACCACAGGATAGGCCTTCTCCAGTGGCTCCGTCCTCTTGGGCGCTAGGCCCGGAAAGTAGGAGTACACCCACGCCTGCGAGGCAAGGTAGTTAATGACGATCTTTCAAGATTCGATAAAGAAAAGAATTCATATTAGTCTAAATGAAGGTTCATACCTCCAGCAGTAGTCCAGGTCCGACAGCGCCTGGAGAAGTCCCCTTCTCCATCAACTCCGGACGAACCATGGCCCTCATGAAGCGAATGAGGACCGCAAAACCAGCTGTGACCCAGTCCCAACGCCCTAGGGAGCTTAGGTCAGAAAGGAAGGGAAGAAGCTTCGTCGACAGCCTCTCTCCCTTGTCTCCGAGGTAAATCGAAGACAGAAACCACCAGAGCCACAAACGAGCCCTCTACTCCGCAGTACAAGGGGGAAGGAGCCGTCTCCCTCCCGTCAATCGTCACCAGCGCCGGGATCTTTCCCGCAAAGTAGTCTCGAACGTAGGAGTTGGGCACCAAACCCGGCACTGTAGAAGCCCTCGGCGACAAGTTCCAACCAATCAACCACCCTCATGGCAGTCTCCGACCACTCCACAACCTCAGACCCACACGGCAGGCCAGAAATCATGCCGTAGTCCTCCAGAGTGACTCCCACCTCACCAAAAGGCATGTGAAAAGTGGAAGTCGTATCCCAGAATCGGTCCAAGAAAGCGCGGACCAGGCTAAGGTTAGCCCGCAACTTCCTCTTCGCGATACCCCTCTAGGCCTGCAACAAAGCACCAAACGCTCCGCGCTCGATCATGGCGCGCTCCTCCGCCGACAGCCGCTCGTAGTGCTCCATCGCTGTCGTGTAACCCAAGAACGATCTGATGTTCCCGGCCTCTTATTGTGATTTGAAACAAAAGCTATCTTTAGTTTTGAAATGAAAATTGGAAGAGATATGAACAAATGAATGAAAGAAGAAGGTGATGAGTAGTGAATTCCTATTTACCAAGCTCTTCACCGTCCTATAGGACAGGTGACCCTCTGCAGCCCATAGTAGGTGCCTACTCTCCCAGGTCTTAGCCCACTCGGGTGCCCCTCTCAGCTGACGACCTCCTCGTCCGACGTTGGCCCGTCTCGGGGCCTCCTCCTCCTCAACAGCCTCCTCCTCATGGACCTCGTCCCCAGCAGCCATCACCGCGGCGGTGAAAGCCTGCTCCAAAGCCTCCTCGACCTCAGCAGCGTCTATCTCCATGGGAGCTCTCCCAGAAGTAGAAGCCTCGTCACCTGCAACGTTAAAGTAAATTTAGGCCGCGTCACGTGACGACAAGCCTTGGTTAAGGGATTTTCGAGCCTTCGGAAGCCCTGAAATCACCCTTTCTCGCCATCTTTGGCCATATTCTCACAAACCCGATCACTCATGTGGTAATTAGGGTCAAGTTAAGCCTAAACTGAAGCCTAGTTCCGGGTTCGAGTCGAAATTTCGGCAGCATTTCGTTATAACGGCGATTATGTCCTAGAAAAGTGTCCTGAAAAAGTCGTCACAAACCAAAATTCCGAGATGGTAGGGAGTTTACCCATCATCCAAGGATCCAGAATATCAAGTTTCATGGCAAATGGGCAATCCTAAGGCTATTTTCGAAGCAATTTACGATCTAGCTGTGAAACCGTCTCAAAATTCGCTCAAATGCACAAAACTCAACGAAAATTCGAAACAAATACATGGTTATGTTCCTTATATTACCAATTACCCGTTTCTAATGTCAATTTCACAAGGCAAATCCATTTGGGGGAAAAGCCCCAAATTTTCGATTAAATTGGGTCATAAACCCTAATTTTTTCGATCCAAATTAAGCAAATACGGAAGATTAATGCAAGAATAAGACACATACCTCAATTAGTCATTGTTAATTTAAGATTTTGGATCAAACCTTGGCGGAAATGGTTAGGATTTGAGAGAGTATTGTGAGATTTGTGTTTCGAAACAAATGAATTGCAACCCCTCTGTTTATCGCGTTTTTACGCAGAAAATACGCCTTTGGGAATAGACGCAGCAGGCGCTGCCCCTCTTCCAAGAGACGCAGCTCTTGCTGCGCCTCTTCCTGGTATTCCCTCCTTACGAGTTTTCAAAAATTCGTTATGAGTTCGTTTTTCGTGGGCCCATCTTTGATGCGCCTCTTCCCCGATGCTATTTTATCTTTCTGGTCCGTTTGACGATTATCTTTCGTTCCAGCCCGCATTTTCCAAGCCAGCAGCAGACTATTGCACATCATTTATCGCTTCCAATACCTTTGCTTGTCGCAACGTGCATTTATTCCTTCACAGGTGTTTCGACACGCCTCCATTATATTTTCCCCAACGAGAGTAAGCGGATGGACTTTCCCTCTCAAGACATGGAGATTAACATCTACCCAAGTAGATTTCTCCTCAGCAGTTCCCGCCTGTGTCCTGCCACTTCCAATATTTCTTGAAGACTACCCAAGCAGATTTCTCCTCAGCAGTTCCCGCCTGTGTCCTGCCACTTCCAATATTTCTTGAAGACTACCCAAGCAGTTTTCTCCTCAGTAGTTCCCGCCTGTGTCCTGCCACTTCCGAAGTTTGTTTGAAGCTGAACACAAGCAGATTTCTCCGAGCAGTTCCCGACTGTGTCCTGCTGTCTACTCCCGATATCGCATTTTGTTTTCCCTGGAGTTCCAACGAAATCTCAGGTATGGTCTCCTCTTATGGCTGGCGAGCCTCCTTACTTAGTCTAATGGACTTTAAACGACCCTCCCCGATAGTCGACGGACTCTAAAATGTTCCCGACGACAGGTCCTTGGCTCAGACCCCTTGAGCCACCTCGCGTCGCCATAGTCGTCAGGTTGTAATCTTCGATTGACGTGATGGCTATACTTTGATTTTCACCTTGTCCAAGCCTCAGTCAAAGTGGGGGCTCTTTAGATACCTCATTTATGCACCTCCCGCAAACCACCCGGTGATGATTGGGCCGCATGTTTGGTACGCGGAACGATTTGTGACAGTTCGTAAGTTTATCGTCAAGTGATTGCTCAAATATTAATATCTACCTCTTAGTTGTCATCTACGTGCCGATACGGTCGTTTTGGCAGTAATTTGAGTACATTTGGAGTTCGGGCCTAAAACCGTCTTCATTTTCTGATAGCCGTTAAATCCCGAGTCAGAATGTTCTGGAATGTTCCGGATATTTCAATTCCATATTTTAATAAATATTTCACAATCTTTAATCTTTGGTAAATAATTTCCCGTAATATTCACACAAAATATTAAGGAAAACCGAATTATCTCTTTATTCCATAATTTAAACACGGCAATCTTTCTTTCGCAGGAGGAAACCACTTGGGAACAGACGCAGCAGGTGTTGCGCCTCTTCCAAGAGACGCAGTGGCTGTTGCGCCTCTTCCCAGGTCCTTTTCTGCGTATTTCTCGTATCTTTTTTTCATATCTTTCCGAGATTCACTTCCAAAGAGTCTCCGGAACCCTAACTCCTTCACGTGATTAGTATAAATAGGAGCCTTCGCTCCTCATATTTCTCACGCGAGTGTCCGTCCTTCTCTTCTCCCTTTGCATTCTAGACCTTTGTTCTTACTTTTTGATCGAACACCTAATCCCGCCCGCCTCGATAGCGGCCTCTACTAATGATTAGGGAAAATCATCTATACTTGATATGTTGTCGATTATATGCATGTAATGCAACATCCAATAAAATTAATCCTAGCATGTGAAGAATTAACTAAGTCGGTGAACATGTAATTTAACATACATTGGGTCGAAGTAGGTATTTAATGTTGATTACATGTGAAAACATACAAACAAACGATAACAAAGAATACAATAAAATACAATAATGAAATTACAATAATTACATTGGTTTGATTGATTTACGTCGAAAATACATTTAAAACGGATGATTTTAGAAAAGAAAAGGAGAACAAATTAAAGAACAAATTAAAGGTGGTAATACGATTAATAGTTGATTAATACGTAAACTAATAAACTAGGTCAAAGCAACAACGGAAGTTCAGAGACAGAACTCAACCCGGAACAAGAGCGCAGCAGAGCTGCGTCCCTTCGAAGAGGCGCAGTGGTCACTGCGTCTGTTCCTGAGGTGAGTTCTGGCTGTGAAGCCGGAACTGCATGTTGTTAATGTCCGTTGGTGAATTTAATGATCGATTATTAATATTTGACTCGGATAGAAGTGATTTAACAGATTATTTACATATGAAAGGGTCATAAAAACAATAAAGGACGGACTCAATTTAATTAGAATGAATTAAAGACTAATTACAAATTAATTACGAATTAAACTTATTAAAACAAACTAATTAGGCTTAATAATGTTAAAATATTGATGATGATGACGATAAACAGATGAAAATATACCAAAGGTCGAATTCCAAAGACTTGATATGGATGAATCGAATCTCTAAAACCCGGATTTGATTTAATGACGAAAACCCGCAAATATTAATTACTTGGGATTTAAGTCGGGAATTAAAAGTGACGAATTATTAATGAACTATGTATTAGAATTAGTATGCGAACTAAATAAGAAGTAAACAAGAAAAGATGAAGGAAAGTAGACGAATTCACAGAAGACGAAAGAAGATGAAGAAAAACAGGAACTGCGATAGCTTCGGGAAGTGGCGCAACAATTGCTGCGACCCTTCGAAGAGGCGCAGCAGTTGCTGCGTTCCTTTTCGACATCTGTCTCCCGTTAATCCGTAAAAAAAGGTTTGAATAAAAGGTTATATAAATCGGTTTTAAATATGCTTTCGACGTAACCTTACAATAATTAATAAAATACAATAATAAAAGATGGGATTTACACCCTCATACTTACATGTTAGGGTCGCGAGATTTAACTAAATCGGTTTTTAGTGGTAACTCGACTCGATCTATGCAAATATGAAAGTGCCCTTGAAAAAGGAATTAAAAACAAATTGAATGATTAATTGTGTAGTGGTCAAATTGGTCGGTCATGCAACGTGACTGGTACTCAGAAGGATCCGAGCTTACGTGGTCGAAAGTTCTAGTACGTAGACGTCAATAAGCAAAGAGCGCGGTCTTAGAATGCAAAGGGAGAAGAGAAGGGCGGACACTCGCGTGAGAAATATGAGGAACGAACGTCCCTATTTATACTAATCACACGGAGGAATTATGGTAAGAATAGGATACGGAAGGAAAGATCCGAAAACAACCGACTTAGGTTAAAACACGGAAACTTGGACAAAAAGAAAACCTTGAGAAAAGGCGCAGCAGGTGTTGCGCTCCTTAGAAGAGGCGCAACACTTGTTGCGTCTTTTCTCGGGTAGTTTCCTTCTGTGCATAGAAAATGCGTTTGACAGCCTGTCGTATTTTAGGCATAACTTTCTTTACAAGACTCGGAATAAGGTGATTTTGGTGGAGTTGGAAAGCTAAGAAGAGATATAGAACTTTATGGGAAATATGCCAGACCCAAAAAAGTCAATATCACCTCGTAAAACGGGCCTAAAAGTTGGGTTATCATTTTAGTTAAATGAAATGCACATTTTGTAATGTAAATTTTAAGTTTAGCCCAAAGAAGTGACATGGGACTCTAAATGAGAATACTCATGGCATTTTATGACATCCTAACCTTAGGTAGACAAGCGCATTGCTTTTAGGAAATGAAGATGGTTTTTGACCCGGACTCCAAATGAACTCTAATTACTGCCAAAACGACTGTAATGACACCTAGATGACAACCAAGGGGTAGACACAAGTGTATGAGTTACCTTTTATTAACCGATTTACAAATTGTCATAAAATCACAACATATGCTAAACATGCGGCCCAATCATCACTGGGTGTTTGGCCGGAGGTGCATAAACGAGGTATCTACAGAGCCCTCACTTTGACTGAGGCTTGGACAAGGTGAAAGTCAAAGTATAGCCATCAGTTCAATCGAAGATTACAACCTGACGACTATGGCGACGCGAGGCGGCTCAAGGGTTCTGAGCAAAGGACCTGTCGTCGGGAACATTTTAGAGTCTGTCGACTTCCGGGGAGGGTCGTTTAAAGTCCATTAGACTACGTAAGGAAGCTCGTCAGCCATAAGAAGAGACCATACTTGAGACTCCTTGAGACTCCTTACTCTGTCGGACTCCAAGGGGAAACAAAACGTAATATTGAAGGGCAGCAGGACGTTGGTAGAAACTGCCGGGGGAAATCTGCTTGCGTCGTCTCAAGTGAACTCCGGCAAAACTTGAGGTTGAATCTCCATGTCTCGAGAAGAACAATCGGCTGTCATGAACTCTCGCTGGGGGGTAATTGAGGTTGAATCTCCATGTATCGAGAAGAATAATGAACTCTCGCTGGGGGATTATTGAGGTTGAATCTCCATTTCTCGAGAAGAACAATCGGCTGTCATGAACTCTCGCTGGGGGATTGTTGAGGTGTGTCGAAACACTGTCAGAAAAAATCCGCTCGTTGTTGCAAGCGAAGTCTTGATAAAGTACTGCTTGTGATACTTACCTGCATGGTTAGTAGCCACACAAGAATGTAATCTAATAGAAAAACAACATATAACACATACGCATGTAAGAAATTATCACATGGACCTCGAATGAGGAAACACATAGGTTTTTCAAAAGTTGTTTCTTTATAAAAGTTATTTAAAACTTTGTCAAAGAAATTCGTCGTTTCTAATGCGTTATGCATACTCAATGGGCTTTAGACATAGGACTTGACGCGGACGCGGACCTTATACGGACGGAAAATGAAACACTGACTTAGTTTTGACGTGACACAGGGGATAACCTTGACAGACTTTGCCTAAGTACGCGCAACCCCTAGCCAAGTATGGATGATAATGCGTATCAGTTCCAAAGGTAGAATAATCGCAAGAATGATGACGGCATATAAAGGCAAGGCATGATCCGTGGATTAACTGTCTACTTGGACATCTTTTGCTGTCGTTTGCTGTAAAAGAGGTTCGTCTGAGGCACGATAAATTCGAGAATCGATCTAAGACCTTTGTCATTGCCCGGACCAAGCACTAGCTTTGAGTTAAATGAGACTTGAAGACCAAAAGGGAGAATGAAGGAAGGGTGACATCTCGGAAGAGGAGCCCCTAGGATGAGAAGATGACTCTGGATTTTGGTAAAAAGGAGAGACTGGGCGACAAGAAGGAGCCCCCAGTAAAGAGGTAAAAATGAAAATTGTGGTTGGAAGGTTAAAAGTTGATGTTTGAGGTGGTTGAAAGTTGTTAATTGAGGTGGTTGATGGTTGGGATGGTTGATAATTGAGGTTGAAGGTTGATAATTGAGGTTGGAAGTTGGGATGGTTGCGTCCTTGAGGACTGGCTACGTATTCACGTGAAGTGATGAAATCAAACCAGATCGTAGTTCTGAGGCTTGGTAAATTTTATTTGGGTGTTGTGGTTGTATTCTTCTTGTGTAAGAAAGGACTGCCTACGTATCCACCTGAAGAGGTGAAATCAAACCAGATCGTAGTTCAGGTGTGTGCCTAAGCTTAGGACCTTAAAGTGTATGGGTCAGGAGAGTATATTCCTTTGGTGACTCGAAGAATTGATTTGAGATAACTCCCTCTGATCATAGACCAAAGAGGTATAACTAAGTTTGTAAAAATTTCCTTGTCGTGTGAGCACACCTAAAAGTGGACCCTAAGGATGATATGGGTATGTCCCGCCCTAGGTAGAAAAGTATTTGAAGACTCCGTGTATGGGTCAAGGTGAAACTGGATTGGATATTTGGAATGTGGAGCTCGGTAATAAGAGGCTTTGATGAACAAATCTCTAGAGCTTGATTTTGTGGAGTTAAGGCTTAATGGGATTATGGCTTGTAATGTGGCTTAGAAATGGAGTCTCTTGGCTTGATGTAGCCTGAGCACATAAAGGTAGGTTAAAATTACGTGGGTTCAAATTTCCATGTCTTGGCCCTAAAGGATGGGTGTACTTGACAAGCTTGAGAGGATTCTCAAAATTCTAAACTATCTTCCTATAACGGTCTCGAGAAGGTCTTAAGGTGTGTGATGTGAGAAAGGCTAAATGCGGGGTGTTAGCTGACCATCTTCACTGATGTCTTGATTCTATATAGACTTTAGCAGTATTCCATTCAGCATTTGGATTTCATACGATATCTTGATCTAGAATCAGATTCTTGGTCTAGAAAAAACCTCGGCTTTTGCTCAGATTTGATTCGGGTTTTTTGAAGATAATTTTGACTTTGGATATTGACTTGACTATCTTGATCGAGCCTTCTTCTTTTGACTCATTTGTATTGGATTACGGGCATAACCGCGCCCTTGGATATTGATTTTTGGTCATTTATCTTGATTGAGCCATTGTCTTTGATCATGGCTCGTATTGTCTTGGATTTTCTTGCTACCATGGATTCCGGTCAGACTGGGGTTATAGCGAGCTTTCTATTGCCAGACATGGAATAGGTAAGAAAAGAACGCGGAGTTTCAGGTCCTCTACAACATAGAACGGAACATCATCTAAGTACACTCACATTGACTGACATATGTTGTTGTTCGTTTTAAAATGTCTCAAATCAATTCTTATTGTCACAGGAAAAGGGTAAAGGAAGAGATAGGATAGTATATGTGGATTGCAAAGTGTACTTTTTATTGCAATGATTAATGAATGTATTTAACATAGACTCGAGAAGACACGAGCCCCCAGGTTATCACTAGGAATGGAAATGGACAAGATGAAAGACACTAGAACAAATATGAGATAGGAAGTCTAAGACTCGGACTCGGACTCGGACTTTGACGCGATCTTAGATCTAGACTCGTAATCATCGGCCCACGCTTGAGCATTTTCTCTTTCAGCAATTGGCTTCGGCATCTGGCTTTGAGCATTCACCCATTTGAACACCTCGTCCTCATCATTGGGATCATTAGAAGGGTAAAGACCCAAGAGACCTTCCTGTCTTTGAAGAGTAAGACACCCATGAGGGTCATTCTTTTCTCTTAACGGATCGAGGGTCGATAAAGATATATTGCCGCGATCGAACATATAGTGGATGGTATATTTGAGTTTGGAACATTCTTCAGTGTCGTGTCCATTACCCCTATGGAATAAGCAATATTGAGAACCGTCCCAGAAGCGACCTCTCCTCTCGTACTCAGGGTCTGGGTTTGGACCGATTGGTTGGATCAGTCCTTTGGCAAAGAGTCTTTTAAAGGCGACCGTATAAGGCATGCATAAATTGGAGAATGACCTTGAATGCCGAGTTCCTCCTTCTGGTGAAGGTTCTATAAACTTTACGTCGGTAATGTAGATTTTTTGATTGTTGGGTACTTGTGAGCCTGTTTTCTTCCTTTTCACCAAATCATTGGTGGATCGTTCATCTTCTTGATCATATGCGGTGTTGAACTCCCTATAAGGTCCCTTAGCTTCTGTACCCGAACAAGTTAGGAGCGAGACAGAAATCCTACCATCCTCAATCCCATCTTGTATGACATGCTTGAGCTTATAGCAATCTTCGGTATCATGCCCCCTACCCCTATGGTATTGACAATACGAGTGGCCATCCCAAGATTTAGATTTCTTTTCTAGGTCTGAGCTAGGTCCTATTGGTTGAAGAAGACCTTGAGAGGATAATTTGTTCAAGGCTAGGGCATAAGGTATGCCTAGACTTGTGAATGACCTGGGAGAGATGTTAGGTTTCTTTGACGAAGGCTCCATGAGGTTGCCTTTATTGATTTTGACTCCTGGATGAGAAGAACTAGGAATGGGTCACTCACTTTTTGCTTTCTCCTCGAGACCATGAGGTTGAGGGTTTGTCTGGACACTCTTCATCTTGAAAGGTTCGGTCTCAAGCTTCTTACCCATTTCAGCAAATTGATTCCCCATGTTGGAAAGCCGAGAGTTTAGATTATCAATGGCTCCCTCTATCTTGGAAAGCATGAGCATTCCACTTTGGACATCGTCCTCCTTCAGCGCTTTGACCTCTTCATCATCACGAGGATCGAGGAGATGAGAAAAGTCTAGGAATGATTCTTCATCGTGTTTAGTGTTGTTAGACCCAAGAGGGTCGGTCCCATCAAATTGCTCAACTAATGGTGGCATTAGAAGTTTGCCATCCTCGATCATATCCTGAATAATATGATTTAGACAAAAGCATTCCTCCGTATCGTGTCCCCTACCCCGATGGTACTGACAATATGAATTGCCCTTCCACCTGTTGGAATATGTGTGTCCTCCGACAATAATGCGATCACGACTGTTGATCATGATGATCACATGTTTAAGTCTCATTATAAAGAATACAATTGGGAAGTAATATTTTATTGTCAACTGGTCAACATATATCGGTAATGATTGGCTGACTAGAGTTTGACATTACTGTGGTACGACGGCGGTGATCAGTTGACCCCCTAGGTCATACCTATAGGGCAACACTCTTAATTGATTATTTAATTAATCGTATAATGTTACGAGTTAATTAAATTACTTGAAAATTGACGGACGATTTTGGAAGTAAAATTTACGTATCAAATTGAAATGTGATTAAATGGGATACGGTCTGAGTAATCGAATTGTATCATTACTCGGATGAAATTATTGTTTAAAGAAACAATTGAAATTGAATGAATTATTATAAATACAATCTGTTGTGATTTATAAATGGTAAAATATTTTAGTACAAGTAATTATGAAATTACTAAGTCGATTTTTGTATATGACGTATTTTTATTAATACGTTGATTTTTAATAAGTTAAAAATACATAACAAATTTATTATACATATGACATGTGACATATTGACAAAAATAATATGGATTCCATATTATCAAGTGCGCCGAAAATTAGAGGAGTTTTAAGCTAATTATAAGTTGATTATAATTAGTGGAGGGCATGATGATTACCCTAGTCTCTAGCCATGCAACCCTATTGTTTATTGTGAAGAACAATTTTTGCATGCATTGGCTCCCCTTTTGCCTCTCTCCCACCCGGTTTTCTAGAGGGAAAAACCAATTGGTTTTTCCTCTCCTTTTTACCTTATACTCAATATTGTAATTGAGATATTATTCATTCTTCAACTAATCCAAAATAAGATTTTCTAGAGAGATAAAAAGCTCTCTTCTTCTTCCTTCATAAAACCGAAAATATTAAAGGTATTATAATATTTTTGGGTCATTTTTCTACTAGATTAATATTGTACTAGTTCCTATAATATTAATTTGGATTAAGGGTAAGCTTTGGGTATAAATCCTAAGGAGAGATCCTACACTTGGATCTTGGTTCATCCATAAGGGAAAGCTCAAGAACAAGAGAGAAAGGTGATCTCTCTTGTGCCCATTAAACCGAAAATCACAATGTAAGGACATTATTTCTTCCTTATTTGTTTTAATGTTTGCATGCATAAAATCCATCTTTAATTTTATGACAAATTAATTTATGACATATATGAGTATGTAAGTATATAGATCTACTTTTCCTTCAATTGGTATCAGAGCGCCATGGTAGTTTGCATGCAAATCGGTTAAAAGTTTTTCCGAGTTATAAGAATAACATATAAAACTTAAATAATTTGTGTTATTATGAGATATCACGAAATTAATTCATGCATGTTAAAATTTCTGGTCCTAAAATATTTTAGGATATTTTGGTTAAATTTACGGATTTTTATTGTTCACATTATACAATAATGGCATTTAAATGTGATTTTATGAGTAAAAATATCATTTTCGGTCTAAAATTTGTTATACTTCGAATTTTCCAGTGATTTTTGGATATGTTGTCACATATATTATTTTGAGATAACATGTAAATTTTCATAATTTTTGGACTTGTTATGCTCGAAAAATGGATTTTTCATTTTTAAATTCGGATTTAAGTGAAAAATAGGTTAATATGAGTTAAATTTCGAATCTGGTCATATAAATTTAGTATGATGTCACATGCAATTTTACAAGATGTGTGTAAAATAATGGGCTATAATGAAGTCTTTTTGCATGATTTATGAATTTTTGAAGAAAAATGGCATGAATAGTGACTTTATTAGTGAAATAATGATAAAACATACTCTATGACTAAAGAAAAACATAAAATGTTGCATTTTATTATTATTTTCAGATCTAAAATAGAAAAGTTGATGAAAATAATTTTTCTCATGTTTTTATGATTATTTTGTTAAAAACCGATAAACCGCAACATTGTTTTTCCGGAAAAATGTCGAAATTTTTAACCTAAGTTTTTTGAACATTATGAGTGTCATGGTATTTTTCCAGAATGTTCATGAGTTTAAATTTCAAATTTTGAATTTATTTGAAATTTTGTGATTTGTTTGAAGTTTAATAGCTTATTTTTGTAATTTTTGGTCCATTAATGAACAATTTTAGGAATATGAGTTAATTATGGTCAAATAATTAGTGAAGACTAATTTTTGAGCCCTAAGTGGTTAGGGTAATTAACAAATGCATAAATATGAATTTATGTAATTTTTGTGATTTTAAAATGTTGAATCACGCAAATCCGTAAAAACCGAGTAATATACGATATTGGCTAATTAAAGGCGATTTAGCATAAAATTGAGCATGTTCATACATATTATAATGCTGCATTTTCTTTATGATTGTCATAATTTTAATTTATGTAATTTTTGAATTATGTAGTTTTACTTAGTATGGTCTTAGATTTAATTGGTATTTCCCGAAATGTATGGGAATATCGATTCGGTTGTAATTTTATTGTGATCTCGTATCACCGTTTTGTAATTTAATAGATTTATTTTATTTTAGTTGCAAATGTATAATAGGAAATTATGTAATTTATTATGTAATTTTATTCATTCCGGAGTTCCCAAAGACGGATTTCTTCAAGAATGGCGATACATAAAGACGGTGTTACCTCGAGATGCGTGCCACAACCGAAGTTCAAGGGACCAATGGAGTTGGTTTCCGAATATGTAATAGTTAAATAGTTTTTCTATTTTAGGAAAGGTCATACTAGGATTTATTTTATGCTTGCATTTTATTTATATGTCACATGCATCGCTAAATCGCCATAACTAAACATGCATCTTCTTCATCGAGTTTATCGACCGTGTCAATTAGAATTATCGTAGTTCACCGCTTTAGTTCACTTAAAACGTGATAGATAATAAATTGACATGACCTCTCGCTAAAACAATTAATTGAGACATAGCCTTACCAAATAGTAGAAACCATGAAAACCTATTTCGTGAGGGAGTGCACTCGGCCACACCGGGGTAAAAACCTTGTTACGTAGGGGAAGTGGGTGATAAATGTCTATCCACCGAATTCATGTTGATGAGGGTTTCATCGGCCACACCGTGCCTAAGTTAATATGGGTTTGGATCATGGACACATTTATTCGAAATTTGGATTGAACTCAACAAAAGTTTTTCGATAAGGGTTTTATCGGCCACACCGTCCCCTTGTTGAATGTGTTTTGGGCTAAAGATAAATGTTAATGTAATATTATCGACCAAGAGTTCTAAAAGTAGAATCGATTAAAACGTTAATCCACCGAGTTATATTGATAAGGGTTTTATCGGCCACACCGTGCCCAAGTCGATATGAATTTGGGTCTTGGAATCATTTATCTAGTTGGGTAGAGGTCACTAGAAAAATGGATAAAACTTGTTTAAATTATACATTTTTACGAGTATTATCATTAAAACGACATTTGTTTTACTCCTTCTATTTTGTTTTGTAGAACACTTCTCTTTTCTCATAACAAATGGCAACACCAACCTCTAATGCCACGCCTCTCGCTAGTTCGTCTTGGCTCCGATCCTTCATGGACCGATGTAAACTTGAAAAGAATGGGTCAAATTTCTCCGATTGGGATGCCCAACTCAAATGGGCCGCCCAAGGTGACGACAAGCTTCGTTACCTTACCGAGGCCTCTCCACCCGAACCTACTACTTGGTCGACCGCCGCCACTAGGGAAGCATATGAGGCTTACCAAAAGGAGTCCGCCGCAATGAAAAATGTCTTGATATTTGCGATGGAGGCGGACCTCCAAAGGAGAGCCTTTAAAATGGGCAATGCTAATGAGATTTACTCCAAACTTGTGACCATGTTTTCACAAACTCCGCGGATCGTCCAATATGAGGCGGCCGCGGCATTCTTTGATCTCGACTTCAAAGAGGGCCAAAAGGTTAGCCCTCATGTGCTCAAACTCATGGAGCTTGTCGAGACCTTGAAAATTCAAAAGGTTGAAATCCCCAAAGAACTCATTGTAGATAGGATTCTACACTCCTTGTCAAAAGTGAAAGCGTATGTTCAATTCCGGGTGAATTTTAACATGCAAGACAAGGATGTGTCTCTTGAGGAGTTGCACAAGTTACTTGTGCAAGCCGAGAGGGACATGGGGTTAAATGTGAACCCTCCCAAGGATGTGCTTAACATAAGCACTAAGAGTAAGGGGAAATTCAAGAAGAATGGGAGAAAGGGCAAGAAGCAAGCTCCCACATTCACCAAAGCTAAGACTTGTGAAGCTAGCACTTCGAAAATCAAGAAGGGTCCTCTTGATAAATGCCATTATTGTAATGGTATGGGACATTGGAAAAGAAATTGTTCCAAATACCTTGGTGATATCAAAGCTGAAAAGATTACTCCAGTAGGTAAATGACTATCCTTCTTTTATGTTTCTAATTCAACTATGGTAATATGATGCAAAGTTGTGATAATGTATCTCCCCTTTTTATTGTAAATAGGGCCTCCACCAAGCAAAGACAAGGGAAAGGAAAAGCAAGCATGAGAAACCATCAAGAAGCTAGGGATAGCTTTCATGGAGCTTTGCTTTTCATTGTCTTATTTTAAATCATGTTTTAAATTTTAGAACCTTAAGTTTCCGTGTTTGACATGGAAAGGTATTTTGGATAATGGGTTGTATTTTGGATAATGGTGACTTGGTTTGCAACCCAAGTCACCCGTTTTATCATTTTATCCTTATGTTCTAAAATTCGTATTTAAATGCTTGTTCTTAGAAACGTATAACTTACAGTGATCAAATAGACAAATATAATGACGGGTTTTCATTATATGTCCACATGCTTAAGGCTTGTGTATGATCATTTATAAAGTGAATTTGAGTCTATGAACTCTCTTAAAGGAATGTCAATCACCAAGGACACATACGAAATCTAAAACTATTAGTCAATCTATGAGATAGTTCTCCTTATACTTCAACATCATTATGTGTGTCTCATATGCTATCTTTGAATCTCTAGTGTATTTATTCTAAAGATAGAGTGGGAGAAAAATGAGGACACAACACACGAGGCGAGATTAAACTTGTGTACTTGTGTAAATGAGATCTACGCAAGAGAAGAATGATTTGAATAGAGGTATGTCTATTTAAATAGTATACCCAATGGATGAGATCTATGGTCTCAAGCAAGTTCTATATGACTAAAGAGACCACGTGAAGTAATCGAAAGAAAATGTTCTTGAGATAACTACGTGAGAACACCAAAAGAAAGTTTTGGAAGAAATGACTAATGTAAAGTCTTAATAAGAGTTTTGACTAAGTTTAGACTATTTTGTGATAAATTTTGACCTATAGTTTCAACTGAGATTTACTTAAGAGCCTAAATGAATCAAAGTAACATTCTAGTATATATATACGAGATTTATGACTAGAAGTTGCAAGGACTCATATACCGATATCTTCAAAAGCTAAGTTAAGCATTAACCACGCAAATGTCATTTCTTAACCTCATTGTGAAAATGAAATGGTTAAACCTCCTTCCGAAAGGGTATTTCGAAGGACGTATTCTAAATATTATTTATACAATGACATTGCTACACATCATTATGATATGTGTGAGTTAGAGATTAAAATCCTATTTTAATAAAGTTAAGATGAGACCACTTCAAAATAGGTATTTTGAAGGGATATGATGGGAACATATATGGTTCTATCTTAATAACTTGGCAAATGCAATTTATATTTCAATTCTTTAAAAGTTCCGATTGAGAAGTCAATTTCGAAACATGTGGAATTGAGTGGGAGTTAGGCAATTATCATGTGAAGACATGGAATTTAGTGGGAGCAATCATCTTGAAAAGGGTTATAACTCATCACTCATTGAAGAATGACGAGCTAATACCTTCCTTCATAGAGGAAGATTTGAGTTTTCAATTCTGGATGAAAATGGACTATGATGAATCCAATTACATCAAGGGATGTTGGATTAGTATTGAGAGATACACATCACATCAACATACACATAGGTTATTCATATGAATGAAAATGGAATTACCATTAGCAGTCATGGTCGTTCATAGAACCTAAGAACGGTTGATCTCATGATTATTAGTTACTAATGTTTCCGCCATTAGAATAATCATGCATATGTCCAATTATGAATCATATGCATGAGAGCATGATGGATCATTGTTAAGCCATAATAGAAACGTCATGAATTCTCGAGAAGAATTCGATGAGCAATTTCGATATTTGACAGAATGCTCAGTTATGTGACAAGAGGTTGCACATACAAATGAAAACCGAGCACATGTAAGGATTTATGAGAATCCTAAAACTTTCGAGCTAGAAAGAGAAATAAGAAGTTATGGAAAGACACTTAGTTGAACAAGAAGTTGCTCAAAACTAATCTTTCCTAATATGCTAGGACTTGTTAGAATTGCTAGGCTAATCATCTTGACAATTGTTGCAAGATTCTACAAAACATATACCTAGTGCATTGTGTGTGGATGGGGTACTTGATCAGTACAAGTTATATCATTCACCACAAAAATTCGTTCGTTATGTGATAATCAACAAGGAAGTTCTTTCAAGATAAAGAACCGAAACCAAGGTCGGGAACCTTGATGCGTACTTGGTACGATTCATGCTATGAGAGAAAACATGAAGTAAAGGAAAATGCAAGTATAAGAAGTTTGAACACATGGACACATGGCATGTTAAACTTCTATTACAATCAATAAGTGTTTACACTTACGATATACATCACAAGGTTGTAATATGATATTGACTACCCGAGTGTGATGTCGACATTTGTCGTTTGAGTTATTATTAACTCACCTTATAGACAATTGAACCCCGTTAAAGTGAACACGAATTAACATAGTATTTGCCCATAGTCACTTGTATGAGGTGACGTCTCGAAGTGACTAGAATGTGATGCGATTGATGGCAAGTTCAAGTGCCATAGAGTCATGTGAGATGACTAGTCGATCACATAGGCATCACTTAGGAACATTTTGTCGGGCCTTATGACCGCTTATAGAGTTCTGGCAAATTTATATAGCCTGGTCGTGGCGAGAGCTACTATAGTATTCGAATGAGTCGATTCTTTTGACTAAAGACTATTCGCCTAAGATGGCACAGTTTCAGATTAACTTTGATTTGTGTTACTACGACCTTCGTAAATGGGGTCAAATGGTCATATTTTGGGTTATGATGGCTGTGGCTAGTCGAAGGGAATGAGTGCGATAGGAATTGTCCACCCCTAGTCAGGGTTATAACAATATCTCAGGGCCACTCGAGGAGTAATGAACTGGAAATGCGTGGCCACGCTCGGAATGTATCCATGGTGGATAAGTCCGGTCAATCAGTTATTCTCCAGATCGAGGAAACCACTCTCGATATGATCACTTGCAAGTACGACCTGAAAGACACCTTGCATTGAGTGGGAGATAGTAATAGGACAAGAGAATTGGTGACGCACACTTGTCGAGGACAAGTGGGAGATTGTTGGAATATGTGTGTCCTCCGATAATAATGCGATCACGACTGTTGATCATGATGATCACATGTTTAAGTCTCATTATAAAGAATACAATTGGGAAGTAATATTTTACTGTCAACTGGTCAACATATATCGGTAATGATTGGCTTACTAGAGTTTGACATTACTGTCGTACGACGGTGGTGATCAGTTGACCCCCTAGGTCATACCTATAGGGCAACACTCTTAATTGATCATTTAATTAATCGTATAATGTTACGAGTTAATTAAATTACTTGAAAAATTGACAGACGATTTTGGAAGTTAAATTTACGTATCAAATTGAAATGTGATTAAATGAGATACGGTCTGAGTAATCGAATTGTATCATTACTCGGATGAAATTATTGTTTAAAGAAACAATCGGAATTGAATGAATTATTATAAATGTGATTTATAAATTGGTAAAATATTTTGGTACAAGTAATTATGAATTACTAAGTCGATTTTTGTATATGACGTATTTTTATTAATACGTTGTTTTTTAATATGTTAAAAATACATGACAATTTTATGTTACATGTGACATGTGACATATTGACAATTGACAAAAATAAAATGGATTCATGTTATCCATATGGACCGAAATATTGGGCATAATTAACATATTCTTATTGTGTTAATTTAGATTAGTGGAATTCATCATTATTTCTCTAATTTAGGCATGCACACCTAGTGTCTTTTGTGTAAGAGCACAAAGGTCATGCATTGGCCATGCTTCCCCCTCCTACCCGGTTCTACATAGAAAAGAACAAGGGTTCTTTTACTTATTATCTTTATCATTCACCATATGGAGTGGTGTGTTAGAGAATCATTCATTCACTTGATAGAAATTATTTTTAGAGAGATAAAAATAACACTCTTCCTCTCCTCTTCTCCTACCCGGTTTTAGGAGCCAAAACCAAACAATTTTTGGTTCAATTTTTCACAAGATTAATATTGTACTAGCTCATATAATATTAATTTGATTAAGAGTAAGCTTTGGGTATTATTCCTAAGGAGAGATCCTACACTTGGATCTTGTTTCTTCCATTAAAGGAAAGCTCAAGAACAAAAGAAAAGGAGATTTCTTTTGTGCCCATAAAACCGACACTTCCATTGTAAGAACATGATTTCTTCTCTATTATGTTTATTTGTTTGCATGCATAAAATCCATGTTTAATTTTATGACAAATTAATTTAACATATATGAGTATGTTAGTATGTATATAGATCTACATTTCCTTCATGAAGATGGGAGTAAGCAGGAACCAATAGTCAAAGCTTTAGAGAAGGGTTGGTCATATGATTAGGATGGCTACCTGGTATATGATTTGGCAGGAAAGAAATCGATGTAGGCTAGAATTGAATGTTTGTAAGCTTGAAAAACTTGTTCTAGATATTAAGAGATTTGCTCAAGTTAGAATTCAACAGTTGCTGCACCAACCAGATTTGGTTAATGATGCAAACTGGTTGATGTAGATGGGAATTAGCATTTTAAGTTAGGAAGTCGGAGGAATAGCCTGTATGACAAAATGTAATGATTGATCATTTGTATCTGTTTTTCATGTTATAAAAGCTCACATTTAACTAAAAAAAAAATTTAGCGATTACATGTTTATTACAACTTATCCAAACTAAAACTTAATATAAAATTTAAATACAACTTGCAGCGTAAATAAAGAAAGTGACTAAATAATCTATGTGGTCTAGACATCTAGGTAGACTGGCCAAGTCCTAACGCATTCTCATAAGCTCCCAAGTCAGCTAATCTTTAGTACCTGTCAAATCTGCTCCCTAATTATGTTTCATCACAGGTGTTTAGGAATACACTGTCAACCACGAGGTTGAGTAGTAATAAACCCAACAACAATAATAATCTAACCAAAATAGACATCCTTCAAATTCTCATTACTTCATCCGTACAACTCACTTATGTCACTAGCAGTAGCACAACCCCCTTAACACCGTGCTATGCGCAGCTGGCAGTAGTCACTACTACAAATCCAGGCAACCACAACGGCCCTTTAACAACGCTTATTCACGAAAATCACAAAAAGACGTTGTAGAATGGATTGCGCGAAATTTTACTAACTTAATTACAACGGTTATGTGTTGTTAACCGTTGTTATTGGTTTTAACAACGGGTCAAACTTTCACAACCGTTGTTAATATAAAAACTAATAACAACAGTTTACTCTGTAATACATTATAACAGTTGTTAATAATTTGGCGCAAAATTGGCGCAAAATTAGTGAAACGTAATTACAACGGTTATATTAGTACCCGTTATTATTAGGTTTTAACAACGGTTGTAGACGGAATAACCGTTGTTATTGAAGTTATGAAAATCTAAAGAACAACAGATCGCTTTATTCTGCTATACGCTACAAAACACAAACACAAGCTAATACTGCGTAACAAATATCATCCTCCATTCCTCCCTGATCGTCTCTCTCTCTGTCTTCATCACCGTCACTGTTGTCACCGTCTTCTCTCCCTCATCGTGTTTATCAATCAGGTATATATGTTTCTAAGCTAAATAACTATTTCTTATTAAGATTTTCAAGCTATATATAGATATAGGATTGTTCAATTTCCTGGTCTATGAATGTCGATTATTTTTGAATTTGTGAATTTGTTGGGTTATTATCTAATTTGTTGATAATTTAGCTTAATTGATTTCCTGAATTTCGTTTATTTGTTTGTCTATTATTGGATTTTCTGAATTAGTTGCCTATATATTACGAATGTAGAAAAATGACTTCAACTTGGATGATTGCTGCAAATATGAGTGACCCCAACTAAAAGGATGGTTTGGCTGAATTTTATGAAGTCGCTGCGAACAATTTGAAAGGTTCTTCTAGTATTGCATGTCCTTGTGAAAGATGTGGTAATATTAGGTATATAGCTTTTCCGGACGTTAAAATACACCTAGAAAAGTGGAGATTTAGTCGATCCTATACACGTTGGAATTTTCATGGGGAACCATTAGAGGACGAGAATAGCTTTGAAGAAGATGATGTTGAGGTATACGAAAGGCTAACTGATGATCCTGAGTTTGCCGAGTTTTTTGAGTTGGAAGAGTGTAGACGCGGGCCCACGGGGTCGCTTGGGAAACAAGCGTTTGCATTTGTGGAGTCGCCACCAATTTATTGTGGAAAATTGGAAACCGTTCGAATACCTCGCGTCATGTCAAGACACAAAGTAGTGACATAGACACCAAGAACTCGTTACCCTTAGCATTCTATGTCTAGAATGACTCTCGTGGATGCCAATGAACACGGATGTTCACAGAGATCTGGAGTAAGAGGTGAGGGTACGTATTAGGAAGCTCTTTTGATCGAACACCTAATCCCGCCCGCCTCGATAGCGGCCTCTACTAATGATTAGGGAAAATCATCTATACTTGATATGTTGTCGATTATATGCATGTAATGCAATATCCAATAAAATTAATCCTAGCATGTGAAGAATTAACTAAGTCGGTGAACATGTAATTTAACATACATTGGGTCGAAGTAGGGATTTAATGTTGATTACAAGTGAAAACATACAAACAAACGATAACAAAGAATACAATAAAATACAATAATGAAATTACAATAATTACATTGGTTTGATTGATTTACGTCGAAAATACATTTAAAACGGATGATTTTAGAAAAGAAAAGGAGAACAAATTAAAGAACAAATTAAAGGTGGTAATACGATTAATAGTTGATTAATACGTAAACTAATAAACTAGGTCAAAGCAACAACGGAAGTTCAGAGACAAAACTCAACCCGGAACAAGAGCGCAGCAGAGCTGCGTCCCTTCGAAGAGGCGCAGTGGTCACTGCGTCTGTTCCTGAGGTGAGTTCTGGCTGTGAAGCCGGAACTGCATGTTGTTAATGTTCGTTGGTGAATTTAATGATCGATTATTAATATTTGACTCGGATAGAAGTGATTTAACAGATTATTTACATATGAAAGGGTCATAAAAACAATAAAGGACGAACTCAATTTAATTAGAATGAATTAAAGACTAATTACAAATTAATTACGAATTAAACTTATTAAAACAAACTAATTAGGCTTAATAATGTTAAACTATTGATGATGATGACGATAAACAGATGAAAATATACCAAAGGTCGAATTCCAAAGACTTGATACGGATGAATCGAATCTCTAAAACCCGGATTTGATTTAATGACGAAAACCCGCAAATATTAATTACTTGGGATTAAAGTCGGGAATTAAAAGTGACGAATTATTAATGAACTATGTATTAGAATTAGTATGCGAACGAAATAAGAAGTAAACAAGAAAAGATGAAGGAAAGTAGACGAATTCACAGAAGACGAAAGAAGATGAAGAAAAACAGGAACTGCGACAGCTTCGGGAAGTGGCGCAACAATTGCTGCGACCCTTCGAAGAGGCGCAGCAGTTGCTGCGTTCCTTTTCGACATTTGTCTCCCGTTAATCCGTAAAAAAAGGTTTGAATAAAAGGTTTTATAAATCGGTTTTAAATATGCTTTCGACGTAAACCTTTCAATAATTAATAAAATACAATAATAAAAGATGGGATTTACACCCTCATACTTACATGTTAGGGTCGCGAGATTTAACTAAATCGGTTTTTAGTGGTAACTCGACTCGATCTATGCAAATATGAAAGTGCCCTTGAAAAAGGAATTAAAAACAAATTGAATGATTAATTGTGTAGTGGTCAAATTGGTCGGTCATGCAACGTGACTGGTACTCAGAAGGATCCGAGCTTACGTGGTCGAAAGTTCTAGTACGTAGACGTCAATAAGCAAAGAGCGCGGTCTTAGAATGCAAAGGGAGAAGAGAAGGGCGGACACTCGCGTGAGAAATATGACGAACGAACGTCCCTATTTATACTAATCACACGGAGGAATTATGGTAAGAATAGGATACGGAAGGAAAGATCCGAAAACAACCGACTTAGGTTAAAACACGGAAACTTGGACAAAAAGAAAACCTTGAGAAAAGACGCAGCAGGTGTTGCGCTCCTTAGAAGAGGCGCAACACTTGTTGCGTCCTTTCTCGGGTAGTTTCCTTCTGCGCATAGAAAATGCGTTTGACAGCCTGTCGTATTTTAGGCATAACTTTCTCTACAAGACTCGGAATAAGGTGATTTTGGTGGAGTTGGAAAGCTAAGAAGAGATATAGAACTTTATGGTAAAATATGCCAGACCCAAAAAAGTCAATATCACCTCGTAAAACGGGCCTAAAAGTCGGGTTATCATTTTAGTTAAATGAAATGCACATTTTGTAATGTAAACTTTAAGTTTAGCCCAAAGAAGTGACATGGGACTCTAAATGAGAATACTCATGGCATTTTATGACATCCTAACCTTAGGTAGACAAGCGCATTGCTTTTAGGAAATGAAGACGGTTTTTGACCCGGACTCCAAATGAACTCTAATTACTGCCAAAACGACTGTAATGACACCTAGATGACAACCAATGGGTAGACACAAGTGTATGAGTTACCTTTTATTAACCGATTTACAAAATGTCATAAAATCACAACATATGCTAAACATGCGGCCCAATCATCACTGGGTGTTTGGCGGGAGGTGCAGAAATGAGGTATCTACAGAGCCCCCACTTTGACTGAGGCTTGGACAAGGTGAAAGTCAAAGTATAGCCATCAGTTCAATCGAAGATTACAACCTGACGACTATGGCGACGCGAGGCGGCTCAAGGGTTCTGAGCCAAGGACCTGTCGTCGGGAACATTTTAGAGTCTGTCGACTTCTGGGGAGGGTCGTTTAAAGTCCATTAGACTACGTAAGGAAGCTCGTCAGCCATAAGAAGAGACCATACTTGAGACTCCTTACTCTGTCGGACTCCAAGGGGAAACAAAACGTAATATTGAAGGGCAGCAGAACGTTGGTAGAAACTGCCGGGGGAAATCTGCTTGCGTCGTCTCAAGTGAACTCCGGCAAAACTTGAGGTTGAATCTCCATGTCTCGAGAAGAACAATCGGCTGTCATGAACTCTCGCTGGGGGATAATTGAGGTTGAATCTCCATGTATCGAGAACAATAATGAACTCTCGCTGGGGGATTATTGAGGTTGAATCTCCATTTCTCGAGAAGAACAATCGGCTGTCATGAACTCTCGCTGGGGGATTGTTGAGGTGTGTCGAAACACCGTCGAAAAAAATCCGCTCGTTGTTGCAAGCGAAGTCTTGATAAAGTACACGATACTTACCTGCATGGTTAGTAGCCACACAAGAATGTAATCTAATAGAAAAACAACATATAACACATACGCATGTAAAAAATTATCACATGGACCTCGAATGAGGAAACACATAGGTTTTTCAAAAGTTGTTTCTTTATAAAAGTTATTTAAAACTTTCTCAAAGAAATTCGTCGTTTGTAATGCGTTATGCATACTCAATGGGCTTTAGACATAGGACTTGACGCGGACGCGGACCTTATACGGACGGAAAATGAAACACTGACTTAGTTTTGACGTGACACAGGGGATGACCTTGACAGACTTTGCCTAAGTACGCGCAACCCCTAGCCAAGTATGGATGATAATGCGTATCAGTTCCAAAGGTAGAATAATCGCAAGAATGATGACGGCATATAAAGGCAAGGCATGATCCGTGGATTAACTGTCTACTTGGACATCTTTTGCTGTCGTTTGCTGTAAAAGAGGTTCGTCTGAGGCACGATAAATTCGAGAATCGGTCTAAGACCTTTGTCATTGCCCGGACGAAGCACTAGCTTTGAGTTAAATGAGACTTGAAGACCAAAAGGGAGAATGAAGGAAGGGTGACATCTCGGAAGAGGAGCCCCTAGGATGAGAAGATGACTCTGGATTTTGGTAAAAAGGAGAGACTGGGCGACAAGAAGGAGCCCCCAGTAAAGAGGTAAAAATGAAAATTGTGGTTGGAAGGTTAAAAGTTGATGTTTGAGGTGGTTGAAAGTTGTTAATTGAGGTGGTTGATGGTTGGGATGGTTGATAATTGAGGTTGAAGGTTGATAATTGAGGTTGAAGGTTGATAATTGAGGTTGGAAGTTGGGATGGCTGCGTCCTTGAGGACTGGCTACGTATTCACGTGAAGTGATGAAATCAAACCAGATCGTAGTTCTGAGGCTTGGTAAATTTTATTTGGGTGTTGTGGTTGTATTCTTCTTGTGTAAGAAAGGACTGCCTATGTATCCACCTGAAGAGCTGAAATCAAACCAGATCGTAGTTCAGGTGTGTGCCTAAGCTTAGGACCTTAAAGTGTATGGGTCAGGAGAGTATATTCCTTTGGTGACTCGAAGAATTGATTTGAGATAACTCCCTCTGATCATAGACCAAAGAGGTATAACTAAGTTTGTAAAAATTTCCTTGTCGTGTGAGCACACCTAAAAGTGGACCATAAGGATGATATGGGTATGTCCCGCCCTAGGTAGAAAAGTATTTGAAGACTCCGTGTATGGGTCAAGGTGAAACTGGATTGGATATTTTGAATGTGGAGCTCGGTAATAAGAGGCTTTGATGAACAAATCTCTGGAGCTTGATTTTGTGGAGTTAAGGCTTAATGGGATTATGGCTTGTAATGTGGCTTAGAAATGGAGTCTCTTGGCTTGATGTAGCCTGAGCACATAAAGGTAGGTTAAAATTACGTGGGTTCAAATTTCCATGTCTTGGCCCTAAAGGATGGGTATACTTGACAAGCTTGAGAGGATTCTCAAAATTCTAAACTATCTCCTTATAACGGTCTCGAGAAGGTCTTAAGGTGTGTGATGTGAGAAAGGCTACATGCGGGGTGTTAGCTGACCATCTTCACTGATGTCTTGATTCTATATAGACTTTAGCAGTATTCCGTTCAGCATTTGGATTTCATACGATATCTTGATCTAGAATCAGATTCTTGGTCTAGAACAAACCTCGGCTTTTGCTCAGATTTGATTCGGGTTTTTTGAAGATAATTTTGACTTTGGATATTGACTTGACTATCTTGATCGAGCCTTCTTCTTTTGACTCATTTGTCTTGGATTAAGGGCATAACCGCGCCCTTGGATATTGATCTTTGGTCCTTTATCTTGATTGAGCCATTGGCTTTGATCATGGCTCTTATTGTCTTGGATTTTCTTGCTACCATGGATTCCGGTCAGACTGGGGTTATAGCGATGTTTCTATTGCCAGACATGGAATAGGTAAGAAAAGAACACGGAGTTTCAGGTCCTCTACAACATAGAACGGAACATCATCTAAGTACACTCACATTGACTGACATATGTTGTTGTTCGTTTTAAAATGTCTCAAATCAATTCTTATTGTCACAGGAAAAGGGTAAAGGAAGAGATAGGATAGAATATGTGGATTGCAAAGTGTACTTTTTATTGCAATGATTAATGAATGTATTTAACATAGACTCGAGAAGACACGAGCCCCCAGGTTGTCACTATGAATGGAAATGGACAAGATGAAAGACACTAGAACAAATATGAGATAGGAAGTCTAAGACTCAGACTCGGACTCGGACTTTGACGCGATCTTAGATCTAGACTCGTAATCTTCGGCCCACGCTTGAGCATTTTCTCTTTCAGCAATTGGCTTCGGCATCTGGCTTTGAGCATTCACCCATTTGAACACCTCGTCCTCATCATTGGGATCACTAGAAGGGTAAAGACCCAAGAGACCTTCCTGTCTTTGAAGAGTAAGACACCCATGAGGGTCATTCTTTTCTCTTAACGGATCGAGGGTCGATAAAGATATATTGCCGCGATCGAACATATAGTGGATGGTATATTTGAGTTTGGAACATTCTTCAGTGTCGTGTCCATTACCCCTATGGAATAAGCAATATTGAGAACCGTCCCAGAAGCGACCTCTCCTCTCGTACTCAGGGTCTGGGTTTGGACCGATTGGTTGGATCAGTCCTTTGGTAAAGAGTCTTTTAAAGGCGACCGTATAAGGCATGCCTAAATTGGAGAATGACCTTGAATGCCGAGTTCCTCTTTCTGGTGAAGGTTCTATAAACTTTACGTCGGTAATGTAGATTGTTTGATTGTTGGGTACTTGTGAGCCTGTTTTCTTCCTTTTCACCAAATCATTGGTGGATCGTTTATCTTCTTGATCCTCTGCGGTGTTGAACTCCCTATAAGGTCGCTTAGCTTCTGTACCCGAACAAGTTAGGAGCGAGACAGAAATCCTACCATCCTCAATCCCATCTTGTATGACATGCTTGAGCTTATAGCAATCTTCGGTATCATGCCCTCTACCCCTATGGTATTGACAATACGAGTGGCCATCCCAAGATTTAGATTTCTTTTCTAGGTCTGAGCTAGGTCCTATTGGTTGAAGAAGACCTTCAGAGGATAATTTGTTCAAGGCTAGGGCATAAGGTATGCCTAGACTTGTGAATGACCTGGGAGAGATGTTAGGTTTCTTTGACGAAGGCTCCATGAGGTTGCCTTTATTGATTTTGACTCCTGGATGAGAAGAACTAGGAATGGGTCACTCACTTTTTGCTTTCTCCTCGAGACCATGAGGTTGAGGGTTTGTCTGGACACTCTTCATCTTGAAAGGTTCGGTCTCAAGCTTCTTACCCATTTCAGCAAATTTTTTGAAATTGTCATCTCATTAATAATCAACTAGGCGTAGGTTACAATGAAGATAACAAAAAGACAAAGGAAAATCAAGATTGCTAACGTAAAAAATACATTCAAAATAACTATCTAAATACTGGTAATGGCGCTGCCGCTCCAAAATCATAAATTTCTTGAATCTATGAATAATCGATGACTTTGCATCCTTCTTGATGGAGGGAAACAGTGTAGCCGTCTTGATGTATTCATCCACGAAACAAATCTGATAGTCTCCCCGTCGATTAAAACTTATTATATTGATAACAATCCCACGAAAAAATGGAAAAACCCCGAAAGAAGGGACGGAACAACAAATCTCACCAAAAGGGAGACTATTATTGAAAATAAGATAGATCTGCATAATATTAGTTGTTTAAGAAAGCTTTTGTGGGGCTTACCATCGATGGATGATCGATGGAAGCCCCCGAATAATAATGGAGGCTAGGTTTTTAGAGAGGGTTTTTTTAGAGAGAGAGAGATGATTTGCACCCATTTCAGCAAATTGATTCCCCATGTTGGAAAGCCGAGAGTTTAGATTATCAATGGCTCCCTCTATCTTGGAAAGCATGAGCATTCCACTTTGGACATCGTCCTCCTTCAGCGCTTTGACCTCTTCATCATCACGAGGATCGAGGAGATGAGAAAAGTCTAGGAATGATTCTTCATCGTGTTTAGTGTTGTTAGACCCAAGAAGGTCGGTCCCATCAAATTGCTCAACTAATGGTGGCATTAGAAGCTTGCCATCCTCGATCATATCCTGAATAATATGATTTAGACAAAAGCATTCCTCCGTATCGTGTCCCCTACCCCGATGGTACTGACAATATGAATTGCCCTTCCACCTGTTGGACTATGTATGTCCTCCGACAATAATGCGATCACAACTGTTGATCATGATGATCACATGTTTAAGTCTCATTATAAAGAATACAATTGGGAAGTAATATTTTACTGTCAACTGGTCAACATATATCGGTAATGATTGGCTGACTAGAGTTTGACATTACTTATTCAAATGACGACGGTGGTGATCAGTTGACCCCCTAGGTCATACCTATAGGGCAACACTCTTAATTGATTATTTAATTAATCGTATAATGTTACGAGTTAATTAAATTACTTGAAAATTGACGGACGATTTTAGAAGTAAAATTTACATATCAAATTGAAATGTGATTAAATGGGATACGGTCTGAGTAATCGAATTGTATCATTACTCGGATGAAATTATTGTTTAAAGAAACAATTGAAATTGAATGAATTATTATAAATACAATCTGTTGTGATTTATAAATGGTAAAATATTTTGGTACAAGTAATTATGAAATTACTAAGTCGATTTTTGTATATGACGTATTTTTATTAATACGTTGATTTTTAATATGTTAAAAATACATAACAAATTTATGTTACATATGACATGTGACATATTGACAATTGACAAAAATAATATGGATTCCATATTATCAAGTGTGCCGAAAATTAGAGGAGTTTTAAGCTAATTATATGTTGATTATAATTAGTGGAGGGCATGATGATTACCCTAGTCTCTAACCATGCAACCCTATTGTTTATTGTGAAGAACAATTTTTGCATGCATTGGCTCCCCTTTTGCCTCTCTCCCACCCGGTTTTCTAGAGGGAAAAACCAATTGGTTTTTCCTCTCCTTTTTACCTTATACTCAATATTGTAATTGAGATATTATTCATTCTTCAACTAATCCAAAATAAGATTTTCTAGAGAGATAAAAAGCTCTCTTCTTCTTCCTTCATAAAACCGAAAATATTAAAGGTATTATAATATTTTTGGGTCATTTTTCTACTAGATTAATATTGTACTAGTTCCTATAATATTAATTTGGATTAAGGGTAAGCATTGGGTATAAATCCTAAGGAGAGATCCTACACTTGGATCTTGGTTCATCCATAAGGGAAAGCTCAAGAACAAGAGAGAAAGGTGATCTCTCTTGTGCCCATTAAACCGAAAATCACAATGTAAGGACATTATTTCTTCCTTATTTGTTTTAATGTTTGCATGCATAAAATCCATCTTTAATTTTATGACAAATGAATTTATGACATATATGAGTATGTAAGTATATAGATCTACTTTTCCTTCACCACCTAGGCTATATCTTTTCAGGGTCCGGGGTTGGACCAATTGGATGAAGCTTTCTCTGGGAAACCAGTCTTTTTAGAGCTACTTCATATGTGGTTCCAAGGTCAACGAATTCCCCATGAGCTCTTCCCGGCCTTCTGGGTGGAGTTTCCAAGAGGTTGACTCCCTTGTCTTCATTAGTCTTCTTAGATGGGTGAGTCGTGTTGAAGCTATAACTTGGCCTTGGTGTATGAGAAGATGGTAAAGGTTTCATCATGTCTATCTTGTTTTCCATATTGATGACACGAGCGCTCAAATCTTCGACGGTGGCCTGAAGCTTAGTGACTGCAGTACTCAGTTCTTTGTTGTCGACAGATAAACGTTCTTGAACACTTTCATTGGAAATTGCAGAATTCCTACCGAGAAGAAAATGACACGCGTTTCAACTTGATTTGACATGGGATCACGCATACTAAGGCAACAAACAAAGGATACACGAAGGAAAATATAGGAAGACGAGACGGGATAACTAGACTCTTGACTTGTGAAATCATGAAATGTCGTGAGTGACTTCTCGTGTTTGAATTCTCGGTGCTTGACTTTTAAATTTAGACTCGAGTGTTGACTTTGACAGCGTGAACCTTACTGACGGGATTGATGACACATGGTGATTCTAGACTCGAGGTTTGGTTATAGGTGTTTAAAAAGACTGCTGTAGTTTAGACTCAAATATGAGGCCCATTGAGACTCGTGTGTTAAGCCTCGGAACGTGTGAGTCGAGGTGTCGAAAATGTGTAGATCCTAACTGAGTTGGGGTATGGGGGTCCAAAATGACGGCGTGACGCCTTAGGACTTGACTTGAATTTGAAAAGAACCAAAGTGTAAAGGAAGACGGGTTTATGACTCGATAGAGTTCTGACTAGGACATAGTCGGTTTGAATTTTGACTCTAACTTAGCCCAATTGAATTTACACATTTACATTTATACGGTTTGAAAATATTTTGAATAAAACGTTTTTTTTTTTGTTTGGACTATTTTTTTTACGTTTTTTTTTATTTTTTATTACGTTTTTTTTTTTTGGTTTTATTTACAAAATGGTGATCACATATGATACAAGCATTCATACAGGCATTATAACAGTATGCTAAGTGCATTTAGAAGGGTTTTGGTTTAAAAGGTGGGTTGCCATACCAAGCAATCAAACCCGGGTCTGTGGAGAGGCGCGTACCAAACAGGAGTAAGGCCGATTCATAGTCTATTCCCTCGAGTAGTGAAAGCCGTTGATACAAACAGGAGTAAGCATCATGGTATGGTTGACGTCAATCGCTATCCATCCTTAGGCCCAGATAAGAATTTGGACCGTCCAGACGGGACGATTGGTCGAAAGGGTTGGGTTGGGCCTACGAAGGCCGAATAAAACGATCTAAGAAGATCGAGTAATGAAAACCGACAACTGTCTCGTATAAACTATTCCCTAACCTTGTACAAGTTTCACCCTTGGCAACACGTAAGTGTAGTACTCCCCAGCGGAATCACCAAACTGTGGACATTAGGGCCCACGGGGTCGCTTGGGAAACAAGCGTTTGCATTTGTGGAGTCGCCACCAATTTATTGTGGAAAATTGGAAACTGTTCGAATACCTCGCGTCATGTCAAGACACAAAGTAGTAACATAGACACCAAGAACTCGTTACCCTTAGCATTCTATGTCTAGAATGACTCTCGTGGATGCCAATGAACACGGATGTTCACAGAGATCTGGAGTAAGGGGTGAGGGTACGTATTAGGAAGCTCTTTTGATCGAACACCTAATCCCGCCCGCCTCGATAGCGGCCTCTACTAGTGATTAGGGAAAATCATCTATACTTGATATGTTGTCGATTATATGCTTGCAATGCAACATCCAATAAATTAATCCTAGCATGTGAAGAATTAACTAAGTCGGTGAACATGTAATTTAGCATACATTGGGTCTAAGTAGGGATTTAATGTTGATTACATGTGAAAACATACAAACAAACGATAACAAAGAATACAATAAAATACAATAATGAAATTACAATAATTACATTGGTTTGATTGATTTACGTCGAAAATACATTTAAAACGGATGATTTTAGAAAAGAAAAGCAGAACAAATTAAAGAACAGATTAAAGGTGGTAATACGATTAATAGTTGATTAATACGTAAACTAATAAACTAGGTCAAAGCAACAACGGAAGTTCAGAGACAGAACTCCACCCGAACAAAGTAATGTAGCCGCGTCCCTTCAAGAGGCGCAGTGGTCACCGCTGTCTGCATTCTCGAGGTGAGTTCATCTTTGTGGCGAATCGCATATTGTTAATATTCGTTGGTGAATTTAATGATCGATTATTAATATTTGACTCAGATAGAAGTGATTTAACATATTATTTACATATGAATGGGTCATAAAAACAATAAAGGACGGACTCAAAATAATTAGAATGAATTAAAGACTAATTACAAATTAATTACGAATTAAACTTATTAAAACAAACTAATTAGGCTTAATAATGTTAAACTATTGATGATGATGACGATAAACAGATGAAAATATACCAAAGATCGAATTCCAGAGACTTGATATGGATGAATCGAATCTCTAAAACCCGGATTTGATTTAATGACGAAAACCCGCAAATATTAATTACTTGGGATTTATGTCCGGAATTAAAAGTGACGAATTATTAATGAACTATGTATTAGAATTAGTATGCGAACTAAATAAGAAGTAAACAAGAAAAGACGAAGGAAAGTAGACGAATTGACAGAAGACGAAAGAAGAAGAAGAAAAACAGGAACTGCAGCAGCCTCGGGAAGACGCGCAACAATTGCTGCGGCCCTTCGAAGAGGCGCAGCAGTTGCTGCGTTCCTTTTCGACATCTGTCTCCCGTTAATCCGTAAAAAAAGGTTTGAATAAAAGGTTTTATAAATCGGTTTTAAATATGCTTTCGACGTAAACCTTACAATAATTAATAAAATACAATAATAAAAGATGGGATTTACACCCTCGGACTTACATGTTAGCGTCGCGAGATTTAACTAAATCGGTTTTTAGTGGTAACTCGACTCGATCTATGCAAATATGAAAGTGCCCTTGAAAAAGGAATTAAAAACAAATTGAATGATTAATTGTGTAGTGCTCAAATTGGTCGGTCATGCAACGTGACTGGTACTCAGAAGGATCCGAGCTTACGTGGTCGAAAGTTCAAGCACGTAGACGTAAATAAGCAAAGAGCGCGGTCTTAGAATGCAAAGGGAGAAGAGAAGGGCGGACACTCGCGTGAGAAATATGGGAAACGAAGGTCCATATTTATACTAATCACACGGAGGAATTATGGTAAGAATAGGATACGGAAGGAAAGACCTGAAAACAACCGACTTAGGTTAAAACACGGAAACTTGGACAAAAAGAAAACCTTGAGAAAAGGCGCAGCAGGTGTTGCGCTCCTTAGAAGAGGCGCAACACTTGTTGCGTCCTTTCTCGGGTAGTTTCCTTCTGCTCATAGAAAATGCGTTTGACAGCCTGTCGTATTTTTGGCATAACGTTCTCTACAAGACTCGGAATAAGGTGATTTTGGTGGCGTTGGAAAGCTAAGAAAGAGATCTAGAACTTTCTGTGAAATAGGCCAGACCCAAAAAAGTCAATATCACCTCGTATAATGGGCTTAAAAGTCGGGTTATCATTTTAGTTAAATGAAATGCACATTTTGTAATGTAAACTTTAAGTTTAGCCCAAAGAAGTGACATGGAACTCAAAATGAGAATACTCATGGCATTTTATGACATCCTAACCTTAGGTAGACAAGCACATTGCTTTTGACTAGGGATTGGAGGGTTTTAGGAAATGAAAACGATTTTTGACCCGGACTCCAAATGAACTCTAATTACTACCAAAACGACCGTAATGACACCTAGATGACAACCAAGGGGTAGACACAAGTGTATGAGTTACCTTTTATTAACCGATTTACGAATTGTCATAAAATCGCGACATATGCTAGACATGCGGCCCAATCATCACTGGGTGTTTGGCGGGAGGTGCAGAAACGAGGTATCTACAAAGAGTTGGAAGCAGACAAGTTGAATGTTGGGTCTATAGATAATGAAGAGAATGATGATGAGTCGAATGCTTTTCAAGATGTAGGTGATGACACTATTAATTGGGATGACCTTAACAACATGTATGAGAAGTTGTGTAAGTCTGAAGCACCTCTGTATCCTGGTTGTAAGTTCACAAAAATGTCGGCTGTGGTGAAGTTGTATAATATCAAGGGGGCAAATGGGGTGAGTGACACGTGTTTCACTAGTTTATTAGCCTTGATAAAGGAGTTGCTTCCAGATGGTAATGTTCTACCTGTTAAGACATATGAGGCTAAAAACTAATAAGAGGAGTGGGTATGAAATATGAGAAAATACATGCATGTCCAAATGATTGCATATTGTATCGGAAATTATATCAAAACTTAACCAATTGCCCTAAATGTTTGGAGTGGCGTTATAAGGATAAGGAAGGGATCCCGACAAAGGTGTTGTGGTATTTTCCAGTGATACCAAGATTCATAAGGATTTATGCGAATAGCGATGATTCAAAAATGTTAACTTGGCATGAAACTGGAAGAATAAATGATGGAAATCTAAGACATCCGACAAATGGTATGCAATGGAAATCGTTCGACGCTAAATATCCCGAGTTCTGCAATGAACCTAGAAACTTACGTCTAGCACTGTCCACTGATGGAATGAACCCACACGGAAACATGAGTAGCCAACATAGTACTTGGCCAGTAGTGTTGGCTATTTATAACTTACCTCCATATGTGTGCATGAAAAGAAAGTATTTGATGTTGTCGTTAATTTCCGGCCCTAAACAACCTTGAAATGATATAGATGTCTATTTGGAACCTCTTCTAGATGATTTGCGAATGTTGTGGGATAGTAGGATAGAAGTATTTGATGCATATAAGAACAACACTTTTAATTTGAGAGCGATGTTATTGTGTACAATATCTGACTATCCGGCTTATGGCGACCTTTCTGGGCACACAGTTCATGGGAAAGAGGCTTGTCCATTGTGTGGGGAGGATATCGAGTCTGAATACATGAAGTCTTCTCGTAAGTATGCGTATATGGGAAATAGGAGGTTCTTCTATCATGACCATTGTTATCGCAAGATACAGAAAGCATTCAATGGAAGACAAGAACTTCGTCAACCTCCTAGAATTTTGAGTGGGCATGAAGTTTATCAGAAAGTAAAGCATATTGAGATAGATTATAGGAAGAAGAGCGGCTCTAAATTGTCTACTCGTGGGTATAAGAAAAGATCCATATTTTTTGATAAACTTCCATATTGGCCTGACCTGAAGGTCAGGCATTGCCTCGATTTCATGCACATTGAGAAAAATATCTCTGATAATATTATCAATACCCTTCTGAATGTTCCCGGTAAAACAAAGGATAACGCCCGCAGCTAGGGAAGATATGAAAATGATGGGTATTAGGCTAGAGTTGGCACCACAGAAGAGAGGTAATCGTACATTTTTACCGTCAGCAGCTTATACTCTTTCACGGAATGAGAAAAAAGAGTTATGTACATGCTTGAATGGAATTAAAGTACCACATGGTTATTCGTCGAACATCAAAAGCCTAGTGTCGATGCAAGACCTAAAACTCAGCGGGTTAAAGTCACATGATTGTCACACTTTGATGCAACAATTACTACATGTGGCTATTCGTTCCATTTTACCTGAAAAGGTAAGATATGCTATAACTAGATTCTGTCTCTTCTTCCAGTCCATATGCGAGAAAGTCATCGATCCCGATGACGCGGATTCATTGCAGGACCTCGTTGTAACTTCTCTTTGTCAGTTGTAAATGTATTTTCCACCCTCTTTCTTCACTATCATGATTCATCTGACCATTCACTTGGTTAGGGAGATTTTGTACCTTGGGCTCGTGTACTTGAGATACCAGTATCCTTTCAAAAGATTGATAAAAGTCTACAAGGACTATACATCTAATCGGTATCGTCCGGAAGGTTGTATTACTCAACGCGCTATTTTAGAAGAAGCTCTTTCATATTGTTTCGCTCATCTCTCCCCTGAGGAGTTGATTGGCGTTCCTTAGAATCGTCATAGTGACTGGATGACCGGAAAAGGTATTAGGGGCCGGGTTGAAAAAATTGTGACACATGAGATGTTGCATTTAGCACATACGTATGTGCTAAACAACGAAGATGAGGTGCAACCTTATATTCAACAACACAAAGATGAGCTCAAATAAGATCACCCAAACAAGACCGAGAAGTGGATTGCAAACGAGCATACGAAGACGTTTGGAGCGTGGTTTAGGAATATTGTCTTAGAGTATAAGAATCAAACTGGTGATGACATCTCTCCTAGGTTACTACGTCTTGGTTTAGGTCCAAATGCCAGGGTCACCTTTTACAGCAGTTTTGCCATTAATGGATATACTTTTTACACCCGCGAGCAAGATGAGTTGAGCACAATGCAAAATAGTGGTGTGAGTTCTGAATTTGAGGCAATGCACTTTGCTACTTCAAAAGATAAAAAGCCTATTTGGGGAAAATACCTTTATTATGATGTTATTCAAGAAATATTGGTATTAGATTACATTGATTTCACAATGCCTTTATTTCGATGTAACTGGGTTGATAACAACATCCATTGTGTCCGAAAGGATAAGATGGAATTTACGTTGGTCAATCTAGTTAAGGTTGGCAATAATAAGGATGATCCTTTCATAATGGCATCCCAAGCTAAACAAGTGTTCTATGTCACCGATCTTATGGATAAGAAGTGGTCTGTTGTACTGTCTATAAGGAGTAGAAGGAGTAGTGCATCCGATAATGGTGATGATGATCAGGATGTCATTTTTGAGGGAATGGATCACTCTACCACTGTATCTTATTTCGACGATGTTGACACTGATCATGAGGACACTGAAAGCATCTATATGCGTGATGACCATGGTGAAGGTATTTGGGTTAACGAAGAAACTATGACATCCAAGAAACGTCCCCAATCCTGAGATGGTCTACAATGTAAGTTATTAGCTTTTATTTTTATTTTTATTTTTTAAATATATATATCTTCCTTTTAGTTTTTTTTTTGTAAATAACTATCTCCACTGAACAAATTTGCATTTAGGAACTGCATATTTAATACAAACGTAAAGCACTGATACTCTCGACGCTACTTATACAACAGTACTGGAAATCTTACAAGACCACAGGGTTACACATTACCTTTATTTAAGTTGCCTTTTCATACAGGCCCACGACACGGCTTATGATAGGCGGATACAGATACACACAGTTTGACACTCAACAAATAACACACGACGTTGCTTGGAAGTTTCAGCCACAGACACAGACACATTTTGTAGGGGTTTTAGGGGTACATTGCTTGGAAAACAGCCACAACCTGGTTGTAGGCATCGACGCTTTTTGAACTGGCCGACTGCTGCCCATCAAATATGGTCGCATACGGCACTTGGACATAGTCCACGATATTCTTCAGAAGCTCGGCATCCTCTTATGTGGCTACCCAGAGGTATGGTTCGAGTTTTGATCTATTCGGAGCATTCCAGTCGTTCCTGCCATGGCCTCTGAGTTGAAACATCATGTCAAGCTTAAATGCTGATTCTGCATATGCAGGTGATGTTCCAAACTGAATGAGTAGACTCCCTTTGAATCCCCATCGCCCCCATTGTGGCTTAATTCTGCTGACCGAGTATCCCAGCTCAATAAGCTTATTCCTCAAAGGATTAAAGCTTTTGGCAGCAAATTTTCCATTATCTATATCTATGTGGCCTGGGGCATTCATCAGGACACAGTGATATGGACGACCAACATTTTGAGTCATTTTTAGACCAGTAATTTGATGGTTTATTTGTGAGTTGTGGGGAGCTAATGGATACTGAGCTAATTGGATGCCTCTTTTCTGAATTTATAGCAAGTTTGAGATGTGTTGCTTGAGTGTATGTATGTTGTTTTTAACTTTTTGTAGCTTTAAAAAGCCAATAGAAGCAATGGTCTTTGTTAAAGATTCCCAAATTTGCATGGCATGGTAAATCCTGTAGATATGCAGTATGCATGCTGGTGTTGTTGTCTTATTTTCTTGATCTTATTATTAGATGTGGATGTTGTTGTTGAAATTGCTGATTAATGTTGCAGTATATAGTGCTTCTGCTGTTACAGTTGTTATGTTGCTGTATTGTTACAGGTTTGGACTGTAATACAATTACATTAATTTTTTAAAAAAAATGTTCAACAATAACAATGGTTATATTGACATTACCCGTTGTTATTACTTTCAACAACGGTTGTAGTACTTCTACCCGTTGTCATTGCTTTTTTTAGACATACATTTCATTTTGGCGCAAATTGGGTGAAAATATATTACAACGGCAATATTTTAACCGTTGTAATAAAGTTATGACAACGGTTGACTTTTATTGACCCGTTGTTATTAACATATCACAACGGTTTTGTTTTAAGGACCCGTTGTTAATAGTTTGTCTTAATAAAAAACTAATTTACAAACACATACAGGTATACAGCATACCACACAAACACACACAACAGTTCAACCGTTGGTATCCCGAGTTTATTCTCTCTCCCCCGATTTCTACATTCTCGTTGCCAGCCGTCGCCCAGTTTCCGACGCCCAGATTCCGTCGCCTTCCCTTATCATCCTGCTCGTTCTCTTTATGATCATCATCATCAGGTATGTTCACTTGTGTGTTTCGTCATTAGGATTTTAAGATCATCTTTTTTGTTTTTCATCTGTTTGTTTTTCGTCTTCTTTGTTATCTTTATCATCCCGCATCATCTACTTCATTCCTCTTATTAGGGATTTAGGATTTTAGAAGCTCAAACTGTTGTTTTAAATTTTCATTCCTCTTTAGGGTTTTAGATACTCTGCATGTCGTTGTTCATTTCCTATTTCATTCATATTTAGGGTTTTAGGATTATCATGGGTGAAAAACGGAAAAGAAGTCAAAAGGATAATAAGCCTAGGGATAATAAGCCTGGTGAGAGGGGTGCTACGAAGTGCCCTGCAGCCCTTGCAGCTATAACGGCTAAACAGCCGCTTAGTATAACATGGAACGCGAAGGGTTTGCCTACTGGTCCGAATGCGAAGGATTTATCCACTTGGATTGGATGTTGCACAAGACAGTACGTGCCTATCCATTTAGATGAAATTAGGAATTTGAATCCAAAATTGTAGAAGTTATACTTGGATCGTATAAAGGTATGATAACTTATGTAGCGAAACAACATTTTATTTTGGAGGTAAATTGAATGCTATGTAAATTGAATGATATGATGATGCAGGAAGCTTTTGATATTGTCGAATGCTATTGTAAGTATTTAATAAAGAAGGCATGGGGTGTCTTAAGGCAGTGGAAGTGTGACGTTGGTAAGTATTGGTTGTATGTGGACAAGGAGACGGGGGAGATGCGTAAGAGCCCACCATCACTCAGGAACAATGGGATCTTTTCAAAGCGATTCGAGCTAGTGAGAAGTTTGAGGTTAAGTATCCTCGCCTTTTAATGATTTACCTATCTTTTTTTTAATTAATGAGTTCTCTATAATTTTTTTATTATCTCATCTACTTGCGCTTTTATATAATTTGAAGGCCGTTAGCAAAAGAAATCGTGCTAACATTTCATGCAAGAAGGGGAAATGGTATGGTTCTCGAGGCGGTTACAGATTGATAGAAGACCAACTCGTAAGTAGCATGCATCCCCCTGTTTATTTGATTTTTTTAATCACACTTGGACTTGATACACATTTATATATATAATTGTTACCATGTTAATGTGTAGGTGGCAAAGGGAGTGACCGACTTGAATCGGCACGTCACTTATAAAGAAGGGCACACGCCTAAAGGATCCCGACCGTGTGACAAATATGATCAGGAAGTGTTGGCCAACATACTAAGCATTATTTTATTAAGACGAGTTCATTACTAACTTTATTATTTTAGTCACAAATATAATTTGAATTTTATTTAATATATTATAGGAGAAGGTATTGAAGGAGGTAGAAGAAGGGAAATTCACTTCCAATGGTCGTGATGAGGTTCTTGCTAGAGCGATCGGCCGACCCGAACATCCAGGTCGATTGAGGGGCGTCCCGTTACATGTTGGAGTCACGAAATATTATGGGACAACTGCCCCTAAAAAGAGAAAAGGAAGGCTAAGGCTGAGAAGGCTGGCATGGTACCATTTATTCTATTATTTTCATTTACGTTCACATGTTATTGTTTTAAACAAATTGCTTAAACATTACATTTTTGGCACGCAGGTTCAGTTATTGGCATCCGTGATACTAAAGATGAATTCTGGAGGCAAGCCTTCCGAAGAAGAATTGAAGATGATGGAGGATGTCATTAAAGGGGGTAAGGTACAAAAGATTGGTCAAGAGGCCGAGAACACTACTACCTTGGCAATACATGAGGAGGAAGTATCGGTCAATGAGATTCAGAAAGATCAGGTACCTACTGCTTCTGAAGCTTTAACAACTAAAGCCGATAAGGTAAATATATGACTTCCTTATTTTTCTTTTCTTTTTTTTGGGTAAGATCAGGGGGTGTGTTCCCTGCCAGCTCTAATGCTATTACTTCTGACATCGTGCCATTGGTTAATTTTATTAGGTAAATGAGGCTGAAAAGGGGATGCAACTTGACTTATCCACCACAGCTGACAATAATTAGGGGATGGAGCTTGAGAAGACGGCTGATGGAAAACAACAGCATACATCCCCTTCAAATCAGTTCCCAGTTTTCGGCAAGGTATGCATGAAGTCTTTAGTGAAATTTATATGAATTCTATTACATTTTGGGATATAATATATAATGTATGTGTATTCTTCAGGCCATAAATAGGAAGGTAGTTATTCTTGCTGACCCTAAATCCGCGAAACCTATGCGTGTTGGCCGGGGTCTCGTAGTCTTACCCACCAAATCAGCGGGAACTTTATTGGTTCATGGCGAACAACTTTTGCCGAATCATAGAAAAGTGGAGATAACTCAAGTCTTTGAAGGCCATGAAAAATTTCAACTGCCCGTCCCAGTTCGTGACGACATTACCATTCTGGCAGATGTGGTTTGAAGTTTCATCCAATGGCCTGAATCTCACATCTTTCTGGCTCGTTCGTCTCCGCCTCAACCGAAAGCAGTAGGGGTTAGAAAAAAATACTTTTATATGTTAAATTTTTATATGTTAAATGTTTTTATATGTTAAATTTATATGTTATTTTTTTTGTAGGGAACAAAAAACACGGATAAGCCTTAGTCCCCAGACATGCCAACTACCTCGTCGAAACAACAACTTGATGAGTTATTTAATTAACTTCTCCATTTTTTTAAAAACCTCCCTTTATTTATATTTTTTCTGTATCTCTAAAAAGCATGGAAATTTTGTGTAGGGGACAAAAAAGACGGATAAGCCTAAGTCCCCAGACATACCTACTACTGCCTCATCATTGAAAGAGCAGGTTGATGAGGTATTTAGTTAAGTACTCTTTTATTTTTATTACTCCAAGTAGGATATGTTACCTTTGGATTTTTTATTATTTTATTTATCTACGTGTAGAGGCTGGTAGTAGCACAAAAAGAGAAAAGCATTATTTCCCCGAACTGAAAGATGTTAGGAGTATAGCCTCCACTAATTTTTCTGGGAGCGAATTCATGCTAAAAGTAAGAACGCTGACGATGAGGGAACTGTATTTGGAGGCTAGCCGTCGCATTGAGAAAACGAGCAATTGATAATTATTTTGCTCGATGAGGATATTTTAGGGATTCAGCGCGAAGCAATTCTGTCATGGGAGCTGCTAGCCATTTGGGCTGGCCTTCTCGAGATTGATGTCCAATACCTATTTGTTTGGATGAAGTAATTTTCTTAATAAATCATTTCATATTCTAATATTCTCACTAGATAGTGTTTTAAATACCGGAATTAATACCGTAATAATGTAGGTTATTGAAATAGAGAGTGATCCCCGAGAACAAGATTCCATGTGATCAATATGGATTCTTGTGCCCCTATATTTTATCTATGCATATCCCGTTCATTTCGTACGAAGATCGGGTAGATTATATTGCTCGGGAATTGGCGACAAAAAAAAGCTCATTTTTGCCCCGTATAATGAAATCTGGTAATAAACAAATTAATATTACGATTCCACCTACAATTGCATTTTCATAACTAATATATGTATTTGTTAATAATGATGATGTCTCTTGATGTAGGAGTCATTGGGTACTAGCATCCATCATGCCTACCAAGAAGAAAGTTTTTTGGTTGGACTCTTTGCATAGAGAACCAAACGAGACCTTTAAGGGCTTGATTATTAAGTAAGTTTATAATACTGATTTATTTATAATAACATTAAGTTTCAATTTTTATTTAGAGCAAAAAGCTCTTTTTTGCCCCAAAAATATGAGTTTCTGCCTCTTTTTTTTTTATATAAAAAAAGGGCCTTTGAGAATAAAAGAGCTAACGAGGATCAACCAACGAAAGATTCTGATGATGGCCCTACTTTTATTACGATAACAGGGGTACGTGCTCAAATACAATATCTTAAGTGCAAAAATCTGTCTTTAATAATAATACGTGCGCAAATACAATACCTAAAGTGCAAGATTCTGATGTGGGCCTTCTCGTCTCTTCGTTTTTTATGTAATAATAGGTCCCTCGCCAGCCGGATAGCATAAAATGTGGATACTACGTTTGTCGGTTCATGTTGGAGGTTATTATGCGAAGATATATCCTTATTCCAGAAAAGGTTAGTAGTTTAATAATGTGTTTATTACTTTTTTTAAATTAGAGCTGATGTTGTCTTGCTTGCATCTATACCATGATGTTGCTATGCTGAATGATGTATGTTGTTACACTAATGAACAACACTAATGCTGCTGTCAATCAATAATGTCTTGTCTTTTTTTTTTCCGCAGTATGTAATCAACGCGCCACAAGTACCTCAGTACAAAGGGCACCAAATAGACGAGGTAAGGGACTTGTTGGGCAAATACGTCTTAGAACATTGCACTGAAGACTAAATGCATGATACTTAGAGCTTAGATCAGCTTAGTAAATTTTTTGTTGAAGTTAGGGAATGATCTTTGTAGATAAAGCTAGGGGGATGCACAGTTTTAGGAATCTTAGTTCATGTAAAGTGATCAAATTGTTAGTATGAATTAATCTGAAAGTGAAACAAATTGTAAGTATGATGCTGCAGTTGTGGTTGAATTCTATCTATTGAGTATTGATGAACCCAGTTGTGATTTATGCTACTGCTGATATATGCTGCTGCTGATATATGCAGGATTTTGAATGGCATGAAACAAATTTCATTTTAAAAAAAATTACGAAAATGTAATAAAAACGGTTACTAAAACAAAAACCGTTGTAAATACCTTTCACAAACCCACTCATAATATTCAACAACAGGTTTTAAAAGAAGAACCGTTGTAAATACCTTTCAAGCATAATATTCAACAACAGGTTTTAAAAGAAGAACCGTTGTTACTAACAATTTCAACAACGGTTATGTTCCGTATACCCGTTGTTAAAAGTCTTCACAAGTTTGGTGGGAAAGATACAACAACGGTTTTTTATATTATAACCGTTGTTCTATCTTTCCCACCAAACTTTTGTCAAACTTTCCACAACGACTGATGTGAGTCATTTTAGAGCATATTTAGTCCCCGAATTAGCCTCGTTCCTATACTTTTTAGTGCATAATTGGGTTATTTACTATCTTTAGTCTTTCGTTTTGCATATTCTTTGAGGTTTTGATCCGTTGGTAAGAAAGGAGTAAGAACCTTGCATTTTCATGGCAAAATGAAGCTAAATTGATCGAATCTAATAACCAAGCATCAAAGGAAAGACAATGCTAGAAGGCCTATGTAAATAATGAAGTAAATGGGCAATGATTAGAAGATCCTTGCATCTCCAACAAGATCCTTGAGGATTGTTGGAGAAAGAAAAGAAGAAGATGTGACTGGCTGCTAATCCGAGCGTCGCAGTGCACGGGACGAGCGTCCTGGCCTGCCACAATCCGAGCGTCTCGTGGCCAAAGACGCTCGTCCTGGTCCCCAACAATCCGAGCGTCGCCCTCCCCAATATGCTCGGATTCCTCTCCAGTGCAGACCGTCCCTCGGCCAAGCCGCTCGGGACGAGCATATTCCAAGAAGACTAGCAAAGCGGACATGAGCATCTCCTTCGAGAGGAGCACTTCCTCAACTTTTCCTAAGGGTCTTAATCGTCATTTAAGCCCTTAGTAACCCTAATTTATGTACCTAATCCTTAGTATAAATACCCCATTGTACTAATTAGATTAGCATGCTCTTTTTATGTTCTTCTAATCCAATTTTAATCTCATCTTAATCTTGTAATCAACTCTTAATTAAGCATTAATACAAATCTCATTTCCTTAATTTCTCTATTGTTCATCATTTATTTTGGGTAATTGAAGATTATTTGGGGTTTATTTGGAGGATTGACAACCTTCCATCAATCATCAAGTACTTCTATTATTCTTTGCTTATTATTTTGGAACCATCATTAGGTATAATTCTCTTAATCCCTTTTTAATTATTGTTAATCATCTTTATTTATTCATCATGTTTTGTCTTGCTAATATGATTGACAACCTTGTTAGCATGTTAAACTTGATAATGAGTGAGTAGTCACCTTAACTAGGGTTAATGGGGAATTAGGGGAAACCAACATGGGGATTGATTCATGCTTAATTTAATATGCTTTCATAATTAATTTGCTTGCTTGTTGTGATTTCAACTTATGCACATGTTATGTTTGATGAAATGCGAGCCTATGAATCCTTGTATTTTTTACCCATCACTTATCTTTTCAATGAGACTTGTAAGACATAAACCAACTCGAGTCTCATTAGACCATGCATATAGTTGGATAGGGAGGATTAAGTCGACTTGTAGGTGTTGTACAATCTAATCGATTCGGCTCCGGGACCCAAACCTTCCTAGGGATTGTAAGATATACACTAACTCGATCCCATCACAACAATAATTGCTTGCATCTAGTTGAGAACATGTTTGTATAATCAAATCTCATGAATCCCCTATGAACCCATGACACCCTAGTGCTTTTAATCAATTCTTTACATCTCATTTTAATCATCTTGCTTGTTTATTTACATTGTTATTTAGCTTAGTTGATCTCCTACCTCAACCCAAATTGTGACACCCTTGGACACGACCATTTGCAATCGAAAATCCTACATCAATACCCGTCCCTTGGGAACCGACCTTTACTTACCTCTTTACTAATAGTAGAGTAGTTTGTGAAGTTATGAATATTTTTTTTGGTCTAGGTAACTCCTAACGACAAGTAACCAAAAACTCTAGTCCAACCAAAAATGGCGCCGTTGCCAAGGACGGTGTTAACTTGATTTGATTTTCTTTGAGTGTTTTTAGTCGTGTCTTTCTTTACCTTGGGGAAGTAAAACTCCTCAAGGTTTATTCTAATTGTTTTCAAGTTGTTCGATATTTTGCAAGATGGATATTATAGATTGTTTTGTTGAGGACCACTTGAGTATACCTTTCTTCAAAGATCTCATACAAGCATTGGAAGCCTTAGAAGCAAGTGAGGCCAAAAATACGCATTGGGAATTGGAGGTAGATCTTCTTGTGGCCGCTCTAGCCAACAAAGAACTTACTCATGAGCAATCCGAATTAGTACATAACATCCTTATGGAAGCATATCAACCCATGGAAGAAGAACAAGCAATCAAAGATGACATCATACAAACCGAAGAGCAAGAAGAATTTGTCATGGAATTTGAGTATGATGAGATTAGTGAGCTTGAAGAACAAGTTGAATATGCCATGAGAATGGAATGTCTAATGGAAATGGAGCAAGTTCTTAATGAACCTTCAATGGAGGAAAGCGAGGTACAAGTTCCAACACTTAAACCCCTTCCCCGAAATTTGAAATATGCTTATCTTGATGAATCTAAGACCAAATCCGTTATTGTTAATGACAAACACTACAAAAAAAACGCGGAAAACTGACGGTAGATGTGACGGAATTTGAAGTCCGTTAGATATTAAAAAAAACTGACGAACTTGTGACGGAAAATCCGTCAAAAGACCATTAGTGACGGAATATCCGTCACATGACGTCAGATAATACTAGCGCGTAAAAAATCCAAAGGCGCCATTTATATCTGACGGAAAAGCCGTCAGGGATTATGCTAATACTGACGGATGATCCGTCACAATGAAGCAATACTGACGGTCATTCCGTCAATGCATTTCCCTCAATTATTGCCCAACCAACAATAATTGAGAGAAAACTCCTGACGGAAATACCGTCAGGACTCCGCTTTTTTGGACACATCTGACGGAATTTCCGTCACATAAGTCAAACAGAAATTTGACCTATCTGACGGAAATTCCGTCAGATGTCTCCAAAAAAGCGGAGTCCTGGCGGTATTTCCGTCAGGAGTCTATTAAATACCGCGACAGCCATCCTCATTCTCATCGTCATTATTTTCCCCCAAATCAATTTTTACTACTCTATTCTCCCCAAATCCGCCGACCAACACCACACCACCACCACTCTCTCGTGCCGCCGACCACCACCACCCCAGGTTTGTCATTTATATCTTGTTTTTCCTTTTCCTTTTCCTTTTCCTTTTCCTTTTCCTTTTTCCTTTTCTTGTCTTTATTTATATTATTTGTATAGGTTAACGCCACGCCGCCGCCTCCGTCCACCACTGCCGGCCACCCTTCCTTTTTACTTATTAGTAAAATTAATTAGGTATTTTTAATCTCTTTTTAATTAATTTTTTTGTTTAATTAGTTTAATTATCTTAATTAGTATTAGTTAGTGTTGATGCATGTTGAATTAGGATAGAAGCCATTTTGTTGTAGTTTTTTGTGAATTGTTAAATTTTGTGTAGTAGTTAGTAGTAGTTAGTAGTAGCTTAATTAGCTTAATTAGTAATAGTTAGTAGTAGTTTTGTGAATTGTTAAATTTTGTGTAATGTTAATGTTTTTAAAATGATAATTTGAATTAATGTTAATTAGATTAGATATTTAAAATGAAAAATTAGTCATGTTACTTAGTTTTTGTTAATTGGGATTATTAAGAAAGTAGTCATTGTTGTATGTTTTGTTTTTAATATTATTGAAATTAATGTTCATATTGACTTAGTACCCGTTCAAAAATTACTCATTAGGAGTAATTTTTGAATAGTCCCCGTTTTGGGACTGTCTTTGTACGTTTCAAGTCACTTAGGTAGTAAACATGTATTTGTGATTTGTTAATGAGGAAAGAGCTCGGTGACAATTCCTTTAATGTTCTCTGAATGCATATGTGGAGTAATTATTTATTCTACATTGTGTATTTGGAGAACTAAGGGGAATTGCTGCCGAATTGTTTCCTCATTAATAAATTACAAGTGTGTGTTTGCTAGTGACTTGAAACGTACATTGATGGGTTTAGGTTGGAGTGATAAGGACCCAATTCAAAAAAAAAAAAAGACTACTTGTTGACAATAGTTATTTGTTGGTGATAATGTTTATTGAGTATTATTTTTGGTTGTTATTGTGTTTTTATGACATATATACAAACAAATTGAATTGTAGATATATATAAACATGAAAAGATTAGAACGACAATGGATGTATGAAAGATTAGACGAAAAAAAGAAACCGAAGCGTGAATTCGCAAAGGGGGTGAAAGAGTTTATTAACTTCGTGGGACAAAGTAGTATGTATAAGAATTTTGGTGAAATAAGATGTCCGTGTAAGAAATGCGATGTGAGCTTTTAAAGCGAAAAAGTAGTTGAAGATCATCTTTGGTCGAATGGTTTTGCCGATAATTACTATGTATGGACGTATCACGGTGAGGAAATGCCTACCGAAGGAAGTTCAAGTAGTATCGTAGTTAGTGAAAATCCTTACCGTGAGCTCGTGGAAAATGCATTACGTGATAATGTTGAACAAATATTGGAGGAGCAACTGCATCCCGACGACCTTAGCGATGAAGAAGTGCGTTATGAAACCCCAAACCCCCAAGTTTATTCCTTCTATAAAATGCTAGAAAACGCCGAACAACCAGTGTATGAGGGAAGTAATATGAGTTTGTTGCAAGCGGCAGCTAGGTTGGTAACACTCAAATGTGAGAATAACATATCTCTTAGATGCGCGAATGGGTTTGTGTCGTTCGTAGGTGACATTATTCCAAAGAATAATGACATGGCGCGCAATTTTAATGAGATTAAGAATGTGCTTAAGGGACACCAACTACCCCACCAGAAGATTGATGCATGTCCTACTTGATGCATGCTTTTTTGGGAGGAAAATGCTAATCTTGAGGAATGTACAAAGTGTCATGCATATCGGTATAAAAGTACAAAAAATTCAAGTGGGAGGCGAATTCCTTGTACACCGTTAACTTATTTCTTGATTGCGCCAAGGTTACAACGATTATATGCAACCAAGCAGATAGCAGGTGAGATGAGTTGGCATCATAGAAACTCTCGATTAAGAGAAAGGGGGACAATGGTACACCCAAGTGATGGAGAAGCGTGGAAACATTTTGATAGAGAGCATCCAGAATTTGCATGTGAGCCTCGTAATGTTCAGCTTGGTTTGTGTACAGATGGATTTAATCCTTATGGGCAATTTGGGAGGAATTACTCATGTTGGCCTGTGATTGTCACTCCATACAACTTACCTCCTTGGTTATGTATGAAGCGACAATTTATGTTCTTATCTCTGCTCGTTCCAGGTCCTAAGAACCCTAAGACAAATTTGGATGTGTACCTGCAACCGTTGATTAAAGAGTTGAAAGAACTTTGGGAAACCGGCGAGCCAAGCGCAGCGTTTGAAGATGTGGAATTGGTTTAGGGTAATTTAAAAGTTACCTATTATTTACTTTACGTTAATAATTTTTATTTTATTTTTATTAATTAAAGTCATCTTCTATTACTAATTAAATACTTGTTTTTGAAATAGAAACATGTGAAGTCCGTCGATAAAGAGTATAACCCTTATCCCGATTGGCAAAAGGAGGTCACGAGGCGGATTACCAAGCTTATTAATGGACTCAAGTATCTAAAGAACAAACCCGAGTGGGTACCGCTCTCTTGGTGGGTGAATCTGAAGGAAAGAGAAGAAAAAGACCCTGAATTTGCCAAAAGTTCTAAGACAAATAAGGCAAATAGAATGTCGGGTGCTAAGGACGGGAAAGCACTAGGCACTCATACTCTAGGCCGTAAGAGTTGCTCCGATGCTTTCAAGGAATGGGTAAGTATTATACTCCCTCCAAATTTATTATTTTTCACAAATTGGTAAGTATTATACTTCCTCCAAATTTATTATTTTTCACAAATTGGTTACAAGTATTATTGATTGCCGAATATAATCAATTTACGTTTTTATGCTACTTTCAGGGTGAGTCGGCCACACCATACAAGTTGTTTACAAAGACCAAGAAAAACAAGAATGGGGAGTGGGTTAATCCTCGAGCAGCTAAGACCGACGTAAGTTAATATTTATTTTATATCTCTAATTCATAATGTTAATAGTTATTATATTTTCCTCATTTTTAAATATAACAACATTTTTTCCTTATTTGTTTTTCTTTTAGGCCATTTATCAAGAAGAGATGAGTCAACCAACGCCCTCCGGAGAGGCTCTTGACGAGTACCGTTCGTTCTACAAAGCGGTCGATGGTTTTGACAATCGTGGAAGATTTTTCGGGAACGGTGATGTAGCAGCCGAACAATGGTATGAACGTCCGTGTAACAAAGGTACTCGTCGATCATTCTCTTACACTCCTACCCAGTATACTCAATTTGCCACCCAAGTAAACAATGAGCGAACCGCACAACAAAGTCTTGAGGAAACAATTCGTCTCCAAGCTCAGGAAATGGCAGAAATAAAACAAGCAATGGCTCAGATGCGCGCATCTCAACCCCCTCCCTCATGCTCCGGTTTCCCCGGCCCTTTCCGTAGAGAAGACAATGAGGATGGCGGGCATGGCTTTGGTAATGACTTTATTGAGCCTCTAGGTAATTATTAGTACCGTCGTCTATGTTCTTATGTTGGTAGTTTAGTTAAGGCTACCTTAGGACACTTATGATTATGGATTTTAGTAGTTTAGTTGGTATGTAAAAGACATTATTTTATGAGACATGTAAAAATTTGACCTTTAGCTTTTATGTAATAACTTCGGTCTTCCAATCGTGTTTGGTTTTCTTTCGTTGCTTTCGTTGTCTACTCTTGATTCCCGCTCATGCGGTCGACATGATAATGGATTCCCGCTTGGCGGTCGACGATCGTATTTGGTTTTTGCAGGTTTGGTGCGTAAAAACAATGAAAAATCCGCATTGTGGCTGGGCAGCAAGCTGCTGTTTTCAGCTACTGCCCAAATATGTCCTGACGGAAATACCGTCACAGAAGTCAACAAAATGTTGACTAATACTGACGGAATAACTGTAAGAAGTGGGGTAATCCTGACGGAAATTCCGTCATATAAGTCAAACAACTTGTTGACTATTGTGACGGAATTTCCGTCAGTAATGGCCCTCTACTGACGGATTTTCCGTCAGGATTGGTCAACATTTCGTTGACTTGCCTAGTGACCCTAAAAGTGAGATTATGACGGAATAACCGTCAGTAGTGGTCATTCCTGACGGAAATACCGTCAGAATTTGTTTTCTGTGACCATTTGTAGTGACGCTTTAATCCTGACGGAAAAACCGTCAGGAATGGCCATTCCTGACGGAAAAGAGGCCGTAGTGAGGGTTTTTTTCCGTCAGTTTTCCGCGTTTATTTTGTAGTGAAACTTGATTAAAACCAATTGGGAAAATTGCTTGATGTGTTGAAACAACATGAAAAGGCTATAGGTTATAGTCTAGATGGCCTTAAGGGGATAAGTCGCAATTTTTGCATGCATTGAATTCATCTAGAAGAAGATCGACCATAGACCTACCATCCAATCCCAAAGGAGATTAAACCCCCACATGCAAGAAGTTGAAAAGGCGGAGGTTATGAAATTACTTGATGCGGGAATCATATATCCCATATCGGTTTCTTTGTGGGTTAGCCCCGTTCAAGTGGTACCTAAGAAAGGAGGTACCAAAGTGGTGACAAATGATAAGAATGAGCTAATACCCACAAGGAATATCACCGGTTGGCGTATGTGTATTGACTATCAAAAATTGAATTCCGCAACAATAAAGGATCATTTCCCCCTACCATCCATTGACCAAATGCTTGAGAGGTTAGCCTCCAACAAGTTCTTTTGCTACCTTGACGGGTATTCGAGATTCTTTCAAATCCCCATACACCCGGATGACCAACACAAGACCACCTTTAGATGCCCTTATGGTACTTTTGCATATAGGAGAATGCCTTTTGGCTTATGTAATGCCCCCGCTACTTTCCAAAGATGCATGATGAGTGTCTTCTCCGACTATCTAGAGACCATAATGGAAGTTTTTATGGATGACTTTAGCGTTTATGGAAAAGACTTTGACTCTTGCTTGCATAACCTTTCTCTTGTATTGCAAAAATGTGAAGATGTTAGTCTCGTTTTGAATTGGGAAAAGTGTCACTTTATGGTCAATGAAGGAATTTTTTTGGGTCATTTAATCTCGGAAAAGGGCATCGAGGTCGATAAAGCTAAGGTTGAGGTGATAGAGAAACTCCCACCTCCCGTGAATGTTAGAGGGGTGAGAAGTTTTCTCGGTCACGCGGGTTTCTATCGCGTTTTATAAAAGATTTCTCAAAAATCGCGAAACCTCTCACTCAAATCTTACTTAAAGATGCCCAATTCCACTTCACTAATGAATGTGTTGAAGCCTTTAATAGAATTAAGGAAGCACTAATCTGGGCACCGATCATTCAACCACCGAATTGGGAACTACCATTCGAGATTATGTGTGATGCTAGCAACTACGTCGTCGGAGCGGTTCTTGGCCAACGGGTAGGAAGGGCTTTGCATGCTATCTACTATATAAGCAAGACTCTTGATTCCTCCCATGTGAACTATGATACCACCGAGAAGGAGCTCCTTGCCATTGTCTATGCATTAGACAAATTCCGTTCCTATTTGCTTGGATCCAAGGTGATTGTTTTTTCGGATCACTGATACGTGCATTTTATATAGTCTTTTTAGCCTATTTTATGCACGTATTTCTATGCTTTTATCGTAGTTTTATGCTACGAAATGCCCCGAATATGCTACTTTGGTGTATTTTGTCTTATTTGCAGGAATGAACCAGAAAGTAGTGAAAACAAGCCATTTACCGTCCGTTTAGCATGCATTTGGAGGAAGAGATAATTTGGAGCGGGAAATATTGCTGTCTTGGGATGCGTGAAGGTGTTTCGGGAGCTAAAAGGACAAGTCAAAGTCAAATTAACGAGGATTTTGAGCTGCTGAAGTCAAGATCCACTCGATCGAGGACATTCTTAGTCGATCGAGTGGTTTTAGGGTTGATAATTAGTCGATCGAGTGGTTTTTCTGGTCGATCGACCAGTTCAATAATGGTCTTTACTCGATCGAGTGATTCTCTTGGTCGATCGAGCAGTTTTTGGGTGAGTTTGCTCGATCGAGTGGTTTTAATCCACTCGATCGAGTGGATTTCGCTGATGGGCTGGGCTTTTTACTTAATTTCCGTCATTAGGTTTAACTAACTCCTATTTTCTTATAAATAGGAGTTAGGACGTCATTTGTAATCATCGAGTTATCACGTTACTTTCCTTCTGTTACTTTTACACTGTTACTTTGTTCTTTCTCAATTTCCGGATCATTTAATTCAGTAATTCTTTCTTCCCTTCTCTCTTTAATTTAATGTTTATTGTTCTTCCTTCTTCTTTATTTCTTGTTCTTCTTTATTCCATGTCTAGCTGAATTCCGTAGTATGTTAGGATTAGGGAAGCCGTGGTAGCAATGTGTTTTAATTGACTTGAATAGATTAGTCTTGCGATAAGAATTGTATTAGGCAATTTAATTGTTATCAGGTCGAATGAATGCATGCAGGAGACCAATTTATCTAGTTAACCCCGACCTGGATCGAAAGATTGGAAGGGAAGGCTTGCTTAATTACAATAGGGTATTGTAGTGAGGGCGAAAGCTAAGCTATTTACGCTCTAGGGCGGTTTAAGGACCGAAAGGTGACGACCATAGCTCTTCTTATCAATAGTCTAATCGTCTCAGTAAACCCGATAGTGTAGCTGCCACGGTGGACCGACTCCTAGCATATTCCCTTCTCTTTATTGTTAAATCCTTCTATTTTTACCCCTCTTTCCTTAACCTCTTAATAGTTTTAGTCAATACAATCAAACCCCCATCTCTGTGACACCCTAGCAGACCGAATTAAACAGATAGATAGCAATTTAGCCTCCCTGTGGAGATCGACCCTACTTACCACTGACTTCTGTTAGTAGTACTTAGGTATTTATTTTTGGTGTAGAAACGACCGCATCAAATATTGGCGCCGTTGCCGGGGAGGCGACGCTTTTTGGCGCCGTTGCCGGGGAGGCGACGCTTTTTGTCTGCTTTATTTTGTTTGTCTTTCGCCTCAAGGGAAGACTAAGTACCTTGAGGCGGTTCTTATCTTTTTCTTTAGTGCTGTTTTGATAGGCCTACAGGTTTATTAGACAGGCTACTGAGGGAGATTGTCGAAGGGAAGGCTTGAGTACCTTCGATCCCTCTTGCCAAGATTACATCCGTCTCCCGACTAATTGCTCAGTTTGAAGCCCAAGCTGAAAAACCTGCTAGTTGGGAAAGGAAGAAATCTTGGGGATGTGGTGCTACTGAGCACAATGCAGCTGTAGTTGTGCCGCCACGTCCACCCTATCAATGGCCACCGCAACAAGATCCTCCTGATATACAAGAAGAAGAGATTATAGAGCTGAAATCCTTAGTGGAGACACTTGCATTCCAAGCGCAAGACTATGTCAAACGTATGGAAGAGAGTGATAGGCGTAGGGAAGCTCAAATCCTTGAGTTGGAGTCACAAATAGCTCAGTTAACAGCTGAGTCGGATAGTTGGCAACCAGAAGAGGTGTACTTTACTGAGAGCGGTTTCTCCCACGAAGAACCTGTGTTGCCCAATGCTGAGAATGATTTTTATGACTCGGATGACGAGTTCCTTTCGTTTTTCAAGAGTTCACACGAAGATTTCAGCCCTATGCAGGAAGAATCACTCGATCGAGTGACTAAAAGTAGTCGATCGAGTAAAATTTCAGAAGGAAGCCCTCGATCGAGTAGTATTTTTACTCGATCGAGTGAAATACGGGAGGAAAGTGGTCGATCGAGTGATTATTCTGCTCGATCGACTGAATTGGCCATGGGGAGCTTTGATTCGTCACTTGGGTTCACTTTGGATGACGATTTTGACGATGATAACGGTTACGGTGAACCTCCCTTATTCACAGCCGAGTCGGATACACTTGAAGCTGCGATTTACGGGATGGATTCCACTGAAGAGGTTGATGAAGAAACAGCTGAGTCGGTACTTGCTCCTAGCACGGATGAGGTAATGCATTCCTTTGTCAGTGATTCCGTTGTTGAGAGCGACCAACCTGAGGTAGTAGACGATAATCTTATTATTGTTTGTTTTAATAGCATATTGCCTCGTTCGATTCATGCTTCTTCCTTTAATGCTATACCCCCTCTCATGTGGACGTTTAAACTATCAACTTTTTACCGTCCTTATCATTTTAAAATTGTTAATCTGAAATGGAGCCCTAGATTATCGTTAATTGCTCCCGAGTTCCTATATTTTGTGGATAAATTTAGGAGCGCACATAGGAAATTTGTTAAACTTAAACGGTTAAACATTTTTAATTCCTATACTTTTATTCCAATATGGTGCTACTTATGCTTTTGTGTAGCACATGCGCAGATGTACGATCTGATGCTGCGCGCTTTGAGCTGTTTTGATTGTGATTAATTAGAGAGGCTCGAGGAAAGAAGGTCGAGCTGGGACCTGACTGAAGCTAGCGCTACCCGGGAGGCAACCCGGCGTTTTTATTTTGCATTTCTATTTACTTTCAGTTGTAATAAATGGTTTTTATACCATAGACTTTTTTAGTATGCTTGTTCAGTTAGTTTGCGGGCTGTTTTTATTTGCGTTTTGCAGGTACTCGCTGAGAATTGTGCGATCGAATAGTTTTTTTACTCGATCGAGCACTCTTGCTGCTATATTCACTCGATCGAGTGAAATTTCAACTCGATCGACCACCTGCAAGATGAGAAACTACTCGATCGACTACAATTCTCTTCGATCGAGCGGTTTTGGATGCCTAGTTACTCGATCAGCCATTGTACGACTGCTATCGAGTGCGTTTGACTTGGATTAGCTTCTTGAGACGGTTTTCCGGGCCTTTAGCAACCTCCCATGTTCATGGTCGGTTTGGGGAGGTCCCTTTATTCGCGCTATCTTGTGAGTTTTTTCCGCATTTACTTTCTTTTTCCTTTAGTTTGCATTTCCTTTCCATGTTTTGGTACAATGGAGGCATTGTACAGTTTGGTTTGGGGAGGTTATGCATCCATATCTGTGTCTGCATATTGTTTTTATTGCATTTCTGTTATCATGTTTATTTATGTTTGCATTGTTGTTTATTTTTATAAAATTCAAAAAAAAAAATTTCAATAAAAATCGAAAAATTGTTAAAATTTCAAAAAATTTCACGTTTAATTTAGCATATAGGTTGAGTCGGAACGGTAGATTTCAATGATGAAATTGCACTGCAACTGTCTTTTTGCTTAAGCCTTGCATTGAACTGTTATCTTTTAGCTTTGTCTTTTGCATAATCTACGAGTTAATGTTTAATTTAGCTGAACATATAGACTTGACCTGAAATTTTGGCAACCTACTTATAATTTCTAAGATTTAGAGCCTTATAAACTTGTGTCATTTGTGACCAGTTTCATGTAGGATTGTGAGTAGTTACTCCTTGCATAACATGTTCATTAATTTGCACGTATAAGAAATTCAATTGCTTTTTGCCGTCATACATTCGGGTTAGTGGTTGGTGTCACATGCAGGGAGGTGCTTACAATTTCCCTTTCTTTCATTTTTACCCATTTAACTCCACATTAGCCAAATTTGCCTGTTGACCCTTTAGCTACATTCCAAATTTAGCCTGCCTTGTCAAGCTAGTTTAGATTGCTCTGCGGTATATTGTCTATTGTATCAAATTTTGGCTTGTATCTGTTGACTTGGAGTTGGTAACTTATGAAGGAAAGGAGGATGATGAAAAAAGACGTGAAAAAGAAGAAAAAAAGAGAAGTTGAAAAAAAGGGAATTCGAAAAAAAAAAGATAAGAAAAAAATTCGAAGAAAAATTCGAAGAAACCGAAAAAAATAAAGAAAGGAAAAAATTTCGAAAAAGATGTTGTTAATAAGATCGGTTTCTACTCCTATGCTTTATCCTATATTTTTTGAGGAGTAAGTTCAGTCTGGTTTGGTGAGATTTTATGCCAATTGAAGGGCATGTACTTAATTCATAATTGCTTAAGAATCGGATGTTGATATATGGTTTTGTTTAGGTACTAGCTTGATCACCTATACCTCCACATTCCCATAACATGCTTTGCCTTTTCTTACCCATTGCCTCACTTTACCATATTTTTGTAAGCCCTCGGCTGTGACAGGACCTTGTTTGGTTGGAATGTATGTATGGTAGCTAGAATTGTCTATCGTATTAGTTGCATGCATGTCTATGTGGGTCGTAGTTTAGGTGAGCGACTATTTTTCTTTCTCTCTTACATATATATGTTCACCCTTTGCTTCATGAGAGAAAGAGTGACCCGTGAGAGTCCATTATTAAAGGTCTTGCAAGGTCGACGGTTCAGCTTTGTTTATAAACATCTTATAACTCGTTTGCATTTGACTGTCTGCTATAAGTGTTAGTTTGCTTGCATTAAATTGGCTTAAGTGGGCATTTGTAGCTGGCTCTGAGTTATCTTTTTCCGTTCCATTAGTTGCATTTTGAGTTTACTCGAGGACGAGTAAAGGTTTGGTTTGGGGAGATTTGATACGTGCATTTTATATAGTCTTTTTAGCCTATTTTATGCACGTATTTCTATGCTTTTATCGTAGTTTTATGCTACGAAATGCCCCGAATATGCTACTTTGGTGTATTTTGTCTTATTTGCAGGAATGAACCAGAAAGTAGTGAAAACAAGCCATTTACCGTCCGTTTAGCATGCATTTGGAGGAAGAGATAATTTGGAGCGGGAAATATTGCTGTCTTGGGATGCGTGAAGGTGTTTCGGGAGCTAAAAGGACAAGTCAAAGTCAAATTAACGAGGATTTTGAGCTGCTGAAGTTAAGATCCACTCGATCGAGGACATTCTTAGTCGATCGAGTGGTTTTAGGGTTGATAATTAGTCGGTCGAGTGGTTTTTCTGGTCGATCGACCAGTTCAATAATGGTCTTTACTCGATCGAGTGATTCTCTTGGTCGATCGAGCAGTTTTTGGGTGAGTTTGCTCGATCGAGTGGTTTTAATCCACTCGATCGAGTGGATTTCGCTGATGGGCTGGGCTTTTTACTTAATTTCCGTCATTAGGTTTAACTAACTCCTATTTTCTTATAAATAGGAGTTAGGACGTCATTTGTAATCATCGAGTTATCACGTTACTTTCCTTCTGTTACTTTTACACTGTTACTTTGTTCTTTCTCAATTTCCGGATCATTTAATTCAGTAATTCTTTCTTCCCTTCTCTCTTTAATTTAATGTTTATTGTTCTTCCTTCTTCTTTATTTCTTGTTCTTCTTTATTCCATGTCTAGCGGAATTTCGTAGTATGTTAGGATTAGGGAAGCCGTGGTAGCAATGTGTTTTAATTGACTTGAATAGATTAGTCTTGCGATAAGAATTGTATTAGGCAATTTAATTGTTATCAGGTCGAATGAATGCATGCAGGAGACCAATTTATCTAGTTAACCCCGACCTGGATCGAAAGATTGGAAGGGAAGGCTTGCTTAATTACAATAGGGTATTGTAGTGAGGGCGAAAGCTAAGCTATTTACGCTCTAGGGCGGTTTAAGGACCGAAAGGTGACGATCATAGCTCTTCTTATCAATAGTCTAATCGTCTCAGTAAACCCGATAGTGTAGCTGCCACGGTGGACCGACTCCTAGCATATTCCCTTCTCTTTATTGTTAAATCCTTCTATTTTTACCCCTCTTTCCTTAACCTCTTAATAGTTTTAGTCAATACAATCAAACCCCCATCTCTGTGACACCCTAGCAGACCGAATTAAACAGATAGATAGCAATTTAGCCTCCCTGTGGAGATCGACCCTACTTACCACTGACTTTTGTTAGTAGTACTTAGGTATTTATTTTTGGTGTAGAAACGACCGCATCAATCACCGTGCTCTTCGACATCTCTTGATAAAGAAAGAAGCAAAAACAAGATTGTTGAGATGGATTTTTCTACTCCAAGAATTTGGCTTGGAAATAAGAGATAAGAAAGGGGCCGAGAATGTAGTGGCGGATCACTTGTCAAGGATTCGGTTTCATGATGAAGAAGGAGAAACACCGATCAATGACTCTTTCCCCGATGATATCTTGATGGCCATTCAAACACAACTTGAGAGGCATATTACTCCATGGTTCGCCGATTATGCCAACTATATTGTTGGAAGATTACTCCCTCCAAACTTAAACTATAACCAAAGGAAGGGATTTTTGTTCGAAGTCAAGAGGTACTTTTGGGATGATCCAAATCTTTACAAAGAGTGTAGTGATGGGCTCTACCGAAGGTGCATCCCTCAATGGGAAATTCAAAGAGTTTTGGAAAGATGTCATTCATCCCCTTATGGTGGACACCATGGAGCAAGAAGAACCATTGCGAAAATTCTTCAATCGGGCTTCTTTTGGCCTATTATGTTCCAAGATGCTAGGGAATTCATCCTTCATTGTGATGCTTGTCAAAGAACGGGGAATATCGCTTGGAGGAATGAGATGCCACAAAAGGGGATACTAGAGGTAGAGATCTTCGACGTTTGGGGGATCGACTACCAAGGACCGTTTCTGATATCCAAAGGGAACAAATACATCCTTGTGGCCGTAGACTACGTCTCAAAATGGGTGGAGGCAATTGCCACCCCAACCGACGACGCAAGAACGGTCACTAAACTCTTCAAGAAAATAATCTTTCCAAGATTCGGAGTCCCTAGAGCAATCATAAGTGATGGAGGGACGCATTTTCATGAAAAGAAGCTCACATCCCTTTTGACCAAATATGGTGTTCAACATAGAACCGGCTTGGGATATCACCCTCAAACAAGCGGCCAAGTTGAAGTTTTAATTCGAGAGATCAATAAAATTCTTGAGAAAGTTGTTAACAAGACTTGTAAGGATTGGAGCATGAAGCTTGATGACGCTCTTTGGGCTTATAGGATGGCCTATAAAACTCCCATAGGCGCCTCCCCTTACAAACTTGTCTATGGGAAAGCATGCCACTTGCCAATTGAGTTAGAATACAAAGCTTTTTTGGCAATCAAAGCTCTCAACCTTGATCTCAAACTAAGTGGTCAAAAGAGGATGATGCAAATTCAAGCGTTGGAAGAATTACGACTACAATCTTATGAGAATGCCAAGATATACAAAGAGAGGACAAAATTGCTTCATGACAAGAGAATCAAGCAAAAAGCCTTGCACAAGGGAGACAAAGTCCTTATATTCAACTCCCGATATCGACTCTTTCCCGGGAAGTTGAACTCTAGATGGATGGGTCCTTATGTGATCACCGAGGTAGGAAAGTATGGAGACTTCGAGATCAAGTCGGAAGATGGAAACAAATTCAAAGTCAATGGCCAAAGATTGAAACCGTATTATGAAGGAGCATTCATTGGAGAGGTCGAGGTCACCTACCTCGGGCCTCCTCCTCATTGAGAAGAGCATCAAAGAGAGAGTTTGGTGGAGTCCTCTCCAAACCACCACTTGTAAATATACTAACTCCTTTAACTTGTATCTTTAACTTTATTGCATTTTTTCATAAACATGATTCTTGCCATGAGAGTAAGTGAGGGAGGGTCACTAATCATTTTTGATGAATGAAGGATCTAGCAATTCAACTGTAGGGAAGCACTTTCATCGAATGAGAAATCACGGAGAAGCAGGACCAGTCCGAGCATCCCGCAAATGAATCCGCTCGTCGTGGTAGATGATTCGAGCATCCTGGATAGGATATGCTCGTCCTGAGAAAGTTGGGAAGCAGATATTTTGTTCTGACTAGAAATCCGAGCGTCCTCAATGACAATCCGCTCGTCTCTGTCGGGATGGTCATCTCACCTGGAATCCGCTCGTCCTACTGGTATCATTTTCTGGCATTTCTTCCTGGAAGAGAATCCGAGCGTCCACGTCTGAATCCGCTCATCCTACAGCTGTAAGACGCTCGTCCCGACGAACATCCGTTCATCCTGGATACTTCAAAATTTGAGATCTGTCCTGGAAGACAATCCGATCGTCCCGTGAGGAATCCGCTCGTCTCCATGGTTCACGATCCGAGCGTCCCGAGGTTGAGCCGCTCGTCGCCGTGCGTCTCATTTTCCAATTTTCTCGCCAATTAAAATCTTCCCCACCACACATTTTGTGACACCTCATCCTTCCTTCCACTTTATAATATAAAACCCCCCTCTTTTATGACCCAAATCATATCTTAAGCACTCATTTACCCAACAAAAACAAAAACCCCCAAAATCTAGGGTTTCAAAAAGATTCAAAAGAAGCTCTAATTCACAAGAAACATCTCCTTATTTCAAAAAAGTCAAATTCCAGATCTACATCCAAGAATGGGACCAAGAGGATCATTATTTAGGGAAAGAAGAAGACCAAGGGTAAGAGGAAGCTCATCCACTTCTCACATCAACACCTTGAGAAGAGAACATGAGGAGATAGTTGACCTCACAAAGCTTGATGAATTTTCCAATATAGAGTTTGTCAATGATGTTCAAAGGCTCGTTTTCCACCGATTACTTGATAAGAACATTCTTCCTACTAAATTCATGTGCCATAAAACCTTGAGAAAACTTGGAATCTATCACCAAACGGAAGCTCTCTTCGAATTATTTGGTATTTCTACTTTGTTCCATATGCATTAACGAACATATCGGTCTCTAGTCCTTGAATTCTTGAGTTTCTTAAAAATTACCACTTTGAACAAGACAATTTGTGTAGAGTTTAGATTGGAAAGTACAACTAGGATGATGACCCTTGTCGAATTTGCAAGTGTGCTTGGGCTAGATGTTTCGCCTACCCGAACATCAAGGCCGATAAATTATAGTGTGGCACCCTTATTGAGAGCTATGACGGGTCGATATTTCTCCTATATCAAGGAATGTTTAGCCTTTCATATCCAAAATCCCATTATAAGGCTCACATACCGATTCCTATCCAGAACTCTTCTTGCTCGCCAAGATCCGGCGATAGTAAATGAGCAAGACCTTGTCTTTATGGAATCCTATCTTGATATTTAAGGGAGAAGTGGGTACCATTTCAACGCCCCACTTGTTCTCCTAGAGAAATGGGCCAAATTCCGAAATGGGGATGATGATGGTGTGAAGCATATTGTAAATGGGGGACTCATCACAAGACTTGTAAAGCATTTCAACCCCAAGTTTAATGAAAACAATGAGTATACACCACTTTCGGGAAATACGAGAATCAACGAGGAGCTAATTCTTAGACAACACCATTGGATGACCCTGTTAGAAATCTTTATCTCATTACTCAACATATTCATATTATGTAGTGATTTTAATTTAGTCATAAAATTAAATGGTGATCTTATGCATGCAAACTAAAATAAATAAGTGAAGAAATCATTTTATCACCATATGAATTTCGGTCAAATGGGCACCAACAAGATCTCCTTCTTGTTAGTTCTTGAGCTTTCCAATATTGGATGAACATACATGACCTCAAACTAGAAGCCCTCCAATTAGTAGCACCCAAGACTATCCCTCAATCCCACAAACTAACATGTACTAGATGTTTGTAATGTAGTTTACCTTAAAATTGATTACTAACACTCATATATTACATAAATAATTTTAGTAATCTTTTTGAACAAATTTGAATCAAAAACTCATCTTTTTGATGAAGATTAAAGAGAGAGAAGAGAGGAAAAATACATGAACTTTTTGCATGTGATATTAGAATGAATTATGTGTGAAAAACTCTCTTGTTTTTCCTCTCAAAACCGGCGGCCTCATGTTATCATAGACCATAATTATTTCTCTTTTTGTCTTCACAAGACAAATAGGTGTAAGGCTTTTTCATGGTCAAGTCACTATCAAGTGTCATAGACAAATGAATAAGACAAATGAACAAGACAAAATTTCTAAGCATGCCCACCCAATTTTCGGTTTCTATGTAGTAATATGGAGTCCATTTTATTTAGGGTTATTTAATGAGAATACTCTATACTATTGCTGGTCTTCTCAAATTACTACAAACTACAATTTAACTCGCATTATACTCAACTATGACACCCATTATCTTTTAATAGAATTGCATTTTTTTAACCTGAAGTAGCAGGTTAAGTTTATAACAGTTCCACGTTTGCTCTCTTCTAATTTTTATTCATCTTCATCCTTCACACGGCAACTTTTCTTCTCATTCCTCTCTTCTTAAATTTTCCACCATTTCCATCTTCACTAACTAATTACCGTCTTATTGTCTTAAGTCAATAGTTAATCAATAATATCAAATAAGATATCACTTTAATCAATAATGAAATCTAGGTTTCATATCTCACAAATCTCATACCCTGTAATTAGTAACCCTCATTTTCCCATCTCAAACCCAATACCCAGTAACCGGCATTAACACCTCCGACCAACTACCATGTCGCTCTGCACGACCAGTCCACCTTCCGTCAACCCTAGCCTCTAACCCCCCTCATCTTGGCCGATCTACCCCTAATTTCAACAACCAGAATCAAGCCCACCAATAACGGCAACCACCCTGCCACCCTTCAGCTTCTCCTTAATTAAATCGTGACTATGGTGGGTTCATCGGCGGAACTTCCGCATCTAATCGTTTCGGTCATCACCGCAACAAATGGTTCAAGGTGAAGGTTGGCAGTAGGGGATGTCGCGGTTGAGGCTTATGATAATGGTGGTGGTTAGATTTATAGTGTATGGTTGTCAATTATGTTAGATTAGTGGTGTCGAAGGTATTGTTGACCCTTATATGGTTTTGTATGAAAGTTTCCAAATAATTACCTTAAGATTTTGTATTGATCATGATTCATGATATGTGAGAACATTGTGTCATTGTTGATTCTTGCCTGCTGTTTTTGGTATTTGATTTTTTATTTTTATTTTTAAATTTGCATAAGGAAGTTTGATATTTGTAGTTGCTAATTGTTAGTATAATAATGAGGTGATATAGAAGGCGATATATGGCTGTTAATGGTGAAGAAGGTGATACTATGAGAGTTTTTTTTAAAAGATGACCCGATTAATTGGTAATAGGTCACCCAAGTCTATTATGAGAAGAGAGGGTTAATAGTTCGATTTATTCTGAAATTAAATGAAGTTCAGAGTATTTTGAGAATAACCCTCATACGTTGGAGTATTTATATTAAATAACCATTTTATTTTTGTCAATTGTACTATTGTATGTCATGTGACATGTGACATGTCTTATGTCATGTTTTAATTTAAAATGCATATTTAACAAATTAAATATCATTTACAAATTAAATAAATCATATTTAACAAATTGACTAGTAATATAAAATTACGTTCTCATAAAATGGTCATTTGATTACTAGTTAGTATAATTAACAACATCTTGTAATTATAACAGACTTATCATTCTCATCTCGCGTGTTTCGCAAACACCGATTAATTTTAGTAATATAACTTCTTAAATTACTAAATGAAATCTCATTTAATCACATTATAATAAGATGTCATTTTTCTCTCTCTTATAATAATTTGTTCAATTTTAAGGAATTAATTAATCAGACGGCATACAACTAATTAACCTTTTCAATTAAGGGAATCGTCCTTTAGGTGTGACCTCAAGGATCAATCGATCACCACCGTCATGACGACAAAGAATGTCAAACTCTAGCCAGCCAATCATTACCGATATGTGTGGACCAGTTGACTATATATGTAATGTATCATCCCTTTCGTATTCTTGGTATGAGATTTAATAATGATATTTAAATCATGTGATCGCACTATTGTTGAGGACACATTTCCCAACAATCTCCCACTTGTCCTCGACAAGTGTGCGTCACCAATTCTCTTGTCCTATTACTATCTCCCACTCAATGCAAGGTGTCTTTCGGGTCGTACTTTCAAGTGATCATATCGAGAGTGGTTTCCTCGATCTGGAGAATAACTGATTGACCGGAATATATCCACCATGGATACCTTCCGAGCGTGGCCACTCATTTCCAGTTCATTACTCCTCGAGTGGCCCTAAGATATTGTTTTAACCCTGACAAGGGGGTGGACAATTCCTATCGCACTTATTCCCTTCGACTAGCCACAGCCATCATAACCCAAAATATGCCCATTTGACCCCATGTACGAAGGTCGTAGTAACACAAATCAAAGTTAATCAAACTGTGCCATCTCAAAGTAAACAGTCTTTAGTCAAAAGAATCGACTCATTAGAATACTATAGTAGCTCTCGCCACGACCAGGCTTTATAAATTTGCCAGAACTCTATAAGCGGTCACTGCCTGACAAAGTGTTCCTAACAGTCTGCCTATGTGATCGACTAGTCATCTCACATGACTTTATGGCACTTGAACTTGCCATCAATCGCATCACACTCTAGTCACTTTGAGACGTCACCTCATACAAGTGACTATGGGCGAATACAATGCTAATCCGTGTTCACTTTAACGGGGTTCAATGTTGTCTCTACAACCCGTTTGGATGTAACAAAGTATAAAAGGAGTTTTTAAAGAAAAAACTCGAACGACAAATGCGATTATCACATATGAATAGTCAATGCCTGATTACTATTTCATGTTCTATAATCTAATTTGATCTTGTATGTAGTTGTTCATTTCAATTTAATTGAAATGACATGACTCATCATGTTAAGCCTATGAGAAGGCTTTGGTTAGTAGGTTTTATCAACTTCTTGTACCTTACTCAACCTTACTACATACTCGTTTTCCTTTGTAATGTATACAATTGCATTACAAAACTTTCTGAGTACGTGTCGAGATCCAATCAAGACATAGGCCTTATAGCCTTAGAATAGCTCCCACTGTTTTCACAGTGTGCGGGACTCATCCTTCTTGCACATCCCATGATTGCAAGTGTACTTAATTTCCGTTGTAAATATTTCTCATTGTTCTTCATTACCTAGAACGACTCTAGAAAATCTATTCCTTAAATAACATAGCCACAATGGTATCTTAACCATCCTAATGTGTTTTGATTATGGTTTTGTCAGAAACCATGCGCAATCTCAATTGTCAATTGTCACTTGTGTAACACTCTTACACAAAATTGCATCAAAAACACTTTGCATTACTTCCTAAATGCTTCTGCAAGCACTTAAGGGTAATCAATATGGCTACTTGGTAATTATTTCTTGAATTCGATTTTGAAACAATTCATCATACTCAAAGTATATGAAGTGTTATACATCATTTCCTATTTAATTGATTCGGCAGCGGAAGCAAATGGAATCAATCAAATATGTTCAATTTGATTGAACTAGTCATGAATCTTATCAACTTGACGCTAATATCATGTGGATTTATCTTCATAAATCCGGATATTAAAGATGTATTATAATACTCCATAAGTCTTAGATCATTCCTAATGATCAATGTGTCCTCCACATATAAGACTAATTAAAATTTCCGTAACTCCCACTAAACTTCATGTATAAACACCACATCTCGACTTATCGAGAAATGTCTTATCACATGATCAAAATGTTGATTCCAACTCATTGATGTCCTACTTAAGATCCTCTCTTAAGTTTCACGTTATCATAGGATTGCAAGAATCTACAAAACTCAAGACATGTATTGAATACATTCCTACTAATTGAAGAAGTGGGTTTTAGATTCACTTGCTATATGTATATCATCATTATGAAACACAATCCCTAAGAAGATCAAAATAGACTTAAGCATTTCAAGCTTTGAAATCTCTCTTTATTAGTGCAAAACCCTTTGTCACTAATCAAGCCTTTTATTTTGGATTTCCATGGCTCTAAGCCTTGTTTTGAGTTGTGACTTAAACACTCTCATGTAAGTCATATGTTCATTACTTTCCAGAAGTAATCAACTTGAATCAAACAATTTCTTTGTAAGTTGTTAGCTCTTTACTTTCTTAAAAGTAACACTAATTCATCACCTTTAACAAGTGATGACTTTAACCTCCTAGGTTTTGAAGAAACAACGTCTTACACGAAACGTCTCATGTAGCCAAGAAAGACCAGTTTCTTGCGACATTCTTTGTGGCATTCTTTGTGGCTCTATTCTTTGTGGCTCTTGAATAATTTCTCCCACTCTGTCTTCTAGAAATAAACTTGTATTTTAGAAAGACAGCTTCACGAGCCACAGGGAAAATGAGCATTTGTTTCTTGTGAGAACTTACAAGCATGGAACCCTACCATTTCATATCTCATATGAATCGTTTAGATTTAGTGGAAAAATAATTTAGACAAAATGATAAAATCCCCAAATGGATCAAGTAACTCAAAGTAACTTGATTGAAGTCCAAACCATATCGAATAGCGTTTGATTTCTTATCCAACCAAACATTATCCCATAATGCGTGCTAAGAGAGATTAAATAGTGATAGTAAATCACATTTCCTTTGGCTTATATCAAAGTCTTCACTTTGATAATCCCATCACGACTAAATCGTGATTCCTTGAACTCTTTGAACTTCTTCAAAGATTTCTCTATTTACCTTATTAAGTGAACACATTAGGGTCAACTTAAATCGTTGGTAAAAGAAAATGATCAACCTATTTTGGATCAATGATTTACAACCTCGATCTCCTTTTCAACCAAAAGGCACGAGACATCTTGCTTTGAATACAAGATATGCATATACCATAAGATCTAATGGTTTCAAGAGTACTCGATAACTCTTTGCGTTAATCATTCCAGAATTTAAGGTTTAATCTTGGGTTACCAATTTGAGTCTTGCAACATCTTTATGATATATCATTCTAGTTTGGTTCAGAATATAATCACCTTGATAATGGGCTAGCCATACATCAAATCGTGGTGTATAGGGTCACAAAAGTGAAACCTCTTTTGTATCTTAACAAAAATTATATTCTTATTTAGGGTCCATGTACTTAATATTCATAATTAAGTTACAACTTTAAACCCAAAACTAGATTGAGTACACAATGACTCTATCTCTCGATATCATTGTTGCTAGTCGTCATATTCTAATCATTCTATGTATCGCATACAATGATGAAGACCTCCACTGGTTTCTAATATTGACGAAGTAGTTCTAGCAAGATCTATGTCAATCAAATAAACATTTAAAGAAGAAGATCCCATTAGATGTCCCACAACTAACTTGTTGATTCTTCAAAAATTTGGGGTAGTTTCCTTTCTAGTGTCCAACATTTAAGACAATGGAAACTTTATTGGTCGGGATTGATAGGTTTAGTATCGTCATTCTCAACAACTTTACCTTTAACATAACCTTGTATCAATTCCATTATAATCTTTACTTCTTCAACCTCGTCTTCATCTTAACGGTTTAAGAGAATGCTCCCACTCATTTCAATGAGTCTTTGCTTTGAGAAGCAAAATTGAATTCATGAAGATTACTCTTCATTTGTTCGTTTTAGTCTTAAAACTTTCATTGAAGTGGTTGCGTTATTTTGGTCAATTACGAATTCTGACAAATGTAATTACCAAAACAATTTATCGCTTCAAGGTACTTAATTCAATTAAGTATATGAAAAACAATCCATTGTAAGTAGATGTGTTAGTCAAGAATCAAAAACCTGTTTGATAATGAATAAATTTTATCTATACTCTTTTCATGAGATCCTTCCAATGGATAATTCGAGGTTTTTAGAAGAAAATTCAAATTTGTCTTTAGTTACGATGTGTTAATGGAGATTTGAATCAAAATCGAAATGATATCGTATATGATTGTGGTAAAGAAATAGAACAATATAATAACGGAATAGTGGAAAACTTAACATTTATCGTTTTATTAATACTTGTAAATAACAAGTAAATCATTTACATAGTGACCTCTACCCAACTATGATACATGATTCCGAGATCCAAATTCATATTAACTTGGGCACGGGATAGCCGATGGAACCCTTATCAATATAACTCGGTGGACTAACTCTTTAATCGATTCTACTTTTAGAACTCTCGATCGATAAAATTACTCTAATAATTATCTATAGCCCGGAACACATGCGACTACGGTCACGAATACTTCCGTTGAGCTCAATCCAAATTTCGAATAAATGTGTCCATGATCCAAGCCCACATTAACTTGGGGACGGGATAGCCGATGAAACCCTCATCAACATGAATTCGGTGGATAGACATTTATCACCCACTCCCCCTACGTAACAAGGTTTGTACCCCGGGATGGCCGAGTGCACTCCCTCGCGAAATAGGTTTTCATGGTTTCTACTTTTTGGTAAGGCTATGTCTCAATTGTTTATTTTTAGCGAGAGGTCATGTCAATTTATTATCTATCACGGTTTAAGTGAACTAAAGCGGTGAATTACGATAATTGTAATTGACACGGTCGATAAACTCGATTAAAAAGATAATGCATGTTTTAGTTATGGCGATTTAGCGATGCATGCAACATATAAATAAAATGCAAAGCATAAAAACAAATCCTAGTATGGCCTTCCTAAAAATAGAAAATCTAATTAACTATTACATATTCGGAAACCAACTCCATTGGTCCCTTGAACTTCGGTTTTGGCACGCATCTCGAGGTAACACCGTCATTATGTATCGCCTTCTTGAGTGACACCGTCTTCAAGGAACTCCGGAATAAATAAATTACATAACAAATTACATAATTTCCTATTATACAATTGTAATTAAAATAAAAATAAATCTATGAAATTACAAAACGGTGATACGAGATCACAATAAATTACAACCGAATCGATATTCCCATACATTTCGGGTAATATCAATTAAAAACTAAGGCCATACTAAGTAAAAATTACATAATTCAAAAATTACATAAAATAAAATTATGACAATCATAAATAAAATGCAGCATTATAATATGTATGAACATGCCCAATTTTATGCTAAATCGCCTTTAAGGAGCCAATATCGTATATTAATCGGTTTTTACGGATTTGCGTGATTCAACCTTTTATAATCACAAAAATTACATAAATTCATATTTATGCACAAGTTAATTATCCTAACCTCTTAGGACTCAAAATTAGTCTTCACTAACTATTTGACTATAATTAACTCATATTTCTTAAAATTGTACATTAAAAGGACTTAAAATTATAATAAAAGCCATAAACTTCAAATAAATCACAAAAATTTCAAATAAATTCAAAATTCAAAATTTAAACTCCTGAACATTCTGGAAAAATACCATGACACTCATAATGTTCAAAAAACTTAGGTTAAAAATTTCAAAATTTATCGGGAAAAACAATGTTGCGGTTTATCGGATTTATCAATTATAATCATAAAAACATGAGAAAAATTATATTCATCAACTTTTCAATTTTAATTCTGAAAAAGATAATAAAATGCAACATGTGACGTTTTTCCTTAGTCATGAAGTATGTTTTAGCAATTATTCACTAATTAAGTCACTATTTATGCTATTTTTCATCAAAAATCCATAAATCCTGCATGAAGACTTCATTATAGCCTATTATTTTACACACATCTTGTAAAATTGCATGTGACAACATAATAAATTTATATGACCAGATTCAAAATATTTCTCATATTAACCTATTTTTTATTTAAATTCGTTTTTTATTATGAAAAATCCATTTTTCGAGCATAAGAACTCCAAAAATTATGAAACTTTCCAGATCAACTAAAAATAATATATGTGAAAACATATCCAAAAACCACTGGAAAATTCGAAGTTTAGCTAATTTTCGTCCAAAAATGACATTTTTATCATAAAAATCACATTTTAATGCCAATATTATATAAAATGAACAATAAAATCCATAAATTAACCAAAAATATCATAAATACATTTTAGGATCAGAAACTTTAACATGCCTAAATTATTTTCATGATATATAATAATAACACAAATTTACAAGTTTTATATGTTAATCGTATAACTCGGAAAAACTATAACCGATTTGCATGCAAACAACCAAGGCTCATGATACCGCTTGTTAGAAATATTTATCTCATTACTCAACATATTCATATTATGTAGTGATTTTAATTTAGTCATAAAATTAAATGGTGATCTTATGCATGCAAACTAAAATAAATAAGTGAAGAAATCATTTTCTCACCATATGAATTTCGGTCAAATGGGCACCAACAAGATCTCCTTTTTGTTAGTTCTTGAGCTTTCCAATATTGGATGAACATACATGACCTCAAACTAGAAGCCCTCCAATTAGTAGCACCCAAGACTATCCCTCAATCCCACAAACTAACATGTACTAGATGTTTGTAATGTAGTTTACCTTAAAATTGATTACTAACACTCATATATTACATTAATAATTTTAGTAATCTTTTTGAGCAAATTTGAATCAAAAACTCATCTTTTTTATGAAGATTAAAGAGAGAGAAGAGAGGAAAAATACATGAACTTTTTGCATGTGATATTAGAATGAATTATGTGTGAAAAACTCTCTTGTTTTTCCTCTCAAAACCGGTGGCCTCATGTTAGCATAGACCATAATTATTTTTCTTTTTGTCTTCACAAGACAAATAGGTGTAAGGCATTTTCATGGTCAAGTCACTATCAAGTGTCATAGACAAATGAATAAGACAAATGAACAAGACAAAATTTCTAAGCATGCCCACCCAATTTTCGGTTTCTATGTAGTAATATGGAGTCCATTTTATTTTTGTCAATTGTACAATTGTATGTCATGTGACATGTGACATGTCTTATGTGATGTTTTAATTTAAAATGCATATTTAACAAATTAAATATCATTTACAAATTAAATAAATCATATTTAACAAATTGACTAGTAATATAAAATTACTTTCTCATAAAATGGTCATTTGATTACTAGTTAGTATAATTAACAACATCTTGTAATTATAACAGACTTATCATTCTCATGTCGCGTGTTTCGCAAACACCGATTAATTTTAGTAATATAACTTCTTAAATTACTAAATGAAATCTCATTTAATCACATTATAATAAGATGTCATTTTTCTCTCTCTTATAATAATTTGTTCAATTTTAAGGAATTAATTAATCTGTATCGACATACAACTAATTAACCTTTTCAATTAAGGGAATCGTCCTTTAGGTGTGACCTCAAGAGATCAACTGATCACCACCGTCGTATTTGACGAATGTCAAACTCTAGCCAGCCAATCATTACCGATATGTGTGGACCAGTTGACTATATATGTAATGTATCATCCCTTTCGTATTCTTGGTATGAGATTTAATAATGATATTTAAATCATGTGATCGCACTATTGTTGAGGACACATTGGAAGGGTTATGAGAAGAGGATTAAATGGTTCACCAAGGGAAGCAACCCTATTTACCTACCAATGGAAGGTTTGGCAAGGATTTCACCAAGAAGAGGCCCTCTTTCTCCAATCCCATCTTATCTCATCCCCACAAACTCAAATCAAGCCAATCAAGCACCACCTCCAGCACAACAACAACATGAGCAACCAAGGAATGAAAATGAGAAGATTGTGATACCACCTTACCCCTTCCAATATCAACCCTATAACCATCCAAATCCTTTCATCCTCCCTAGGGATGATTTCGTGACGGGGATCCTTCAAGATATGCACCTCCGCCGATTCGAGGCCAATGTGGATAATTACTATGACTTGTATCCACAATTTCACCGATTGGCTCGACAAGGGATTATTAGTGAAGAGGGAATGCTTCCCTCTTGGGCTCAAATGAATATTCTTTTCCCAAACTCGGAGAGGGCTAATGAAGGAGCGCATGGTCAAGAGGGTGAAGGGAGTGACAAGTCAAATGGTGGAGATACGGTGGAGCTTGATAGTGAGGGTGATGAATTTATGGATTTCAATGGAAGCGATGTATCAATAGGAGCTTGGGATAGCGACTTGGAAGGAGATGATGGCGATATTTAAAGAACACTTCATGGGCTAGATGGAGCGGGCAAGAGGCACCCATCAAGGCTAAAGTGAAGTTTCTTTTATCCCCTCAATTTTTCATGAAAAGAATTTCGTGTTTTGATAACTTGTTATATAATCTTTGTTTCATGTTTGTGGAGTCCTAGCATCATTTAGAGGGCTAACACCTCGGTTCCATTGAGGTGTTCATTTTATTGTTCCCATTTTCAAAATCCAAAATGACAAATTTTAGTTTCATGCATAACATTTTTGTGCATGAACTCCCCCAAAATTCTTGACATTAGAAATAGTGTCTATTTTGGTTTGGGGAAGTTTATACATATGCATTGGGAGCTAATCTAAATTATGCTCTCCACCATAACAAAAACCCATGCATCATGTAGTTTAGTTTGCATTTAGCTTAGAAATCATGCATAAAAATTGCATAATTTCCTATCGTATTGGCCATTGAGGACAATGCCCATACTAGTGTGGGGATGAGAAATTCTAATTTGACTTTTAAAATCAAAAAATCAAAAAAAATTTGAACAATTTCGAAAAATACATAAAAATTTGAAAAATTGATAAATCTAAAAACATGTTCATTTCCTTTGTAGTGTAGTCTTGTATATATTGTGTTTGTATTGTGCTTGTTCATCCTTTTTCACATTGATCGACTATGCCACATCCGAGATATAAGGATATTGAAGACCGCATGGTATGATCTTTCCAATCTCCTTTTTCCTCTTTATGTTAATGACTATGTGGCTTTATTTTGATTGATGCGGTATAAACAATGTGATTATAGGATTGCATTTAGATTATTTGGCATACTAGTTGGTAGAAGCATATGCATTAGGTTGTATATATGATAGTTGCATCATAGCATATAATTGCATTTAGGAAAAATTTTGTGAAACCGTCTATTTGGGAAGCTTGACAAGTGTATATAAGGCCCTTGTATATACTTTTTCTTCTTAAGACTTTGCTTGTTAGAATACTTGTAAAACACCCTAGGATGTGTCATGCTAGTATCCTTTGACCCATGGATTAAGGCCTAATCAATTGTACCTTGTGGTGTGATAACTCCTTGGCTACCGTTTATTCCAAGGTGACCCTTGAAACCATGCAACCATCATCCACATTCTACCACATTTTGTCATCAAAGGGAATGGGCACAAAAATTGTTCAAATTTGAGTTCAAGAAATGAAATGAAAAGTCAAAACGTTTGAAATTGCATCAAAAGAAAAGAGGAGTAACAAAAATGAAAACTCCTATGCTTCAAACATAAGCACCCTCACTACAAATGGGGTGACTTTGAAAATGTTCACAAGAAATTGCAAAAAGTTGAAAGTTGTCAAGTATTGAAATGCCAAACATCAAAACAAATGGCAAAAAGAAAGTGTTCTCAAATGTCAAATGCCACAAGAAATTGGGGGGAAAACAACAAACAAAAGCAAACTCCCACATGAAACTCAAAATCTATTGATCCGTTTTCCATCATATCCACTTTTGTGCATGGTAGAGAGGGGACGACCCTTCTTCTTGTCCAGGCAAGAAGGGGAATAACGCGATCCTCCAGTGTTTCTAATACCATAGGGAGTCTACTCTTAACGAAAGTATTTAACGATTGAGGACAAAGGTACCCTAGCTTGACACAACTTGGAGGTGATTTATTGGTATCCTTCTAGGCTTAGTAGTTTGAAGAAACCATATCTATAATAGAATGTGTACCCTTAGATTGCTTCCCCTTTAGATAATTTCCGCCACTTAGATGAGGAAAGTGGCTATTCTTTTGTAGATGCATCCATTACTTGTTTTGTGTGCTTAAATGCTTGAATGTGTCGCTGATACGTCTGTCGTGTACCTATCAAAAATAAACTAACTAAACTAACTATATAGCTAGGGAAGTCAGGTCGATCTCCTCAGGGAGGCAAGATATCTGTAGAAGTCCGTCTATTTGGTCACAAATGGGGGGGTTGTTTGAATTGTTTTCTAAACTAAAAGTTTAGAAGAAGAGAAGCAGAGATAAGAGCAATAAAGGCAGGAAAATAGATTTAAACTATCAGATAAAAGGGGACATGTCAGGATTTCGGTTCACTACGGTAGTCCAGTGACTCAACTGTAAACAACTTAGACAGATTAATGCAAGACGGATGTGGAAAGGTCCTTTCGGTCCACTTTCTATCCTAAAATACCACTAACTTAACTTTCATTCTCGTCAGGGTAGTCTACTGTTCATAGCAGGCCTATTTAGTCCAATCTTTCGATCGAGGATTAATTTTAGCCAGATTAAAGGGATGACTCAGAAGTGTGCACTCAACTAAGTCGGTAAAATACAATTAAATTGCTATGGTGACAGAATCTCGCGATTAATTCATCTAAACTATTTACTACATCGTCACATTCCTACCGCAGATTCCCTAATCCCAACATGAAAGAAGTTTAGCTACTCATATTGCTATTTAAACTATCGAAACTAGCAGCAGATAAATAACCAGCAGTAAACATAATGAAATAAATAATAAGGTGCATAAGAGAGAATTAGGGCAAAGGAATAAACGAAATAAAACAAACAATTAAAGCAAACAAACGATTGATTATTATTAAGAGAAGAGAAAAGGATTACAATCGTGCGAATCCGGCGTAAAGAACGATCATATCCGAGCGAAATAAATCCCAAAGTAAAGTTACATTAGAAAAGGAAAAGCAACGTAATAAGTTTTATGTGAAAGCTAAACTGAATGATTCCTAAGATAAAAGATAAAAGATCCCTAATGACCTAGTTAACGTAGGTTTAAATAGAAAACAACATAAGTTTATCGAAATAAAACAACTCACGGGCTAATTAAAGCCCATGACAGCAGAAACCACTCGATCGAGTGGAATAAAACCACTCGATCGAGCAAAACTCAGCATAATCTACTCGATCGAGTAGAATAGTTACTCGATCGAGTAACCTCTCTTTCAAAGACTTCGGATCGAGTGATAAAGTGCTCGATCGATCAACTGGGAGCGTAGAAACCACTCGATCGAGTGGTAAAACTACTCGATCGAGTCTTCTGTCTTCAAATCAGCTCAAGTCCACGCCCAACTACCTCATAAACCATGCCTTCGCGCATTCCAATGCAGTATCTCGCTCTGGAAATTCCCGTCTCCTCTAAATGCATGCAAAAAGGACGAAAAAGGGTACGATTCCACTACTTTCGCGTTCATTTCTACAAAATGGACAAAACGAACCAAAGTAGCCAATTCGGGGCAAAATGCAATATAAATAGTGCAAAAGTACATAGAAATACGTGCTAAAATAGGCTAAAAAGACTATATAAAAGGCACGTATCAAATCTCCCCAAACCGAACCTTTACTCGCCCTCGAGTAAACTCAAAACACAAACTAATGGAACGGAAATGAAAACTCAGAGCTAGCTTAACTTGTCTACTTGAACCAAATTAATGCAACAAAAACCAACAGTTATAACTAAGCAGTCAATACGGAAACGAGTTATAAGCCGTTCAGAAATAAACCAACCTATCGACCTTGCATGACCAACAAAATGGGACTCTCTCGTGGTCACTCTTCTCTCATGAAGCAAAAGGTGAATGTTATATGTAAAAGAGAGAAGGGAAGATAGCCACTCACCTAACTGCGACCTACATAGCATGCATGCAACAAAAATGAAAGACAATTCAAGTACTAATGCACACACTCCAACCAATAATGTCCGTCACAGCCGAGGGCTTACACATAATATGGGAATAGTGAGGTTCAGGTGAGAAAAGGCAAAACAATTTATGGTAATGTGGAGGTAAAAGCGCCAAGCTAGTTCCTAACATGACCATAATAAACCATCCGAATCTCAACTGATTGAAAAACTAAGTACAAGTGCCCTTCATTTGGCACACAACTCACTAAACTCATATACAATCTCCTCAAAAATATGGAATAAGAATGGAGGAGTCAGACGGTCACAAAGTTCCCTTTTTTAATACCATCTAAACGAATCAAATCAACCAAATCAAATCTTTTTTTTTCTTCTCTTTCTTCCTGTTTCACGCGATCAGCTCTTTCTTTTTTTTCATTTTTTCATTTCTTTTTTTTCTTTCCTTCACGTTTTCTTCTTTTTTTTTTTCCTTTTCAATTCTCTTTTTTTTTTCTTTTCCTCCCTCCTGTATTTACACCAACTCCATACAAATAAATACGGGCCAAACTGCAGACGGAAAATCATACCACAAAAGACATACTAAACTAGCTTGACTAGGCAGGCTTAATTTGGGATGTAGCTAATGGGTCAAAAAGGCAAGTTTTGGCTTATGTGGAGCTAAATGGGTGAAAAATATAAGGAAAAGGGGAAAATTGCAAGCACCTCCCTGCATGTGACACCAACCACAAACCCGAATATGTGCATTTGACAAGAAATTGAATGTCATAAAAGTGCAAAAATGATAGACATGCTATGCAAGGAGTACTACTCTCAATTCCTAATGAACTGGTCATGAATGTCACCAGTTATAAGGCTCTAAAACTCAGAATTTATGAAGTAGTTTGCCAATATATCAGGTCAAGTCTAAACAATCAGCTATATTTGAACAGAAACTCGTAGACTATGCGTATGACAAAGCTAATAACTATCAATGAAAGTGCAAGGCTCAAGTAAAATGACAAGTTACAGTGCATTATCATCACGAAAATCTACCGTTCTGACTCAACCTATATGCAAAAATAAACGTCAATTTTTGGATTTTTAAAATTTTCTAATTTTTTCTGGATTTTTTGATTTTTTTATGAAATAAATAAACAATGCAAGCTGAAATAAATAAACGTGAATGCAAAAACAAATGCAAATGCAGACTCAAAAGGATGCAATACCCTCCCCAAACCAAAACGGACAACGCCCTCGTTGTCCTCCAGTATACACCAGCAGATATATACAGGGGAACGGGAATATACAACCAAAAGAATAAAAACAATAAAGTAAAAGGAGACAAAAATAAAAGAGTAAGATATACATACAAAACACGAACTTCCCAAAACCAGCCAGAAAACTGGGGAAGTGAGTAGTCTAGTAGCTACTCGTTAGCCTCGTCGTCACGGACGTCCTCCACTCTGAACTCCGGATCCTCCGCCTCCTCTCTCCTGCTCTTCTGCTCAGCTCGAGCTCTCTCCGCAGCCACCGCTGGGTCCTCGTCCTCCGACTCCTCCTCCTCAGCAGACTCCGGGTACCCCCCAACGGGGTATCGGTAGAAGGAAGGGTGTGGCTGACCCTCTGGGATCGGACGGTGTCGCCTCAAGTGGTACTCGTACAGAGGGTGCAAGGCAAGGGATATGTCCCTCTTCATACGAGCATGTCGCTCTGCAATGGCAATCAACAAACCGTCACGGCGCCCTTGGTCCATGACCGCGGACGCCACAAAGGGTGAAGTTGGTACGAAAGTGTTCGGAATGACCGGCTGTGGCTGTGTCTGGTCGGTGGGTGCAGGAGTAGGAGTAGGAGTAGGGGTCGGGATGGGAGTAGCCGTGGAAGGCTGGGCACTCCCAGAAGGTGTAGACCCCTCTCCAGTCTCAAGTCTACGCCGCTTCTTGGCGGCGGGTAAAGTGGGAGGTGGTCGGAGTGAAAGGTTGAAGGTAGGCAGTGGTGGCAGTCGGGCGCCCCTAGCGACAGTAGGAAAGGGGTCTAGACGGGGGAGAGTGTCACAGGGTAAGTCCACAGACAAGGAACCATCTATCTTCCATGTCTGGTAGTGTGGGGTCAGCCAATGTTGAGAAAGCATGGAATCCAGACTCAGTAACCTCTCTCCCTCGAGGTACTCCAAGTCACGAGGACAGACGGGGTGAACGGAACGGGCAAGAATGGTGGCTATGCCACCGCAGGCAATAGATCCCTTCTCCTTCAACCCCTGGGCCTGAAAGTACTGGGCGGTCAAGTGGGCAATGTTGAGGGTAAAAGGACCCTCACAGTCGATGTTCAGATAACCGCCCAGGATGGAGAGCTCGGTGTTGGTGATGTTGTTCGGCTCCTTTCGGCCGAAAATGGTGCTCCCCATCAATCTAAGAAAGTAACGGGCAGAGGGAAGGTGGACCTGTTGGAGCTTTCGATCGGAAAAGGTGGTCTGGGCCAAGGTCGGCCAAAGCTGAGAAATGACCCTCATAGGGGCTTTAGCGTCGCCCGTAGAAGAGAGGCCAAGTCTCCTACCAAACTCCTCCAAAGTCATCGAAAAAGTCCGGTTGAACAACCGGAAAAACACGAAATGACTAGCGGGGAGCGCGTCGTGCGCCCCGGATGAGAAGGTGAAGGAGCTGAGAAACTCAAGGCTCAGCTCCAAAAAGGTACGGCCACTCATAGTAATGAGTCCGGCCATCCCCGTGCCCCGTAGTAGCTGATACGTGCATTTTATATAGTCTTTTTAGCCTATTTTATGCACGTATTTCTATGCTTTTATCGTGGTTTTAAGCTACGAAATGCCCCGAATATGCTACTTTGGGTTATTTTGTCTTATTTGCAGGAATGGACTCAAATGTAGTGAAATCAAGCCATTTATCGTCCGTTTTGCATGCATTTGGAGGAAGAGTGAATTTGAAGCGGGAATATAGCTGTCTTGGGATGCGTGAAGCTGTTTCGGGAGCCAAAAGGACAAGTCAAAGTCAATCTAACGTGATTAATGAGCTGCTGAAGTCAAGATCCACTCGATCGAGTGGTTTATTAGTCGATCGAGTGGTTTTAGGTTGAATAAATAGTCTATCGAGTAGATTTATGGTCGATCGACCAGTTCCATATTAGAGTTTAGTCGATCGAGTAGAATTACTGGTCGATCGAACGGTTTTGGCTCAGGTTTGCTCGATCGAGTGGTTTTATTCCACTCGATCGAGTGGATTCATATGGGTGGGCTTTTTAGCTTATTTCCGTCATTAGGTTAGTTAATAATCCTATTTTCTTATAAATAGGAAGGTAATTCGTGAGAATTAGGGGGCTTCTCTTCTCCCCTTACTCGGTTACTAATACATTGTTCCAGTTACTTTGTTCTTCCTTAATTTCGGATCATTAATTCAGTAATTCTTTCTTTCCGTCGTCTTATTTAATGCTTACTTCTTATTTATTTCTTGTTCTCTATTTAATTATGCGTAGCTAAATTCCTTAATATGTTAGGATTAGGGAAGCCGTGGTAGCAATATGTTAGGATCGACTTGATTAGATTAGTCTTTCGATAAGAATTGTATTAGGCAATATAATTGTTATTAGGTTGAATGTATGCATGCAGGAGACCATTTATTTAGTTACCCCCGACCTGGATCGAAAGATTGGAAGGGAAGGCTTGCTTAATTACAATAGGTGATACCTAATTAGGGCGAAAGCTAAGTTAGGAGACCCTAGGGCGATTAGAGACCGAAAGGGTATAATCGTAGGTTTAAGGACCGAAAGGTGACGACCTCGCTCTTCTTATCAATAGTTTAACTGACTCAGTTGACCCGATAGTGTAGCTGCCACGGTAGACCGACTCCTAGCATATTTCTCTTCTCTTACTGTTAATTTCTCTCATCTTTATCTCTCTTGCCTTAGTCTATTTAGTTTAGTTAAAACAATCAAAACCCCCAATAGTGACATTAGACAGATAGAATAGACAAGTAGATAGTAAACCGCCTCCCTGTGGAGATCGACCCTACTTACCGCTGACTTCTGTTAGTAGTAGATAGGTATTTATTTTTGGTACAGAAACGACCGTATCAAATTTTGGCGCCGTTGCCGGTGAGGCAACTATTTATTTACTTGTTTTATTTTATTTGTTTTTAGCCTCAAGGAATTTATTCCTTGAGGCAGTTCTAATCTTTTGCTTGAGTGCTGTTTTGATAGGCCTTACAGGTACTACCTAGCCAGTTCTAGGTGAAAGATCGTCAAAGGGAAGGCTTGAGTACCTTTGACCCATCACCTATGTCCCATTTTCTGGCACAGCAGGTGATTCAATGCGGGAGATGTGGTGCTGCTGAGCACAATGCAGCCATATGCATGGCAGATAATGACGCGCTCCTTGAGTTCAGGCTTTGGGGACGAGTCAGCCCTGTAGTTGTGCCGCCACATCCACCCTATCAATGGCCAATGCAACAAGATCCTTCTGATATACAGAAAGAAGAAGTTGCGGAGCTGAAATCTCTGTTGGAGACAATTATATCCCAAGTGCAAGAACATGATAGACGCACTTTTGCGCGGTTTGATAAGCTCGAGTCTGAAATTGCTCAGTTAGCAGCTGAGTCGGATAGTTGGCAACCAGAAGAGGTATACCTTACTGAGAGCGGTTTTTCCCATGAAGAAACCGTGTTGCCCATTGCTGAGTATGATTTTTATGACTCGGATGACGAATTCCTATCATATCTCACTAGTTTACACGAAGATTTCAGCCCTGTACAGTAGAAATCACTCGATCGAGTGACTTATATTAGTCGATCGAGTGAATTTCAAGAAGAAAGTCCTCAATCGAGTGATATTTCTACTCGATCGAGTGAAATGCAGGAGGAAAGTGGTCGATCGAGTAACAATTCTGCTCGATCGACTGACTTGGCCATTGGGAGCTTTGATTCATCACTTGGGTTCATTCTAGATGACGATTTTGATGATAATAATGGTTACGGTGAATCACCCCTTTTCAAGGTCGAGTTGGATGCACTTGAGGCTGAGATTTACGGGATGAATTCCACTGAGGAGGGTGACAAAGAGGTAGCTGAGTCAGTAATTGCTCCTAGCACGGAAGAGGTAATATCTTCCTTTGCCAAGGATTCCGTCATTGAGAGCGATCAACCTGAGGTAGTGAACGATAATTTATTTATTGTTTGTTTAAATAGTAAATTGCCTCGTTTGACTTATGCTTTGCATTCTAATGCTTTGCCCCTTCCTAATAGGTCGTACAATTTAACGATTTTTCACCGTCCTTACCATTATAAATTCGTTCATCTGAAACGGGACCCCACTTTATCGTCAATTGCTCCCGCGCTCCTATATTTTGTGGATAAATTTAGGAGCTCACATAGGAAATTTGTTAGACTTAAATGTTTACATATTTTTATTTCCTATTTCTTTAATCCACTATGGTGCTACTTATGTTTCTGTGTAGCACATGCGCAGATGTACGATCTCATGCTGCGCGCTTTGAGCTGTTTTGATTGTAACTAATTAGAGAGCCTCGAAGAAAAGAAGGTCGAGATGGACCTAACTGAAGCTAGCGCTACCCGGGAGGCAACCCGAAGACTTTTATTTACATTTTATTTCAGTTTTAGTTGTAATAAATGGTCTTCGTACCATAAACTATTTTGGTATGCTTGTTTTTGTTAGTTGCGGGCTGTTTTTATTTGCATTTTGCAGAGACACGCTGTGGATCACTCGATCGAGTACTTTTGTACTCGATCGAGCACTTTTGCTGCTAAATCCTCTCGATCGAGCACTTATTCCACTCGATCGACCACCTGCAAAAAGAGAAACTACTCGATCGACCTAAAGTCCTTTCGATCGAGCAATTTTTGGATGCCCATTCACTCGTTTGACTTGGATTAGCTTCCTGTGACGGTATTCCGGATCTTTAGCAACCTCCCATGTTCATGGTCGGTTTGGGGAGGTCCCTTTATTCGCACATCTTGTGAGTTTTTCCGTATTTACTCTCTTTCTCTTTTAGTTTGCGTTTCCTTTCCATGTTTTGGTACAATGGGGGCATTGTACGGTTTGGTTTGGGGAGGTTATGCATCCATATCCGTCTCTGCATATTGTTCTTATTGGATTTCTGTTGTCACGTTTAATTTCCGTTTGCATTGTTGTTTATTCTTTTAAAATTCAAAATCTCAAAAAAATAGAAAAATTCATAAAAATTCAAAATCTCAAAAAAATAGAAAAATTCATAAAAATTCAAAAATTTCATGTTTACTTTAGCATATAGGTTGAGTCGGAACGGTGGATTTCAATGATGAAATTGCACTATAAATTGTCTTTTTGCTTAAACCTTGCATTGAACTGTTATCTTTTTAGCTTTGTCTTTTTCATGTCTACGAGTTAATGTTAAAATTTAGCTCAACATATAGACTTGACCTGAAATTTTGGCAACCTACTTATAATTTCTAAGATTTAAAGCCTTATAAACTGGTGTCATTTATGACCAGTTTCATGTAGGATTGTGAGTAGCTACTCCTTGCATAGCATGTTCATTAATTTGCACGTATATGAAATTCAATTGCTTTTTGCCGTCATACATTCGGGTTAGTGGTTGGTGTCACATGCAGGGAGGTGCTTACAATTTCCCTTTCTTTCATTTTTACCCATTTAACTCCACATTAGCCAAATTTGCTTGTTGACCCTTAACTACATTCCAAATTTAGCCTGCCTTGTCAAGCTAGTTTAGATTGTTTTGCTGTATATTGTCTATTGTACCAAAGTTTGGCTTGTATCTATTGATTCGGAGTCGGTAATTTATGAAGAAAAGGAGGATGATGAAAAAAGAATTGAAAAATGAAAAAAAAAACGTGAAAAGAAAAAAAAAAGTTGAAAAAAAAAAGTTCGAAAAAAATAGAAAGAAAAAGGGAACCGAGAAAAAGAATGAAAAATTACAAAAAAAGAATGTTGTTTGATGAGACGGTTTCTGCTCCTATGCTTTATTTATATTATATGAGGAGTATTATCAGTTCGGTTTGGTGAGTTTTGTGCCAAATGAAGGGCACCGTGCTTAATTCTATAATTGGATGAGGAACGGATGTTGATATATGGTTTTGTTTAGGTACTAGCTTGGCCGCCTATACCTCCACATTCCCATAAATGTTTTGCCTTTTCTTACCCATTGCCTCACTTTACCATATTTTTGTAAGCCCTACCGTGACAGACCTTGTTTGGTTGGAATGTGTGTACGATAGCTAGAATTGTCTATCATATTAGTTGCATGCATGTTTATGTGGGTCGTAGTCTAGGTGAGCGACTATTTTTCTTTCTCTCTTCTACATATATGCTTACCCTTTGCTTCATGAGAGAAGAGTGACCCGTGAGAGTCCACTATTAAAGGTCTTGCAAGGTCGACGGTTCAGCTTTATTATAAACATCTTATAACTCGTTTACATTTGACTGTTTTAGCTATAAGTGTTAGTTTGCTTGCATTAAATTGGCTTAAGTGGGCATTTGTAGCTAGCTCTGAGTTATCTTTTTCCGTTCCATTAGTTTGCATTTAGTTTACTCGAGGACGAGTAAAGGTTTGGTTTGGGGAGATTTGATACGTGCATTTTATATAGTCTTTTTAGCCTATTTTATGCACATATTTCTATGCTTTTATCGTGGTTTTATGCTACGAAATGCCCCGAATATGCTACTTTGGGTTATTTTGTCTTATTTGCAGGAATGGACTCAAATGTAGTGAAATCAAGCCATTTATCGTCCGTTTTGCATGCATTTGGAGGAAGAGTGAATTTGAAGCGGGAATATAGCTGTCTTGGGATGCGTGAAGCTGTTTCGGGAGCCAAAAGGACAAGTCAAAGTCAATCTAACGTGATTAATGAGCTGTTGAAGTCAAGATCCACTCGATCGAGTGGTTTATTAGTCGATCGAGTGGTTTTAGGTTGAATAAATAGTCGATCGAGTAGATTTATGGTCGATCGACCAGTTCCATATTAGAGTTTAGTCGATCGAGTAGAATTACTGGTCGATCGAACGGTTTTGGCTCAGGTTTGCTCGATCGAGTGGTTTTATTCCACTCGATCGAGTGGATTCGCTATGGGCTGGGCTTTTTAGCTTATTTCCGTCATTAGGTTAGTTAATAATCCTATTTTCTTATAAATAGGAAGGTAATTCGTGAGAATTAGGGGGCTTCTATTCTCCCCTTACTCGGTTACTAATACATTGTTCCAGTTACTTTGTTCTTCCTTAATTCCGGATCCTTAATTCAGTAATTCTTTCTTTCCCTCCTCTTATTTAATGCTTACTTCTTATTTATTTCTTGTTCTCTATTTAATTATGCGTAGCTAAATCCCTTAATATGTTAGGATTAGGGAAGCCGTGGTAGCAATATGTTAGGATCGACTTGATTAGATTAGTCTTGCGATAAGAATTGTATTAGGCAATATAATTGTTATTAGGTTGAATGTATGCATGCAGGAGACCATTTATTTAGTTACCCCCGACCTGGATCGAAAGATTGGAAGGGCAGGCTTGCTTAATTACAATAGGTGATACCTAATTAGGGCGAAAGCTAAGTTAGGAGACCCTAGGGCGATTAGAGTCCGAAAGGGTATAATCGTAGGTTTAAGGACGGAAAGGTGACGACCCCGCTCTTCTTATCAATAGTTTAACTGACTCAGTTGACCCGATAGTGTAGCTGCCACAGTAGACCGACTCCTAGCATATTTCTCTCCTCTTACTGTTAATTTCTCTTATATTTATCTCTCTTACCTTAGTCTATTTAGTTTAGTTAAAACAATCAAAACCCCCAATAGTGACATTTGACAGATAGAATAGACAAGTAGATAGTAAACCGCCTCCCTGTGAAGATCGACCCTACTTACCGCTGACTTCTGTTAGTAGTAGATAGGTATTTATATTTGGTACAGAAACGACCGTATCAGTAGCTCACAAACTGACTCGAAGATACCGAGTCTCTCTAGTGCCGATTTATCTAAAAATCGGGAAGGTACCAACTCACAGCCTAAGAGGTTAAAAAACTTCTGACGATGCACACCGTTAACGAAAATTACATGCGGGAAGTCTAGGTGAGAGTCGAGGGAGTTGTCCCCTCGGACAGTGACCGTGCCAGAAGTAGAAGGAGCAGCAGTAGAGGTGGCAGGAGCTGGTGCTGGTGTAGAACGGGAACGTCCACGACCTCGGGCCCGGCCTCTAGAACCCGAAGTAGAAGCCCGTGCAGTGACGGTGTGAGGAATTAGAGCTGCTCTAAAGGCTGCTGCAACGGCAGGTGAGTCCGCCACAGGTGTGAAAACAAAGAATGGAGTAAATCGCTTCCAGCCGCTGTGGCCACCACCAAGAAGAAGTGCTAGCGATGGCGGTGGCCGAATCGAAGTGGCAAATAAACGAGCTAGCGGCGTGCTAGCTAGGGTGTAAAAATGGTACCTGCAGCAAAGAGTAAGAACACAGGGGCTGCGGTACTAACTGAAGTGGAGGCGGTAGTAACAGCAGGGACCACCGTCTCAGTTAAGGATGGACTAGAAGACGAGCTAGTGGAGGGCAGAGAGCTAGAATCCATCCCGTATACAAAGGGGCAGGGGACATGATAAGATAACAGCGGCTAGCAGCAAGAAAACCAGCATGTAACAGAATTATAACCCCCAAACAGTCGAAAAAATTCGACTGCAACCCACGAATTCCCAATATTCCTCAAAAATTTCGAATCATAGCACGTAAACAGCGATAGGGGACGGGATAACAGTCAACAACAACAGCAATTAAGCAACAGCTGAGGTGAATTAGGCATGAAATCATGAAGACTCAGTATGACAGTCGAAAACCCAGTATGGCAGTCGAAAAATTCGACTGAAATCAACCCTAATCGCGAATTTTGCGTAAAATTCGAATTTAAGCATGTTAAAGCAATCAGGAAAGGGGATTGATCATCAAGTAAGGCAAAGAAGGGCGAGCAATGACAGTATAAGTCGAAAAACTCGACTTATCAAGCAATTTCGAAACCTTAATATCAATTCACCTCATAAAATTTCGAAATAAATATAATTAAAATGCAATGAGGATGGAGTAATTACTTACTTGATGAGAAAAACCTACAAATTGCAATTAATCTTCAAAGAACAAGCAAAAAAAGGCGATTTTTTCGATCGAAAAATCGCAAACCCTAAACCCGCTATAAAACCGTGTAAAATAGCACAAATCAAGGGGGAAATAAGGGGCTTTGAACGATTAATTAGCAAGCAACAATATGTAGGTGAAGGATTTGGCAAAAGGGCAAGAAATAATGGGGATTTGGGGGATTTTTTTATCGCAAATAGGGGAAGAAGTCGAGATAATTGGGGGAAATGAAATAAGAAACCAAAATAAGGAGTTTAAAGGAAAACTCCCTGCGTCTCTTGTGCTTTCACTCGATCGAGTGGTTTAGAACTACTCGATCGAGGACTTCAGGAATCCAGCTACTCGATCGAGTAGAAATCTACTCGATCGAGAATTCCCCTTTTATGCTTTACTCGGTCGACTAAATAGAATCACTCGATCGAGTACAAAAAGTACTCGATCAAGCTCTTTTTCTCGTATAATCTCTTTAATTCGTCATTCTTCCTTTGGATTTTCGTAAAAATTCCCCAAACCTGCATAAAAACACGTGCAAAAATATCCCAAAATACCAAATACGCAAAGTAACAGTCTATAGTCTTAAATCTACGCTAAAAATTGTCTAAAGGCTAATTGTCCTAATTAAAAGCAATAAAAGAAATTCAACGGAAAATTTAAAATTTATTTTTACAAGGTGTTACACGGGGCATTTCCCCGCTCACTTCCCAATGCATTTCAGTAGCCCCTCGGTGGGCTCCTGACTGGAGGACGTCATCTCAGAAATGTTGATTGTCCTCTTCAGCTTCCATGAACTTGAGTTTGATTCATTCGGAGGAGAATAGTTCGCATCCACGTAAGCGCAAACTTTTCTCACCCTTGCTCCTTTCTCACCAGCTGTAGCGTCATCACTCCCAATCTGACTGTGTTTAATTACACAACACCCTTTGACAGCTCCCTCATTGTCTTCATCTGTACCTGCAGCAAGGAAAACATACGAACTTTCCTCCTTTTTTCTCTCAATCTGAGGCAGAGGGGAAACAATAGCAGCACAATGCTCCAAATTTTCATTTGGAATGTCAATAATAGGGTCAATAGATGAGAGGGCATTGCAAGGCTGAGCTTGCATGGGAGCCCTCCGGAACTTAGACTGATGGAATATCAGCTCCTCGTCCCCTACCTGAAAAGTCAACGTCTTACCCCCGACGTCTATTACTGCACGGGCAGTAGACAAAAATGGTCTCCCTAAAATAATAGGGGTATGTGCATCTTCGGGGATGTGTAAAACAACGAAGTCAACGGGAATAAAGAACCTCCCTATCTTAATAGGTACGTCTTCTATTATACCTAGTGGCCGTGATATGCTACGGTCGGCCATCTGAACAGTCATGTTTATGCAACTAAGCTTTGTCAAACCAAATCTCTTAGCCAGAGACAGCAGTAAGACACTCACGCTAGCGCCAAGATCGCATAACGCGTTATCTATTAAGTGGGTACCGATATGACACGGAATTTAAAAACTACCTGGGTCTGACTGCTTTGGAGGTAACTTATTTTGAAATAGGGACGTCCCCATCTCAGTCAAAGCTACTGTCTCATTATCACTAATGTGCCTCTTACGTGTTAAAATTTCTTTCATAAATTTAAGGTAAGAGGGTACCTTTGTCAGCAATTCGGTGAATGGCACAGTGACTTCTAAGCTTCTCAGAAGTTCGACAAATTTGCCGAATTGTTGATTAGCTTTAGTATTCTGCAGACGCCTTGGGAAGGGAACCGTGATGGGTATCTCGAGTCCCTTGTTTCTCTCCTCCAATGTGTCAGCCGGAGCAAGCTCTGTATCCTTTGGACGCTTCTTACCTCTCGAACGAGGTCTTTCCGGCGATTTCTCACTTAATCGAGCACTAGCAGGCTCTCGATCAAGCTGTCCATCATCCAAACTACTCGATCGACTAAAAATCCCATTCGATCGAATAGTTTCTTTATTAGCATCACTCGATCGAGTATAAAAATCACTCGATCGAACGGTTGTCTTTTCCTGATCACTCGATCGAGTGGAATTTTCACTCGATCGACCACTTTCCTTAGCAAAAGTACTCGATCGACCTCCAGAAACTAGTCAATCGAGTATTTTCTTAGCCGTCAGCTCATTTTCTTCACCAGAACACTGTTCATCGACAGTTATAGCCTTCCTCGGGTCTGATTTCAACACTTACGGTCCCTCGTATGAACGACCGCTTCTTAGATTAATAAAATTTACCGTCTCATGTGGATTTTTCTCATTTTGAGTCGGTAATTGACCCTGCTTCCTTGTGGATTGGTTCGTGGATAACTGGGCAACTTGAGTTTCAAGTGCCTTGATGAATGCATCTTTCTGTTGATCACTCAACTGCCACTCCTTTGTAAAGGACTGCAACATAGACTTAAGCTCACCTATTTCACTCACCCCACCGGAAGATGATGCACCGTGATTGGGAGGAGCGAAGGAAGGAGGCTTCTAAAAACCTTGTTGATTCTTATGTGGAGGAACATAAGGTTGCTGCTGGTGCGGAGGAGGAGTAGGATTGAGCACATTTTGACTAGTCCACCTCAAATTGGGATGGACTGCCCCTTGGTTGTTGTAATCGGAACCCCCTCCTTGCCTATATTGTTGAAAGGCAAGGACTTGTTCCTTCTCCATAAGACAGCCAACAGCAGTGTGACCGTCATTGCTCCCACACCTCTCACATGTGACGGTCTCCCCTCTAGTAAGGACATGGACCGTCTGAGGCTCCCCAGCTAATTGTAACTCCAACTTGTCAAATCTAGCATTCATGGCTTCCAGCTGAGCCACAACCTGCTTATCAACTGCATGAACTGTTCTAATACCATCCCTCGGGTTTCCATACTCAGCACTGTGGTTCGCCATCTCTTCAATAAGGGTCGATCCCTTATCATCATCTGTATTCTCTTGGAATCTACCATTAGATGACGCATCAAGTATGGCTCTGTGGTCATCATAAAGCCCATTGTAGAACTGGTTAGATAGAAACCAAGGGTCAAAACCATGGTGAGGAATAGACCTCACTAGCTTCTTGAATCGGGACCACGCCTCATATAAGGTCTCATCGGGAGCCGGCCTGAAACTGGTAATCTTGGCCCTCAGCTGATTGGTGTGCTGTGGAGGGAAATATCTCTTGTAAAAGGCAAGAGCAAGAGACTCCCAATCTGTAACCCCTGCAGCTGTGCGGTCCAAATCGATCGACCACTCCCCGGGCCGAGTCGGTCAAAGAGAAAGCAAACAAAACCTCCTTAATCTTGTCTTGAGTTACCCCCTTTGTGGCGGGGATAGTAGAACAGTAGTCTGTAAAAACTTCCATGTGCTTCCTCGGGTCTTCACCCGCCACACCTCTATAGAGATTTCTCTCTACCAGATTGATATAGGAAGGACGGATGTCGAATGTATTCCCTTCCTCAGTCTGGAGATTGAAACCTTTTGGAATTGAGGATGCTTTAGGCACCGAGTGACTAGAAAGTTTCGGCATCGTTACTGGTTGATCGGCAGAAATATGAATGTCTTCTACTAAAGACTGGTCTTCTGCGAAAAGAAAATGATGTAGCTCTGGTTCGAAAGTACTCAAGTCTTCCTTTCGTGATTCTCTTTGCAGACGGAGTCTATGCCTGAATAATCTCTTTGGCTCTGAATCAGCTGAAACTAATTCAAACTTGTCTGACTTGGGCATAAACAACACTGAAAGAAAATAAATAAGAACTGCCTCAAGGAATTAAAATTCCCTGAGACGGAAAATAAACGAAACAAAAACAGATAGGGCAATTGCCTCCCCGACAACGGCGCAAAAATTTGATACGTCTGTCGTGTACCTATCAAAAATAAACTAACTAAACTAACTATATAGCTAGGGAAGTCAGGTCGATCTCCTCAAGGAGGCAAGATATCTGTAGAAGTTCGTCTATTTGGTCACAAATGGGGGGGTTGTTTGAATTGTTTTCTAAACTAAAAGTTTAGAAGAAGAGAAGCAGAGATAAGAGCAATAAAGGCAGGAAAATAGATTTAAACTATCAGATAAAAGGGGACATGTCAGGATTTCGGTTCACTACGATAGTCCAGTGACTCAACTGTAAACAGCTTAGACAGATTAATGCAAGACGGATGTGGAAAGGTCCTTTCGGTCCACTTTCTATCCTAAAATACCACTAACTTAACTTTCATTCTCGTCAGGGTAGTCTACTGTTCATAGCAGGCCTATTTAGTCCAATCTTTCGATCCAGGATTAATTTTAGCCAGATTAAAGGGATGACTCAGAAGCGTGCACTCAACTAAGTCGGTAAAATACAATTAAATTGCTATGGTGACAGAATCTCGCGATTAATTCATCTAAACTATTTACTACATCGTCACATTCCTACCGCAGATTCCCGAATCCCAACATGAAAGAAGTTTAGCTACTCATATTGCTATTTAAACTATCGAAACTAGCAGCAGATAAATAACCAGCAGTAAACATAATGAAATAAATAATAAGGTGCATAAGAGAGAATTAGGGCAAAGGAATAAACGAAATAAAACAAACAATTAAAGCAAACAAACGATTGATTATTATTAAGAGTAGAGAAAAGGATTACAATCGTGCGAATCCGGCGTAAAGAACGATCAAATCCGAGCGAAATAAATCCTAAAGTAAAGTTACAGTAGAAAAGGAAAAGCAACGTAATAAGTTTTCTGTGAAAGCTAAACTGAATGATTCCTAAGATAAAAGATAAAAGATCCCTAATGACCTAGTTAACGTAGGTTTAAATATAAAACAACATAAGTTTATCGAAATAAAAAAACTCACGGGCTAATTAAAACCAATGACAGCAGAAACCACTCGATCGAGTGGAATAAAACCACTCGATCGAGCAAAACTCAGCATAATCTACTCGATCGAGTAGAATAGTTACTCGATCGAGTAACCTCTCTTTCAGCACTTCTGGATCGAGTGATAAAGTGCTCGATCGATCAACTGGGAGCGTAGAAACCACTCGATCGAGTGGTAAAACTACTCGATCGAGTCTTCTGTCTTCAAATCAGCTCAAGTCCACGCCCAACTACCTCGTAAACCGTGCCTTCGCGCATTCCAATGCAGTATCTCGCTCTGGAAATTCCCGTCTCCTCTAAATGCATGCAAAAAGGACGAAAAAGGGTACGATTCCACTACTTTCGCGTTCATTTCTACAAAATGGACAAAACGAACCAAAGTAGCCAATTCGGGGCAAAATGCAATATAAATAGTGCAAAAGTACATAGAAATACTTGCTAAAATAGGCTAAAAAGACTATATAAAAGGCACGTATCAATCGCCATTTTGGCAAGCCCCAACTTGCCTTGCAAGAAGGCATCCTACCTCATGGTTGTCTTGTTGTGAGTTGAAGTGGCGGAGTGAGACCCGCTAATTGTCTCACATCGGCTATATTAGTAGGTTAGTTTAAATAAGGGTCCTAGTTTTGTCACCTCTTTACTCGGGACGAGCAAAGGTTCGGTTTGGGGATATTTGATGTGACTCATTTTAGAGCATATTTAGTCCTCGAATTAGCCTCGTTCCTATGCTTTTTAGTGCATAATTGGGTCATTAACTATCTTTAGTCTTTCGTTTTGCATATTCTTTGAGGTTTTGATCCCTTGGTAGGAAAGGAGTAAGAACATTGCATTTTCATGGCAAAATGAAGCTAAATTGATCGAATCTAATGACCAAGAATCAAAGAGAAGACAATGCTAGAAGGCCTATGTAAATAATGTAGTAAATGGGCAGTGATGAGAAGATCCTTGCATCTCCAACAAGATCCTTGAGGATTGTTGGAGAAAGAAAAGAAGCAGATGTGACTGGCTGCTAATCCGAGTGTCGCAATGCACGGGACGAGCGTCCTGGCCTGCCACAATCCGAGCGTCCCGTGGCCAAAGCTGCTCGTCCTGGTCCCCAACAATCCGAGCGTCGCCCTCCCCAATCCGCTCAGATTCCTCTCCAGTGCAGACCGTCCCTCAGCCAAGCCGCTCGGGACGAGCATATTCCAAGAAGACTAGCAAAGAGAAGATGAGCATCTCCTTCGAGAGGAGCACTTCCTCAACTTTTCTTAAGGGTCTTAATCGTCATTTAAGCCCTTAGTAACCCTAATTTATGTACCTAATCCTTAGTATAAATACCCCATTGTACTAATTAGATTATCAAGCTTTTTTTATGTTCTTCTAATCTAATTTTAATCTCATCTTAATCTTGTAATCAACTCTTAATTAAGCATTAATACAAATCTCATTTCCTTAATTTCTCTATTGTTCATCATTTATTTTGGGTAATTGAAGATTATTTGAGGTTTATTTGGAGGATTGACAACCTTCCATCAATCATCAAGTACTTCTATTATTCTTTGCTTATTATTTTGGAATCATCATTAGGTATAATTCTCTTAATCCCTTTTTAATTATTGTTAATCATCTTTATTTATTCATCATGTTTTGTCTTGCTAATATGATTGACAACCTTGTTAGTGATACCCGTCGTTGTGAGTACCAAAAATAAGATTTATAATTTCCTATTAAGACTAACCTAGGCTAGTGGTAACAGGGTCGAACCACAAGGAGGCAGACGTAATTTCTAGCTGTCTAATAAAAGTCTAAGGTAACAATTGTGGGGGTTGAATTGATTTGGTCTATGACTAAGAGTAAATAAAAACAATAAACTAAAAAGACGGATTAAACAGATAAAAAAGGGGGTACTAGGATGATCGGTTCGTTATAGCTTCGGCGGCAGCATACTAAACAGGTCTAAATCAAAACACATGAGGCGGGAAATAAAGAGGTCCTCTCGGTCCACTCTTAACGAATAGCATCTTTCGATCTCGCTATAGGTCCCTAATATCACTAATACTAACTTTCGTCCTGAAAAGTGATTTACGGTCTAAACTTTACCTATCTTTCGATCTCAGCGTAGTTTAGTCATTTTAATTGGTGGCCAATCAACTGTCCCGATCTCTCGATCTAATGGGTCAATCATATCCTAAACATCCAACTAGTCGCGTGCACTCGATTCGTCGAATAAAGATTTAAAACAATTAAAACGAAAATGAAAACCTCACGTGGTCAGTCGATCGACCGGGTAGGGTGGTCGATCGACCAACACGCGAATCAGGCCGTGTTCTTTATATTGCCGCCTACGCTATAATTCCCCTACATCCTAGCACAATTGATTTAGGTACTCATGCTGATGGGTATAACAACAATAAAACTAATGAAATAAACAGAGGAATTCATACTTGAAACGATAAAATAAACAATTGACATAAACGATGATAAAGGTTTCGGGAGACTAACTAACAATTCTATACTATGAGCAATAAAGTAATGAAACTGAAAATAGGGCAGGAAGGATACCGAAATTGCAGAGGAACGATTGAGAAACGAAAATTCCGATGCTAAACAATATTCTAAACCCTAATTATTAAATTTAATGTTACTGTATAAAAACTTGATTAAAAACTGAATGCTAAACTGATGTTTCTAGGTTACGTTATATAGTAACTAACGTAACTTTTATTTCTAAAACCTAAACATAGTGGGCTTGCGCTTCCTCGGTCTTTTAATTCTCGTCTGGGATACCAGATTGGTCGATCGACTGAAGGTAGTGGTCAATCGACTGGTCTTCAGTATACAGTAGCTTCTGGAACCCGCAGGTTGGTCGATCGACTGATGGTAGTGGTCGATCGACTGCTTGAGCTGCTACTTTACTTCTATAACCTCGTGGATTTGTCTTTTGGGCCTTGAATTACGCACCAAGCTCGTTCCTTAAGCGAATATTTTACGCCAAATGCAATGCAGGATACTCGGGGACGGATTTAGCTTGATTTCCGCTGGATTCTTCACATTTCTGCAATAATGTACAAAATACGGAAGTAGACGGAAATAGGGAGAAATGTAGCATAAACTACACAAATGAGCTCTGAAATGCGTGTAAAATGGGATGTAAAACATCATATAAAAGACAGGCATCAAACTTCCCCAAACCAAACCTTTGCTTGTCCCCAAGCAAGAACTAGACTCGATCTAAATGGAACGAGTTCAATCTCAGAGCGAATTGTCAACTGTAAAACCTAAACCAATTTAATGCACAACCAATAATCAATTAGTAATGTGAATCATGCAAACGAATTATAAAGTCGTTAAGAACTGCTGAACCGTCAACTGTAAAGACTTGTCAAATCGGACTCTCACGGGTCGCTCATATCACTCATAAGCACAGGTGAATATATAAGAGGATAGAAAGAATTCATTTTGTAAAGACTCTCACCTAACTGCGATCTATGAAGACATGCCAGCAATAAAATATGAAAATGATCTCTACAACCGTACATATGCATTCCAACCAACAAATGACCATGACACATGCCGAGGTATATATATGGAAATGTGAGGTATGGGTAAGAAGAGGCAAAACATTTATGGAAAAGTGGAGGTACAGGTGATCAAGCTAGTACCAAAACGGAACCATATGGCAACATCCAACTCCTTGCTCATAATCAAACGAAACGGTGCTATAGCAAGCACAAAACTCACAAATCTCCAGATATAAAAGTAATCAACTAACTCCCCAAAAAATAGGAATAAAACATGGGAGCAAAAATCGCCAAAAGATAGGGATTTTGAATTATGATAATTGATTCTTTCTCTTTCTCTCGAGTCCACAGTCGATCGACCAAAAGGGGCAGTCGATCGACTGCTATGAACAGTACAGAACTCTTTTTTTTTCCTTTTTGAATCATTTTTTCATCTTTTTTTTCCTTTTCTTTCTTTCCTCCTTTTCATCTTCCCAACAATATCTCAAATATGAGCATATGCTACCAAAAACTAAATAACAATCCCAAGAACACAGACTACTAGCTTGACAAGAACAGGCTAAATGTAGAATGTAGTAAACGGGACAAAAAGACTATTTTTGGCAGTGTGGAGCTTATGGGTAAAATGAGAAAAAGGGAAACCTCTACCACATGTGTCAACAAACCACAAACCGAATGCATACAGGTATTAAGCAGATTAAGTTCATATTTATGCACATTTATGAAACATGTCTCATAAGGAGTAACTACTCACAATTCTAGATAAACTGGTCATGAATGTCACCAGTTATAAGCTCTAAACCTCAGAAATATGATGTAGCTTGCCAAAAATCTAAGTCAAGTCTCAAGTTCAGCAAATAATTTAACGAAAACTCGTAGATATGCATATACGATTCTACTAATAACATGTCAATTAGCAAGGCTTAGGCATAAAACAGATGCAAATGCAATGTCATCATTGAAATACTACCGTTCCGACTCGACCTATATGCTAAAATAAACGTGGAATTATTATTTTTTGCAAACCGGTGAAATTTTTCAAATTTTTTGGATTTTTGCAAATATATGAGAAATGAAATAAACAAATGCAAAACTGAAATGTAAACGTGAATGCAAGCAAATGATATGCGACGCAAAACCCTTCCCCAAACCAAATCGCACAATGTCCCCATTGTGCAAAATCATGTATTGAAGAAAAGAGAACTGGGAATTTGCGAGAAATGAATAAAATATAATGACATGAAGTAAAGACTTGGGAACTCACAAGACTTTAAGCGCAGCGAAGGAAACCTCCCCAAACCAGCGTGAGCTAGGAGGTTTCAGTAGCTAGCAGTGCTACCGATAAGGACCTGAAAAGACAAACAAAAACCACGCATAAAATCGACAAAGCAAATTTGAAGCGGCAAATATGTGCACAATTGAGAAAATTAGAAGAAATAAATAACTGGACGGAAAATAAAGTGGAGTAGAAAACTCCCTTAAGTCCGCATATCGACCAAACACAGCAGGGGAGAGGTCGTGAACAGGTACAGTAGCGTCCTTGGTCGATCGACTAAGAATGGCAGTCAATCAACCAATGTGTCAGGAACAGTGGCTCCTGGAAAGTGCAACTCAGTCGATCGACCAATGTAGCCAGTCGATCGACTGAAAATACATGTTGTACTCCTTATTTCTTCGTATTTGCTCAATGATTCGAGCTAATAAGCTCTAAAAACCTGCAAGTACACACTAATACGCACCCAAATTTGCGCAAAACCCATAGCAAAGCCTAAAGCGTATAAAATCCTAAGCAAGCAAAATAAAATGCGAAATCTCGCGCACACAAAATACGTTAAATAGTCTTAAAAGCAATAAAGTAAATGTTTGATAAAGCATTTCGATCAACTAGTAGTTGATCAAGAAAGGCCACGGTATGGCCCACTTCGTCGGCTTCTGGCTACTAGAGGTAGCCTCAACGGTGCTTATCTTAGCAGCTGCACCCTTCTTAGCTTCCACGTCCGTATGGCTCAACGGATCAACACTGTCATCATCTCCCTAGTCAATTAATCTCTTCAGACTTGTCAGAATCCAAATCGGACTTCCTTGCCTTGACTGGCTCGTCATCAACTTCCTCATCGGTGGCATAGCTAAGGCAACCAAGACCTCCTCTTGAAATAATTTGCTCCTTCGCGGCTGGAGCATCAAGTGGCTCTCCCTTCCCCAAACCAGCTTCTGCAATGTCTAAAACAACAGAATCTTCCTCCTTTTTGCTCCCATTTTGGGGCGGAGGTGTTAACACAGGAGTAGTAATAGAGATAGGTAAATCAGGAAGCACAAAGTACGATTTCTTTTCAGAAACCGTGTTACAGGTGACAGGCCACATAGGGTCCTTTTTCTTAGTCGGCTGGGCAAAGACAATAGAATGCTTTCCCACTTTGAAAGTCAAGGTTCCTAGACCGACATCTATGATCGCACCAAAGCGGTGTGCGAATGGCCTACCCAGAATGATAGGTATATGGGCATCCTCAGGCATGTCAAGTACAACGAAGTCAATGGGGAAGAAAAACTTTCCTATTTGGACTGGAATGTCCTCTAAGACCCTTATTGGCTGGACCGCAGATCGGTCAGCCATCTGTACTATCATATCGGTAATAGCAAACCTGGTTAACTTAAGCTTACTAGCTAGACTCAAGGGCATGACACTTATACTGGCTCCTAGGTCACATAAGGCTTTCTAAATAGGAAAGGTGCCAATATTACACGGAACAGAAAAACTTTCCGGGTCTTCTAGCTTAAGGGGTGCAGTGTGAGATAAATAGGAGCATGACTCCTCAGTAAGTGCTACAGTGTGCACTGTTTCAAGTGACTTTTTCTTTGACAATAATTATTTCATGAATTTAGTATATGCAGGTACTTGATTGACTAACTCAAGGAAGGGAACTTGTACATTCAGACTACGAATAACTTTTTCAAATTTACTAAAAGATACCTGTTCCTTCGTCGGCACGAGTCTCTCCGGATATGGGGCTGTAAGAAGTAACTTGGCCCTCTCCTCTAATTCTCGCGTGCCGGCATCCGTGGACTTAGGCTGAAAGTCCACAACCTTTTCCTTGTTGAAGCTTGACCCTTCCTCAGACCGTCTCAAATGAGAACCATTAACCGACATTGGGTCGAACTTCATAACCGGGACTGACCCATCAGCACTCGGGTCTGCCCCCAATATTTTCGGGACTGTGGTACCCCGAAATAGGTGGTCTCTCAGATTATTGGGCATTAAAGGACGAAATTCCTCGACATCAGCAGTGACCTCAGTCGATCGACCACCTTGCTCAGTCGATCGACTGAGGTGAACAGTTCCAGAAGCTTTTGTAGTGTGCACATCAGTCGATCGACCGGGTATATCAGTCGATCGACTGATATACCTGGTAGACGCCTTTTTCTTGTTTTTGTTCGTTGAAGCTTCCTTTTGACTTGTTTCCGGCTCATCTTTTTCAGCAGCGTCTTCGACCATGGCAGGTCCCTCAAGGGTGGACCCACTCCTCAAAGTGATGGCATTTAAGGTCTCCTTTTGGTCAGTTTGAGTCGGTAAGTGTCCCGGAGCTCGAGTGTTACTTTTGCTAGCCAATTGAGCAATTTGGCTTTCTAGCAACTTCATCCCGGCCTCTCTAGCTTGGGACTCCTTTAGCAACAAGTTCTTAAGCTCGGAAAATTCAGAATTCTGCGATTGTTGCTGCTGCGGCACATAGGGAGGTTTCTGATATTGTTGTTGCTTTTTATGAGGAGGTACATAAGGTTGCTGCTGCGGCGGAGGTTGAGTTGGATTAAGGACATTTTGGCTCCTCCAACTCAAGTTTGGATGAACATTAGGCTCATAGTAGGTGTTTGTCTGCCTATAATGTTGAAAGGCAGCACAAGACTCAAAGGGACTAGGACAATTCTTCGAAACGTGTCCCTCAGCTCCGCACCTTTCACAGACGAAAGGACCGTCTGACACAGCATTTACTTGGTAAATACCCCCCTTTGAAGCTCCTCCTAATTCATACTTGTCAAACCTTGCAGTGAGAGCTTCTAGTGCGGCTACTGAAGATGATTCAGCAGCTCTCCTTTGGATCCCTCTGGAATTCCCATATTCAGCCTTATGAGTGGCCAAATCATCAATGATCTTCCACCCCTTGGTTGCACCCAAATTCTCAGCAAATCGGCCGCTGGCTGCAGCATCCAAAATAGCTCTCTGATCGTCATACAGTCCATTATAGAAATGATTGCACAAGCTCCATTTTTCGAAACCATGGTGCGGTATGGTTCGCACCAACTTCTTAAAACGGACCCATGCTTCGTGGAAATTCTCGTCTGGCCCTTGTTTGAAACTCGTGATTTGAGCTCTAATAGCAATCGTCTTTGAAGAAGAAAAATACTTCTTGTAAAATGCCAAAGCCAATGAATTCCAATCGGTGATCCCATGAACGGTTCGGTCCAAATCTCTATACCACTCCCTTGCAGCATCACGAAGGGAGAAGATGAACATGGTCTCCTTGATCTGGTCTTGGGTCACGCCGGTGGTGGGGGTATGGAACAATGAGAGTCAATAAATGTCTCCATATGCTTAGCTGCATCTTCATTTGCAGCTCCCCCGAACTGGTTTCTCTCAACCATACTAATGTATGAAGGCTTTGGTTCGAACTTCCTGACATCTCCTGGTAATTCGAACCCCTTATATAAATTTGCAGCTGTCGGCTCAGAATGACTAGCTATACTCGCTTCCTCAGCCATGACTGGAATTTCTGGAGAAGTGACTGTCTCGGGCAAGAGGTGGAAACGGTTGAAGAATGTGGATCTTCCTCGAACAGCTCGTTCTCGTAATAGCTTGACAGAGTACTCAGCTCTTCCTCTGTCGGTAATATCCTTTGTGATCGTCTCAACTCGCGCAAAGATTTCTCAATCTCAGGATTGAATGGTACTAGTTCACCACCCTGTGACCTGCGCATAAGAAGAAACTACAAAAAGAATATAAGAAAAGTTTAAGGAACGGGTGTCCCTTAAACTAAAGAAAGACTAAAATAAAACAGCTAAAAATTAGAACTATTGCCTCCCTGGCAACGGCGCCAAAATTTGATACCCGTCGTTGTGAGTACCAAAAATAAGATTTATAATTTCCTATTTAGACTAACCTAGGCTAGTGGTAACAGGGTCGAACCACAAGGAGGCAGACATAATTTCTAGCTGTCTAATAAAATTCTAAGGTAACAATTGTGGGGGTTGAATTGATTTGGTCTATGACTAAGAGTAAATAAAAACAATAAACTAAAAAGACGGATTAAACAGATAAAAAAGGGGGTACTAGGATAATCGGTTCGTTATAGCTTCGGCGGCAGCATACTAAACAGGTCTAAACCAAAACACATGAGGCGGGAAATAAAGAGGTCCTCTCGGTCCACTCTTAACGAATAGCATCTTTTGATCTCGCTATAGGTCCCTAATATCACTAATACTAACTTTCGTCCTGAAAAGTGATTTACGGTCTAAACTTTACCTATCTTTCGATCTCAGCGTAGTTTAGTCATTTTAATTGGTGGTCAATCAACTGTCCCGATCTCTCGATCTAATGGGTCAATCATATCCTAAACATCCAACTAGTCGCGTGCACTCGATTCGTCGAATAAAGATTTAAAACAATTAAAACGAAAATGAAAACCTCACGTGGTCAGTCGATCGACCGGGTAGGGTGGTCGATCGACCAACACGCGAATCAGGCCGTGTTCTTTATATTGCCGCCTACGCTATAATTCCCCTACATCCTAGCACAATTGATTTAGCTACTCATGCTGATGGGTATAACAACAATAAAACTAATGAAATAAACAGAGGAATTCATACTTGAAACGATAAAATAAACAATTGACATAAACGATGATAAAGGTTTCGGGAGACTAACTAACAATTCTATACTATGAGCAATAAAGTAATGAAACTGAAAATAGGGCAGGAAGGATACCGAAATTGCAGAGGAACGATTGAGAAACGAAAATTCCGATGCTAAACAATATTCCAAACCCTAATTATTAAATTTAATGTTACTGTATAAAAACTTGATTAAAAACTGAATGCTAAACTGATGTTTCTAGGTTACGTTATATAGCAACTAACGTAACTTTTATTTCTAAAACCTAAACATAGTGGGCTTGCGCTTCCTCGGTCTTTTAATTCTCGTCTGGGATATCAGATTGGTCGATCGACTGAAGATAGTGGTCGATCGACTGGTCTTCAGTATATAGTAGCTTCTGGAACCCGCAGGTTGGTCGATCGACTGATGGTAGTGGTCGATCGACTGCTTGAGCTGCTACTTTACTTCTATAACCTCGTGGATTTGTCTTTTGGGCCTTGAATTGCGCACCAAGCTCGTTCCTTAAGCGAATACTTTACGCCAAATGCAATGCAGGATACTCGGGGACGGATTTAGCTTGATTTCCGCTGGATTCTTCACATTTCTGCAATAATGTACAAAATACGAAAGTAGACGGAAATAGGGAGAAATGTAGCATAAACTACACAAATGAGCTCTGAAATGCGTGTAAAATGGGATGTAAAACATCATATAAAAGACACGCATCAGTTAGCATGTTAAACTTGATAATGAGTGAGTAGTCACCTTAACTAGGGTTAATGGGGAATTAGGGCAAACCAACATCGGGATTGATTCATGCTTAATTTAATTTGCTTTCATAATTAATTTGCTTGCTTGTTGTGATTTCAACTTATGCACATGTTATGTTTGATGAAATGCGAGCCTATGAATCCTTGCATTTTTTACCCATCACTTATCTTTTCAATGAGACTTGTAAGACATAAACCAACTCGAGTCTCATTAGACCATGCATATAGTTGGATAAGGAGGATTAAGTCGACTTTTAGGTGTTGTACAATCTAATCGATTCGGCTCCGGGACCCAAAACTTCCTAGGGATTATAAAATATACACTAACTCGATCCCATCACAACAATAATTGCTTGCATCTAGTTCAGAACATGTTTGTATGATCAAATCCCATGAATCCCCTATGAACCCATGACACCCTAGTGCTTTTAATCAATTGTTTAAATCTCATTTTAATCAGCTTGCTTGTTTATTTACATTGTTATTTAGCTTAGTTGATCTCCTACCTCAACCCAAATTGTGACACCCTTAGACACGATCATTCGCAATCGAAAATCCTACATCAATACCCGTCCCTTGGGATCCGACCTTTACTTACCTCTTTACTAATAGTAGAGTAGTTTGTGAAGTTATAAATATTGTTTTGGTCTAGGTAACTCCTAACGACAAGTAACCGAAAACTCTAGTCCGACCAACGACTTACTCGCAACAAGGGCTTTTAACCGTTGTGAATAATTTCCACAACGGTTTTAGTAAATAACCTAACCGTTTTAAATACCTTTTCCAACGGCCACTTTAACAACGTCCGCTTTTTGTTTTAACAACGGTTTTTACCCGTTGTTATAGCCTGTATCTGTAGTTGCTGTGTAATAGACTATCTCGTGTTCTTCCTGATGTGGTGAGTAGGAATCAAGGGGCTTTTATTTAGGGGAGGAGTATTCTTGAGAACTTTCTCATTTACCAAGATCTAGTTAGGATGTATAATAGGTCTAATACCTCTCCTAGATACATGTTTAAACTCGATTTGCAGAAAGCATATGACTCAATTGAGTGGGAGTTTTTGGATCAAATGCTGAGTGCACTTAATTTCCTTAATAAATTCAGAAAGATGCTAATGATGTGTGTCACAACAACTTCTTTTTCATTATCTTTGAATGGGGCTCAGTTTGGGTATTTCCAAGGTAGGAGGGGTTTGAGACAAGGAGATCCCATATCCCCTCTCTTATTTACTGTTTGTATGGAATACTTGACTAGGGTCCTTGAGTTTGCAGTACAGAAGTGGTTCTTTAGATTTCATCCTTTGTGTGGGGCTCTTAAGCTTAATCATTTGTTGTTTGATGATGACCTCTTAATGTTTTGCAAAGGGGGTGTACATCTACTTTCTCAGCTGCTTCAGGTCTGAGAGTCAATGCAACAAAATCTGAGGTTATATTTAGAGGGGTGACAGATGAGGTTAAGCTGGATATTCTGCAAATTTCTGGTTTCACAGAAGGAGAGCTGCCTATGAAGTATTTAGGGATCCCTATCCAAGCCAGCAGACTCACTAAGGATGATTGCAATATTTTGATAGACAAGGTAGTGTCAAAAATACGAGGGATTGGTGAAAGGAAACTGAGTTATGCTGGCAGGGTGACTTTGATTAATTCTGTTTTCAATACTCTTCACAATTACTGGGCCTCCATTTTCTTAATTCCAAAAGGGGTCATTAAAAGAATAGAGGCTATTTGTAGGAAATACTTATGGGAAGGTGAGACAGAGTTCCATAGAATTCCTCTAGTAGCATGGCAAAAAGTTTGTTATCCTAAGAAGAATGGTAGTCTGGGAATCAAGGAAGCTGGGGTGTGGAATATTGTGAGTGTTGGAAAATTGGCGAATTGGATTTATACTAAGGCTGATAGGCTTTGGGTGCAATGGGTGGATCATATATATATGAAAGGGCATGACTGGGTTGCTTATGAACCTCCTCTAGACTCCAACTGGAACTGGAGGAACATCTGTAAGGTGAAAGAGTCTCTTAAGACTGGTTACCAGAATAATCTTTGGCTGCCCCATGCCAAAGGATATTCAGTGCCTTCTGGATACCAATGGCTACAAGGTACACACCCATCTGTGCCATGGTGTCATGAAGTTTGGGATAGATGGTGCTTGCCTAAACATTATGTGGTTGGATGGTTAATTAAGCAGGAAGCATTGAACATTCTAGAAAAATTATATAGAATAGGGGTCAGTGAGACTAGTAAATGTGTTTGTGAAAATGCCATTGAAACTCATGATTATCTGTTTAACATCTGTGTATTCACTACCAGGGTGACAGGTGCTCTGGAAGACTGGATGAAGATGAAGATGGGAGTAAGCAGGAACCAATACTCAAAGCTTCAGAGAAGGGTTGGTCATATGATTAGGATGGCTACCTGGTATATGATTTGGCAGGAAAGAAATCGTTGTAGGCTAGAATTGAATGTTTGTAAGCTTGAAAAACTTGTTCTAGATATTAAGAGATTTGCTCGAGTTAGAATTAAACAGTTGCTGCACCAACCAGTTTTGGTTAATGATGCAAACTAGTTGATGCAGATGGGAATTAGCATTTTAAGTTAGGAAGTCGGAGGAATAGCATGTATGACAAAATGTAATGATTGATCATTTGTATCTGTTTTTCATGTTATAAAAGCTCACATTTAACTAAAAAAATAAAAAATTAGCGATTACATGTTTATTACAACTTATCCAAACTAAAACTCAATATAAAATTTAAATACAACTTGCAGCGGAAATAAAGAAATTGAGTAAATAATCTATGTGGTCTAGACATCTAGGTAGACTGGCCAAGTCCTAACGCATTCTCATAAGCTCCCAAGTCAGCTAATCTTTAGTACCTGTCAAATCTGCTCCCTAATTATGGTTCATCACAAGTGTTTACGAATACACTGTTAACCACGCACAAGGTTGAGTAGTAATAAACCAAACAACAATAATAATCTAACCAAAAAAGACATCCTTCAAATTCTCATCACTTCATCCGTACAACTCACTTACGTCACTGGAAGTAGCACAACCCCCTTAACACCGTGCTATGCTCAACTGGTAGTAGTAGTACTTGCGTACCATGCTCACCTGGCAGTAGTAGTTATTTAATATGCACAACTATCTCTTGGAGTTGTAATTACTTACTATGCACATCTGGCTGTAACGATTACTCGTTATGCACAACTGGCAGTAACACCCTCCGTGTTATGCTCAACTGAACAACCATCGCACCACACCATATATAACCAACAATAATGAACAATAACAATCCAGTCATACGGCTCGTTAATAACTTAGCATACACATATACTCCGTCTCCAATACTCATTCATAATATTAACATTAACCCCGTCATCCATCACAATTCAATATACATTTACATAATAATAAAATACGAGTTGAGTAGGAAATTCCTACCTGACAAGCAAATCCAATTAGTGCAATCCACCAAAAGTATCCTTCAATAAACCTGTTCAACAAGTCCGTCACTTATAGATAAATAATATTTATAAATTAATTATAAATTATTCAATACATTATTATAATTTAATCAATTATAATTTATTTACATTAATTATTTCCGGTATGAATTATTATTACGTAAAAACCCGTCTTAATTAAATAAGACTCAAACTTATAACCAACCCATGCAACCCGTTAAAACACCAACCCACAAACCCCATATAACACGTTCAAGCTCGTGTTCAACACTCCTCCTAAACCCACATATACCCGACACCACCAGCCACCATCGAGACCACCCAACCCAGCTACCACTAGCCTGCAACCCAACACACCTCGACAACCAACAACCACCAGCCAAACTGCCACCAGCACCCCAAAATCTCACGCCCTAAATCCCTACCCGACACTACTAATACCGAAAACCCGACACCATCCTCTACACCAAACCTCACCACCTCTGACCACCACCATCATCACCACTGACCAAAGGTGGTTCCAGAGGTGGTCCCACATCCCCTTGACCCGACAACAACACTGTTTTGGTAAAAATTTACCGAGTTACTTATTTAATTGGTGAGTGATAGTGATTGATCTACGGCCGGGTAATATTGGACTATAATTAATTTAAAGAGTGGATATGCGATGAAGTAAAGAAGGAAAACATAAACAAAGGAATGACACGAGAGATTTTTGGTGACGCGGAAAACCCGGTGTGGGAACAACCGCGGGGGGAGTCGGAATCCCGCCAACTTTGCACTATAATCAGTGTAAAAACGCCCAAGTAAGGAAATACAATTTTTACGTTGCTAGATAATTATCGTTGATTGCTGATGAATTTTTTAGAGTATGTTGTTGATGATGATCTCGTGAATGCCTTCAGTACTATTCTCCTTGTCCTTTTATAGCTGTTGGGGTCAAAGCTTTAGGGTTTGGAAGCTGCCTCTGCGTCTGTTGCGGAATATCGGGTCAACTCTTCTACAAAATAGAAGTTTGTTGGTTGATTGAGTCCTTTATCTTTTCTTGTGTGTGGGCTTCTTTCTTTTGGGCTATATTGTGTTTGTTGCTTACTTAATCCTGCGGTCTTTAGTGTGCCACCTCAGCAATCCCCCTCTCCCTTCTTCTACCAACCGCTGTGCTACACGTGTCCGTACTTTTGCCACTTCTTTCTGCTGACAACACGATGCCACGTCAAGATATTTAAATGATATTTTTATCCCTAACAATTGCCCCCAAATTTCCGTCTCAAATATTTTTAGGCGGGAATTTATGTTGCGCTGCGGAGAACTGACGAAGTTTTAGCAGTTATCTTGGTTTCTACAACTTCTCCTCTTAATAGCTCTTCAACCGCCACAATTACTATCCCACTCTCCCACTAACTCTTCCTCTCTCTTTATATCCCCTCGGTTTTCCCAAAACTCCCCACTTTCTCACTTCTCCATCACCATCAATCACCTTCATCTCTTCTTCCTAAAAACTCTCTCTCCTTCTGCCGGTTGCTTTTCCACAGGTACTTCGCCTTCAACTCCGTTTTCTTTTCATTTCTTTGCATATCATGTCACAAAAATCCGTTTCTTCGACCTCGGCCTCGGATCCAGTGATGCCGTCTGACGATTTCCTCTCCGGCGGCGTCCTTTCCGCCAAGCATTCTTGTGATTCTGACTTTACCTCCGAGGATCTTGATTATATCAAGAAAACCTTTGGTTTTTCTGATGATGTGGTGTTTCACATCCCAACCCCTGGGCAAAAAGCCGACTCAGTGAGGGAGGGGTGGATATGTTTATATGAATACGCTTTCCGTCTGGGTTTGAGGTTTCCTTTTCCTCCTCTGGTTCAAGAGTATCTGAACTTGAATCATTTGGCTATTTGCCAAGTGGCTCCATATACTTGGCGGACCTTGCTTGCGATTGATGCGATGAATAACCGTTTTGGTTATGAGATTGGTCTCCCGGACCTTGCACACTTGTTCTCGGTCAGGTCCCTTGCTCGGGGTCAAGTGACCATTCGGGTTCGAGACGGGGAAAAGAATTGCATCATCTTCCCCGTGAAGCCGGATGACAGCAAGTGGTTCTCCCGCTTTATTTTCGTGAAAATTGACACTCTTCCTGCACCGATTGACTATATTGTCAGTGTCTGGCGATCAACAGACGGTACTTGCATGCCCTTACTCCTGTGTATTTTTCTTTGATGCTTATATTTCCTTACTTGGTTTTTTGTGCAGGTTTGTGTCCCTTGCCTTTGTCTCCTGACAGAACCGCATCTCTTTACAAACTATTTAGTCCACCTCCAGAAAATAGGACCTTTCCCAACCTGATCCAGGATTCTGCTGCTGCGGTGAAGAAAACAGCTGCTGAAGAAAAGGATTCAATGTCGACTAGTACGTTGCTTTTCCCTTTTTTGACTTGGTTCTGTTTATGGATTTTTCATGTATATGGTTCTGACTCGATCTTTGCTACTTCCAGGTTTTGCAAAATCTAGAATTTCACTGGAAGATGTTTTGGCTCAGAGAGTGAAAGAGCAGGTTGTGGTTGCCCCCAAGCCTGCTGAGAAAAGGAAGTCTACCCCGCCAGTTCCGGGACCTCGTCCCAAGAGGAGGTCTGCTGCTGCGAACCGGGCTAAGGAGCAGTCTCCCATTGAAGCCACGCCTCTAGCTGTGAGGCCTCCGCTACCTGGGCATGGGTTATCTGCTTCTGGGGATCCTTCTGTACCCAAACCTACTCCTGTTTCTGTCTAAGCTACGCCTGCTGCTGGTTCGACTTCAATATCTGAAACTGTCCCTGCTTCTGGGGCTGCCTCCGATTCCAAACCTGCTCCTGCCTCCAAGGATATAGTCCTTTCATTTCCAGATGACTTTGATAAGGCCAAATCTGAACGCAATCTGGGCCTGATGGATCAGTTGTTGTTTCCTGCCCCTGAGTCTGTAATGGGGACAAGGGCTTTGCGCTATTTAGCAGATCGTGCAGCAGAGCAGTCTTTCGAGGTAACATATGTTTGATTGTCTCTGAAGAATCCCCCTTTTCTCTTTTGACATTTCGCTTTGGTCTGGCAGTCCTTCCAAATGTCCCTGTATCTGAGGAAGAAGGTTCCTCTTATGGAAGCAGAAAATGCCAAATTTCAGAAGCTGGCGAAAGAAGCAAATGAGGATAGGCTTAAGATTCAGGCTGATCTGGATAGATCCCAAAGTTTGCTGCTGGAGGAGGCTGCTCAGAAGCAGAGTTTGCAGAGCAATCTTTCTGCTGCTGAGGAGCGGGTTTCTGGTGCTGAGAAGAAGGCTGCTGATGCCGAGCAAGAGGCTACTGATGCTAAAAAGAAGGCTGCTGAAGCTGAAAGGCGTGCCTCAGAAGCTGAGAGGCGTATCTCAGAGGTGGAGAAACGTGCTTCTGATGTGGAGGCTCGTGCTGCCCAGATTCAGGAGGAGAAGGCTTCTGATGTGCAGGAGTTGAAAAGGACTCTAGTGGATGCTCTGTCCTATGCTGCTCTGGAAACGAAGATCAGCTGTATAAAGACGTTCCAGAAGGGGGAGCATTCGGCCTGGGATTTAGGAGCTGAAGAGGGGAGGCTCGCTGCTACCTTTCCGGACGGTCCAATCTGGATATATTGGGTGGCTTGGTGGAGCCCGTCATCGATTCTCGCGATGACCCGTGCGCCGAGGAAGAGGTGAATTCTCCCGCTCCCGATGCTCAGGCGCAAATATACAAGTCGTGGAGCATATTGACATAGATTAGTTTTTCTTTGCACCTGAAAGACTTTGCTAAGTTTAGTTAGTTTTTGGCCCTACGGGGCATAACATCTTTATTTTGAACAGTTTATGTATTTGGGTCTGGTTCTGATGCCAGACGTACTTTGCTTTTGCGACTTAAGTATTTTCTACTGGTTATCTCTTTGTGTCGTACCGTTTCTGGTGCTTTGATTTGTGCATGCACGTCGTTTGTTTGGCCATCGCTGTTAGATTGCGGGCTAAGGGGTCTAGTATGCCCACTCGTCCAGAGGAGCCAGGCTTGCGTGGGTGCTAATGCATCGCGGAGGTCAAGTTTGTCCGGTTGTACGTGCTTAGCCACGGACACACGCCTTCTGTAATGAATACAGGCTCTGCCAGATTAGTTTGCATTTTATTTCCTTGGCTTACTTGAAAAAATTTAAATTATTCAAGGTGGTTTTGCAATTTAAAACTTCTAAGAATTAAAATACGAGCAAGGCTTTTATAACCAGAAATGTTGGATTCAAAAATAACGTTTTTAGAGCCAGAAAACATTCGGAATCAGGAGATATCCAGACCCAGAGAAATATAAAAAATAGAAAAATATTTTAGAAGCAGGAAAATATCTTTTAGGGCCAGAAGAATTTTTGGAGGCATAAAAGTATTCGAGAGACAGAAAAATATTCGAGCGTAAAATATGTAAGGCAATATCTAGAACCCGGTCAACAGATATTTTGTGTCGGTAGGCTGAGTACCCGGTTGTTGACCCTGCTGGTGACTTTAAATAAAATATTTTTTCAAGTGGGTGATATTCCAGGATCTGGGAACCATTTGCCCTTCCATAGTCATGAGTCGGTAGGCTCCATTTCCAACTGTGCTTTCTACTTGGTATGGCCCCTCCCGATTGTAGGCAAATTTCCTCGCTTGTTTGGTTCTTGGTATTCTGGAAGACTTTCCTTAGGACCAGATCTCCCACCTGCAGAGTTCTTACTTTTACGTTCTTGTTGTAGCTTTTAGCCACGGTCAGGTAGGAGGCCATCCCGATCGGGCGCCGGTTCTCGAGTTCATCTATCGTGTCCAGTGCTTGCCATTTCCACCGATTCCGGTCTTCAGATGCATCCATATCTCGTGGGTTGGGACCCGACTTGAGATGGGATGACCGCTTCGCTCCGAACACCAAGCTAAAGGGGTTTGGCCCGTTGCAACCTTTGGTGTGGTTCTGTCGGCCCAGAGAACCAGAGGTAGCTCTTCCGCCCATTTGCCCCCAATCTCTTCTAGTTTCTTTTTCAAGTTTTCAATGATAATCTTGTTCTTTGGATTCGGCTTGTCCGTTGGACCGGGGTTCCTGGGAGTAGATTTACTGCGACGAGATATTCCACCTAGCACAAAAAGCTTCCGTCTTATTTCCAATGAATTGAGACCCATTATCGCATATAATTTCGAGATGGAATGCCAAACTGCGCATATGATATTGCATTTAATGAAAGATATCACCTGGTTTTCTGTAACCTGGGAGAATGATTCTGCTTCTATCCATTTGGAAAAGTAATCCGTCATGGCGAGCATGTAGACTTTGTTTCCTGGTGCTCTGGGTAGTGGTCCAACGATATCCATCCCCCACTTCATGAAAGGCCATGGTGAGATAACTTGGTGCAGAGGCTCTACTGGCTGATGGCTAACATGGGCGTGCCTCTGGCAAGCGTCGCATCTTTTTGCGAATTCCATGGCATCTTTGCGCATTGTGGGCCGTAAGTATCCCCGCCTCGGTGCCTTGTTGGACAGTGCTCCTCCCCGCATGGTTTCCACATTCTCCACTTTGTGGAGAGCATGTAAAACGACTGAGACTCTTCCCGATCCAGGCATCTGAGGTAGGGTCCAGCGAGGGATTTCCTGAAAAGAACATTATCGATTAGTAGGAATCTGGATGCTCTCATTTTAAAGCCCCTTACCTCCTTTTTATCTGCTGGTAGGACGTCATTCTGCAACCAGTCTAGGTAGGGTTTCCTCCGATGTCCTGAGTATTTTCTTCATCTTTGGTGCTTTGCACACTTTTTCGCTTCTCTGCCGAGATTTTAGTGTTCTTTGGCTCCAAAGACGTGGACAATTGGTATCGTGGAGATAGTTCTGTCTTGAAGGTTGCCCCCGGGGTGGCTAGTGCGTCTCGCTTCGCATTCGCTCCCCCGGGATTTGCTTGATGTTGAATGTGACAAATCGACTTTCACTCCTTTGCTACATCTAGATATGCCATCATCCTGGGGTCCCTGGCTTCATAGCAGTCATTAACATGGTTAACTATAAACTTAGAGTCACTGCAGACCTGAAGGTGCTTGATTTTCATATCCAGAGCCAGCTTCAGACCCAGGATTAGTGCCTCATATTCTGCTTCGTTGTTTGTGGCTTTGAACTCACACCGTACAGCTTGGACTATGAGGTCTCCTTGGGGTGATTTGAGGACCAGCCCTACTCCTGCTCCTTTGGCGTTTGAGGCTCCGTCCACATGTAACTCCCATACTTGTTCTCCTTTGTCTTCTTCCGTTTCGGGATGTCCTGTTCGGCCTGGGTCCGAGTCTTTGGCGGTCGACACAAAGTCCGCGAGCACTGGGACTTTATGGCCGTACGGGGTTCAAACTTCAAATTGTACCCGCTCAAATGCACGGACTATTTAGCCATTCGTCCCGACAATTCGGTTTTCTCATGATAGTTTTAAGAGGATAATTAGTTATCACGAGAAATAGTATGAGACTCGAAGTAGGGACGCATTTATAGGATGCGATGCGATAACTAGTGCAAGGACAAGTTTTTCTAGTGATGTGTACCTGGTCTCTGCCGGAAGCGGACTTGCGATGTAGTATACCGGATCTTGTGATCCCTCCCCGCTCTCGTACTAGCACCGCACCGACTCGCCGCTTCTGTGGATCGATACGGGAAAAGTGGTTCTCGTGGCTCGGTTTCGACGGAGAGGTGGGGGGTCTTTGAGATAACGCTTGACTCTGAAATGCTTTCTCGTGGTCATCCGTCCACTCGAATCTTTGGCTTTTTTCGAGTATATCATAGAATAGTCCGTATCATCATCCGAAGATCTGGATATGAATCTGTTTAAGGCCGCCACTCTTCCAATCCAATTTGGGCGTCTTTTGGTTTCTCGCGGTGATTCCAAATGCAGAATTGCTCTTATTTGCTCGGTGTTGGCCTCTATCCCTCTCTCGGGTCACCATGTACCCTAGGAACTTTCCACGGATACTCCGAAGGTGCACTTCGTAGGATTGACTTCATTTGGTATTTCCCGAGGGTATTGAAAGTTTCGCCAGTCTTGGTGGTCTTTGTGAAGCACGCTTGATTTGACGACCATATCGTCTATATATACTTCCATAGTTTGGCCTATTTGTTCTTTAAACATCATGTTCACCAGCCTCTGATAGGTAGATCCTGCATTTTTCAGTCCAAAAGGCATGACATTATAACAATAGATACCTCTCTCGGATCTGAACGCTGTCTTTTCCTGGTCACTGGGGTGCATCTTTATCTGGTTATATCCGCTCCAGGCATCCAGGAATGTCAGCATCTCGTGGCCCGCGGTAGCATCTACCATGGCGTCTATGTGTGGTAGCGGGAATGGATCCTTTGGGCAAGCTTTGTTTAAATCCGTGAAATCAACGCAGACCCTCCACTTGCCATTCTTCTTTAAGACTACTACCACATTAGACAACCACTCTGGGTATTTTACTTCGCGAATCTTTCCTGCAGCAAGCAGGTTATCTAGTTCTTGATTTATAACCTGGTTTCTTTCAGAAGCAAATTTTCTTCTTTTCTGCTGCACAGGTTTATAGCTTGGATCCACACTTAGCTTGTGAGTTATCACACTTGGGTCTATCCCTATCATATCATCATGTGACCAAGCAAAGCAATCTATGTTAGTTCTCAACAACCGAACGAGTTCTTCACGAATCTTACCTCTACACTCGGATCCAATGAGAACGATTCGTTACGGATGCAATGTCTAGGATGACTTCGTCTGGTTCTTTCTTTGAGGCTCAATGTACTCGTCCTGGATGTGCTGGCTCTGTAATTGCTATGCGGGCGAACCTGTTGTCGGCTTCAGAGCCATCTTGTAGCAATCCTTAGCTTCTTCCTGATCCCCACGTATTTCTTGCACCCCCCAAGGTGTTGGAAACTTCAAGCATTGGTGGTACGTTGAGGGAATTGCTTTCATCTCGTGGATCCAGGGCCTGCCAAGGATTACATTGTAAGTAGAGGGCCCATCAATAACCAGATACCTTACCTGTTTGTTTACACCTCCGACGTAGGTTGGGATGATGATTTCTCCTAGGGAGTGCTTTGTTTCGCCGCTGAAACCAACCAAGGGAATCGCCTTCTTTGCTAGATCTTTCTCGGTGAATCCCATTCCTTTGAGTGTTTCCATCATGATCAAGTTGACGGAGCTTCCGGTATCCACCAGGATCTTTTTCACCTTGCAATTTCTTATAGGAAGCGTGATGATTAGAGCATCGTGGTGCAGTTCTGGAGTAGATCCTGCGTCTGTTTCGTCGAAGGTGACTGATGGCAGATTCTGGTGGTTAATCCTGCAGCAGCCTTCCGGTCTGTCTCCCTTAGTCCTGGATGCATGCCTCTTAGCTGCTGAGTATGTCAGCCCACACAGCTCCGATCCACCTGTAATGACATTCACAGTCTTAGAGCAATGAGGAGGAGGAGAGGGCAGAACCTGATCCCCTGAATTTACTCTGGTTTTGTTTCTGAGTAGGAGATGATCCAGGTTTCCTTGGTCATAGTGAAATTTGACTTCCTTCCTGAGGGAGTGGCATTCATCGGTGTTGTGAGTGTTGCTGCCGTGGAACTCACACTTTTTGCTTGTGTCTCTGCTGCTGGGGTTTCCTTCTGGAAGTTTTGGCCATCTGACTCTGCGTCCCAGCTCCTTCAAGGCTTTGAATAGTCCTGCAAGATTGGTAGTGAAACCATACTCACTTACTTTCGGAGGCGGATCCGCCGGACTTTCCTTCGAATTTCCGAAACTTTATTCACGCCTGCTTTGTAGGGTTTGGATCTTTCGCTCTTCTTCTCTCTGGAGCCTTTCGGATACTGGTGCAATCATAAGCGCCTCTTACGGTGTGCGAGTCTTCTTCCACCTCATGACAAAGAATTGCCTTCGATTGCACCTCCTCAAAGGTGGCGCATGGATGCATGGTTAGTTCCTTGTATAGTTTGTGAATCTGGTGCGACCCTCGGCGGAAGGCTTGTATAGCGGTTGCTATATCACACCTCGGAATTGACACCTTCTCTTTGTTGAACCGGTTCAAGTAATCACGGGTAGATTCCTCAAACCCTTGCACTAGCCGGTAGAGAGTCGTTGAGTGCCTTCTTTGGCTTTTGCTTTCTTTGGCGAATGGCGATTGAAGGCATTGACTAGGTCGGCGAAGCTGGATATGCTCTTGTTAGGTAAGCCGACGAACCACTGCACGGCTGCTCCTGATAGTGTTGATCCGAAACCTTTGCACATGCAAGCTTCCTTTAGAGATCCAGTTGCGGTTATCACCATCATTTTCTGCTTGTAGTGGTTGATATGGTCAAGTGGATCCGTGGTCCCGTCATAGAGTGTCATAGCTGGCGGCACACATCCTTTAGGAACACCGATTAGAGCTATATCATCCACGAAGGTGAGTCTGCGTAGCTATCTTTGGTCGCTTTCTCCAGCGGACGGACTCGCCAGTATCCTATACATTAGCTCCCTCGGCTCCTGGTATTCTTTGCTCCGTAATTACCCGCTCTGCAAGAGGGTTAGAAACAGTGGAAAGGAACCGGCAGTGTACCTCCTAGCCGGGTGCTCCAGAAAAGCGGCCCGATGATGGGTGATCTGTTCTTGGTGTTGTCGATTATGGATCCAGGCTGCCATCCTGGTGTCTGCTGTAATCCTCGATCCGAGCTCCACCGGTGAACTGTTGCGGGGATGGAATTCTTTGTGTTGGAGACAGTCCCAGGGCGCCATCCTGGTGTCTCAGTGTGCGGGGGTACCTGGAAAGGGTGGAAGGTCAGATCCAGAAGGGGTGCTAAATAAAGCGTTACCTGTTGTCTGCTGCAGACTGGGTGGATTATCAAATGACAGACATCCCAATCCTCTTGGCTCGATTGGTTCGCTGGGTGCTACCCTGCAAGATCCCGGCACAGTAACTAGTTCGACGGGATTGGTCGACCCGAGTCCTCCACCGGCCCAGTTCCTGGGGAGCCTCACAGTGCTGATCTTTGGTTTGGGTTGACTGGATCGTCACGATTTGAGCCATCATATTCAGTTGTCTTTCCTCGGATCCTCAACGATCCGACGCAGAATGTCCATCCCCTGAATCATCACCTGCATCGGATCGAGTGCTGGGGATCCTTTGCTTCGAAGAACTTCTGCGCCCCCGAGCTTTTAAGGTCGGGCTTCGGATCTTTGCGTCGCCTCCTCTGTTGGGGCTGCTTTCCTGCTTTGGATTTGACCGACCGGATGCACCATTGCCTTGGGAATCTGCGGTGGTTTCGAGGGCCGGAGCATGGCTCGGTCGACATCTTGGAAGGGATCATTTGGTGGATCTTCGGGATGCACTGATGGTCTGCAGATGCGAAGTAATTCTGCTGCGAGAAGATAGGGCTGAAATACTCTGGGCTTGGAAGGATTAAGTTGGTTCCGGGACATTGTAATGGCTGGTTCGGTTTTGCGAGGCTTGGCTATAGAAAATGATCACTATGCCCCACGGTGGGCGCCAAACTGTTTTGGTAAAAATTTACCGAGTTACTTATTTAATTGGTGAGTGATAGTGATTGATCTACGGCCGGGTAATATTGGACTATAATTAATTTAAAGAGTGGATATGCGATGAAGTAAAGAAGGAAAACATAAACAAAGGAATGACACGAGAGATTTTTGGTGACGCGGAAAACCCGGTGTGGGAACAACCGCGGGGGAAGTCGGAATCCCGCCAACTTTGCACTATAATCAGTGTAAAAACGCCCAAGTAAGGAAATACAATTTTTACGTTGCTAGATAATTATCGTTGATTGCTGATGAATTTTTTAGAGTATGTTGTTGATGATGATCTCGTGAATGCCTTCAGTACTATTCTCCTTGTCCTTTTATAGCTGTTGGGGTCAAAGCTTTAGGGTTTGGAAGCTGCCTCTGCGTCTGTTGCGGAATATCGGGTCAACTCTTCTACAAAATAGGAGTTTGTTGGTTGACTGAGTCCTTTATCTTTTCTTGTGTGTGGGCTTCTTTCTTTTGGGCTATATTGTGTTTGTTGCTTACTTAATCCTGCGGTCTTTACTGTGCCACCTCAGCAATCCCCCTCTCCCTTCTTCTACCAACCGTTGTGCTACACGTGTCCGTGCTTTTGCCACTTCTTTCTGCTGACAACACGATGCCACGTCAAGATATTTAAATGATATTTTTATCCCTAACAAACACCCCAGCAACAACCCAACATCGGCAACAACAATAACACACAACACCTCCCCTATTTCACGTTTTTTCAACCACCACCATCACCAGACACCACCGCAGACCAGCCTACTTCCACCAATAGAACCGCCTAACCCCCACGAACCCAACCAACCCAGGGTCGAGTCAAGCAAGCCACGACAAGGGTGTAAACCCGTGTGACAATGTGTAAATAACAACCATACAACCTCCTTCGAAATTCCGACCTACCACCACTAAAGCCACCGCTTTTAACCATCCCTGAGCACCCACGGTGGTTGACTCAACCCCATGTACCACCCTTACCAAGCCTAGGCAATCACGACTGAAATAGGGGTTTATAAATAATATAAAACGTGTTAAACAACCACCCACAACAACCCTTTTATAGTCAGTCAAACACCCATCCATGGCGGTAAACGACGGTCAAACGGAGGTCCGGTCAACCCCCTGGTTGTCCACGGCCAAGGTCACAGTCAAAGCAAGTCAAACGGTGGTCTAAGACACGAGTTATAACAAAGCAAAGTGTATGCATGAGACGGTCTTAAAATATTACCTTGAGACGATAAATTCCTTTGCTTTTCTCCTTCTTATTCTCCCACTCTTTCTTTTATGTGATACTAGTGTGATGCCCGTGCGTTGCACGGATTCTAAAATAATTGTCTAAATAAATGTAAAATGCGTAAGGATGTTTTAGCCTTTATTGTGTAAAGGGGATTATGGATCAATTTTAATGCTAACATATTTGATTAACAATAAATATTGCTTAGATAGTAGTTAATGCTAAACTAATCGACACTTATTGGATAACACATTTTCCCCTTCGATAGTAGTTTGGACAGGTTTAATTGGAAAAACAAAACAAAAGATGACAATCCATTTATATTTTAATTCGTTTAACATTGCATGGGTTACATACAACATGTACACGCCCCCTCTCTTTTGATCTTTGAATTTAAAGTATGATAAACAATTAATATAGATGCAATCATCAATTATACCCTTAAGCCTCTTAGATCCATTTTTTTTTGGACCTATCCTCCCTACCTCAACCATGTGTTCATATCTTTATTATTGTCAATGTCTCTTGAAACGTTTCTTACAATGAGTTTCATGTGCTCTTTTTTCATCATCGGAATATTCTTGTTACTCAATTTCTTTTTAACCTTATTGTGATTGTTATATCAACTCTCGGTGCTATTTTAAAAGTTTCTCCTTAAGCTTCTCTTATTCTAAATAGTGCTCTTACCCTCACCTTACCCTTCTTTTCATGGCCAACCTTAAATGATTATGTTTCACATGTACCAAGCATCGTAATTTTCTTTTCTTGTAGCTTGCTTGGTGGGGTTATACTCCCACATAATGTTAGTCTCTCCTCTCGAGGTTTGCATGTTTCGCCTTCTTTAGCATTTGGCACCATCATTCTAAGAGCATCATCCACATTGTGTGAGTCTGTCACTCGTTTTGTCAGCTTCTACTTACCTTCTACTCCTTTAATTTGACCTTCATCTTAGACTATTTTAAAATCATAATCACTTCAACTCGTCTTGATTTACTCTGATATTTTCTTCTTAATCTTTTGGTGGTTTTGGTTAACTTAGTGTTAAACCCCTTGGACCCGCAGTAACTTTCTTCTATTCATTTTCTTTGCTCTTTTTGGTCTATTGCCAACACTCTTAAAGCTTGATCTCAAACACCTATTAACCCAATCTATTACGCTCCTTCTGATTCCCCATGGCACAAAATGAATGTAGTCGTCTGCTCTTTTGGTGTGCATTGGTTGGATTGCCCGAGATCATATAGAGGCCCCTTTTGAGTGTATTACTTGCCATTCAAGTTGACCTTGTATCCCGTGCAATCGCGTGGGTTATTAAAACTTGGAATATTTATGAAAATGTAGTGTAAACTTGAAATTGTTTATGTTAACATTTCCTTAAAAATGTTGTTTAATAATATTTTTAAGTTGTTTTTCTGTTTGACCAAACTGAAAAAAAAAATCCAATTGGCTTTACAGTTTGAACACATAAACGCATGTCACATATAAAGAAACATAATTAAGAAAACATTTATCCACAAACGGGGAGAGAAAAATCCGTCCAAGTGGTCATGAAGGCCCAATTTGAATCGAAACCTAATGAAATTTTGTCAAATTAGTAGAAATCAATTCAGAGTAATAAAAAGGCAACAACTTGAGGTAAAGACCTCATTTGGTTTTTCCAGGGTAATAAAATAATAATTATACCATATTAATGTGAGGTATGTGAAAAGATGATAAAGATGATAATTAACCTATGTTTGTCTTACTTTTATTAAATCTTTTTCATATACTATATGATTATTTTGAGAGATCCCATCAAAAACATTATATTCTGTATCTATTTATGTTATTTTTTACTTGTTTCATGTCTTTATTACGTAGAAGAGTCGAAGATGAACTAATATGAGATATATGATATGGCATATGATATTATTTTCCTAAACTATACTATCAATAAGATACATAGTACTTTACTTATATTGTGTAACTATTTGTGCAAATCTTACTAATAAATAATATTGGTTTAACCGAATTTTTTGATTGATTATGTTTTCTTTTTATATATATTACGTATCGCTATGTTATCTTTGTGTGAATTTGATTTTAGAGTTGAAAATCATTCTATTTCCATTAGCGACATCGGTCTTTCACCAAATTTTTTTTATGTGCGTGCACTCCTTCTTTCAAATATTTTTTTATCTACATATTAATCATTTAGTAATAAAATATTTAGTAAAATAACTTAATTTTTATTATTAGGTCAATATAAGCATGGTGACTAATGAATAGGAGACAAACAACGGGGGTTATAATGTTTATTGTTGGAACTGACTGCTATCCCTAAGTAGTGTGATAATAACCTATCCGAAAATGACTTGAACCTGAAACAACCCGACCCAGTGGCGGAGCCATATATTAATCTCATCGGGGGCGAAAAATCTCAGTAGGGGCGAACGGGTAATGGTTTAAGGTAAAGTAGAAAAAAGTTGGAAAATTTTAACTAAAACAATGAAATTTCCGACCGCCCTCGCCCCTGCTAGTCCCCTACCACTTACCCAACCCGACCCATTTCGAATGAAATTCTTGAAAACTTGAATTGTCCCGGCCCGAAACTAACCCGATTGGCTCGTTTGCCAAGTCTATCTCCGTCCCGATCATTTTTTTTTTGTACATTTGCTTAATATATTTCTCATGGAAATTAAAAGGATAAATAAATGATGGGACGTGAGGAATGTCAAACTTTTTTTTTCTAAACTAACTTATCGTGTACGTTTGAAGCAAACTTCCTTAGAAAAAATGTTATTTAATACAGAGTATATTACTACGTGTGTAGTAGAGGTTGGACATCCCAAGAAATTTGTGCAAATTTAGATGTTAGAATGATATAGGCAAATACGCAATTATAGCAAAATTTCAAAATAGGGTCGAGAAATTATTATGATGAAATAAAATGGGCATGCTTGCTCTCATAATCATAAAATACACAATGAATGGATCATATAATGATCAATTTCAGCTTGTCATAGGAAGCAATCAGGTCATTTAACAAATTTTTTAGAATGATAGAATTTCTATGAAATTTTTTGGTGAAATGTGAGTATATTATATATCAAAATATCAAATTTACATAAGGTGTTTGTAGGCTAAAACAACCAACAGACTATCACTCAAACAAATTCATTTTTTTAAGTCATTCCAAGTCAGCTAAGTTCATCTACATCTTGTCTCTGCCTCTAACCCGAGCTCTCATCTCCTCTATTATATGCTTGGCTACACGTTCTGGACACAGCAGGAGTTTCTCATTCCTACACTTGTTTCTTTGATGCCATAGCTGATATATCAAGCTTAACATCATAGCATTCTGGATTCCCTTTTGTAGCATAGTACCAGTCCTTTGCATACACCAATTCAACACCCCACTCTCAGGGTAGCTCCAGCTAGTCATCTTATTCACCTCCCTCACTACCCTCTTGCTGTAAGCACACTCACAGAAGAGATGTTCAGTGGTTTCTTCAGCTAGGGCACATATACAGCAGGTATCCTCAATGTCCACACCAAACCCGACCAGCTTAGATGTTGTGTTCAGTGCAGCATGTGCTACTAACCAACCCATAAATTGATGCTTTGGGATTACCCACCCATTCCAGACTACCTTGTACCAGCTCACCTTTGGTCTACATTTGCATTCTTGAGAGTATTTAGTAATAAACAAAATTAAGTCACTTGGATTAATTACAAAGACTTGAAACTATTATTAAGTTATTGATATAATATTTAAAATATGATGTTTAGATAATTACAGTATTAAACTCTATTTCTATATTATTTTATATATAAGTTAATTTTTATTAAACATTATTTCTATATTATTATTTATGTTAATTTTAAATTTTATTTTAAGTGTTTAAAAAAATTGAGCTTACAGATGTTTTATGTTGTGAATTATCATATTGAATAATGCGTATAAAATTGGAGATTATGAATATATATCTAAGTTTTTTTTTCTATTGTATATCAAAATTTTCATATATATAAATAAACACGAATATTTAGAAACAATCTTCTAATTTTAATAGGAAAGTTGGAAAAAGTAATTTTAAAATAATAAGTGTACAAATATTAAAAACTATTTTTCTAATTCTAATAGAAAATTGTAAATGATTAATTATTTCCTAATTCTAATAGAAAAATTATAAGTAATTAATTTTAAAATTTAATTATGTGTTTTAAAAAAGTTGGAGACTACCACGTCGCTCGAAAAAAGCCTCAAATATATATTTATATTGATTATGTCTTTATGTGAAAATAAGTTTTTTTATTAGGTCATGCCATCTATTTATAGTGATAAGGTAGGTCTTATAGAGCGATATTAGGAAACTATGTTATATACTATTATTATTATTATTATTTTTTGGTAGAATGTGAGCTTTGATTAATATAACAAACATAATTACATCATTTTAGTCCACTTTTGCAACAAAAACTAGATTGAAAGATATAATCAGTTACTAAGTCCCAAACTTTCAAGCCAAACTTTATCACCTACAAGAATAGGTCGAGGAATAACTTGCAGCGGCCTTGACTTCACAATGGTTTTGATCTCTTCTGCAACAGCACCAGGTCGTCTCAGTTTAAGTTCAATGCGACATTTATTTCTCTCCATCCAGACTGCATACCAACATAACAGTCTGATCATTCTATAAACTTTCTTTTGCACTTTGGAATTACCAGTGGCAGTACCCAAAATTGACATGTAACCAATCCTCCAACAGAGCAGCAATCCTGGAACTATAATCACAGGTCCCAAACAGATGTCCATGCTCTTCTTCTTCCCTCTCACAAAGAACACACATGTTAGTATCACACAGGCCCAATGAAAACAGTTTTGCTCTTGTGTTCAATGCTTCATGTTTGATAAGCCAACCAATGAGTGAATGCTTAGGAATAGCCCAGCCATCCCAAACATCCTTGAACCAGGGGACAGGGGGTGTGTACCCTGCATCCACTGGTATTCTCAAAACAACAAGATAACCAAAGGACTTGCTAGCCACTGAGTGCCCTGAAAACCAGCAGCTAACATAGCCCTAACTTTACAGATATTCCTCCAGTTCCAGTTTGAATCTGGAGGAGGTTGATAGCTATTCCAGATTATTTTTATTATTTTTATTATTATTACTATTATAAATTATATTTTTATTATTATTATTATAAAAATTCTCGAGTAAAACTCCTTTATCATGTGTAAGTCAACCCCTCGGTCAATATTACCCGACTCATCTATTATTTTATTATTAATTATCGCCTTATTTGCAATTATTAATATAAATGTCTTTTAAGTAATTATTCGAATTACATAAATTATTCTTATAAATACTTGCTAGTTTTTAACCCGCGCAATTTGCGCGGGGTTACTTTTAAAACATTGTTATTATAAAAATCTTTAAAAATATATGTGATTTACGTTATATATGTGATGTTTGACCCGTTTATAGCTATAGAGGGATATCCCCCCGTCTATAATGGGAATTTGTGATGTTATAAATGTCATGTTTATAATTTATATATTTAATTGGTTATAGGGTGCTTGGATTACTTTTTTCAAAGAATAAAATAGACACATTTAAACTGCTAATTTCTGATGCACTTCTTATTATTAATATGTCTTGTACTCTAGATGGATAACTCACTTCTTAAACATCATACTGTCATTTAAACTGTGAGAAGTTGTTCAGATTGAAGATTAGTGATAGTAATCAATGTGTGTTATGTGAAAATGGGATTGAAACACATCAGCATCTTTTTCATAGATGCAAATATGGTGAGCAGATAAGGATGCAGCTGGAGCAATGGCTACAGTTTCAACTTAATACTCAATGTCTGGGACTGTCTGAGCTACAGCAGAGGGTTTGCAGGATGGTAAATGCAGCTTTCTGGTACTGTTTATGGATTGAGAGAGGAACTCTTGCAGGATAGACCAACGACTCAAATGCCCTGAGAGGATTGTGCAGGAGATTAAGAGGTTGATACACGCTCGCATTTAGCTGAAGGTTGAAGGGGTTGTTGCATCACAGGATAAAAATTGGTTGCATAAGCTAGATATCTTATTGTAAGCTGTTGGAATTCGTTTGTCTTGATCAAGTGATTGTAAGGATTTCATGTAAAATTGATAAGTTTTAAGTAATACAAAAAGCTCACATTTTACCAAAAAAAATAAAATAAAATAAAATAACAACTGCTCTACTCATATGTTAAAAGGAAATGAATGTATACAACCTATTTGATAATAATGCCTCAGAACTAAAATATCCTATGTTTCCTCCAAAGTAACCATGCTTTACTCAACCGGTCCATTTATGTAAAATAAAATGTATTGAATGCCATCCAAGTAGGGTTTGTAGTATGAACTGCCATGCAAATTGCATATTACAGATCACAAAATCTCATTGAAGACGGCGATATCCGTCACAAGTTTGTGACGGATACCATATCCTCTCACAAAATACCCATGAGAGGTGAGTGGGGAAGCACATGAGGGGTGCCCCACCCTGTCCTCTCTCTTTATGTGAGAGGTCTTAAGCTTGTAACATGATTAGCCCGTCACAAGCAAGACGCTTTCATTACAGATTGACACCAATCCGCCAAAGTAGAATTTTTCTTTAATTATCCTAAACAACATTTATAATTTTAGACACTAACATGAAATTCATGTTAACCGCGAAAGCTAGTCGTCGGCGATTAAAAACACATTTGGTGAAATTAGTCTCTCTCTATATTATCCAAAGTACTCCTCCCATCTCTTTAATAATCTTATCAAACCAACATCAATCTCGGCTCACTCGCATCTACGACGACCATATCTAATGGCGAACGAACTCCAAAAGTTTTTTAAAAGTTAAGTTCTACAATATTATTCTCCCCCTTGACAATTTATTACCCTGTACATGATTATGATCATTTAACTTTCTCAAACAAGTAATTAGTGTGAAATTTAGTGGGAAATTTGAATGCGCATCCTGCCAACCGCCAATGGTACGCACTCTTTGTTTGTGGGGTGTCTAGTCTGTGTATTCCTACCATGTAAGCTAAAAGTCACAGCTGTTTGTTGTCTTCTTAAATTGCCCAGTTGTTCAAATTGATGGAAAATGGTAATGCTAATGACATCTTAATTAATTTTGTGGTCTTTTCAACAACAACTGCAACTCTGCAAGGTGCTTTTAGTGTAGGATTATCCCTACACTGCCAGTATCGGGCCCCTCCTAAGTCTTATCCCCTTGACGAAAATAACAAGCCCAACTTGTTGTAGCTGTGAAACTTAGCCCATTAAATACCAGCCTCTTTTGCTTCTCTTTTACGCCGCCGTTCCAATTATTTATATATACTAGATTTAATGTCCGTGCGATACACGAGCTACATTGTATAGGGCTCCCAAAAATTATAGTATAACTATATTGTATTTACTGATATTTAAGCCGGCTTCTTTATTCTTTAACTAATTAATACAGAGTAATACACCTTTTATCCTTCAAAATAAAAAGTACATCGTATAAAGCATTGGGTGACATTTAAAATAAGAAATAACTTAATTTGCAATTTAACTGTCATCAAACTAATTGAATACTCCCTCTCTTCCTTCCTCCCTCCCTCCCTCCCTTCGTCTTAGTTAATAGTTACATTGACTTTTATGTGTGAAAGATTTCAAATTAAGACAATTAGTAATTAATTAATTATCACAAAGGGAATAATAATAGCGTTAGGGCAGAATAACTTTAATACTCGAGAAGCAAATGAATAAGAAGAGCATAACAAACTAAAATAAAATAAAAAATAAAAATCTATTTATCATGTAAATTTACAGCCAAATTAGCATGGAAAAAGAAGCTGCCTTAATAAAGTGTTTCATCAATTATCAACTTTGATAGCTGTGATGTAGCTTACTTAATCTCTAAACGAAGTGATTGATCTATTATCAATTTCTAGTGATCTCCGACACTCTCAATGCAAGGAGTATTTGTTCATCTTATTATAACATTTTCCATTTAGATAAAAGTTTGGTGACAACGTACAACTTCATTCTAATAATAAATATTAGAGTTAACAGTCTAAAATCATCCTCCAAGGAGTTCTTTGCCATTTTCAAGCGTTTTATACTCTCCATGCCCATGGCTAAGGCTATGCTTCTTTCATGTAGCAACGTCCATCTTCTATCCATTTGGAGTGAGTTTTGCTTCTCATGATCATCTGCATGGTTAGTAGCCCCAGAAATTTGCAGTCTCATAGACAAACATGTAGGCACGTAAACATATAAGCACATAAGCACACAAGTATGTAAGCATTTATGCAATTAGTACGTAATATATCACTTGAGGGGAGATAGAAGTTTTGAAAGTTATAAAGCTTTAAAGGTTTTAAGCATTAGAATTTGTTGCTCGTAGATCCATGATTTGATAGGTTCGAGACACGTGAGTTGTCACGACATTGACTCACATGGACGCAAACTGACAGACTGGCGTGAACGTGACACAAGCCTAAGTTTGACACGAGACGTGGATGATTCTGACACACTTTTTCTAGGTATGTGCAACTACTAGCCAAAAATGGGTGATAACGCGTATCAAATCTCCGAGGTAGAAGGTCTTCTCAGTTGAGGAGTTGCAAAAGCACGAATCATATCTTCTTCGGACATCTTCGGACCGTTTGCTTGAATGAGATCCCTTCTTGAGGGATGATGATTCGGAGAGCGGAACCAAGATCATGCCATTGTCCGAACCGAGCACTAGGCTAAGGGTGGTTTATTTTAGACTTTAGTTGAGACCCAAAGGATGTTTGAGGATGAAGGACTGGTAGCGTATCGGAAGAGCAGCCGCTAGAGTGAAAAGATGGCAATTTGGCAAAAGGAAGACTAGACGAAGTCTAAAATAAGGAGCCCCCAGTAAAGAGGTATAGGATTAAGTTTGCAGCTAGGTGGGTTGATCTTGAGGTTGAAAAGGTTTTTGTAAGGGATTGAAAATGATGGATCGAAAGTGATGGACTTGGAGTGATGGTTGTGAGAGTGGTGGATTAAAAGTGATGTTTGAAAGAGATGGTTTTATCCTTGTTAGGGGATTGCCTATGTGTTCACGGGAAGTGAAATCAAACCAGACCGCAGTTCTTGTTGTGTGTGAGTGAAAAAGGGATTGAAAACTAAAGGTGTAAAAGGGGTTGTGGTGCTGTCCTTGTAATAGGACTGCCTACATATTTGCGTGATGCGAAATCAAACCAGATCGTAGTTCTTGCTGTGTGTACGTAAGCTAGCTGTTAGGGCCTTAAAGTGTGAGGATCACGACGGTATATCCTGTTTGGTGACTCGAAAAATTGATTTGAAAGGATCCCTCTCGATTATGAGTCGAAGAGGTATAATTTGTGAAAATATTCTTTGTCATGTGAGCACACTAAGATGTTGACCCTAAGGGTAGAATGGGTAGCCCCGTTTTGGGTAGCAAAGTATTCGAAGACTCCGTATCTGGGTCAGGGTGAAAATGGCTGGTGAAGGGAAAAGAATAAGAGGGGAGCCCAATAGACATACTAAGCCCAAACTCTCAAGATGAGTCGATTTACCTTAAAATTACGACTTAAAGCTAGCTATACATCTAAGACGGATATTATTATTACTATTATTATTATTATTACTATTATTATTACTATTATTATTATTATTATTATTATTATTATTATTATTTTTCAACAAACAAATCAAAAACTATACTACTATAATTAAACATCATAACAACATCCAAGTAACTAACTACAAGAACAAATTCAACAAACAAATCAAAAACTATACTATAATTAACATATACTAACAACAACACTAATACTAACTGAACTAAAATTAATTTATACTAACCAAACTAAATCTACCTTAAAATTAAACACTAATATACTAAATAAACTAATTACAATCACAAATTAAACAAATTAAACTAAACTTAATCTAAGAAATCGAAATTATAAACAAAGATTCATACCTTCTTCAAATGAAATTTGTGGTTGTATGGTGGTTGGGTAGTCGCCGGTGGTGGGGTCGAGGTGGTGGGCTGGTGTTGACGGTAGCGACGGTAACGATTGGTGGCGGCGGTGACGATTGGTGGCGCGGCATCGGGCTTTTGAGTCGTCCTCCTCTTTTTTTTTATGAATTGGTAAAGTAAGAGAGAGGGGAAGGAAATCTGGTATATGGTATTATTTGTACGGGCGACGGAAAATGGCGACGGACTGTAATGTGGTCGCCAATTTAGCGACTAAATTCGGTCGCTATTCTTCAAAATGCGGTCGCCAATTTATTATACTGTAGTCGCCAATTTGGCGACGAGACGCAGTCGCCCGAATTTTTTATCAGTCGCCAATTTCGCGACCCTGCTTTTCCGTCGCCTACTTTGGTAGCCCGAGAACGAAATTCTTGTAGTGCAAGGCTTGTGTCATCGGATTTCTATGTTCTTTACGCCGTTGAGACCGTCGCGTTGTGGGTAAGCTTTTAGTATGATTTTTATGTCATTTCATTGTTTTTGGTTGAAACCCTAACCGGGTATTTTGGGGGTTTTGGGAGTATTGTGATTGTTAGATGGTAATTGTATGATTATGTGATTATAGGAGGTGATTTATGTAGGGAAATATCCGTAAAATTCCCTTAAATTTTAGGACTATAACGTATCTTTAACATGTGATTATTGTCATAAAACAAAAATACAAGAGAAAACGATAAAGAACAAGAATCAACCTCGGGTCCTATACAATTCGGCCTAGTGAACAGAAATCAATGTAGATTTCCTCCTAATCGTTGCACCCAAGACCGTCTGAGACTATGCCCCTTGTTCTAGAATTTCTCTCTAATTGCCTTGCAATATTGAGAGAGCTTTTGTGAGATTTTTCGATGAGAGATCTAGGATTTCAGAGAAGAGAGCTCCAAAACCCTAATTTTGTGTAAAATGAAATGCATTAGGTCAAAAGGAGAGAGGCTCTCTCCTTTTGTTGCTTCGTCCAAACCGAGATCACAAGGGGGAAGTGGGCTTTCCACTTTCTCCTTATTTGTAAATCGTGGTCCGACTCAAAATGCTAAAATGTATATGACGGGATTTTATTATAAATTGTCATCGGTTATCGGTTATTAAAATATCAACTAGTAACATGACTCAGTCGATATATTAATACTTGTCCGACAAAGACAATATTGTATAATTAATTAAATCAATATACATTAATTAAATATAATCGTTTATATTCAATTTACGAATTAACCGCTTAATTCGTCTTAGCCATTATTATTTAATCTGTATTAAATAATTATCTCAACATCGCGTTTGACTAATTATTAGTCAATAACTCCGACTTCTTTGCTTAGTCATATTAGGCATCAACATGACAGTATTTTCATACCGTCACATCTCTCAAACGTATCCTATAGGTGTGACTTTTAGGGACCATTGATCACCGCCATCGATGACAATAACGTCAAACTTATCTAGCAAGCCAACCGTTATTGATAAACGTGGACCAACTGATAATAATACAAAAGTATACCCTTTGATCCTTTTAGAGATTTATATGTCATTGCACTAACTGTGGAGGACACCGGCCCCAACAAACTCCCACTTGTCCGTACAAGTGTACGTGCAATAACGTTATCCGCACTAACTGGAGGACACCGGCTCCAACAAACTCCCACTTGTCCGTACAAGTGTATGTGCGATAACCGATTCTCATATCCATTTAAAATTTCTCCCACTCAATGTAAAACAATTTGCAGATCCGGATCCGCAAAGGTCGTATTTTACAATCGATCTGTATCAAGAGTGGTTTCCCCGACTAGAGAGTAACTTAACTGATAAAACGAATCCGTATTCGAGCATGGCCATGCATTTCGATTCTGACTCCTCGAGTGGCCCCGAGAAATATCGAGTACTGATAAAGGTGAATATTTCCTTCAACTCGACTCCTGCGATTTAAGCACGAATGAAATGACCCGAAAAAAATCTACTTGGCCCCCTACGGATGACCGTAAGAAAGAAACCAAAGTCACCCAAAATCTGCCTTAATCTCAAGAGACAGTCGATAGTCAAAAGAATCGACTCTTAGGATCACCATGGAGGTCCTATCCACGACCTGGCATCGAATGTTGTAAAACATGTAGGACTCCACGTCGTTGTCACAATTGTGTCCTACGAGATATCCGTATAACTCGCCTCTGTGATTGGTCAATCAACCGTTTGACTTATGGCTCGTTGAACCCACCATCAACCAATCGTCACAAAATAATTGCCAGAGTTATCAGCTCGCGTGGGCAATTAAGGACCAAAAATATAATGTTTGTTCAGTTCACTTTGTGGTGTTCAAAATTGTCGTACAAATCCACATGAAAAACAAAATATATAAATATCAAAACGATGATGTCGTATAGAGTACACAAGAAAATGAATCTAATCCATAAAAGAGTACTACAACTCAGGAACACGTTTAATTCCCATGGAATTAACATGCCCTTCATGCTTATCTTGTCGTAATGGTTTAGTGAGAGGATCTGTTATATTATCATCTGTAGCAATCTTTTCTATCACTACCTCCTTTTGCTCCACGTAATCTCGGATTAGATGAGCTTTCCGTTGTACATGTCTAGACTTGTTGCTAGACTTAGGCTCCTTAGCCTGGAAGATGGAACCTCTATTGTCGCAATAGATGGTGATCGGGTCATTCGAACTAGGCACTACAGATAGTCCTTGTAAGAATTGACGCATCCATATCGCTTCCTTTGCGCTTCGGTACGCGGCATAGTACTCGGACTCGATCGTAGAATCTCTTTGTAACACTTTGTTTGGAACTCTTCCACTGATCGCAGCGCCATTAAGAGTAAAAACGAATCCGATCGAGATTTCGAGTCATCTCGATCCGTTTGGAAGCTAGCATCTGCAGAATCGGTTGCGCATAGCTTTTGTTCGCCTCCATAAGTCAATGCCCAATCTTTAGTCCTCCGTAGGTACTTAAGAATGTTCTTGACACCATCCAATGTGATTCACCCGGATGTCTTTGTTGGAATCGACTTGTCATACTCAATGCATATGCCACGTCCGGACGTGTGCATATCATGGCATACATGATTGATCCTATAGCCGAAGCATAAGGAATCCGGGTCATGCGCTCTTTCTCTTCCGGTGTCTCTGGTGCCTGAGACTTGCTCAAATGCACCCCTGGAGCCATAGGAAGAAACCCCTTTTTGGAGTTAGTCATGATTAATCTCTCTAGGATCTTGTCTATGTAAGACTCCTGACTGAGAGATAACATCTGACGCTATCTATCTCGATAGATACGGATGCCCAAAATTCTTTGTGCCTCACCCAGATCTTTCATCTGGAAATGGTTCTTCAACCATACTTTTACCGAAGTTAAGAGAGGTATGTCATTCCCAATCAGGAGTATGTCATCAACATACAATATTAGGAAGGCAATCTTTCTCCCACTCGACTTGATATATAGACATGGTTCCTCGACCGATCGAGTAAATCCATTCTCTTTTATCACCTGGTCGAATCGATGATTCCAACTCCGAGAAGCTTGCTTAAGTCCATAAATGGAACGCTTAAGCTTGCACACTTTCTTAGGATGTTCAGGATCGATGAAACCTTCGGGTTGTACCATGTACAACTCTTCCTCCAAATAACCGTTTAAGAAGGCGGTTTTCACATCCATCTGCCAAATTTCATAGTCATGAAAAGCGGCAATCGCTAAGATAATCCGAATGGAACGCAGCATGACTACGGGTGCAAAAATTTCATCGTAGTGCAAACCTGGCACTTGGGTGAAACCTTTAGCAACTAGTCGTGCTTTATAGATATCTTGTTGACCTTCCACAAAATGCTTTATCTTGTAAAGCCATTTGCATTGAAGGGGACGAACCTTAGCAGGTAAGTCAACAAGATCCCATACGTTGTTCTCATACATGGAGTCCATCTCGGATTGCATGGCCTCAAGCCATAGCTTTGAGTCGGAACTAGTCATGGCACCTTTATAGGTTGCGGGTTCACTACTCGTTAAGAGTAGAATGTCATCTATGTCATGTTCCTCGACCATACCAAGGTATCTGTCCGGAGGAATAGACACTTTTCCCGACCTCCTAGGTTCCTCAGGAATATTAACCGCAGCCGGGATTGAAGGAACTGGTTCCTCCAATGGTTGCTCGGCATTTGGTTCTGTAATCTCCGACAGCTCGAAGGTTCTATTACTCTTCGCATTCTCGAGAAATTCCTTCTCTAAGAATGTCGCACTAGCCGCAACAAATACACGTTGTTCGGTTGGCGAATAGAAGTAATGACCAAGTGTTCCTTTAGGATAACCTATAAAGTATGTCTTGACCGATCGCGGGCCGAGCTTATCCTCGTGTCTCCACTTGACATAAGCCTCGCACCCCAAACCCGTATAAAGGACAAGTTAGGGACCGTTCCCTTCCATAGTTCATATGGAGTCTTGTCAACAGCTTTAGACGGACTTCGGTTAAGTATTAGAGCAGCTGACAGAAGAGCATAACCCCATAATGAATCAGGCAATACCGTTTGACTCATCATGGATCGAACCATATCAAGCAATGTTCGATTTCTCCGTTCGGACACACCATTCAACTGAGGTGTTCCAGGTGGAGTTAACTGTAAGGCAATCCCACAGTCCTTAAGGTGTTGATCAAACTCGTGTGAAAGATACTCGCCACCACGGTCTGATCGTAGTGTTTTAATCTTTCTACCCAGTTGGTTCTGTACCCAATTCTGGTATTCTTTGAATTTCTCAAAGGACTCACTTTTATGCTTCATCAAGTAGACATAGCCATATCTACTTAAGTCGTCCGTGAAAGTGATAAAATACCTATAGCCTTCTCGTGCGGTGATTGACATAGGTCCACACACATCCGTATGTATGAGTCCTAATAGGTCAGCAGCGCGCATTCCAACACCTTTGAAGGAAATTCGAGTCATCTTACCGATGAGACATGATTCACACGTGCCAAATGATTGAAAATCAAAGGCCGAGATAGCTCCATTCTGTATGAGCTGTTTAACGCGTTTCTCATTAATGTGTCCCATATGGCAGTGCCATAGATACGTTTGATCTTTGTCACCAACCTTTAACTTCTTATTCATAACGTGTAATATTTCGGTGGTCTGATCTAAAACATAAATTCCATTCATGGAGACTGCCTTGCCATAAATCATATCGTGTAATGAGAAAATGCAACTATTATTCTCTATTACAAATGAAAAACCAAGTTTGTCAAGTGCAGAAACTGAAATAATGTTTTTCGAAAGACTGGGTACATAATAGGAGTTATATAAAAATAACTCAAATCCGCTAGGAAGCTGGATCACATATGTTCCCCTCGAGACGGCAGCCACTCGTGCTCCATTCCCGACACGCAGGTCCACCTCACCCTTTACGAGGGGTTCGATGTTTCGGAGCCCCTGCACATGATTACACAGATGAGAACCACAACCAGTATCTAGTACCCAAGTTTCGTAACTTGCGTGGTTAATCTCAATCATATGAATAAAAGTAGAATAAGAAGAAGAAGACATACCAACAGGTTTAACGCGACCTGCCTTTATGTCCTCATGGTATACAGGACATGTACGCCTCCAATGCCCAGTCTTGTGGCAATGGTGGCATTCCATGTTACCAGTCTTGCTCTTTGTCGCGCCTGATGAGGTGCTCGACTCACTAGGCCCACTCTTACCTGATCCTGACTTCTTAAACTTCGGTTTACCTACTGCTAGGTCTGCCTGAGCTTTGCCCTTACCCTTGCCCTTGTTTGACACAACGAGAACATTCTGTTTCAGACTCCCACTAAACTTCATGTCCTTCTCGGTCTGTACGAGAAGGGAGTGTAGTGCGTGAGGACTTTTCTTCAAATCATTCATATAGTAATTGGCTCTAAAGAGCGCAAAACCATCGTGGAGTGAATGAAGCATGTGGTCAATCACGATGTTCTCGCTGATCTTACAATCAAGCGCCTCCAGTTTCTCGACATTCTCAATGATGCTGAGAATGTGTGGGCTAACCGGTTGGCCCTTCTGGAGTTTCGCCTCAAAGAAGCGACATGTATGCTCATAGGTCACGATTCTCGGTGCTTTCGAGAATTCCCTAGTGAGCGTGGTGAAAATCTTGTTTGCACCTTGGGCTATGAAGCGTTTCTGCAAATTGGATTCCATTGCAAAAATGAGTACGTTTTTAATCGCACCCGCTTCCATGGCGAAATCGCTATACTTGGCGATCTCGTTAGCATCAGCCGTGGGGCCTGCGTTTGGCGGGATGGGCTCAGTCAGATATTTGACCTTCCCGTCAGCAATGGCAGCATTCCGTAATGCCGCCCCCCATTCCGCGAAGTTTGATCCATCATTCTTCAGTCGAGTAGACTGATTCATCTGATTCATGAAGATCCGAAGCCAGGACTCACGGTCCAATGTGGCACTTGGCATTGGGTCGTTAATAAGACCAGCCATTTTGTTATTAGCAGTTTAAATTATCGTGTTCTACACTGAAAAAGAAAGAAAAACAAAAACGAAATAAGCAACTCATCGAGGTGATTTAAGTCTATTTAAAATTCATTTTAACGTGTAGACTCATTGCACTTGCATAATTGATCTCCCTCAAGAATAATACAAGTGATCCCAAGACTCAATTTCCGTAAATTGATAAGCCAACTGTTTAGCTAGTTCTACCGTTAGAACTCTCGGTCGATAGATTTCCGTAAATCCTATTTATAGTCCACCATAATCACAGGATCGTACGAGTGACCATAGTGTTGAGATAAAATAGGTCAATCAGTTCCAACTTACCCGACGTAGAAGGGGTCATATTATGCCTACCGACGAAGAAGGGATTCATTGGAGTTTGACCTATAAAGACTATTCTCAATTTCTTTTGGTTATACGAGGAAGATCCCATCATCTTAGTTTTAATTCATTTTAAGTGAACAAATAACTAGCATTACGTGAATGAATTAACTTAGGTGATGGCTTAAAATGATCGTGTGACATCTGTATGTCAAAGAAAACTAATGCGTGACCTCTATATGAGTCAGTTTTCATGCAATTATTAGGTGGTTTGGTTTTAGGCGGAAAATGATGCAAACTATCGTTACGATGAAAACATAAATAAGAAAGCAATACGTAAATAACAGTCCTAGTGTGGCCTATCCTAGCAAAAAGAACATAATACAACTTTGGAATCCACTGTTGGATCCGAGAAGCTTGTCTTGATGTTCCATCTTGATCCATGTAGTGGGAGTGAGCATCCGATTCTCCATCTTTGGTCTTCTCAAAATTACAATTTAAAATTTACAAAATATAAACCTATTTACATTCTAAATTAAAACTGTAATTACAAAGAAAAATCCAAAACGGAGATGCGAGATCTCAAAATACAACCAAGACCGTGTTCCATCATTACGGTAACACGTTCTACTAAGGCCACACTAAGTTACAACCGTTTGTAAAAAGAAAAATAAATACGTAATAAATTCATTCATGGCATTCAAAATAACGATGAATAAAATGCATCAACTAAAACAAAATTTATTCGTGACATAATTCCGTAATTATGTTAAATTTATCCAAACCACCTTTTAATGATTAAAATTATGTGACAAAGCCGCTTTAATCAACTTAATTTTAATCCATTACAATCCGTTACTTTAAATTGTTTTAAAGTAACTAAATGGTAGTGAAACGTTTCACTATCAAGCGAATGCATAAAATCCGTATTATGCATACGTTATGGCCGGAAAAAAATTAAAAACAACAAAAAAAAACAGCACGACTGAAAAAAAAAAACGAGAAATTTTTTTATTTTTTTTTATTTTTCCAGCAGCTATACCGAGAGCTTCAACAGTCCCAAACAAAAACGATTTGATAAAACCAATTGCAAATTAAACCTAATCCGTATAGAAATGAATCTACAATTGATAAAACATTAACATATTGCAATGAAAATCGATTACAAAAACAATATGCAAAGACAAAACGAATGCAAAACGGGACTATCGTCTGAACAGCTGTGAACCGTATGGCACGTTTTTCAAGGCTGTCACGGTTTTCAAAAAAAAAAAAACAAACAGCCGTGACAAAATTTTGGCCGCACGGAATTCAAGGAGAAAAAAAAACAGAAAACAGGCTGTGTAAAAAAAATTGGCCGCACGGTTTTCTAGACAAACAACATCGTTTCAAATTGTTTTATGAAAATCAACATGAAAAATTTACGTGGCCTCGCTCTGATACCACTTGTAGGGAAATATCCGTAAAATTCCCTTAAATTTTAGGACTATAACGTATCTTTAACATGTGATTATTGTCATAAAACAAAAATACAAGAGAAAACGATAAAGAACAAGAATCAACCTCGGGTCCTATGCAATTCGGCCTAGTGAACAGAAATCAATGTAGATTTCCTCCTAATCGTTGCACCCAAGACCGTCTGAGACTATGCCCCTTGTGCTAGAATTGCTCTCTAATTGCCTTGCAATATTGAGAGAGCTTTTGTGAGATTTTTCGATGAGAGATCTAGGATTTCAGAGAAGAGAGCTCCAAAACCCTAATTTTGTGTAAAATGAAATGCATTAGGTCAAAAGGAGACAGGCTCTCTCCTTTTGTTGCTTCGTCCAAACCGAGATCACAAGGGGGAAGTGGGCTTTCCACTTTCTCCTTATTTGTAAATCGTGGTCCGACTCAAAATGCTAAAATGTATATGACGGGATTTTATTATAAATTGTCATCGGTTATCGGTTATTAAAATATCAACTAGTAACATGACTCAGTCGATATATTAATACTTGTCCGACAAAGACAATATTGTATAATTAATTAAATCAATATACATTAATTAAATATAATCGTTTATATTCAATTTACGAATTAACCGCTTAATTCGTCTTAGCCATTATTATTTAATCTGTATTAAATAATTATCTCAACATCGCGTTTGACTAATTATTAGTCAATAACTCCGACTAACTGCTTAGTCATATTAGGCATCAACATGACTGTATTTTCATACCGTCACATCTCTCAAACGTATCCTATAGGTGTGACTTTTAGGGACCAGTTGATCACCGCCATCAGTATGACAATAACGTCAAACTTATCTAGCAAGCCAACCGTTATTGATAAACGTGGACCAACTGATAATAATACAAAAGTATACCCTTTGATCCTTTTAGAGATTTATATGTCATTGCACTAACTGTGGAGGACACCAGCCCGAACAATTTCGTAGCAGAACGGTTTTGATTAGCTGATTGTGACGATCTTGGTGATTGCTTTTCCAGGTATGATTTCCCTACTCAGTTATTGGTTACATTGTATTTGATGGTTGTTTGTGGATGGTTGTTAAATGTTGTTGATCTATATCGTATTGGTAATTGGTAATTGTTGTTGTATTGTTTGTTGGTTGTGTTTTGTCTGTGGTTCGTGAGGTGCGCCCTCGGCTGAGTGGAGTCACTTGCGGGAGTGGCTTCACGCCCTTGATTCGCCCTTTGTGGAACCCGCCACAAAGGGGATGTGCACATTAAGGAACTTGGGTTTGCGCTCGGTAAAGATGAGCGGGGCTTAGGTGGGAACTGCTGCGGTCCCCCACTGGCGGTGTGGATTACTGGTGGCGGCCGTAATCTGGCAAGACTAGACCTTCAGGCTAGTAAGGTGATTGGTGATGTGACGGAGTTGGGTGATTGTATGTATGGTTGATGTTGCTTATCTTATATTGTGTAATCAGTAACTGACCCCGTTTAATTGTTTTAAAAACTGTGGTGATCCATTCAGGGATGGTGAGCAGTTATTGAGCAGGTATGAGATGGATTGCGCGAGGGATAGCAGGGATCGAGTCACCACGTGTCACTTAGAGTCTTCCGCTGTGTCGTCGAACTTATATTTCTTTTTAGTTGGTCTTGATATTTTGGAACAGTTGTATTTCAGTTGACAGTTTTGGTTTGGTTTGTATCGCACTAAACTTATTTAATAAAGTACGTTCTTTTATGGTCCTTTTGATATACATTCCCTCGGGTAACCGAAATGGTAGCACTTCCATGTATTAGGTGGTCTTGGTAAGGCATCTTGGTGTGAGGGTGTTACAAACACGAAGTTAGATACACCAACAACATTACTCGATTGTCTCATTAACTTATGCAAATTGCGTGGTAAGGAATAACTGAGTCGATTGTATATACAACATTACCTCTTGTTAGCAATACAGAAAACATGGTTTCAAAGTAACCAACACAAAATTAAATATTATATATCTAAACCTCTCAAATGTATCTTTTGTTCCACCAAAATCTAAAATTGTATGTTCTTTAGCTCTATTTTTCTTTCTTTCTTATAAATAACGAGGAGACCCATAGCCGTTATCTTTGACATGCACTGGATAAATTGGTAAGCCACCCGAAAATAACAGGTTCGAAGTCTAAAATGCATAGCCTCAAACCATGCAAAAACATCCACGTGATTGCTCTTCTGAAAGTTTGAACCTAAATCCCCTAAAAATTTCACCTATATTTTAACAACTAAACTCTAACTTTACTGATTAACTCTGTAATGATATTAAAATGTTTTTGCCATAAATAGAATTGCCGCCTTATCATATGCCTTTAACAGTAGCAATTGTAACACCCCCATTTATCTAAGAGCCTTACTAGGCCTTCCTAGATAAGTGAGACTGTTACCATCTCGGTTTCCCAAGGTAGTGAATAACAAAGTACAACAAACCAAAGTACTTTAAATAAAATTTAGCGATTACATGTTTATTACAACTTATCCAAAGTAAACTCAATGTAAAATTTAAATACAACTTGCAGCGGAAATAAATAAAGTGATTAAATAATCTATGTGGTCTAGACATCTAGGTAGACAGGCCAAGTCCTCACGCATTCTCATAAGCTCCCAAGTCAGCTAATCTTTAGTACCTGTCAAATCTGCTCCCAATTATGGTTCATCACAGGTATTCACGAATACACTGTCAACCACGAGGTTGAGTATAAATAAACCAATTAACAATAATAATACAACCAAAATAGACATCCTTCAAATTCTCATCACTTCATCCGTACAACTCACTTACGTCACTGGCAGTAGCAAAACCCCCCTTAACAACGTGTTATGCTCAACTGGCAGTAGTACTTGCGTACCATGCTCACCTGGCAGTAGTAATTACTTACTATGCACAACTATTTCTGGCAGTAGTAATTACTTATTATGCACATCTGGCAGTAACGATTACTCGCTATGCACAACTGGTAGTAACACCCTCCGTGTTATGCTCAACTGAACAACCATTGCACCACACCATATATAACCAACAATAATGAACAATAACAATCCAGTCATACGGTTCCGTTAATAACTTAGCATACACATATACTCCGTCTCCAATACTCATTCATAATATTAACATTAACCTCGTCATCCATCACAAATCAATATACATTCACATAATAATAAAATACAAGTTGAGTAGGAAATTCCTTCCTGACAAGCAAATCCAATTAGTGCAACCTACCAAAAGTATCCTTCAATAAACCCCTTCAGCAAGTCCGTCACCTATAGATAAATAATATTATAATTTAATTATTAATTATTCAATAGATTATATAATTTATTCAATTATTATTTGTTTACATTAATTATTTCCCGTATGAATTGTTATTACGCATAAACCTGTCTTAATTAAAAAAGACTCAAACCCATAACCAACCCATGCAATCCGTGAAAACACCAACCCACAAACCCCGTATAACACGTTAAAGCCCGTATTCAACACCCCTCCTAAACCCAATTATACCCGACACCACCAGCCACCATCAAGACCACCCAACCTAGCTACCACTAGCCTGCAACCCAACGCACCCCGACAACCAACAACCACCAGCCAAACCGCCACCAGCACCCCAAAATCTCACGCCCTAAATCTTTACCTGACACTACTAATACCGAAAACCCAACACCATCCTCTACACGAAACCTCACCACCTCTGACCACCACCGTCATCAGTCTCATCACCATTGACCAACGGTGATTGCATGGGTGGTCCCACGTCCCCTTGACCCGACAACAACACCCCAGCAACAACCCAACACCGGCAGCAACAATAACACACAACACCTCCCCTGTTTCACGTGTTTTCGACCACCACCACCATCACCAACCAACCAATCCAGGTTTGAGTCAAACAATAACACTAGAACTGTCTAACCCCCACGAACCCAACCAATCCAGGTTTGAGTCAAGCAAGCCACGACAATGGTGTAAACCCGTGTGGCAATGTGTAAATAACAGCCATACAACCTCCTTCGAATTTCCAACCAATCACCACTAAAGCCACCGCCTTTAACCACCACTGACCACCCACGGTGGTGCACTCAACCCCAGGTACCTCCCTTACCAAGACTAGGTCAATCACGACTGAAATAGAGGTTTATAAACCATATAAAACGTGTTAAACAACCAACCACAACAACCCTTTTATAGTCAGTCAAACACCCATCCATGATGGTCAACGACGGTCAACCCTCGGTGGTCCATGGCCAAGGTCACAGTCAAAGCATGTCAAACGGTGGTCTTAGACACGAGTTATAACAAAGCAAAGTTTATACATGAGACGGTCTTAAATATTACCTTGAGACGATAGAAGACGATAAATTCCTTTGCTTTTCTCCTTCTTATTCTCCCTCTCTCTCTTTTATGTAATATTATGTCTTTATATGAAAATAAGCTTTCTTATTAGGTCATGCCATCTATTTATAGTGATAAGATAGAGAGATATTAGGAAACTATGTTATATACTATTATTATTATTACTATTATAAATTATATTATTATTATTATTAAAATTCCCGAGTCAAACTCCTTTATCATGTGTAAGTCAATCCCTCGGTCAATATTTCCCGACTCATCTATTTTTTTTATTATTAATTATCGTCATATTTGCAATTATTAATATAAATGTCTTTTAATTAATTATTCGAATTAAATATATTATTCTTATAAATACTTATTAAATTACGGGTTATTACAGTCTTCCCCCCATAAAATGAACTTCGTCCCAAAGTTTACCCAAAAATGCTACAAAAGCCTCATGAAATCATCAACACATCTGAATGCCATTTCAACTCATTATAATTGCAACACAATTAACTCACTTAATCATTATCAAACCATATCATACTTATCAAAATGCATCACAAAATAAACTTAAAACATGCGGTGTCACATTCTAGCCTCCTAAAAATAAACTTCGTCCCGAAGTCTAATAACACAATTAAAACCCTACTCACTTATACCACGCATTAGATTGCTCAAGTAAGGACAAGAACTGAAACAAATAACTCAAACAAAAGCATTAAGACTGAGAACACCAACACCATAATACAACATCGTAAAACTTCAAGACGCCGAGATTTTACAATCCTACTCTCCTTAAAATTAAGGTCACGTCCTCGGAACCTTCACCATAATAAAGGTACTACACCGTATAAATACCAATCAGATAAGGATAACAAAGTTTAAAGATTATAACAAAATTTATCACAAGCTCCTATTAGCACTATTATAGAACAACAGTTATTCATTTTGACATGTACCAACTTCGAGTTACGCGTATACAACTAACCCTACAATCAAAATAAGGTGTAGTCAACTGTATCATGTCTTACCTCTCCTTTTGTTCCTCTATCGTTACTCCTACATCTCAACTATCATAGTTTAAGAATTGATAATATAAAGCAATTATATGGAACTTTTGGTAAAACTCGCGTTTTCAGAAATCAAAGTCAAGCTGTAACTTTCAAAAAAATCACCATTAAATAACTGTTAAATTTCTCTTTGAGTTTTTATAATTTTTAGAAAATATAGAGAGTTTAGAAATCATGAGAAAAAGAATCGAATTCAAATCTTGAACAACCATTTTATAAAGATTTTTACAATCCAGTTGGTCCAAACAAAAATTGATCACCAATTTGTCAAAAACTTGAGTCAACTTGTAAAAATAACTATTAAATGTCAAAATATGAGCTTTCAGTGTGTCTTATTGATTTGAAAACGTATATGTATCTTTTAAACAGTGGAGTTGGAATTAGGCAAAAATCTTAAGTACAAATTAAATGAGAAATTTTACAAAATCGTTTGTTGAAAACTTAACTGTACAGAAACATTCTGAGTTCTGACCACTGTCCAATAAAATATTTATTTCTCTCAAACCGTAAAACTTCTATACATTAGACCAATGACATTGGAAAGGTAACTCACTGGGTTATCATTCATAAACATTTCGTCCATAGATAATTTTCAGGCAATAAATGGCAGCCAAAACAAACAGGACTAAAATTCCGAGAATTCCAGTTTCCTGCACTAGTACGCCCCCGACTAAGTCATATGCCCTCACAAGCATTCTACCCATGCTAACTATCATAACTTGACATCGCACTATACATACCTCCATTGCTAAAAAATAATAATTATCATGGTTTAGGGATCACATAACTGCATGTCAGTAGACATGATACTACTAACAACATATCACACAATATCAATTTCACAAATACTTCATGCTCATGACCAAACAATTCAATATCAAATCCTCATTTCATCCATTAAACAAAATCAATTCTCATCTTACGGCCAAAAAAATAATCATTCATAATACTTACCGTAATCTTTCCCTGCAACAATGTTAGTAACTTCATATCAAATATCCTTTAGAATATACCTCATTATCACCACCGTTCTCTTTTAAATCCCTAATTAGACTACGATTGACTGCCGTTTACACTTCTATCTCATTCAAACGCTACAATCATCACTTTTGCCCTAGCACGAATTGGTTTTGCCCTAGCACAGTTTGATTGTCGTTGGTTACCCTTGGTTGTCGCTGGTCGCTTCTACTCCGTCCACCACCTGGTTGTACACGCCCTTCATCGTTGGCGATCGTTCTGCTGGTAAGACCCTATTTAGCTTCACTTTATATTGTACTCCTACATAATTGTGGGTAAAGCCTATTTTATGTTTTATTGAAGCAAGCCGTGATTGATTTTATGTTTTATTGAAGCAAGCCGTGATTGATTGAAGCAAGCCGTGATTGATTTTATTGAAGCAATAAGAATAAACATTTTCCGAGTTTATTTAAATCTTGTTATTTGATTCAATTTATAAATCTTGTTGTTGAGGATTGCTTGATTGGATTTCTTAAGTTTGGCAGTAGTTTGGCTTAGAATTGATGAGTTTCTGGGTTCTCTTCAGGTCCTTGTACAATGGTAATATGGAAATTTGTGCATAATGTTGGTCCTATGTATTTTATGATTAGAAGTTGGGCTTATTATTATGATAATTTGGGATTCTAGGCATAGTTTGATACTATCTTTGTCCAAATCATTAGTTTACCTTTAACTAAATATCCCTCACAAAGAATATAAAAGGTAAACAAATGATTGAGACGGAGTAACTAGCTTTTTTGTTGGTGATTGACAAGTTTATGAGGTGCAATTACCAAATTTGTTTAAGGTTGATTTTCTAAGTTTATTTAAATCTCATTTCTGTATGAAGATCAATTGGTTAATTTGGTGGAGGAAATAAAAATGTGGATGATTAGATGATATGATGCAGTAGCTTGGTGGTGTTAATGGAGGAAATGACGATGGAAGGTAGGACTGTATGAGGGAGCATATGACATTAGCCATTAGGTCACTAAGTAAGGGTATAAATGTCAGTTTTTTAACTAATTAGTATAACTAACGGATTAGTGAACTGTTTATTTAACTTGAGGTCACGGAAGCATCTAATGGTAGAACTTAGGGGTAATATATAGAATAAATAAATTTAAGGGGTACCATATAGAAAAACCCATTAATTTACTTTCAGATTTTAGACTAAAAAAGGAAATAATTTTGAACTTCTTATTTGCTTGAAGCTTTTGTCCCCGGAGACTCAATAGGGAGTACTTAATAGGATGTTGTTGGAGATGCTTTGTGATCAAACTGCCACATTTCATGGCCGAAACATTGCTGTCCGGGATTTCATTCACTTAATGAAGCAAAAGTACTAATATAAAACAACATTGAAGTTTTTGCTCTGCTGATATAAAAATAGAGCAGACCATTGTAATGAAATAACCACAGAAGTAAACTACGTCTATGAAAGAAAGAAGCATCCCCAAATAAAAAGCTCCTAAAATTTTGTATCAAAAAATTCAAAAAAGGAATCACAAGTAGAGAAAAAATTTAATAATAATGAGATTTTACCCTTCTAAGACTGAGGTTTAAGTTTTTTTTATGGGTTTTTCTCATTGGTACCCCTGAGTTATTCACTTTTCTAAGTTATACCCCTGCCTTCTCATGAATCTCAGTTATACCCCTAAACTTTGTTATATACTCCCAACCGTGACCAATTTCTCTAGTTCATTTAGTTTATAGTCTCACTGATATTTTCTTTCTCCCAGTAGCCCAGTACCCATTATTCTTCATTGCTCCATTCATCTACCATTTTTCCAATTTCTTCAAGTCCATCAACACTCAACGCAATTTCATCTTAGTACCTTTCTCTTATAATTTTTAATCCCCCATCTACATGTAAGTGTTTATCAATGCGTTTTCCCCTAATTTTCAATCTTATTTTCATCCATATTTTTTGATAAGTAATACTCTTTTAATTAATTGTGTTATCTATGATTCTATGGACCATCTTTCTTTTTGAGTTTGCAAAAGTTGCATTTTTTTTTTCATGGGTGAGCTGATTGAAGTTAGGGTAGATGATTTGTTGTTGAAATTTGGTACAATCTATTGTTTTTCTTTCTTCATTTTATCTGTTTTCAGCATTTCAAGATGTAGAGTTGTTTTAAGATTATGTTTCATTTTTATATATATTCAGAAAGTTGCAATCTTGACACTTCAAATAAATTTTTGAGGGGGGGGGGGGGGGGTGTTTATAGATCCAAAATCTTGTACACTGCATTTTTTTCCCTTACTATTACAAGCTTTGTTCCTAAATTGGAAACTTCAATTTGGGGGTTTCAACATGAAAGTAAAAGAGCAGGTGATTGATTCTTGTTGTTGGGGGAGAAATTAAATAAAGAGTAATGAATATTGGAGAGAAATCAGACAAATAATGGGAGGCAAAAGTTCCTAGAGTTATGACTTGTAGGGAGTGTGGCAGGGGTCGAAAACTTATATTTGAACCTTATCACGAAGGGTATACATAAACTTTCCCTTTTTTCAACCTTGCTTCTATTTATTTATTTGTGGCTAATTACTTGAAGATATTCTCATGGTTCCCTTGTTTTAATCGTAGTGATAATTGGATGTTGGGTGCGATTAGTCCATCTGATAGTACTGTGTATTGGTGTGATCCTGCTGGATATATGGAGCCTCGACATTTTTTCGTGGAAAATGTTACTAGGTAAATCGTGTATTGTACTTGTTATTAGTGCTTTGATTTTTGTTTGAAGTAACGGCTTATTTTAGTTAATTGAAATGTAGAGCATTCGAGAAAAGAAACTCTATCGATCCACTTGCCGGGTTCGAGGCGAAACCGCTTACTTGGAAAATTATTAAGGTATATCGAACTTTTATATTGTGAAGATTTTTATAGCTTTATAGAGTAAACCTTAGTCTTAGGGCTTAATGTTGTTGTTGTTGTTGTTGTGGTGGTGTACTTGTTTGTGAAAGACTTTGAAGAGTTGTTGAAAAAAGTGGACTGATGAGAGTAAATGAGGGGTTGTTTATGTATGTGGGAAGTAGTGGGCTGGCCCTATGGGATATGTGGTCAAGCTCATCTACCAGCCATGTCATGGAGGCAAGGGCCAAGGGGTATGAGACTATGAGTTGACAAAAGTGACCCACTTCTACTCTATAGTCGCCGTGATTTGTATTAGGACAGACGTGATTGGGGGTCGTCCAAGCGAGTGGTTTTGAGTTTACATGTCACAGCGGCGTAGCTCCAGCCTTCAAGGATCTAGAGGAAACAGGTATCAGAAGAGAAGAAAATTGCAGTAACTGGTTCCAAACTCGGAAATTTACATCATATAATCTTCTGTTGTTGGATCAAAACAGTCTGCGCAAACAATAGTAAGAGCATAGTACATAAGCCAAGCCAATCATATATATTACAACACTCGAATTCTCGACATTCCATATGAATAAGAATGAGCATGATAGCTGCCAATGATCACTTCCACTTCTTGAACTTGTGTCGCCCAAACATGCCATGATGCTTTCCAAACTTTCTGTGCTTGAACTTTCCATGATGCCCAAAACCAAAAGGACCATGACCATAACCATAACCATAGCCGCCATGGCCGTGATAGTGATGATGTCCATGAGAAAGATGGTGAGCCCCATATTCGGTCCATGCCCTATATTCATTCAATAACAAGAATGTTACTATCTCATGCATTTTAGGAATCAGTAAGACGGTAATATATAGGCATGCGGATCTGAGGATGTACCTGAATGATGGGAGGAGGAAGGATAGACGCACCATGATGATTGTATCGTCCTGCTCCATACCCCATCAGACCTGACATTAGACCTTTGTCTGTAGGATCATTCCGGTCATCCATTCTTCCAAATCCGACCTATCTACGCATACCTTTGTTAGTATTGACTATGGAAATCATTGATTACATGTAGTACTAATACTATTGCTTCAAAGGTATGTAAATCATGTTGTGAATGCTAATTGTGTTGGTAAATGCTTTTGTGGCTAAGCTAATAAGATGACTAGAATGATGATTGTACCATTGTGGGGCATAGTGAGTAGGGTATCTACAATAATTACTCATTTTGCAAATCTCATTATGGGTTTTATTTTAGTGTCCTCGGCAGCCGGTTGGGAGCGTATTATGCGGATATTATGTTTGTCGATATATGTTGGACCTTATCAAAGCAAGATATGTTAATATCACCCCAAATGTATGTTCTTTTCCTTATCATTTCAATCATTTTTCATCTCTTTGTATTTCTCATTTTCATCATAGTAATTATTTTATTTTACATGTCGTATATAGTGTATTAACTTAAATTTTTGGTGTCTTATGTATGTAGTTCATGTTAACCGCCCCCACCATCATATACGGTTGAGCAAATTGAGGAGGTGCGAAATATTTGGGCTGAATTCACACTCAATTTCAAACCCTAAAGTAATGTTGGATGAAGACCATGCTGGCTGCTTCTTCTTGGCGTTTAATTATTTTTGCTTTTTAGGAAACTAAGTGATGAGGAATGAAGGATTTTTATTTATGTTTTGTACTTATTTTCGATATTTGTAGCCTTTAGGCTCTTAAAGACATGATAAGAGTTGGTATAATTTTACAAGGATTTGTCTTGTGAATTCAAATTAAATATGAATGTTCAGGTTCTTGTTACGTAAAACTTGCTTGAGTATATGAATTGAAGGTATAATTTATATGCGCTATCCGATTCAATCGTTTAGGGATACGAAAAAATCGTAAATATTAAAAAAAAATATCAGAATCAAAGAGACCGGTTACATGTTAAACCTGTTCTATTTGAAAATATAAAATAAAGGCGCCAAATTCAAATATCAGAAACAAAGAGAACGGTTACATGTTAAACCTGTTCTCTTTGAAAATAGGCGCCAAATTTAAAAATTAGAATCCAAATATAGCAGCTTTATCAAAGAAAATGGTTCTCAATAGAAACCGTTCTCCTTGATAAATCAATGAGCACGGGTAAGTAATGCAACCGTTCTGGTTGTTATTACAAAGAGAACGGGTTGACTTCGTACCAACCGTTCTCTTACATAAAAGAGAACGTTTGGCCACAGGACGGTTCAAAGAGGCTTCAAGAACGGTGTTTAACCGTTCTATTTGAGCAAAATTGTAGTAGTGATTTAGCGATTACAATTAATGGAGATATGAGGGTACTAGGATGTTCCAGTTGGTAAAGAAATTGAAGGCTCTTAAGCCTGTTTTGAAGCAAGTGAATAGGTTGTGTTTATCTGATATAGAAAATAGTACTAACATTACTAGTTATCTGTTGGAACATATACAGAAAGATTTAATTGATAAGCCTGGGAATTTAGAACTAATTCAAAAAGAGATGGAAGTGGCTCATGAACTGAGAGAGCTCATGAAAGCTAGGGATAGTTTTCTGGCTCAAAAGGCTAAACTCCAATGGTCTCTAGAGGGTGACATAAATATTGCTTTCTTCCATAATGCTATTAAGAGAAGGATAATGTTGAACAAAGTCCTCATGATTGAAGATAAGAATGGCCAACTGTGCACTGAGGGGGATCAAATTCAGGGGGCCTTCTTGGAGTATTATACAGAGCTCCTTGGAACTCAGATGCCAACTGTACCTGTTAATGTGAGAGTTGTAAGGAGAGGTAGGTGTTGTTCTCTGGATCATTGGGAGATGTTAAATAAACCAGTCACTGATGCTGAGGTGAAACAGGCGCTGTTTAGCATTCCAAAAGAGAAATCTCCAGGTCCTGATGGCTTTTCTAGTCAGTTCTACAAGGATGCATGGGAGTTAGTAGGTTCTGAGGTATGTGCACCTGTAAAGAATTTCTTTGAGAGTGATAAATTGCTAACTCATATTAATTCGACTGTTATTACCCTTATACCTAAGATGCATAGACCCACTAGTGTGAAGCATTTTAGACCTATTTCATGCTGTAATGTCATATATAAGGTTATCTCTAAGTTGCTGTGTAATAGACTATCTCTTGTTCTTCCTGATGTGGTGAGTAGGAATCAAGGGGCTTTTATTCAGGGGAGGAGTATTCTTGAGAACATTCTCATTTACCAAGATCTAGTTAGGATGTATAATAGGTCTAATACCTCTCCTAGATACATGTTTAAACTCGATTTGCAGAAAGCATATGACTCCATTGAGTGGGAGTTTTTGGATCAAATGCTGAGTGCACTTAATTTCCTTAATAAATTCAGAAAGATGCTAATGATGTGTGTCACAACAACTTCTTTTTCATTATCCTTGAATGAGGCTCAATTTGGGTATTTCCAAGGTAGGAGGGGTTTGAGACAAGGAGATCCCATATCCCCTCTCTTATTTACTGTTTGTATGGAATACTTGACTAGGGTCCTTGAGTTTGCAGTACAGAAGTGGTTCTTTAGATTTCATCCTTTGTGTGGGGCGCTTAAGCTTAATCATTTGTTGTTTGATGATGACCTCTTAATGTTTTGCAAAGGGGGTGTACGTCTACTTTCTCAGCTGCTTCAGGTCTGAGAGTCAATGCAACAAAATATGAGGTTATATTTAGAGGGGTGACAGATGAGGTTAAGCTGGATATTCTGCAAATTTCTGGTTTCACAGAAGGAGAGCTGCCTATGAAGTATTTAGGGATCCCTATCCAAGCAAGCAGACTCACTAAGGATGATTGCAATATTTTGATAGACAAGGTAGTGTCAAAAATACGAGGGATTGGTGCAAGGAAACTGAGTTATGGTGGCAGGGTGACTTTGATTAATTCTGTTTTCAATACTCTTCACAATTACTGGGCCTCCATTTTCTTAATTCCAAAAGGAGTCATTAAAAGAATAGAGGCTATTTGTAGGAAATACTTATGGGAAGGTGAGACAGAGTTCCATAGAATTCCTCTAGTAGCATGGCAAAAAGTTTGTTATCCTAAGAAGAATGGTAGTCTTGGAATCAAGGAAGCTAGGGTGTGGAATATTGCGAGTGTTGAAAAATTGGTGAATTGGATTTATACTAAGGCTGATAGGCTTTGGGTGCAATGAGTGGATCATATATATATATGAAAGGGCAGGACTGGGATGCTTATGAACCTCCTCTAGACTCCAACTGGAACTGGAGGAACATCTGTAAGGTGAAAGAGTCTCTTAAGACTGGTTACCAGAATAATCTTTGGCTGCCCCAGGCCAAAGGATATTCAGTGCCTTCTGGATACCAATTGCTACAAGGTACACACCCATATGTGCCATGGTGTCATGAAGTTTGGGATAGATGGTGCTTGCCTAAACATTATGTGGTTGGATGGTTAATTAAGCAGGAAGCATTGAACATTCGAGAAAAATTATATAGAATAGGGGTCAGTGAGACTAGTAAATTTGTTTGTGAAAATGCCCTTGAAACTCATGATTATCTGTTAAACATCTGTGTATTCACTACCAGGGTGACAGGTGCTCTGGAAGACTGGATGAAGATGAAGATGGGAGTAAGCAGGAACCAATACTCAAAGCTTCAGAGAAGGGTTGGTCATATGATTAGGATGGCTACATGGTATATGATTTGGCAGGAAAGAAATCGTTGTAGGCTAGAATTGAATGTTTGTAAGCTTGGAAAACTTGTTCTAGATATTAAGAGATTTGCTCGAGTTAGAATTAAACAGTTGCTGCACCAACCACTTTTGGTTAATGATGCAAACTAGTTGATGCAGATGGGAATTAGCATTTTAAGTTAGGAAGTCGGAGGAATAGCATGTATGACAAAATGTAATGATTGATCATTTGTATCTGTTTTTCATGTTATAAAAGCTCACATTTAACTAAAAAAAAAATTAGCGATTACATGTTTATTACAACTTATCCAAACTAAAACTCAATATAAAATTTAAATACCACTTGCAGCGGAAATAAAGAAAGTGACTAAATAATCTATGTGGTCTAGACATCTAGGTAGACTGGCCAAGTCCTAACGCATTCTCATAAGCTCCCAAGTCAGCTAATCTTTAGTACCTGTCAAATCTGCTCCCTAATTATGGTTCATCGCAGGTGTTTACGAATACACTGTCAACCACGCACGAGGTTGAGTAGTAATAAACCAAACAACAATAATAATCTAACCAAAATAGACATCCTTCAAATTCTCATCACTTCATCCGTACAACTCACTTACGTCACTGGCAGTAGCACAACCCCCTTACACATTGCTTTATATATAAAAAACGACAACAACAACATATATACTACGCATTGCTTTATATATACAAACAAAACAATTTTCCTTTCATAATTCTAACATGCCACATTATATATATATCAATCATTATACTTTCATGCTTTATAAACAATCAACATACAATTCACGTCATCATCATCTTTCAACTCAGATCTCCCATCCTCCACATGCATGCATCCATCAATTCACACAACATACTACTATATAGATACACAAAGCACACGATAAGCACATAACGATCCCGACACATACCCGATGTGACCGGTTCAAAATTGTAGGGCGAGTTCGCGGCTTTAGGACGTCTCCCAAGCCTTTGCATTAGCTCCTACAACTTCTACCCCGGGTTCATTTTAATTAGACTCCCTAGGTTCATTAGATTCATTGGTTACAGGTTTCAGGATCGTCGCTCTGATACCATTTTGTAACACCCCCATACTCCAAGTGCCTTACCAGGACCACTTAAGGCATGGAAGTGCTACCATCTCGGTTACCCGAGGCAATGATAATCAAATGACAATGAAGAAACATAATTTAAATAACAATATGGTTTAAAGTGATTACATGATCAAAACCAAAACTGTTAAACTGAAATACAAGATTCTTAGACGGTCTACTGCTAAAACTATCAAAGCTATAAAACACCGTCGACACAAATGAAGACTTCTAACAGCCACGTGATGACTCATCCCGGCTATCCCATACGCGTCATATCATACCTCGCTCAATAATCGCCACCACCCCGAATGGATCACCACAGTTTTTAAAACATTTAAACGGGGTCGGTACTAATTACACGATACAAACCAACATGAAGCAAATACCAAGCACTCAATCAACACATCAATCTCCGTCTCCATCATCAATCTCCACACAACCGACTACACACTAAAGTGTGTAGCCCCGCCAGTACCCATCGCAACAGGTACTCCACACCGCCAGTGGGGGACCGCAGCCGTTCCCACCTAAGCCCCGCTCATCTCATCGAGCGATAAACCCATGTTCCTTAATGTGCACATCCCTCCTGTGGCGGGTTCCATAGGAGGCGAATCAAGGGCGTGAAGCCACTCCCGCAAGTGACTACACTCAGCCACGGACGCACCCCGAAGAACACAGACAGATAAACAGTAACCACAACATGAAATCACAACCGTCTGAATCAATCAACAATATGAAATCTGAAACCGTCTGAATCAATCAACAATCACTAACTACAGCACAATCACCACACACATCATGTAACTACTACTGAGTAGGGAAACCCTACCTGGAATGCAATCACTATTCAGACGATCTAGCAGTTGTCTCAAAATCTTTCTTCTATGAACCCTCCTCATATACACATATTCATACAATCACTATCACAACAATATAATCATAAAACCCCCAATTCCCAAATTAGGGTTTAACCAAAACTACCCAAATGCTATAAAAATGATACGTAAGACTTACCCTTGACGCAGGGATCACAATGATATCAAGAACGAATGAAACCGACTCCTCTAGCTCCGGGATTTGTCAATAAAGCGGAAGAACAAGGCAACGTAGGATGAATTCTCTCTTTATCAGTAGATTAGGTTTGCAAAAGTGTTTGGGAAGATGACGAAAAGTTATTAAATATTAATCCGCCTTATAAACAAAACCCGTCAAATATCACCCAAAGACCGACTTACTCGATCGAGTAAGTCTCGTACTCGATCGAGTTCCAAGGCTACTCGATCGAGTACCCTACAGGCAGACTACCGTTTCGTTACTCAAACATACTTACTCGACAGAGTAAGCCCCACTCGATAGAGTACCCAAATACTCGTAAAATCGTAGTATTACAGGGGGGTCGGGGTTAAGAGACGTGCAAGCCTCTAAAAAGTCAAGAATACATAAGTTCGTAACAAAAGAAGGGACATGTTCCCAGCTAAAACAACCACTAGAAGCGCTAGCATCCGCCGCGGAGAACTTAGCTAGAGCATCCGCAACCTTGTTGAGACCTTTAAGACTTCCCTACACTCAATGATGATGTTAGCAAAGGGGCCGCAGGGAGAGGCCAAGCTCAAAATAGCATTTACAACATTAATACAGTCAGATGGAATCACAAATTTATCAGTGGACAAAACAGCAAAACGGATCACTTCTCTAATAGCAAGGACCTCACTAATAAAGGGGGTAGTAGCAAAGCACCGGCTGGACCACCCATGAACCCAAGAGCCAAAAGAGTCCCTAACAACACACCCAAAACAAGTGACCGAGGAGGAGGGGGAGAAGGCCGCATCCACATTGATCTTACACCAATGTTGCGGCGGGGGGGGGGGGCCAAATACGAGGAAGCGAAAGTGTGACACCCCCATACTCCAAGTGCCTTACCGGACCACTCGGGTATAGGAACGTCACCATCTCTAAGCATTTGGCAATGATAATCAAAAGACAATAAAGAAACGTACTTTAAAAGTAAATATAATTTATGTGATTACATGTTCAAAGCCAAAACTGATAAACTGTAATTAGTACTGACCCCGTTTAAATGTTTTAAAAACTGTGGTGATCCATTCGGGGATGGTGAACAGTTATTGAGCAGGTATGATATGACGCGTATGGGATAGCTGGGATGAGTCATCACGTTGCAGTTAGAAGTTTTCTGTTGTGTCAGACGATGTCTAGTAGTTTTGATAGTTTTATCAGTAGACCGTTTTGAGTACTTTAGTTCTGAGCACAACAACCACATCGATATGCATCACCACTTACACTATTCTTATTGTAAGCTGTTGGAATTTGTTTGTCTTGATCAAGTGATTGTAAGGATTTCATGTAAAATTGATAAGTTTTAAGTATTACAAAAAACTCACATTTTACCAAAAAAAAAAAAAAAAACTGTTCTTCTCATTTGTTAAAGGAAATGAATGTATACAACCTATTTGATAATAATGCCTCAGAACTAAAATATCCTATGTTTCCTCCTAAGTAACCATGCTTTACTCAACCGGTCCATTGATGTAAAATGTATTGAATGCCATCCAAGTAGGGTTTGCAGTATGAACTGCCATGCAAATTGCATATTACAGATTGACACCAATCCGCCAAAGTAGAATTTTTCTTTAATTATCCTAAACAACATTCATAATTTTAGACACTAACATGAAATTCATGTTAACCGCGAAAGCTAGTCGTCGGCGATTAAAAACACATTTGGTGAAATTAGTCTCTCTCTATATTATCCAAAGTACTCCTCCCATCTCTTTAATAATCTTATCAAACCAACATCAATCTCGGCTCACTCGCATCTACGACGACCATATCTAATGGCGAACGAACTCCAAAAGTTTTTTAAAAGTTAAGTTCTACTAGCTAGTACAATATTATTCTCCCCCTTGACAATTTATTACCCTGTACATGATTATGATCATTTAACTTTCTCAAACAAGTAATTAGTGTGAAATTTAGTGGGAAATTTGAATGCGCATCCTGCCAACCGCCAATGGTACGCACTCTTTGTTTGTGGGGTGTCTAGTCTGTGTATTCCTATTCCTTATTCCTACCATGTAAGCTAAAAGTCACATCTGTTTGTTGTCTTCTTAAATTGCCCAGCTGTTCAAATTGATGGAAAATGCTAATGCTGATGACATCTTAATTAATTTTGTGGACTTTTCAACAACAACTGCAACTCTGCAAGGTGCTTTTAGTTTCATACTTTCATATGGGAAGAAGATGAGGAAATGGAGGGATTATCCTTACACTGCCAGTATCGGTCCCCTCCTAAGTCTTATCCCCTTAACGAAAATAACAAGCCCAACTTCTTGTAGCTGTGAAAATTAGCCCATTAAATACCGGCCCCTTTTGCTTCTCTATTACGCCGCCGTTCCAATTATTTATATATACTAGATTTAATGCTCGTGCGATGCACGAACTACATTGTATAGGGCTCCCAAATATTATAGTATAACTATATTGTATTGACTGATATTTAAACCGGCTTCTTTATTCTTTAACTAATTAATACAGAGTAATACACCTTTTATCCTTCAAAATAAAAAGTACATCGTATAAAGCATTGGGTGACATTTATAATAACTTAATTTGCAATTTAACTGTTATCAAACTAGCTAATTGAATACTCCCTCTCTTCCTTCCTTCATCCCTTCGTCCTAGTTAATAGTTACATTGACTTTTATGTGAGAAGGATTTCAAATAAAGACAATTAGTAATTATCACAAAGGGAATAATAATCATAGCGTAAAGGCAGAATAACTTTAATACTCGAGAAGCAAATTAATAAGAACATAAGAAACTAAAATAAAATAAAAAATATAAAAAACTATTTGTCATGTAAATTTACAACCAAATTAGCATGGAAAAAGAAGCTGCCTTAATAAAGTGTTTCATCAATTATCAACTTTGATAGCTCTGATGTAGCTTACTTAATCTCTGGTGAGCCGAAGTCCTATGCTCCCAAAGATAATATTTATAACACTTATGATCTTAAACTAAATATAGTATATGGTAATAAGGATTGATCCACAGAGAAGACGATGTAATTAATGTGTAAGAAGTAAAGAGTACAAGTAACAAGGGGGTTTATAATGATTGATTAACTAAAGACTAATTAAACAAGGAATAAGTAAATAAGATGAATTTAGATGATTCAAAGATCTTGGGTTAACAAACATCCACTATCAACAAACTAATTGGTCTTCGATTGTCTTTAATTCAATTACTCTCAAGTACTCTATTGTGGAAATACAAGTTTCCTTATTCCTCTTAAGTATAGTCAACTAACTTGAAACGCGATATTAGGAGACCCTAATTATTGAACAATCTAATCCACGCGTCTAGATTTAATCCAACAACAGCATTAACAATCCAAGGAAGAAATAGAGATAACGATCTTTAACACACGCGGTTAACGATTCGAATTATATGTTTAGTCTCTACTTCGTCCTAATAAAGATGAAACGCATACAAATTATTAGGGTAAAGTTTCCTACTTTAGTCTAGATTAATTGAACAATTACGGATTCAATTTCTAAACATGCAATAGATTAAAGTAAACAATTACTAATTGATCAGATTAGCAAGAGAAACAATAATCATAAAATACGAGCAAGAGACTAACCAATACTTGAGAAATAAAAGAGAGAAAGAACAATCTCACAATTAATCGAAAGATAGCTTCAGTTTATCGATCCAAGAAAGGGAGGATTAGTTCCTCATAATTTTCTAAGCAAAAGCAATTAGGGTTCTAGAGAGTATTTCCCAAATTACAAGTTATTGAATAATAATAGAATGAAAGTAGTCTGAATGCTTCACCTAATAATAATAAATATAATAATAATTATAACTAATAATAAAACTAACTGGAATTAGGAAATCAGTAAAGACGTCGAAAATCTAGTCCGGCCTTCCGTGACACGCGCGACTCGCGAGAGATGCTGCCAAAAGAAACGCTGCTACTCGTCTTTTGTTCTTCTTTTTAGTTACAAAGTTTTGAAAGTTATAAAGCTTTAAAGGTTTTAAGCGTTATAATTTGTTGCTCGTAGATCCATGATTTGATAGGTTCGAGACACGTGAGTTGTCATGACATTGACTCCAAGGACGCAAACGGACAGACTGACGTGAACGTGACACAAGCCTAGGTTTGACACGAGACGTGGATGACTCTGACACACTTTTCCTAGGTATGTGCAACTACTAGCCAAAAATGGGTAATAACGCGTATCAAATATATGAGGTAGAAGGTCTGCTCGGCTGAGGAGTTGCAAAAGCACGAATCATATCTTCTTCGGACATCTTCGCAACCGTTTGCTTGAATGAGATCCCTTCTTGAGGGATGATGATTTAGAGAGCGGAACCAAGATCATGCCATTGTTCGAACCGAGCACTAGTGTAAGGATGGTTTATTTTAGACTTTAGTTGAGACCCAAAGGACGTTTGAGGATGAAGGACGGGTAGCGTATCGGAAGAACAACCCCTACAGTGAAAAGATGGCAATTTGGCGAAAGAAAGACTACGCGAAGTCTAAACTAAGGAGCCCCCCCCCCCCCCCAGTAAAGAGGTATAGATTAACTTTGCAGTTGGGTGGGTTGATCTTGAGGTTGAAAAGTTTTTGTAAGGGATTGAAAATGATGGATTGAAAGTGATGGACTTGGAGTGATGGTTCTGAGAGTGGTGGATTAAAAGAGATGTTTGAAAGAGATGGTTTTATCCTTGTTAGGGGATTGCCTATATATTCACGTGAAGTGAAATCAAACCAGACCGTAGTTCTTGTTGTGTGTGAGTAAAAAAGGGATTGCAAATTAAAGGTGTGAAAGGGGTTGTGGTTGTGTCCTTGTAATAGGACTGCCTACATATTCGCGTGACGCAAAATCAAACCAGATCGTAGTTTGACACGACTATCACAACCCTATCAAAAATAAAACCAACCGGTCTCCAATAAACATAGTAGAGGCAGTCGGGTATCGAATCTACAGGGAGATGGGAAAATGTATGCTAAACTAAGTCCGTCTGAGTAACTGTTTCTTGGGGTTTTGATTGTTTGATTTCTAAACTATGAAGTTGTAAGGAAAGAGAACAGAGAAGAGACAAGGATTAAAATGTAGAGAAATCGGCAGATAAAGAGAAATAGCTAGGACAGTCAGTTCACCATGGTTTTCTAGGAGTCTAGTCTAGGATCATAGGTCAGCATAAACTCGGTCTGTAGGGTAATGAAAAGGCCCTTTCGGTCCGCTATTTGCCCTAAAACATTACTAGCTTAGCTTTCACCCTCACTAGCATGTCCTAATGTTCATTGCAAGTCTTACCCCTTCTAATCTCTCGATCTAGGTTAAGGTGTACCAAAATTAACTAGCCAAATGCGTCGACTCAAACAGCTAATTACAGTTAAATACAATGATAACAACAAAAACCTAATTTACACCAAACCCTAATCACCTATTCATCATTCCCTAATTACCATGGCTCCCCTATGTCCTAGCAGGGAAGGATTAGCTATGCATGATAGATATTGAAGAAATAAAGATAAACACAACCAATAAATTAAACATGGCAATCAATTAGATGAGAGAATAGAGAAAGATAATTGAATAGAAAAGATAAGAACAAGAATAAAATTGCAATAATGATTAAAACAAAGATTAGGAATACCGAATACAAGAGAGCAGCAATGGAGTAATTAGGTCTAGAGAGTCAAGTTCTAAGAGAAGGAATGAGAAGGAAGAGAAAAGAAGAAGTCCTTCAGATCCAAAAATTAAAGGTCAAAGAAGTCATCCTTTTTTCTACTGCCGTCATCCTACTTATTCTAAAGATAGGAAATAAAATATCTTTGCGTAAAATACCCCTACGGCAGAACCGACTCGATCAAGCAGAATAAAACCACTCGATCGAGGAAAATCCAGACCAAACGTCTCGATCGAGAACATTAAGTGTTCGATCGAGGAACCATAAAACACCCAATCTCGATCGAGTACAGTAACAACTCGATCGAGGATCTTCAGCAGCATAAAGCATTCGATCGACCAGTAACAACAGCCAACTTGGTCGATCGAGCTGTATTAACGCGGATGAACTCTTGAACACCTTCCGAAGCCACTTCACGTATCTCTAGGTAACATATTCCAAGCTTCGATTGTTCCTTCTTTAAAATGCATGCGATTGGAACAGGTTTAGGCTCGATTATGCTCCCTCTGGCTCATTCCTGCAATTAATACAAGGCGAATGATGCGTGTCCTAAATATGATGTTTTACACCCTATTTTACACGCATTTCAGAGCTCAATTATGTAGTTTATGCTACTATTTTCCTTATTTCCGTCTACTTTCGTGTTTTTGTGTAATATTGCAGAAATGGGAAGAGTGCAGCGGAAAATGAGCCGAATCCATCCCCGAGTACTAAGCATAGGACCTGACATGAAGTAAAGACTCGGAAAGCGAACTTGGTGCGCGTATCGAGGCCTGAAAGATAAATTTACGAGGCTTTTTGGAGCAAATACCTGTTGAAGCGGTCGATCGACTGATGCCCTTAGTCGATCGACCGGAGCGCGATTCCTAAATGAGATTAGAAGCTACTGTTCAGCGAGGCTTGGTCGATCGACTGGTCCTAGTGGTCGATCGACCACACCGTGATTATGACGTGAAATTAAAAGGACGAGAATCAGAAGCCCATTGCAAATTAGGTTTTAGGAATAAGAGTCACGATATATTCCTATATAACGTGAACCCTATGTTTCAGAACTATCATCGAATTTTAGGGAATTAATTAGGGTTCAATACACAGAAGTTGAATTTTGGATTATTTCATTAGTTTAGATTAGTTTTCATCAATAAAGTTTTCTTTTCGCTTTGGGTTTTGGTCTTTTCTCTTCAATTCTTCTTTACGGTATTCCTCTGTTCCTTTGTTCAATTTCGTTGCTTTAATTCTTCCGTAGTTTAGAATTGCTAGTTTAGATTTCCCAAAGCCAAATTCTCGTTTCATGTTAGTTATTTATTTAGTTAATTCAATTATGAATTCAATTGCTTTATTTGTTAATTTTATTGTTGTTATTATCACCATCATGAGTAGCTAAATCCTGCGTGCTAAGATGTAGAGGATCTGTAGGTTAGACGGTTTCGATAATAGGTAACCTGTTATCGGGCTCTGGTCGATCGACTGACTTCGTTGGTCGATCGACTGGGTCCGTAGGTCGATCGACCGCCATGCATGGTCGATCGACTGCCACGTGTTAATTTAGGCTTTAAGTATCATTAATCAAGAACAAAAGTTAGTATTAGTGAGACTTAGGGACCCGTAGCTTAGGCCGAAAGGTTGCTACCTGTTAAATTGGACTGAGAGGACTTTTTATTTTCCCGTCTAACATGCTTAAATTAGTTTACTTAGAGTTACCGCCGTCGAAACTACAGTGAACCGACCATCTTAGCATCCTTTTAATATTTGATTTAATCCATTTTCTTTAATCACTCATTTATTTGTTTTAGTTTAATTTTAATTTGATTGCCTTTAGTTATAGAACTGTTCAAATCAAACCCCCTCACAACTGTTACTTTAGACTAAAATTAGACAACTATTAATTGCATCGCCTCTCTGTGGTTCGACCCTGACTGCCACTAGCTATAGTAGTAGTTAGGTTTTATAAATTTATCTTTGATACTCTACGACGGTATCAAATTTTGGCGCCGTTACCGGGGAGGCAATTGTTTAATTTTTAGTTGTTTTTATTTTAGTCTTTTTCTTAGTTTAAGGGACATATGTTCCTTAAACTGTTCTCATATTCTACTTGTAGTTTCCTCTTATGCGCAGTTCACAGGGTGGTGAATTACTACCGTTAGATCCTGAGATCGAGAAGACTTTGTGTGAGTTGAGACGATCATCTAGAGTATTGCTGACAGAGGAAGAGCTGAGTACTCTGTCCAGTTATTACGAGAACGAGCTATTTGAGGAGGATCCACCTTCCTCTCCTATTTCTACTTCTTCAGCTGAGACCGTCACATCTCCAGATATGGCTGAAGAAGCAAGTATAGCCAGTCACTCCGAGCCAACAGCTGAGAATCTCTATAAGGGATTCGCATTGCCGGCCGGGACGGATAGAAAATTCGAAGCGAAACCGTCCTACATTAACTTGGTTGAGAGAAACCAATTTGGGGAAGCTGCAAATGAAGATGCAGCTAAAGATATGGAGATATTCATTGACTACTGTTGTTCCATACCCCCACCAACAGGTGTGACCCAGGACCAGATAAAAGAGACGATGTTCATATTCTCGCTCCGTGATGCTGCTAGGGAATGGTACCGAGATCTGGATCGAGCTGCCAATGGGAATACTGATTGGAATTCGCTAGCCCTAGCATTTTATCAAAAAATATTTTTCTGCATCGAAGACCAATGCGATTAGAGCTCAGATCACTAGCTTTAAACAAGGTCCTGATGAGGATTTTATGAGGCATGGGTCCATTTCAAGAGACTGGTGCGATCTATTCCGCACCATGGGTTCGAGCAATGGTGCATGTGTAATCAATTCTATAATGGGCTTTATGATGATCAGAGGGCTATCCTGGATGCTGCAGCTAATGGCAGATTCCAGGAGAATGTTGGAGAGACTAAGGGGTGGAAGATTATTGAAGATATGGCCACCCATAAAGCTGAGCATGGGAATTCTAGAGGGAATCAGAGAAGAGCAGCGGAATCTCCTGTTACAGCTGCAATAGAGGCCCTTACTGCGAGATTCGACAAGTTAGACTTTCGGGGATCCCAAAAAGGTGGGATATATAAAGTCAATGTAGTTTCAGACGGGCTCTTTACATGCAAAAGATGTGGAGGAGAGGGACATGTTTCAGAGTTTTGTACTAGTTCGTATGAAACATGTGCTGCCTTTCAACATTTTAGGCAGACTGATACTTATCCCGATCCCTGTAATGTCCACCCCAATTTGAGGCGGACTAACCAGAATGTCCTTAATCCGGGTCCACCACCGCAGCAGCAGAATTATGTGCCCCCTCATAAGCAGCAGCAGTATCAAAAGCCTCCCTATGTGCCTCAGCAGCAGCAATTTCAAAGTTCTGATATTTCTGAATTGAAAAACATGGTTCAGAATCTGTCAAGTTTGCTGCAAAAGGAGTCTCTAGCTAGAGAGACTTCTACAAAAATGTTGGAGAGCCAAATTGCCCAATTGGCAAGCAAAAGTGCAACTAGAGATCCGGGGTATTTACCGTCGCAGCCGGATCAAAAAGAGACTCTAAATGCAATGACCTTGAGGAGTGGGTCTACCCTTGATGGGCTCGTTATGGTCGAAGATGTTACTGAAAAGGATGAGGCGGAACCGAGTAAGAAAAAGGCTGGAACGAACAGTAGCAAGAAAAAGACGATCAACAGGTATATCAGTCGATTGACTGACACACCTGGTCGATCGACCATCTCGGGTGACAGTGAAGTTTCTGATCCTTCGGAAGCCAGTCGATCGACTGACCTACATGGTCGATCGACTGACCTACATGGTCGATCGACTGAAGGTGCTGCTGATTGTGAACCTTTTCGTCCTCCAATGCCAGATAACTTGAGGGACTACTTATTTCGGGGTACGACGGCTCCGAAATTATTGAGGCAAGATCCAAATGCTGATGGGTCAGTTCCGGTTCCAAAGTAAGACCCTACGACGGTTAATGGTTCATTCCTGAGACGGTCTGAAGAAGGTTCGAGCAACAAGGACAAAGTAGTGTATTTTCAGCCTAAGTCCACTGATGCCGGTATGAGAGACCTAGAGGAGAGGGCTAAGTTGCTTCTTACAGCCCCTTATCCAGAGAGATTGGTGCCGACAAAGGAACATGTATCGTTTAACAAGTTTGAGAATGTTATTCGTAGTTTAAATGTGCAAGTTCCTTTCCTAGAATTAGTTAATCAAGTGCCTGCCTATATGAAATTTATGAAGCAGCTGTTGTCTAAAAAGAAGTCACTTGATACTGTGCAATCTGTCGCACTAACTGAGGAGTCATCTTCCTATTTGACTCGTACTGCACCTCATAAGCTAGAAGACCCAGGTAGTTTTTCAGTCCCATGTAATATTGGCACCTAGGGGCCAGTATTAGTGTTATGCCTTTGAGTCTTGCTAAGAAATTAAAATTGACTAGGTTTGCAGTTACTAATATGACTGTACAGATGGCTGATCGTTCTGCGGTCCAACCTATAGGAGTCTTAGAGGACATTCCTATGCAAATAGGAAAGTTCTTTTTCCCAATTGACTTCATTGTGCTAGATATACCCGAGGATGCCCACATTCCTATCATTTTGGGTAGACCATTTCTGCACATTGCTGGTGCAGTTATAGATGTTGGCTCAGTTACATTGACCTTTAAGGTAGGAAAACAGTCCATTGTTTTTGCCCAGACCTATAAGAAAAAGGATTCTATGTACCCAGTAACTTGCAATGTAGCTAAATCTTATGTTGTGTTGCCTGATATGCCTGCCCCTATGCCTAATTCTACTATAACACCTCCGCCCCAGATTGGGAGCAAATTGGAGGAAGATCCTTCTGTTTTGACTGTTGCAGGAGCTGGTTTGGGGAATTTAGAGCCGCATGTTGCTCCAGTTGTGAGAGAGCCCATTGTGCAGAGAGGCGGTCTAGGATGTCTGAGCTATGCAACTGACGAGGAGCCAGTCAAGGTGACGGAGTCCGATTTGGATTTTGATGAGCCAGACGAGGTCAGTGATTGGGAAGATACTAGAGATGTTGATCCGTTGACTTCTGCGGATATTGGAGTTGATTGGAGCCCCGCTGAGGAGATGAGTACTGTAGAGGCTACTTCTTGTTGCCAGAACCCGAGCAAGTGGGCCATTCCGTGGCCATTCTTGATCAACTATTAGTTGATCAAATCCGTTTAAAACATTTTATTGCTTTTGTTAGACTTTTTATTGCTTTGGTGTGCGCGAGATTTCGCTTTAATAAGTTTGCTTAGGATTTAAAGACTTTAGACTGTTACTTTGGGTTTTGCGCAATTTTGGGCGCGTTATTATGTGTGTTCGCAGGTTCATAGACCATATTAGCTCAATTTATTGAGCTAATTCGAAGAAATCATAAACTTACAGCAGGTATCTCAGTCGATCGACTGGCTTGTGTGGTCGATCGACTGTGCCGCGACTCCAGGGGCTTCGTTCACACCCCCTGGTCGATCGACGATCGTCGGTATATATGGTCGATCGACCGCCTTCGCTACCGTACCTGTTCACGACCATTCCCCTGCTGTGTTTGGTCGATTTGCGGAGTTGAGGGAGTCTTTTCTCCACTTTATTCTCCGATTTATTTATGTTTTCTTCTGTTTTCTTATTTTGCACATAATTTTGCGTTTCGTAAATTGTTTTCTCGGAATTACGCGCGGTACTTTTGTTTCTTTTCAGGTACCTATGGTAGCACTGCTGGCTACTGAAACCTCCTAGCTCACGCTGGTTTGGTTTGGGGAGGTTTCCTGCTGCGCTTAAAGTCTTGTGAGTTTCCGAGTCCTTCTTTTATGTAAATTTTAGTTATAATTCCGCAAAATCCCAATTTCCTTTGCTTATCTTTCTTAAATGATTTCGCACAATGGGGACATTGTGTGATTTGGTTTGGGGAAGGGTTTTGCGTCGCATTCATTATGTTTTGCATTCACGTTTATTACATTTTTGTCTTGCATTGTTGTTTATTTTCCTCTTATATACAGAAAATCCAAAAAAAAAAAAAAAATTGAAAAAAATTGAAAAAATTTCAAAAATTCAAAAAATTGCACGTTTATTTTAGCATGTAGGTCGAGTCGGAACGGTAGTATTTCAATGATGACATTGCATTTTCATCTGTTTATGCCTAAGTCGTGCTAAATTGACATGTTATTAGTAGAATCATTTGCATAGTCTACGAGTTTTCGTTAAATTATTCGCTGAATCTTGGAACGTGACTTAGATTTTTGGCAAACTACTTATATTTCTGAGGTTTAGAGCCTTTTAACTGGTGTCATCCATGACCAGTTCATTTAGGATTTGAGAGTAGTTACTCCTTATATGACATGTTACATTAATTTGCATAAGCATGAACTTGGTCTACTTAATACCTGTATGCATTCGGTTTGTGGTTTGTTGACACATGTGGTAGAGGTCCCCTTTTCTCATTTTACCCATAAACCTCACATAGCCAAATTGCCTTTTTGTCCCATAAGCTACATACTATATTTAGCCTACCTTATCCGAGCTAGTATTGGTAGTTGTGGGAATGTGTTTATTGCATTTTGGTTATATTCCTCTTTATGAGAAGGTTGGTGGAATGTTGGAAATGAGGAAAGAAAGAAAGAAAAAATAGAATTGAAAAAAGAGAAAAAATGAAAAGCAAGTTCAACTTTTGGTCGGCCGACTGGACTCATGGGTCGATCGACCGTGTACTGCAGAAATGAAGAAAAAATCAGAATCACATAATTCAAAGTCTTTATTAAATAGCGATATTTGCTCCCATGTTGTATTTGTATCTTATGGGGAGTTGACTTATTGTGGAAATTGTGAGATTTGTGCTTATAATTGGCACCGTTTTATATCGATTGATCTTGAGTTTGAAGTTGAGATGTTCCCATAATTTGGATCAGTAGTTACTAGCTTGGCTTTAACCCCTCATATCCAAATTTATCTTAGCCCTTCTTACCCATTACCTCACATATCCATATTTACCTCGGCATGTGTCATGATCATTTGTTTGGTTGGAATGCATATGTACGGTTGTAGAGATCCTTTTCATGTTAGACTGCAGGCATGTTCTTATAGGTTGTAGTTAGGTGAGAGTCATTACATTTACTTCTTTCTATCTTTACATATACTCAGCTGTATTCATTGTGTGATTTGAGCGACCCGTGAGAGTCCGAATTGATAAGTCTTTATAGTTTACGGTTCAGCAGTTTTTAACGACTACATAACTCGTTTGCATGATTCATATTGCTAATTGATTGTTAGTTGTTGCATTAAACTGGTTTAGGCTTTATAGTTGCATTTCGCTCTGAGATTGAACTCGTTCCATTAGGTTTTAAGATCGAGTCTAGTTCTTGCTTGGGGACAAGCAAGGCTTTGGTTTGGGGAAGTTTGATGCGTGTCCTAAATATGATGTTTTACACCCTATTTTACACGCATTTCAGTGCTCAATTATGTAGTTTATGCTACTATTTTCCCTATTTCCGTCTAATTTCGTGTTCTTGTGTAATATTGCAGAAATGGGAAGAGTGCAGTGGAAAATGAGCCGAATCCATCCCCGAGTACTAAGCATAGGACCTGACGTGAAGTAAAGACTCGGGAAGCGAACTTGGTGCGCGTATCGAGGCCTGAAAGACAAATTTACGAGGCTTTTTGGAGCAAATGCTTGTTGAAGCGGTCGATCGACTGATGCCCTTAGTCGATTGACCGGAGCGCGATTCCTAAATGAGATCAGAAGCTACTGTTCAGCGAGGCTTGGTCGATCGACTGGTCCTAGTGGTCGATCGACCACACCGTGATTCTGATGTGAAATTAAAAGGACAAGAATTAGAAGCCCATTGCAAATTAGGTTTTAGGAATAAGAGTCACGATATATTCCTATGTAACGCGAACCCTATGTTTAAAAACTATCATCGAATTTTAGGGAATTAATTAGGGTTCAATACACAGAAGTTGAATTTTGGATTATTTCATTAGTTTAGATTAGATTTCATCAATAAAGTTTTCTTTTCGCTTTGGGTTTTGGTCTTTTCTCTTCAATTCTTCTTTACGGTATTCCTCTGTTCCTTTGTTCAATTTCGTTGCTTTAATTCTTCCGTAGTTTAGAATTGCTAGTTTAGATTTCCCAATGCCAAATTCTCGTTTCATGTTAGTTATTTATTTAGTTAATTCAATTATGAATTCAATTGATTTATTTGTTAATTTTATTGTTGTTATTATCACCATCATGAGTAGCTAAATCCTGCGTGCTAAGATGTAGGGGATCTGTAGGTTAGACGGTTTCGATAATAGGTAACCTGTTATCGGGCTCTGGTCGATCGACTGACTTCGTTGGTCGATCGACTGGGTCCGTAGGTCGATCGACCGCCATGCATGGTCGATCGACTGCCACGTGTTAGATTAGCTTCGACTTAATTAATTTAATTGCTATATTTGACGAATCGAGTGCACGCGGCTAGTTGAATGCTTAGGAATTGACCGACCCGATAGATCGAAAGATAGGGGAGGGAAATAGACTACTTAATTAAGACGACTAAATTAATAAGATCGGGAGATAAGTTAATTTAGGCTTTAAGTATCATTAATCAAGAACGAAAGTTAGTATTAGTGAGACTTAGGGACCCGTAGCTGATAGGACAAGAGTTGGTCGTCACACATCCAATCAAACACATTTATAATACTCAACAAACAACTAGTTAGCGGTAAGTCGAAGTCGATCCATGGGACGGTGTGCTTTGGGTTCTAAGTCTATCTATCTCAATTTATGCTAGTGTCACAATTGGTTTGGGTTTGTAGTTGTGTCTAGACTAATGCAAGCGATAAAGTAAAACAAGCAATGAAGTGGAGGACGTAAACAAATGATTAAAAGTGCTAGGATATCATGGGGTCATAGGGGATTCATAGTGTTGATCATACAAACATGTTTACAAAGTTGCAAGCAATTAATGTCGTGAAGGAACCGAGTTGGTTTATGTCTTACAGTTCTTAGGAAGAGTTGGGTCCCGGAGCCGAATCGATTAGATTGTACAACACCTACAAGTCGACTTACTTTCCTCCTAATCAACTTCTATGCATGGTCTAACAAGACTCGACTTGGTTTATATCTTACAAGTCTCATTGAAAAGGTAAGAGATGGTTGTAAATGCAAGGATTCATAGGCTTAGCATTTCATCAAACATAACATGTGCATAAAGTTGACATCGCAACAAGCAAGCAATTTGATTATGAAAACATATTAGATTAAGCATAAATCAATCCCATGTTGGTTTCCCTTAATTACCCACTAATTCTAGCTAAAAGACTACTCACTCATTATCATAGGAAACATGTTAACAAGGTTGTCAATCAAATTAACAAGTATAAACATGATGAACAAGTAAGAAAGATTAACAATAATTAACACAAGGATTAAGAGAATTATACCTATGGAGATTCCAATAATAATAATGCAAAGAATAATAGAAGAAACTTGATTGATTGATGAAGGGTTGTCAATCCTCCAATAATAACCCAATGATCTTCAATTACCCAAAAGTAACAAACTTGAACAATAATTAAGGAGAAATTAATGTGATTTTTGTGGAAAGATTAAAGATTAATCTATTCTAATCTACCTCTAATCTAATCTAAGAGGAATTTCTAATATGGAGGCTCTCTACTCTAAAACTTGATGCTTTGATTATCTACAAGTGGGGTATATATAGTAGAGCTTCATTAGGTTAACTAAGGCTAAATTAGTAATTAACATTTGTGAGTTCTAAGTAGGGAATTGCTAGTCTTTTCGGAGAGATGAGCATCTCAGCTGAAGACGCCTCGATCCGCTCGTCCAGGAGGGGAATCCACTCGGATTGTTGCAGAGGTGGACGAGCGTCTTTGGGCTAATCCGCTCGGATTGTAGCAAGGGAATCCGAGCATCTTCAAGGCTTGGACGCTCGGATTATGCTTCTTGGCCGGGCGTCTTGTCTCTTTGGACGCTCGGATTCTGCTTCAGAATCCTTCTCTTCACTTTCTTCTTATTCTTGTGAAATTAGTCTTTAGTTCTTGCCTCCTCTTCATACTAGTTCATCTAATATCATCAATAAGCTTCCAAATATGCACGAAAGACGGGAAATTCCGTCTAATTGTCTTCTTTCCTACAAAACATACGAAATGCACTAGGAAAGCAAAATAGAAAGCATTTGACGGATAAAATGGTTATGTAATGTTATAATAGTATGCAAAATAGGCTCAATTAGGGGACTAAATGTGCGCAAATAATGTTCACATCAAATATCCCCAAACCGAACCTTTACTAGTCCCGAGTAAAGAGGTGACTAAAACTAGACCTTTATTTAAACTATCCTACTAATATAACCGATATGAGACAATTAGCGGGTCTCACTCCGCCCCTTCAACTCACAACAAGACAACCATGAGGTAGGATGCCTTCTTACAAGGCAAGGTGGGTCTTGCCAAAATGGCGACACATCTAATCATTAAAGCACACAAAATCATATAAAGGATGCATCTACAAAAGAATAGCCACTTTCCTCATCTAAGTGGCGGAAATTATCTACAAGGGAAGCAATTCTAGGGTACACACTCCTTCATAGATGCAATTTCTTCAAACTACTAAGCCTAGAAGGATACCAATAAATCACCTCCAAGTTGTGTCAAACTAGGGTACCTTTGTCCTCAATCGTTAAATCCCTTTGTCAAGAATAGATTCCCTATGGTGTTAGAAACACTGGAGGATCACGGAATTCCCCCTCTTGCCTAGACAAGAATAAGGGTCGTCCTCTCTCTACCATGCACAAAAGTGGATACGATGGAAAAGGGATCAATAGTATTTGAGTTTCATTTGGGAGTTTGATTTTGTTGTTGTTTTTCCCCCCAATTTCTTGTGGCATATAACATTTGAGAACACTTTCTTTTGCCATTTCTTTTTTGATTTTTGGCTTTTCAACACTTGACAATTTTCAACTTTTTACATTTCTTTTTGAACATTTTCAAAGTCACCCCAATTAGTAACGAGGGTGCCTTATATTTGAAGCATATGAGTTTTCATTTTTGTTACTCCTCTTTTCTTTTTGATGAATTTTGCAAACTTTTTATTTTCTTTTCTTTTCTTGAACTCAAATTTTTGAATAATTTCTTTTTGTGCCCATTCCCTTTGATGACAAAACGTATGGTAGAACATGGATGAATGATGGTTACATGGTTTCAAGGGTCACCTTGGAATAAACGGTAGCCAAGGAGTTATCACACCACAAGGTACTCTTGACTAGGCCTTAATCCATGGGTCAAAGGATACTAGCATGACACATCCTAGGGTGTTTTACAAATATTCTAACAAGCAAAGTCTTAAGAAGAAAAAGCATCTACTAGGGCCTATATACGCTTGTCAAGCTTCCTAAATAGACGATTTCACAAGATTTTTCTAACATGCAAACTACATGTCATGATGCAACTAACATATATACATCCTAATGCATATGCTTCTACCAACTAGTATGCCAAATAATCTAAATGCAATCCTAAATTCACATTGTTTATACCGCATCAATCAAAATAAAGCCACATAGTCATTAACATAAAGAGGAAAAAGGATATTGGAAAGATCATACCATGCGGTCTTCAATATCCTCATGTCTTGGATGTGGCGTAGTCGATCAATGTGAAAAAGGATGGACAAACACAATATATACAAACAATATATACAAGACTACACTACAATGGAAATGAACATGTTTTTGGTTTTTGAAATTTTCAAATTTTTAAAGATTTTGTTTTTATGAAATTAAAAGACATATTTTTGTGATTTTTCGAATTTTTTCAATTTTTATGCATTTTGGAATATAAATTCCCATCCCCCACTTTATTTTGGACATTGTCCTCAATGTACATGTAGGAGTAGGAATAAAAAGGAAATACATTTTTTTTTGGATTTTTGAATTTATGGAAATTGAAGTACAAATGCAATGATATGATATGAATGAATGCATGCTCTAACTAAATGCAATTCTATATGATATATATAACAAATGAATGCAATCTAAACTACACTATATGATGCATGATTTCTAGTAAACTATGGTCACCTATGATCAAACCTCCCCAAACCGATTTAAACACTATTTCTAGTGTAGAAATGAATATGTTTGGCCATTAGTGACTATATGCATGAATTCTAGTCTATATGCAACTATCTACATGAAACATGTGAGATATATTACAATGCAAGCTATACTATATGAACTAACTAATGTAAATGTAAATGCAATATGAAATATAATACAAATGCAAGCTAAATGTATATGTATATAACTAAATGCAAAGTATATACAAAAGTGAGAGGGAGAGAAAAGTATCATACAATTGGAGGTGATGAGGTAGGCATCTTTCACTCATCATCATCATCCCGGGGATAGCCATACCGGTGAGAACTTCCTCCTTGGTCATACCCTCCTCCTTGACTCGAGTACCCTCCACCTTGGCCCGAGTATCCTCCACCTTGGCCACCAAAATTCCCGGCTTAGTCCCCTTGATTAGGGAACAAAAGGTGTGGTTGGGCCCAAGAGGGCCGAGGGCCCTTAGAGTCAATATACCCTTGTTGTGCCATTTTATAGTACTGGGGATAAAGGGCCAAGTAGTTGTCGACCCTCCCGTCATGCACCCCAAGGTCAACTCTATTCATAAGGTTCATCAAATCATTTATACCCGGGGTATTGGGGATTTCCGGTCGGAATCGTGTATAAGGAGTAGGGTATGGTGGGATAGGCACATAAGAAGGTGGGGAAATAGGCCTTGCCGGTATCCCACGAGGCACTTGCGGTTGGCGGGGTGCCTCTTCCCTTTGAGGGGGATTGCCAATGATTTGGATGTCGAGAAGGTAGCTCGGACTAGGCGAATACGGGCTCAATCTTGGGTCGGTGCCCGGTATATTCCACCCCAAAAGAATAATGGAGGTGCACCCTTTTGTGAACCATTCTACACTCCCGCCTTGAGTGTAGGCACACCACCGGTGGTGGTTGAAGACGGCGTCTTCATCAATCAAAGTACTCCCCTCAAGAGGAGCATAAGTCTAACGGGAGTTGAACCCGGGGCAAAGGAAGTTAGCCAAGATAGTAATTAGACCTCCCATCACGAAGGTCTTAAGTTGGGTGCTCCCTTGAGAAAAGTCATAGAACCTTGTAAGCATCTCAAGGGGGGTATTGAAGTTGTATCGCCTCGTCCCCCGAACATTTAGATAGGACTCAAGGAATGTTAAATCAATGAGAGTGCACCTATCTTGTTCATACCTCCCATTGATGGTGCCGGCTACAAAACGTTCGGTGATCCGAATCACCGGGTGTTGGATAGCAAAGGTATAGCATTGCTTTTGGTGGATGAAATCCCTCCCGGAAATAACCTTCCAAAGTAGGTCTACCTCGAAATCGCTAGGTTTATCGGTATAGGCGGTTGGTACAACAAGACCTAAAATGTGAGCAAATTGATCAAGTGTAAGGCTATGGTCTAGGTTGCACAACCTAAACTCCATGCTCACATTGGTTCGAGTGTTCGTGACAATACGGAGGCTACTAAAAAATTCCAGGGTGAGACTAAGGTAAGTCTCCTCATGGGCATGGAATAATTTTCCAATCTCTAAGCCATCAAAGAACATCTCGGTGTGGTACCTTATCCCAAGAGTTTCTAACACCCTAGTATCGATAAACTGAGTGGGTTCATAGTTCTTACCTAGCAACTCGACGAACTTCTTACGGTGGGCATCGGAGGTGAAGAGTACCTCCGGGTAGTACTCTAGTTGCTCTATCCCTCCTCTCATGATGGGGCGGAAGTTCCTTGGTAGCATTATTTCTTGTGGGGATGAGGAGGATGAACCCTTGCGTTTCCTAGCGGCGGATTCAACAAATTTCTTAGCCTTGCCCTTGAGATTCATCATCTTGAATTGGGAGGATGGGGTTTTTGTTGGCTTTTATTTTGATGGGGGTGTTTTTGGGGATGAAGATGAGTGATTTAGGGTTAGATAAGGTGAGGAAATGAGGGAGAAAGGGGATGTTTTTATAGAAAAAGGGGGAAGACGAGCGGACACGGGTGGGGCCTGGGCGGATAATTCGAGAAAAACGGCAGAATCCGAGCGTCTTCCATGCGGGACGAGCGTCTTGCCTCTGCAGAATCCGAGCGTCTTTTGCTAAATCCGCTCGGATTTCGTGACAGGAATCTTGCATTTTCTGAAGTAGCCGGAAGACCGGCGTCTTCTGTCTTAGACGAGCGTCTTACATTGGACGAGCGGTTTCTTGAAAATCCGCTCGGATTTTGGTACAGTTCCAAAACTTTTCTTCAGGTGCCTATCAGGACGAGCGTCCAAAATGCAATCCGAGCGTCTTCCTAATGGACGAGCGTCTTTTGCCCAATCCGCTCGGATTCCCATACAGCGATGAACAATTTTCTGATGAAGGCCTTGGACGAGCGTCCAGGCCTCGGGACGAGCGTCTTTTGCTGTTTTTCTTCCTTTTCTTTCTTTTCTTTGCAAAATCATACCCTTACACCAATTTGTTGTTCCTCCTTATCTTTTTCTGAAATTTCGCTCAATAAAAATGTAAGAAAACTCTCTCTCACTACTCTCATGCAAGAAATAAAATAAAAATGCAAAAAATGTATAATATTATACAAAGTAAGATTTCAAGGAATATCTTACAAATGGTTGTTTGAGATAGAACTCCACCAAACTAGTTCAAATTGCAGGAATTCTTGTCCATAGAGCTCAAGGCTCTTAGTAGAAGATCGAAAGCTTGTGAACAAGCTCCAAATAAGCACAAGTATGGTTTGCTTAACTTCAAGATGAAGCTTGGCCAAGGGATTTTGTTATTCATTCTTGTTTTCTTCATCTTCTTGGCACTTGGATATTCATGATGCTTCAACCCAATTAGCCCATGATTCTTGTCATTATATGGTAAGAGGTATGGTTCGTATTCGTCCGGAGACTTTGACTCACCACCTTCTTCTTCAATTTTGGTGATGATAATAGCATTTTGATTTTTTAATCCTTCCAAGGTGGAAGGAGAATTGTCATGGCTTTGATGATCGAGTTCTTTAGAAGTTGACGTTGTGGATGCCAAATTTCCACAAATAGCTTCACGTGCAAGTTTCTCTTTGAGCTTTCCCACCAAGTAGCTCTTGTATGATGCTTTGACCTTTTGAAGAAGGTCCACCATATCCTCTTCAACAATCATTGGCTCCATGATGGGTGTAAAGTAATCTCCATGGGCAATAGGGAAGGGGCATTCTTCTTCTTCATGATAAGGTATCTCAAATGTCTCAAGATTAGGCTCCTCAAAGAGAGTAACCTCACGAATCTCCGCTCCCTTACCCCATGAGTTCTTGTAAAGCACGAATTGATCATCATAGCTATCTTCATATGAATCATAAATGGGCGCTTCATGCAATTCTTTCTCCAACATCTCAACATTCACATCAAATGACACACCCTCATACTCACAAAGGTTAAGAGTATTTGGCTTACTCAACCTCATGTCTTCTTCATCAAATACCACACTTTCATGCTCACAAGAGCTCAAAGAAATTGGCTCTTCCCATTCTTCATTTTCCATGTCAAAAGTTACTACTTCAAATTCACATTCATGATCAATGTCCAAGGAGTGGTGGGAGGTGGTTTCTTGGGATTCCTTCATTTGGGCAATTTGAATCTCCAACTCCTCACTTTTGACGACAATGCCTTGAAGAACATTGTCCCTCTTTCGGCTCTCCTCTATCATTTGTTTGAAGAAGTTTTGTTGATCTCCTATCATTTGGAGAATCATATTTTGAATGGGTTCATCTTCTTGCTGTGGGTAGGTGTGAAAGTGGTTGTATTGAGACATTTGAAATTCATTATGAAGTGGGTATTGTATGGGTGGTTGTTGTGGATATTGGATGTGGTGATTTTTGTGGGAAAAATTGGGGTAATGGTTAGGATTTTTATTGTACAAATAGTATGGTAGGTTTGTGTTGACTTGCTTCTCAAACTCCCCATACCCATAGTCATACTCAAAGAATCTACCACATATATGTCAAGTCTTGAGCCATCATAGCTAAGACAAGGAAACAACTACAAGCATGGAAACTACACAAAAATGATAAGAACAATCCTTGAGGAACAAGTTCCTCAAGGTGAAAGCAAAATCAAAATAGACAAACGAGTAGAAACTTAATCACATAGCACCATCCCCGGCAACGGCGCCATTTTGATAGGACAAGAGTTGGTCGTCACACATCCAATCAAACACATTTATAATACTCAACAAACAACTAGTTAGCGGTAAGTCGAGGTCGATCCATGGGACGGTGTGCTTTGGGTTCTAAGTCTATCTATCTCAATTTATGCTAGTGTCACAATTGGTTTGGGTTTGTAGTTGTGTCCAGACTAATGCAAGCGATAAAGTAAAACAAGCAATGAAGTGAAGGACGTAAACAAATGATTAAAAGTGTTAGGATATCATGGGGTCATAGGGGATTCATAGTGTTGATCATACAAACATGTTTACAAAGTTGCAAGCAATTAATGTCGTGAAGGAACCGAGTTGGTTTATGTCTTACGGTTCTTAGGAAGAGTTGGGTCCCGGAGCCGAATCGATTAGATTGTACAACACCTACAAGTCGACTTACTTTCCTCATAATCAACTTCTATGCATGGTTTAACAAGACTCGAGTTGATTTATATCTTACAAGTCTCATTGAAAAGGTAAGAGATGGTTGTAAATGCAAGGATTCATAGGCTTAGCATTTCATCAAACATAACATGTGCATAAAGTTGACATCACAACAAGCAAACAATTTGATTATGAAAACATATTAGATTAAGCATAAATCAATCCCATGTTGGTTTCCCTTAATTACCCACTAATCCTAGCTAAAAGACTACTCACTCAATATCATAGGAAACATGTTAACAAGGTTGTCAATCAAATTAACAAGTATAAACATGATGAACAAGTAAGAAAGATTAACAATAATTAAAACAAGGATTAAGAGAATTATACCTATGGAGATTCCAATAATAATAATGCAAAGAATAATAGAAGAAACTTGATTGATTGATGAAGGGTTGTCAATCCTCCAATAATAACCCAATGATCTTCAATTACCCAAAAGTAACAAACTTGAACAATAATTAAGGAGAGAATAATGTGATTTTTGTGGAAAGATTAAAGATTAATCTATTCTAATCTACCTCTAATCTAATCTAAGAGGAATTTCTAATATGGAGGCTCTCTACTCTAAAACTTGATGCTTTGATTTTCTACAAGTGGGGTATATACAGTAGAGCTTCATTAGGTTAACTAAGGCTAAATTAGTAATTAACATTTTTGAGTTCTAAGCAGGGAATTGCTAGTCTTTTCGGAGAGATGAGCATCTCAGCTGAAGACGCCTCGATCCGCTCGTCCGGGAGGGGAATCCGCTCGGATTGTTGCACAGGTGGACGAGCGTCTTTGGGCAAATCCGCTCGGATTGTAGCAAGGGAATCCGAGCATCTTCAAGGCTTGGACGCTCGGATTATGCTTCTTGGACGGGCGTCTTGTCTCTTTGGACGCTCGGATTATGCTTCAGAATCCTTCTCTTCACTTTCTTCTTATTCTTGTGAAATTAGTCTTTAGTTCTTGCCTCCTCTTCATACTAGTTCATCTAATATCATCAATAAGCTTCCAAATATGCACGAAAGACGGGAAATTCCGTCTAATTGTCTTCTTTCCTACAAAACATACGAAATGCACTAGGAAAGCAAAATAGAAAGCATTTGACGGATAAAATAGCTATGTAATGTTATAATAGTATGCAAAATAGGCTCAATTAGGGGACTAAATGTGCGCAAATAATGTTCACATCAGTAGCTTAGGCCGAAAGGTTGCTACCTGTTAAATTGGACCGAGAGGACTTTTTATTTTCCCGTCTAACATGCTTAAATCAGTTTACTTAGAGTTACCGCCGTCGAAACTACAGTGAACCGACCATCTTAGCATCCTTTTAATATTTGATTTCATCCATTTTCATTAATCACTCATTTATTTGTTTTAGTTTAATTTTAATTTGATTGCCTTTAGTTATAGAACTGTTCAAATCAAACCCCCTCACAACTGTTACTTTAGAGTAAAATTAGACAACTATTAATTGCATCGCCTCTCTGTGGTTCGACCCTGACTGCCACTAGCTATAGTAGTAGTTAGGTTTTATAAATTTATCTTTGATACTCTACGACGGTATCAGCGAACCAAAGTAGACTATTCAGGGGACATTTGTAGTTAATTACTACAAAAATAACATAGAAATGCATGTAAATATAGGGTAAAAACCATATATAAAATACACGCATCAAATCTCCCCAAACCAAACCTTTGCTTGTCCCCAAGCAAACTATAAATGCAACTAAAGACAACTAATGGAACGAGACCAACTTATCAGCTACAAATCGTCCACCCGAGCCAATTTAATGCGACAACTAACAAAGTGGCGAATGGCAAGTGCAAACGAATTAAATCAATGCTTTAATTTATTGAACCGTCAACCTTGCAAGACTCATATATATCGGACTCTCGCGGGTCGCTCATCACACAAATTGGGCACAAGGTGAGTATAATTTATTGAGATAGAAAGAAGTAAAGACGCTCGCCTAACTCGACCTATAATAACATGCATGCAACTGACATGAAACCGATTTCTACCGACCGTACATATGCATTCCAACCAACCAGGACCAATACACACGCCGAGGACTTACATATAATGTGAGGTGATGTTATTGGGTAAGAAGGGGCAAAATAAATTTGTATAAGTGGAGGTAAAGCCAAGCTAGTACAACTGCAACCAAATAATAAACTCATTCCGCTTCACTACTCAATACAGAACGTAAAACTATGCCATTGTGGCAAGACATCGCTCACATAAACAAAAGACTCCCCATAAGAAATAATGATAAGCATGGGAGTATTATTCAACGATCTTTTTCCAAATGATTTTGCTCTTTTCTTTTTCATTCTTTTGGATTTCTTTTTTTTCTCTTCATTTTTTTTCTTTCATTTCACTTTTCTTCTTTCCATTCACTACCAACTTCAGATCTTTCGAAGCGAACCAAATTTGACATGGATAATAGAATACCCACAAAAACCACTCAACTAGCTTGACAAGGCAGGCTAAATTTGGATATAGTTAGGGGTCAAAAGGCAAATTTGGCTACTGTGAAGATAATGGGTAGTAATGAAAGAAGGGTTGTAAGTTACCTCTCTACGTGTGTCACCACCGCAAACTGAATGCATACAGGTACCGAGAAAAGAATGTCATGCACGTGCAAAATGATGTTACATGTCTTACAGAGAGTACTACTCACATCCTATATAAAACTGGTCATGAATGTCACTAGTTTATCAAGCTCTAAGTCTTAGAATGTATATGTAGCTTGCCAATAAAAGAGTCAAGTCTATTCGTTCAGATAAGTTTAATCCAAAAACTCGCAGATTATGCACATTACCATGCCAACAAAGTGTTAAGGATGTGCAAGGTAAGGGTAAAAGACTCAAAGTAGCATAAAAGTTTAACGTTCCGACTCAACCAAAATGCGTAAATAAACATGAAAGTTGTTGATTTTTTTTTTAATTTTATGAGATTTTTTGAATTAAAGCAACAATGCATGCGAAAATAAATAAACGTGCAAACTGAAATGTAATAAATGCAACATGCAGACACAGATATGGATGCATACCTCCCCAAACCAAACCGTACAATGCCCTCATTATACCAAAAATAGCTGACGAGAAAAGGAGAGTGGGACTCGGGAAACTTACAAGATAACGTAAAGTGGGGACCTCCCCAAACCGACCAGCAACATGGGAGGTCGCAAATAGCTCACTAACATTGCAGCACGCGAATCAAAGCAGAAGGACTCGATCAGAAAGACAAAATGTCTGATCGAGTGAAATGGGCATCGAAATTGCTCGATCGAGGAAGCAAGTCTCTCGATCGATATGTCCTCTTTTGTAGATACTCGATCGAGAAGAGGAGATGTTCGATCGAGTATATTGATCAGCAAAAATGTTTGATCGAGGACATAAAGTACTCGATCGAACATTCCACGTGAGATTCCTGCAAAAACGCAACGAAAAATCGACGGGACTTTCTCCTCAGCGGTGCCTAGGACGCGCCGTCGTTGACCTAACGTATGATTCAACCCCGACGGAGTCATCGATATGTTCCCCGGCGATAGTTCGTAGCCGCTCATAGCCCGCGTATTTCTCGAAGACAGAGTTTGCTTGAGGACAGACACGAGCAGATTCCCGAGGTATGATTTCTTCTTATGGCTGGCGAGCTTCCTTAGGTAGTCTAATGGACTTTAAATGACCTTCCCCGATAGTCGACAGACTCTAAAATGTTCCCGACGACAGGTCCTTGGCTCAGACCCCTTGAGCCGCCTCGCGTCGCCATAGTCGTCCGGTTGTAATCTTCAATTGACCTGATGGCTATATTTTGACTTTTGCCTTGTCCAAGCCTCAGTCAAAGTGGGGGCTCTGTAGATACCTTATTTCTGCACCTCCCGCCAACCACCGAGTGATGATTGGGCCGCATGTTTGATACGCGAAACGATTTTATGACAGTTCGTAAGTTCATCGACAAGTGATAGCTCAAACACTCGAGTCAACCTCATGGTCGTCATCTACGCACTGATACGGTCATTTTGACAGTAATTAGAGTTCTTTTGGAGTCCGGGTCAAAAACCGCTTCATTTTCTAAAAACCGTTTAAATGCCGAGTCGGAATGTTCTGGAATGTTCTAGAATTATCTGGATATTTTATCCTAATTAAATTTAATATTTTTAAGGAAATATCTTCCGTATATTGTGTTTCACGGAATAAGGAAGTGTATATCTACCGAAATTCCATAAAAAAAACGCGAAAATCTTTCTTGCTGAGGAGGAAACCTCTGGGGAAATGACGCAGCAGGTGTTGCGCCTTTTCCAAGAGTCGCAGTGGCTGCTGGGCCTCTTCCCCAGAACTCTTTTCATGATTTCCGGAATATTTCCGTGATTTGTTACCGTATCCGTGTCATTCCTAACCTCCTCCATGTGTTTAGTATAAATAGAGACCTTCGGTCTCCATATTTGGGACGCGAGTGTCCGCCCTTCTCTTCTCTCTTTGCATTCTAGACCACGCTTTTTCTTTCGACGCCTACGTGCTTGATCAATCGACCACGTATGCTCAGATCATTCTGAGTCCCAGTCACGTTGCATAGACCGACCAATTTGACCAACTCCACCTTAATCAATTTAATCAATCTTTTAAATCCTTTAATAAGGGCACTTTCCATGCATATTCGAGTCGAGCAATCACTAAACGATAACTTAGTCAATCTCATTTCGTCAAACATGTAAGTCTGAGGGTGTAAATCCTATTTTATTGTACTTTTATTTTGTATCATCTAATGTAAGGTCTACATCAAAAGAACGTTCAAAACCGTCTTAAAAAACCATCTTTTAAAACCGTATATACAAAACAGCAAAGATCTGACGTCGGAAAGAAACGCAGCAGCAGCTGCGCCTCTTCGAAGAATCGCAGCATATGCTACGCCTCTTCCTGAGGCTGCCGCTGCTCCTGCTTTTCTTCTTCTTCCTCGACCTTCTGCTAAATTTTTCGTTTTTCCTATTTCTTCTGTTTTCTCTTATTCTTTTGTTCGTATCAGTACATAAATCATGTTTTAATTAATCCTATCAAATTATAATGTTTACTCCCGACTTAAATCCCTTATAGTTAATATTTGCGGATTTTCGTCATCTATTTCAAACCCGGATTTTAGAGGCTCGATTCGTTCATATTGATTCTATGGAATTTGTCTTTTGTACATATTTTATTTAATTTCAGTTTATTCAAATCAATTTCGTTTTCAAGTTCAAAGTTTGTTCCTTTATTAACTCTGATACGAGTTCGTCATAACTATGTAAATCGCTGTAAATTCTCACCTTTAATTCGTTTTATGACAATTCCAGATACATGTAATCTTTTAAATTACATCAACTTGAGTCTAATATCAATAATTGACCTTAAATTTACCAATGAACATTAACAATCCGCGGTTCTGCCTTCACAGACAGAGCCCAGCTTAAGAACAGACGCAGGAAGTGCTGCGCCTGTTCTGTGTTGGTCTCTGTCCCTGAACTCCTTCTCGCTCTGACTTAGCTCCTAATTATGTATTTAACCAACTATTAATTCGTATTACCACCTCTAATCTGACGTTTTTTCGTACTTTTATTTCAATTTCTTTTATTTTCTTCTTCGAAATCCCGTTTTGAGCGTGCTTTTGACGTAGATCAGATAATCATTGTAATATTAGTAATTTTAATTATTCTAATTCATTTATCGTAATTATTATTCATGTATGATTTATTTACTTGGTTTCCACATGTAATCGAATCTAACATCAACTTCGACCCAATTTGTTTGTTAATTACGTGTTCACCGACATAGTTTAATTTCACATGCTACGAATAATCTACTATTTGTTGCATTCCATGCATTACATCAACAACATATCAAATATGAACAATTTTCCTAATCATTAGTAGAGGCCGCTATCGAGGCGGGCGGGATTAGGTGTTCAAATTAAAGAGCTTCCTAATACGTACCCTCACCCCTTACTCGGTTATCTTTGGACATCCGTGTCCATTGGCATCTTCGAGAGTCATTCTAGACATAGAATGCTAAGGGTAACGAGTTCTTAGTGTTCATGTTATTACTTTGTGTCTTGACATGACACGAGGTATTCGAACGGTTTCAAATTTTTCGACAATAAATTGATGGCGACTCCACAAATGCAGGCTTATTCAACCTTTCACCGGTTGCAATGCCTCACCAATCGGTAACGGCCCATGACGTGCTTTGTCAAAGCCAAGGTCCCATGGGAGAAGTGTCGCCGCCTCGAAACCAACGCGCAGGTTCGTGCGGCGTGGGTGGCCCATGTCCACAAGACTTGAAGAAGACTTTTTGGTGGTCTAAGATGAAGAAGGAGGTGGCTGAGTTTGTTGCAAGATGTTTGGTTTGTCAAAGGGTGAAGGGAGAGCATAAGAGACCTCAGGGTAAATTTCAATCTTTTGACGTGCCTGAGGGGAAGTGGGAGAGCACTTCTATGGACTTCATTGTGGGGTTGCCTAGAACTCAGAGAGGGGATAATATGATATGGGTAATAGTGGATCGATTGACTAAGTCAGCTCACTTCATTCCTATGAAGGTTACCTAGAGTAAAGCTGAGTTGGCTAAGGCCTATGTCAAGTATGTGGTGAAGCTTCATGGTGTTCCTAAAGATATTATTTCTGATCGTGACTCAAGGTTTATATCTCAGTTCTGGCAGGATTTGCAATCTATGATGGGGACTCAGTTAAAAATGAGTACATCATTTTATCCAGCTACTGACGGTCAGACTAGACGATTCAAACACTGGAGGACATGCTGAGAGCCTGTGTGATGGAGTTTGGTGGATCATAGGAGGAGAGGTTGGATTTGATAGAGTTTGCATATAATAATAGTTACCATGCTTGTATTGGCATGACACCTTTTGAGGCTTTGTATGGAAGGAAGTGCAGGAGTCCAGTGTGTTGGGATGATAGATCAGATGCAGTAGTGTTGGGACTAGAAATGATTCAAGAGATGGTGGAGCAAGTGCATATTATTCGACAGAAGATGCGTGCGGCGCAAGATAGACAGAAAATCTATGCAAATTTGAAGAGAAGTGAGATAGAGTTTGTTGTGGGAGATAAAGTATTGCTAAAAGTGTGTCCCATGAAAGGGAGTGATGAGATTTAGGAATAAAGGAAAGCTAAGTCAGAAATTTTTTGGACCATATGAGATATTGGACAAAGTTGGAGAACTAGCATATCATTTAACATTACCTCTAGCTTTGGATAAGGGCCATAATGTGTTCCATGTTTCTCAGCTGAGGAAATATGTGAGTGATCCTACTCATGTGTTAGAACCTGAGAATGTTGAGATTGATGAGCAGTTATCCTATGTTGAGGTACCTAAAGAGATCTAGATAGAAAAGTGAGGAAGGCTCGTAATGGTGAGACAGCATTGGTAAACGTTTTATGGTCTTATCATAAGTTAGAGGAAGCTACATGGGAAGTTGAAGCTGTAATGAGGGACAAGTATCCTAGTCTGTTTTTTTAAGTAAGTTGGTTATATGGGATGTAACCCATATTTTAGGGGGATAGAATGTAACGCCTTGCGTTTTTGTGACATTTTGATATTAGTTTGATAATATAAGTATCTTTTAATCAATTTAGTTTGTTTAAATTTGAGTTATTTATTTGGCCAGTTGGGTGATTTAGGTGAACTTCAAGGACGAAGTTCTTTTTAAGGTGGGAAGACTGTAATACCCCGTATTTTAAGGCTTGGTTAGTGGTTAGTCAGATGGTGGAAATATTAAAATGTGTTTTCAAAATGTATTTTATAAATTATATTAATTAGAGAATTATATTATGAGACGGAAATAAAATAATAAAATAATGAATGAGTCGGGATTATAAGTTGGGCATGGATTGTAGCCGTGTATGGCAGGTGTTGGACAAATAATACAATAATACTAATAACACAATAATACTACAATAATAAGATAGTAATAGTAATATTATAACATATTATAAATTAGAAAACTTCAAAGAAGTTTCCTTCCACCTACCTTATACTAGTATAAAAGCAGGGCTTGACTTGCCAATAGACTTTATTCACATAAATCTCACAAAAATCACATAAAGGGAGAGAGGAAGATATAGAGAAAGAAAAGGGAGAATCAATCTTATATAATCGCCTCTAGATAAGATATCGTCTCACAATTTAATCCGTATTTTGTTATTAAATTCAAGTTACTATATTGACCACCGTATGACAATCTAGCACCATGACCTTACCGTGATTTGCTGTAAACTGACCGGAATTCAAATTTGACCACCGTTGACCGCTAGTCTAGGGTTATTGGTTGTGTGTTTAAACCGTGTTTAAGACACTGGTTGCGGGTTGTGTGACCTTGGCTTGGGTTGGTTGGGTGGCTAGTGTGGTGTCGCCTCTCAAGGGGGGTTATGGGTGGCTAAAGGTGGTGGTTTGGGCTGTGGTTTGGCGGAAATTCGCAGGGGTTGGTGGTTTTTGTGATTTTGTGTTTGTTAACCGTATAATTGCTAGATATGGGACCACCGTGACTCGACTTGGACCTGACCTAAGATGGATGCTTCTGGTGGGACCACCGTGGGTTAGAGAAGACCACGATGGTGACTGCTAGTGGTGTGTGGCGGTTGTGAATGTGGGTTGGTGTGTCGTGTGTTGTTTTTGGTGGTGGTGCCGTGAACATAGTTGTTAGGGCATGGTGGTTGGTGCTGGTAGTTGATGCGTGGCTCGGTTGATGGTATAGTGGCTCACAGTGTGAGTGGTGGCTGGAGGTGTTGGTTGTCGGGTTTGGGTAAATTACAAGGGTTTGGGGAAGTTGTTCAAGGGGCTTCAACACGGGTTAAACCGTGTATTGTGGGGGTGTTTATGGGATTTGAACACGTGTTGGGTTGTGATTTTGGGATTTATTTAAGACGAGTTTTGTATATATTAATTCACGTAATAATATAATAAATGTAATTAAGAGTTAAATAAATAAATTGTTTATAAGATAAGTAGTAATAGTAAATATTATTCGTGCTAGGTGACGGATTTGTTGAAGAATATTTTTAGTTGATTTCTTGGATTGCGTAATTTGAATATTTGCTTATCGGGTAGGATATCTACTCAACTGTTTACCTTTTTGTGTTCATATCATTCATCTGGCATGTATGATTGGTTGGATTGTAGCCTTTGGCTAAGAAATTATTGTGGATTATTTTTCATGAAAATATATTAATGTTATTGCATTCATTGGCATGTCATATGCCTTTGGTTATCAGTTATTGTGATTAAGGCCCGGGCGGGTTCTGCGAAAGCAGATTTGTCTCTGGTGTCCTTAGATTTATTCTGGTTTAAGGCCCATGCTGGTTCTGCAGACTTGTCCCTGGTGTCCTCAAGTTTATCCTGGTTGACTCAACTTCGAGTTGAAGGTTTCCCCAGGCCAGGGATTGGCGGGATGAATGGGTGTCTCGGGTGATTAGCGCAGTTGCATTGCATTAGCATATCATGCATATTTATTGTTGTATTTCATAATCGTTGTTTATTTACCCTGCTCGACCTTTTAGTTGACGTGTGTTTGTTGTGTCAAAATAAAAGGACTCCTGAAGGCGTCATGTGTGAACAAATTAATATTTATCATTAATTGGGGAGCAGGTTAATTAGCAGGCACTTGAATTGGCTGACTTGGGAGCATGGGATGCGTGAGGACTTGGACGGCATACTTAGTAGTCTAGATCTCTTAGTTTGGACAATCACGATTTTGTTAATCATTTTATTTAATTCTGCTGTGAGATGTATTTAATTACTTTTCAGTTATTTGGTTTAGATAAGTTGTAATAAGACCATTATGCGTTTAATTATTTAAAATACTTTGGTTTCGTTTGTCTTTGTAATCACTGCCTCTGGAAACTAAGATAGTAACACTCACATTTATCTAGGAATGCCTAGTTAAGGCTCTTAAATTAATGGGGGTGTTACAAAAGGCGGATTTAAGACCCGACATGTTTTGACTCTAGCAACGCCATTGAAGATGTCTTGACGATTAGGCGACACGACGTAAACAAGAGGGCAGGTACTAACTTCGGTGGAGACTCGACGTTACCTAGACGACTTTGATTCGAACTCGACTCGACTCAACTCGAGGTTGAATCATAAAGGTGGACTGATATGTAGGATGTTATTCTTTAAAGAGGATTTTCAAAAATAGAAATTTTCAAAAAGCGATATTTTATTAGAATTGTCTTTTGAAAAAGGTTAAGTTTATTTTCAAAAAACGGGTTTGAAATAATCGGGGTTGCTATGGCTTAGAAAACGATGCGTTATTTTCAAAGACAATTTTCGAAATTCAAATTCGCGGGTTTGAAAATCGAGAATTGAATGTTTGGGTCGTTGAAATCACTACGGCCTAGAAAACGTTGCGTTGTTTTCGAAGACGGTTTTCGAAATCGAGGTTTCGGAGATTGAAACGACCATTATGTCAGCATAAAAAGTGCGTTTTGAAATGGTTCAAAAACCCAGTTTTGAGATTGCCATTATGACGACGTAGAAAACGGTTAAATTTGTTTTCAAAAGATTTGAAATTGAATTAAAAATATGAAAACGGTCAAATTTGTTTTCGAGGTATTTTGAAATTTTGAAACTTGAAAACGGTTAAATTTGTTTTCAAGATATTTTGAAATTTGGATATTTGAAAGCGGTTAAAGCTGTTTTCAAAAGATTTGAAATTAGATTGAAAATTGTGAAGATTTAATTCACCATTACGACGGATTAGAAAACGGTTTTTATATTTGAAAAACGGTATGAAAATCGAAAAATGTGAGGATTGAAATCATCGTTATGACGGCTTCGAAAAGCTAAATTGGATTACTAAAAAGATGGATTGAAATTTGAAAATTCGGGGAAGTGAAATTGTCATTACGACGGCTTAGAAAACGGTCAAATTTATTTAAAAAAACGGGGTTTGAAAGAATTGGGGGAACTGAAATTGTCGTTACGACGGCTTGGAGAAGCGGTGTTTCTCGATTTGAAAATTGATTTTGAATTTTGAATATTCGAGGGTAGAATTCGTCATTACGACGACTTGGGAAAATGCGTTTTGATTTTGAAATTGAGGATCGAAATCGTCATTACGACGACGTAAAAAGGGTTTTAAAATGTTTTAAAAATCGATGATAGAAATCGTCATTACGATGACGTAAAAACGGTTAGACGTGTTTTGAAAATTGACACGGAATGGACTAGGATCATATAGCACATAAGAACTCGCAGTTCATTATTTTATGCTCAATGTTGACACAGGTTTTGGTTTGACAAGGGTGGTTACACGCCAAGCGATCAATCCTCGATCTTCGAGAGTGATGCCAATCCAAACAAAATGTGTAAGGTTGGTGTCCTAGCCTCGTTCAAATAGGAAGTAGAAAATATTTGATAAAACAAAAGGGTGTATTGTCAATGGTATGTTTGAGGCAATCGGGATTCGAAACGCGGTGATGAGAAAACTCACGCCGACGAGACGAGCCAGTTGGTCGGTAAAAGTTAGGTTGTGGGCCCGGATAAGGAACCCGACTTATGACAGTAATATTAATTAATGCACTTTAACCATGGCCTCGTTCGAGTTTAACCTCTAAGGATCACAAAGACACAAGTGTACTTATCTTCCCCAGCGGAGTCGCCAATCTCTGGACATGGGCCACCTGCACGCCGATCTGTGGACATGCAGCAGTCTGAAAAGCCACGTTTGTGGAAGTAAAAAACTTTCGACCAGATCGCTTTAGATCGGACGGTTTTATCTCGGTGAAGGTCTCTAGACGATGCACAGATTTTCGGAGTCGCCACCAAGTAATTGTGGAGTCCTTGGACACCGTTCGAGATCCACTTTATACCTTGGTTAAACAAAGCACGAAGCAGTGCTTGACACAGATACTAAAGATAAGGACTCGTCCCTCTTTAACATTCTATGTCTAGAATGACTCTCATTGCCATGGATAAGGTCGTCCACTATCCAAAGGTTCTGAGTAAGGGGTGAGGGTACGTATTGGGAAGGCCTTTAATCGGACACCCAATCCTCCCTTATCCATGGCAAGTGCTGAAATGGGATCGTCCTAGACAAGTGCTAAAATGATAAAGTGTAAAATGTAAACTCGTCAATCTGATCCGTATTCATTCGGGTTAAACCGTAATTGGGATCATCCTAGACAAGTGCTGAAATAAAATTACCAGGCATCCCAATTGGGGCGCGAGCCTATAGGCGTAGCCAAGGGCCTTCCTTAAGTTTGTAAAAGTTGGAAAACAGAGCGCTCATTGGGGTGCGTGCAATATGACGATCCAAGTGAGCCTTCTAGCTTAGCAAAAGCCTGTCAAAACCGTTTTAAAAGGTTATTAAAAACTGATTTTGTTGAAAAAGGTAGTTGAGGCCGCTTTTGTGCTAATGTAATTAACCAACAATATCATCGAGTCACGGAATAAACCGCTATGGTATAGAGAACCAATGATGATTTTGGCAATGGTCAAAAGGTTGCAAAAGTTTTGGAAAATAAATGGTAAAAACCATGAAAGAGAAGGAAGCAAATAAAAGAAAGTGTTAAAGGAAGAAAAACTCAAACACGTTTGAGTTCTGACCTGAGAAACCACAAGAGGCGCGAGTCAATTTTCATGGCCAAGAGCTTCTGTCTCAGGCTAAAACTCGATTTTGGCGCGATCATTCCATGTTTTAGATCGTGTTATGCATTGTTCATGTTTATAAAGTCATAAAACAGTAAAAACATGAAGTGAAAAGTTTATTTCACCCTCATACTTATATGCTCGGTTGCTTGATGAGAATCGACAAAGTGTTAAACTCGTAAGTCGGAAAACCCGTTTTAAAAACCAATTTGTAAGAAAAGAGTGTTGCTTTTAGTTATTGACTTAGTGTAGTTGGTCAAAGTGGTAGGTCAAGTGTTTTTAATGCACGATGACGGTACCAAACAAAATGTGTAAGGCTCGTGTTTTGAATCGGTAGGTCCAAAACACGTGTCGGTTTTACTTAGGAAGTCGAGTCTAGAAGTTTAAGGGGCAAAAGAAGGGGCGGACTCTCTTGTATCCTAAATAAATGCACATGAGGGGGTATATATAGAGAAATATGGGGTGGTAAATTGGTTGAGATTTTTTAGTGGCTAAGCAGAGGCTTAGAAGGGGTGAGAGCCATGCTGCGGGATAAGGAGGTCCTGTCCTTTTGAAGTTTGGATTTTTCCTTTATTTTTTCCAATTTTTTGTTGGTTGTGATTTGTGGTTTTTTTGTGGTTTTTTTATGAGATATTTTGTGCAAGGTGATTTTGAGTGTTATTTGGGGGAGGCTTTGCATGCTTGACTCGGATTTACTCGGTTTACGGGGTTTCGGAGCAGGTTTTGGGCCCGGAGCCGATTTTAACTCTAAATAGTGTTATTTTAATGCAAATGACATGACAAAACCATTTATGGCATTATTTTTCACGTTCAAGGCTCGGGTTTACTCGGGTTATGGTTTTCGGAGTAGGTTTTGGGCTCGGAGTCGGTTTAAACTCTAAATAATGTTGTTTTAATTCAAATGAAGTTAGAAAATCATTTTTGACATTATTGTTCATATCCGAGTAATGCATTCAATTGTCTCATATATAGCCAATCCATGCACACATATCAAAACGCGTTGTAGTCCGATCATCATCGGGTGCTTTTCGGAAGGTGTAGATACTGGGTATCTACAGTACGGTTTGCATTTGTTCTGACATTTATTCTTCTATTTCACATCATCCTTTGCTTTCCATGACTTTGAGCGAGGGTCTTCTTTCATTACTGTAGATAGCTTGTGCAAAGATTGATCTCAAGACCTGCTTCCGCTTTCGAGTAGTGCTCCAAACTCATTATTATCTCGACATTTTAAAAAATACTCCCTCCTATTCACCATTTTCTTCCCTATTTCCTTAAACGGATTATTCAGGTTTTCTTCCCCTTTCTTTTTTTGGAAAGTTTTACTCTTATTTTATTCATTTCTCTCTCCTATTACCAAACCCCACCCAACTCACAATTCCTTATTTAATTCCTAATTATTCATTCCCCTCTCCTGTTACCAAACCCCACCCAACTCACAATTCATATTTTATTCCCATCCTAAAACTTTGTGCCCACAACAAATGGGAACAAAATGGAGCATAGGAGGGAGTAGCATTTTGTGATGATATCATGAAAAACACATCCCAATGCTGCTTTATTGTACTTAAAACTGCTAATAAACTAGTGGAACTACGAGCCTGTCAAACACCTCACACATAAAACTTTGCTTGTCCCGAGAAAAACTATTATAAAACCACTCAATCAACAAAGTGTTCATAACGTTTTTAAAAAAATGCTCATAAGAAGCATGGCTAAGCTCAATCGATTTATGTCTCTTCTCTCACACCTCATTCTACTATATCTCCCTCATTCCATTGTTATCATGGTCACTATTCTATCAATTCAAAATCATTAAAAATTAAGTGGCTCAAAGCCTTCTTAAAGAAACGCTCCTCACTCACGTGCCCTTATTATCTAATCCCTCAACTAGAATAATCCTAAATGTTCTCCATAATCATCACCATTTCACAACTCAACATAACATACTCCTAATTGTGCATTGTTCACGTCTGGACCCTAGGGTTGGATGTGAATAGTGCATGTCCAGGTCTAGGCCTGGACGTGAGTGGTTCACGTCTGACCCTGGGGTTGGACGTGGGTGTTCCACGCTCGACCGAATTTCTGTTCTATTTTTTTTTCAAAAGAAAAAAGTTTCCGTCTTTCATATGTCGTAAAATAATAATGAAATATTGCGTATGAAGTACAAATAACGAAATTAATAGTTACATATACGTAATTTACATTATTAATATCGTTTTTCAGTAATTAACGTAATTAAATATCGTTATTTAGACGTTAATTAGTAAATCACGTACATCTAACCATTTCTCACTGTCATTGTGCTTCGTTAAATAATAATTAAATATTACTAAAAAACCATAACTTACATAATTAATTGTTAAATATACGTAATTTTCGTCATTTAATTATATTATGTATCAATTTAACTAAATTAACGTATGTTTATTTTGTGATTAGATGGCCGGTAAAGGAAAGGAGCTTACAAAGGGTAGTCGAGTTGATAAACGAAAAGTCACAGCATCAAATCGAAGTCGTAGGGTGGTCTATCTTCAGATTAAGGTTGCACCGTTGGCTTCAGAGGGCGGTTCCTGCTCATTTCACGATGATGACTTTGATTGTGACGTAGGAGATGAGGCGGAGGTTGAGCGAGTTGGTGAGTAGGAGGTTGAGGAGGATCTTGAGCGAGCTAGTGAGAAGGAGGAGGAAGAGGAGGCCGGAGAATAAGAGGTTGAGCGAGTGAGTAGGGGGACACATGTTTCTTTTGTGTCCCACGTCAAATCAGATGAACGGAGAAGGGACGTAGGTAGTGGGTAACGGAAGAGGGTTCTAGTGGCGTCATTGCCCCGAAGAGTAAGAACGGGAAGAAGGACACACCTCTTGGATTATTTTCGATCATGTACCTGGTTGGCAGTGGTTCCCCACGTGATTTCTAACATTAGGGTCACATTGCCTACACCTTGTGTTCGGATCCTACAACTGTTGGTCGACCAGTGCTGACAGGATACCACTGATACTGTAAGATGAAGTGGTTGGGTAGATGGGAGCTACCTTTAGGGGCGAGGTCTGCTTTTGGTACCAGTGGTCTTAGGCACCTTCTAACGTAAATGCATGGTTGAGCACTTGAACACGCCCCTTATTTTTGCTTTTATTGAGAGGTGGCAGTCAGACACCAACACCTTTCACATGTCATTTGGAAAAATGACCTTACTCCTTCACGATGTTGCACAGATCTTAGGTATCTGAATGGATAATAATGACGGATCTTTGGTTAATCTGTTTATGTATGTTTCTGGCTTCTTTGGGAAGTCATTTGAGCAGTTGACGATGCCTTTGCATTTTAATAAGAAGGGCCCTATTTACATGAGTGGGGGTATCTTGGTCGAGGCAGTGAGTGAGGTGGAAAAGGCTGGTGGTGGCGATGAGCATTCGTAAGGGTTTATAGATTTGGTGTTTGGGTCGAATCTCTTCGTCAACAAATTAGGAGATAGGATATGTCCTCAGTTGTTTCTCTTGCTGGCTGATAGCGATAATATAGTATCCTACGCTTTGGGTGCCGGTACACTAGCCTACATGTATCGACATTTGGGTATGTCTTCACGTGCTGGTGTGAAGATTATTGCTGGTTGCTTGACATTGTTGCAAGCGTGGATCTATGAAAATGTTCCTCTTTTTTGACCCGTTCCACCCTCAGAGATTCTTCTGACTCAAAGTCGGGTGTCCTGTTGGACATCTGTTTGTCCTTTTGTTAATTTTGCGTAGAATATGATGGAGTATCGGAGGCAGTTAGACGGTCTTATGACTTCTTCTATTAGGTGGGAGTCGTACGGTGCGGGACATGAGAGGTTACAATCTCGTACCCTTTTTCCTTGTTATATCCAGTTCATGGACATAATTGATCCGTATCAACCTGATTAGTGTTTACGTAAGTTTGGGTACAAGCAGGTGATTTCGAGACCCATTGTTAAGGGAAATGTCCGTTACCCAGCCTCGAGAATAGGGTACGATATAGAGTTAGGCTCGTATGCAGATCATCTATGGGATAGTTGGGAGGATCACCGAGTCCACCTTTTTGAGAGATTGACCCTAGCGTCATTCCCGGGGGAGTCTGCACAATACTGCAAGTGTTGGTTTTGAGGCGTCTCTCACCCGTTGATTATTGATCCCGATCATGTCGAAGCCCCCTCAAGACAAAGAAGAACATTAACTAAGTAAAGGAGATTGGCCTCATACAACAACGACGACAATCGCAAAAACAAAGTTGAACAAATAAAACGCATACAGCAAATAACACCCAACCCAGTTTAAAAATCAACATGGCATCTCCTCAAGAGATATCACACACAAAAAATCAAAACAACGACTAAATTAAAGGACATTCCACCAAAGAGGAAGTAGGGCAGTAACAACGAAAACCAAGTGCATGCAATCTAGTAATTAATGAATAAGGCTTCTCCCCGAACAAAGGTAATACGCCGCATGCAACGATCTATGCAACCATAAAACGAAACATCTATAAATCAAACGAAATCACATGAAATAACAACTCCTCCGATCGATCACACACACCATGATGTACCGTCGGGCAATAATAAGTCGTTCGAAATAAACTTGTCGAAGAAACGATAACAAAAAACACAATGAAATACACCCAAAGTGCAGAGATTAGGGGAAAAGGGCGAAAGAAAGGAGAAAAAGAGAAATCGTCAATTGCATAAACCATAAGAATAGAAGATGAAAAATGTTGAGAATACAATAAGAAATGAAGGGAAAATGATTCGAGGTAAGAGGACGCAATAGGTAACATGCAAGCAAGTGGACAACTGGAGCAACAATGCTTTCACTGTAGCGCACATTTTTTTTTTACATCTGTAAATAAAAGTAGCCTTACAAACCCAATTCAGCTCTAGCTAAGTAATGGGTAAACTAATTAAGACGACGAGGAAAGAAACTAAAACAAATACAATGAAACGATTTAAAACAATAGTTCCCTCAACGCGTGTGCTTCCAAAAAAACATAATCATTCTAAATGGACGCACAAACAGGCATAGCACAAATTTTCCTAACTCACTCGCAGTCAAACAGTTCATTAATAAGTTCATAATTCCAGTGCAAGGAGGGAATCATAAGGTCCTTAATCGTTATTGTAACACCTCCATCTACCAAGGAGCCTTAACAAGACCTTCCCCAGCAAAGAAGGGCATTACCATCTCGGTTGCTAGAGGAATAGTAAATATCATACGTGAATAAAAGAACAATTAAGTTTATTACAAGTTTAACTCAACAAAAGAAAGAAACAAATGGTGACAAACTATCAACTACGTGATACTATCCATGGTACGGCTCGTGATAGACTCGTCCCTCTAAGGCACCCAGCTAAGCTCCACATATCAACACCTGCTAAGACCGACTGCTCACCATAATGGATCACGACAAACACAACACAAGAACAAAACACAGACAACACCACACAAGGTCAGTAACTGAAGAACAACATAAAACACTAGATACATCATATACAATCCCAACACTACCTCCAATCATCCACCACTCCTCTGACTACCCGAAGGTCAAGTCCTGCCAGAATATCTGTCGCAACAGATATTCCAAACCGCCAGTGGGGGAGAGCAGCCGTTCCCACCTAAGCCCCACTCATCTTTACCGAGAACAAACCCATGTTCCTTAATGCGCACATCCCCTCTTGTGGCGTGTTCCACAAAGGGCGAATCAAGGGCGTGAAGCCACTCCCGCAAGTGACTCCACTCAGCCGAAGGCGCACCTCGCAAATCACAGACAAACAACCACAACCAATTTACAATACCAACAATACCAAATGCAATTAGATAACACAACCGACATACTAAACAATCAACAGTACTGAGTAGGAAAACCTACCTTTAGCAATCAGCAACAACACCGCCTATTACCGTATGACGACAAGCACCCACCATAACCACCTATTACAAATAGTACGACAAACTCTATTATTACCAACACAACCATAACCAAAACTAAGGAAGACGATGATGATGATGATGATGATGATGACTTACCTATACTCAACGTTCCGACAACAAGACCGCTACCCGACTCATGCTTCCTATCCCCATGGTGTCTCAACTCAAAAAGGGCTCCAAAGGATGAAGATTGGTGAAGGAGAGAGATGTGACGACAATTAGGTTTAGGAGAAATGAAATGAAACTGATTTTGGTTTCACGACTTCACGATTTATATTTAACCGCTGGACTCAACTTACTCGATCGAGTATGGGACTTACTCGATCGAGTGGCCTCTACTCGATCGACTCACAGAGTTACTCGATCGAGCCTCCTAATCCCAAAGGTTACTACGACGTAAGATCGAACTAATAAGGCTTCCAAAAGTCTAGACATGTGTCTATGGTTAGTCAACGACGGTCAACGGGTCCCTAACGGAGCAGGTATTACAGTTATACCCGTCATTGAACTAGGCAGAGATAAACCGATACTGGTCATACTTGCCAGAGCACACCCATTCACCCAATTTGCGTTCCAAATAATAATCAATACCAAATTTCCATCCTAAACCTGGAAAAACAAATTCCATGTCATAAGATATGGTTTTACAGCCCCATGACCAAGAGGTACTAGCTTTCAAGGCATCAGGCAAAATAAGATTATCATTACGAATGAGCTTCTTATAAAACACACGTCTAATCAGTGAATCTTTCGAATGAAGAACTTTCCACGCCATTTTTCCTAAAAGAGCATGGTTCATACATTTAATATTCCAAATACCAAGACCACCTTCCGACTTGAGTAAAATAATGAAGTTCTTACTACGCTAATGAATAGTAGACCCAGATTTCATTCCAGCCCACAAATAATGCAACAACAAGAAATTAATCTTATTAGCCACATTATAGCGCACATGACTTGCACAAGGTTCATTATTTTTTGTGAATAGTAGGTAGAGGTTTAGGCTTTTTAAGATGTACTCTCTCCGTCCTAGTCAATAGTTTACACTTAATTACTTTATTTCTCCCTCACGGAATAAAACAAGTGTAAACTATTTATTGGGACATAGGGAGTATAGATTATGAAATAAATCTTGTGTTTCCGCTCTTAATCTTATCATTGAATATAAATACTCAAAAAATTCACACGCAATATCGTGAAACGTTACAACACCATGAGATCCAACTCACGATCTACTTAAATTAAACGTTATTAAAAAAACAATATGTAAACAAACATTTGTCAAACTACAAAATCTTGTTCTATTGACATTACCTTCAAACAAAATCATCAACCAAGAAGAAGTTAATGTTTGTTTACTGACCATTCTCAGTCGAATATATTTTAGGAAAAATTAATGAGAATAATTTCTACTATTAGTCGTATTCCACTACTAATCCAATTTTTATTTAATGCCACGATAAATCTAACCTTTACCCAACTTATTTCAGACTAAAATTGGCCCTTTTTTCACCTGTTGTTTCCGGTTAAAAAAACATGGGGCCCATTATTGTTAATTAAAATTACATTTTCATCTTTCTTTCTTCTGATCTTGTTTCTTCTTCCGCACTACATTCATTATTTTCCCTTCTTCTTTCTCTTTAATCAAATTAACTCCTAACTAGTTTTGATACCCGTCTAAAAAAGCACGGGTCTTTATTATCAGGGTACATTTGAAAACCCACTTGTTAAGTTTGTTATAGAAGAGTTATGTTGTCTTTATGTCATTGACGTTGATGTCGTCAATCTTGTAGTTAGTTTTTAATATATAGTTGTTTAAGCAATCCTAATATTTCACTTCTCCATATAAGTCTTCCTTCTCCAATAAATCGTCCCTATAAAAAAAAAGATAACTCGGTTATTAGTGCGGAGTAACCAACAAAATAGTGAAATTTGTTTTATGTAATATTATTGCTTTTTGGTGTAAACCATCCAATCCGGATTCGAGCCGGGTAGGACCACTAGGGCGGTAAAGTTTTCCCTCATGAGTTTTAACACAGTTGCGTTCCCAGGGCTCGAATACAAGACCTCTGGTTAAGCTAGAATAATCCTTGCCAGGTTATCTAAGTGCTCAAGGGTTGTTTTATGTAATATGATCATTATTCACCTAAGATTCCCCTTAAATAATGAAAGAAAGAGGGAATGGGCATCAAGTCGTAAAGATGTAAGTATATTTACCTTTGAAGAGCTTAACACCACAAACCTTGATACCCTCTAAATGAGAACAAAACAAACAAATACGTGAAATTGAAAATGTGATGAACACTTCATAATCCTGAAACTTCCATAAAAAATAAATAAACCTGTTAATAATTTAAAACCTTAAAAATATATACAATTATATTAACGATAGCGATAATAAAAATTTTGGCTTACAAAATTTGCCCTTTATAAAAAATATATAAATAATGGAGGATGCATTTTATGACTTTTGAGCATCATTTTCTCATTATTATCAAATTTAATATATGCATAAATATTGAGTAAAGTTGATGACTTTTGAGCAACGTTTTTGATTATTATGAAATTTTAATATAGAAATAAATATGGAGTAAGAAAAAATGGAATGTAAGAGGTTTAAATAATAATAATAATAACAACAACAACAACAACAACAACAACAACAACAACAACAACAACAACAACAACAACAACAACAACAACAACAACAACAACAACAACAACAACAACAACAACAACAAAATGGAATGTAAGAGGTTTAAATAATGTTGTTGTTGTTGTTGTTGTTGTTGTTGTTGTTGTTGTTGTTGTTGTTGTTGTTGTTGTTGTTGTTGTTGTTGTTGTTGTTGTTGTTATTATTATTATTATTATTATTATTTTATAAAATCCACTTTGCACGAGAGTGGTTTAAGAAGTTATCTTATGAAATTAAAATATGACATATCGATAATGGTAGATAGTTTGGCTTGCCTTTTAATTATATTTATAGATTTGACAAAACCAACTCACCACCATTTATACCACACCCTCACTTCCCTTTCTCCTCTCACTTGCTTCCCATGATAAAATTCGCACCTCCCGAAAATTGACCCAAACTAATTGTAATTACTTCAATCAAATGTTTTAACCGTATGTGAAGATGAATCCATGATTTGGAGTAATGGTGGTGGTGACATTTCTTTTCACAAGAAACACTTTACTAATCTTTCTCACCATGTAAAGGCAGCTAAAGAAGATTTGCTTCATTGTCAAGCCCAGCTTGTTAAGAATCCTTTCTTTGCTTCTCTTATTATGGAGGAAAAAACTCTGCACCAGAAGTTCAGTAGCCTCAAGACTGCTGAATTAAAATGTTTGAGTCAAAGGGCTAAAATTAAGCATCTTCAGTATGCTGATTGTAGCTCTAAATATTTTTTTGCTAAACTCTCTGAGAGAAGGAACCAGCAGCAGATTGGCACTATTAAAAATATCAATGGTGACAGTTGTACTGGTAGACAGGATATCAGTCTTGCTTTTCAGAACTACTACCAGGAGTTGTTGGGCAAATGTAGACAGGTTAAAGCCCTTGATCCTAACCTGTTCCTTCATAGTCCTACTCTCTCCTCTTATGATGGTATCTTACTTACCTCTCCTTTAACTCTTAAGGAAATTAAGGATGTTGTGTTTAGTTTGGACAGCAATAGTAGCCCTGGTATTGATGGCTTCTCTGCAGGTTTTTTTAAATCCACTTGGGCCATTATTGGTATGGATCTTAGTAAGGTTGTGTTCTCTTTCTTTAAGAAGCATCATATGGCCAAACAAGCTAAATCTACTCTCATTTCTCTTATCCCTAAGAAGCAGGTTGGCCGTGCCTCACTGGAGGTTTAGTTTTCGGTACTTGTCGTTAGGAGCACCTAGACCAAAACAATATTTATAACTCCACAAACAACTCTACTATTAGTAAAGAGGTAAGTAAAGGTCGGATCCCAAGGGACGGGTATTGAAGTGAGATTTTCAATTGCAACTAGCGGTGTCTAGGGGTGTCACAATTTGGGGTTGGAATAGAAGATCACCAAACTAAATAGCAATGAAAGTAAACAAGCAAGATGATTAAAAAGGGATGTAAACAATTGATAAAAGGCACTATGGTGTCATGGGGTCATAGGGGATTCATGGGAATTGATCATACAAACATATTCTCAAATTATAAGCAAGCAATTATTGTTGTGATGGATCGAGTTGGTTTATATCTTACAATCCTAGGAAAGTTTGGGTCCCGGAGCCGAATCGATTAGATTGTACAACACCTACAAGTCGACTTAATCTTCCCTACTCAACTATATGCATGGTCTAATGAGACTCGAGTTGGTTTATGTCTTACAAGTCTCATTGAAATGATAGGTGATGGGTAAAAAATGCAAGGATTCATAGGCTCGCATTTCATCAAACATAACATGTGCATAAGTTGAGATCACAACAAGCAAGCAAATAAACTATGAAAACATATTAATTTAAGCATGAATCATACCCCATGTTAGTTTCCCCTAATTACCCATTAACCCTAGTTAAGGAAACTACTCACTCATTATCATGTTGAACATGCTAGCAAGGTTGTCAATCATACCAACAAAGTAAAACATGATGAATAAATGAAGATGATTAACAATAATTAAAAAGGGATTAAGAGAATTATACCTACTAATGATTCCAATAATAAAGCAAAGAATAATAGAAGTACTTGATGATTGATTGGAAGGTTGTCAATCTCCCAATACTAACCCAAATAATCTTCAATTACCCAAAATGAAAGATGAACAAAAGAGAGATTAAGGAAATGAGATTTGTATTAGGACTTGATTAAAAGTTGATTACAAGATTAAAGTGAGATTAGAATGATATAAACTACACTAAAGATTGATGAGAAGAACATGATAATCTAATTAGACTAATGGGGTATTTATAGTGGGGATTAGGTACACAAATTAGAGTTTACTAATGTAACACTACGGATTTTTATAAGTTAAGTACTCGACCGAGTAGTGCCTACTCGGCCGAGTAATGTTAAAAGTGTATTCTGTTTGGCTTCTGCCGAGGAATACTCGGCCGAGTATGAGGAATACTCGACCGAGTAGAGGATACTCGGCCGAGTATGCTCTATACTCGACCGAGTACCCTGGTCCGTCGAGTATTATTTCTGCGAGTTTATTTGGGAATGGTTAGGGCGTTATATATTACGATAAACAGTTTCTATTTACAATTTACAAAACCTAAAACATCCTACGACGCTCTAATCATCTCTGAATCTCTCCTTTGGGTGATCATAGCAATTGTATTCTTTCCTTTGATTCATCTTCGGTAAGTCCCCATCCTTATATTCAATGATTGATATTTAGGGTTTGTCTTTGATCATGAATTGGGGGAAATGGGGTTTTGCGATTAGTGATTGGAATCATGTAATTGTTGTTGTAGGTGACGATGTTGTATTTGTTATGCATTTGTATGGTTGATTGCGGCGTAAGCGGATTGCGAAAAGGTAGGGTTTCTCCTACTCGATCGTAATTGATTGAGATTGCATATGTTCATAATTGTTGTTATCTGCTGATCATCGGAGGATGGGTGTTGTGGAGACGGTGTTGGTGTGGTTGTGTTGTGACGGTTGTGGTGTTGTGACAGCTGTGATGCTGTGTGTGTGTGATTGTGGTGGAGTCACTTGCGGGAGTGGCTTCACACCCTAGTTCGCCCTCCGTGGAACCCGTCACGGGAGGGGATGTGCACATTAAGGGACAGGGATTGTTAGTCGCTCATTGATGAGCTGGACTAGGTGGGGATGGGTGCGGTCACCCATCGGCGGCGAGGATTACCCATTGCGATGGGTAATCTGGCGGGGCTACACACTTCGGTGTGTAGTCGGTTCTTGTGTGAGATCGATGATCACCGGGTGGTATTGTTTGTTGTCTTAGATTGATTGAGTAGTCTTGACCCGTTGTTGTTGTTTTGTAAAACTGCGGTGATCCATTCGGGATGGTGAGCGATTGTGAGTATTGCTTTTGGTGAGCTTGGGCGGTCATGGGGAAGTCGTCATCACCATTGTAGTATAACGATCCACGAGTCTTAGCTATGATTTTGTAGTTGTCCTCAGTTGTATTCACTTTATTGGTTTTGGTTTGGATTTGAATTGTTGTAAACATTAATACTTTACAGTACTTCTAATAAATGTGTTTAGGACGGACGCTTTTGATCTATACTAACCTCGGGCAACCGAGATGGTAACAGCCTTTCATGCTTGGGTAGTCCTGGTAAGGTACCTTGGTATGAGGGGGTGTTACAAAGTGGTATCAGAGCCGACGATTCCGGCACCTAAAACTAATGAACTCAATGAACTTAGGGAGTCTAAATAAAATGAACCCGGGGAGCGTTGTTTGGAGCTACCGCAAAGACTTGGGAGACGTCCCGGAGTCGCACTAAGGCCCTTACGATCTCAAGCCGGTCACATGGGGGAAAACTGTTATATGTTTGAGTTATGTGTGTTTGATATCTATAGTTTGAATCTTGTGCATGGTTGGATTAAATGGTGAAAGAAGTGGAATGTGATAGTTGTTGAAAGATGTATTGACGATTTGTTGATGTTGAAACTTTGAGCATGGAATATGTTGGCATGTTAAGTGTTGGAACATGGTAAAATATGAAAGGTGAATTGTGAATTTGTATACGATATATCTTGAACATGAAATATGTTGAGCATGTTACCTGTTTAATACGTGGCTTTCAAAAGGGTAGTGGTACATGTGTATATGATCATGATAATGATAGTGTTTTATTTGTTGGTATAAGCATGTGATTAAGGTCAAGCGTCTATATACCTAAATGTCGTGTTTAATTTTCATGTGAGAATGATAAAAGTTCATCCATGTACTGGTATTTAGAAGTATTAAGTTGTTTTTGTTGCCTTATGCATGTTCAAGTTGTTTTGGCATTAGAAAGCTTGATTTATCTGAATACCGATTACGGAAGGGTTGTCTTAAAACTGTTATAAGTCGAGTTCGAGAAATGATATTGCTGTGATTCCAAGTTGAGGTGATAGCTTGTCCTCTTACGATTCTAACGATAGGTCACACGCCCAGAATGACCAAGTAACGAGTGAGATATGACTGTTTTACTGAAAACTGGACGGTCTTTGAGAATCTGCGCCTATACTCGACCGAGTAGTCCCTACTCGGCCGAGTGTCCTTTATACTCGACCGAGTATTCCATATTCGGCCGAGTAATCTCTCTGTGATAATACTGTTTAGCGTCTGGAGTCGTGAACTCGGCCGAGTAGTCTTATACTCGACCGAGTAAGGTCTACTCGGCCGAGTATTCCCAATACTCGACCGAGTAATCCTTCTCGCGGCAATTGAGTTGCTTCAGGTCGAAAACTCGACCTAGTAATATAGTTACTCGACCGAGTACCTTGTACTCGACCTAGTATGTTATGTACTCGACCGAGTACCTCGTTGAGCGGCCACTTTGAGTCGGTGGCTATGTTCTTACTTTTGTTTTTGAGCGGTGGCTATGTTTTCATTGTTTTGAGTCGTAGGGTATATACACATGTATGTTTTGAGTCTTAACACATTCTTTTATATGTGAGACGGTCTTGATACGTAAGTTACCGGAAGGTATGACATGGAGAATGATGGCTTATGAGGGACATGTGTTGGGTAAGGAAGACATGTGTTAATGTGGTTGTGAAGGATAGTGGAAAAAGAAAAGGGAAGAATGATGAGCTAATCGAGGTAAAGAGCATGTTTTGTGAGATACGATGAGTGATATAGTCGTGTATTGAGTAGTATAAAAGTAAGTGTGACATTTCGGGATGTGTAAGGACTTATAGAGGGAGACGGTTAGCATTGTGTTGCTTAAGGATATATGTAATGAAAGGTTGCTTTAGAGGGATGGAGAAGAGGGGTATATAGTGAACTTAGATAGAGTTATGTCGCGACGTGGATTTGTAGATAGTGACCAAGTTTGGGAATTTGGAATTTTCACGATGTGAGCCTAGTGAGTAATTCTTTGGGCAACTAACGGTATGAGATGAATTTTGGTTTCCCAGTGATGTAAAAAGGGAGATGCAATTGTTTGAACTTTAAACGTTGATTTTATGGATAGATTAGTGACAATTGGGAGTTATAGTATAATGAGAGAAGACCCATGGTAAGAAAGAGTGAGATGATATCGACATAAAATAATGGGATTTGAGTTTGGAGCAATGTGAAGGTAACCGGAGCACTAGAGAGTTAGATAGAAATAATGAAGAGTTGAATTATTAAGGGAGTTTGTCGAGGGTAAAAGAAAAGAATAAGGGGAGTAAAACTAGGAACATGTTCACTGAGGATATGTGATATAAAAGTAAGGAATCGTAGAGATGTATGATACTATAATGAGGATTTGAGTTTACTGATTATATAGAAGTTCCAGGACAACATGATAATCATGAGTTTCGAGGAATTAAAGAAAGCAAAAGTTGGGTAAAGAATTTGCACGATATGAGATTTTGGTGGTGAGTCGGGTGACGATACAATTACGGATGGAATTGGAAATAGTGTTGAGGTGATTTTTGTTGATATATTTGATGTTTGTTGTTTGGGATGAGAACCAAAGGGAGGAAAAGGATTGTTATATTAAGAAGTGATAGTAAGAGAGTAGTCACATGAAAAATGTTGGTGTCATAGTATTGTCACTAGTGGTTGAGGATGATGTTATTTTGGGGAAGTTAGTTGTTCTAATGAGGTTGATTTTGTGAAGGTGATTAATGTTTGGTTATGAGGGAGTTTAAGGTATGGATATATGAGGTATTCGTTGGTAGTTGGGTACAGATGATATGGCTACGTTCGCCGGGTGGTGATAATTGTGTGTAAACGAAGATATGTTATGAAGGGCACCTGAGTTAAGTCTGGATAAGATATATTCATTGTCAAGTGGTAACTTACGTGATCAGGATTGACTAGTTGGATGTGATTATGGGTCTATGATGTGTATAAATGTTGTGTGAGGTTCTGACCTCACGAGAAGCGGTAGGGTGTGATAGTCTTTAAGTTGTTATATGAATGGTTGTGATATATGTTGGGTACGACAATCTAATGGAATGAGGTTCAAAAGATAATAATTTGGTTGATCTGGCATGGATAGTTAAAATCGTATGTGTATTGATGATACATGTTTATTCCGTGAAAAGGTATGGATGATAGGCATGAGATTCTTGTATGTTTATTCCGTATAATATGTTGTGTTATAATCTGGTAAAACGGTTTTGAAAGAGTTTTCTTGTTCGAAATGTCATACTGAGTCAGTGTTTATGGGAATTATATGTGGGTGTGATGTTTATCGATGTGGGTGTTGTGCCTCGGGTGGTGATCCGGGCACGGTACTTTGTGTTGTGATGCGGGCATTTTCGCTGCTGCGGTGCGGCTATTCTTCTTTGGCGGTGTTCTGAAGCCGTCACCGGTCGTGGTGGAGTATACGGGGCGGTTACGATTTGAGTTTTGAAAGTACGAGACCGATTATGCATAGATTGTTGTTTTGTTCTTTGTTGTTTCTTGTGAATTTCGGTTAGACATGTAGACCGTTGTTTTGTTTGTTGATGTTTCTTACCAGTTTCAGTTTGGGAAGGAGGGTAGAGTATGATATGAAAAAGAGTTGTATATGTTTTCGTTGTTATCATGGTATAGTGATATTGTGTTGATGGGACACAGTTGTGATAGGTTGTCACGATAATTTTGATCTTGTTCTAGATGAGGCTTTGGTAGACATGGTAATGGCAAGTGATTCGTAGAACATGTGTGGTAATGATCGATATATGCGGATGGTTCATAATCCTTTGTTGAGAAAGTGAGTGTAGGGTGTTGGGTATTTAGGGTCGTGTTAAGTTATGTATGAGTCTTGCGGTAATGAAAGAAAGGAACTTGAGGATCTAGTGTGAGTGTACGTAACAAGTGTGGATCGTGAATTATGCTTTTGGCGATAAGAGTTTTATATAGTTTATATAGAGAGGTATGTCGTGTTGCGGTAATGTGGAAGAGTTAGAGTGTTTGTTATGATCAGGATTGTGTGGCATTGGTTAGATGGAGTGCAGAATGAGTTGAGGTATGAGAACTGTTTAAGTAAGAGAGCCTTGGATATAGTAAGTGTTAGATTATAGGTGGGTATCTTTCACATGTGGTGGTGATGAAAATAATGAGAGGTATAGCTAAAGATCTAGTATTAGTGAGTTACGAGGACGTAACATGTGTCTTAAGAGGAGTAGGATGCGGCAAAGAGCGTTTGAGGGTTGTGCATGTCGTAATATTATTGGACGTAGAGTGTTGGTGTAGCATAAGGAATGGATGGGTACATATAGTGGTTGATAGTGTTAAGAGGCCATGGCTATGCTTGTAGTAGTTCGATGTTTAGGAGTGTGAGAATTTTTGATAGTGTTGATAAAAGTGGATGATGATATTTATGAGTTCGAGAGTTTTGGCAGCTGGATGATGATGTGGATGAGTGTGAGTAAACTTCGAGTACGAAGTTCCTTTTAAGAGTGGTAGAATGTAACATTCCGTTTTGATGATTGATCTTCTTTTGTGGATTGAGTGCTATTGAGTGTTATGGAAGTAATACAAGGTTGACAACATTATATTGTGGTTATTGGGTAATGTTATGGAGTCAGTATTGAAAGCCTATGCTATAGTTGAGACGATATCGTGAGCCATGTTGTGGAAGGAAGAGTGGTTTGTGGAGTTGGTGTTAAGTGTCCATGTTTTATAGGTTGGGTTGGAACTTCGCGGTCGTGTTTCGTTTTGTTGTTGTTTTGCTTTGAGTCGGGATAACGATTTTTGTGGTGACTTGTATAGTTCCTTGGTGTTGTTATATGTGGTTGGTATAGTCTTGTGGCGTAGTGTTGTGCTTTGTTTTATAGTAGAGTGTGAACTTCGGGACGAAGTTCTTTTTAAGGGGGGAAGATTGTAACACTACGGATTTTTATAAGTTAAGTACTCGACCGAGTAGTGCCTACTCGGCCGAGTAATGTTAAAAGTGTATTCTGTTTGGCTTCTGCCGAGGAATACTCGGCCGAGTATGAGGAATACTCGACCGAGTAGAGGATACTCGGCCGAGTATGCTCTATACTCGACCAAGTACCCGGTCCGTCGAGTATTATTTCTGCAGTTTTATTTGGGAATGGTTAGGGCGTTATATATTACGATAAACAGTTTCTATTTACAATTTACAAAACCTAAAACATCCTACGACGCTCTAATCATCTCTGAATCTCTCCTTTGGGTGATCATAGCAATTGTATTCTTTCCTTTGATTCATCTTCGGTAAGTCCCCATCCTTATATTCAATGATTGATATTTAGGGTTTGTCTTTGATCATGAATTGGGGGAAATGGGGTTTTGCGATTAGTGATTGGAATCATGTAATTGTTGTTGTAGGTGACGATGTTGTATTTGTTATGCATTTGTATGGTTGATTGCGGCGTAAGCGGATTGCGAAAAGGTAGGGTTTCTCCTACTCGATCTTTAATTGATTGAGATTGCATATGTTCATAATTGTTGTTATCTCTGCGATCATCGGAGGATGGGTGTTGTGGAGACGGTGTTGGTGTGGTTGTGTTGTGACGGTTGTGGTGTTGTGGCAATTTGTGATGCTTGTGTGTGTGTGATTGTGGTGGAGTCACTTGCGGGAGTGGCTTCACACCCTGGTTCGCCCTCCGTGGAACCCGTCACGGGAGGGGATGTGCACATTAAGGGACGGGGATTGTTAGTCGCTCATTGATGAGTTGGACTAGGTGGGGATGGGCTGCGGTCACCCACTGGCGGCGAGGATTACTGTTGCGATGGGTAATCGCGGGGCTACACACTTCGGTGTGTAGTCGGTTCTTGTGTGAGATCGATGATCACCGGTGGTATTGTTTGTTGTCTTAGATTGATTGAGTAGTACTGCGACCCGTTGTTGTTGTTTTGTAAAACTGCGGTGATCCATTCGGGGATGGTGAGCGATTTGTGAGTATTGCTTTTGGTGAGCTTGGGCGGTCATGGGGAAGTCGTCATCACCGGTTGTAGTATAACGATCCACGAGTCTTAGCTATGATTTTGTAGTTGTCCTCAGTTGTATTCACTTTATTGGTTTTGGTTTGGATTTGAATTGTTGTAAACATTAATACTTTACAGTACTTCTAATAAATGTGTTTAGGACGGACGCTTTTGATCTATACTAACCTCGGGCAACCGAGATGGTAACAGCCTTTCATGCTTGGGTAGTCCTGGTAAGGTACCTTGGTATGAGGGGGTGTTACAACTAAGGGCTTAAATGACGATTAAGTCCTTGAGGAATCGCTCCTCTCAGAAAAATATGAGAGTCTCCTTTTTGCTAGTCTTTCCCGAGGTATGCGCATCCTTCATAGAACAAGTAGAAGACGGAATAGCTGTAACACAATCCGAGCGTCCAGGGCACGGGACGAGCGGATTGTCTGGCTTTTGGACGAGCGGATTTGTTGAGTGGACGGGCGGATTGTGGTGGTTTTGGACGAGCGTCCTTCTGAGGAAGACGCTAGGATTGCTTGTCTTGGACGGGCGTCCTTCTGAGGAAGACGCTCGGATTCTTGATCAGCTTCTTCCTTTCTTCTTTTCTTCCCTTTTCTTCATACAATCCTTGAGGATTTTGTCGGGGATGCAAGGATCTTTTCTCATCATTGTCCATCTACTATAGTATGTACAAAGGCCTTCTAGTCTTGTCTTCTCTTTGATGCTTGGTCATTGAATTCAATCAATTTAGCTCCATTTTGCCATGAAAATGCAAGGTTTGCACTCCTTTCCTACCAAGGGATCAAAACCTCAAAGAATATGCAAAACAAAGGACTAAAGACAATAAATGACCCAAATATGCACTAAAAAGCATGGGAACAAGGCTAAATCGGGGGCTAAATATGCTCAAATAATGGTCACATCAAATATCCCCAAACCGAACCTTTGCTCGTCCCGAGTAAAGAGGTGACAAAGACTAGGACCGTTATTTAAACTAACCTAATAACATAGCCGATATGAGACAATTAGCGGGTCTCACTCCGCCCCTTCAACTCACAACATGACAACCATGAGGTAGGATGCCTTCTTTCAAGGCAAGGTGGGTTTTGCCAAAATGGCGACACATCCAAACATTAAAGCACACAAAATCAAGTAATGGATGCATCTACAAAAGAATAGCCACTTTCCTCATCTAAGTGGCGAAAATTATCTACAAGGGAAGCAATTCAAGGGTACACACTCCTTCATAGATGCAATTTCTTCAAACTATTAAGCCTAGAAGGATACCAATAAATCACCTCCAAATTGGGTCAAGCTAGGGTACCTTTGTCCTCAATCGTTAAATGCTTTTGTCAAGAGTAGACTCCCTATGGTGTTAGAAACACTGGAGGATCGCGGAATTCCCCCTCTTGCCTAGACAAGAAGAAGGTGTTGGAAATCTATATCTCATTATTTAACATATTCTTATATGTTTCAAATTTATTTAGTCATAAAATAAATTCTAGATCTTATGCATGCAAACTAAAAGGTAAGAGAAGAAATCATGTTCCTTACGATGATAATTTCGGTCATCTTACGGGCACCAACAAGATCTCCTTCTTGTTAGTTCTTAAGCTTTCCATTAATGGATGAACATTCATGACTTCAAATTAGAAGCCCTCCAATTAGTAGCACCCAAAACTATCCCTTAATCCCACAAACTAACATGTACTAGATGTTTGTAGTGTAGTTTACCTTAAAATCGATTACTAATACTCATATACTACTTCTAGTATTATTAGTGTTTGATTTAAACAAATTTGATTCACAAAAATGAATTTTATGAAGAACAAGAGAGAGAAGTAGTTGTATTTCATAAAACATGAGAGAATGATAAAAATAAGAAAAATCCTCTTACAATACCCACCAAAAACCGGTTGGTGTATAGTATATGGACCAATTTTTCTTTTTCTTTTTGTCTTCACAACACAAATTGGTGTAAGGCTTTTGCATGGTCAAGTCACTATCAAGTGTGATGGACAAATGAATAAGACAAATGAACAAGACAAAATTTCTCACAAGCTCACCCATATTTCGGTTTACATGTTGTAATATGGAGTCCATTTTATTTTTGTCAATTGTACAATTGTATGTCATGTGACATGTCTTATGTCATGTTTTAATTTAAAAAGCATATTTAACAAATTAAATATCATTTACAAATTAAATAAATCATATTTAACAAATTGACTAGTAATTTAAAATTACTTTCTCATAAAATGGTCATTTAATTACTAGTTAGTATAATTCACAATATCTTGTAATTATAACTAACTTATCATTCTCATCTCGCGTGTTTCGCAAACACCGATTAATTTTAGTAATATAACTTCTTAAATTACTAAATAAAATCTCATTTAATCACATTATAATAAGATGTCATTTTCTCTCTTATGATAATAATTTGTTCAATTTTAAGGAATTAATTAATCTGTATCGACATACAACCAATTAACCTTTTCGATTAAGGGAATCGTCTTTTAGGTGTGACCTCAAGGGATCAACTGATCACCACCGTCGCACGACAGTAATGTCAAACTCTAGCCAGCCAATCATTACCGATATGTGTGGATCAGTTGACTATATATATTATGTATCATCCCTTCCGTATTTTTGAAATGAGATTTAAAAATGATATTTAAATCATGTGATCGCACTATTGTTGAGGACACATTTTCCAACAATCTCCCACTTGTCCTCGACAAGTGTGCATCAGCAATTCTCTTGTCCTATTACTATCTCCCACTCAATGCAAGGTGTCTTTCGGGTCGTACTTGCAAGTGATCATATCGAGAGTGGTTTCCTCGATCTGGAGAATAACTGATTCACCGGATTTATCTATCATAGATACCTTCCGAGTGTGGCCACGCATTTCCAGTTCATTACTCCTCGAGTGGCCCTGAGATATTGTTTTAACCCTGACAAGGGGGTGGACAATTCCTATCGCACTTATTCCCTTCGACTAGCCACAACCATCATAACCCAAAATATGCCCATTTGACCCCATTTACGAAGGTCGTAGTAACACAAATCAAAGTTAATCTGAAACTGTGCCATCTTAGGTGAACAGTCTTTAGTCAAAAGAATCGACTCATTAGAATACTATAGTAGCTCTCGCCACGACCAGTCTATATAAATTTGCCAGAACTCTATAAGCGGTCACTGCCCGACAAAGTGTTCCTAACAGTCTGCCTATGTGATCGACTAGTCATCTCACATGACTCTATGGCACTTGAACTTGCCATCAATCGCATCACACTCTAGTCACTTCGAGACGTCACCTCATACAAGTGACTATGGGCGAATACAATGCTAATCCGTGTTCACTTTAATGGGGTTCAATTGTCTCTACAACCCGTTTGGATGTAACAAAGTATAATAAAAGAGTTTTAAAGTAAAACTCGAACGACAAATGCGATTATCACATATGAATAGTCAATGCCTGATTACTATTTCATGTTCTATAATCTAATTTTATCTTGTATGTAGTTGTTCATCTCAATTTAATTGAAATGACATGACTCATCATGTTAAGCCTATGAGAAGGCTTTGGTTAGTAGGTTTTATCAACTTCTTGTACCTAACTCAACCTTACTACATACTTGTTTTCCTTTGTAATGTATACATTTGCATTACGAAACTTTCTGAGTACGTGTCGAGATCCAATCAAGACATAGGTCATCTAGCCTAAGAATAGCTCCCATTGTTTTCACAGTGTGCGGGACTCATTCTCTTGCACATCTCATGATTGCAAGTGTACTCAATTTCCGTTATAAATATCTCTCATTGTTCTTTATTGCCTAGAACGATTATAGAAAATCTATTTCTTAAATAACATAGCCACAATGGTATCTTAACCATCCTAATGTGTTTTGATTATGGTTCTGTCAGAAACCATGCGCAATCTCAATTGTCAATTGTCACTTGTGTATCACCCTTACACAAAATTGCATCATAAACACTTTGCTTTACTTCCTTAATGCTTCTGCAAGCACTTAAGGGTAATCTTTATGGCTTACTTGGTAAAGATTACTTAAATTCGATTTTGAAAACAATTCATCATACTCAAAGTATATGAAGTGTTATACATCATTACTTATTTAATTGATCCGGCAGCGGAAGCAAATGGAATCAATCAAATATGTTCAATTTAATTGAACTAGTCATAAATCTTATCAACGTAAGACTTCTTATTGACGTTAATATCATGTGGATTTATCTACATAAATCTAGATATTAAAGATGTATTATATTACTCCAAAAGTCTTAAATGATTCCCAATGATCAATATGTCATCCACATATAAGACTAATTAAAATTACCGTAACTCCCACTAAACTCCATGTATAAAAACAACTTCTCGACTTATCGAGAAAAGTTTTATAACATGATCAAAATATTGATTCCAACTCATTGATGTCCTACTTAAGATTCTCTCTTAAGTTTCACATTATCTTAGGATTGCAAGAATCTACTAAACTCAAAACATGTATTGAATACATTCCTTCTAATTGAAGAAGTGGGTTTTAGATTCACTCGCTATGTATGTCATAATAATGAAACACAATCCCTAAGAAGATCCAAATAGACTTAAGCATTTCAACCAGTGCAAAACCCTTTGCAACTAATCAAGGTTTGAAATTTCTCTTTATTAGTGCAAAACCCTTTGTCACTAATCAAGCCTTTATTTCGGATTTTCATGGTTCTAAGCCTTGTATTGAGTTGTGATTTAAACACTCTCATGTAAGTCATATGTTTATTACTTTCTAGAAGTAATCAACTTGAATCAAAATTAATTTTTGTAAGTTATAAGCTCTTTACTTTCTTAAAAGTAGCACGAGTTCATCATCTTTAACAAGTGATGATTTTAACCTCCTAGGTTTTAAAGAAACAACGTCTTATACAAAACGTCTCATGTAGCCAAGAAAGACCAGTTTCTTGCAACATAACATTCTTTGTTGCATTCTTTGTGGCTCTTAAATAATTTCTCCCACTCTGTCTTCTAGAAATAAACTTGTATTTTAGAAAGACAGCTTCACGAGCCGCAAACCCGTCGTACTCGTGATAATTGAAAGGGAAAAATGAGCATTTGTTTCTTGTGAAAACTTACAAAAATGGTATCCTACCATTTCATATCTCATATGAATCGTTTTAGATTTAGTGGAAAAATAATTTAGACAAAATGATAAAATCCCCAAAAGAATCAAGTAACTCAAGGTAACTTGATAGAAGTCCAAACCATATCGAATAGCGTTTGATTTCTTATCCAACCACACATTATCCCATAATGCGTGCTAAGAGAGATTAATTTGTGATACTATATCACATTTCCTTTGGCTTATATCAAAGTCTTCACTTTGATAATCCCATCACGACTAAATCGTGGTTCCTTGAACTCTTTGAACTTCTTCAAAGATTTCTCTATTTACCTTATTAAGTAAACACATTAACGTCAACTTAAATCGTTGGTAAAAGAAAATGATCAACCTATTATGGATCAATGATTTACAACCTTGATCTCCTTTTGAACCAAAAGGTACGAGATATCTTGCTTTGAATACAAGATACGCATATACCATAAACAATCTAATGGTTTCAAGAGTACTTGATAACTCTTTGCGTTAATCATTCCAGAATTTAAGGTTTAATCTTGGGTTACCAATTTGATTCTTGCATCATCTTCATGATATATAATTCTAGTTTGGTTTAGAATATAATCACCTTGATAATGGGCTAGCCATACATCAAATCGTGGTGTATAGGGTCACAAAAGTGAAACCTCTTTTGTATCTTAACAAGTTTATATTCTTATTTAGAGTTTTATGCACTTAATAGTCATAATTAAGTACAACTATAAACCCAAAACTAGATTGATTACACAATGACTCTATCTCTCAACATGATTGTTGCTAGTCGTCATATTCTAATAATCCTATGTATCAAGTACAAATGATGAAAACCACCACCGGTTTCTAATATTGACGAAGTAGTACTAGCAAAATTTATGTTTAATCAAATAAATATTTAAAGAAGAAGATCCCATTAGATGTCCCACAACTAACTTGTTGATCCTTCAATAATTTGGGGTAGTTTCCTTTCTAGTGTCCAACATTTAAGACAATGGAAACTTTATCGGTCGGGATTGATAGGTTTAGTATCGTTATTCTCAACAACTTTACCTTTAACATTACCTTGTATCAATTCCATTATAATCTTTACTTCTTCAACCTCGTCCTCATCTTAACGGTTTAAGAGAATGCTCCCACTCATTTCAATGAGTCTTTGCTTTGAGAAGAAAAATTGAATTCATGAAGATTACTCTTCATTTGTTCGTTTTAGTCTTAAAACTTTCATTGAAGTGGTTGCGTTATTTTGGTCATCAATTACGAATTCTGACAAATGTAATTACCAAACCAATTTATCGCTTCAAGGTACTTAATTTAATTAAGCATGTGAGAAACAATTCATTGCAAGTAGATATGTTAGTCAAGAATTAAAAACCTGTTTGATAATGAATAACTTTAATCTATACTCTTTACAAGAGATCCTTAGCAATGGTTCATTTGAGGTTTTAGAAGCAAATTCATGTTTGTCTTTAGTTACGATGTTTTAATGGAGATTTGAGTCAAAAATCGAAATGATATCGTATATGAATTGTGGTAAAGAAATAGAACAAAATAATAACAGAATAGTGGAAAACTTAACATTTATCGTGTTATTAATACTTGTAAATAACAAGTAAAGCATTTACATAGTGACCTCTACCCAACTATGATAAATGATTCCAAGATCCAAATTCATATTAACTTGGGCACGGTGTGGCCGATAAAACCCTTATCAATATAACTCGGTGGATTAACACTTTAATCGATTCTACTTTTAGAACTCTTGGTCGATAATATTACATTAACATTTATCTTTAGCCAAAAACACTTTCAACAAGGGCACGGTGTGGCCGATAAAACCCTTATCGAAAAACTTTTGTTGAGTTCAATTCAAATTTCGAATAAATGTGTCCATGATCCAAACCCACATTAACTTGGGCACGGTGTGGCCGATAAAACCCTCATCAACATGAATTCGGTGGATAGACATTTATCACCCACTTCACCAACGTAACAAGGTTTGTCTTACGGTAAAGCTGGCTCAACTCCCTTGCGAAACTGGTACTTCATGGTTTCTAATTTTTGGTAAGGCTAAGTCTCAATTGTTTATTTTAGCGAGAGGTCATGTCAATTTATTATCTATCATGTTTTAAGTGAACTAAAGCGGTGAACTACGATAATTGTAATTGACACGGTCGATATACTCGATTAAAAGATGATGCATGTTTTAGTTATGGCGATTTAGCGATGCATGCGACATATAAATAAAATGCAAAGCATAAATTAAATCCTAGTATGGCCTTTCTAAAATAGAAAATCTAATTAACTATTACATATTCGGAAACCAACTCCATTGGTCCCTTGAACTTCGGTTTTGGCACGCATCTCGAGTTAACACCGTCTTTATGTATCGCCTTCTTGAGTGACACCGTCTTCATGGAACTCCGGAATAAATAAATTACATAACAAATTACATAATTTCCTATTATACATTTGTAATTGAAATAAAATAAATCTATTAAATTACAAAACGGTGATACGAGATCACAATAAATTACAACCGAATCGATATTCCCATACATTTCGGGTAATACCAATTAAAACTAAGGCCATACTAAGTAAAATTACATAATTCAAAAATTACATAAAATAAAGATATGACAATCATAAATAAAATGCAGCATTATAATATGTATGAACATGCCCAATTTTATGCTAAATCGCCTTTAAGGAGCCAATATCGTATATTAATCGGTTTTTACGGATTTGCGTGATTCAACGTTTTATAATCACAAAAATTACATAAATTCATATTTATGCACAAGTTAATTACCCTAACCACTTAGGACTCAAAATTAGTCTTCACTAAATATTTGACTATAATTAACTTATATTTCTTAAAATTGTTCATTTATGGACCCAAAATTACAATAAAATGCTATAAACTTCAAATAAATCACAAAAATTCCAAATAAATTTGAAATTTGAAATTTAAACTTATGAACATTCTGGAAAAAATACCATGACACTCATAATGTTCAAAAACGTAGGTTAAAAATTTCGAAAATTATCGGGAAAAACAATGTTGCGGTTTATCGGTTTTAACAAATATAATCATAAAAACATGAGAAAAATTATATTTATAAACTTTTCAATTTTATATCTGAAATGTGTAATAAAATTCAACATATGACGTTTTTCCTTAGTCATGAAGTATGTTTTAGCAATTTTTCACTAATTAAGTCACTATTTATGCTATTTTTCATCAAAAATCCATAAATCATGCATAACGACTTCAATATAGCTTATTATTTTACACACATCTTGTAAAATTGCATGTGACAACATACTAAATTTCTATGACCAGATTCGAAATATTTCTCATATTAACCTATTTTTCATTTAAATTCAATTTTTATCATGAAAAATCCATTTTTCGAGCATAAGAACTCCAAAAATTATGAAAATTTCCAGATCAACTAAAAATAATATATGTGAAAACATATCCAAAAACCACTGGAAAATTCGAAGTTTAGCTAATTTTCGTCCAAAAATGACATTTTTATCATAAAAATCACATTTTAATGCCAATATTATATAAAATGAACAATAAAATCCATAAATTAACCAAAATATCCAAAATACATTTTAGGATCAGAAACTTTAACATGCATAAATTATTTTCGTGATATATCATAATAACACAAATTTATGAGTTTTATATGTTAATCGTATAACTCGGAAAAACTATAACCGATTTGCATGCAAACAACCAAGGCACTTGATACCGCTTGTTTGAAATCTATATCTCATTATTTAACATATTCTTATATGTTTCAAATTTATTTAGTCATAAAATAAATTCTAGATCTTATGCATGCAAACTAAAAGGTAAGAGAAGAAATCATGTTCCTTACTATGATAATTTCGGTCATCATATGGGCACCAACAAGATCTCCTTCTTGTTAGTTCTTCAGCTTTCCATTAATGGATGAACATTCATGACTTCAAAATAGAAGCCCTCCAATTAGTAGCACCCAAGACTATCCCTTAATCCCACAAACTAATATGTACTAGATATTTGTAATGCGGTTTACCTTAAAATTGATTACTAAAACTCATATACTACTTCTAGTATTATTAGTGTTTGATTTAAACAAACTTGATTCACAAAAATGAATTTTATGAAGAACAAGAGAGAGAAGTAGTTGTATTTCATAAAACATGAGAGAATGATAAAAATAAGAAAAATCCTCTTACAATACCCACCAAAAACCGGTTGGTGTATAGTATATGGACCAATTTTTCTTTTTCTTTTTGTCTTCACAAGACAAATTGGTGTAAGGCTTTTGCATGGTCAAGTCGCTATCAAGTGTCATGGACAAATGAATAAGACAAAATTTCTCACAAGCTCACCCATATTTCGGTTTACATGTTGTAATATGGAGTCCATTTTATTTTTGTCAATTGTACAATTGTATGTCATGTGACATGTGACATGTCTTATGTCATGTTTTAATTTAAAATGCATATTTAACAATTTAAATATCATTTACAAATTAAATAAATCATATTTAACAAATTGACTAGTAATTTAAAATTACTTTCTCATAAAATGGTCATTTAATTACTAGTTAGTATAATTCACAATATCTTGTAATTATAACTAACTTATCATTCTCATCTCGCGTGTTTCGCAAACACCGATTAATTTTAGTAATATAACTTCTTAAATTACTAAATAAAATCTCATTTAATCACATTATAATAAGATGTCATTTTCTCTCTTATGATAATAATTTGTTCAATTTTAAGGAATTAATTAATCTGTATCGGCATACAACCAATTAACCTTTTCGATTAAGGGAATCGTCCTTTAGATGTGACCTCAAGGGATCAACTGATCACCACCGTCGCACGACAGTAATGTCAAACTCTAGCCAGCCAATCATTACCGATATGTGTGGATCAGTTGACTATATATATTATGTATCATCCCTTCCGTATTCTTGAAATGAGATTTAATAATGATATTTAAATCATGTGATCGCACTATTGTTGAGGACACATTTCCCAACAGAAGGGTCGTCCCCTCTCTACCATGCACAAAAATGGATACGATGGATAAAGGGATCGATAGTATTTGAGTTTCATTTGGGAGTTTGCTTTTGTTGTTGTTTTTCCCCCCAATTTCTTGTGGCATATAACATTTGAGAACACTTTCTTTTGCCATTTCTTTTGATTTTCGACAATTCAACACTTGACAACTTTCAACTTTTTACATTTTTCTTTTTTGAACATTTTCAAAGTCACCCCATATGTAGGGAGGGTGCCTTATATTTGAAGCATAGGAGTCTATTTTTGCTCCTCTTTTCTTTTGATGCAATTTGCAAACTTTCTTTCACTTTTCTTTTTATTTCTTGAACTCAAATCAATTTCTTTTTGTGCCCATTCCCTTTGATGACAAAAATGTGGTAGAACATGGATGATGGATGCATGGTTTCAAGGGTCACCTTGGAATAAACGGTAGCCAAGGAGTTATCACACCACAAGGTACTCTTGACTAGGCCTTAATCCATGGGTCAAAGGATACTAGCATGACACATCTTAGGGTGTTTTACAAGTATTCTAACAAGCAAAGTCTTAAGAAGAAAAAGCATCTACTAGGGCCTATATACACTTGTCAAGCTTCCCAAGTAGACGTTTTCACAAAAATTTTCTAACATGCAAACTACATGACATGATGCAACTAACATATATACATCCTAATGCATATGCTTCTACCAACTAATATGACACAAAATCTAAATGCAAGTCCTAAATTCACATTGTTTATACCGCATCAATCAAAATAAAGCCACATAGTCATTAACATAAAGAGGAAAAAGGAGATTGGAAAGATCATACCATGCGGTCTTCAATATCCTCATGTCTCGGATGTGGCGTAGTCAATAAATGTGAACAAGGATGAACAAACATAATATATACAAAACAATATATACAAGACTACACTACAAAGGAAATGAACTTGTTTTTGGATTTTCAATTTTTCAATTTTTTTGATCTTTTCGAAATTTTTGATTTTTTTGGATTTTTGAATAAAAGTTAAGTTAGAATTTTCCATCCCCACACTAATATGGGCATTGTCCTCAATGGCCAATATGATAGGAAATTATGCAAGTATGATGCATGATTTCTAATGTCTTAAATTTTGGAGTAGTTCATGCACACAAGATGCAATGCATGAAACTATATACTGTCATTTTGGATTTTTCAAGTGGGAACAATAAAAAGAACACCTCAATGGAGCCAAGGTGTTAGTCCTCGTGTTGCTAGGACTCTCCAAACTATGATCAAGATAAAATAAAGAAAACAAAGAAAGAAGTAGACAAACCTCAAGAGGGTAGGAGCCTCCAAAGTTTGCTAATCCTCCATCATATCATCATTGTCATTATTTTCCTCCATGGAAGTGGAATCATCTCCACTCCCCTCTTCACTTCCATGATCTTGCTCACTTCTTTCATTATCTTCATTAGCCTCTTCATCAACAACCTCATCATCAAAATTTTCATCTTCACCCGGTCTTTCACCACTAGATGTGCTTGGAAAGAAGACTTCCCTATCCGCCCAACTAGGCAAAGGACATGATGGATCAAGTAGTCCTTGCCTAGCTAAATGAAGGAGGGGTGGATATTGGGTCAAGTATGCATATACTCGATCATTATAAGCTTGTTTGTGCATCTCTTGCATGAGTAGAGTCATGTAATCATTGCCCACTTCAACATCTTTGGGTTTGAACTCTTGATATTTGAATGGGTAGGGTGGTGTGACAATGGAGGAGGAGGACTCTTCAATCTCGCCCCTTTGTTGACGGATGATGTATTCGGCACCCTTGGAGAGTGGAAGAAGGTAGTTTGTTCGATGAGCACTCAATCGGCAAATATTGGAAGGCAAAGTGAAAGATCTAGCATCATTGGTTAGCCACCCATAGTTGGTGTCAAGAGAATTATGCTTGACCCACTTGTACTTGTAAATCATGGCGTCCATGTCAATGAGATGACCCCCTTTGATCGCCACATAGGTGTAATCCTTGTTGAAACTTGCGTCAAAGTGCTTGGCCAAGAGAGTAACTAGACCTCCATTTACAATATGAGCGGTGCCTTCCTTACCACAATCAACATTAAGCCATCTTTCCATCAAAAGCCTTAGAGCATTGTATGGCTTAGTGAATTCCCTTCCGACATTTAAGGCCGACTCAAGTAGAACACAATCGAGGTTTGTAAAGTGATTAGTGCCTTTTCTTGCTATTATAGTATTCCCGATGACCTTGTGCCACACTCTAATGCCCGGATGGTGGACTAATAGAGCGCGACAAGCATGAAAGCTCACAAATTTCTTCCCGGAAATCGCCTCCCAAAGAGGAGCGGGGTCATACTTTTCGGGCATCTTGTGATAATATGGTGTATCACTAAGGCCTAATTCTTTACTCAAAACATCAAAGGTGATGCGCCTATTCACATTCGCAAGGCGAAACTCGATGTATTCTCTAGTCTCTACCTTAGTCACTTTCAATGAACTTAAGAATTCCAAGGTAAGGGAGGGGTATGTCAATTCTCTTGTAGTAAACAATTTACCCAATCCCATGGCTTCAAAGAAGGCTTTTGTTTGTTCAAGGACACCCAATTTGTTCAAGGCATCTTCACAAATGAATTTGTTGGGCAAAATGGCTTTCTTAGCATACTTGGCAAATGTATCCCTATGGGAGTTAGAAATGAAAATTACCTCCGGATAGTTTGATAATTGAGCGATTTCCGGAGTTGTTGATGTTGTTGCTTCCAAGGGAGGATCTTGTTGTTGTTGAACTTCCAAGTTTGCATTAGAAACCACCATAGCCATTGAAGCTTTCTTTGCTTGAAGGCTTTGTTGCCTTTTCGAAAGTGTCTTTGCCTTGAGTGCCTTTGTTGCTCCTTTTGTTCTTGCCATTGTTGATTACACCAAGAAAAGATTGTAAATCTTCAATTTCTAATTATACCCAAATCGATTTAAGATGAAAGGATTTGTCTTTGTATTTCAAAAATCGACTCAAAGGTTGAAGATTTTGGTGCTTGAATCAATTAATTTTGTAAAAGGAGTGATTAAATGTTGTTGTAAGGAAGTTTGGATTTGATTTTGTTGAATTTGGTTGATGAAATCTTGTTTTTGGTGATGGAGAGGATGAGGGTTTTGGGGTTTATGGGTAGTATTTGAATGAATGAATGAATGAAATGAATGTGGAAAGGGGTATTAAAACACCCGAAAAATTCAAAACTGCAGGGGGAAGACGAGCGGATTCCCGTCGGGACGCTCGGATTCTGCTCAATTTGGCTTCAGGAAAACTCGCCTAAAGATGAGCGTCTTTTAGAGAAGACGAGCGGATTCTGCAACTCAAGACGAGCGGCTTTCCTCAAAGACGAGCGGATTCTCTTACAGGAACTTTTCTTAATCTGCACTGGCAAAAAGACGAGCGTCTTTTTACAAAGAAGAGCGGCCAGTTTCAGACGAGCGTCTTCCAAGCTTGGACGCTCGGATTCTCTAACAGACCAAAATTTTTGATTTTGCAGCTCATTTGGACGGACGGATTCCTCCACAGACGCTCGGATTCCTATGAGACGAGCGGATTACCCAGAAAACGCTCGGATTCCTCCTGGTCTACCCGGATTCAGGTCCATCCGTGCACTTGCATAACCCGTGTAATTTTCATTCTTCAAATCCCGTGTTCTTCATTGTAGGGGCAAAGGCATGAATAGCCTAGGCAATTGATATCCCCACACTAAGTTAAAGCACTACACATCAATAAAATCATTAGTCCCTCCCTCACTTCTCTCAAAAATGATGAATATCTTGATCAAGGCACAAAAATCCAAAAATGACAAAAATGCAATGTAAGAATTAGAATGCAAGTTAGGGAGTTAGAAATATTTACAAATGGTGGTTTGGAGAGGACTCCACCAAACTCTCATCCTTAGAGAGATGTCATGGGGGCATGTTCAAGGTGTTGTTGATGTTACTCAACACCTTGAAGAAGTAGTCAAAAGCTTGTTCATTATCATGATAAAGATCCTCAATAGATCTTTGCACTTGTTGTCCTTCATGTTGGTCTTGATCGATAGCATTACCAATGTAGGGATTGAAAATCCCTTCAAACTCATCGTCCCAAAGACCGCAAACTTCGTCTACTTGATCATTAAAAATCTCTTGAGTTTATAGAGACAACTCTCCTCCTTTCTTGTTTTTACCAACAAGGCCATCCTCTTCACTTGTCATGGGTGAGCTTTTCAAGCTCTCTTTGTTGCTATTCCCTTGCTCTTTTGATGGAGCATCATCAACTTTCTTTTTCCATTGGAATTCCGACTTCTTCCTCTCATCCTTCCGACTATAATGATCAACCATAAAACATGGTTCATGCAAACGGGGAGCTCTCATGGTATTGTCAAGATTGAAAGTTATGCTCTCATCTCCCACCTCTAGAGTGATCTCACCATGCTTCACATCTATCACCGCACCCGCGGTGTGCAAGAAAGGTCTACCTAGAATGATTGGAATATTGGAGTCTTCTTCCATGTCAACAATGACAAAGTCCACCGGGATGAAATATTTCCCAACTCTTACGGGAACATCTTCCCATATCCCTAATGGTGTCTTCGTCGATCTATCGGCCATTTGGAGTGTGATATTGGTACATTTAAGCTCTCCCATCACTAACCCTTTACTCACCGAATATGGCATAACACTCACACTAGCCCCTAGATCACATAGGGCTTTGTTGATCGTTGTGTCGCCAATGGTACACGGTATTGAGAAGCTTCCCGGATATTTAAGTTTCGGAGGTGAACTCCCTTGAAGGATTTCACTACTCACCTTAGTGAAGGTGATAGTCTCAAGCTTCCAAATCGACTTCTTTTTCGTAAGGATGTCCTTCATGTACTTTGCATAGGCCGGCACGTGATTGATTAATTCCGTGAAAGGAATCGAGACTTCCAAATTCTTCACAATTTCCATAAATTTTCCAAGTTGGTCATCAAATTTGGGCTTAGCTTGACGACTTGGAAAAGGAAGTGTAATCACAATGGGTTCCTTCTCCTTGGCCTTGTCTTCACTTTTCTTTGAAACTTCTTCTTTTGATGGTTCTCCATCCTTGGAGTTTTGTACAACTTCTTCTTTGTCACTAGCTTCCACAACTTCATCCTCAACTTGCTTCTTCGGTGCTTCATACCTCGTACCACTCCTCAAGTGAATGGCACTAACCGTTTCATGTCTCGGGGGATTACTTTGAGGTGGTAATTGCCCCTTTTGTCTTTGTGAGCTTGAAGATGCTAGTTGAGTCAATTGGGTTTCCAACATTTTGGTGTGGGCTAGGATGTTGTTGATGGTGATTTCCTTTGCTTGGCTATCCTTTTGCATTTGAGTGAAAAACTCTTGTTGATTCTTTTGCGTTTGGAGGACCGCTTTTTGAACATCAAAACCTTGGTCATTTTGTTGATTGTATGGATTTTAATTTTGGTAACCTTGGTTTTGGTTGTAAAAGGGTCTTTGATTTTGGTTTCTCATGGGAGGTGTGGTGTATGTGGGTTGAGGGTTTTGAACATTTTGTCTTTTGTATGAGAGATTTGGGTGGAATTTGGTGTTTTCATTGTAATAATTTGAATAAGGGGTACCACTCTTGTATGCTTGAAAAGTATTCACTTGTTCATTTGTTCCCCTACATTCGCTTTGGTCATGTCCCAAAGTTCCACAATTCTCACATATCCCACTTGGGATTGATGAAGATGTCGTCATGGCATTAACATGATGCTTTGGTGATTTTGAGGCTTCTTCAAGTCTAGCCATAGCTTTTTCAAACTTCAAATTGATGGTATCAATGTGAGCACTAAGTTGAGCACCCAATTGAGTAATAGAGTCCACTTCATGCTTTCCTCCTCTAGTAGCCTTGCGAGGTCTACTATATTGTGAATTATGGACCGCCATTTCCTCAATCTTGTTCCAAGTTTGATTGTCGTCAACTTCGGTGAACATACCATTTGATCCCATGTTGAGAATGTTTCTTGAGTCTTCATAAATACCATTCCAAAATTGTTGTACCAAGAACCATTCGCTATGTCCATGATGAGGACATGAGCGACAAATTCCTTTGAATCGCTCCCAAACTTCATACAAAGATTCTTCATCTCTTTGCTTAAAGCCCGTAATTTGAGCTCTTAGCATGTTAGTCTTTTCCGGTGGGTAGAACTTTTTGTAGAAAGCTAGAGCCAATTTCTTCCAAGAGTCAATTCCGAGAGTAGCCTTATCAAGGCCTTTCAACCATTGTTTTGCGGTGCCAATTAGAGAAAAAGGAAATAAGACCCATCGAATTTGGTCTTGAGTTACGCCGGTTTGTGAAATCGCATCACAATAGTCACAAACAGTCTCCATGTGAGAGCGAGGGTCTTCACTAGGCATCCCCCCAAATTGGCTTCTTTCGACTAATTGGATAAATGCGGATTTGGCAATGAAATTTCCGGTTAAGTGTTGTGGTGTGGGAGTACCATTGGGTAGGTTATCCTCGGTTGGTACGGAATGTGATGAAAATTTAGGCATTGTGGGTTGATTTTGTTTTGGATTTTGTGTTGGGTTCTCCTCACCTTCTCTTGCAAAAGGGTTGACGAACTCAATAACGTTAGGTTGAATATCTACAACCTCACCAATAACTCTCAAAGTTCCTCTAGCAAGTCTTCTATGGTTTGTCAAAGTCCTTTCAATTTCGTGATCAAAGGGTAACAAGTTACGTTGTGATCTTCTAGACATGCAAAATATCAAACAACTTGAAAATAATTAGAACAAACCTTGAGGAGTTTTACTTCCCCAAGGCAAAGAAAGACACAACTAATAACAATCTAAGAAAATCTAAATCAAGTTAACACCGTCCCCGGCAACGGCGCCATTTTTGGTCGTGCCTCACTGGAGGTTTAGTTTTCGGTACTTGTCGTTAGGAGCACCTAGACCAAAACAATATTTATAACTCCACAAACAACTCTACTATTAGTAAAGAGGTAAGTAAAGGTCGGATCCCAAGGGACGGGTATTGAAGTGAGATTTTCAATTGCAACTAGCGGTGTCTAGGGGTGTCACAATTTGGGGTTGGAATAGAAGATCACTAAACTAAATAGCAATGAAAGTAAACAAGCAAGATGATTAAAAAGGGATGTAAACAATTGATAAAAGGCACTAGGGTGTCATGGGGTCATAGGGGATTCATGGGAATTGATCATACAAACATATTCTCAAATTATAAGCAAGCAATTATTGTTGTGATGGATCGAGTTGGTTTATATCTTACAATCCTAGGAAAGTTTGGGTCCCGGAGCCGAATCGATTAGATTGTACAACACCTACAAGTCGACTTAATCTTCCCTACTCAACTATATGGATGGTCTAATGAGACTCGAGTTTTTTTATGTCTTACAAGTCTCATTGAAAAGATAGGTGATGGGTAAAAAATGCAAGGATTCATAGGCTCGCATTTCATCAAACATAACATGTGCATAAGTTGAGATCACAACAAGCAAGCAAATAAACTATGAAAACATATTAAATTAAGCATGAATCATCCCCCATGTTGGTTTCCCCTAATTACCCATTAACCCTAGTTAAGGAAACTACTCACTCATTATCATGTTGAACATGCTAGCAAGGTTGTCAATCATACCAACAAAGTAAAACATGATGAATAAATGAAGATGATTAACAATAATTAAAAAGGGATTAAGAGAATTATACCTACTAATGATTCCAATAATAAAGCAAAGAATAATAGAAGTACTTGATGATTGATTGGAAGGTTGTCAATCTCCCAATAATAACCCAAATAATCTTCAATTACCCAAAATGAAAGATGAACAAAAGAGAGATTAAGGAAATGAGATTTGTATTAAGACTTGATTAAAAGTTAATTACAAGATTAAAGAGAGATTAGAATGATATAAACTACACTAAAGATTGATGAGAAGAACATGATAATCTAATTAGACTAATGGGGTATTTATAGTGGGGATTAGGTACACAAATTAGGGTCTACTAAGGGCTTAAATGACGATTAAGTCCTTGAGTAATCGCTCCTCTCAGAAAAATATGCGAGTCTCCTTTTTGCTAGTCTTTCCCGAGGTATGCGCATCCTTCATAGAACAAGTAGAAGACGGAATAGCTGTAACACAATCCGAGCGTCCAGGGCACGGGACGAGCGGATTGTCTGGCTTTTGGACGAGCGGATTTGTTGAGTGGACGGGCGGATTGTGGTTGTTTTGGACGAGCGTCCTTCTGAGGAAGACGCTCGGATTGCTTGTCTTGGACGGGCGTCCTTCTGAGGAAGACGCTCGGATTCTTGATCAGCTTCTTCCTTTCTTCTTTTCTTCCTTTTTCTTCATACAATCCTTGAGGATTTTGTCGGGGATGCAAGGATCTTTTCTCATCATTGCCCATCTACTATAGTATGTACAAAGGCCTTCTAGTCTTGTCTTCTCTTTGATGCTTGGTCATTGAATTCAATCAATTTAGCTCCATTTTGCCATGAAAATGCAAGGTTTGCACTCCTTTCCTACCAAGGGATCAAAACCTCAAAGAATATGCAAAACAAAGGACTAAAGACAATAAATGACCCAAATATGCACTAAAAAGCATGGGAACAAGGCTAATTCGGGGGCTAAATATGCTCAAATAATGGTCACATCACAGGTCCCTTCTTCTGTCATGGATTTTAGACCCATCTCCTGTTGTACTGTTTTTTACAAAATTATCAGTAAAATCCTTGCTAATAGGCTCAAGAAAGTGCTGCCTCTTATCATTGGTCCAGAACAAGCTGCATTTTGTCTGGTAGAAATATTTTTGAGAATACTATGTTGTCTCAGGCTTTGGTTCAAGGCTATGATAGGAAAAATATTTCTCCTAGATGTCTGGTCAAAGTTGACATTAGGAAAGCTTTTGACTCCTTGAATTGGGATTTTCTGGCTTGTTTTATGAACTTGATGGGCTTCCCTCAACTTTTTACTGATTGGGTGATGGAATGCATTAGTAGCCCTGGCTATTCTCTCAAGATTAATGGTGATGTTACTGGGTATTTTTCTGGGCAGAGTGGATTAAGACAAGGGGATCCATTGTCCCCTTATCTCTTTGTTTTGGGTATGGAAGTTCTCTCCAAATACCTCAGAAAACTTTGTCAACAACCTCATGTTTCTCACCATCCAAAATGTCATGCTCTGAACCTCACCCACCTAATTTTTGCTGATGATCTTATGATCTTCAGCCGTGGAGATTTGCCTTCTGTTGCAGCTGTTTCTGATGCTTTACATGATTTTGCTCAAGTCTCTGGACTATTTGCTAACCCTGAAAAAACTAATGTGTATTTTGGTGGGGTCCCTCCTTCTTTGCAGGATATGATTCTTACCACTACTGGGTTTTCTAAGGGTTCTTTCCCTTTCAGGTACCTTGGTTTGCCTCTTAACACTGCTAGGCTTTCTTCTGCAATGTTTGATCCCCGGGTTATTGCTGTTCAAAGAGCTGTTACCCACTGGTCTGCTCATCTCCTTTCTTATGTTGGGAAAGTCCAGCTCCTTAATTCTGTTGTCTTTGGCTTGACAACTTTCTGGTGCTCTAGTGTCTTTCTTCCTAGGCATATTACTAAGAAGATTTCCAAACTCTGCAAGGATTTTTTCTGGGGTATTCCTAGTCGTGAGCATAGGCATGTCTTTAAAAGTTGGAAGGACATCTCTTCACCTATCTCTGCTGGGGGATTTAATATTAAAGATCTTGAAATCTGGAATATTTCCCTCCTGAGCAGATGGGTCTATTTGCTTGCTCAGAATCACTCAGGCATTTGGGCTCACTGGATACAACATTATATTTTCAAGGATTCTGATATTTGGCACATTCAATCCAAGCCTTACTTCCCTTATAGTTTTAAGGCTATTCTTACTGCTAGAGATACATTAATCAGTAGAGATGGTAGCATTTTTAATGCTCACACTTTGTTTCATAGCTGGTCTTCTGCAGGCAAGCTGTCTTTACATAATGCCTATCTTTTCTGAAGAATGCTCCTGCTGCTGGCCCTTGGACCAATTCTCTTACCCATTCCATAATTGCTCCTAGTCATAAGATCATTTGTTCCTTGGCTGTGCAGAATCAACTTGCTACAATTGATAATCTGCAAAGAAGGGGCATTTGCTATGTTAAGATATGTGTGCTTTGTGAAACCAATTTCGAGACTTGTGACCATCTGTTCTTCCACTGTCCTTTATCTGGAGTTTTTTGGCAAGCTTTGTTGCATTGGATGGGCATTCTTAGGCAGGGGAAGGCTCTTATGGAGGAGCTGCTTTATAGGAGCTCTTATGGAGTGAAGCATTGGAGGCATGTGTGGTTTATGGTCTCTCTGGTTTCTGTTGTTCATCAACTATGGGCTGAAAGAAATAGGCGCATTTTTCAAGGGACAAAACAGCATTGTAGGGGGCTAGTTCAGAAAGTTAAGTTCTTTGTTTCTGTCAGGATGTTCTTGTGGCATTCTCATCCTGACTATAAACGAATAGTAGATAGTCTTTGCTCTTAGAATTGGGTTATTGTTTGGGGTTTTCCCTTGTTTGCTTGTAAGGTTTTGCTAGTTGCTTACTAGCTAGTGGTTAGTCTTGCAAAATGTATTGTAATTTCTATCTTTTGAGTTGAAATGATAATTCCTTTGCAAAAAAAAAACACTATAGTACAAAGGTAGTAAGTATCATTAAACCCTTCTAATAATGGATCACAAGTCTGATATACAAACGAATTATGACACAGTACTTAGTTGAAAATGATTGGCTTGACAAGTGTGTATTATATTAGTTAGAACACAAATTGTTAGAATTCTAAAATAAGTAACCCGTAGGCCGTAGGCCAGGATATGCAAATGTTTGAAAAAAAGTAATCTTAAAAGAATATTGTATAATGCGAAAATAAATAACGAAAAACAACGGGGGGGTCAATACTTTATTGAATGGGATAAATTACAGATGCAAGGGCCATTATTTCATTAAATGGGCTAGATAAATTATAGGTACAATTGAAGGAAATGTAGATTCATATACATACTAACATACTCATATATGTCGAAATTAATTTGTCATAAAATTAAATACGGATTTTATGCATGCAAACAATATTAAAATAGAGGAGAAATCATATCCTTACATTGATGTTTTCGGTTTAATGGGCACAAGAGAGATCACCTTTCTCTCTTGTTCTTGAGCTTTCCCTTATGGAAGAACAAAGATCCAAGTATAGGATCTCTCCCTAAGCTTTATACCCAAGGCTTTCTCTTAATTTAATTAATATTACAAGAACTAGTATAATATTAATCTAGTAGAAAATTGAACCAAAATCTTTATATAACACTTAATTATTTCGGTTTTAGAGAGAAGAAGAGGAGGATTTTTATTCTCTCTTAGAACACTAATTTTTGGATGAGCAAGTGAATGAATGAATATGCAAAACATTTTGTATATTATTAGGTAAAAATATGAGAAAACCATCATAGGTTTTGTCTTCCCAAAAACCGTGTAAGAGGAGGGCTTTAGGAGAGCCAATGCATGGAAAAATTGTTCTTCACAATGAACAATAGGCTTGCATGGCTAGTGACTAGTGTAATCATCATGCCTTCCACTAATTACAATCAACATATAATTAGCTCATAAACCCTCTAATTTTCGGCCCACTTGGTAATATGGATTCCATATTATTTTTGTCAATTGTCAATATCTCACATGTCATATGTGACATAAATTTTGTTATGTATTTTTAACATATTAAAAATCAACGTATTAAAAAATACGTCACATACAAAAATCGACTTAGTAATTTCATAATTACTTGTGCCAAAATATTTTACCATTTATAAATCACAACAGATTGTATTTATAATAATTCATTCAATTTCGATTGTTTCTTTAAACAATAATTTCATCCGAGTAATGAAACAATTCGATTACTCAGACCGTATCTCATTTGATCGCATTTCAATATGATACGTAAATTTTACTTCCAAAATCGTCCGTCAATTTTCAAGTAATTTAATTAACTCGTAACATTATATGATTAATTAAATAATCAATTAAGAGTATTGCCCTTTAGGTATGACCTAGGGGGTCAACTGATCACCACCGTCACACGACAGTAATGTCAAACTCTAGTCAGCCAATCATTACCGATATATGTTGACCGTTGTGATAACAATATTACTTCCCAATTGTATTCTTTAAAATGAGATTTAATAATGATATTTAAATCATGTAATCGCACTATTGTTGAGGACACATTTCCCAACAATCTCCCACTTGTCCTCGACAAGTGTGCGTTACCAATTCTCTTGTCCTATTACTATCTCCCACTCAATGCAAGGTGTCTTTCAGGTCGTACTTGCAAGTGATCATATCGAGAGTGGTTTCCTCGATCTGGAGAATAACTGATTGACCGGATTTATCCACTCTGGATACCTTCCGAGCGTGGCCACGCATTTCCAGTTCATTACTCCTCGAGTGGCCCTGAGATATTGTTTTAACCCTGACAAGGGGATGGACAATTCCTATCGCACTCATTCCCTTCGACTAGCCACAGCCATCATAACCCAAAATATGCCCATTTGACCCCATTTACGAAGGTCGTAGTAACACAAATCAAAGTTAATCTGAAACTGAGCCATCTTAGGTGAATAGTCTTTAGTCAAAAGAATCGACTCATTTGAATACTATAGCAGCTCTCGCCACGACCAGGCTATATAAATTTGCCAGAACTCTATAAGCGGTCATTTGGCCCGACAAAACGTTCCTAACAGTCTGCCTATGTGATCGACTAGTCATCTCACATGACTCTATGGCATTTGAACTTGCCATCAATCGCATCACACTCTAGTCACTTCGAGACGTCACCTCATACAAGTGACTATGGGCGAATACTATGCTAATCCGTGTTCACTTTAACGGGGTTCAATTGTCTCTACAACCCGTTTGGATGTAACAAAGTATAATAAAAGAGTTTTAAAATAAAACTCGAACGACAAATGCGATTATCACACATGAATAGTCAATGCCTGATTACTATTTCATGTTCTATAATCTGATTTGATCTTGTGTGTAGTTGTTCATTTCAATTCAATTGAAATGACATGACTCATCATGTTTAGCCTATGAGAAGACTTTGGTTAGTAGGTTTTATCAACTTCTTGTACCTTACTCAACCTTACTACATATTCGTTTTCCTTTGTAATGTATACATTTGCATCACAAAACTTTCTGAGTACGTGTCGAGATCCAATCAAGACATAGGCCCTCTTAGCCTAAGAATAGCTCCCACTGTTTTCACAGTGTGCGGGACTCATCCATCTTGCACATCTCATGATTGCAAGTGTACTCAATTTCCGTTATAAATATCTCTCATTGTTCTTTATTGCCTAGAACGATTCTAGAAAATCTACTTCTTAATTAACATAGCCACAATGGTATCTTAACCATCCTTATGTGTTTTGATTATGGTTTTGTCGGAAACCATGCGCAACCTCAATTGTCAATTGTCACTTGTGTAACACCCTTACACAAAATTGCATCATAAACACTTTGCTTTACTTCTTTAATGCTTCTGCATGCACTTAAGGGTAATCTTTATGGCTTACTTGGCAAAGATTACTTAAATTCGATTTTGAAAATAATTCATCATACTCAAAGTATATGAAGTGTTATACATCATTACTCATTTAATTGATCCGGCAGCGGAAGCAAATGGAATCAATCAAGTACGTTCAATTTAATTGAACTAGTCATGAATCTTATCAACATAAGACTTCTTACTGACGCTAATATCATGTGGATTTATCTTCATAAATCCGGATATTCCAGATGTATTATAATACTCCAAAAGTCTTAAATCATTCTCAATGATCAATATGTCATCCACATATCGGACTAATTAAAATTTCCGTAACTCCCACTAAACTCCATGTATAAACACAACTTCTCGACTTATCGAGAAATGTTTTATCACATGATCAAAATGTTGATTCTGACTCATTGATGTCCTACTTAAGACCCTCTCTTAAGTTTCACATTATCTTAGGATTGCAAGAATCTTCAAAACTCAAGACATGTATTGAATACATTCCTTCTATTGAAGAAGTGGGTTTTAGATTCACTCGCTATGTATTTCATAACCTCATAATGAAACACAATCCCTAAGAAGATCCAAATAGACTTAAGCATTTCAATTAGTGCAAAACCCTTTGCAACCAATCTTGCATTGAAATATCTCTTTATTAGTGCAAAAACCCTTTGTCACTAATCAAGCCTTTTATTTCGGATTCTCATGGCTCTAAGCCTTGTATTGAGTTGTGACTTAAACACTCTTATGTAAGTCATATGTTCATTACTTTCCAGAAGTAATCAACTTGAATCAAACAATTTCTTTTGTAAGTTATAATCTCTTTACCTTTTTAAAAGTAACATGAATTCATCATTTTTAACAAATGACGAATTTAACCTCCTAGGTTTTAAAGAAACAACGTCTTACACAAAACATCTCATGTAGCCAAGAAAGACCAGTTTCTTGCGACATAACATCTTTGTGGCTCTTTGAATAATTTCTCTCACTCTGTCTTCTAGAAATAAACTTGTATTTTAGAAAGACAGCTTCATGAGCCGCAAACCCGTCGTACTCGTGATAATTGAAAGGGAAAAATGAGCGCTTGTTTCTTGTGAAAACTTACAAACATGGTATCCTTACCATTTCATATCTCATATGATTCGATTTAGTGGAAAAATAATCTAGACAAAATGATAAAATCCCCAAAAGGATCAAGTAACTCAAAGTAACTTGATCGAAGTCCAAACCTTATCGAATAGCGTTTGAATTCTTATCCAACCACACATTATTCCATAATGCGTGTTAAGAGAGATTAATTTGTGATACTATATCACATTTCCTTTGGCTTATATCAAAGTCTTCACTTTGATAATCCCATCACGACTAAATCGTGATTCCTTGAACTCTTTAAACTTCTTCAAAGATTTCTCTATTTACCTTATTAAGTGAACATATTAGCATCAACTTAAATCGTTGGTAAAAGAAAATGATCAACCTATTTTGGATCAATGATTTATAACCTCGATCTCCTTTTCAATCAAAAGGCACGAGACATCTTGCTTTGAATACAAGATACGCATATACCATTAACAATCTAATGGTTTCAAGAGTACTCGATAACTCTTTGCGTTCATTATTCCATCTTTTAAGGTTTAATCTTGGGTTACCAATTTGAATCTTACATCATCTACATGATATGTCATTCTAGTTTGGTTTAGAATATAATCACCTTGATAATGGGCTAGTCATTCATCAAATCGTGGTGAATAGGGTCACAAAAGTGAAAAACCTCTTTTGTCTCTTAACAATTTTATATTCTTATTTAGAGTTTATGCACTTAATAGTCTCAATTAAGTACCACTTTAAATCCAAAAACTAGATTGAGTACACAATTACTCTATCTCTCGACATTATTGTTGCTAGTCGTCATATTCTAAGCATCCTATGTATCAAGTACAATGATGAAAACCACCATTGGTTTCTAATATTGACGAAGTAGTACTAGCAAAATTTTATGTTTAATCAAATAAACATTTTAAAGAAGAAGGTCCCATTAGATGTCCCACAACTAACTTGTTGATTCTTCAATAAATTGGGGTAGTTTCCTTTCTCGTGTCCAACATTTAAGACAATGGAAACTATATCGGTCGGGATTGATAGGTTTAGTATCGTCATTCTCAACAACTTTACCTTTAACATAACCTTGTATCAATTCCATTATAATCTTTACTTCTTGAACCTCGTTCTCATCTTAACGGTTTAAGAGAATGCTCCCACTCATTTCAATGATCCTTTGCTTTGAGAAGCAAAATTGAATTCATGAAGATTACTCTTCATTTGTTCGTTTCAGTCTTAAAACTTTCATTGAAGTGGTTGCGTTATTTTGGTCAATTACGAATTCTGACAAAACTAATTACCAAAACAATTTATCGCTTCAAGGTACTTAAGTCAATTAAGTATATATATAAACAATCCATGGTAAGTAGATGTGTTAGTCAAGAATCAAAAACCTGTTTGATAATGAATAACTTTTATCTATACTCTCTACAAGAGATCCTTCCAATGGATAAAACGAGGTTTTTAGAAGAAAAATTCAAATTTTGTCTTTAGTTACGATGTTTTAATGGAGATTTGAATCAAAAACGAAATGATATCGTATATGAATTGTGGTAAAGAAATAGAACAATATAATAACGGAATAGTGGAAAACAAAACATTCATCGTTATATTAATACTTGTAAACAAGTATAGCATTTACATAGTGACCTCTACCCAACTATGATAAATGATTCCAAGATCCAAATTCATATTAACTTAGGCACGGGGTAGCCGATGCAACCTTCATCAATATAACTCGGTGGATTAACCTTTTAATCGATTCTACTTTTAGAACTCTTGGTCGATAAAATTACTCTAATGTTTATCTATAGCCCAAAACACATCAACAAGGGCACGGGGTAGCCGATGCAACCCTTATCAATAACTTTTGTTGAGTACAATCCAAATTTCGAATAAATGTGTCCATTATCCAAACCCACATCAACTTGGGCACGGGGTAGCCGATACATCCCTTATCAACATGAATTCGGTGGATTAACATTCATCACCCACTTCCCCTACGTAACAAGGTTTGTACCCCGGGGTAGCCGAGCGCACTCCCTCGCGAAATAGGTTTTCATGGTTTCTACTATTTGGTAAGGCTATGTCTCAATTAATTGTTTTAGCGAGAGGTCATGTCAATTTATTATCTATCACGTTTTAAGTGAACCAAAGCGGTGAACTACGATAATTCTAATTGACACGGTCGATGAACTCGATAAAATAACAATGCATGTTTAGTTATGGCGATTTAGCGATGCATGTGACATAAAATAAAATGCAAGCATAAAAATAAATAAATCCTAGTATGGCCTTTCCTAAAATAGAAAAACTATTTAACTATTACATTTCGGAAACCAACTCCATTGGTCCCTTGAACTTCGGTTGTGACACGTATCTCGAGGTAACACCGTCTTTATGTATCGCCATTCTTGAAGAAATCCGTCTTTGGGAACTCCGGAATGAATAAAATTACATAATAAATTACATAATTTACTATTATACATTTGTAACTAAAATAAAATAAATCTATTAAATTACAAAACGGTGATACGAGATCACAATAAAATTACATCCGAATCGATATTTCCATACATTTCGGGTAATACCAATTAAAATCTAAGGCCATACTAAGTAAAAATTACATAATTCAAAATTACATAAATTAAAATTATGACAATCATAAAGAAAAATGCAGCATTATAATATGTATGAACATGCTTCATTTTATGCTAAATCGCCTTTAAATAGCCAATATCGTATATTACTCGGTTTTTACGGATTTGCGTGATTTCAACATTTTATAATCACAAAATTTCATAAATTCATATTTATGCACTAGTTAATTACCCTAACCACTTAGGACTCAAAATTTAGTCTTCACTAATAAATTGACCATAATTAACTTAAAAATACAAAATTGTTCATTAATAGTCCAAAATTACAAAAATAAGCTATTAAACTTCAAATAAATCACAAAACTTCAAATAAATTCAAAATTCAAAATTTAAATTCATGAACATTCTGGAAAAAATACCATGACACTCATAATGTTCATAATCTTAGGTTAAAAATTTCGAAATTATCCCGGAAAAACAATGTTGCGGTTTTATCGATTTTAACTAAAATAATCATAAAACATGAAGAAAAATTATATTCATTAACTTTTCAATTTTAGATCTGAAAAATATAATAAAATGCAACATTAGACGTTTTTCTTAAGTCATAGATTATGTTTTATTAATTTTTCACTAATAATGTCACTATTTATGCTATTTTTCTTCAAAAATCCATAAATCATGCATAAGGACTTCTTTATGGCCAATTATTTTACACACATCTTGTAAAATTGCATGTGACAACATATAAAATTTCTATGACCAGATTCGAAATTTAACTCATATTAACCTATTTTTCACTTTAAATCCGAATTAAAAATGAAAAATCTATTTTTCGAGCATAACAAGTCCAAAAATTATGAAACTTTACAGGTTATCTAAAAATAATATATGTGACAACATATCCAAAAATCACTGGAAAATTCGAAGTATAGCAAATTTTAGACCAAAAATGACATTTTTACTCATAAAATCACATTTAAATGCCATTATTGTAAATTATGAACAATAAAAAATCCGAAAAATAACCAAAAAATATCCTAAAACATTTTAGGACCATAAATATTAACATGCATGTAATAATTTCGTGATATATCATAATAACACAAATTTTACAAGTTTTATTTGTTATTCTTATAACTCGGAAAAACTTTTAACCAATTTGCATGCAAACAACCGTGGCTCTTGATACCGATTGAAGGAAATGTAGATTCATATACATACTAACATACTCATATATGTCGAAATTAATTTGTCATAAAATTAAATACGGATTTTATGCATGCAAACAATATTAAAATAGAGGAGAAATCATATCCTTACATTGATGTTTTCGGTTTAATGGGCACAAGAGAGATCACCTTTCTCTCTTGTTCTTGAGCTTTCCCTTATGGAAGAACAAAGATCCAAGTATAGGATCTCTCCCTAAGCTTTATACCCAAGGCTTTCTCTTAATTTAATTAATATTACAAGAACTAGTATAATATTAATCTAGTAGAAAATTGAACCAAAATCTTTATATAACACTTAATTATTTCGGTTTTAGAGAGAAGAAGAGGAGGATTTTTATTCTCTCTTAGAACACTAATTTTTGGATGAGCAAGTGAATGAATGAATATGCAAAACATTTTGTATATTATTAGGTAAAAATATGAGAAAACCATCATAGGTTTTGTCTTCCCAAAAACCGTGTAAGAGGAGGGCTTTAGGAGAGCCAATGCATGGAAAAATTGTTCTTCACAATGAACAATAGGCTTGCATGGCTAGTGACTAGTGTAATCATCATGCCTTCCACTAATTACAATCAACATATAATTAGCTCATAAACCCTCTAATTTTCGGCCCACTTGGTAATATGGATTCCATATTATTTTTGTCAATTGTCAATATGTCACATGTCATATGTGACATAAATTTTGTTATGTATTTTTAACATATTAAAAATCAACGTATTAAAAAATACGTCACATACAAAAATCGACTTAGTAATTTCATAATTACTTGTGCCAAAATATTTTACCATTTATAAATCACAACAGATTGTATTTATAATAATTCATTCAATTTCGATTGTTTCTTTAAACAATAATTTCATCCGAGTAATGAAACAATTCGATTACTCAGACCGTATCTCATTTGATCGCATTTCAATATGATACGTAAATTTTACTTCCAAAATCGTCCGTCAATTTTCAAGTAATTTAATTAACTCGTAACATTATACGATTAATTAAATAATCAATTAAGAGTATTGCCCTTTAGGTATGACCTAGGGGTCAATCGATCACCACCGTCACACGACGAATGTCAAACTCTAGTCGACCAATCATTACCGATATATGTTGACCGATTGATAATAATATTACTTCCCAATTGTATTCTTTAAAATGAGATTTAATAATGATATTTAAATCATGTAATCGCACTATTGTTGAGGACACATTTCCCAACAACAATTACAACTGTCAAAATCTAAATCACTAAATTTGACAAACTCGACTCGTAATTTTCAAGGTCGATAGACGTAAATCTTGACCCATGATTCGAATGACTCGAATAGAACATAACATGTTAATCTAGGGTTGGTTGAAATTTGACCCGATTTGCTCGACGTGATGTGTGGACACGGGGGGCCCACGGGGATGCTTGGGAAACAAGCGTTTCATTTGTGGAGTCGCCACCAATTTATTGTGGAAAATTGAAAACCGTTCGAATACTTCGCGTCATGTCAAGACAGAAAGTAATGACATAGACACTAAGAACTCGTTACCCTTAGCATTCTATGTCTAGAATGACTCTCGTGGATGTCAATGAACACGGATGTTCATATAGATCTGGAGTAAGGGGTGATGGTACGTATTAAGAAGTCCTTTTAATGAACACCTAATCCCGCCGCCTCGATAGCGGCCTCTACTAATGATTAGGGAAATCGTTTGTACTTGATATGTTGTCGATTATATGCATGCAATGCAACAAACAACGTTTTGATCCTAGCATATGAGAATTAACTAAGTCGGTGAACACGTAATTAGCATTTATTAATGTCAAATTAAGGTTTAAAATTAATTACACGTGATAACAAATAAATAAATCATAAATAATACGATAAAATAAATAACGATATTTAAAATTACAATAAATTACAATGATTTAATTGATTTACTTCAAAAATATATTTAAGACGGATAATTTGAGGAAAACAAGAGAAAAAAAATTGGGTTAGAAAATACGGACAGATTAGAGGTGATATTAGGGCTAATAGTCAATTAACACGTAAACTAATGAATTAGGTCAAAGCAAGAACGGAAGTTCAGAGACAGAAATTAACCCGGAACAGGCGCAACAATGTTGCGTCCCTTGGAAGAGGCGCGGTGGTCACTGCGTCTGTTCTTGAGGTGAGTTCTGGCTGTGAAGTCAGTACTGCGGGTTATTTACGTTTGTTGGTGTATTTAACGATTGATTATTGATATTTGACTCGGATGAAAGTGATTTAGCATATTATTAACATATGAAATCATCATAAAAGCGATAAAAACGAATTAGAACGAATTAAAACGGAATAAAATGAATTAAAACTAATTACAAATTAATTAGGGTTATTTATAGAGAAGGAAACGAATTTAGACAAACTGGAAATAAACGGTAAAAATATGTACAAAAGGTGAAATTCCGAAACTTGATATGAATGAATCGAGTATCTAAAAATCCGGGTTGATTTGATGACGAAAACCCGCAAATATCAATTATAAGGGATTTAAGTCGGAATTAAAGGCGATAATTATTAAGAATACTGATGTGAACATTATTTGCGCACATTTAGTCCCCTAATTGAGCCTATTTTGCATACTATTATAACATTCCATGGCCATTTTATCCGTCAAAACCTTCCTATTTGCTTTCCTAGTGCATTTCGTATGTTTTGTAGGAAAGAAGATAATAAGGCGGAAATTCCCGTCTTTCGTGCATATTTGGAAGCTTATTGATGATATTAGATGGACTAGTATGAAGAGGAGGCAAGAATGATGACCAAAGATGTAAGAATAAAGTGTATATAGAAGGATCAAAGGGTTAAAAGTAAGAATGGCGAGAGGGAAGGCATTACAAGAAGAAATTGCTCGAAAACCGAACCAAGGGTTGCTCCTTTGGCTCTGAAAATATGCTAGATGGAACGGCGTCGAAAAAACAAGTGATCTAGGCTTTTGAATCACTCCAATAGGAGTCTGGATGAGAAAATGACGTTCGTTTTACAATCCGAGCTCAAACAAAGAAACTGTTCGCCAATCCGCGCGTCCCGAGACTGAAGACGCCCGTCTTCCCTACAATCCGCCCGTCTTCCCCACAAGACGCCCGTCTTTTGGCTGGGAAAAACAAGAAAATTCACTGGAAGAGAATCCGCCCATCTTCTCAGGAATCCGCCCGTCTTCCCCCAAAAACGCCCGGGCAGAATTTCCAGAAGACGCCCGTCTTCTCCCCAAGACGCCCGGGCCCAGACCACCGAATCCGCCCGTCCCGTGCTGAAGACGCCCGGATTCCAAGACAGACAAAATTCGTTTCTTCAAGCTTCAAGAAAGATGCCCATCCTTCCAAAAATACCGGCGTTTCCTTAAGTAGGAACTTAATCGTCATTTAAGCCCTTAGTAAACCCTAATCTATGTACCTAATCCCCACTATAAATACCCCATTTGTAATAATCAAACCATCAAGTTTTCCATATTAGAAATTCCTCTTAGATTAGATTAGGAGTAGATTAGAATAGATTACTCTTCAATCTTTCCACAAATTACACATTAATCTCTCCTTAATTATTGTTCAAGTTTATTATTCAAATTTATTATTTGGTAATTGAAGATTATTGGGTTATTATTGGGAGATTGACAATATTCCATCAATCAATCAAGTTTCTTCTATTATTCTTTGCTTTATTATTTGGATCATCTTAAGTTGGTATAATTCTTTTACCCTTTTACTCTTTATTGTTTATTTCTTCATTCTATTATCATGCTTATACTTGTTGTGATGATTGACACCATTAATGACATGTTTCCCATGATAATGAGTGAGTAGTTTCTTTAGCTAGGATTAATGGGTAATTAGGGGAAACCAACATGGGATTGATTCATGCTTAATCTAATATGTTTTCATAATCAAATTGCTTGCTTGTTGTGATGTCAACTTTATGCACATGTTATGTTTGATGAAATGCTAAGCCTATGAATCCTTGCATTTTTACCATCTCTTATCTACTCAACTTGACTTGTAAGATATAAACCAACCCGAGTCTTGTTAAACCATGCATAGAAGTTGAATAGGAGGAAAGTAAGTCGACTTGTAGGTGTTGTACAATCTAATCGATTCGGCTCCGGGACCAAACTCTTCCTATGATCCGTAAGACATAAACCATCTCGGTTCCTCCACAATATTAATTGCTTGCAACTTTATAAACATGTTTGTATGATCAACACCATGAATCCCCTATGACCCCATGACATCCTAGCACTTTTAATCATTTGTTTACATCTTTCCTTTTATTGCTTGTTCTACTTTATCGCTCTTATTAGTCTAGAACACAACTACAAACCCAAATCAATTGTGACACTAGCATAAATTGAGATAGATAGACTTAGAACCCAAAGCACACCGTCACATGGCTCGACCTCGACTTACCTCTAACTAGTTGTTTGTTGAGAATTATAAATGTGTTTGATTGGGTGAGTGACGACCCCACCCACGATCAAAATGGCGCCGTTGCCGGGGATGGTGCTATGTGATTAAGTTCTTACTTGTTTGTCTATTTTAATTGTGCTTTCACCTTGAGGAACTTGTTCCTCAAGGATTTTTCTTACCGTTTTTGTGTAGTTTCCATGCTTGTAGTTGTTTCCTTGTCTTAGCTATGATGGCTCAAGACTTGACATATGGAGTATGTGGTGGATCTTTTGAGTATGACTATGGGTATGGGGAGTTTGAGGAGCAAGTCAACACAAACCTACCTTACTATTTGTACAATGAAAATCCTAACCACTACCCCAATTTTTCCCACCAAAATCACCACATCCAATATCCACAACAACCACCCACGCAATACCCACTTCACAATGAATTCCAAATGCCACAATACAACCACTTTCACACTTACCCACAACTAGAAGATGAACCCATTGAAAATGTGATTCTCCAAATGATGGGAGATCAACAAAACTTCTTCAAACAAATGCTAGAGGAAAGCCAAAAGAGGGACATTGTTCTTCAAGGCATTGTTACCCAAGGTGAGGAGTTGGAAATTCAAATTGCCCAAATAAAAGAAACCCAACTAACTACTCCTCACCATCCCTTAGACATTGATCATGAATGTGAAATTGAAGTAGTAACTTTTGACATGAAAGAGTGGGAAGAGCCAATCTCTCTAAGCTCTTGTGAGTATGAAAGTGTGGTATTTGATGAGGAAGATATGAGGTTGGGTAAGCCAAGTACTCTTAGCCTTTGTGAGTATGAGGGTGTGTCCTTTGATGTGAATGTTGGGATGTTGGAGAAAGAATTGCATGAAGCCCCCATTTATGATTCTTATGAAGATAGCAACGATGATGACGAGCCTAAGGGATGGACATGTAATATCACCTTGCTTGAGGAGCCTATCCTTGAGACATTTGAGATACCCTACCATGAAGAAGAATGTCCTCTCCCTATTTCTCATGAAGACTACTTGACACCTACCATGGAGCCAATGATTGTTGAAGAAGATATGGTGGACCTTCTTCAAAAGGTCAAAACATCATACAAAAGCTACTTGGTGAAAAAGCTCAAAGAGAAACTTGCACGTGAGGCTACTTGTGGGAATTTGGCACCCACAATGACGACTTATAAGGAACACCATCATCAAAGCCATGACAATTCTCCTTCCACCTTGGAAGGATTGAATAATCAAAGTGCTATCATCATCACCAAAATTGAAGAAGAAGTTGGTGAGTGGAAATCTCCGGATGAAAATAAGCCATACTTCATACCTAGTGTTGACAAGAATCATGGGCCTATTGGTTTGAAGCATCGTGAATTTTCAAGTGCCAAGAAGGGAAAGAAAACAAGAATGAATGACAAAGTCCCTTGGCCAAGCTTCGTCTTGAAGTTAAGCAAACCATACTTATGCTTATTTGGAGCTTGTTCACAAGCTTTCGATCTTCTTCTAAGAGCCTTGAGCTCTATGGACAAAATTTTTTACAAAGTGAACTAGTTTGGTGGAGTCCTATCTCAAACCACCATTTGTAAGATACCCTTTCCATTGACCTTGCATTTACATTTAGCTTGCACTTGTCTTATATTTCATATTGCATTTACATTAGTTAGTTCATATTGTATAGTTGCATTATAATATATCTCACATGATTCATGTAGATAGTTGCATATAGACTAGAATTCATGCATAGTCACTAATGACCAATCCTATTCTTTTCTACACTAGAAATAATGTTTAAATCGGTTTGGGGAGGTTTGATCATAGGTGACCATAATTTACTAGAAATCATGCATCATATAGTATAGTTTAGATTGCATTCATTTGTTATATATGTCATATAGATATGCATTTAGTTAGAGCATGCATTTATTCATACCATATTGCATTTGTACTTCAATTTCCATAAAATCAAAAATCCAAAAACATGTACTTTCGTTTTCATTCCTACTCCTACATGTACATTGAGGACAATGTCCAAAATAAAGTGGGGGATGAGAATTTATATTCCAAAAACACATAAAAATTGAAATTTTTTGAAAAATACAAAAATATGTCTTTTTATTTCATAAAATCAAAAACCATAAAAATTGAAAAATTGAAAAACATGTTCATTTCCTTTGTAGTGTAGTCTTGTATATATTGTTTTGTATATATTGTGTTCGTTCATCCTTGTTCACATTGATTGACTACGCCACATCCGAGACATGAGGATATTGAAGACCGCATGGTATGATCTTTCCAATCTCCTTTTTCCTCTTTATGTTAATGACTATGTGGCTTTATTTTGATTGATGCGGTATAAACAATGTGAATTTAGGACTTGCATTTAGATTATATGACATACTAGTTGGTAGAAGCATATGCATTAGGATGTATAAATGTTAGTTGCATCATGGCATGTAGTTGCATGTTAGAAAAATTTTGCGAAACCGTCTACTTGGGAAGCTTGACAAGTGTATATAGGCCCTAGTAGATGCTTTTTGTTCTTAAGACTTTGCTTGTTAGAATACTTGTAAAACACCCTAGGATGTGTCATGCTAGTATCCTTTGACCCATGGATTAAGGCCTAGTCAAGAGTACCTTGTGGTGTGATAACTCCTTGGCTACCGTTTATTCCAAGGTGACCCTTGAAACCATGCATCCATGCATCCATCATCCATGTTCTACCACATTTTTGTCATCAAAGGGAATGGGCACAAAAAGAAAATGATTTGAGTTCAAAGAAAAGAAATGAAAAGTGAAAAGAAAGTTTGCAAAAATGCATCAAAAGAAAAGAGGAGCAAAAATAGAACTCCTATGCTTCAAATATAAGCCACCCTCCCTACATATGGGGTGATTTTGAAAATGTTCAAAAAGAAGTGCAAAGAAAAGTTGAAAAGTTGTCAAGTATTGAAATGCCAAAAATAAAAAAGAAATGGCAAGAAAGTGTTCTCAAATGTTATATGCCACAAGAAATTGGGGGGGAAAACAACAACAAAAGCAAACTCCCAAATGAAACTCAAATATCTATCGGTCCCTTTATCCATCGTATCCATTTTTGTGCATGGTAGAGAGGAGACGACCCTTCTTCTTGTCTAGGCAAGAGGGGGAATTCCGCGATCCTCCCGTGTTTCTAACACCATAGGGAGTCTATTCTTGACAAAAGCATTTAACGATTGAGGACAAAACTACCCTAGCTTGACACAATTTGGAGGTGATTTATTGGTATCCTTCTAGGCTTAGTAGTTTGAATAAATTGCATCTATGAAGGAGTGTGTACCCTTGAATTGCTTCCCTTGTAGATAATTTCCGCCACTTAGATGAGGAAAGTGGTTATTCTTTTGTAGATGCATCCATTATTTGTTTTTGTGTGCTTAATGTTTGGATGTGTCGCCATTTTGGCAAGACCCACCTTGCCTTGCAAGAAGGCATCCTACCTCATGGTTGTCTTGTTGTGAGTTGAAGGGGCGGAGTGAGACCCGCTAATTGTCTCACATCGGCTATATTAGTAGGTTAGTTTAAATAAAGGTCTAGTTTTTGTCACCTCTTTACTCGGGACGAGTAAAGGTTCGGTTTGGGGATATTTGATGTGAACATTACTTGCGCACATTTAGCCCCCTAATTGAGCCTCTTTTGCATACTATTATAACATTCCATGGCCATTTTATCCGTCAAAACCTTCCTATTTGCTTTCCTAGTGCATTTCGTATGTTTTGTAGGAATGAAGATAATAAGGCGGAAATTCCCGTCTTTCGTGCATATTTGGAAGCTTATTGATGATATTAGATGGACTAGTATGAAGAGGAGGCAAGAATGATGACCAAAGATGTAGGAATAAAGTGTATATAGACGGATCAAAGGGTTAAAAGTAAGAATGACGAGAGGGAAGGCATTACAAGAAGAAATCGCTCGAAAACCGAACCAAGGGTTACTCCTTTGGCTCTGAAAATATTCTAGATGGAACGGCGTCGAAAAAACAAGTGATCTAGGCTTTTGAATCACTCTAATAGGAGTCTGGATGAGAAAATGACGTCCGTTTTACAATCCGAGCTCAAACAAAGAAACTGTTCGCCAATCCGCGCGTCCCGAGACTGAAGACGCCCGTCTTCCCTACAATCCGCCCGTCTTCCCCACAAGACGCCCGTCTTTTGGCTGGCAAAAACAAGAAAATTCACTGGAAGAGAATTCGTCCGTCTTCTCAGGAATCCGCCCGTCTTCCCCCCAAAGACGCCTGGGCAGAATTTCCAGAAGACGCCCGGGCCCAGACCACCGAATCCGCCCGTCCCGTGCTGAAGACGCCCGAATTCCAAGACAGACAAAATTCGTTTCTTCAAGCTTCAAGAAAGATGCCCATCCTTCAAAAAATACCGGCGTTTCCTTAAGTAGGGACTTAATCGTCATTTAAGCCCTTAGTAAACCCTAATCTATGTACCTAATCCCCACTATAAATACCCCATTTGTAATAATCAAACCATCAAGTTTTCCATATTAGAAATTCCTCTTAGATTAGATTAGGAGTAGATTAGAATAGATTACTCTTCAATCTTTCCACAAATTACACATTAATCTCTCCTTAATTATTGTTCAAGTTTATTATTCAAGTTATTTATTGGGTAATTGAAGATTATTGGGTTATTATTGGGAGATTGAACACCTTCCATCAATCAATCAAGTTTCTTCTATTATTCTTTGCTTTATTATTTGGATCATCTTAAGTTGGTATAATTCTTTTACCCTTTTACTCTTTATTGTTTATTTCTTCATTCTATTATCATGCTTATACTTGTTGTGATGATTGACACCATTAATGACATGTTTTCCATGATAATGAGTGAGTAGTTTCTTTAGCTAGGATTAATGGGTAATTAGGGGAAACCAACATGGGATTGATTCATGCTTAATCTAATATGTTTTCATAATCAAATTGCTTGCTTGTTGTGATGTCAACTTTATGCACATGTTATGTTTGATGAAATGCTAAGCCTATGAATCCTTGCATTTTTACCATCTCTTATCTACTCAACTTGACTTGTAAGATATAAACCAACTCGAGTCTTGTTAAACCATGCATAGAAGTTGAATAGGAGGAAAGTAAGTCGACTTGTAGGTGTTGTACAATCTAATCGATTCGGCTCCGGGACCCAACTCTTCCTATGAACCGTAAGACATAAACCAACTCGGTTCCTCCACAATATTAATTGCTTGCAACTTTATAAACATGTTTGTATGATCAACACCATGAATCCCCTATGACCCCATGACATCCTAGCACTTTTAATCATTTGTTTACATCTTTCCTTTTATTGCTTGTTCTACTTTATCGCTTTTATTAGTCTAGAACACAACTACAAACCCAAATCAATTGTGACACTAGCATAAATTGAGATAGATAGACTTAGAACCCAAAGCACACCGTCACATGGATCGACCTCGACTTACCTCTAACTAGTTGTTTGTTGAGTTTTATAAATGTGTTTGATTGGGTGAGTGACGACCCCACCCACGATCAAATACGTGTTATAATTATTATATACGAACAGAAGAGAAGAAAATAAGAAAAAGAAAACAAAAGAGGACGGAATAACAGAGAGGCGAGGAAGAAGAAGAAAAGCAGGAACTGCGGCAGCCTCTGGAAGAGGAGCAACAGATGCTGCATTTCTTCTCGACGTCTGCCTACCGTTAATCCATAAAAATAGTTTAACAAAAGGGTTTTAGAAATCGGTATTAAGTATACTTTTGACGTAAATCTTACATTAATTAATACAAAAGTAAAATACAATAATAAAAGATGGAATTTACACCCTCAGACTTACTTGTTTGACGAAACGAGATTAACAAAGTTAACGTTTAGTGATTGCTCGACTCGAATGTATGATGAAAGTGCCCTCGTAAGAGGATTTAGATTAAATTGATTGATTAATTGAGGTGTAGTTGGTCAAATTGGTCGGTCATGCAACGTGACTGGTACTCATAAAGATCCAAGCTTACGTGGTCGATTGATCAAGCACGTAGACGTCAATAAGCTTAGAGCACGGTCTTAGAATGCAAAGGGAGAAGAGAAGGGCGGACACTCGCGTGAGAAATATGTGGAACGAAGGTCCCTATTTATACTAATCACACGGAGAAATTATGGAATGACTAAAACTTTGGAAACAAATCTCGAAAAGATTTGAAAATATGCAGAAAAGGGCTGGGGAAGAGGCGCAGCAGCCACTGCGACTCTTGGAAGAGGCGCAGAAGATGCTGCGTCCTTTCCCCAGAGGTTTCCTCCTGCAGAAGAAAGATTTCCGCGTTTCTGTTATGGAATTGCGGTAGATCTCGACTTCCTTATTCCTTAAAATAAGATTTTCGTAATATATTTTACCAAAAGGATATAAAATTGAGTTATGGAATAAATATTCGGAATATTCCAGAACATTCCGACTCGGCATTTTAAATGGTTTGTTAGAAAATGAAGCGGTTTTTGACCCGGACTTCAAATGAACTCTAATTACTGTCAAAACGACCGTATCGGCGCGTAGATGACAACTAAGGGGTAGACATGAGTATTTGAGCTATCACTTAATGATAAACTTACGAACTATCATAAATCGTTCCTTGTACCAAACATGCGGCCCAATCATCACCGGGTGGCTTGCGAGAGGTGCAGAAATGAGGTATCTACGGAGCCCCCACTTTGACTGAGGCTTGGACAAGGCGAAAGTTAAAGTATAGCCATCAGGTCAATAGAAGATTACAACCTGACGACTATGGCGACGCGAGGCGGCTCAAGGGGTCTGAGCCAAGCACCTATCGTCGGGAACATTTTAGAGTCTGTCGACTATCGGGGAGGGTCGTTTAAAGTCCATTAGACTACGTAAGGAGGCTCGCCAGCCATAAGAAGAAACCATACCTGAGACTTCTTTCTCGAGATGCTTCCGGAGGTGTGTTGGAACTAAGTATAAGCGTAGGAGCTAAGGTTAAGACCTAAAAGACATATAAGGATTATGCTAAGGCGTGAGACCCTAAATGGAAAACATCGGCGAGAAGGCGGCCTAAGGGTAACCGTGGTTCGGGCGTATGAACCCGGAAAAGGCGATCCTAAGGGGTTAGGATCCTATAGGTGAATGCTAGGTGTGGGAACATGGGTAGGTTGGGAACCTAAAAGAAGGTTGGTATGAGAACATCCGGAGAACGATACCTTTGCCGAACTCCAAGGGGAAACAAAATAAATATTGAGGGTAGCAGGATGTCGGTAGAAACTGTTGGGGGAATCTGCTTGCGTCGGTCTCAAGCGAACTCCATCTATCGAGAAGTAGAATCGGCTGTCAGGAACTCTCGCTTGGGAAAATAATAGGGTATTGATAAGGCGTGTCGAAACACCGTCAGAAATCCGCTCGTTGCTGCAAGCGAAATCCTTACTGGAAGATCCTTGCTAGAAGATAAAGTACTGCAATGGTTCACAGTCTGCTCGAAGATAAAATACGGGTCCGGACACAAATAAATGCCCAATAGACCAAATATATGATATATGGTGTTGGAGAAGAGGTGCACCAAAGATGGGCCCACAAATAACGAACTTTTGAAAATTGAGCTGGAAGGGAGTTGGGGAAGAGGCGCAGCAGGTGCTGCGTCCTTTCCCGAGTATGTCCCTGTTTGAGTAAAAACTTAACAGAAGTCGTGTTTTATTCATAATATAACAAAACACAAATTATTCTTAAACTCTCTCAAATTTCAACCCTATTCCGTCAAAACTTGATCAATCCACTCCATTAATCATGACTAATCGAAGTATGTGTCTTATTCTTGCTTTAATACTTGTATTTGCTTGATTTTGATTGGAAAAAATTAGGGTTTTTAATACCCAAATTTCGAAAATTTGGGGCTTTTCCCCCAAATGAATTTACCTTGTAAGATTGACATTAGAAACAGATAATTGGCAATGTTAGGAACATAACCATGTATTCTTTTTGAATTTTCGTCAAGTATTGAGCATTTGAGTCAAATTGAGACGGTTTCTCAACTGTTTCGAAAATCACTTCGAAAATGGCTTTAGGATTGTCCATTTTTGATGAAATTTGGTTTTTGGAATCCTTGTGTAATGGGTAAACTTCCTACCATGTCGGATTTTTGATTTGTGACGGCTTTTTCAGGACACTTTTCTAGGGCATAATTGCCATTATAGCGAAATGTTGCCGAAATTTGGACTCAAACCCGTGACTAGGCTTGGACTTAGACTTGACTTGACCCAATTTGTCACATCAGTGGTCGGGTTTTGAAATAAATGGCCAAAGATGGCGAGAAAAGGCCGTTTTCAGGGCTTGAAAAGGCTTGAAACAACCCTCACCGAGGCTTGTCGTCATTTGACGCGGCCTAACTTCCTCTAATTTTGCAGGTGACATGGCTTCTACGTCGAGGAGGACTCCCTTGGACGTGGACTTCGACTTCGACCCTTCTCTCGTTCTTGAGGAGGTGGTCGAGGAGGTTGTTGAGGAGGTTGTCGAGGAGGGCCCGAGGCGGGCCAACGTCGGACGAAGTTGTCGCCAGCTAGCGGGGGCACCTGAGTGGGCTGAGAAATGGGATGGTCGACATCTCATTTGGGCAGCAGAGAGCCACCTGTTTTACAGGACGGTGAGGAGTTTGGTGAGTTTCGAACTTGCCATTTCCTTATCACCTTTCCTTATTCGTTTATTGCCACTTCATTTCTCTTTTGCTTCGTGCTAAAGATAGCTTTGCGTTGAATTGATACAGGAGGCTGGGAACATGAGGTCCTTTTCCAGCTACACGACGATGATGGAGGCCTACGAGAAACTGACGGAGGAGGAGAAGGCCATCATCGAGTTGGGAGCCTTCGGAGCTTTGGTGGGAGCGTGGAGGGCGATCAAGGAGAGGAAGATTCGGGCTAACCTTTGCCTGATTCGAGCTTTTCTCGATCGGTACTGGGACACGACCTCGACCTTTTACATGCCTTTTTGGGAGGTCGGGGTCACTCTGGAGGACTACGGCATAATTTCTGGTCTGCCGTGTGGAGAGTAGGCTGTGGTGTGGCCGTCGACGGCCATGAGAGTGGACTTGGCCGAGGCGAGGAGGCTGATCAGCTGGAACCTGGTAGCGGGTGCTGTTACCGTTCCCGAGTTGGTTCCAAGTACTTACGTCAGGGACTACTTTGCGGGTAGGACCCCGGCGACGGTGATGATGGATGGGAGGAAGGTGGCTCCTCCCGCTTGCACTGCAGAGCAGAGGGCTCATCTGTGGCTCTGGTGGTTCTTGTCTTCGCTTTACCTCGGATACAAGGGGGAAAGGCTGTCGACGAAACTTCTTCCGTTCCTTTCTGACTTGAGTGGCCTGGGTCGGTGGGACTGGGTCACTCCTGGCTTTGCGGTCCTCACTTGCAACATGAGGGCCATGGTTCGTCCCGAGCTGATGGAGAAGCAGACTTCTCCTGCTACCGTCGGTCCTAGACTGCTGTTGGAGGTATGAACCTTCTTTACGCATCATGAAAGATCATTTCTTCTTCTTTTGTTTCCATGTCTATCGAATTGTGAAAGATCATCATCAATTGTCTTGTTTTGCAGGCGTGGGTGTACTCCTACTTTCCGGGCTTTGCGCCCAAGAGGACGGAGCCTGAGCCGAGGGCTTACCCGGTCGTGAGGGACTACGTGGTGTGTCGTACGAAGAGTGAGCACTCTTCTTACGACGTTTGTCAACGGGGCGTGAATGCCCTGAAGCTGAGCGATGTAAGTATCTTTTATTACTTTCCTTTATTTCTATTTAGAAGCAATCATAGGAATGACCCCTTTTTTCCCGTTTAGAGCTGATCATAGGAATGACCTCTCGTTTGCTTGTTTTAGTGGGTGCCCAGACCTTGGGTGGACTACCTCGACGCTCCACCTTTCGTGGCTGAGGTCCTTCGACCTAGGAGCTAGAGTCGGTTGCTGCTGAGGACGTCCATGGGACCAGTGTGGTACCTGGGCGAGCGTTTGACTCGTCAGTGCTCTCGCGACACTTTTACGGTTCCCGTTGATCCTCCTCAGACGATGTTTAGGGAGCCTTAGGATGCTGAGAGAGAGGCTGACTTGGCGGACGTTGGCGGTGACACTCTTCTCCTTCCTGGTGAGGAGTACTCTCTATTTGTTCGCTAGAGGATGGCGTACTTGCCGATCGTGGTAAGTGTTTACTTTTCCTTTTTTTGAATTGAGACGACAAACTCACGAACAATCGTCGAATAAAGAATTCATTTGAACTTTGCAGGAGGTTGAGGTGGCAGGTGTCGAGCCCCCAGCGTACCCCGAGACCCTTGAGTACACTGACGCGGCGGGGATGACGACGATCTCCGAGATCCGCGACTTTGGCGAGGAGGTGACGGATGCTGGCCTGGAGGAGTGGCAGCACCTAGTGAGGAGGGTAAGCCCCCAGCTTTGGCTGACTTTTGCTAGTTTCATTGCATAAGAATGCATTCGTTCTTTTTTTGAAAACCCCTTTTTGTTTATTGAAATGCAGGTGGTGCCGTCTCAGTATGTGGTGTTGTGGAGGATGGGCAACCGGCTGCGTGCCACGGCCATCGAGGCGCTTACGGGTGGCCGAGGACGACAGGTATGAACCTCTCATTATCTTTATTTTGAATGTTTGTTGCAATTTCTCGCGTTTTTGTTTGAAATAGTTGAATGAAATGATTGAAAAATGAGGCATTTCTTTATCACTTGCAGAGGGAGCGTGACCTGGAGTGCGAGCTGGCTCAGTCCCAGGAGGAGACAGCTCGCCTGCTGAGATGTCTGCCCTCGAGGCGACCGTAGCCGAGCGGAGTGACGAGCAGGAGTAGCTGCTTTTCCTTTTTGTTGTTGTCTTGTATATACATTTGTACATTTTGGACCTTATGTTGGACTTTTGGACCTGTTTTGGGCGAGAGCTCCCAGTTTGATGTATATATTGCATTTTGTATATATGATGGCTTGAGTGCCTTTGCTGCTTGGCTGTCTGTTGTTCCTGCAGGTTAGTTTATAAAACAGGTTTTGGTAGATGACGGTTTATGCCGTCATGCTGCCGAAATTTACACAGAATTTACACGTAGACCATATAATATACACATGACTTAAATTAGCACGAAATGAGAAAAAAAAAACAAAAAGGTGCCCGTAAATGAGCAAAATGACCGGAAAATGCGAAAAATTGCCCAGAAATCAGCGAAAATGACAAAAGGTGCCCAAAAATGGGTAAAAAATGAGCGGACGGTGGGGAGGGCTACCCCCTATAAAAACGTAAAAAGAAATGTATAAGTTTGAAATGAAATGTGAAATGAGGAGTGAAATGATTCCCCTAAAAAAAGAAAATAAAATAAAATGGGTAAGTGTGCTCGTTTTGGCGAAAATGTCGATATCATCTCGAAAAGCGTCCCTGGAAAATTAGGAAACATAAATATGGTAATTTGTCGGAATTACCAAAATAATAACCTATAGGAATAGGAAATTATAGTCAAAATAAATTAGGAAAGATCCAAAGCTGAAAATCACGGAAATCAGCCTGGGGATGTGGCGCAGCAAGAGCTGCGACTCATCGAAGAGGCGCAGCAAGTGCTGCGCCACTTCCCCAGTTGGTCAGACCTGACGGAATTTAGGAAACAGCTTTTAGTATAAATAGAGACGTCAGGGAAGCTTTTATTCACATAATTCCACCATCTTTCTTTCGTCTATTTCACAAAAGCTCTCCTATCTTCATAAAAATTTAAAAATTATGGATGCCTTTGAAAACCGTCTCAAGGAGTGGATAAATGAGTTTACAAATGTTGAGAAGCATGACATGGGCGCCTTTAATTTGGGATCAATCTTGAGTCTCAAATTGGTGAAAATTGTGAAACCTTTCTTGGATGCTTGTCTTGAATATTGGGACCGTAATTTCCATGTGTCCGCCTTTCCTGGAGGCGATATTTGTCCTTTCCCTGAAGAGATAGCCGCTATTGGAGGATGGGACCCATAAAATGCTCCCGTTATTCTTTTTAGCTCTCAAGGGTACAAGAGTAAATTTAGAGACTTGTTGAGACTGGCCAAGGCCGAGGTTGACCGTCTTGTGACCTCAAAAGGGGTCCGCATGTTGGATTTTATTGACCAATTCATAAACAGGGAAAACCCTTCTATTTCTTATGTTGCTAGACACAGGGCGTTCGGGTTCTGTCTACTGCAATATTATGTTCTTCAAGGGCATGTTTACAAGGAGATGAGAGGGGATCCTCGTTTCTTGAGCTTAGTGGAACATATGGAGCTGCGCAATTGCCCAGCATGCCTTTGCTAAGGAGAGATCGTTCTGGGGTTGGACAACAGATAAGCCAACCGCGAGCTTCCTTATTTGGGAAGTCCTATCATTTTGCAGGTAAGAACCCACTGTCCGTGTCAACCAATTTTTTTTTTTTTTTTTTGTTTGGTTGACCAAGTGGGACTAATTCCCGTCTTGTTTGCAGGTTTGGCTTATGGAGCGTCTGCAGTTGATCGAGCCCCCAGTTAATGTGCCAGGATACCATGCTCGGTCAATTGCGATGAGAACCAGACTCTACATGGTGGACTTCACTCGGGTTTGCAACTATTGGGAGAATAAGTTGAAGAGTGAAGGAGGTCCTTTAATCCGATGGGTTGTGCCATGGTGGCACCTCAGGTCAGTCACGAGAGTTTCATCTTTATATTCGACTAGGTCAGTTCGCATCCCTGCCTTGGAATTCATGAGTTGCATCTTCCCGGAGAGATTAATGAGTCAAGTGGGCCTTGAGCAGATGATTCCGAAGCTTGACACCGTTCCGCAAACTGCAATTGCGCTCACTACAGAGTCCTGTCGAGAGTGGGCCCTCAAGTGGGCTCAGAGGAACATGTGGTTCATACTTTCCCCTATTGGCTCCTTATGGGTATCCGATTCATACTTGCAATGGAGGAAGGCTTCTACTGTTGGAATATGTGTCCTCCGACAATAATGCGATCACAACTATTGATCATGATGATCACATGTTTAATTCTCATTCTAAAGAATACAATTGGGAAGTAATATTTTACTATCAACTGGTCCACACATATCGGTAATGATTGGCTGAATAGAGTTTGACATTACTGTCGTGCGACGGTGGTGATCAGTTGATCCCCTTAGGTCATACCTAAAGGGTAACACTCTTAATTGATTATTTAATTGATCTTATGACGATACGGGTTGATTAAATTACTTAAAATTGATGGACGATTTTGGAAGTAATATTTACGTGTCTCATTATAATTTGATTAAATAAGATACGGTCTAAGTGATCGAATTGTTTCATTACTTAGATGAAATTATTGTTTAAGGAAACAATTGCATTTGAATGAATAATTTATTATAAATACAAGATGTTGTAATTTATAATTTGTAAATTATTTTGGTACAAGTAATTATGAATTACTAAGTCAATTTTGTATATGACGTATTTTTTATTAATGTGTTGATTTTTAATATGTTAAAAATACATAACAATTTTACATGACATGTGACATGTGACAAATTGACAAAGATAAAATGGAATCCATTTTATCTCAATATGGCCGAAATAATGGGGTGTTTTAGGAAATTATTATGTTAATTAAATTAGTGGTAAACATAATCATATTTGCCTAAAACTAGCCATGCAAACCTACTTGCTCTTGTGAAGACAACCTTGCTCATGCATTGGCCCTTTACCCTCCCCCTACCCGGTTTCCTTATAGAAAAGACCAAAGGGATTTTCTCTATAATTAAACCTAATACACTGCATGAAGAGGGTGTGTATTATTATTCATTCAACCATCTAAAATAAGAGTTTAAGAGAGAAAAAGAAACTTCTTCCTTCTCCTTCTCTTAGACGAAATTAAGAGAACCAAATAAATATTTTGGGTCATTTTCATTTGAATTAATATTGTTCTAGTAATAATAATATTAATTTTATTAAGTTGTTACCTTGGGTATTATTCCTTGGGAGGGATTCTATACTTGAATCCTTTTTCATCCATTTAAGGAGAGCTCAAGAACAAGTGAATAGGAGAACTCTCTTGTGCCCTTTGATCCGAAATATCAATGTAAGAATGTTGATTTTTCTTTATAATTACTTATTGTTTGCTTGCATAAGATCAATATTTAATTTTATGACTAAATTAATTTGAAACATATATGAATATGTTCAGTAATGAGATAAAGATTTATAACAATCGGTATCATGAGCCTTTGGTTGTTTGCATGCAAATCGGTTATAGTTTTTCCGAGTTATACGATTAACATATAAAACTTATAAATTTGTGTTTATTATGATATATCACGAAATCCATTATGCATGTTAAAGTTTCTGATCCTAAAATGTATTTAGGATATTTTGGTTAATTTATGGATTTTTATTGTTCATTTTTAATTATAATGGCATTAAAAATGTGATTTTATGATTAAAATGTCATTTTCGGACTAAAATTAGCTAAACTTCGAATTTTTCAGTGGTTTTTGTATATGTTTTCACATATATGATTTTTAGATGACCTGTAAATTTTCAGAATTTTTGGAGTTTTTATGCTTGAAATATGGATTTTTCATGATAAAAATCGAATTTAAATGAATAATAGGTTAATATGAGATAAATTTCGAATCTGGTCATAGAAATTTAGTATGTTGTCACATGCAATTTTACAATATGTGTGTAAAATAATTTGCTATAATGAAGTCTTTATGCATGATTTATGAATTTTTGATGAAAATAACATAAATAGTGACTTAATTAGTGAATAATTGCTAAAACATACTTCATGACTAAGGAAAAACGTCACATGTTGCATTATATTACCTATTTCAGATCTAAAATTAAAAAGTTGATAAATATAATTTTTCTCATGTTTTTATGATTATATTTGATAAATCCGATAAACCGCAACAATGTTTTTCCCGATAAATTTTCGAAATTTTAACCTAAGTTTTTGAACATTATGAGTGTCATGGTATTTTTCCATAATGTTAATGAGTTTAAATTTCAAATTTCGAATTTATTTGAAATTTTTATGATTTATTTGGAGTTTATGGCAATTTTTGTAATTTTGAGTCCTTTAATGAACAATTTTTTAAGAAATATAAGTTAATTATTGTCAATTTGTTAGTGGAGACTAATTTTGAGTCCTAAGTTGGTTAGGGTAATTAAATTGTGCATAAATATGATTTTATGTAATTTAATGTGATTTTAAGAGGTTGAATCACGCAAATCCGTAAAAACCGTTTAAATATACGATATTGGCTCCTTCAAGGCGATTTAGCATAAAATTTGGGCATGTTCATAAATATTATAATGCTAGATTTTATTTATGATTGTCATAATTTTATTTTATGTAATTTTTGAGTTATGTAATTTTACTTAGTATGGCCTTAGTTTTTAATTGGTATTACCCGAAATGTATGGGAATATCGATTCAGTTGTAATTTATTGTGATCTCGTATCACCGTTTTGTAATTTAATAGATTTACTTTTATTTTAATTACAAATGTATAATAGGAAATTATGTAATTTGTTATGTAATTTATTTATTTCGGAGTTTCTTGAAGACGGTGTCACTCAAGGAAGACGATACAAAAAGACGGTGTTACCTCGAGATGCGTGCCTCAACCGAAATTCAAGGGACCAATGGAGTTGGTTTCCGAATATGTAATAGTTAATTAGATTTTCTATTTTAGGAAGGCCATACTAGGATTTATTTTAGGGTCATGCTCTTTCATGGACATGATTTACTCAATCATGGACATGAATGACCACTATACCCTTGTCATTTGTACCCCTCATTTTACATTTTGTTTCATACTCAAATGAATCAATCCAATTCCCATCAACAAACCACCGGTCGTCCCCCACCGCCACCTCACTCAGTCGACCGGACCAACACATCTTTCCTCTCCCATTTCAAAAAAAAAGGAAAAAAAAATAGAAAAAGTTTAACGAAAAGAAAAAAAAAAGAAAAGGATAGAAACAAACAACGTCTGCATATCATTGATTTTCAAATTATATCATTGATTTCAATAACAAACCACTAAACCAATGAACCACCCCTGAAATTCACGTTTAACTGGGAGTATTTTTTTTTTGGTCTCGAATGTCGTGTTTCAATTGAAAGTTCTTCAAACCCTAATTTTTTTGGTCTAGATTAATTTAAACTACCTAATTTGATATAGCCTAATTATAAATTTGAATTATTACTCGATCGGCATGAGAAATATCTTCTATAATTGAGTAATTTTGATGGATTTAATTAATTTGGGGGGAAGGAAATTAGAGAGAATTTGTGTATTTTGTTTGTTAGGGAAAGGGTAAGATATGGAAAACTAATGACAAAAAGTCCGTGAAAGAGTAATATTTGTCCATGAAAGAGCAACTACGTTATTTTATGCTTTACATTTTATTTATATGTCGCATGCATCGCTAAATCGCCATAACTAAAACATGGATCATCTTTTAATCGAGTTTATCGACCGTGTCAATTACAATTATCGTAGTTCACCGCTTTAGTTCACTTAAAACGTGATAGATAATAAATTGACATGACCTCTCGCTAAAATAAACAATTGAGACATAGCCTTACCAAAAAGTAGAAACCATGAAAACCTATTTCGTGAGAGAGTGCACTCGGCCACACCGGGGTACAAACCTTGTTACGTAGGGGAAGTGGGTGATAAATGTCTATCTACCGAATTTATATTAATGAGGGGTATTTCGGCACACCGTGCCCTAAGTTGATATGAGTTTGGATCATGGACACATTTATTCGAAATTTGGGTTGAACTCAACGAAAGTATTCACGACGATTTCCGGATGTGTTTCGGGCTAGAGATAAATATTAATGTAATTTTATCGACCAAGAGTTCTAAAAGTAGAATCGATTAAAAGGTTAATCCACCGAGTTATGTTAATAAAGGGTATTTCGGCACACCGTGCCCTAAGTTAATATGAATTTGGGTCTTGGAATCATTTCATATAGTTCGGTAGAGGTCACTATATAAATGCTCATATCTTGTTAAAATTATTTACAAGTATGATTTAAAAAGACAAATGTTAATATTTCCTTTTCCTCCATACTTGTAGTTCATTACAATGAATCCATCAAACGCTACCGCACCGATAACTATTGAGTCTTGCCACAATATTTTTGACGACGTTTGCTTCAACAATGATTTCGACACTACTAGAGAACTTCATTTTGGGATAGGATCGGATGGAAACCTTAAATTCATCACTTTTACTAGACCACCTACTACTACTAGATCTCGTGTGAGCCGGTCTCAGGAAGACCGCCTCATAAAATCTATAGGATCTTTTTCTCTGGAAGATAAAGATGCCAAAACTAGTGGGAGCTCAAGCAATCAAGTTCTTGCTTCAAAGGGCAAAAAGTTCAAGAAGAAGGGAAAGAAAGGGAAAAACTTCAAGCAAGTTGATGATGAGTGCCATTATTGCTATGGCATGGGACATTGGCTTAGGAATTGTCCCGTATATTTGGAAAATATAAGGGAAGGAATCATCGTTCCAAAAGGTAAAATTCCTAAGGAAATTTATGTTATTGATATAAATTATACTTCCACTACGACATGGGTACTAGATACCGGTTGTGGTTCTCACCTTTGTAATCATTTACAGGGTTTAAGAGACGTGAAGAGGCTTAGCAAAGGAGATGTGGATCTACGCCTTGGAAATGGAGCTCGAGTAGCGGCCAAATCCAAAGAAACTTATGTATTAGCTTTGCCTAATGGATTTGAGTTGTATTTACATAATTGTTTTTATGTGCCTACACTCTCTAAAAACATTATTTCTATCGCTATGTTAGACATGGACGGTTTTTGTTTTGTCATTAAGAACAATCGTTGTACTATTTCGAGGAACGACTTGGTTATAGGCCAAGCTTCTTATATCAATGGCATTTACATTTTAGAAACCTCGAATCCAACTAATGATATCTATAACATTCAATCAAAGAAACTCAAATCAAGTGACCCAAATGAATCGTTCATTTGGCATTGTCGATTAGGTCACATAAACGAGAATCGCATCAAAAGATTAATTACGACTAATGTGATTACACCATTTGATTATCAATCATATGGAACATGCGAATATTGCCTTATTGGCAAAATGACTCGTAATCCTTTTAGCGGTAAAGGGACACGAGCAAGTGAACTATTGGGACTCATACATACCGATGTATGTGGACCAATGAGTATCACCGCTCGAGGAAATTATGACTAATTCATAACCTTCACCGATAACTTAAGTAGATATGGGTATATCTATTTAACGAAACATAAAAGTGAGGCTTTTGAGAAATTCAAGGAATTTCAAAATGAAGTAGAGAACCAATTGAACAAAAGAATTAAGGCACTACGATCCGATCGTGGTGGAGAATATCTTAGCCTTGAATTCGATTCACACTTCAAAGGTCGTGGTATTATATCACAACTTACTCCACCCGGAACACCACAACTAAATGGTGTTGCCGAAAGGAGAAATCGAACCATACTTGATATGGTTCGATCCATGATGAGTCAAGCCGAGTTACCAAACTCGTTTTGGGGATTTGCGATTCAAACCGCAATAAAATCTTCGAACGTAAGTCCAACCAAAGCAACTGAAAAGACTCCATATGAGATATGGAGAGGAAAAGTTCCAGTTCTATCCCATATGAAAATTTGGGGTTGTGATGCTTATGTCAAAATTAAAAATGACAATAAGTTGGCCCCACGATCCGAAAAATGCATTTTTGTAGGATATCATATGGCCTCCCGAGGCTATTACTTCTATAAACCTCAAGAAAACAAAGTGTTTGTGTCTCGAGATGCTGTCTTCCTAGAAAGTGATTTTATTTCTAGGGGACACAGTGGGAGAAATTTTGAACTTGATGAAGTTCAAGAGCCACAAACCGAGGTAGAGACGCAAGAAGATGTTCCTTCGTCGTCTAGCGCGGTTGTCCCTCCTCCTCTTAGAAGAACAGGCCGAGTTATTCGCCATCCCGATCGATATGTGGGACTTATCGAAGAAGATGGAACACTCGATATGTTGCTTTTAGAAAGTGACGAGCCCGCCACCTACAAGGCCGCAATCTCTAGTCCTAATTCCTCCTTGTGGCTTGAAGCCATGAAGTCCGAAATGGATTCTATGCATGAAAACCAAGTTTGGAACTTGGTGGATTTGCCTAAAGGGGCTAGACCTCTTCAATTCAAATGGATTTTCAAAGTCAAGAAAGGCATAAAAGGACATGATGATGTCTACAAAGCTAGGCTAGTGGCAAAAGGATTTACCCAAGTCCAAGGTCTCCATTAGGATGAGACCTTCGCCCCCGTAGCCATGCTAAGATCCATACGGATTTTGTTAGCGATTGCCGCATTTCATGATTATGAAATATGGCAAATGGATGTCAAAACCGCTTTTCTAAATGGGCATTTAGAAGAGGAGGTGTACATGATACAACCCGAAGGTTTTGTTGATTCTAAGAATCCTAACAAAGTGTGCAAGCTTGAGAGATCCATTTATCGTCTCAAGCAAGCATCTAGAAGTTGGAATCATCGATTCGATCATGTGATAAAAGAGAATGGTTTCACTCGAAGTGTTGAGGAACCATGTTTATACATGAAATTTAGTGGGAGCAATGTTGTGTTCCTAATCTTGTATGTCGATGACATACTACTCATTGGAAATGATATTCCGATGTTGTCTTCAGTTAAGAAGTGGTTAGGTAACCACTTCCAAATGAAGGATTTAGGAGAGGCACAACGCATATTAGGTATCCGGATCCATAGAGATAGATCCAAGAGGATATTGGCACTAAGTCAAGAATCTTATGTTGATAAGATTCTTCGACGTTTCAGCATGGACAAATCAAAAAGTGGATTGGTACCTATGGTAACCGGGACAATATTGAGCAAGTCGCAATCGCCCTCCGAACCCCATGATGTTGAACGCATGGAATTGATCCCTTTATGCTTCCGCTGTTGGATCAATCATGTATGCCATGATATGAACACGTCCTGATGTCTCGTATGCCTTGAACATGACGAGTAGATATCAACGAAAACCAGGTCAGAGTCACTGGATAGCCGTCAAAAACATCCTTAAGTACTTGAGAAGAACTAAGGATTCTATCTTAGTGTTTGGAGGAGACACCGAGCTCCGTGTTAATGGCTACACGGACTCAAGTTTCCAAACGGATAGAGATGACATGAAATCACAAGATGGTTTCGTTTTCATGCTTAATGGTGGTGCCGTTAGCTGGAGAAGCTTCAAGAAAGTCAGTGATCGGATTCAACAACGGAGGTCGAGTACATTGAAGCATCGAAGGCTCGCCAAGGAAGGCAGTGCGGATCGGCAATTCACGGAAGGTCTAAGAGTAGTACCTACCGCCAATGATCCCATCACTCTCTATTGTGATAATAGTGGGACGATCTTCCAATCTAAAGAGCCAAAGTCTAGTAATAGATCTAGACATGTACTTAGAAAATATCATGTAATTAGAGATTTCATCGAAAGAAAGGAAATTGCGATATGTAAGGTTGGGACGGATGACAACATAGCCGATCCGCTCACCAAGCCTTTATCGCAGGCCAAGCATGATGGACTTGTTGCGTCCATGGGACTTAAACGTGTACCAAGCTTTTGTTTGATTTTGAAATGAAATAAAAGTGTTGTTTTTTTTCATGTTAATAATCACATTTGTCTTTTATCTTTTCTTATACATTGTTACATCCAAACGGGTTGTAGTGGCAAGTTGAACCCCGTTAAAGTGAACACGGATTAACATAGTATTCGCCCATAGTCACTTGTATGAGGTGACGTCTCGAAGTGACTAGAATGTGATGCGATTGATGGCAAGTTCAAGTGCCATGGAGTCATATGAGAATGATTAGTCGATCACATAGGCAGACTGTTAGGAACACCTTGTCGGGCCTTATGACCGCTTATAGAGTTCTGGCAAATTTATATAGCCTGGTCGTGGCGAGAGCTACTATAGTATTCTAATGAGTCAATTCTTTTGACTAAAGGTTGTTCGCCTAACATGGCACAGTTTCAGATTTGTGTTACTACGACCTTCGTAAATGGGGTCAAATGGGCATATTTTGGGTTATGATGGTTGTGGCTAGTCGAAGGGAACAAGTGCAATAGGAATTGTCCACCCCTAGTCAGGGTTATAAAATATCTGAGGGCCACTCGAGGAGTAATGAACTGGAAATGCATGGCCACGCTCGGAAGGTATCCATGGTGGATAAATTCCGGTCAATCAGTTATTCTCCAGATCGAGGAAACCACTCTCGATATGATCACTTGCGAGTACGACCCAAAAGACACCTTGCATTGAGTGGGAGAACGTAATATGACAAGAGAATTGCTGACGCACACTTGTCGAGGACAAGTGGGAGATTGTTGGAATATGTGTCCTCCGACAATAATGCGATCACAACTTTTGATCATGATGATCACATGTTTAAGTCTCATTCTAAAGAATACAATTGGGAAGTAATATTTTACTGTCAACTGGTCCACACATATCGGTAATGATTGGCTGACTAGAGTTTGACATTACTGTCGTGCGACGGTGGTGATCAGTTGATCCCCTTAGGTCATACCTAAAGGGTAACACTCTTAATTGATTATTTAATTGATCGTATGACGATACGGGTTGATTAAATTACTTAAAATTGACGGACGATTTTGGAAGTAATTATTACGTGTCTCATTATAATTTGATTAAATAAGATACGGTCTAAGTGATCGAATTGTTTCATTACTTAGATAAAATTATTGTTTAAGGAAACAATTGCATTTGAATGAATAATTTATTATAAATACAAGATGTTGTAATTTATAATTTGTAAAATATTTTGGTACAAGTAATTATGAATTACTAAGTCAATTTTGTATATGACGTATTTTTTATTAATGCGTTGATTTTTAATATGTTAAAAATACATAACAATTTTACATGACATGTGACATGTGACAAATTGACAAATTGACAAAGATAAAATGGAATCCATTTTATCTCAATGTGACCGAAATAATGGGGTGTTTTAGGAAATTATTATGTTAATTAAATTAGTGGTAAACATAATCATATTTGCCTAAAACTAGCCATGCAAACCTACTTGCTCTTGTGAAGACAACCTTGCTCATGCATTGGCCCTTTACCCTCCCCTACCCGGTTTCCTTATAGAAAAGACCAAAGGGATTTTCTCTATAATTAAACCTAATACACTACATGAAGAGGGTGTGTATTATTATTCATTCAACCATCTAAAATAAGAGTTTTAGAGAGAAAAAGAAACTTCTTCCTTCTCCTTCTCTTAGCCGAAATTAAGAGAACCAAATAAATATTTTGGGTCATTTTCATTTGAATTAATATTGTTCTAGTAATAATAATATTAAGTTTATTAAGTTGTTACCTTGGGTATTATTCCTTGGGAGGGATTATATACTTGAATCCTTCTTCATCCATTTAAGGAGAGCTCAAGAACAAGTGAGTAGGAGAACTCTCTTGTGCCCTTTGATCCGAAATATCAATGTAAGAATGATGATTTCTTCTTTATAATTACTTATTGTTTGCATGCATAAGATCAATATTTAATTTTATGACTAAATTAATTTGAAACATATATGAATATGTTAAGTAATGAGATAAAGATTTATAACATCTACTTCCGAGGAGCGTGAGAAATTGAGGAAGCACAAGCCTGTTGACTACAAGATTCGCGAAGTAGCAAAGGAGAACCATAAATACTTGACTGAGGAGGAGGAAGAGGCCGGATTCCGAGTCGTTCATCCGTCGAAGAAACTGAAGACCGCTCCTGCCGTAGAGATGGTGGTGGATCGAAATGGTAAGGCTAGACCGCGAGAGAGACCTTTGGTGATTAGGTCAGAGATAGCACAAGAGCGCTCGGCTCGTGTTCGAGACAAGAAGTACGATATAAATGACAAAGGCAAAGAGAAGATGGAAGAGTAGCCTTAGTCGTAGTATTATATATTATTATAATTATTTGTAATAAATGGCGGGGTTTTTAGAATCCTAACCTAGCATTTATTTTTGGCATTTTATATTATTTGGCATACTAGTATTATTTATGAAACGGATGAATAAAAGATTAATTAGTTAAGAAACTATTGTGATTTTCTTTTTATTATTCTTGTCCAATTTCAAATGCAAATGCAAATATCCTCCTATCTACATTTTAAAATAATGGGTTGTATCCTGTGAAGGATTTCCTACGTATTCATTTAAAAAAATGAAATCAAACCCTTGCGCGTAGTTCGAATAAATGTAAAAGAATAATTGTTCTAAGCAAGGGCTTGTAGCGAAATAGAAAATAAGCATGAGCTTTACTTACTCCTAAAATACAACCCAATTTATTTGATGATATGGGGATGACGAATTGTCAAAATGCAAGAGCAAGGTGACATGAGATTTATTTCAGCAAGCCAAGGGCCATTTTTATTTCGTGTCGCAAGAGCGGCACGTAGGTGTTACGCGAGGCGCATTTCTTGTCCTACACTAGGCATAATATCGTTTCAGTTGGTTGAGGTTAGTTGGGTTAGCAAATTCATTCCCATCTAGGTCTGTAATCTTAACCGCACCCCCCGAGAGTATGGTCTTGACTAAGAATGGTCTGGCCCAGTTTGGTTTAAATTTTCCACGTGGATCGACAGGTAGTAGAGCTCTAACTGATTTGAGGACTAAGTCTCCTTCTTTGTTGTTTCTGGGCTTAACCCGTTTATTGAAAGCTCGTTTGCGACGTGCCTGATATGTTTGCACATTATGCAATGCGCGCAACCTTCGTTCATCCAAGAGGATGAGTTCTTCATATCTGTCCCTTTTCCAATCAGCTTCTGGAATTTGACTTTCGAGCAGAATGCGTAGGGATGGGATTTCTAGTTCAACTGGTTGTACAGCTTCCGTGCCGTAAGTTAAATAGAAATGAGTAGCCCCAGTGGGCGTCCTAACTGATTAGCGATAACCCCATAATGCGAATGGTACATTGCTGGGCCAATCGCGATAATTGTCGATCATTTTCTTGAGGATAGTGACGACATTCTTGTTAGCTGCCTCTACCGCGCCATTAGTTTGAGGTCTATACGGCAAGGAATGGTGGTGTTTGGTCTTGTATTTGGCAAGAAATTGCTCAGTCTCAGCCTGGAAATGTGATCCATTGTCACTGATGATCTCATGTGGGCAACCATATCGACAGATGACATTGGTTTATATGAAATTTGCCACGTTTTTGGCTGTGAGACTAGTGTAAGATGCCGCTTCGACCCATTTGGTGAAATAGTCGATGGCTACCAAAATGAAACAGTGACCTCCTGTTCCGACTGGAGTGATTTTCCCGATGCTGTCAATTCCCCAAGCAGAAAATGGCCAAGGAGATGTCATGGTGTAAAGCAGTGAAGGTGGGACATGTTGCACATTCCCGAAGATTTGGCAGTTATGGCAATGTCTGACGTATTTAATACAATACGACTCTATCGTGGTCCAGTAATATCCCAGACGCGTGATTTTCTTTGCCATCATTGGTCCACTCATGTGAGGGCCGCATTCTCCATCATGAACTTCTTCCATCACTTTTTGTGTCTGTGAATGATCAAGGCAACGCAAGACTACACCAAGAGGTGTTCTTTTGTACAACTCTCCCTGCATGAGGAGGTACTGAGAGGCTAGTAGGCGTATGGCGTGTTGTCCTCTCTTATCCATATCTGGTGGATATGTACCATTGAGCTTGAAGTTTAGAATGGCTTGAAACCAAGGTTCCCCTGGATTTTCTTCCTCATCTATAATTTTGTGCACATAGGCTGGTTCTGACCTTCGTTCGATGCATAAAGGCATTTCTACCATGTTGTCTGGCATGTTAATCAGAGATGCAAGTTTTGCAAGAGCGTCTGCAAACTGATTTTCTTCTCGAGGTAGGTGTAGATAAGTGACTTGATCGAAGAATTGGGCAACTTGATCTATCCTAGCTTGATAGGGTGCTAGACTTTCATTTCGAATTTTTTAAGATCCATTAATTTGTTTGATGATCAAGGATGAGTCTCCGTGAACTCGAAGATTTTTGATGACTAAATTTACTGCTGCTTGTAGCCCAATGAGGCAAGCTTCATATTCTGCTGTGTTATTTTTCACCTCGAAGTCGAGTTTGACAGAGAGTGGTGTATGCTCACCTTCAGGAGAAATGAGCAACACTCCTATTCCAAATCCTCTTAAATTTGAGGCTCCATCGAAATACAGGTCCCAAGAGTCTATGTTAGTTTGTAGTATGTCCTCGTCTGGGAATGACCATGTATCTACTACTTGGGTGTCATTGATAGGATTATCTGCGAAGAACTCTGCAACGGTGCGCCCCTTTATAACCTTCAGAGGTACATACTTGAGATCGAACTCTGAGAGCATTTAGGTCCATCTTGCCAAGCGTCCGTTCAGAACGGGTTTTTCGAAGATGTATTTGACAGGATCCATTTTGGAATACACCTTGACAGAGTAACTAAGCATGTAGTGGCGTAGTTTATTTGTTTCCCACACAAGAGCGAGGGATGTCAGGGACTACTTTGCGGGTAGGACCCCGGCGACGGTGATGATGGATGGGAGGAAGGTGGCTCCTCCCGCTTGCACTGCAGAGCAGAGGGCTCATCTGTGGCTCTAGTGGTTCTTGTCTTCGCTTTACCTCGGATACAAGGGGGAGAGGCTGTCGACGAAACGTCTTCCGTTCCTTTCTGACTTGAGTGGCCTGGGTCGGTGGGACTGGGTCACTCCTGGCTTTGCGGTCCTCACTTGCAACATGAGGGCCATGGTTCGTCCCGAGATGATGGAGAAGGAGACTTCTCCTGCTACCGTCGGTCCTAGACTGCTGTTGGAGGTATGAACCTTCTTTACGCATCATGAAAGATCATTTCTTCTTCTTTTGTTTCCATGTCTATCGAATTGTGAAAGATCATCATCGATTGTCTTGTTTTGCAGGCGTGGGTGTACTCTTACTTTTCGAGCTTTGCGCCCAAGAGGACGGAGCCTGAGCCGAGGGCTTACCCGGTCGTGAGGGACTACGTGGTGTGTCGTACGAAGAGCCAGCGCTCTTCTTACGACGTTTGTCGACTGGGCGTGAATGCCCTGAAGCTGAGCGATGTAAGTATCTTTTGTTACTTTCCTTTATTTCTATTTAGAAGCAATCATAGGAATGACCCCCTTTTTCCCGTTTAGAGCTGATCATAGGAATGACCTATCGTTTGCTTGTTTTAGTGGGTGCCCAGACCTTGGGTGGACTACCTCTACGCTCCACCTTTCGTGGCTGAGGTCCTTCGACCTAGGAGCTAGAGTCGGTTGCTGCTGAGGACGTCCATGGGACCAGTGTGGTACCTGGGCGAGCGTTTGACTCGTCAGTGCGCTCCCGACACTTTTACGGTTCCCGTTGATCCTCCTCAGACGATGTTTAGGGAGCCTTAGGATGCTGAGAGAGAGGCTGACTTGGCGGACGTTGGCGGTGACGCTCTTCTCCTTCCGGGTGAGGAGTACTCTCTGTTTATTCGCTAGAGGATGGCGTACTTGCCGATCGTGGTAAGTGTTTACTTTTCCTTTTTTTGAATTGATACGACAAACTCACGAACAATCGTCGAATAAAGAATTCATTTGAACTTTGCAGGAGGTTGAGGTGGCAGGTGTCGAGCCCCCAGCGTACCCCGAGACCCTTGAGTACACTGACGCGGCGGGGATGACGACGATCTCCGAGATCCGCGACTTTGGCGAGGAGGTGACGGATGCTGGCCTGGAGGAGTGGCAGCACCTAGTGAGGAGGGTAAGCCCCCAGCTTTGGCTGACTTTTGCTAGTTTCATTGCATAAGAATGCATTCGTTCTTTTTTTGAAAACCCCTTTTTGTTTATTGAAATGCAGGTGGTGCCGTCTCAGTATGTGGCGTTATGGAGGATGGGCAACCGGCTGCGTGCCACGGCCATCGAGGCGCTTACGGGTGGCCGAGGACGACAGGTATGAACCTCTCATTATCTTTATTTTGAATGTTTGTTGCAATTTCCCGCGTTTTTGTTTGAAATAGTTTAATGAAATGATTGAAAAATGAGGCATTTCTTTATCACTTGCAGAGGGAGCGTGACCTGCAGCGTGAGCTGGCGTAGTCCCAGGAGGAGACAGCTTGCCTGTTGAGGGAGTTGGAGGTCAGGGACGCTGAGATTGCTGCCCTCGAGGCGACCGTAGCCGAGCGGAGTGACGAGCAGGAGTAGCTGATTTTCCTTTTTGTTGTTGTCTTGTATATACATTTGTACATTTTGGACCTTATTTTGGACTTTTGGACCTGTTTTGGGCGAGAGCTCCCAGTTTGATGTATATATTGCATTTTGTATATATGATGGCTTGAGTGCCTTTGCTGCTGGGCTGTCTGTTGTTCCTGCATGTTAGTTTATAAAACAGGTTTTGGTAGATGTTTATGCCGTCATGCTGCCGAAATTTACACAGAATTTACACGTAGACCATATAATATACACATGACTTAAATTAGCACGAAATGAGAAAAAAAAAAAAGGTGCCCGTAAATGAGCAAAATGACCGGAAAATGCGAAAAATTGCCCAGAAATCAGCGAAAATGACAAAAGGTGCCCAAAAATGGGTAAAAAATGAGCGGACGGTGGGGAGGGCTACCCCCTATAAAAACGTAAAAAGAAATGTATAAGTTTGAAATGAAATGTGAAATGAGGAGTGAAATGATTCCCCTAAAAAAAGAAAATAAAATAAAATGGGTAAGTGTGCTCGTTTTGGCGAAAATGTCGATATCATCTCGAAAAGCGTCCCTGGAAAATTAGGAAACATAAATATGGTAATTTGTTGGAATTACCAAAATAATAACCTATAGTAATAGTAAATTATAGTCAAAATAAATTAGGAAAGATACAAAGCTGAAAATCACGGAAATCAGCTGGGAAGTGGCGCGAAAGAGTCACGACTCATCGAAGAGGCGCGACAAGTCTTTGCGCCACTTCCCCAGTTGGTCATACCTGACGGAATTTAGGAAACAGCTTTTAGTATAAATAGAGACGTCAGGGAAGCTTTTATTCACATAATTCCACCATCTTTCTTTCGTCTATTTCACAAAAGCTCTCCTATCTTCATAAAAATTTAAAAATTATGGATGCCTTTGAAAACCTTCTCAAGGAGTGGATAAATGAGTTTACAAATGTTGAGAAGCATGACATGGGCGCCTTTAATTTGGGATCAATCTTGAGTCTCAAATTGGTGAAAATTGTGAAACCTTTCTTTGATGCTTGTCTTGAATATTGGGACCCTAATTTCCATGTGTTCGCCTTTCCTGGAGGCGATATTTGTCCTTTCCCCGAGGAGATAGCCGCTATTGGAGGATGGGACCCATAAAATGCTCCCGTTATTCTTTTTAGCTCTCAAGGGTACAAGAGTAAATTTAGAGACTTGTTGAGACTGACCAAGGCCGAGGTTGACCGTCTTGTGACCTCAAAAGGGGTCCGCATGTTGGATTTTATTGACCGATTCATAAACAGGGAACACCCTTCTATTTCTTATGTTGCTAGACGCAGGGCGTTCGGGTTCTGTCTACTACATTATTATGTTCTTCAAGGGCATGCTGACAAGGACATGAGAGGGGATCCTCGTTTCTTGAGCTTAGTGGAATAGATGGAGGTGCGCAATTGCCCAGCATGCCTTTGCTTAGGAGAGATCGTTCTGGGGTTGGACAACAGAAAAGCCAACCGCGAGCTTCCTTATTTGGGAAGTCCTATCATTTTGCAGGTAAGAACCCACTGTCCGTGTCAACCATTTTTTTTTTTTTTTTGGTTGACCAAGTGGGACTAATTCCCGTCTTGTTTGCAGGTTTGGCTTATGGAGCGTCTGCTGTTGATCGAGCCCCCAGTTAATGTTCCAGGATACCATGCTCGGTCAATTGCGATGAGAACCAGACTCTACATGGTGGACTTCACTCGGGTTTGCAACTATTGGGAGAATAAGTTGAAGAGTGAAGGAGGTCCTTTAATCCGATGGGTTGTGCCATGGTGGCACCTCAGGTCAGTCACGGGAGTTTCATCTTTAGATTCGACTCGGTCAGTTCGCATCCCTGTCTTGGAATTCATGATTTGCATCTTCCCGGAGAGATTAATGAGTCAAGTGGGCCTTGAGCAGATGATTCCGAAGCTTGACACCGTTCCTCAGAATGCAATTGCGCTCACTACAGAGTCCTGTCAAGAGTGGGCCCTCTTGTGGGCTCGGAGGAACATGTGGTTCATACTTTCCCCTATTGGCTCCTTATGGGTATCCGATTCATACTTGCAATGGAGGAAGGCTTCTACTGTTGGAATATGTGTCCTCCGACAATAATGTGATCACAACTATTGATCATGATGATCACATGTTTAAGTCTCATTCTAAAGAATACAATTGGGAAGTAATATTTTACTGTCAAATGGTCCACACATATCGGTAATAATTGGCTGACTTGTGTTTGACATTAGTGTCGTGCGACGGTGGTGATCAGTTGATCCCCTTAGGTCATACCTAAAGGGTAACACTCTTAATTGATTATTTAATTGATCTTATGACGATACGGGTTGATTAAATTACTTAAAATTGACGGATAATTTTGGAAGTAATATTTACGTGTCTCATTATAATTTGATTAAATAAGATACGGTCTAAGTGATCGAATTGTTTCATTACTTAGATGAAATTATTGTTTAAGGAAACAATTGCATTTGAATGAATAATTTATTATAAATACAAGATGTTGTAATTTATAATTTGTAAAATATTATGGTACAAGTAATTATGAATTACTAAGTCAATTTTGTATATGACGTATTTTTTATTAATAAGTTGATTTTTAATATGTTAAAAATATATAACAATTTTACATGACATGTGACATGTGACAAATTGACAAAGATAAAATGGAATCCATTTTATCTCAATATGGCCGAAATAATGGGGTGTTTTAGGAAATTATTATGTTAATTAAATTAGTGGTAAACATAATCATATTTGCCTAAAACTAGCCATGCAAACCTACTTGCTCTTGTGAAGACAACCTTGCTCATGCATTGGCCCTTTACCCTCCCCCTACCCGGTTTCCTTATAGAAAAGACCAAAGGGATTTTCTCTATAATTAAACCTAATACACTGCATGAAGAGGGTGTGTATTATTATTCATTCAACCATCTAAAATAAGAGTTTTAGAGAGAAAAAGAAACTTCTTCCTTCTCCTTCTCTTAGACGAAATTAAGAGAACCAAATAAATATTTTAGGTCATTTTCATTTGAATTAATATTGTTCTAGTAATAATAATATTAATTTTATTAAGTTGTTACCTTGGGTATTATTCCTTGGGAGGGATTCTATACTTGAATCCTTGTTCATCCATTTAAGGAGAGCTCAAGAACAAGTGAGTAGGAGAACTCTCTTGTGCCCTTTGATCTGAAATATCAATGTAAGAATGATGATTTTTCTTTATAATTACTTATTGTTTGCATGCATAAGATCAATATTTAATTTTATGACTAAATTAATTTGAAACATATATGAATATGTTAAGTAATGAGATAAAGATTTATAATAATCGGTATCATGAGCCTTTGGTTGTTTGCATGCAAATCGGTTATAGTTTTTCCGAGTTATACGATTAACATATAAAACTTATAAATTTGTGTTTATTATGATATATCACGAAATCCATTATGCATGTTAAAGTTTCTGATCCTAAAATGTATTTAGGATATTTTGGTTAATTTATGGATTTTTATTGTTCATTTTTAATTATAATGGCATTAAAAATGTGATTTTATGATTAAAATGTCATTTTCGGACTAAAATTAGCTAAACTTCGAATTTTTCAGTGGTTTTTGTATATGTTTTCACATATATGATTTTTAGATGACCTGTAAATTTTCAGAATTTTTGGAGTTTTTATGCTTGAAATATGGATTTTTCATGATAAAAATCGAATTTAAATGAATAATAGGTTAATATGAGATAAATTTCGAATCTGGTCATAAAAATTTAGTATGTTGTCACATGAAATTGTACAAGATGTGTGTAAAATAATTGGCTATAATGAAGTCTTTATGCATGATTTATGATTTTTTGATGAAAATAACATAAATAGTGACTTAATTAGTGAATAATTGCTAAAACATACTTCATGACTAAGGAAAAACGTCACATGTTTCATTTTATTACCTATTTCAGATCTAAAATTAAAAAGTTGATAAATATAATTTTTCTCATGTTTTTATGATTATATTTGATAAATCCGATAAACCGCAACAATGTTTTTCCCGATAAATTTTCGAAATTTTAACTTAAGTTTTTGAACATTATGAGTGTCATGGTATTTTTCCAGAATGTTCATGAGTTTAAATTTCAAATTTCAAATTTATTTGAAATTTTTATGATTTATTTGGAGTTTATGGCAATTTTTGTAATTTTGAGTCCTTTAATGAACAATTTTTTAAGAAATATAAGTTAATTATTGTCAATTTGTTAGTGGAGACTAATTTTGAGTCCTAAGTTGGTTAGGGTAATTAACTTGTGCATAAATATGATTTTTTGTAATTTAATGTGATTTTAAGAGGTTGAATCACGCAAATCCGTAAAAACCGTTTAAATATACGATAGTGGCTCCTTAAAGGCGATTTAGCATATAATTTGGGCATGTTCATACATATTATAATGCTGGATTTTATTTATGATTGTCATAATTTTATTTTATGTAATTTTTGAATTATGTAATTTTACTTAGTATGGCCTTAGTTTTTAATTGGTATTACCCGAAATGTATGGGAATATCGATTCGGTTGTAATTTATTGTGATCTCGTATCACCGTTTTGTAATTTAATAGATTTACTTTTATTTTAATTACAAATGTATAATAGGAAATTATGTAATTTGTTATGTAATTTATTTATTTCGGAGTTTCTTGAAGACGGTGTCACTCAAGGAAGACGATACAAAAAGACGGTGTTACCTCGAGATGCGTGCCTCAACCGAAATTCAAGGGACCAATGGAGTTGGTTTCAGAATATGTAATAGTTAATTAGATTTTCTATTTTAGGAAGGTCATAATAGGATTTATTTTAGGGTCATGCTCTTTCATGGACATGATTTACTCAATCATGGACATGAATGACCACTATACCCTTGTCATTTGTACCCCTCATTTTACATTTTGTTTCATAATCAAATGAATCAATCCAATTCCCATCAACAAATCACCGGTCGTCCCCCACCGCCGCCTCACCCAGTCGACCGGACCAACACATCTTTCCTCTCCCATTTCAAAAAAAAAGGAAAAAAAATAGAAAAAGTTTAACGAAAAGAAAAAAAAAAAAAAAAAGGATAGAAACAAACAACGTCTGCATATCATTGATTTTCAAATTATATCATTGATTTCAATGACAAACCACTAGACCAATGAACCACCCCTGAAATTCACGTTTAACTGGGAGTATTTTTTTTTTGGTCTCGAATGTCGTGTTTCAATTGAAAGTTCTTCAAACCCTAATTTTTTTGGTCTAGATTAATTTAAACTACCTAATTTGATATAGCCTAATTATAAATTTGAATTATTACTCGATCGACATGAGAAATATCGTCTATAATTGAGTAATTTTGATGGATTTAATTAATTTGGGGGGAAGGAAATTAGAGAGAATTTGTGTATTTTGTTTGTTAGGGAAAGGGTAAGATATGGAAAACTAATGACAAAAAGTCCGTGAAAGAGTAATATTTGTCCATGAAAGAGCAACTACGTTATTTTATGCTTTACATTTTATTTATATGTCGCATGCATCGCTAAATCGCCAAAACTAAAACATGCATCATCTTTTAATCAAGTTTATCGACCGTGTCAATTACAATTATAGTAGTTCACCGCTTTAGTTCACTTAAAACGTGATAGATAATAAATTGACATGACCTCTCGCTAAAATAAACAATTGAGACATAGCCTTACCAAAAAGTAGAAACCATGAAAACCTATTTCGTGAGGGAGTGCACTCGGCCACACCGGGGTACAAACCTTGTTACGTAGGGGAAGTGGGTGATAAATGTCTATCCACCGAATTTATATTAATGAGGGGTATTTCGGCACACCGTGCCCTAAGTTGATATGAGTTTGGATCATGGACACATTTATTCGAAATTTGGGTTGAACTCAACGAAAGTATTCACGACGATTTCCGGATGTGTTTCGGGCTAGAGATAAATATTAATGTAATTTTATCGACCAAGAGTTCTAAAAGTAGAATCGATTAAAAGGTTAATCCACCGAGTTATGTTAATAAAGGGTATTTCGGCACGCCGTGCCCTAAGTTAATATGAATTTGGGTCTTGGAATCATTTCATATAGTTGGGTAGAGGTCACTATATAAATGCTCATATCTTGTTAAAATTATTTACAAGTATGATTTAAAAAGACAAATGTTAATATTTCCTTTTCCTCCATACTTGTAGTTCATTACAATGAATCCATCAAACGCTACCGCACCGATAACTATTGAGTCTTGCCACAATATTTTTGACGACGTTTGCTTCAACAATGATTTCGACACTAATAGAGAACTTCATTTTGGGATAGGATCGGATGGAAACCTTAACTTCATCACTTCTACTAGACCACCTACTACTACTAGATCTCGTGTGAGCCGGTCTCAGGAAGACCGTCTCATAAAATCTATAGGATCTTTGTCTCTGGAAGATAAAGATGCCAAAACTAGTGGGAGCTCAAGTAATCAAGTTCTTGCTTCAAAGGGCAAAAAGTTCAAGAAGAAGGGAAAGAAAGGGAAAAACTTCAAGCAAGTTGATGATGAGTGCCATTATTGCTATGGCATGGGACATTGGCTTAGGAATTGTCCCGTATATTTGCAAAATATAAGGGAAGGAATCATCGTTCCAAAAGGTAAAATTCCTAAGGAAATTTATGTTATTGATATAAATTATACTTCCACTACGACATGGGTACTAGATACCGGTTGTGGTTCTCACCTTTGTAATCATTTACAGGGTTTAAGAGACGTGAAGAGGCTTAGCAAAGGAGATGTGGATCTACGCCTTGGAAATGGAGCTCGAGTAGCGGCCGAATCCAAAGGAACTTATGTATTAGCTTTGCCTAATGGATTTGAGTTGTATTTACATAATTGTTTTTATGTGCCTACACTCTCTAAAAACATTATTTCTATCGCTATGTTAGACATGGACGGTTTTTGTTTTGTCATTAAGAACAATCGTTGTACTATTTCGAGGAACGACTTGGTTATAGGCCAAGCTTCTTCTATCAATGGCATTTACATTTTAGAAACCTCGAATCCAACTAATGATATCTATAACATTCAATCAAAGAAACTCAAATCAAGTGACCCAAATGAATCGTTCATTTGGCATTGTCGATTAGGTCACATAAACGAGAATCGCATCAAAAGATTAATTTCGACTAATGTGATTACACCATTTGATTATCAATCATATGGAACATGCGAATATTGCCTTCTTGGCAAAATGACTCGTAATCCTTTTAGCGGTAAAGGGACACGAGCAAGTGAACTATTGGGACTCATACATACCGATGTATGTGGACCAATGAGTATCACCGCTCGAGGAAACTATGACTACTTCATAACCTTCACCGATGACTTAAGTAGATATGGGTATATCTATTTAATGAAACATAAAAGTGAGGCTTTTGAGAAATTCAAGGAATTTCAAAACGAAGTAGAGAACCAATTGAACAAAAGAATTAAGGCACTACGATCCGATCGTGGTGGAGAATATCTTAGCCTTGAATTCGATTCACACTTCAAAGGTCGTGGTATTATATCACAACTTACTCCACCCGGAACACCACAACTAAATGGTGTTGCCGAAAGGAAAAATCGAACTCTACTTGATATGGTTCGATCCATGATGAGTCAAACCGAGTTACCGAACTTGTTTTGGGGATTTGCGATTCAAACCGCAATAAAATCTTTGAACGTAAGTCCAACCAAAGAAACTGAAAAGACTCCATATGAGATATGGAGAGGAAAAGTTCCAGTTCTATCCCATATGAAAATTTGGGGTTGTGATGCTTATGTCAAAATTAAAAATGACAATAAGTTGGCCCCACGATCCGAAAAATGCATTTTTGTAGGATATCATATGGCCTCCCGAGGCTATTACTTCTATAAACCTCAAGAAAACAAAGTGTTTGTGTCTCGAGATGCTGTCTTCCTAAAAAGTGATTTTATTTCTAGGGGACAGAGTGGGAGAAATTTTGAACTTGATGAAGTTCAAGAGCCACAAACCGAGGTAGAGACGCAAGAAGATGTTCCTTCGTCGTCTAGCGCGGTTGTCCCTCCTCCTCTTAGAAGAACAGGCCGAGTTATTCGCCATCCCGATCGATATGTGGGACTTATCGAAGAAGATGGAACACTCGATATGTTGCTTTTAGAAAGTGACGAGCCCGCCACCTACAAGGCCGCAATCTCTAGTCCTAATTCCTCCTTGTGGCTTGAAGCCATGAAGTCCGAAATGGATTCTATGCATGAAAACCAAGTTTGGACCTTGGTGGATTTGCCTAAAGGGGCTAGACCTCTTCAATTCAAATGGATTTTCAATGTCAAGAATGGCATAGAAGGACATGATGATGTCTACAAAGCTAGGCTAGTGGCAAAAGGATTTACCCAAGTCTAAGGTCTCCATTATAATGAGACCTTCGCCCCCGTAGCCATGCTAAGATCCATACGGATTTTGTTAGCGATTGCCGCATTTCATGATTATGAAATATGGCAAATGGATGTCAAAACCGCTTTTCTAAATGGGCATTTAGAAGAGGAGGTGTACATGATACAACCCGAAGGTTTTGTTGATTCAAAGAATCCTAACAAAGTGTGCAAGCTTGAGAGATCCATTTATGGTCTCAAGCAAGCATCTAGAAGTTGGAATCATCGATTCGATCATGTGATAAAAGAGAATGGTTTCACTCGAAGTGTTGAGGAACCATGTTTATACATGAAATTTAGTGGGAGCAATGTTGTGTTCCTAATCTTGTATGTCGATGACATACTACGCATTGGAAATGATATTCCGATGTTGTCTTCAGTTAAGAAGTGGTTAGGTAACCACTTCCAAATGAAGGATTTAGGAGAGGCACAACGCATATTAGGTATCCGGATCCATAGAGATAGATCCAAGAGGATATTGGCACTAAGTCAAGAATCTTATGTTGATAAGATTCTTCGACGTTTCAGCATAGACAAATCAAAAAGTGGATTGGTACCTATGGTAACAGGGACAATATTGAGCAAGTCTCAATCGCCCTCCGAACCCCATGATGTTGAACGCATGGAATTGATCCCTTATGCTTCCGCTGTTGGATCAATCATGTATGTCATGATATGCACACGTCCTGATGTCTCGTATGCCTTGAGCATGACGAGTAGATATCAAGGAAAACCAGGTGAGAGTCACTGGATAGCCGTCAAAAACATCCTTAAGTACTTGAGAAGAACTAAGGATTCTATCTTAGTGTTTGGAGGAGACACCGAGCTCCGTGTTAATGGCTACACGGACTCAAGTTTCCAAACGGATAGAGATGACATGAAATCACAAGCTGGTTTCGTTTTCATGCTCAATGGTGGTGCCGTTAGCTGGAGAAGCTTCAAGGAAGTCGTGATCGCAGATTCAACAACGGAGGCCGAGTACATTGCGATGTCGAAGCTGCGCCAAGGAAGCTGTGTGGATCAGGCAATTCACGGAAGGTCTAAGAGTAGTACCTACCGCCAATGATCTCATCACTCTCTATTGTGATAATAGTGGGACGATCTTCCAAGCTAAAGAGCCAAAGTCTAGTAATATATCTAGACATGTACTTAGAAAATATCATGTAATTAGAGATTTCATTGAAAGAAAGGAAATTGTGATATGTAAGGTTGGGACGGATGACAACATAGCCGATCCGCTCACCAAGCCTTTATCGCAGGCCAAGCATGATGGACATGTTGCGTCCATGGGACTTAAACGTGTACCAAGCTTTTGTTAGATTTTGAAATGAAATAAAAGTGTTGTTTTTTTTCATGTTCATAATCACATTTGTCTTTTATCTTTTCTTATACATTGTTACATCCAAACGGGTTGTAGTGACAAGTTGAACCCCGTTAAAGTGAACACGGATTAACATAGTATTCGCCCATAGTCACTTGTATGAGGTGACGTCTCGAAGTGACTAGAATGTGATGCGATTGATGGCAAGTTCAAGTGCCATGGAGTCATATGAGAATGATTAGTCGATCACATAGGCAGACTGTTAGGAACACCTTGTCGGGCCTTATGACCGCTTATAGAGTTCTGGCAAATTTATATAGCCTGGTCGTGGCGAGATTTACTATAGTATTCTAATGAGTCGATTCTTTTGACTAAAGGTTGTTCGCCTAAGATGGCACAGTTTCAGATTTGTGTTACTACGACCTTCGTAAATGGGGTCAAATGGGCATATTTTTGGTTATGATGGTTGTGGCTAGTCGAAGGGAACAAGTGCAATAGGAATTGTCCACCCCTAGTCAGGGTTATAAAATATCTCAGGGCCACTCGAGGAGTAATGAACTGGAAATGCGTGGCCACGCTCGGAAGGTATCCATGGTGGATAAATTCCAGTCAATCAGTTATTCTCCAGATCTAGGAAACCACTCTCGATATGATCACTTGCGAGTACGACCCCAAAGACACCTTGCATTGAGTGGGAGATAGTAATAGGACAAGAGAATTGGTGACGCACACTTGTCGAGGACAAGTGGGAGATTGTTGGAATATGTGTCTTCCGACAATAATGCGATAACAACTATTGATCATGATGATCACATGTTTAAGTCTCATTCTAAAGAATACAATTGGGAAGTAATATTTTACTGTCAACTGGTCCACACATATCGGTAATGATTGGCTGACTAGAGTTTGACATTACTGTCGTGCGACGGTGGTGATCAGTTGATCCCCTTAGGTCATACCTAAAGGGTAACACTCTTAATTGATTATTTAATTGATCGTATGACGATACGGGTTGATTAAATTACTTAAAATTGACGGACGATTTTGGAAGTAATATTTACGTGTCTCATTATAATTTGATTAAATAAGATACGGTCTAAGTGATCGAATTGTTTCATTACTTAGATGAAATTATTGTTTAAGGAAACAATTGCATTTGAATGAATAATTTATTATAAATACAAGATGTTGTAATTTATAATTTGTAAAATATTTTGGTACAAGTAATTATGAATTACTAAGTCAATTTTGTATATGACGTATTTTTTATTAATGCGTTGATTTTTAATATGTTAAAAATACATAACAATTTTACATGACATGTGATATGTGACAAATTGACAAATTGACAAAGATAAAATGGAATCCATTTTATCTCAATATGACCGAAATAATGGGGTGTTTTAGGAAATTATTATGTTAATTAAATTAGTGGTAAACATAATCATATTTGCCTAAAACTAGCCATGAAAACCTACTTGCTCTTGTGAAGACAACCTTGCTCATGCATTGGCCCTTTACCCTCCCCCTACCCGGTTTCCTTATAGAAAAGACCAAAGGGAAAAAGAAGAGGGTGTGTATTATTATTCATTCAACCATCTAAAATAAGAGTTTTAGAGAGAAAAAGAAACTTCTTCCTTCTCCTTCTCTTAGCCGAAATTAAGAGAACCAAATAAATATTTGGGTCATTTTCATTTGAATTAATATTGTTCTAGTAATAATAATATTAATTTTATTAAGTTGTTACCTTGGGTATTATTCCTTGGGAGGGATTATATACTTGAATCCTTTATTCATCAATTTAAGGAGAGCTCAAGAACAAGTGAGTAGGAGAACTCTCTTGTGCCCTTTGATCCGAAATATCAATGTAAGAATGATGATTTCTTCTTTATAATTACTTATTGTTTGCATGCATTAGATCAATATTTAATTTTATGACTAAATTAATTTGAAACATATATGAATATGTTAAGTAATGAGATAAAGATTTATAACATCTACTTCCGAGGAGCGTGAGAAAGTGAGGAAGCACAAGCCTGTTGACTACAAGATTCGCGAAGTAGCAAAGGAGAACCATAAATACTTGACTGAGGAGGAGGAAGAGGCCGGATTCCGAGTCGTTCATCCGTCGAAGAAACTGAAGACCGCTCCTGCCGTAGAGATGGTGGTGGATCGAAATGGTAAGGCTAGACCGCGAGAGAGACCGTTGGTGATTAGGTCAGAGATAGCACAAGAGCGCTCGGCTCGTGTTCGAGACAAGAAGTACGATATAAATGACAAAGGCAAAGAGAAGATGGAAGAGTAGCCTTAGTCGTAGTATTATATATTATTATTATTATTTGTAATAAATGGCGGGGTTTTTAGAATCCTAGCCTAGCATTTATTTTTGGCATTTTATATTATTTGGCATACTAGTATTATTTATGAAACGGATGAATAAAAGATTAATTAGTTAAGAAACTATTGTGATTTTCTTTTTATTATTCTTGTCCAATTTCAAATGCAAATGCAAATATCCTCCTATCTACATTTTAAAATAATGGGTTGTATCCTGTGAAGGATTTCCTACGTATTCATTTAAAAAAATGAAATCAAACCCTTGCGCGTAGTTCGAATAAATGTAAAAGAATAATTGTTCTAAGCAAGGGCTTGTAGCGAAATAGAAAATAAGCATGAGCTTTACTTACTCCTAAAATACAACCCAATTTATTTGATGATATGGGGATGACGAATTGTCAAAATGCAAGAGCAAGGTGACATAAGATTTATTTCAGCAAGCCAAGGGCCATTTTTATTTCGTGTCGCAAGAGCGACACGTAGGTGTTACGCGAGGCGCATTTCTTGTCCTACACTAGGCATAATATCGTTTCAGTTGGTTGAGGTTAGTTGGGTTAGCAAATTCATTCCCATCTAGGTCTGTAATCTTAACCGCACCCCCCGAGAGTATGGTCTTGACTAAGAATGGTCTGGCCCAGTTTGGTTTAAATTGTCCACGTGGATCGACAGGTAGTAGAGCTCTAACTGATTTGAGGACTAAGTCTCCTTGTTTGATGTTTCTGGGCTTAACCCGTTTATTGAAAGCTCGTTTGATACGTGCTTGATATGTTTGCACATTATGCAATCCGCGCAACCTTCGTTCATCCAAGAGGATGAGTTCTTCATATATGTCCCTTTTCCAATCAGCTTCTGGAATTTGACTTTCGAGCAGAATGCGTAGGGATGGGATTTCTAGTTCAACTGGTTGTACAGCTTCCATGCCGTAAGTTAAATAGAAATGAGTAGCCCCAGTGGGCGTCCTAACTGATGTGCGATAACCCCATAATGCGAATGGTACCTTGCTGGGCCAATCGCGATAATTGTCGATCATTTTCTTGAGGATAGTGACGACATTCTTGTTAGCTGCCTCTACCGCGCCATTAGTTTGAGGTCTATATGGCAAGGAATGGTGGTGTTTGGTCTTGTATTTGGCAAGAAATTGCTCAGTCTCAGCCTGGAAATGTGATCCATTGTCACTAATGATCTCATGTGGGCAACCATATCGACAGATGACATTGGTTTATATGAAATTTGCCACGTTTTTGGCTGTGAGACTAGTGTAAGATGCCGCTTCGACCCATTTGGTGAAATAGTCAATGGCTACCAAAATGAAATAGTGACCTCCTGTTCCGACTGGAGTGATTTTCCCGATGATGTCAATTCCCCAAGCAAAAAATGGCCAAGGAGATGTCATGGTGTAAAGCAGTGAAGGTGGGACATGTTGCACATTCCCGAATATTTGGCAGTTATGGCAATGTCTAACGTATTTGATACAATACGACTCTATCGAGGTCCAGTAATATCCCAGACGCGTGATTTTATTTGCCATCATTGGTCCACTCATGTGAGGGCCGCATTCTCCATCATGAACTTCTTCCATCACTTTTTGTGTCTGTGAATGATCAAGGCAACGCAAGACTACACCAAGAGGTGTTCTTTTGTACAACTCTCCCTGCATGAGGAGGTACTGAGAGGCTAGTAGGCGTATGGCGCGTTGTCCTCTCTTATCCATATCTGATGGATATGTACCATTGAGCTTGAAGTTTAGAATGGCTTGAAACCAAGGTTCCCCTGGATTTTCTTCCTCATCTATAACTTGGTGCACATAGGCTGGTTCTGACCTTCGTTTGATGCATAAAGGCATTTCTACCATGTTGTCTGGCATGTTAATCAGAGATGCAAGTTTTGCAAGAGCGTTTGCAAACTGATTTTCTTCTCGAGGTAGGTGTAGATAAGTGACTTGATCGAAGAATTGGGCAACTTGATCTATCCTAGCTTGATAGGGTGCTAGACTTTCATTTCGAATTTTTCAAGATCCAGTAATTTGGTTGATGATCAAGGATGAGTCTCCGTGAACTCGAAGATTTTTGATGACTAAACTTACTGCTGCTTGTAGCCCAATGAGGCAAGCTTCATATTCTGCTGTGTTATTTTTCACCTCGAAGTCGAGTTTGACAGAGAGTGGTGTATGCTCACCTTCAGGAGAAATGAGCAACACTCATATTCCAAATCCTCTTAAATTTGAGGCTCCATCGAAATACAGGTCCCAATAGTCTATGTTAGTTTGTAGTATGTCCTCGTCTTGGAATGACCATGTATCTACTACTTGGGTGTCATCGATAGGATTATCTGCGAAGAACTCTGCACCGGTGCGCCCCTTTATAACCTTCAGAGGTACATACTTGAGATCGAACTCTGAGAGCATTTAGGTCCATCTTGCCAAGCGTCCGTTCAGAACGGGTTTTTCGAAGATGTATTTGACAGGATCCATTTTGGAATACACCTTGACAGAGTAACTAAGCATGTAGTGGCGTAGTTTCTTTGTTTCCCACACAACAGCGAGGGATGTCTTCTCGAGAGGTGTGTACTTGCACTCATACTCCAAGAACTTCTTACTAAGGTAGTAGATAGCTCTTTCTTCTTTCCCAACAGTTTGTGCGAGCATAGCCCCCCATGGCTGTTTCGGTCACTGTGAGATATAAACCAAGAGGTTGATCTCGTTGAGGAGGCATAAGCACTGGTGGCTTGGCTAGTATCTCCTTAATTCTGTCAAACGCCTTTTGGCAGTCGTCGTCCCATATGGCATGATCTGTTTTCTTGAGCTTTTTGAAAATGGGTTCGCATATCATAGTAAGCTTTGATATAAATCGGCTTATATATTGCACCTTGCCTAGAAATCCTCTAACCTCATTCTCTGTTTGAGGTTGTGGCATTTCGATTAGAGCCTTGACCTTGGATGGATCAATTTCTATACCTCTTTGACTGACGACGTATCCCAGGAGTTTGCCTGATGTTACCCCGAATGCACATTTCTGAGGATTGAGCCTCATGTTGTACTTTCGCAATCTTAGGAAGAATTTGCGAAGGTTGTCAATGTGCCCCTTCCTATCTTTGGACTTGACAATCATATCATCGACATACACTTCTACCTCTTTATGCATCATGTCATGTAGCAATGTGATCGCAGTGCGTTGATATATAGCTCCAGTATTGATTAGCCCAAATGGCATAACAGTATAGCAATAGGTGCCCCATTGAGTGACGAAGGTGGTCTTATGCATATCTTCTATGGCCATGTTGATCTGATTATACCCTGCATATCCGTCCATGAAGGATAACAATGTATGGTCCGCTGTATTGTCTACCAATATGTCGATGTGTGGTAGAGGGAAATCGTCCTTGGGACTCGCTTTGTTTAGGTCTCTGAAATCAACACAAACTCGGATTCGCCCATCCTTTTTGGGTACGGGTACTATGTTAGCCACCCAGTTTGAATACTCGGAAACTTTGATGAACCCGGCTTTGAATTGTTTATCGACTTCTTCTTTGATTTTAAGAGCCCATTCTGTCCTCATTCGACGAAGTTTCAGCTTTACAGGTTTGAAACCTGGTTTGATTGGAATTCTGTGTTCTGCAATATCCCTGTCGATTCTTGGCATGTCTTTGTAGGACCAAGCGAAAACGTCTTTGAACTCATGTAGAAGGTCTATGAAATTGGCCCTTTCGGTTGGGTTTAAGGTCGTCCCTATCCTAAGTTCTTGGGGTTCTAGTTCGGTTCCTACATTGATGGGTTCAGTGTTCTCTATAACTGGTGCCCCTTCCCCCTCTTGTAATATTTCTTTAGCTATGTAGGGAGGTAATTCGATTGAGTTTGGGTCAGGATCATCCTCATCATCATCGTAAATAGAATTGTGTTCAGAATAACACAAAGAGTAAGCAGAATCTGATTTATTCATATTAAATTTTGAAAAGAGTTGAAACAAAGAAGCCATTTGTTCAGTAGTTAGTGGCGATAAAGGGACAGCTGCTGGGGCATTTCCCGAGCTACTGTTACTACTCGATGCTATGCTAGGAGAAACAAGGGGATTGAGAGTGACGATAGGAGGAGACTCTCTAAGGACTTCTCTAGACTCAGACTCTGATTCCGACTCCGACTCCGACTCTGACTCGAATTCGTTGTCTTCAGGTTCTCCTTTGAACATATCTCCTTCTCCAGTGGTGACTTTTAAAAGCTTTCCTTGGTTGTTTGTCCACTTGATTGACTTTCTCCATCCTTTCTGCTGCTGATTCGAACTGGTTTCGGTGATTAACGTTGTAGGGTTGAAATGGTCATCTTGAAGTATCATGGTAATGATCTCGTCTTGTGCAGCTCTAACAAATCGGTCCTCCCCAAACAGAAGACTAACAACCTGTTCGTCTAAGCAAGGTGCTTGACGAGTTTTGACAGTAGGAACCGTTTCTGAAGGAATGAATTAGCAATCGTGAAAGATCTCGATTCCAGCTAGTTGCGTTCCTTTATAGTGCCAAGGTTCGGGAAACCCGTGAAAGTACTCTTGATTCCCTTTTCTAACGAAGTATCCATTTAGGGTAGGGAGGTAGGGTCGCATTTGGATTCCCTTGTTCTTACGATTTTGAAATTGAGTGAGCATCTCCAAAGCTTCTTCGTTCGTGGGTTTGTATCCCAATCCTAATGGTATCCTTTGAGAGTTTCCTTCTTTGTAAGGTGCAAAGGTATTTTTCTTGGTAGGATTTAGTGGCATTCATGGGAAGTATCCCTGAGATTTGAGTATGGGGTTGACCACTAAATTAGAGTATGGATCGAAGTATAGAGGTGCCAGTTCGCTTTCTACAAGATTTATGCTATGAAAGTCCCCAAGCTCGTATACTGGATCTGTAACTACTTGGTTACTTGACATCTTCTCTATTACTGCCTTGATAGGTGACGAAGTGATCGTCACTACTTTGCCATCTAGTGGAATCTTGATTTTCTGGTGCAAGGTGGATGTTACTGCTTTGGAAGCGTGAATCCAAGGCCTTCCCAGAAGTATATTGAATGATGCTTCGATATCCACTATTTGAAAGTTAACCTTTCGCTCAATCGGCCTTGTGGCTAAGGTGAGGTTGACTAGTCCTACCACTTTACGCCGTGTTCCATCGTATGCTCGAACACCTTGGTTAGTAGGAGTCCAATCCGATTCTTTCATGCCTAATTTGTATGCCGTTTTCAATGGTATGGCATTGACTGTGGAGCCATCATCTACCAAAGTCATTGGCACGTTCTTCTTTAAGCATATGACGGTAATGTATAGAGCTAGGTTGTGACTGGCGCCGAAGGGAGGCAAATCCTCATCTGAGAAAGTAACTAGGTTACTTAGCTTAGTTGAATCTTGGAAGACCAAGTTGACTACGTCGTCAGGCGTAGAGTTGTGCGCTACGTTCAATTTAGCCAAGGCTTGCAGTAAAGCTTGGCGATGAGGAAATGAACTTGCCACTAGTTGCCAGACTGAAAGATCAGCCTTTGTCTTCTGTACTTGCTTTAGCAAGTGGCCAGTAGATGTATCTTCGCCATCATTTGGTGTGATAACATTGGTGTTAGTAACTGGACCATTTGCTATAGGACCGTTCTGAGGAGCATTTTGATATGGACGCCCTGAACGAGTAAGGTGGTCTATATCTTGATCCTTGCTAGCTTTGACTATATCCTCGCTAACCTTGACTAGATAGTGTTCATTAAGGTATTCATCTTCATCGTCTTCGGCCCATATTCCGTTGACGCTAGTAAGCTCCCTCAATTTGATCATCTCTGCTTCTAGACTAATTATTTGGTCGATTAGACTGTCAACCACTGCGACTACCTCTTGCATTGTAGAATCTTGAGACAGATTTAGTGGCACGCTCTCCTTGGGTATGGTGCTTGGATTGCGGAGGGGTGCTACTACATCTTCCAGTTCTGAAACTTGCCTACTCACACTCTTTGCCCATGCAATAAAATCGGCGATCGTAGGAGAAATGGTGGAGTAACTCCCCTCATCTTCTAATGCTTGAATCTCGTCTTCGATTGGAGAAATGAGGTTTGAACAATCCAAGGTGGATTCTTCATCTGTAATCATCAGAACTCCAAGAGTATTCTGAGTATTGTTAGGCTTACCTCCAGGAGGTATAGGCAGACCACCATCTTCAATCATATCCTGAAGGACATGTTTTAGCTTGAAACACTTCTTTGTATCGTGTCCCTTACCTCTATGATATTCGCAGTATGTATTTTCGTCCCAGAACTTGGACTTCTTTTCTGGGTCAGGTGTAGGGCCTATGGGTTGGAGCTTACCCTGTTTCATCAATCTTTTCAGAGCATTGGAGTATGTATCGCCAATGTTTGTGAACTTCCTTTGTGGGTTATTCTTCTTTGATGATTCGAGAAGGTTAACCTCATCAGTCTTGCTAGTAGAGCCATAAGAACGACTCGTTGAGCCTTGATATCCATGACCTACCGTTTTGGACAAGAGCCCTTTACGGATGTCATCTTCAATTCTCGTCCCTAGCACAGTTAGGGGGTGTTTGGTTGGGTATATTGGAATGGAATGGAATGGATTTAGACCATTCCATTGTTTGGTTGGGGTGATTTGGAATGGAGTTAGATACCCAATGGATTCTAACTCCACCCCAACCCCTTGGAATCCCATACCCACCTTTCCCCCTTGGATTCAAACTCCATTCCCATGCTTCTATAACTTATGATGAACCAAACAAGATTTTGCAAGTATGGATTTAGAACCTCATACCACCATACTATCAAACTCCATTCCATTCCATTTCAATTTGTTGAACCAAACGACCCCTTAGATCTTTGAAGGTCTTTATGTTTTGGTATCTCAAGTGGTTTTCATAAATGGATCTCAAGTTATCCACGAATTTTTCCACAAGGGTAGCTTCATCTGGACGTTCAACTAATTGTGTGCTAGTCTTCCTCCACCTACTTAGGAAGTCGGTGAAGCCTTCTTTTTCATTTTGGGTAAGAACCTCTAGAGTACGTTGATGTCTGCACTTTGTATAGGCATTTTGTACTTCATTTGCACGCATTTCTATGCATATTTAGTAGTATTTAGCTACAAATGTCCCACGAATAGTCTACTTTGGTTTGTCTTGTATAATTTGCAGGTATGAACCGGAGAGGAGCATAATCAAGCCTAAAACATGTCCCTATGCATGCGTTTAGGAGATGAGTTGAGTTGGAGCTTGGAAACTACTAATTTGAGGTGCGCATTTAAGTAAAGAAGCTAGGCGAGCAAAGGAAGAGCTTCAAACTACTAGTGTCTACTTTTAAGAGCCATATCTCAAGTTTTACAAATGATAATTAGGTGATTCTAATTGGAGGTGAAAGCTTATCCTCTTAGATTTCCAACGCCATGAAAATAGCTTGATTCGGACAAGTAACGAAGAAATGGCGACCGTTTGAAGTTCAGTGCGCAAAGTAGGAAATTACGCGCTGAAGCTCTCGATCGAGAGCTCTGTAATATATACATTTCGATCGACCTCTTTACATTTAGAATGACCAGCTAATCTATTGGATCGACCACCTTGAGCCCTTAATGTGTTCGATCGAGGTCCTTATCATTCGATCGAGAACTTTCGCTGAGGAAACCTCTCGATCGAACAACTTTATGTTGTTCGATCGAGCTAATCGAGTCGGACGCAGCTTATTTTATGTCGAGACTATCTTATATTTAGTTTTATCTTATAATAAATATCTATTCTACTATATAAGAGATAATTAGGTTAGAATAAGGGGGGACTTCTTCCATCACTTTTTCCTTATCATTCAACCTCATATCACGTTACCTTGTTCTGCTCTCTTTTCCGGATCTCTTAATCTGTAATTCCTCCTTTTACTCTTTCTCTTTCTTTACTCTCCCCTTAATTTATGATGTTGATTATTCCTTTACCTTTTGCTCTTGATTTATTTATCATTATGTCTAGCTAAATTTCCTACTAGGATTTAGGGGATTCAATGATAATTGTTAGTTGCTAATTAGTTTACTGATCTTTCGTTGTTATTATGTCTATGTTGTTAATCACTGCAATTAACTGTAACTAGCTACTTGAATCGATGCATTTAGCTTAATTAATCTTGGTAAGCCTTAACCTAGACCGGAAGGTTGGAAGGGGTGAGACCCGCAGTGAACAATAGGATGCTTTAGTGAAGGCGAAAGCTAAGCTAATAGTATTTTAGGGCGAATTGAGACCGGAAGGAGATATTCGTTTCCCCTTAGACCTATACAATTGACTGATCTGTGACCTTAGTTGCAATTAACCGATATTCATTGATGACCCGACAATGAAAAAACCCCAACTGTGACCGTAGACAGACCGAGTTGACAAGTAGATAGTGACTGCCTCCCTGTGGAGATCGACCCTACTTCCACTAACTTCTGTTAGTAGTCTTAGGTATTATTTTTGGTACTAAAACGACGGTATCATACGCATGTTGACTTGGATTTCAGCATTATCCGCGTATTGTTTAGTGAATTCAATTGCAGCATCATCCCAGGTGGCAATCTTCTTGTGCTCCAAAGAGTAGAACCATTGTTTAGGAATGGTGTCGAGAGATGAAGGAAAGATTCTTAAGAACATCTCAGGTTTAATGCCTTTGATAGACATATAGTCCTTGAAAGCACGAATGTGGTTCAAAGGGATTTCATGCCCCTTGAATTTCGGGATGTCAGTCATGTTGAAGTTAGTTGGCAATTGAGCATTCACGGCCTCATACTTACGGTTATTCTCCCTGTAGATGTCATCCCCCTTGAGGTACATTAGTTGCTCCTCCAAATATTGGAGTCGTTTTTCAACTTCAGTAAGACCTATTGGAGGGTTGGTTTCTGGTTGTCCAACGAAGGGTGGAAGGTTATCATGCACGGCCTCACTAGGAACATCGCTTTCTGCAGGAGGAAGCCTAGTCTCTACAGCAACAATTCGGCCTTTAATAGTGTTGAGGCGATCATAAACTTGGTCTTGGCTTGTTTGGAGACGAGCGAGCGCAGCTAGGATTTGATCATTACCATTTTGGGGTTGGCCACTCTGACTTGTGGTACTAGTTCCAGGCATCTTGGAAACTGGATAGGAGATTGACGACGAATCAAAACATGATCGACCATTCTAGCACACTTACTCAAAGAAAAGATTCGACTTATGAAGTGGGAGTGTGCCACTGTGTTAAGTGAGGTTTGAAAATGACAAAGGTTTGAAATGTTTGTCCTAGGCAACTGTAGTGTAGTTATAGGAGTGCTGACTTGAGGTGAGATTTTGAAATGGGTTTTGAGGCCCGAATTTTGACGGGAGATTTGGACAGAGTTTCGACTCATCTTGCGCTAATTTTGGCCATTTTTGAAAACGTTTACATTTTAAAAAGGTTTGATTTTATTTTACAAAATTTCGTCATGGTTTCGTTTACAAAATGGTGATCACATATGATACAAGCATTCATACAGGCATTATAACAGTATGCTGAGTGCATTTATAAGGCTTTTGGCTTAAAAGGGTGGGTTGCCATACCGCGCAATCAAACCCTGGTCTGTGGAGAGGTCCGTGCCAAACATGAGTAAGGTCGGTTCCTAGTCTATTTCCTCGAGTAGTGAAAGCCCTTGATACAAACATGAGTAAGCATCATGGTATGGTTGACGTCAATCGCTATCTATCCTTAGGCCCAGATAAGAATTTGGACCGTCCAGATGGGACGATTGGTTGAATGGGATGGGTTGAGCCTAGGAAGGCCGAATAAAACGACCTAAGAAGGTCGAGTAATGAAAACCGACAACTGTCTCATATAAACTATTCCCTAACCTTGTTCAAGTTTCACCCTTGGCAACACGTAAGTGTATTACTCCCCAGCGGAGTCTCCAAACTGTGGACACGGGGGGCCCACGGGAGCACTAGGGAAACAAGCGTTTGAATTTGTGGAGTCGCCACCAATTTATTGTGGCAAATTGGAAACCGTTCGAATACTTCGCGTCATGTCAAGACACAAAGTAATGACATAGACACTAAGAACTCGTTACCCTTAGCATTCTATGTCTAAAATGATTCTCGTGGATGCCATTGAACACGGATGTTCACAGAGATCTGGAGTAAGGGGTGAGGGTACGTATTAGGAAGTCCTTTTAATGAACACCTAATCCCGCCCGCCTCGATAGCGGCCTCTACAAATGATTAGGGAAATCGTTTGTACTTGATATGTTGTCGATTATATGCATGCAATGCAACAAACAACGTTTTGATCCAAGCATTTGAGAATTAACTAAGTCGGTGAACACTTAATTAGCATTTATTAATGTGGGTAAATTGATAAACACTACCAATTTAAATCCTCTTTTTCACAATCACTACCAACATAAAAAAACTTCCATAATTACTACCAACATAATGACTCCGACCTACTATCACTACCAAACGGCCGGAAAACATCATTAAACTCGTGATTTTTAAATTTCCCCCCTAAAATCTTCTTTTTAACCCCAAACTACCCCTCCCCTATTAATTAAAACCCACTCTCCATCTCACCACTCACCAGTCACCGCACATCTACCACCGACAGCCACCACATATGCCACAATGGCCACCACTGACCGCCACATATCCACAACTGACGGCCTGACGCCCACTACCGATGCCACCACCGTCTCCCCCATTTCCCACACTAGACAACCTAACCTCCTCTACCTCCCACAAACCCAAACTATCATCACACTATGGCCGGAGATCGACTGCCTCGCAGGAGAAACAACAACCGACAACATCACCTCATCTCCGCGGCCACATTTGTCATTGGTCACCCCACGCATGTACACTGCACACTCCTTTTCTTTTGTTTTCTTTGTAATTTAGAAAAATAAAATGTCAGATTTACAAAAAAGTAATAGCAAAATCAAAAGAACGATGCAAATCTGATAATGTCTCAAATTTATGATAGAAAATCATCTTATTGGTCGGAGTGCGGCGACATGGTTGGTGGAGATAGAGTGTTATTGCGGTGGTGCTGAGATGGCAGAAAAGGAGTGTGGGATGGGTTATATTGAGGTGGTTATGGAGGAAGTAGTTGTGGTGATGTCACCCTTAAAGTGACCGGTCATAGATGGAGGAATCCGAGAGGATTGTAGAGGTTGGGATAAGATGTTTAAGGTGGTAAGGGTATTCTGGTCATATAATTGATAATGTGGACGGAAAGTGGGATTTGGTAGTGATAGTAGGTCGGAGTCACTATGTTGGTAGTGATTATGAAAGTTTTTTTATGTTGGTAGTGATTATGGAAAAGAGGACTTAAGTTGGTAGTGTTTATCAATTTACCCTATTAATGTCAAATTAAGGTTTAAAATTAATTACACGTGATAACAAATAAATAAATCATACATAATACGATAAAATAAATAACGATAATTAAAATTACAATAAATTACAATTATTTAATTGATTTACGTCAAAAATATATTTAAGACGGATAATTTGAGGAAAACAAGAGAAAATAAATTGGGTTAGAAAATACAGACAAATTAGAGGTGATATTAGGGCTAATAGTCAATTAACACGCAAACTAATGAATTAGGTCAAAGCAAGAACGGAAGTTCAGAGACAGAAATCAACCCGGAAGAGGCGCAACAATGCTGCGTCCCTTGGAAGAGGCGCAGTGGTCACTGCGTCTGTTCCTGAGGTGAGTTCTAGCTGTGAAGTCAGAACTGCGGGTTATTTGCGTTTGTTGGTGTATTTAACGATTGATTATTGATATAAACCACCTGCTGATGCTGCTTGGGCTTGGAAACAAATTTGCAAAGTGAAAGAATTGATGAAGACTGCATATATACACAGTCAATGGACACCTGACCCCACTGGATACACTGTTAGGCATGGGTATGAATGGCTACACTACTACAATTTAAGGCAAAGAGAACGCCCCTTCAAGAACGGTTGATAACGGAACCGGTCTCTTTGTTATTTTTAGTTTGGCGGGCATATAGGATTCTAATAGAGAACGGTTGTTTGTTCAAACCGTTCTCTTACATTAACAAAGAGAACGGTTAGGTTTGACCAACCGTCTTAATATAAAAGAGACCGGTTATATATCCAAAACCGTTCTCCTTGATAAAACACAGAGCACGGTGTAATACCCGCCCTTTTAGAGAGCCTTTGACCATCGTTGACTGTCCTTGGGAGCGGGAGTAGTCTTAGAAAAGTGTGCCAAAACCATCTAGGGGTGCGTGTTAAGAGTGGTACTCGATAGAGTAGAGGCTACTCGATCAAGTAGCTAGGTTACTCGATCGAGTAGGGGGCTACTCGATCGAGTATGTTGGGTACTCGATCGAGTACCTAGTTTACAGCGAGGGTTTTATATCGCGTTTTGTTAAATCCGCAAATCACTTCCGCCACTTTCCTCCTATCCTTCAGTCGCCCCTTTCCCTTCCCTTCACCTCAAAACCTCCATGGAAGCCTTTTTGAAGATCCTTGAACCTTAGGAAGGCGTCACTTGTGTCGGGTAGCGGTCTCTTGCTGAGTTTTCTCCCTTGTAGGTATGTCATAATCATCATCCGTGTCTTCGTCTCTATAGGTAGGGTTTGCTTGTTAGTAATAGATATTTGTATGGTGGTTATAGGCTTTGCTTGGTCGCTGGATACGTTATCTGTCGGCATGGATTGCTTGCGGTTGCTTAAAGGTAGGTTCGCCTACTCAGTTTCTGTAGATCGTTTAGTGTGTCGGTCGTTGTGATAGTATTGTGATTGCTTGACATAGTAATTGTATTGTACTGTGATTGTGGTTGTGGTCGTTGTTGATGGTTCGCGAGGCGTGGCCTCGGCTGAGTGGGGTCACTTGCGGGAGTGGCTTCACGCCCTAGTTTCGCCTTCTGTGGAACCCGCCACAGAAGGGATGTGCACATTAATGGACAGGGTTATCGCTCGATTTGATGAGCGGGGATTTGGTGGGTACGGCTGCGGTCCCCATCGGCGGATCGGTCCAAAGTGGACGATCGATGATGAGGTTGGTTGGATTGTTGTGTTTGCGTGTGCGAGGCTAATGGCATCGTATTGTATTGTTAGTTGTAGTTGTTATTGCTGCGTCTTATCTCAGTACTGACCTTGTGTGGTTGTTTGTTTGTTATGTGTCTGCCGTGATCCCTTATGGTGAGCAGTCGGTCTTAGCAGGTGTTGATGTTGTTGATAGCTGAAGTTCGGGCAGGGATGAGTCTTCACGAGATATGATGGTCATAGCGAGTAGTCTTTGAGTTGTACCTTTTATTTCGTTTATTGGTTTAAATCACTTGTAATATAACTTAATAGTTCTTTTATTGACGTTTGATAATTACTTTCCTCGGGCGACCGAGATGGTAACGCCCTTATATGCTAAGGAAGGCCTAGTTAAGGCTCCTCTGAATATGGGGGTGTTACAAAGTGGTATCAGAGCGACGATTTTGGAACCTGTAACAAATGAACATAATGAACGTAGGGAGTCTAATAAAATGAACCTGGTGTATGTGTAATGGGAGGCCCAGCAGATGCTAGATTTTGGGTGAGTAGGCGCCCTCATTTCAAAATCTTGGCCCCATGACACTTAAGCCAGTCACATGGTACGGGAATGTGGAGTCCGTGAGTCTATGTGTGATATGTATGTTAATTGTGCCGGAGCTACCTCCGGTTAAGTCTTTGTTAGAGCTAATAGGGATATGATAGTGATATTCGGGCCGCGTTTAATAATTAGTGGTGAAATAAATGGAGTTTTTAGAATGATTAGTGAGTTTATATGATGGTTACGAGATATGTGACGAAAGTTTATGAAATAAAAATGCGTGAAAATGTGGAATTAAATGTTGTGACACGAATAGTGAACTCGTAGGTGTTTGCTATAAGTTAATGATGATGGAAGTCATATATGAGTTTATAAATCCCATCGTAATTACTATGATGATAGTTATGGTATAGTAGAGTTATGATTCGAGACATAGCATATAGTAATGCGTTTATGCCTACTTGTTGGTTGAAAATTTTCCGCTGCGTAATATTTGATTTGTGTAAGGTGATTTACTTATGATAGAATGTGAAACATGGTAGATTAATTTGTTTTGAAAATATGCATTTATGTGATACGTGAAAGAAAGAATTAATGTTAATTATACGCTTCAAATTGAAGTAAACACAAGATTATTAGTAACATGTAAAGCAAGTTTAAGTATATTATGATGACGGGATTGGGTTTAGAGATGATTCGAGTTGGGCAATTTGTGTGGTGTAATGTAATGTATGTTTTAATAGTTGAGGCGGTGCGTAGTGATGATAATGCATGAGCAAGCGCAATAATTAGTAACGAATTCCGAACTTAGTAGGAATCGACACGCGGTGTTGTTTTTGCAGGAATCTTCAAGTTACTTCGTACTTCTGATCGAGTACTTAACTATACTTGACCGAGTGCGAGTGCTTACTTGACCGAGTAGACCTCACTCGATCTAATTAGGAAGCTATGATGTCGGGATGTGGGAAAAATTCCTGCAGATACTCGATGATTTAGCCCCTACTCGATCGAGTAGGGTGGTACTCGATCGAGTACCTCAGGCACTCGATCGAGTAGGTTACTGTACAGTAAATCCTACGGGTTTCCTTAAAACCCCTAATCTTTCTATTTCTTCTTCTTATTCCTCTATTTCGACACACCTACACCTAATCTTCTCTCAATTCCTTATTCCCTCTCAAATCCTCTCATTCTTTTGGGTTAGTAGTGATTCTTGGGGTTGATTTCTTAGTTTAATTTCGTTTCTCTACTTTGTTCATCAATCAAGGTATGCTATTCTTCCTAATGTACATGGTTTATTGCTTTGAATGTGTTAAAATAGTGAAATAATCTGAAATTTTCGATTCACATGAGTAGGTTGTTGTTTTTGATGCTTGAAATATGATTCACATGCCTCCTCTTCATGCTTGTTGGTGATTAATTGCTGTAAATTAGATTAGAAATTGTAAACTGTGAAATCGAAATTTCTAGGGTTTCCAAAATTGAAATTTATTTTTGGTTGTTTTACAATGGTTAGATGGTAGAATTGAGCCTTAAATATGGTTTATATCATGTCGAAGAATAGATTTTGATGATTTTATCCTTAGAAAATTGCCTTAAAACTCCGTCTTAAAAGTGCCTCAAATGGGAATCCGTGATTTATAATTGGAAATTGATGTAGTAATTGACACTATAAGTATGAGTTGAACTTCAATATGAAAAGAGAAACAATAATTGATGAAGATATGCCAAAAATTATCACAGCTGTAAAGACCGTCTGCAGATTCTAATTGAGTTATTGTTCATAATATTGAAGGGTGATAAGGATATGTTCTAAGTTATTGTTGTCCATGAGCTAGTAAGAATGCCTCACATGTGATTAGAAGTATGTTTGGGATGACCTTAGAATCATGCTAGGATATTAAAATTGTTGTGCATATGTAATCATCATGATAATTCCTTTTACAACTATGGCGTATGAGTGGTAATACTTTGAATTTGTATGACAAAATCTTAGATACTGCTGGTGAATGTGTGTACGTAGCTTAATATTCAAGGTAAATGGCATGACTTATGTGCTTCACATGTTGAAATTTGTTGGTAAATGGATGTACCTAACTGAATAAGTTGAGTTCAAGACTGCATGAAGTATATGCTTTACGTGTTTAAGTAAGTTGCTTAAGTCATATGCTGAAACAGATGCCGAGACTAAACTTAGGAACCCGCCAAAGTAAACGGGGGAGGGGTAATCCACCTGAGATGGGGGAAGGGAGTGGACCTGTGGTACCCGCAGTTCCCGAGTACCCTTCCGTTGTCTTCGTTGACTTCAAGCAGAGAGAGCGTTTTGTAGCTTTACAGAAACGCAAAATGAGACCTACACGGTGTATTGACACTACTTTGTTGGAGGATTTGGAGATAGAGACGGATGTCCGTCACATTTTCGAGACCTTGGGTCTTATGGGTTTGTATAGGCTGAGGAAACACTCTTACCCTTTTCTTACCCTGGAGTTCATGAGCTCCTTCCTCTATGACCCAGCGGGCCAGACTGTTGAGTTTAGATTGATGAACACCAGTTTTCTGTTGACAATGGACTTGTTTGCTTCTCACCTTGGGTTGGCTAAGCCTCCCAAGGATTCTATCACCGACATCCCTGCCGAGTGCGGTGTATGCCGCCTGTTGCCTTGCCTGACCGGGAAACCAGCTCCTACCTCGAGTAACATGCTGATTAATGACGTTCAGCATGTCACATTGAGGATCTTTCTCCGTTCTCTCTCGAACCTCCTTTATGATCGACCGGATATCAGTAAGCTGAACAACCATGAGGTGTTACTTCTGATGTCCTATTTGAACCCGGAGCGGGCCAGGAAAGTGGTCTTTAATGCTCCTTCCATGGTTTGTGCCGCCCTTGCCTTAATGTCTCTTTGCCCGCCACTTCCCGTGCACGAGTTGTGGCGCCATCGCCACTCGGTTAGCTGAAAAGCTAACCTCTTTCGAGGCTTCTTCGGATTACGTGCCTCTAGCTACCCCTGTGCCCACCATGGACCGTGAGTACTATCTCGACCTGAAGTGGTTGAGGACTTTGGCTGATGGTAGCCTAGCTTGGAGGGTGTGGGGCGTGAGTTGGATGAAGATTCCAGCTCCTGAGCACCTCCCACCGACGGAGCCCTTAGAGCCGGCAGTGGTGGTTGTGGACTCCGTCTTTGAGGAGGAGGAGGAGGATGTTGATGGAGCCCGCCACCGAGACCTATCTCATCGACGACACCCTTCTCGAGGTGATGCCAGAGCCGAAGAAGGGAGAGAATGCGTCGGTCGTGGCAGTGGAGAGACCTAGGTTGGGGAGAGGACCCCGTCGAGTGAGGGAGAGGGCCTCAGAGACTAGGCCACGGCCGGTGGCACCACAGCAGCAGCAGCCTTTTCCATGCTACCCTTACCTCGACACCCCGGAGACGTGATCCAGCTACCTGGCGGAGAGAGTGTCATCTACTCTGACACTCAGGAACATGCACGAGATGGCGTACACTCAGGGGATAGGGACCGAGGGACCTCACCCGGTTTGGTGGAGTGGAGTCAGGGACTACTCAGGGGTTTTCCATTCCTACGGGGTGGAACAGTCGACGTGGGGGACACCTCAGTCCTTTGCCTACGGTGGCTTGACCCAATGGTACGTGGGCCCAGGAGCAGGAGCAGGAGGTGATGCGGGGGCGGGTTCATCAGGTGCAGATATGGCCGGAGGTGGTGGTGGTGGTGATGATGTGGTGATGTTCGAGCAGCAGCAGCAGCAGCAGGAGGAGTGATACTTCTTGTTCTTATCCTTGTTGATAGTAGTTGATGTTAGGTGGTGATATTGTTGTTAGACTTTAGTGGTTGTTCCCTTTTATTATTGAGACTTAGTTGGATTTGTATGGTTGGCCATAAGGCCGGATTTCATATTCTAACTGTTGCAGGATATTAGAAGTCGGGGAGTCGTCCCGACTCGATTTCATATGACCAATATGCGATGTATGTTAACTTATGACAGGTTTTATGATGAGTTGGCCTGTAGGTACTCGACAGAGTACCCCGTACTCTATCGAGTAGCTACAGGATGACATGAGAAAAAGCATTCTGAACTCGGGCTACTCGATCGAGTAGCCAAGACACTCGATCGAGTAGCATGGCACTCGATCGAGTACCGTTACCTACTCGATCGAGTAGCACTGTTACAGGAGGTTTTCGAAAATTAAAAATGTTCACTTGTTTTATAATTGCGAGTTTAGTGTTTAAAGTAGTTGTGCCTGCGTAGTAACATCTTTGAACCGTTAATTTCATATGTTGCAAGTCGTGATTGAAGTTTTATAAGCGTATTTGTCACAATTAGTGAAGCGGTAATAATTTCTTGTTACTTTAATGTTGCATGCACCTCATTACGATCTATTTATCGGAAGTTGTAACTTCGTCTATATTTGTGCATACCATTTTAACGTGTTGTCATCGGTGACTAGTTATTCCGGTGGCTTGGGTATAATTTCTAATTTAACGAGTATATAGTTAGCGAGTAATGTCCACAACAAATAATATGGTTTTCTTTAATGTTAAGATGCAAACAATCAGTAATACGCGTTGATATTTGGGTGGCGAACTTCGGGGACGAAGTTCCTTTTTAGAGGGGAAGAGTAATGTCGCGAAATAAAAAGGCTGTTTTTGAATAATGCTTTGCTTGTTTATAATGTTGTCGGTATCATGTTTTGCCTTAATTATAAAAATTTCTGAAGTATAATAAATTACTTTAGTTCTTTAAAGTGAAGGTGGTTGTATGTTTCAAGAGACGGTCATGAAGAATAGTTATAGTGTGATTAATCGTATTTGAATCACGTTGCCAAGTAACATGGTGGCATTAGTTGTACCATATGAAAGTTGATATGAGATATGTTCTAGATTGATAAGTTGATAGTCGTCACTGTATGTCGGGTGATCGTGGATGGTGATTCGTATGGCGAATTGATGTTTTATATGTATATAGAGTAACGGTTAACGGTGATAATGCTTGCATGATCGTAGACGGTGATGATGATGACATTAGATATAAAGTATAGACGGTGATGATGATGACATGGGGGGGAAATGGTATTTCCAGGGAGTAATGGTTTGAGCGGGAAGATTGGTGAGGTCGTGTTGTTTCCGTGCCTTGTGGGGGAGATACGTGAGTTGAACTTCGGGGACGAAGTTCTTTTTAAGGGGGGAAGACTATAATACTCGCCCTTTTAGAGAGCCTTTGACCATCGTTGACTGTCCTTGGGAGCGGGAGTAGTCTTAGAAAAGTGTGCCAAAACCATCTAGGGGTGCGTGTTAAGAGTGGTACTCGATAGAGTAGAGGCTACTCGATCGAGTAGCTAGGTTACTCGATCGAGTAGGGGGCTACTCGATCGAGTATGTTGGGTACTCGATCGAGTACCTAGTTTACAGCGAGGGTTTTATATCGCGTTTTGTTAAATCCGCAAATCACTTCCGCCACTTTCCTCCTATCCTTCAGTCGCCCCTTTCCCTTCCCTTCACCTCAAAACCTCCATGGAAGCCTTTTTGAAGATCCTTGAACCTTAGGAAGGCGTCACTTGTGTCGGGTAGCGGTCTCTTGCTGAGTTTTCTCCCTTGTAGGTATGTCATAATCATCATCCGTGTCTTCGTCTCTATAGTTAGGGTTTGCTTGTTAGTAATAGATATTTGTATGGTGGTTATAGGCTTTGCTTGGTCGCTGGATACGTTATCTGTCGGCATGGATTGGTTGCGGTTGCTTAAAGGTAGGTTCGCCTACTCAGTTTCTGTAGATCGTCTAGTGTGTCGGTCGTTGTGATAGTATTGTGATTGCTTGACATAGTAATTGTATTGTACTGTGATTGTGGTTGTGGTCGTTGTTGATGGTTCGCGAGGCGTGGCCTCGGCTGAGTGGGGTCACTTGCGGGAGTGGCTTCACGCCCTAGTTTCGCCTTCTGTGGAACCCGCCACAGAAGGGATGTGCACATTAATGGACAGAGTTATCGCTCGATTTGATGAGCGGGGATTTGGTGGGTACGGCTGCGGTCCCCCACTGGCAGGACTGGTCCAGTGGACAGTCAGTGACAGAGGTTGGTTGGATTGTTGTGTTTGCGTGTGCGAGGCTAATGGCGTCGTATTGTATTGTTAGTTGTAGTTGTTATTGTTGCGTCTTATCTCAGTACTGACCTTGTGTGGTTGTTTGTTTGTTATGTGTCTGCCGTGATCCCTTATGGTGAGCAGTCGGTCTTAGCAGGTGTTGATGTTGTTGATAGCTGAAGTCCGGGCAGGGATGAGTCTTCACGAGATATGATGGTCATAGCGAGTAGTCTTTGAGTTGTACCTTTTATTTCGTTTATTGGTTTAAATCACTTGTAAAATAACTTAATAGTTCTTTTATTGACGTTTGATAATTACTTTCCTCGGGCAACCAAGATGGTAACGCCCTTATATGCTAAGGAAGGCCTAGTTAAGGCTCCTCTGAATATGGGGGTGTTACACACGGTCCCTATTCTTAGTCGTTCTCTATTCAATCCCTAAAGACCGCCATTCTAAACCCCTAGTGTCTCTCACTACCCCTTCTTTATTCTGATTCTCTTCTCCCTCAACACCAAACTTCAATTCCCTATTATTGGTCCTCATCTCGACGCAGAACGGAGGTAGGTGACGCGGTAGCCAACTTTGCGACTCACCTTGTTACTTCCGGCAGCACCTCGTCAACGGCCAGATCGCAATTCTCAATCAGGTTGGTTTTTATCAATTTTTTTTTTCTAAAATGCTTTGTTTTGCCTCATTTGATTTCGGTTTATAATTGAATTTAGGTTATTTTTATCATTTAGGGTTTATGGATTCAATTATTTTATCTATTAGGGTACAATTAAGTATTAGGGTTATGTTTTTAAATTAAACTTCATTTCAATTGGGAGATGAATCATTTTAATCGATTTGAGCTAAACCATTAGCGAATTTCATGGTTAATCCTTATTTCATGGTCTAGTTACTGCGGCTTAAATGGGTTCCATGAAATCAATATTGTAATGGACTCCAAATCCAGTTTTGATACTTGAACTCAGTTTTCTGCGTAAGGGAGATTTCAATATGCGCGCACCTTCTTTAATTTGTTCCCGAGCTACTGAATAAGTTGAACAAGATGAAACTATGTCATATTGTCAAGCTTGTTTCATTGTTTTGGTATATGCTAAGGGCCTTTGTTCTGAATTTCTGCAAACTTATATATGTAGCATTTATAAATAAGTAATTGACATCTGTTGTGCTCTCTTCACCCTTTATTTAGTTATCTTCTTCACCAAAGAAAGGAAAAGATTACTTTCAAAGTCTGGCCTTTTTGGAAAATTTGTAAGTTTTAGAATTAATGAAATAACCAAAAGAAGATGATAAGTTCAAGAATCTATTGAATTACTGTAGATAAAACCACTGTATGAAATGTGAAGTGCTGGTTTCCATTGTACCTCGGGCATTCTTATTGAAACTCCAGATGCTGTTTATATCTGCTTGCATGGTTATTTATTTGTTATTCACTCTAAGCTTACTTTTGTTGCTGGCTTTATTCCATAGTTGTATTGCTAGATTTACTTCTGTTTTGGGTTATTGCAGTTATGTTCCAAACCCTGTCTTGGTTATCATTAATGTTCAACCAGAAGAGCTGGGAATACCAACCAAGGCTTATTATACTGTTGAGGAGGTCAAAGAAGTATGTGTCTGAAAACTGCCTTTATTTTGCAGTCCAATTCTTGTTATTTATTTATTTATTTATTTCATATTACCTCTAAAATTGGACAATTCTTACTGGCCACCCCTAATTAATTTAGAAACAAGACTTTCTTGCTGTTCTGGACTAAAAGAATGTACCTCTCAAGTAAAAATTGATTTTTATACCTGGTTTCTAGCTTAGGAAAGACTAAATAGTCCTTATGAAGCCGTTTTAGCTCAGCTTCATATGTTTCAATCTTGAAATCTATAAGGACTATTTGTTCCTAAAGGACTATTTAGTATTTCTTAAGCTAGAAAATAGATATAAAAAAGCTATTCCTCTCTGTAGACTGTTACTTAGTCAAATTCTAAAATATGATTGAATATGTAGAAGTTAAGACGCTAATTATATGATCTGTTTGCAGAATGCAACACAAAAGAGCCAGAAGGTCTTCGTTCATGTTCTATCCGAAATTTCAGCGCCTGAAGTGGAAGAGATTGGTAAGTTTATGATCTTATTTTTTTCCGATTGATGATGGCATTTACTTCCTTTGCCCTATTTTGATAATATGACGGTTGCGGACTAGCCATGCATCATCTCATCTGTGTATGTTTGATTGTAAGACATTTGGTATTCTTGCGGGAGTGGAGCATTTGCTCGAGAGGCGTGAAGGATACAACTATCAAGACTTTAGCGACGAGGCAATTCTCAACACTTTGCTAGTTTTGTCATTTGTGATGGTTTGAGAATAGGCTTAATATATATAGTCGTCATTTGGTTGGATGTTGGAAGTTGTAGTTCCTCTTGTGAAAGATTGCTTCATTGGAAGTAATAGGAAATTTTAGTTGGACATTTAGGAAATTTCTACTAACCTGGGGGGATCTAGATAAGAAATATCCCACATTCTCGTGTTCGAGAGAACTTCCTAGGAAATTTCATTACCACATATGGAGTATATGTCAACTAAACAGTTACTTCTCATGCCTTTTGGTGTTAATCACAGCAGACCTCTTATATCTTCTATTTTAGGGTTGGTTAAAGTTAAATCACTTCTTTCTGGTAATGTGCAGGTGACTGGGAAACTAGCTGCTCTCAAGGGGCTAGATGCACGTCTTCGGGAGATTCGTAGCTATTTGGATCTTGTTATTGACGAAAAACTCCCCCTTAACCATGAAATATTGTACCATTTGCAGGTTTGTTAACTTTGGCTCTATTAGTTTTTCTTGTGTGCTTATATAATCGTGCTTCCTAATGCCAATTCACTAGATTTAGAAGGAAAAGCCATCTCATGTCTTGCATGTTTTCTATTCAAATATAGCAACTGTTCTTTATGTGCTGAAGAAGTGAAGATAATATAGTGCATCGACACCAAAATGTGACCATTCTATGATCACCAGGATCTCATTGTAATACTTTTTGAGACAATGTTGGCCAATACCGATATTGCGAGTCCGCCACCATGAATTCATGGCTGAAACAGAGATTTAATACTCTTGAGTGTATCCCAATTTCATTATTCTTGGTGCTTGCTACTTTGGCATATTCTGGTTGATAACCTTGTTACAGAAATTATATAACTGGATAGTTTGCAACGTGAATGGTTTACTATGTGATCTATGTCGCAATTATTAAAAATAAACTTTAAGGTTCTATGTGCATTTTTTTTCCTTTTCTATTGAATCATTTATTTTTAAGCATATAAATTTGTGGGATTTCCTTATTTCTAGAGGTTATCAAAGATAAATCAGGTGTTAGCAATTTGTATCTTTTCGCCTCTCTGTTTTAGAGGGGTAAGATGGGACTTGGAAGCTAATGTATGCAAGGGAAGCAGGATCATAGTTGAACTTGCGTAGTTGTGTCCTGCATAATTCTGCTCTACACAGGGAACATCATTTTAGTGTCCCCCCATTCAGACTAAATTCTCTACGACTTATTAGGGAGTTCAGCCTTGTATTGTTTGATTTCATAACACCCTAGATTACTCATTGAGGTTTTTTTGCAGGATGTGTTCAATCTTCACCCTAATCTAAGCATTCCAGAATTGATCAAATCTTTTGCTGGTATGGAGTTGTTTAGAATTTAGATTATTTCTTTTCATTGGTTTTCTGCTCTTCTACATGTTCTCGTTTTTTACGATTGTCTTTGTTTATTCTTGCGATTAAAACGAATGACATGATGCTGGTTATATATTTATCATCTCTTATCCGAAGTGTCATCGCTCTCCACAACTTGATTAACAACAAGGTAAGCTCCTGTCCTGAACAGTATTAAGAAAGACAAATAAATTGCTTTCCTGTGCATGTTCACAAATAATTGTTTGCTCTTATTGAACCTTAAACTGATTGTAGACCTTGTAGTATTGTAAGGGTTGCATGATTTACACTTGCTGGTTTTGCCTGTAGTGCCTTCAGTTTAGCATTTGGATGAGTTCTCTCTCACTGAAAACTCCTGAAAAAATCTGATACGAATCCAGCTTAAAACATTAAATGACCTGCAAAGACGCGTTCATTGATTAGCTGACATAATGATTAATGTCAATTATTCAAGTCTATTGCCACTTATATTGATTATCTCCCTTGCCATTGTTTTAGGTGTTTCAGGTCTCTCGCTGTAGTAGGGCTCTTCTGATTCCACATTTGGTACCAGTATGAGGTAAGAATCATTGAACTGATCTTTGGTCTTTATTAGGTCAGCCTTTGCTTAAATTTTGTGAAAACAATTTTACATATGTTTTCTGCTCAGTAAGGTTATCTGATGTAGAAGGCGGCACGCGGTCACCTACTCAAGTTTAAAAGTGATGGTAGCTGGTGTACCAGACTACCAACTTTCTTTGGTTTACTGACTTGAATAATTGACATTAATCATTATGTCAGCTAGACAACTACAATGATTATCTTTTATCGTACTATTGTCAGTCGTTTTAGAAGCTATAATAATTAATAAGGTGGTTGTCATTTATCGATCATAATTATGTACCCGGTATCAAATATTCACGAGAGTCCTGCTATAGAAACTGATGCAAGCTTCATTTTTCTGCAGATGATGATTACAATTTTTTGAAGTTCGAATTATTTGCACTATGATGCGACTAAGTGAGGAGGATTGAAGGATTTTTATTTATGTTTTGCACATGGTAGCGTATCTCCGATATTTGTAGGCTCTTAACAACATGATATGATTTTGTATTTTGTTTCAATAGAATTTGTCCTAATGGTTCAAATTAAATCGGAAGGTTTTTGTTGTGTAAAAATTGCCGGAGTTTCTGAATTGTAACAGGTTTAATTCTTATGAGCTATACGATTCAATCGTGTAGGGTTACGATAAAAATAGAAATATTTTTTTTAAAAAAAATAACAGGATCAAAGAGAACGGTTAGTACCATTAAAACTGTTCTCTTTGAAAAGGTAGAACTAAGGCGCCAAAAAATCTAAAACTCTAACAAAGAGAACTGCCTTATCAAAGAGACTGGTTCTTATAAGCAACCGTTCTCTTTGATATATCAAAGAGAACGGTTCTAAAAGGCAACCGTTCTGATTGTTGTTACAAAGAGACCGGGTTGACTTGATTTCAACCGTTCTCTTAGATCAAAGAGAACGCTTGGCCACAGGACGGTCCAAACTACGTAAAAGAACGGTTACCAACCGTTCTCTTTGATCATTTTTGTAGTAGTGCTAAGACATACACAACCTAAGAAAGACTGGTATAATGTAGTTTGGAACAAATGGAATGTGCCAAAACATGCTATAATTAACTGGCTATATATGAATAAGGGTCTGAATGTCAGAGACAAACCGCATAAAATTGATATCTTGTCGGGAGAAGGCATGCTTATATGTGAAGATGTTGATGAAATGAAGAGCATCTATTCTTTAGCCGTGAGTACGATGGCGAAATTTCTTTGCAATGTATAGAACACTGGTGTGGTTTCAAAATAGATGTTAACATGAATATTACAGGGAGAATGGGAGTGAAATCTCAGGCTCATGCTATGATTTGGGCTGCTTGTTGCTACTACATCTGGCAGCAGAGGAACAATGCAATAATGAATGGAGTTCTGGTAAGGCCAGCTGGCCTGGCTGGGAGAATGATAAAGGGAGCTAAGCATAGAATCAAGAGCATGGTTGGCAGGAATATGCAGAGAGGAGAACGAGAATGGCTGAACAAATGGGGTTGTATAAACTCTATTGTTGGGCAGCAGAATGGATAGGCTGAGGATTTCTTTGCATATTTGTTCTTTTAGTCTGAGTTATACTTGTATTAACGGCTTATGTTAATACTTGTTATAACTATGTGTGGTTGTAAATTTTGACATTTTGTCTTTTTTGATATATATTTTCTCACATTTCACCTAAAAAAAACGATTGATTATTGATATTTGACTCGGATGAAAGTGATTTAGCATATTATTAACATATAAAATCGTCATAAAAGCGATAAAAACGAATTAGAACGAATTAAAACGAATTAAAACTAATTACAAATTAATTAGGGTTATTTATAGAGACGAAAACGAATTTAGACAAACTGGAAATAAACGGTAAAAATATGTACAATAGGCGAACTTCAGAAACTTGATATGAATGAATCGAGTCTCTAAAAATCCGGGTTGATTTGATGACGAAAACCTGCAAATATCAATTATAAGGGATTTAAGTCGGAATTAAAGACGATAATTATTAAGAATACGTGTTATAATTATTATATACGAATAGAAGAGAAGAAGATCAGAAAAAGAAAACAAAAGAGGACGGAATAATAGAGAGGCGAGGAAGAAGAAGAAGAAAAGCAGGAACTGCGGCAGCCTCTGTAAGAGGCGCAACAGTTGTTGCGTTTGTTCTCGACGTATGCCTACTGTTAATCCGTAAAAATAGTTTAACAAAAGGGTTTTAGAAATCGGTTTTAAGTATACTTTTGACGTAAATCTTACATTAATTAATACAAAAGTAAAATACAATAATAAAAGATGGGATTTACACCGTCATACTTACATGATTGACGAAACGAGATTAACTAAGTTAACGTTTAGTGATTGCTCGACTCGCACGTATGATGAAAGTGCCCTCGTAAGAGGATTTAGATTAAATTGATTGATTAATTGAGGTGTAGTTGGTCAAATTGGTCGGTCATGCAACGTGACTGGTACTCAGAAGAATCCGAGCTTACGTGGTCGATTGATCAAGCACGTAGACGTCAATAAGCTTAGAGCACGGTCTTAGAATGCAAAGGGAGAAGAGAAGGGCGGACACTCGCGTGAGAAATGTGGAACGAAGGTCCCTATTTATACTAATCACACGGAGGAATTATGGAATGACTAAAACTTTGGAAACAAATCTCTAAAAGATCTGAAAATATGCAGAAAAGGGCTGGGGAAGAGGCGCAGCAGCCACTGCGACTCTTGGAAGAGGCGCAGCAGATGCTGCGTCCTTTCCCCAAGGGTTTCCTCCTGGGGAAGAAAGATTTCCGCGTTTCTGTTATGGAATTGCGGTAGATCTCGACTTCCTTATTTCTTAAAATAAGATTTTCGGGATATATTTTACCAAAAGGATATAAAATTTAATTATGAAATAAATATCCGGAACATTCCAGAACATTTCGACTCGGCATTTTAAACGGTTTATTAGAAAATGAAACGGTTTTTGACCGGGACTCCAAATAAACTCTAATTACTGTCAAAACGACCGTATCAGCGCGTAGATGACAACCAAGGGGTAGAAACGAGTATTTGAGCTATCACTTGACGATAAACTTACGAACTATCATAAATCGTTCCGTGTACCAAACATGCGGGCCAATCATCACCGGGTGGCTTGCGGGAGGTGCAGAAATGAGGTATCTACATGATGGGTGAAAGATAATTTGAAATAATAATATTTATAGATCATATTTGAAATAATTTTATAAATATTTTTGTATATTTAACAAAAAAACACAATTAAAAATCTATTTTATATCATTTACTAATAAAATAGTTATAAATATCTTAATTTTTAAAATTCTTACCAAATAAGTAATGTAAACCATGAATATGATTAAAATATTTTTTTTGGATTTAAAAAATGGTAGAAGAAGGCGTCTCTAAAGTTTTTTGAGTTGTATAATAAGAGACGGATACAGCCATCCAAGAACCATATGTATGTTGAGCAAGAAAATTATAGTTATCCATAAAAAAAATTCAGCTATACAATAAGATGCTTGCCGTTGTTAATTATAGAGATTTATTTAACTCCTTAGTAAAATATTTTATGCCACATTTTCAAGCAATTTTAGTCAAAAAATTTAAAGTCTGAAATTTTAGATTTTATCGATATTGTACTATTAAAGTACTTGGCACTAAATGAGGTTATATATATGTAACTATTCTAATTATTTACCTATCTCCTATATATAAAAGATGAGTTATTTAAACACTTCTGATTGGTTCCTTAAATTTAGGAATTTACTATAGACTTTTCCATCCCTATCTCACCACTAAAAGCCATCAATTTCTTTCATTTATTTCCTCTAAAACTACTTAATTAAGAGCATGTTTGGCCTAACTTGTTGAAAATGAGTTTTTGTTTTTTAAGCTTAATTTTCTATAAGTGTTTTTCAAAAGTAGAAGTAGCAAATTGCTACTTCTATTTCTATGGTCAAAAAGATGATTTTTTGGCTTTTAATAAATTTTGCTTTAGCTTTTAAATAATGATGTGTTTGGCCAAAAACTGTTTTTAAGGCCAAAAACACTTTTAAAAGTCAGGCCAAACACACACTAAGTATGACCTTAAAATTTACATTATATAATGTCTTTTATGTGGTTTTATCTCCATATATAAAATAACAAAATGTAATTAAAACTTACTAAATTAACAAAAATAGTTTATTACTTGAATAATTAATATTAAAAATTAGAGTATTAATATGTAGTGATATTAGGAAAATAATAAAAACAAAGATTACCATGATATAATCCATTAAGAATTTAATCAATCTTTGCATAATAATACATGGCAAAAACCATTAAAATTGAACGTTTGCTATGAAATAATAATAATAATAATAATAATAATAATAAAAGTTGTACAAATATAAAAAATCTCATATATGAAATTACTGTTTACCCTTAAATATATTTACGAATGACTTTTTTATGTACAAAATCAAGGACCATAAATATCGTGTTATATTAACCTCATATATTGGAGTGGTGAGTATTGAGAGGGAAGTTAATTCGATTAGTTTAATTAGTAATGATGAATTTTGTACTCGTCAGATTGAAAATCGTCTTTTTTACCTAAACTATATGTACGTTAATCATGTTAATGATGAAAAACATATTATGTCGTCGGAATGAAAAAAGTTAATTAAATTACATGTACATCGAATCTCCAATTATGGACTTATTTATATTGTCCTGACATGGCGACATTAACATTTACTAACGCTCATTTATATACTCCTATATCCAATAATAACGCATGACCCGTGCATTATTTGCATTTTACTCATATTCGAGTCAAGTTGATGTTATCAATCTTGGAAGGAATGAGATATGAGACTCAACAATAAGAGAATGAGATGAAATAAATAAATAATAGGATATATAGTGTATAGAATTTTGTTCGACTATAAAAGAGTAACAATTAACAAAAAACAATAATTAAAAGTTTCCAAAATAGAATCGATGGAGAGTGATCAGCATACCAGTATACCACGAGTTATCAAACAAACATAAAATTATGAGAATAAACAACGCACCAGTCTAAGACGAGTTATCAAACAAGCACAATACTTGCTCTGCTATGGTCAATATTCCGGTCAATAGTTATCATTTTTTTATTTTTAGGTGTATCTCTCAAAAGTTATCATTTCTAAAACGGATAATTCACGCGGTACCCCTAAGGTTTGCCACTTTCCACGAAATACCCAAATTTTTAATCCGGAAATCTTAAAGAGGTCATAACTCGTGTTTACGAGTTCCAAAAGCGACGAACGTTTTTTCCAAATCGCTCATCTTTCCGAGAACTACAATTTGAAAATAAAATTGTCGCATTTCGATTCCGCTACTAGGAGTTATTGTGCGTCAAAGTTTTTTCGGCCAAACAAACTTTGAGTGACCATATCTCTTGGTCACGAGTTCCAAACTCGTCAAACTTTATTTTCAAATCGTAGTACTCGGAAAGATGATCGGTTTGAAAAAAAAATTCCACTTTCTGAGTTTGTAAACACGAGTTATGGCCTCTTTAAGTTTTTCGGATAAAATATTTGGGTATTTTGTGCAAAGTGGCCAACTTCAGGGGTACCGCGTGAATTATCCGTTTCTAAAAATAATGAATTACAAGTGTTCTTCATGTGTAAGTGGGAAATTTGTGGTTCAATATTATTATTAAAATGCTTCTCTCACATTTTTTTGGTCTTTGTCTCGAATTCAATTGATAATTATTGAGTGGGACGGAGGGAGTACAAAAATGACAAAACCTGCTGTAACACCCCCATACTCCGAGTGCCTTATCAGGACCACTCAGGTATGAAGACATCACCATCTCGGTCGCCCGAGGTATGATAATCAAATAGACAAAACGGAAACAACATTTATTATAATAGTTTAATGAATGAATACAATCCTTGAAACCAAACTGAAAGTACGATACATTATTCCAAACTATCTGCATTCTCAATCAAATGTAAACAAATGCTAAATCGCAATGAAGACTCTATCGTCATGTCGTGGCCATCCCGGCTATCCCAATACTCATCTCTATACTGTTCAATATCTGCTCACCATCCCCGAATGGATCACCGCAGTTTTACAAAACAACACCGGGTCGCACTAATCACACAATCAATATAGATAACAACAATAAGACAAACAGACAAACGAACTCGCCACACACACACACACACATCCAACCAACCGTCTCAATCACCGATCGTCCACCGGACCCGGACCACAAATGGGGGACCGCAGCCGTTCCCACCTAAGCCCCGCTCATCGTACGAGCGATAACCCCGTCCATTAATGTGCACATCCCCTTTCGTGGCGGGTTCCACTAAGGGCGAAACTAGGGCGTGAGATCACTCCCGCAAGTGACCCCACTCGGTAGAGAACGCATCTCGAGAGCCATCAACAAACACAACCACAATCAGAATCACAATTACAATCATCATATCAATCAACTAACTACAAGACATCACCAATATCCCATTATGGGACTAATACGAGTAGGAAATCCTGCACCTGAAAGCACAACACGCAGATGGTATCTACAAAATGTCTCAAAACGCCTCTTCTACGAATTCTCCTCCTAACCCATAACACATAAAGACTACCAATTACTTACTATTCATAAAACCCCCAAATCCTAAATTAGGGTTTCACCAATCTTATCAAAACATTATAAAACTTATGTTAAAAGCTTACCCTCGACGCAAGGAATCCAACGACACGAACTACGATGCGAACCGACCGTCTGAACTCCGGGAATTGTCAAGAGCGCGATTAGGAAGAAGGACTAGATGCTTTCTCTCTTAAACAGGTTTTAGGTTTTGTAAAAAGTGTTTTAAAACAATGCCGAATATGTTTATATACCTTAATCGCGTAATTAACAAAACCCGAGAAAACTCCCCCGATAAACCGGACACTCGATCGAGTACCCAAGGTACTCGATCGAGTACCCCCTACTCGATCGAGTGCCCCACTACTCGATCGAGTGCCCAACAGTCGAAAACTATTTTATTCTCGCAACATACCCTTACTCGACAGAGTAAGGGCTACTCGATAGAGTACCCCCAAGACATATAAATACGGAGTATTACAGTCTTCCCTCCTTAAAAAGAACTTCGTCCCCGAAGTTCAACCCATACATAAAAACAAACACGCTAACTCGATCAAGACACAACAACGTAACTGAGAACTCAAAACAAAACTCCAACCGACCATGGACTCCTAACACCAACTCCACTAACTATTCCTACCTCCACAACACGGCTCACGATATCGTATCAACTTCATTATATCTCTCTCAACACTAACTCCATACACTACCAACTACCATCCTCTAACGCTGCTAGCTCCGTAATATATCATCCACTACCAAATCCCATATCAAGACACTCATAGACATCAAACGGAATGTTACATTCTACCACCCTAAAAGGAACTTCGTCCTCGTTTACTCGACTCATAACATCATCCTCCAACTGTCAACATTATATAAAATATTCTCATACTCCGAAGCATCACACTACTACAAGCACGGCCGTGGCCTTTTTTATAAGTATCATCCACAAAACAAATCCCTCCTTTACGCTACGCTAGCACTCTACTTCCAATTATATTACAACATGCACCACTATGAAACTCTCTTTTATCGCATCCTACTCCTCCTAAGACAAATGTTACGTCCTCGTAACTCACTAATACTAAATCCTTAGTTATATCTTCTCGTTATTCTCATCATCATCACATGTCAAAGATAACCACTTATAATCTAAACACTCGCCATGCATATATCCAAGGCTCTCTTACTTAAACATTCTTCATACCTGAACTCATTCGTCACACCATCTAACCTATACCTCAAAATCTTTATCTTAACCCAAAACTTCAACTCTCCACATTACCGCAACATGACATACCTCTCTATATAAACTATATGAAACTCCCATCATCAAAAGCATAACTCACGATCTACACTTGTTACGTACACTCACACTAGATCCTCAAGTTCTTTCATTCATTACCGTAAGACTCATACATAACTTAACACGACACTTATTATTCAACACCCTACACTCACTGTCCCAACAAAAGATTATGAACTACCTGCCGCTTTCAGATCATTACCACACATGTTCTACGACTTACTTGCCATTACCATGTCTCTCAAACCTTAACTAGAACAAGATCATAATTATTGTAACAACCTCTCACAACCGTGTCCCATTAACAGAATGTCACTATACTATGACAACAACGAAAACATATACAACTCTATGTATATCATACTCTACCCTCATTCCCAACTTAACCAGGTAAAGAAAACATCAATAAACAAGACAACTGTCTATCTGCACAAACTGAAACTCGCAGGGAACAACATCAAACAAAACAACAATCTATGTATAACTGCTATGTACTTTCGAAACTCGAATCACAATCATCCTGCCTACTCCACCACAACCGGTGATGGCATCACAACACCGCCACCAACAGCCACACCGTAGTGCGAAAATACCCGCATCACAACACTAAATGTCGTGCCCGGATCACCACCCGAGGCACCACAGCCACATCGATAGACATCACAACTACATACAATTCCATAAATACTGACTCGAAATTAACCTTTCGGACAAGAAAACTTACTCAAATCCACTTTACTCAATCACAACGCAACATATTATATGAATAAACAGATAAGCATCTCATGAACATCATCTCTACCATTTCACGGAATACACATGTGTTATTAATACACATAAAATTATAACTAGCCATGTCAAATTAATCAAATTATTACCTTTTTGGATATCATTCAATTAAATTACCGTGTCCACATATATATTACAGAACATTCATAAAACAACTTTATAATTATCACACCATACCACTTCTTGTGAGGTCAGAACCTCACACAAACATTTACACATATCATAGACCCGTAATCACAACCAACTAGTCAATCCTGACCACGTAAGTTACCACTCGATAAAGGTTACACCATGTCGCCGTTTAACTCATATGTCCCTCATAACATATTCCCCCATTCACACAACCATCACTTCCTGCCAAATATAACCATACCTTTACTATTCAACTATTAGCATCCGCCTCATCTAACCACATCTTATACCCTCTTACAATCATACACAACAATCAGGTCCCTACCAAATCAACCTCTTTAGAATTGCTACCTTTCTAATATACCATCACTCTTAACCACTAGTGACGACACCACAAACGATAACACTACCACTGTCCGAACATCAAACCTCTTACACCCATCTCTAAACATCACGATTTCTTTCCTATCTTTGGTTGACATCCCAAACAACAAACATCGAATCCATCAACAAAATTACCTCAACATTCTTCCCAATACTATCCTTAATTGTATCATCATCTAACTCTCCGCCAAAATCTCGTATCGTGCAAATATTCTACCAACTTCTTACTTTCCTTAATTCCTCGAACTCATTACTAATCATGTTATCCCAAAACTCCTCTATAACCATTAACTAACATCCTCGTGATGCTATCACACATTTCAATGATTCCTTAGCTTTATATCACATAACTCCGGTGAATATTTTCCTCAGCTTACTTTTATCCTTCTTTTCTCTTTACACTCAATAATACTAATTAATAGTTCAACTCCTTATTCCTTCTAGCTAACTCTTTAGAAATCCAGTTACGTTCTCACTGCTCCAAAACTCACATCTAATTATTTCATATCGATATCATCTCACTCTTTCTTACCACAAATATTCTCTTATTATGTCATCAATCACCCTTGCCACTAATCCATCCATAGAATCAACGTTTACTGTTCAACAATTGCATCTCCCTTCTTACGTCTCTAGAAATCAAAATTCCTTTCATACCGCTAATTGCCCAAGGAAAACCGACAATAGTTTCATCTCTTAAAAAGCTAAATCTCCACCCCGCGACATGTCTCCACAAAGTTCACTATATACCACTCTTCTCAACCCCCTTTAAAACGAACTTTCATTATGTATATTCTTAACCCACACGGGTTTTAACTACCTCCCTCCATAATTCTTTACACATCTCAGGTTGTCACTATCCATATCCTTACTCTCAATCCTTTCATTCTCACGTTCCTTAGACTCACATCATCCATTGCCCACATTCACTTACTTTTACGTTACTCAACACACACTCATATCACTCATTTCATCTCGTCTCAGAAAACATGCTCTATGTCTCAATTAAGCCATAACAATCTTCCTTTTCTTTTTCCACTATCTATTACAACCACGTATAACTCATGTCCTCCCACCGAACTCATACTCACCACAGGTGCCACTCACTACACCACAAGATTGGGTAACTTACGCGTCAAGACCAACATACATGTAAAACAATGCATAAAGAAGCAAAATAATAACTTTGAATTAAATATAATATGCAACGAATTCAAAAGATAAGCATATGACCCAAAACAGGGTCACTAGATCGAGTCTGAGGCCACTCGATCGAGTAAGGGACTTACTCGATCGAGTAGGTCAAGATCCGAAGCACGTAAAACAAATCACCAGGGCTACTCGATCGAGTAACTAACGTACTCGATCGAGTGCCCCTTACTCGATCGAGTACCAAGGATACTCGATCGAGTACCCCAAATTCTCAAAGACTTTGTCCCGTTTTTCAGTAAAACAGTCATAACTCACTCATTTCTTGGTCAATTTGGGCGTGTGACCTATCGTTAGAATCGGAAAAGGACAAGTTATCACCTCCAATTGGAATCACATTAAAATCATTTAGGCATCTCAAGTTATAACAGTTTAAAGATAACTTTGCTGTAATTAGACGACATAACTATTCGATTTTCTCTTTCAAACACTTAAACGACAACAATGGTAAACAAAACAACTCAATACTCACAAAACCAGTATCCCTAACCACATGTTACTATTTTCAAAAGTTAAGCAACAAATAACTCGATGCACATATATCATTCAACTTACCAATCACATATTACCCACATGTTTTAATTTTATAACTTTTCGCAACACAAAATATACTCATACCTTACGAATCATATTTCCATGTTACTAATGCAACAATATTACAAACCCACTTCATCACCTAAACATATTCATAGTCACAAAATTCATATTCTCATGCAATTGACACCCCATCTTTTCCAATCGGTTCATCTATTTCATCCACAAGTGCATACGATTCCACAATAGACAATTATATGAACTTATTATCTAACTTTACGCAAACAGGATTATAAAAGAAAAAATCATGTCACATCCTCTAACCACAAGTTACTAGTATGTACACATTATAAATCATTCATCCTGCACATCATTATTCATCATGCTATTAAAGCCAATTGTAAATCATTCAACATGTTATCATCTCATTAACATGTTCCACATATCATTTTCTTTCACATGCTCAACTTCCTATTTCAACACCAAACAATAAACACACTTCATCACTTTGTTGCACAAGTTAATCAAACACACAGATGACTCGACAAACACTTTCCCCATGTGACCGGTTCAAAGTTGTAGGGCGACCCCTTGCGACTTTAGGACGTCTCCCAAGCCTTTGCACTAGCTCCTACAACTTTTACCCCGGGTTCATTTTAATTGACTCCCTATGTTCATTAAGTTCATTGGTTACAGGTTTCAGGATCGTCGCTCTGATACCATTTGTAACACCCCCATACTCCGAGTGCCTTACCAGGACCACTCAGGTATGAAGACATCACCATCTCGGTCGCCCGAGGTATGATAATCAAATAGACAAAACGGAAACAACATTTATTATAATAGTTTAATGAATGAATACAATCCTTGAAACCAAACTCGAAAAATACGATACATTATTCCAAACTATCTCGTTTCTCAACCAAATGTAAACAAATGCTAAACTGCAGCGGAAGACTCTATCGTCATGTCGTGGCCATCCCAGCTATCCCAATACTCATCTCTATACCTGTTCAATATCTGCTCACCATCCCCGAATGGATCACCGCAGGTTTTACAAAACAACACCGGGGTCAGTACTAATCACACAATCAATATAGATAACAACAATAAGACAAAACAGACAATGAACCGCGCACACACACACACACACATCAACCAACCGTCTCAATCACCGATCGTCCACGGGACCAGCCGCCATGGGGGACCGCACCCGTTCCCACCTAAGCCCCGCTCATCGTACGAGCGATAACCCTGTCCATTAATGTGCACATCCCCTTTCGTGGCGGGTTCCACTAAGGGCGAAACTAGGGCGTGAGATCACTCCCGCAAGTGACCCCACTCAGCCGAGAACGCATCTCGAGAGCCATCAACAAACACAACCACAATCACAATCACAATTACAATCATCATATCAATCAACTAACTACAGCACATCACCAATATCCCATTATGGGACTAATACTGAGTAGGAAATCCTACCTGGAAAGCACAACACGCAGACGGTATCTACAGCTGTCTCAAAACGCCTCTTCTACGAATTCTCCTCCTAACCCATAACACATAAAGACTACCAATTACTTACTATTCATAAAACCCCCAAATCCTAAATTAGGGTTTCACCAATCTTATCAAAACATTATAAAACTTATGTTAAAAGCTTACCCTCGACGCAGGGAATCCAACGACACGAACTACGATGCAAACCGACCGTCTGAACTCCGGGAATTGTCAAGAGCGCGATTAGGAAGAAGGACTAGATGCTTTCTCTCTTAAACAGGTTTTAGGTTTTGTAAAAAGTGTTTTAAAACAATGCCGAATATGTTTATATACCTTAATCGCGTAATTAACAAAACCCGAGAAAACTCCCCCGATAAACCGGACACTCGATCGAGTACCCAAGGTACTCGATCGAGTACCCCCCTACTCGATCGAGTGCCCCAGCTACTCGATCGAGTGCCCAACAGGTCAGAAACTATTTTATTCTGCAACATACCCTTACTCGACAGAGTAAGGGCTACTCGATAGAGTACCCCCAAGACATATAAATACGGAGTATTACACCTGCCTTCATAGGGTTTTGAACACACCCTCAAAATTATATTTCGCAAAAACAACCCGACCCGATTGACCCAACCCGAAAAGGCTTACCCGAGACCCAACATTGACCTGAATTACATCACCCGAATGTGACCCAAAACCCGAATTGACCCAACCCGGCCCGAACATGACTCGAACGTTCTTGACCTGTAACTAACATGACCCGAAAATGACCCGACCGATACCAGCTAACCAGAAAATGACCCAACCAACAGACATGAAACCCGAAATGAACCGACTCGACCCGAATTAACCCAAAAACAATGAAAGACCCGAACTGATCTGACCTAAACCAACCCGACCGAAACCCAATCCAATTAACCCGTCTTTAGAAATGTCCTATACTACTATTTTTGACCTATTCATCGTTACAATTTTCCGATTTCCATGTTTAGTATATACTCTGTATTTATTAGTAAAAGCATCGCTCTCTTATCCCAAATATGAAATTAAGGATTTGATTCTCACCCACGACATAGTGTGCTTAATTGAAAAACAACGTACAACAAATAAATTGGGCATTTCTAAAAAATCGGCGGAGTTTCTTTTTCTTCAAAAAAAATGGGTTGGGCTCTAACCCATATAGCCATGGGTTGGTACACTCCTGACTGTATTCTAATCATAACCGACACGTATGATCTAACCTGTAAGTGATCTTATCCATATTTAAGTCAACTTGTTTTCGATGGATGTAGAAATATCCGTCTTATTAAAAATAAAACGGATCAAATAACAACCACTTAGGCTCTGTTCTTTTTGGAAAATTGTCCAAATGAATCAACAAATCAATCAATCAACTTAATGGAGCCGAATCAATCGAATCGAATCGATCCAATCAACTAATAATAAAAAGATTATATTAATATTAATAATAATAATAATAATAATAATAATAATAATAATTATAATAACAATAATACCAATAATAATAATAATAAATATTATTATAATATTATTCATTAATAATAATAATATATTAATATAATCTAATAAGATATATAAAAAATAAAATAGTAATATAATAATAAATATAATAATAATAAATATAATAATATATTAGTAATATAAATGATAACATTATTACTAATAATATAATATATTAATAATAATAACTAAAAAATAAATATAATAATAATAATAGGTCTAATATAATAAATTATTAATATAATAATATTAATAAATATGTTATGAATAATATTAATATTAATGAATATATTAATAAAATAATAATTATAAAAATAATTATAAATATAAATATAATATTATAAACAATACGAATTAATTATTAATAAATATAATAGTAATATAATAAATATAATAATAACAATAACAATAGTAAATACATTAATATAATAATAATAATGATATCAATAAGAATAGTAATATTAATGTTGAAATAAACTAATATGAACTCGAATGGAAATGAATCAAATCGAATCAATGGAGTGAATCAATCAAATCAATCAATGGAGTGAATCAATCGAATCAATCAACTTATTAAAACTGAAATTAAGTCCAAAAAAACAGGGCCTTACTTAAATGAAAATATTCTAATAATCTCAATACATTTTACTTTTATCTTATATTTAGTCTTAAAAACTTTCGTTTTAAATGTTAGGACAGATAGATATGCTCTTCTTAAATTAGAATTTGCGATATACATGGACTTGTAACTTTCGTTGCGAGGTAAGAAGAGGGCCCTTTGGCTAGTAGCCATGGCCTAGTGAGGAAACAACGTGCTTGAATTGACATTTATTTCGTCTTAACTACCTTCTTAACTTTAATTAGAATACGTAGTCTACGTATAGGAAAAAGTGAGCAACAGAATGTAACTAAATGAAGTAATTTTTAAAAATCTATAAAGCTAGACTTTGAATGTTTCCTTACGCATCTATTTTAAATAAAATCTTCCGTCTCTGAAATCCCTTATCATATATAATTTCTTTTTGGCAAAAAAATAAACGAAAATAAAAAATAAAAATTTAGCATATAAATTTAAAAAGGTGTGTATTTTACTAGCATCATAAATTAATAATCATGATTTTCCCCATAATTTTCCTCCTAATTATAGCAATAATATTCATGTCGAAGAAATCACGTAAAGCCGTGTATTTAGTAAACCATGCAAGTTTCAAAGCCAAGAAATCTCAACAAGTCACTAGAAAAAAATCAATTGGCATGATCAAACTCTTAGGCCCAAATTTAGCTGATGATACAGTTAAATTACTTAAGAAGATGATCTTGACGTCGGGAATCGGGGACGCCACGTATGCACCAGAAGCATACTTGAGTATGCCACTCAATTTTTCACTTGATAATGCAAGGAGTGAAGCTGAGGTGGCCATTTTTACGACGGTCAAGTCAGTGTTAGCAAATACCGGGGTGAAACCGGAGAAAATCGGAGTGCTGATTGTTAATTGTAGTATTTTTAACCCGGTTCCTTCGTTAACATCCATGATTGTTAACAAGTTTAAGCTTAAGGAGGATGTTAAGAGCTTTAGTCTTTCTGGAATGGGTTGTAGTGCTGGACTTGCTGCCATTGCCCTAGCTCATGACGTTCTTCAGGTACGATAACTTATTTAAGAATTAATGTGCTAGTTTCATATACGGAGTATAATAATACCGTCTCATAGTTTATATATAGTGAGTGGCAGTATAGGGTTGATAACGAGTCGAGCTGAACACGAGCTTTAACTTACTCGAATAATGTTCATGAAGAAAAAATCGAGTTGCTCGCCAGCTTTGCTTTCTGTGCCAAGCCAAAGTTAGCTCGGCTTGACTCGCTAAGTTCTCGAGTCGAGCCCAAACTCGTGCTGAGGGAGTACATTTTTTCTCTCTGTTATTTTGTCCTTATTAGGTTTACCAACAAACATAGTCTAATAGTAACTCTTTGAAAGTCGTAAAATAGCGGTTGGTTTCATGTAAGATTCTTATCAAAGTGTTATTGTATAGTTGATTGTATACGCTCTCAATCTCAATCATTTGTTTACGTTTATACCCTTTTAAATAGTATAAAAGGTAAACAGTAATACAAAGAGCATACAAATTTGTATAGTAAGGACATTATATTGCTATTATGATCCAACATTTGTAAAATTATTCACCCCCTTAGAAAATGATAACCCAATTACAAGTACATCGTAGTAAATTCGACGGTTTCCATCAATCTGGCAATAGACACTAATTATACAACTACCGGTCTTTATTGTGAATTTGTAGTACAAGATTTATCAACATCAGTACCAGACGACAATGCAAACATTATTGCTATAACTAATCAAATTTTGTACTTTTCAGGTGAACAAGGACACCTACGCCCTGATAGTAAGTACCGAAATATTGACCCAAGCTATGTACACTGGAGACGAGCCGAATAAGCAGCCTATTAACTGTCTTTTTCGGGTTGGCGGGTCAGCCATTCTCCTATCCAACAACCCGTCCGACCGACATGTGTCCAAGTACCAATTTGTCCATAGTGTTCGTACAAACACTAGTAATTCAAATAGTTCCTATAAATGCATTCACTTAGACGAAGACTCATTAGGTCTAAGAGGGGTTACTTTAACCAGAGATCTCATAGTCGAGGCGAAAATTGCAATTAAAGCTAATCTAACCACATTAGGCTACGTGATCCTACCCTTGAGTGACAAAATCATGTTCTGTTTGGATTATTTAGTGGATCGGGTTGGGTTAAGCAAGAAAGGTTCCGATCCCCGGGTTCCAAATTTCGGAAAGGTTATTGACCATTTTGTTTCCCATGTCGGGGGTAAATTCGTAATTGATGCGTTGGAGAGAACGGTTAAACTTGATGTCGAACCAGCTAGGATGACATTGCATAGGTTCGGTAATACTTCTAGTAGTTCGGTTTGGTACGGATTAGCATATACCGAAGCTAAACGTAAGATTAAAAATGGTGATCGGGTTTGGCATATTGCATTCGGGTCGGGTTTTAAATGCAATAGTGTGATTTGGCAGGCGTTAAAGAATGTGGAGCCGAATATGGATAACCCGTGGATTGAAGATATTCATCTTTATCCTATCAAAGAGGATTTTCAAGCATACCCTTTGGCTTTTGAGTAACCCAAGTTAGTGAGCATTGTCCCAATTCAAGATCTAAAGGAGGAAGATTATATAGATCTTAAATTTTATAATTAGCCTTTTGTTTTAAGAATTCTACTTTCGTCTCATTACTTTTAGTTTTTTGCGAATTGTTAGCTTAATTTGATGAAGAATGGATATGCAAAATGGAATTGAATATTTGTTGTGTAATTTAGGAAAAACTCTACTTAATGATTACATTCTTGTTTAAAATTGAGATATCCATTTTAAAACCGTTAAATATAACCTACTTGATATATAGATGAAGACAAAAGAATGTTATCTAAAAAACAATAAACCTTTGTCTCATCTATCTGACTATCTTAGTTATGTACATTTTACACGTTTTAACTAATTATAATTTCTTTTGTACGAAAGGTTGATTGTTTTTGGTTAAATTTATGTAAATTATTTGTACTATTTACTAACATAAAGAAAGAATAGGTAAGACAACACGTTAATCGTAATGAAATTAAGGACTGTATATCAACGTGCATGGATAATGCCCTAATTAAATTTATTAAATGTGTAGTTGTGAAAACTGAACTTCAATGGCACCTCACAATCGCACATTAACGCAACTAACTGTGCATATTAATTGGGATGTGACATGATGGCCCCTAGTTCATGTTCATAAAAAGGCACACAACTTGCCTAATTTCTGTACTCATATTTATTTCTTAAATGTTTTCTATTATTCATCTTTCATAATCAATACAAGGTCCTTGGTCATAATTTTCTTATGGAACTCTTTTCTTACCTACTAGTTCTAAATCCGTGAAAAATTATACGAGTATGTAATTTAAACATTGTTATTATCAAACGAGTTTTTCTATTATGTGTCAATGAGCACATGTTAAAATGTCAATTAAGGAATGATTTACAACATTAATTGTCTAAGTATGTTAACCATGAGTTCATATTTTAATTTCTCTTGATAAATTGTTGCCAATCATTCCTTATTGGCATCCTTAACATGTGCTCAATATAGAAAAACCACAAACGTGATTAAGTTTTATGAAGTCATATTTAAGATTTGTGATTTACATTTGCAATTTGGATATTCTAAACAGTGAACCTAAAATATAAGATGTATTAAGGTTATTTGTTTTTTCGGTAAAATGTAAGTATATTGATATATCAATAGTAACCATATGTAGACTATTCGCGGTCTTTTTGTGATAGACCCAAATAGTCCAAACCAATACAACCAAACACAAAACACGGCCCATAGCGAGGCCCAAAACTCATGGTATCACTACCAACAAAACCAGATGCGGGATTAGACAACAAACTCAGAAAAATCCTCAAAATAAAACCCTAACAAATCGCGATCAGAGGAATCTCAACTTCATCTTCCTTATCGGTCCAGGAGCTCTCACACCAAACCACCAACATCACCACCATTGCCATTCCCAGCTAACGCCAAGAACCGAGCTTTACAATCCTTGATGATTTGTTTTGCCAGAGACGAAGGTCGCAAAATGCATGCATTCATCCTGACAGCATTCCGTTGTTGCCAAACTTGGTAGATACAGGCATTAATCACTGTATTAAGGGCACCTCTATCATCTTTAGTCCCTCTTCTGCTCAATCTCCATCGTAAAAGATCGTCATGAGGTATGTCCATTCTAAGTCATTCCCCTATAAGGGTGATGACTTCTCTGCTATACCTGAAATCGAAATAAAGATGATCCAGATCTTCAATACCACTGCCGCAAATACAACATGTGATATCGTCTCTGATCCCTAAGTTATACATTTTAGCATTAATGTTCATATTTCCATGTTGATGGATCGAAGCAAGAAAACTGTGTTTTGGAATGGACCATTGTTCCAAATAATTCCATACCATTGAACTTTTTGCCCCTTTTCTCGTAGCCATTCGTATCCCTTTGCTATGGTGGATTCCTGGCCTAATTGATTAGACCATGTGTGTTGTTGGTATGCTTCAACAAAGACTTCTTTCACTTGAGAGACTTTTCTCCAACACCAGCTTGAGGTAGCAGTAGGGAAATACGTATCATTTGTCTTAATACTTGTCTTAAAATACTTGTTGAAGTATGATTTGTCCTCTTAATAGCTAAGTCTAAGTACTTGGCATGATAATTGAAAGGCTGAATAAAAACTGAAAATTTTAAATTGAAACAATTTTTTTCAAAAAGATTAACATAACTAATGTATTTATGTGAAAATGAGTGAATGGTAGTTAGTGTTTAAGTTATTAGAAGATTTATAATTAATAAAGTCGAACAGTGAAGAATATGTTTGGCATGCCGGTTATTTTCAAGGTCAAGACTAGTAAAGTTTGACCTACGACTCGATTACCCTGAAATGACTCATTCATTTAGGTTGAAACCCGACCCAACCCAATCCGCTCGACTCGACGGGTCAAAGGTAAGCTTTTCTTAAATTTGAATATGTAACATTATTTAAGTCAGAAATATTATTAAAATACTACTCCCACCATTTATATGTCTTCTTCCCATTTTATTAAAATACTCCACAAATATATTAGAGAAATATTAATATATTATATTTTAAATGATAATTAAAAATTGGATAATTCTTGTGGTACCGCCGAGGTTTGTATTTTTTCGCCGAATACCCCTACTTTTATCTAAAAAAAGGTTTGATTGGTCATATCTCTTACATACGAGATCGAAAAGTCGCGATTTTTTTTTCCTAAGTGGAACATCTTTATGACATCTTCAGTTTGAAAAAAAAAACATTCGTGTTTTTCCGACATCTTAGAACAGAGTTACGACTTGTCAAAGTTTACCAGCTTGGATTTTCGGTCAGATATGTAAAAAATGACGTTTTCTTTTTTTTTTTCAAATTGATTGTCTTTCCGAGATGTATAATTTTAGAAAAAGAACCGCAGCTTTAAGATATCGTAACTAAGAGATATGATCAGTTAAGTAATTTTTCAGAAAAATAGGGGTATTTAAGTGATGTGGGTGATGTCGTCACTCATCCAATCAAACACATTTATAATACTCAACAAACAACTAGTTAGCGGTAAGTCGAGGTCGATCCATGGGACGGTGGTTACTCAAATTATTCAATCTAATTATGGTTATGCTTGGGGTTGTCACAATTATAATGGGTTGATGATTCTAATCTAATAAAAACAATAAACAAGCAATAAAAGGAAAGATGTAAACAAATGATTAAAAGTGCTAGGATATCATGGGGGTCATAGGGGAATCATGGGAATTGATCATACAAACATGTTCTCAAATTATAAGCAAGCAATTATTGTTGTGATGGATTGAGTTGGGTTATATCTTACAATCCTAGGAAAGTTTGGGTCCCGGAGCCGAATCGATTAGATTGTACAACACCTACAAGTCGACTTAATCTTCCCTACTCAACAACATGCATGGTCTAATGAGACTCGAGTTGGTTTATGTCTTACAAGTCTCATTGAAAAGATAAGAGATGGTAGTAAATGCAAGGATTCATAGGCTTAGCATTTCATAAAACATAACATGTGCATGAGTTGAGATCAAAACAAGCAAGCAAATATAACATGAAAGCATATTAATTTAAGCATGAATCATTCCCCATGTTGGTTTCCCCTAATTACCCATTAATCCTAGCTAAGTAATTACTCACTCATGATCAAGTTTAACATGTTAATAAGGTTGTCAATCATACTAACAAAGTCAAACATGATGAACAAGTAAGAAAGATTAACAATAATTAAAACAAGGATTAAGAGAATTATACCTATGGAGATTCCAATAATAATAATGCAAAGAATAATAGAAGAACTTGATGATTGATGGAAGGTTGTCAATCTCCCAATAAACCCAATAATCTTCTAATTACCCAATAATAAACTTGAATTACTCAATAATAAACTTGAACAATGATTAAAGGAAAGATTAATGTATAATTTGTGGAAAGATTAAATGATAATCTATTCTAATCTACTACTAATCTAATCTAAGGAAGGATTGATTTAACCTAATGAAAACTTGATTCTAATCTAATAAAACTTGATGGTTTGATTATTACAAATGTGGTATATATAGTAGAGCATCATTAGGTTAAGCAAGGGTAAAATAGTAATTACACTTTTGAGTTTCAAGCAGGGAGACGCCGGTCTCAAAAGAAATACGCGCGGATTTATGGTTCACGTAGCAAGGGAAAACTTTCTGTCCAGGAATACGCTCGTCCCGAGCGAAATATGGGCGTCCTGGGCTTCAACCCGAGCGGGTTGAATTTGACCCGAGCGGGTTGAGCTGTATCTTGAGCTCGGATTGTAAAACGGACGTTATTTCCTCATCCGGACTCCTATTGGAGTGATTTAAAAGCCTAGATCACTTGATTTTTCGACGCCGTTTCATCTAGCATACTTTCAGAGACAAAGGAGCAACCCTTGGTTTGGTTTTCGAGCGATTTCTTCATGCAATGTCTTCCTTCTCGTCATCTTTGCTTTTAACCCTTTGATCCTTCTATAAACTCTTTATTCCTACATACTTGGACATCATTCTTGCCTCCTCTTCATACTAGTCCATCTAAAATCATCAATAAGCTTCCAAATATGCACGAAAGACGGGAATTTCCGCCTTATTATCTCCTTTTCTACAAAACACATGAAATGCGATAGAAAAGCAAATAGGAAGGTTTTGACGGATAAAATGGCCATAGAATGTTATAAAAGTATGCAAAATAGGTTCAATTAGGGGACTAAATGTGCGCAAATAATGTTCACATCAAATATCCCCAAACCGAACCTTTACTCGTCCCGAGTAAAGAGGTGACAAAAACTAGACCTTTATTTAAACTATCCTAATAATATAGCCGATAGGAGACAATTAGCGGGTCTCACTCCGCCCCTTCAACTCACAACAAGACAACCATGAGGTAGGATGCCTTCTTGCAAGGCAAGGTGGGTCTTGCCAAAATGGCGACACATCCAAGCATTAAAGCACAACAAAATCAAGTAATGGATGCATCTACAAAAAGAATAGCCACTTTCCTCATCTAAGTGGCGGAAATTATCTACAAGGGAAGCAATTCAAGGGTACACACTCCTTCATAGATGCAATTTCTTCAAACTACTAAGCCTAGAAGGATACCAATAAATCACCTCCAAGTTGTGTCAAGCTAGGGTACCTTTGTCCTCAATCGTTAAATGCTTTTGTCAAGAATAGACTCCCTATGGTGTTAGAAACACTGGAGGATCGCGGAATTCCCCCTCTTGCCTAGACAAGAAGAAGGGTCGTCCCCTCTCTACCATGCACAAAAATGGATAGGATGGATAAAGGGATCAATAGATATTTGAGTTTCACTTTGGGAGTTTGCTTTTGTTTTTGTTTTCCCCCCAATTTCTTGTGGCATATAACATTTGAGAACACTTTCTTTTTGCCATTTCTTTTTGCACATTTTCAAAGTCACCCCAATTAGTAACGAGGGTGCCTTGTTTTTGAAGCTTAGGAGTCTATTTTTGCTCCTCTTTTCATTTGATGCATTTTTGCAAACTTTCTTTCACTTTTCATTTCATTGAACTCAAATTGATTTCTTTTTGTGCCCATTCCCTTTTGATGACAAAAATATGGTAGAACATGGATGATGGATATATGGGTGCATGGTTTCAAGGGTCACCTTGGAATAAACGGTAGCCAAGGAGTTATCACACCACAAGGTACTCTTGACTAGGCCTTAATCCATGGGTCACAGAATACTAGCATGACACATCCTAGGGTGTTTTACAAGTATTCTAACAAGCAAAGTCTTAAGAAGAAAAAGCATCTACTAGGGCCTATATACACTTGTTAAGCTTCCCAAGTAGACGGTTTCGCAAAATTTTTCTAACATGCAAACTACATGCCATGATGCAACTAACATATATACGTCCTAATGCAAGTGATTCTACCAACTAATATGACATATAAACTAAATGCAAGTCCTAAGTTCACATTTGTTTTTACCGCATCAATCAAAATAAAGCCACATAGTCATTAACATAAAGAGGAAAAAGGAGATTGGAAAGATCATACCATGCGGTCTTCAATATCCTCATGTCTCGGATGTGGCGTAGTCAATCAATGTGAAAAAGGATGAACAAACACAATATATACAAAACAATATATACAAGTCTACACTACAAAGGAAATGAGCTTGTTTTTGATTTTTTCAATTTTTCAAATTTTTATGGTTTTTTGTTTTTATGAAATTAAAAGACATATTTTTATGCATTTTTGGAATATAAATTCCCATCCCCCACTTTATTTTGGACATTGTCCTCAATGTACATGTAGGAGTAGGAATAAAAAGGAAATACATGTTTTTGTATTTTTGATTTTTTGAAATTGAAGTACTAATGCAATGATATGGTATGAATGAATGCATGCTTTAACTAAATGCAATTCTATATGACATATATAAAAAATGAATGCAATCTAAACTATACTATATGATGCATGATAAATGTTTAAGTCACCTATGATCAAACCTCCCCAAACCGATTTAAAAACTATTTCTAGTGTAGAAATGAATAGGTTTGGCCATTAGTAACTAAGCATGAATTCTAGTCTATATGCAACTATCTACATGAATCAAGTGAGATATATTACAATGCAACTACACTATATGAATTAACTAATGTAAATGCAATATGAAATATAATATAAGTGCAAGCCTAAACTATATGATATATGTATGTTGCTTCATGGTTTAACCTCCCCAAACCGATTTTAAACACTATTTCTAATGTAGGAAGAAAGGGGTTTAATCATGAGGCAAATACATAAATGCAACTATACATGAGAGATAGGGAAAGAAAAGGGTTCTTACAATCATTGTAGGAGATGAAGATGGTAGATATGAAGCATATATAGCCATAACACGAGCCAAATGAGAGAAAATGAGGAATTCCAGGGTCAACCCGCTCCAGATAAACTCAACCCGCTCGGGTTGACAGTGAACCCGCTCCAGAGGAAATGAACCCGCTCGGGTTGACAGCAAAGACGGGCGTTTTTCTTAAAATCCGCTCGGATTCTTGGGCAGGGAACTTTTATTATTTTCTTGGCCTTCAACCCGCCCGGATTTATCTCGGGATGGGCGTCTTTTTTAAGATTTTGGCCCAACACCTTTCCCTTGATAACACACTTACTCATAAGCCCAAATTTTCCATTTTCTTCATTTCTTTACATTTTCCATCTTCTCATTTTCATTAATTTCCTTCAAAAGCTCAATTAAAATATGAGATCCCTCCCTTTCATCTCTCATGCAATTTATTAAATGAATGCAAAACTATACTAAATGCATATATACAAATTAATGGTTACTAAGGTACTCCATCAAACCAAAGATTATCAATAAACAATTTCATGGAAAATCATCACTAGCACTCAAAGCACGTAGAAGTCGGTCAAATTCTTGGGAGTGGGACATGAATAGGCATGCATAGCAACACAAGATTATGCAATGAAATAATGCCCAAGTAAAAGACCGAACAAGCATATCAAGAGCATCATGACAAAAATCATAAGAGAAATGATGGATGGAAGAAACATGAAATGGGTAGTTGGTTGGCAATTCACTCAACTCTTCCTCCAAATAGTCAAAATCACCACATTCAATGCAAGTACTCTCATTATCATCCAAGGTGATTTTAAGGGTGTCTATCTGGGGTTCCCAAATGTCCTCATCATATTCCTCATCCCAACAAGGTCCATTATCAAAGGGGTTGTTGTAACAAGTCTCACCAAGTTCAACACAAGTGTCTCCCTCAAATATGTCATCCTCAAAGGGTGAGTTTTCTCTCAAGCTCTCATCCATATCATTCTCACTTTGCCCATTAACATCAAATTCCATGGAGGTTGATTTCATTGAAACACAAGAAGAGTAGGATGACGGCATCCAAGCATTAGTTTCACAATCAAGAATGTACTCCTCCTCATCATCACTCTCCTCATCTAGCACTCCATCTTCCCAAGGTGGGGTAATTTTGTGGACAAAGTGGGTTGGCTCAAGGTTATAGGAAGGTTTCTCATCCTCACAAATCTCATTTTCATCATAGTTTTCCTCAATGAATTTTTGAAATGTGGTTTTTATCGCTTCTATACCTTCCTTGGCACTCTCAAAGATGTCATGTATAGTTTGCTTGAGACAATGAATGGTCATGAACTCAACAAATTCCCAAAATTCCTCACAACTCATCTCACAAATTCTACCACCACTCAAGTGAAATGCCAAGTTGCGGGTTTCTAGGTTCATGCCATTATAAACAACACAACATGCTTCATAATTTGAAAGAGTAAAACCATGATGCCAAGCATGAGTCATATAATTTTCAAATCTTGCAATATAATTACCAAATAACTCATTCTCATATTGCCAAAAAGTGAATGTAGACATGTTGAGCATGTGAAATAGAACAAGTACAATAAAACTCAAGAAAAATAAGCACAACTAAAACTAGACAAAAGAACAATTCAAATAAACAACACCGTCCCCGGCAACGGCGCCATTTTGATGTGGGTGATGTCGTCACTCATCCAATCAAACACATTTATAATACTCAACAAACAACTAGTTAGCGGTAAGTCGAGGTCGATCCATGGGACGGTGGTTACTCAAATTATTCAATCTAATTATGGTTATGCTTGGGGTTGTCACAATTATAATGGGTTGATGATTCTAATCTAATAAAAGCAATAAACAAGCAACAAAAGGAAAGATGTAAACAAATGATTAAAAGTGCTAGGATATCATGGGGGTCATAGGGGAATCATGGGAATTGATCATACAAACATGTTCTCAAATTATAAGCAAGCAATTATTGTTGTGATGGATTGAGTTGGGTTATATCTTACAATCCTAGGAAAGTTTGGGTCCCGGAGCCGAATCGATTAGATTGTACAACACCTACAAGTCGACTTAATCTTCCCTACTCAACAACATGCATGGTCTAATGAGACTCGAGTTGGTTTATGTCTTACAAGTCTCATTGAAAAGATAAGAGATGGTAGTAAATGCAAGGATTCATAGGCTTAGCATTTCATAAAACATAACATGTGCATGAGTTGAGATCAAAACAAGCAAGCAAATAAAACATGAAAGCATATTAATTTAAGCATGAATCATTCCCCATGTTGGTTTCCCCTAATTACCCATTAATCCTAGCTAAGTAATTACTCACTCATGATCAAGTTTAACATGTTAATAAGGTTGTCAATCATACTAACAAAGTCAAACATGATGAACAAGTAAGAAAGATTAACAATAATTAAAACAAGGATTAAGAGAATTATACCTATGGAGATTCCAATAATAATAATGCAAAGAATAATAGAAGAACTTGATGATTGATGGAAGGTTGTCAATCTCCCAATAAACCCAATAATCTTCTAATTACCCAATAATAAACTTGAATTACTCAATAATAAACTTGAACAATGATTAAAGGAAAGATTAATGTATAATTTGTGGAAAGATTAAATGATAATCTATTCTAATCTACTACTAATCTAATCTAAGGAAGGATTGATTTAACCTAATGAAAACTTGATTCTAATCTAATAAAACTTGATGGTTTGATTATTACAAATGTGGTATATATAGTAGAGCATCATTAGGTTAAGCAAGAGTAAAATAGTAATTACACTTTTGAGTTTCAAGCAGGGAGACGCCGGTCTCAAAAGAAATACGCGCGGATTTATGGTTCACGTAGCAAGGGAAAACTTTCTGTCCAGGAATACGCTCGTCCCGACCGAAGTATGGGCGTCCTGGGCTTCAACCCGAGCGGGTTGAATTTGACCCGAGCGGGTTGAGCTGTATCTTGAGCTCGGATTGTAAAACGGACGTTATTTCCTCATCCGGACTCCTATTGGAGTGATTTAAAAGCCTAGATCACTTGATTTTTCGACGCCGTTTCATCTAGCATACTTTCAGAGACAAAGAAGCAACCCTTGGTTTGGTTTTCGAGCGATTTCTTCATGCAATGTCTTCCTTCTCGTCATCCTTGCTTTTAACCCTTTGATCCTTCTATAAACTCTTTATTCCTACATACTTGGACATCATTCTTGCCTCCTCTTCATACTAGTCCATCTAAAATCATCAATAAGCTTCCAAATATGCACGAAAGACGGGAATTTCCGCCTTATTATCTCCTTTTCTACAAAACACATGAAATGCGATAGAAAAGCAAATAGGAAGGTTTTGACGGATAAAATGGCCATAGAATGTTATAAAAGTATGCAAAATAGGTTCAATTAGGGGACTAAATGTGCGCAAATAATGTTCACATCATTAAGGAAAGATGCAAACTTTAGGGATACCATGAAAATTATCTCAAAAGTTTAGTTTTATATGATTTTCATTATTAACTTGGTTTACAATAAGGAGTGAGCCAATTTTACCTTTAATATCCTGAATGTCAAGATCTATACTAGCTACCATTAACCCTCCAATGAGGGCCATGATAGGCTCGTATTTCTACTATCAATGTAGCATATTTTAAGTACAATAAAGCGACATTGGGATGCGGTTTTACATGATTTACGTCACTATTGCCGTTTTTCGAGTGTCAGGGTAATAATGGATTTTTTAGCAATAATTGGAAGCAAAGGCATGTCTTGAAGTCTACCATGGTACAAAAAATTCACATGCAAGAAAGAAGACTAACTAAGACATGAAGATTTGAAAGGATGAAGCAATTGAAGATTTGAAGCTTCGTTTGCATAAGGATCGACTTCAAATTGGTATATCTTGAGTTATAGAGCTCCTATAGATGCAAGGCCAAGTGAAGGTGAAATCTTATGTTCTTAGTGTTCCAACGATAGGTCACACGCCTCATTTGGCCAAGTAACGAGGGAGATATGACCTTCCGAAAAAGTGCTGTCCAAGCCAAAAACCGCACGGTGCGGTTTTTTCAGTCCCAAAACACGCACGATGCGGTTTTCTTGCTGCCCTGTTTTCGCCAAACCGCAATAGCTTTGTTATTCGAGGCCCATTACTCCCAATTGGGTTTAGGCTATAAATAGGTGATTACATTAGGTTTTCACACATCTCTTACCATTTTTAGCTTTATTGGGGAATCAATTTGTAATTTGAAGAATTATCATCTTTTAATTGGGTTTTAGATCTAGAAGGGAGAACTAATCTCCTTTTCTTAATCCAACTCAAAGGTGTAAACTTTGGTTGTAAGACACCCTAATCTTTCCTTAATTTTTGTTATTGCTATTTATCTCTTGTGTTTTATTTGTTGAATTTTGGAATCCTTGTTTAATTATAGTAATTAAGTGTGATTTCCTTGTTACTTAATTAAATCAAGTTCCTTAATTTATTATTGTTGGGTTTATTAAGTGTGATTTCCTTGTAATCTCATCTTGCAACAACTTGTTATTACTCTAATAAATGTGATTTCTTTTTGGTTTAATTGACAATTGAGAGATTAATTTGTGATTACTCATTAATCGTGTTTTCATTGTGAGTAATTGCACCTATTGGATTCCTATTGCTTCATCTTCTTGTTAACTACTCTATGTGTGTGATTTCCACTAGGAGAACTAATAAGTTGGGTCAATTGCTAAGTGTGAATTCCTTGTTGTTGGCTTCCATTAAGGGAATTTGGAGATTTTATCTCACTAACAGGGCAATAATATTAGTTAAAGGATTGATTGTGTCACGGATCAATTAAAGTGTCTCACTTTATTGAGCTGGGTTAAGTCTTTCCTCTCATATTTGATAATTACCTTCAATTACTTGCTTGCTTGTTACTTTTATTTGAATTTCAATTTGTTACTTGAAAACCAAACCAAAAACCTCCCTTTTTATTTACATACTTGTTTGTTAATTGCATAGTTACTTTAATTGCTCTTTTGATTACACAATTGCAAATCCCCCTTCTCTTGGGTTCAATCCCATTGATTACTTATATACTTGTCATAGTAATTAGTACGTATTGTGGTATATAAATTGTTAATTTGACCGTCTTTTATACACTACGCCAAATCTGGCAATCAATAAGGAGCGTATCACAACGGTTTAATGCATTTAATAACGACACTTAGATTACCGTTTTCCAAATATTGGCGGAAACCTAGACTGCGATAATGAGAATAACGGTTTCCCACGAAAACCGTTGTTATTATAATGTGACAACGGCTACTTAACAAACCGTTATCAAAAACATTTTAACGGTTTCCAAAAGCTCGTTATAAAATCTCTCTTAATTATCAACGATTGTTAGACAACCGTTACCAGTTTAAGAAAACGGCATTTCAAAAATCGTTACTAAATTAACACCAGCAACGGTTTGTGGTACCCGATGTTATGTTATAGATACGGGTTTCTTGTAACCATTATCATTTTCAATTATGAAAGAACAGTTTTTCAATTCAACCGTTGTCACTATTTGATTAGATTTCTCTCAGTTTGACCACTACCTGCAAAACTTTATCAGAACTTTAATAAATATTCAATTTGACCAATAATAATCAATTTGAACAAAATAATTCTATAAATATGTCTTCATAATGTTTTAGGTCAAAATCTAAATTATCAAACATTTACTCTTTAATTTCTCTCTAAAAAAAATGGCTCGTGTATCGGAGCTATAATCACGTTATCGTTACACACAACCTTTTACTTGCATTCTCCATAATCTCCTGGTTCGTTATGATGGGAATGGAAAGGGTTTAAACCCTAATTTTGGGTGGTTGATGCAAATGCTTCATGACTCCGGTTTCACTGCGGTTTAAAAAGTGTACCATGTGTCTACAAACAAGCAAGGTTTTGTAAGCTTCACTTTTATCGAGTTTGACGAAGCCAACTGCCATGATAGTTTTCCTCAGGCAAGAAAATTAGGGGCTAGATTTGCGGGGAAAGAGGACTTCTATTCGGATTCTAGACTAAAGGGCTCTTATCTATGGGTTGCGACCCATGTTGATCATCATCTGCTGACACATTACAGGAGGCATCACATTCCTGCCACCGTGCCTATGTCATGGGAGAAAGAGGCCATTCCACCTATGCTACCCGCTGATGATGAAGAGTCGATCTACGACTTGATCTATGCCGAAATTGGGCATGAAGACTATCCTAATATTTCATCAGATTCTAATTAAGTCTTTAATTATTATCTGACATTATGAGTTGTATTTTGATTATGGTGGTTATTTGAATTAAAGTTTAATTATTTATATTATTTGTTACGTTTTAATTAAGTCCTTACACTCAAAGGCAATCCACCAAATAAAATATTATTATGACTAACTTTCTACTTATAATAATAATAATAAAAAAGAATGGAAACGACATAATAAGATAATAAGAATTGGAACCGTTATAATAATAATAAGACAAAATTATAACGGTTCTTTGTTAAGCCGTTATCATATTACATATATCAACAATGGTTAGTTTAAGGTCGTTGTCATATTACACCAATTAACAACGGTGTTTCTTAGCTTAAAACCGTTGTAAAAACAGATCCAATGTGAAAACTGAAAAGTTTGTGATTTTAGTTTACCAATGCATGCCCTATTATTATTGGTTGTTTGACCATTATTCACCTCATGCATGCATGCACGATTACAACCGTCTTAGATTATGCAACTCTAAAAATAAATGAAATTTCAAAGGTATTAATAATAGAATGACTGATGGTAAACAAGTCATCTTTGCTGTCGTCGCCGTCATTAATCTTTATAGCTTAAAAAAGGTAATCTCATAGCTACTGGCTTATATATGGGTCGTACTTGGATGATTGATGGTGAAATTGGTGATCCCATTTATAATGATGGAATTGCTGAATTTTACAATTTCGTTAGTGAAAATTTTCATCTCCACTCATCAATCCCCTGCCCTTGCAAAAGATGTGGTAATATTAGGTTTTTGCCTATCCCAGATGTCAAAATACACTTAGAAAAGAATAGTTTCAGTAGAGATTATAGGCATTGCATTTTTCATGGAGAATTAGAGGACGAGGATGAAGAATCTGATGTAGAGGTAAATAATCATACACCTGAAGCTGCTGGTTTAGATATAGGGGATGAGGCATATGATGTGTATGTAAACAATCGTTCACCTACACCTGAAGTTGTTTTAGGTGAGAAGTTTGCTGAAGATGATGGATTCGATGATTTTGAAGCTGCAAGTGATGGGGAAATAAATGCTGATGATTTAATTGAGAAGTTGAGTCATCCTGAAATACCTTTATTTACTGGTTGTAAGAAGTATACGAAATTGTCCGCAGTGGTAAAGTTATATAACTTGAAGGGGCAAATGGGTGGAGTGATAAGAGTTTTACGGATCTTCTAGATTTGGTATGTGACATGCTTCCTGATGGTAATGTTCTTCCGAGTCGGACATATGAGGCTAAAAAAAATGATTAGAGAATTGGGCATGAAATATGAGAAAATACACGCTTGTCCCAATGAATACGTATTATACCGTAAAGATTATGAGAAATTATCATATTGTCCGCGCTGCTCTGTATGGCATTATAAGACTAAGGAAGGGATTGCAGCTAAGGTGTTGTGGTATTTTTCAATAATACCAAGATTCATAGGACTTATTTGAATGAAGAAGATGCAAGAATGTTGACTTGGCATAATAGTGGAAGGATTGAAGATGGAAAGTTAAGACACCCAGCGGATGGTCAAAAGTGGAAAGAGTTTGACGCTTAATATCCTTACTTCGCCAATGAAGCAAGGAACTTGCGTCTAGCGCTCTCCATAGATGGAATGAACCCTCATGGAAACATGAGTACCCAACACAGTATTTGGCCAATTGTGTTGGCCATCTATAATTTACCCCCATGGGTTTGCATGAAACGGAAGTATCCGATGTTATCTTTATTGATATCTGGCCCTCGACAACCTGGAAATGACATAGATGTGTATTTGGAACCACATCTAGATGATCTGAAGATTCTGTGAGAAAGAGGGATACCAGTGTTTAATGGTTATAAGAAGGAAAGTTTCAATCTGAGAGCTATGTTATTATGTACAATAACTGACTTTTCGGCGTACGCCGATCTTTCTGGACATACTGTACATGGAAAATAGGATTTATCATTGTGGGGGGGGGGGATGTTGAATCAGAATATTTGAAGCATTCTCGAAAGCATGTGTACAGGGGAAATCGTCGATGGTTATGCCCTGATCATCATTATCTGAAACTTCACAATGCGTTTAATGGGTGTCCTGAGCAACGTGGGAGTCCTCAGATTTTGAATGGTCATGAAGTGTATGAGAAAGTGAAAGATATTGAGATAACATATGGGAAGAAGGGACCTAAGTTGTCTACTCGTGGTTATAAAAAAAACCATATTTTTTACCAAACTTCAGTACTGGCGTGACTTCCCGGTTAGACATTGCCTAGATTTTATGCACATTGAAAAGAACGTTTGCGATAATATAATCAATACTCTGCTGAATGTTCCGGGTAGAACAAAAGACAACAAGTCAGCTAGGGATGATACGGTTGATATGGGTATTAGGCCCGAGCTGGCAGCTAAAACAAAAGGAAATCGAACTTTTTTGCCGTCTGGAGCTCATACTCTTTCAGAAAAGGAGAAAAAAGAATTTTGCGAATGCTTGGATGGTATTAAGGTGCCAGAGGGCTATTCGTCTAATATTAGAAGCCTTGTTTCGTTGCAGGACCTAAAACTTACTTGTTTAAAGTCACATGACTGTCATACATTGATGCAACAACTACTAGCTGTGGCCGTTCGTTCCATTCTACCTCCAAAGATTTGACATGCTATAGTTAGATTTTGCTATTTCTTCAAATCAATCAACAGTAAAGTCATTGATCCCGATGAAGCGGAAACTTTGCAAGACATCCTCGTCACCAGTCTTTGTCAGTTTGAAATGTATTATGGTTTGTTTGACTGTCCACCTAGTCCAGTAGTTCGGGAGGTTTTGTATCTCGGGCCAGTGTATTTGAGATATCAGTACCCATTCGAACAATTGATAAATTTTTACAAGGATTACACATCTAATAGGTATCGTCCAGAGGGGTGTATTGCTGAGCGAGAAATTGTCGATGAAGCTCTTTCATATTGTTACGCATACCTCTCCTTGGATGAGTTAATTGGAGCTCCTACGAATCGTCATAGTGACTGGATGAATGGAAAAGGTGTAAGGGGTCCTGTTTCCAAGGATATGTCATCTGACATGCGACATAGAGCTCATACATACGTTCTTTTTAACGATGATCATTTCCAGCCTTATAGTATGGAACACCATAGTTACCTTAAGGGAAAACCTCCTCATAAGAATGAAAGGTGGTATGCAAATGAGCATTACAAGTAATTTAGTGACTGGTTTAAAGATACTATTTACGATGATGACAACCCAATTGATGATTGCTCAATCAGCCTACGACATCTCGCTTTCGGTCCTAATGCTCGTGCAACTTTTTGTGGACACGGGCCCACGGGGGCGAAAAGCGAAGCAAGCTTTTCTTTTGTTGCATTTGTGGAGTCGCCACCAATTTATTGTGGAAAATTGGAAACTATTCGAATACTTTGCGTCATGTAAAGACACAAAGTAGTGACATGAACACCAAGAACTCGTTACCCTTAGCATTCTATGTCTAGAATGACTCTCGTGGATGCCAATGAATACGGATGTTCACAGAGATCTGGAGTAAGGGGCGAGGGTACGTATTAGGAAGCTCTTTTGATCGAATACCTAATCCCGCCCGCCTCAATAGCGACCTCTACTAATGATTAGGGAAAATCGTCTATACGCGATATGTTGTCGATTATATGCATGCAATGCAACATTCATTAGATTAATACTAGCATGTGAGAATTAATACTAAGTCGGTTAACACATAATTTTACATGCAATTGAGTCGAAGTAGGAATTTAGGTTTATTACATGTGAGAGCATACAAGCAATACGATAAAAGAAATACAATAAAAATACAATAAAGAAAATTACAATAATTACATTGGATTAATTGATTTATGTCGAAAATACATCTAAAATGGATAATTTTAGAAAAGAACAGAAAATAATTAAACGAACAGAAATTAGGGTGATAATACGAATAATAGTTAATTAAATACGTAATTAATAAACTAGGTCAAAACAAAAACGGAAGTTCGAGGCAGAACTCAACCAGAACAAAGTAGCAGAGAGAGCGTCCCCTTGGAAGAGGCGCAGCGATCGCGCGTCTTCTTCTTCGATTAAGCTTTGTGAAAGCCGGAATTGCAAATCGTTAATGTTCGTGCGTGATTTTAATGCTTGATTATATTATTTGACTCGGACGAAAGTGATTACCAGATTATTTACATGTAAATGAACTCATAAAAACGATAAAACACGGGATAAAACTAATTAGAATAAATTATATGCAAGATTAATAAGGATTAATAAACACAAACTAATCAAATTAATTGAATTAATTAGGTTAAACAGGTTATTAACGATGAACTAATGATGGTGACGATAAATAACAGATGAAATATATCAAAAGTGAATTCCAGAGACTCAATATCGAGGAATCGAACCTCTAAAACCCGAATTTGATTTTAATGACGAAAACCCGCAAATATGGATTATAAGGGATTTAAGTCGAGAATTTTAATGATGGATTAATTAATGGTGATTAATGAATTACAGGTTAAAGTTATCATACTCAAATTGTCGTGCTAAAGAACAAAGAACAATTGAAAACAAAGCGAAAAACAATAGGACGAACAAAAGACGAAGGAAGAAGAGGAAACAGGAACTGCGGCAGCCTCAAGAAGAGGCGCAGCAGGTGCTGCGTCCTTCGAAGAGGCGCATCAGTTGCTGCGTCTTTTCTTGACGGTTGTCTTCTGATAATCCATGAAAAGGGTTTTAAAACATGGTTGTACAAATCGGTTTTAAGTGTATTTTCGACATAAATCTTACAATTGTGATTACAATAAATAAAGAACAACAATAAAAGAAGGATTTATACCCTTAGACTTACATGTTTGACGAAACGAGATTGACTAAGTTAACGTTTAGTGATTGCTCGACTCGAATGTACGACGAAAGTGCCCTCTAGGAGGAAAACGAATAAGATTGATTAAGTTGATTGATTGTGGAGTTGGTCAAATTGGTCGGTCATACAAAACGAGGCCGGTACTCAGAAGGATCCGAGCTTACGTGGTCGAAAGTTCAAGCACGTAGACGCCAAAAAAGCAAGAGCGTGGTCTAGAATGCAAAGAGAGAAGAGAAGGGCGGACACTCGCGTGGGAAATATGTGAGACCGAAGGTCTCTATTTATACTAATCACACGAAGGAAATTAGGGTTTTCGGAGAAACTTTGGAAGTGAATCTCGAAAAGATACGAAAAATACGCAGAAAAGGACTAAGGAAGAGGTGCAGCAAGCTGCTGCGTCTTTTCCTCGGTGGTTTCCTCCTACGGAAGAAAGATTTCCGTGTTTCTATTATGGAATAGCAGATTAATCTTATTTCCTTAATATTTTATATGATAATCTCGGGATATATGTTACCAAAGATCAAAAGATTGGAAAATATATGGAATAGAAATATCCGGAACGTTCCAGAACATTCTGACTCGGCATTTTAAACGGTTATTAGAAAATGAAGACCATTTGTGACCCGGACTCCAAATGTACTCTAATTACTGCCAAAACGACCGTATTGGCACGTAGATGGCGACTATGAGGTAGACACAATTTTTTGAGCGATCACTTGACGATAAACTTATGAACTGTCATAAATCGTTCCGTGTACCAAACATGCGGCCCAATCATCACCGGGTGGTTTGCGGGAGGTGCAGAAATGAGGTATCTACATAGCCCGTACTTTGACCGAGGCTTGGACAAGGCGAAAGTCAATGTATAGCCATCAGGTCAATCGAAGATTACAACCTGACGACTATGGCGACGCGAGGCGGCTCAAGGGGTCTGAGCCAAGGACCTGTCGTCGGGAACGTTTTAGAGTCTGACGACTATCGGGAAGGGTCGTTTAAAGTCCATTAGACTACGTAAGGAGGCTCGCCAGCCATAAGAACAGATCATACCTGAAGTTTCTTGAAACTCCAAGAGGAAATTAAACGCGATATTAGAAGAGGCAGCACGACGTAGTCAGGAACTGCTAGGAGAAATCTGCTTGGGTCGATGTTGATCTTCACGTGTTAAGAGGGGCAAATGTCTGTCCGTGTACTCCCGTCGGGGAACATAATCGGGAACTGATCTCCATGTCTCGAGAGGAACGATTGGCTGTCCGTGTACTCTCGCTGGGGGAACATAATAGAGGCATGTCGAAACACCTGTCAAAGAATATTCGCTCGTTGTGGCAAGCAAAGTCTTGGTAAAACATAAATATTACGATAGTTTGCGGTTGGCTTAGAAATGCGGGTCCGGACGAAGAAGAAACGTCAAATGAACCAAATATACGATGTGTGGCATCGAGAAAGAGGCGCACCAAAGATGGGCCCACGAATAACGAACTTATAACGAATCTTCAAAAACTCATTTGGAGGAAAACTGAGGAAGAGGCGCAGCAAGAGCTGCGTCTCTGGAAGAGGCGCAGCACCTGCTGCGTCTTTTCCTAAATATGGCTTTTCTGAGTAAAAACTCGATGAAACACGGGATTGTCTTCATAATTTCGAAACAATAAAACCTCAAATATTCTCTCAAATTCCAACCATTCCTTGCTAAAATTCGATCAAAAGCTTGCATTTGCCATGACTAATCGAGGTATGTGTATTAATCTTTCATTAATCTTCCGTATTTGATCAAATTGGATCGACAAAATCAAGGTTTTCAACCCTAAATGTCGAAAAATTTGGGGCTTTTACCCCAAATGATTTTGCCTTATAAAATTGACCTTGCAAATGGATAATTGGTAGTGTAAGGATTGTAACCATGTATTCATTTCGAATTTTTGTTGACTTTTGAGCATTTGAGTGAAATTGAGACGGTCTCACAACTAAACCGTATATTGCTTCGAAAAAAGCCTTAGAATTGCCCATTTGCGATGCAATTTAGTATTTGGAATCCTTGTATGATGGGTAAACTTTCTACAATTTCGGAATTTTGATTTGTGATAGCTTTTTCATGACACTTTTTAGGGCATAATCGCCGTTATGACAAAATGCTGTCGAAATTTCGACTTGAACCCATGACTAGGCTTCAACTTAGGCTTGACTTGACCGAAATTACCACATGAGCGGACAGGTTTGTGGAAAAATTGGCCAAAGATGGCGAGAAAAGAGCGATTTCGGAGCTCGGAAAACTCGAAAATCCCCTAATTAAGGCTTGTCGTCACTTGACGCGGCCTAAATTCACTTTAATTTTGCAGATGGTGAGGCTTCTACGTTAGGGAGAGCTCCCATGGATGTGGACACAGCTCTTGACCCTTCTCGTACGCTTGAGGAGGCATTAGAGCAGGCTTTCACTGCCGCAGTGGCAGCTGCTGAGGACGAGGTCGTCGAGGAGGAGGTTGTTGAGGAGGAGGAGTCCCCGAGACGGGCCAACGTCGGACGAGGTGGTCACCAGCTGAGGGGAGCACCAGAGTGGGCTCAGACTTAGGACAGCAGGCGCCTCATCTAGGCTGCAGAGGGTCACCTGTCCTACAGGACGGTGAAGAGCTTGGTAACTCAAACTCATCACTCTTTCATTCATCTTCTTTCATTTCTATTTGCTATTCATTTTCCCTCTCATTCAAGCTAAAGATAGCTCTTTCTTTGAATCAAAATAAAAGGCTGGGAACATCAGGTCGTTTTCGGGTTACACGACGATGATGGGGGCCTAAGAGAAACTGTCGGCATAGGAGCGGGCCATCATCGAGCGAGGAGCGCTTGATGCCTTGGTACAGGCTTGGAGGGACATCACGAGGAGGAATATTCAGGCTAACCTTAGCCTGGTTCGAGCCTTCCTGGATCGGTTTTGGGATACCACCTCTACCTTTCACATGCCTTTCGGTGAGGTTGGGGTCACGTTGGAGGACTACGGCATGATTTCTGGCTTGCCGTGCGGGATTGAGGCGGTGGCATGGCCGGAGACAGCCATGAGGGTAGACTCGGTTGAGGCTAGGAGCTTGATCAGCTGGAACTTGATGCCGAAGGCTGCCGCGGTGCCCGGGTTGGTGCCTAGTTCCTATGTTCGGGATTATCTTGCTGGGAAGAGACCGGCGATGGTGTTGATCGATGGGAGGGAGACGGCTCCTCCTCCTTGCACTGCCGAGCAGAGATCTCGTTTGTGGCTCTGGTGGTTCTTGTCTTCGATCTACCTCAGAGACAAGGGAGAAAGGCTGTCGACGAAGCTTCTTCCTTTCCTTTCTGACCTAGGTGGCCTAGGCCATTGGGACTGGGTCACTGCTGGCTTTGCGGTGCTCATTTTCTATATAAGGGCCATGGTACATCCGGAGTTGATAGAGAAGGGGACTTCTCCTGCCACTGTTGGCCCTGAACTGTTGCTGGAGGTATGAACCTCTATTTCTTTCCATGAAAGATCATGTCTTTATCGAATCACGAAAGATCGTCATTAACTATCTTGTTTTACAGGCGTGGGTGTACTCCTACTTTCCGGGACTTGCGCCCAAGAGGACGGAGCCAGGGGAGAGACCTTATCCCGTCGTGAGGGATTGGGTGATGTGTCGCACGAAGAGTCAGCGTTCCTTCCACGACGCCTGTCGACGGGAGGTGAACGCTCTGCAGCTGGACGACGTGAGTATCTTCGAGCCACTTTTCTTTGTTTACTTTTCATTGCTTCCTTTCGGAATCGATCATATGAATGACCTCTTGTTTGCTTTTCATAGTGGGTGCCCCGACCTTGGGCGGACTACACTGGCGTTCCTACTTTTGTGGTTGAGGTCCTTCGACCTAGGAGCTCGAGCCGGTTGCTTTTGAGGACGTCGATGGGTCCTGTGTGGTACTTGGGCGAGCGCTTGGCTCGTCATTGCTCCCGAGATGTCTTGACGGTTCCCATCGATCCTCCTCGGACGATGTTCAGGGAGCCTTCCGATGCTGAGAGGGAGGCTGACTTAGCTGGCGCCGGTGGCGATGCCCTCCTTCTTCCTGGTGAGGACTACTCGACGTTCCTCTACGGGAGGCTGGTGTACTGGCCAGTCAAGGTAAGTGTTTTATTCCCTTTAAATTGACGTGAAAACATGATGAATGATCATCAATTAATGAAAACCATTTGGATTTTGCAGGAGGTTGGGGTGGCGGGCATTGAGCCCCTAGCGTACCCCGAGACCCTCAAGTACACTGACGCGACGGGGATGACGATGATCTCCGAGCTTCGCGACTTCGATGCGGTGGTGAGAGATGCTGGTCTAGACGAGTGGCAGCATCTGATTCGGAGGGTATGCTCCGTAATTTAATCAGTTTTCGTATAAGAATACATTTGTTTAAGCCTATCAACTTATTGAGGATCCTTGAAATATAGGTTGCACCATCCCGGTACGTGGCTTTGTGGAGGGTTGCCAACCGGCTACGAGCTACTGCCATCGTGGCACTTGCTGGCGGTCGAGGACGTCAGGTATGAACCTTCCGTTTACTTCATTTTTGAATTTTCTAACTTTCCTTATGTTTGAAATGATTGACATGAGCCAATTCTTGTTGTTTGCAGAGGTAGCGTGGCCTGGAGCGAGAGCTTACCCAGTCCCGGGAGGAGACAGCTCGCCTGCTGAGGGAGCTAGAGGTCCGTGATGCCGAGATCGTTTCTCTCGAGGCGAGAGTCACTGAGCTAGGCGGCGACCAGCTGTAGTTTGTCGTCTTTTGTCGTTTTTGTCGTTGTACTTTATACATTTTGGAACCTTTATTTTGCACTTTATGCCTTCTGTTTCGGGCTCGAGGCTCCAGTTTGGTGTACAAATTCCTTTTTTGGTTGTATATGATGGCCTGAGTGCCTTTGCTGTTGGGTTGCCTTGTTTGTACCTGCAGGTTAGCTTTCAACAGGTTTGGTAGATGTTGGTTTACGCCGTCATGCTGCCGAAATGTACACAGAGATTGCACATAGAATATATATTTGTACACATGGCCTAAATTAGCGCAAGACAAAGACTCGCAAATGCAAAAAAATTTACTGAAAATGACCGGACGGTAGGGAGGGTTACCCCCTAAAAAATAAAAAGAAAATAAAAACATATAAGTTTGAAATGTGAAATGTAATGGGAGTGAAATAATTCCCACAAAAAAAAACAAGAAAAAAGAAAATTAAAAGGAAATGTGTAAGTTTGAAAATGAATATCTAAATTGGTGAAATGATTCCCCAAAAAAGAAATTTAAAAAGGAATGTATAAGTGTGCTGAAATGACGAAAATGCCGATATTGCCTCGAAATGCGTGCCCGCGGAATTTAGGAAACGCGCAACATGGTAATTTGATGGATTTACCAAAATAATAGCCCTTATGAATAGGAAATTATTTCTGGAGGAATTAAGAAAGATCCAACGCGGAAAATCACAGAAAGAACGCTGAGGAAGAGGCGCAGCAGGAGCTGGATCCCTTTGAAGAGGCGCAGCAGGTGCTGCGCCTGTTCTCCAGTGTGTCTTTCCTGACAGATTTTAGAAAACAGCTTTTAGTGTAAATATAGACGTCGAGGGAGGTTTTATTCACATAATACTCTTGAAATTCGTCTGAAAGAGTGGACAAATGAGTTTTCTAATATGGAAAAACACGATATGGGTGCCTATAATTTTGGATCGATCTTGAGTTTGAAGTTGGTCAAAGTAGTCAAACCGTTCCTAGATGCTTGTCTTGATTATTGGGACCCGAATTATCACGTATTTGCCTTTCCTGGAGGCGATATTTGCCCATTTCCCGAAGAAATCGCTGCAATCGGTGGTTGGGACCCGGAGCATTTGCCTCCTATGCCCTCTACTTCTCAAGGATATAAGAATAAGTTCAGAGATTTGCTTGGGTTGACAAGAGCTGAGGTTGGCCGTCTTGTGACCTCTAAAGGAGTGCGAATGTTGGACTTCATTGATCGATTCATAAACAGGGCAGATCCTACAATTTCCTATGTTGCAAGGCGAAGGGCATTCAGATTTTGCCTACTGCATGTATATGTCCTTCAAGGGCATGTTGATGAGGATTTGAGAGGTGACCCTCGTTACTTGAGCTTAATTGAACAAATGAAGCTGTGCAGGAGCCCAGCTTGCCTGTGTTTAGGAGAGATCCTGCTGGGGTTAGATAACAGAAAAGCCAACCGTGACCTTCCTTATTTAGGAAGTCCTATCATATTGCAGGTAAAAGAACTTTTTTTATCTCTTTCTTTTTTTTTCGTCTTTTTTTTTGTTTTTTTATTCTAATGCATGCTTTTGGTAGGTTTGGCTTATGGAACGTCTTCGATTGATCGAGCCCCCAGTTAATGTTCCTGCTTATCATTCTCGCTCCATTCCAATGAGGACTAGGCTTTACATGGTGGACTTCACTCGAGTCTGTAACTATTGGGAGAACAAGCTGAAGAGTGATGACGGTCCACTTATTAGATGGATCGTACCATGGTGGCATCTCAAATCTGTCACTGGAGTATCGTCTTTGGATCCTACCCGATCGGTGCGCATTCCTGGCTTGGAGTTCATGGTATGCATCTTCCCGGAGAGGTTGATGAGGCAGGTTAGATTGAAGCAGAGACGATTCCGAAGCTTGATACCGTCCCTCAGACCGCTATGGCCCTTACCACTGAGAGCCGAAGAGAATGGGCCATCAAATGGGCTCAAAGGAACATGTGGTTCTTGAATTCTTCTGTTAGTGCTCTATGGGTATCTGATTCCTACTTGCGGTGGATGAAAGCCACTACACCGGAGGAGCGCGAGAGATTGAGGAAGCGCGAGCCTGTTGACTACAAGGTTCGTGATGTGGAGAAGGAGAAAGAGAAGCATCTGACTGGGGGAGAGGAAGAAGCCGGGTTTCGAGTTGTTCATCCTTCGAAGAAACCGAAGACTTCTCCTGCCGTGAAAAAGGTGGTTGACAAGAATGGCAAGGCAAGACCACGAGAGAGGCTGTTGGTGATTAGGTCGGAAGTGGCGCAAGAGCATCCGGCTCGAGGTCGAGACAAAAAATATGATACAAATTACAAAGGCAAAGGGAAAATGGAAGAATAGCCCGAGTCTTTATTATTTATTATTATTATTATTATTTGTAATAAGAAGGTGGGGTTTTTAGAATCCTAACCTATTTTATTTTTTTTATTTTATTTCTATTATGTAACGTATTATTATTAAAACAAATGAAATAAAAAAGGTTGATTGGTTATGAAACCTTTGGGATTTTCTATTATTATTCTTGTCGAATTCCAAATGCATATGCAAATGTCCTTCTATTTACATTTAAAATAAATGGGTTGTATCCTGTGAAGGATGCCTACGTATTCATTTGAAAAAATGAAATCAAACCCTTGCGCGTAGTTCAAGTAAACGTAAAAGAATAATTGTTCTAAGCAAGAGCTTGTAGCGAACTAGAAAATAAGCATGAGCTTTTTACTTACTCCTAAAGTGCAATTCAATTTATTTGATGATATGAGGATGACAAATTGTCAAAATGCAAGAGCAAGGTGACATTAGCTTTATTTAGCTTGGCCAGGGGCCGTTTATTTCGTGGCACAGGAGCGACACGTGGGGTTACGCGAGGCGCGTTTTGTTCCTATTCTAGGCATAGTAACGTTTCAATTGGTCGAGGTTTGTCAGGTTGGAAAATTCATTCCCATCTAAGTCTGTGATCCTAACCGCACCCCCTGGAAGTATGGACTTGACTAGAAATGGTCCGGCCCAGTTGGGTTTGAACTTTCCTCGTGGATCGACAGGTAAAAGAGCTCTAATTGATTTGAGGACCAAGTCCCCTTCTTTGATGTTTCTTGTCTTAACCCTTTTGTTGAAGGCTCGTTTGAGACGTGCCTGATATGTTTGCACCTTATGTAATACGCGCAGTCTTCGTTCATCCAGGAGGATGAGTTCTTCATACCTATCCCTCTTCCACTCGGCTTCCGGGATTTGACTTTCGAGTAAAATACGCAAAGATGGTATTTCGAGCTCGACTGGTTGCACGGCTTCCATGCCGTAGGTCAAATAGAAAGGGGTGGCCCTAGTGGGTGTCCTAACAGATGTGGGATATCCCCATAAGGCAAATGGTATCTTGCTTGGCCAATCTCGATAGTTGTCAATCATTTTCTTGATGATTGTGACAATGCTCTTGTTTGCCGCCTCTACCGCGCCATTAGTTTGTGGTTTATATGGTGAGTAGTGGTGATGCTTGATTTTGTACTTGGCTAGCAATTGCTTAGTCTCAGCCTGGAAATGTGACCCATTGTCACTAATGATCTCATGTGGGCAATCATATCGACAGATGATGTTGGTTTGTATGAACTTTGCCACGTTTTTTGCTGTGAGACTAGTGTAGGAAGCCGCTTCTACCCATTTGGTGAAATAATCGATAGCCATTAGAATGAAACAGTGACCTCCTGTTTCGGCTGGCGTGATCTTTCCGATGATGTCGATTCTCCAAGCAGAAAATGGCCAAGGAGATGTCATGGTGTAGAGTAAGGAAGGAGGGGCGTGTTGCACATTCCCGAATATCTGGCAGTTATGACAATGTCTGACATACTTGATGCAATCGGATTCCATTGTGGTCCAATAGTACCCTAAACGTGTGATTTTCTTTGCCATCATTGGTCCACTCATGTGAGGGCCACATTCTCCATCATGGACTTCTTCCATCACTTTCCGTACCTGTGAATGATCAAGGCAACGTAGGATTACACCAAGAGGCGTTCTTTTGTATAATTCTCCTTGCATGAAGACGTATTGGGAAGCTAGTAAGCGTATAGCACGTTGTCCCCTCTTGTCCATATCTTGTGGATAGATGCCATTGAGTTTGAAGTTCAGGATTGCTTGGAACCAAGGTTCCTCTGTAACATCTTCTTCCTCTGTAATTTGGTGCACATAAGCTGGTTCTGACCGTCGTTCTATGCATAAAGGTATTTCTACCATATTATCCGGCATGTTAATCAAAGACGCAAGTTTTGCAAGAGCATCTGCGAATTTATTCTCTTCTCGAGGTAAGTGTAGGTAGGTTACTAGATCAAAGAATTGGGCTACTTGGTCTATTCTGGCTTGATAAGGTGCTAGGCTTTCACTTCGAATTTTCCAAGATCCCGTAATTTGGTTGATGATCAAAGATGAATCTCCATGTACGCGAAGATTCTTGATGCCTAAACCTACTGCCGCTTGCAATCCGATGAGACAAGCTTCATATTCTGCCGCGTTATTTGTCATCTCGAAGTCGAGTTTGACAGATATGAATGTATGCTCGTCTTCAGGAGAAATAAGCAACACTCTTATTCCAAATCCTCTCAAGTTCGATGCCCCATCAAATTAAAGGTCCCAGGAGTCTACATCAGTTTGAAGTATATCCTCGTCCGAAAATGACTAGGTGTCTATTGTTTGTGCATCATTGATGGGATTTTCTGTGAAGAACTCGGCAACGGCACACCCTTTTATAAATTTCAGGGGTACATACTTGAGATCGAACTCTGTGAGCATCAAGGTCCATCTCGCTAGGCGTCTATTGAGAACGGGTTTCTCGAAGAGGTATTTGACAGGATCTATTTTGGAGTATACTTTGACGGAGTAGCTAAACATGTAATGGCGTAGCTTCTTCGTTGCCCACACAAGACCGAGGCATGTCTTCTCGAGTGGTGTGTATTTGCACTCGTACTCCAAGAACTTCTTACTAAGGTAGTAGATACCTCTTTCTTCTTTTCCTACGGTTTGGGCTAGCATGGTGCCCATGGCTGTTTCAGTTACCGTGAGATATAAACCAAGAGGTTGATCCTGTTGAGGTGGCATGAGCACTGGTGGCTTGGCTAGTATCTCCTTGATTCGGTCGAATGATTTCTAACAGTCATCATCCCACATGGTGTGATCTGTTTTCTTTAGCTTTTTGAAGATAGGCTCACAGATCATGGTTAGTTTCGATATGAATCGACGTATGTATTGCACCTTACCTAATAATCCTCTAACTTCTTTCTCTGTTTGAGGTTGCGGCATTTCGATTAGAGCTTTGATCTTGGAAGGGTCTATTTATATTCCTCGTTGGCTAACAACGTATCCCAGGAGTTTACCAGATGTTACCCCGAATGCACATTTCTGAGGGTTGAGTCTCATGTTGTACTTTCGTAGCCTTGAGAATAATTTGCGAAGGTTCGCGATGTGTCCCTCTCTATCCTTGGACTTTACGATCATATCACCTAAGTATACCTCAACTTCTTTATGCATCATGTCATATAATAGCGTAGTTGCGGTGCGTTGATATGTAGCTCCGACATTGATTAGCCCAAATGGCATAACCGTTTAGCAATAGGTGCCCCATTGAGTGACGAAGGTGGTCTTATGCATATCTTCTATGGCCATCTTGATCTGGTTATATTCCGCGTATCCATCCATGAAGGATAGTAGCGCGTGATCTGCTGTGTTATCCACCAATATGTCGATATGTGGTAGAGGAAAGTCATCCTTGAGACTTGCTTTGTTTAGGTCTCAGAAATCCACACAAACCCGGATTCTCCCATCCTTTTTGGGTACGGGTACTATGTTAGCTACCCAGTCTGAGTACTCGGAAACTTTGATGAACCCGACTTTGAATTGTTTGTCGACTTCTTCTTTGATCTTAAGAGCCCATTCTGTTCTCATTCATCGAAGTTTCTGTTTCACGGGTTTGAAACCTGGTTTAATCGGGATCCTATGTTCTGTAATGTCCCTGTCAATTCCTGGCATGTCTTTGTAGGATCAAGCAAAAACGTTTTTGAACTCGTGTAGGAGGTCTATGAAACTGGCCCTCTCGGCGGGGCTCAAGGTCGTCCCTATCCTAAGTTCTTGGGGTTCTAGTTCGGTTCCTACGTTGATGGGTTCAGTATCTTCTATTACTGCTCCCCCTTCCCCCTCTTGTAGTATTTCTTTGGCTATGTAGGGAGGTATTTCGATTGAGTCTGGGTCTGGGTTATCCTCATTATCATCGTAAACAGAATTGCATTCAAAATAACACAAAGAGTAAGCAGAACCTGATTTATTCATATTAAAATTTGAGAAAAGTTGAAACAAAGAAGCCATCTATTCTGTAGTCAGTGGCGGTAAAGGGACAGCTGTTGGGGCATTTCCCGAACTACTGTTACTATTTGATGCTAAGCTAGGAGAAACAAGGGGAGTGGGAGTAACGACAGGAGGAGACTCTCTAGGGACTTCTCTAGACTCCGACTCTGACTCTAACTCGAATTCATCGTCTTCTGGTTCTCCTTTGAACATCTCTCCTTCTCCTGTGGTGAGCTTGAAGAGTCTTCCTTGATTGTCCGTCCACTTGATTGACTTTCTCCATCCTTTCTGCTGATTTGAGTTGGTTTATGTGATCAATGCGGTAGGGTTGAAATGATCATCTTGAAGTATCATGGTAATGATCTCATCCTACGTGGCTCAAACAAATCGATCTTCCCCAAATAGTAAGCTAACAGCTTGTTCATCTAAGCAAGGTGTTTGACGAGTTTTGACGGTAGGAACCGTTCCTGGAGGAATGAAGTAGCAATCGTGAAAGATCTCGATTCCGGCTAACTTCCTTTCGAGATGGTGCCAAGTTTCGGGAAATCCATGAAAGAGTTCTTGACTTCCTTCCCTAACGAAGTATCCATTTAGGGTAGGGAGATAGGGTTTCATTTGGATTCCCACGTTTTTGCGGTTTTGAACTTGGGCGAGCATCTCGAGAGCTTCCTTTTTAGTGGGTTTGTACCCTAATCCAAGTGGTATCCTTTGTGAGTTGCATTCTTTGTAGGGTGCAAAGGTGTTCCTTCGGATTGGATTCAAAGGCATTCCTGGGAAGTATCCTTGGGATTTGAGTATGTGGTTGACCACCAAAGTGGAGTAGGGATTGAAGTATAAAGGTGCCAACTCGCTTTCTATGACGTATATGCTATGGAAGCCCCCCAAGTTCATGCACTGGATCCGCGAGTACTTGGTTACTTAATCTCTTTTCTATTGCTGCCTTGATGGGTGATGAGGTGATTGTCACCACTTTACCGTCTAGTGGGATCTTAATCTTCTGGTGGAGGGTGGATGTTACCGCTTTGGAAGCGTGAATCCAAGGTCTTCCCAGAAGTATGTTGAAGGATGCTTCAATGTCTACTATTTGGAAGTTGACTTTTCGTTCGATTGGCCCTGTGGCTATGGTCAGGTTAACAAGTCCTACCACTTTTCGTAGTGTACCATCATATGCGCGAACACCTTGGTTGGTAGGGGTCCAATCCGACTCTTTCATGCCTAGTTTGTATGCCGTTTTCAAAGGTATGACGTTAACTGCCGAGCCATCATCTACCAAAGTCATTGGCACATTCTTCTTCAAACAAATGACAGTAATGTAAAGAGCCAAGTTGTGATTAGCGCCAAAAGGTGGTAAATCTTCATCTGAGAAAGTATCAGGGTTACTTAGCTTAGGTGATTCTTGGAAGACTAAGTTGACTACGTCATCGGGTGTGGAATTATGCGCCACAGTTAGTTTGGCCAAGGCTTGCAGTAAAGCCTGGCGATGTGGGAATGAGCTTGCAACTAGTTGCCAGACTGAAAGATCAGCCTTTGTCTTCTGTAGTTGCTTTAGCAGACGGCCAGTGGAGGTATCTTCGTTATCATTTGACGTGACAACGTTGGTTGGACCATTTGCTATGGGACCATTTTGAGAAGTGTTTTTGGTATGGACGTCCCGAACGAGTAAGGTGATCTACATCTTGATTCTCACTATTTTGGACTATTTCCTCACTGACTTTGACTAAGTAGTGTTCAGTGAGATACTCATCTTCATCATCGTCAGCCCACACTCTATTGATGGTAGCAAGTTCTTTCATCCTCATGATCTCGGCCTCCAATTGGATAATTTGGTCGACTATTTTATCAACCACAGCTACTACTTCTTGCATTGTACCATATTGAGAGAAACTTAGTGACGCACGTTCTTTGGGTGTTGCATGTGGATCACGTACGGTTGTCACTACACTTTCTAATTTTGAGACTTGCCTATTCACACTCTTTGCCCATGCGATAAAGTCGGTGATGGTAGGGGAAATGGTAGAGTAGTTCTCTTCTTCTTCTATGGCATAGATCTCATCTTCGACTGGAGAAATGAGCTGTGAACAATCTAGGGTAGATTCTTCACTTGTAATCATCAGAACTCCAAGAGGATTACGAGTATTGTTAGGCTTGCCTCCAGGCGGTATTGGTAGGCGACCGTCTTCAATCATGTCTTGAAGCACATTCTTTGTGGGAAATATCTGTATGCTTCCCTTTAATTATAAGGATTATAACGAAATTTATTATGATGAATACGAGTCATAAAATAAATTACATAAACAAAATAGAGAATTAAGAAATAACCTTCGGTCCTAGCTAATATGGCCTATGAACAATATCGCAATGATATTCTCCTATAAGTTGCACCCAAGATGATATGAGATATGCCTTTGTTCTTTGCTAGAATCGATCCCCGATTAACTGATTAATTTTTAGGGTTTTCTTTCTTGTTTTGTTTTGATGAGAGAATTAGGTTAAAAATTAGGTTAGAAAATGATCTACCTCTTGTTGGGGTTGGTGTCCTTAACAGTTAGTGCAAGGACTTATAAACCTCTAAAAGGATCAAAGGGCATACTTTGGTATTATTATCAGTTGATCCACGTTTATCAATAACGGTTGGCTTGCTAGATAAGTTTGACGTTATTGTCATACAGATGGCGGTGATCAACTGGTCCCTAAAAGTCACACCTATAAGATACGTTCGAGAGATGTGACGGTATGAAAATACTTGTCATGTAGATGCCAAAATTGACTAACCAGGTTAGTCAGTTATTTGACTAGTAACTAGTCAAATATGTGATGTTGAGATAGTATATTTAATACGGATTAAATATCATGGGCTAAGGCGAATTAACCAGTTAATTCGTAAAATTAAATATACGTGATTTATATTTAATTAAATGTATATTAAAATAATTATACAATACTGTTTTGTCGGACACGTATTAATAATTCAGCTAACCCGTATTATTAGCTGATGCCTTAATTTCCGATAACCGATAACAGTTTATAATACAAACCCGTCATATACATTTTAGTATTTAACGAACCGGACCTCGAGTTAAAACCAAGAGGAAGTGGAAGCCCACTTCCCCTTGTGGGTCACGGTTTTGGCCGAACTAGGAGAACAAAAGGAGACCTCCTCCTTCATTAAACCTAATCATCATTTGAAACAATAATTAGGGTTTTGAAGAGTATTCTCCTCTCAAAACCCGAGATCTCTCATCTCGACAAAACTCACATCGCTTCTCCCTATATTGCAAGGCAATCGGAGAACACTGTTCTAGCACAAGGGCATATCTCGGACAAAGTCTTGGGTGTAACGATTAGGAGGAAATCGCTTTGATTTCTTTCTTTACGCCGCAATTTAAAGGACCCGAGGTTATTTCTTGTTCCTTATCGTTTCTATTGTTTTTATGTTTTATGACGATATTCGCATGTTTAAATTTACGTTATAGTCCTGCAATTTAAGGGTAGTATACGGATATTAACCCACAAGTGGTATCAGAGCGAGGCCACGTGAATTTTTCATGTGTTTTTCATAAAACGTTTTGAAACGATGATTTTCTCGCTTTCAAAACCGTGCCTAGTATACACGGCAGAAATTTTTTTAAACCGTGTCATGTATTACACGGTAATTTCATGTTTTTCGATTTGGTTTTTGCATATTGTTGTTTTATACAGAGATTATAACAATATGTCATGTTTTGTCAATTGTCAAATTTGTTTTTAATGCGTTTCTGATCATATTTGCAATTGATTTTGTCTCGAAATATGTTTTCACGAGGGTTTTGGATTTTCCAGAGATTTTTGCACTCGATCGACCATGTTTTTAATCGATCGAGTGGCTTTTCTCAGATAATTTTGCTCGATCGAGTCCCTGCTGTACTCGATCGACCCTGTTCCAAAATTTTTTGCTCGATCGAGTCCTTGCTGTACTCGATCGACCTGCTTTCAAAACCCCTCTGCTCGATCGAGTTGTCCTCGTACTCGATCGAGTAGTTTTGCTGATATAGGTACTCGATCGACCTCCAGTTTAGTCGATCGAGCACCTCCTGATTAGCATACCTCTCGATCAACTTGCAGTTCAGTCGATCGAGCCCTCCTGTCCCTCGATCGAGCACTCATGTCCCTGGATCGAGGGATTTCGTATTTAACAGCTTTGAAAATTTGTTTCTTTTGATTTAAATTTTCTTTTGGCTTCAATATGTACTTTATCCGGATATAGTACACTCGCTATGATTGTGAAACGGTTCACACACGTACCATTAAGTTATTTTAAATTATATTTAAAGTAACGGATTATAATAGATTAAAATTAAATGATAGAAGCGGTTTTATCACACGAATTTTAATCATTAAAAGGTGGTTTGGATAAATTTAACATAATTACGGAATTATGTCACGAATGAATTTGTTTTTAGTTGATGCATTTTTATTTATCGTTTTGTTGAATGCCGTGAATGCCATTTTAATTACGTATTTAATTTTTACAATCTATTGTAACTTAGTGTGGCCTTAGTAGAACGTGTTACCGTAATGATGGAACACGGTCTTGGTTGTATTTTGAGATCTTGCATCTCCGTTTTGGATTTTTCACTTGTAATTACAGTTTTAATTAGAATGTAAATAGGTTTATATTTTGTAATTTTAAATTGTAATTTTTGAGAAGACCAAAGATGGAGACCGGATGCTCACTCCCGCTACTTGGATCAAGATGGAACATCAAGACAAGCTTTTCGGGTCCAACGGTGGATTCCAAAGTTGTATCTTGTTCTTTTACTAGGATAGGCCACACTAGGATTTTTTTTATTTACGTATCGCATTCCTTTATTTATTTTTATGCAACGATAATATGCATCATATTCCGCCTAAAATCAAACCACCTATAATTTATTGCATGAAAACTGACACATATAGAGGTCACGAGTTAGTTTTCATTGACATTCTCATGTCACACATTTTAAGCCATCATCCAAATAAATTCATTCACGACAGACGCTAGTTATTCGTTCACTTAAAATGAATTATAATTTTGTTGATGGGATCTTCCTCGTATAAACCAAAATTGAGAACGGTCTTTATAGGTCAAACTCCAATGAGTCCCTTCTTCGTCGGTAGGCATACTATGACCCCTTCTACGTCGGGTAAGTTGGAACCGATTGACCTATTTTATCTCAACACTATGGTCACTCGTACGATCCTGTGATTATGGTGGACTATAGATAGGATTTACAGAAATCTATCGACCAAGAGTTCTTCCGGAAGAATTAGCTAAACAGTTGGCTTATCAATTTACAGAAATTGAGTCTTGGGATCACTTGTATCATTCTTGAGGGAGATCAATTATGCAAGTGTGAGAGTCTGCATGTTTAAAATGAATTTTAAAATAGACTTAAATCACCTCGATGAGTTGCTTATTTCGTTTTGTTTTTCTTTCTTTTTCAGTGTAGATCACGTTTTAAACTGCTAAACAACGAATGGCTGGTTCAAGTGATAACCCAATGCCAAGTGCCACATTGGACCGTGAGTCCTGGCTTAGGATCTTCATGAGTCGGATGAATCGCCTACTCGATCAAGAATGACGGATCCAACTTCGCGGATCGGGAGGCAAAGATTACGGAATGCCGCCGCGACGGAAAAGCTCGGATATCTCGCTGAGCCCATGCCGTTAAACCCAGGTCCCACGGCCGAATTAACGAAATCAACGAGTATAACGATTTCGCTTTAGAAGTCAAAAGCGGTAAAGAACGTACTCATTTTTGCAATGGAACCCAATTTGCCGAAACGCTTCATAGCCCAAGGTGCAAACAAGATTTTCACCACGCTCACTAAGGAATTCTCGAAAGCACCGAGAATCGTGACCTATGAGCATACCACTCGCTTCTTTGATGCGAGACTCCGAAGGGCCAACCGGTTAGCCCACACATTCTCGCATGATTGAGAATGTCGAGAAGTCGAGACCTTTAACTGTAACATCAGCGAGAACATTGTTATCGATCGCATGCTTCACTCACTCCACGATGGTTTTTCGCAATTTAGAGCGAATTACTATATGAATGATTTGAAGAAAACTCCCCATGAATCGCACTCCTCCTCGTACACCGAGAAGGACATGAAGTGCGTGGGAGCTCAAACAGATGTTCTCGTTGTGTCAAACAAAGGGAAAGGTAAGGGCAAAGCTCCGGCAAACCTAACAGTAGGTAAGGCGAAGTTCAAGAAGTCGGGTTCAGGTAAGAGTGGTCCTGGTGAGGCGAGCAACTCATCGGGCATGACAAAGAGCAAGAGTGAAAACATGGAATGCCACCATTGCCACATGACCGGGCATTGAGACGCACATGTCCTGTTTATCATGAGGACTTAAAGGCAGGTCGTGTTAAACCCGTTGGTATGTCTTCTCTCTCTTCTACTTTTATTCATATGATTGAGATTAACCACGCAAGTTACGGAACTTGGGTACTTGATACTCGGTTGTGGTTCTCATCTGTGTAATCATGTGCGGGGCTCAAAACATCGAACCCCTCGTAAAGGGTGAGGTGGACCTGCGTGTTGGGAATGGAGCAAGAGTAGCCGCCATCTCCAAGGGGACATATGTGATCCAAACTTCCAAGCGGATTTGAGTTGTCATTATATGACTCGCTATTATGTACCTAGTCTTTCCAAAAACATTATTTCGGTTTAAACGCTTGATAAACTTGGTTTTTCATTTGTAATAGAAAATAATACTTGCATTTTCTCATTACACGATATGATTTACTGACAAGGCGTCTCCATGAACGGAATTTATGTTTTAGATCCGACCACGGAAATATTACACGTAATGAATAAAAAGTTAAAGGTTGGTGACAAAGATCAAACGTATCTATGGCAATGCCGTATGGGACACATTAATGAGAAACGCGTAAAACAGCTCATCAAACATGGAGCTATCTCGGCCTTTGATTTTCAATCATTTGGCACGTGTGAATCATGTCTCATCGGTAAGATGACTCGGATTTCCTTCAAAGGTGTTGGAATGCGCGCTGTCGACCTATTAGGACTCATACACACGGATGTATGTGGACCTATGTCAATCACCGCACGAGAAGGCTATAGGTATTTTATCACTTTCACGGACGATTTGAGTAGATATGGCTATGTCTACTTAATGAAGCACAAAAGTGAATCCTTTGAGAAATTCAAGGAATACCAAAATAGGGTACAGAACCTATTAGGTAGAAAGATTAAAACACTGCGTTCAGATCGTGGTGGCGAGTATCTTTCTCACGAGTTTGATCAACACCGAAGGACTCGTGGGATTGCCCTACGCTTAACTCCACCGGAACACCTCGGTTGAATGGTGTGTCCGAACGGAGAAATCGAACACTACTTGATATGGTTCGATCCATGATGAGTCACACGGTTTTACCGATTCGTTATGGGGTTATGCTCTTATGTCACCGCTCTAATACTTAACCGAAGTCCGTCTAAAGTCATTGACAAGACTCCATATGAACTATGGAAGGGAACGGTCCCTAACTTGTCCTTTATACGGATTTGGGGCTGCGAGGCTTATGTCAAGTGGAGACACGAGGATAAGCTCGGCCCGCGATCGGTCAAGACATACTTTATAGGTTATCCTAAAGGAACACGTGGTCATTACTTCTATTCGCCAACCGAACAACGCGTTTTTGTTGCGGCTAGTGCGACATTCTTAGAGAAGGAATTTCTCGAGAATGCAAAGAGTGATAGAACCTTCGACCTGTCGGAGATTCCAGAACCAAACACCGAGCAACCATTGGAGGAACCTGTTCCTTCAATCTCGGCCGCGTGAACATTCCCGAGGAACCTAGGAGGTCGGGAAGAGTCTCTATTCCTCCGGACAGATACATCGGTATGGTCGAGGAACATGACATAGATGACGTTCTACTCTTAACGAGTAGTGAACCCGCAACATATAAAGGTGCCATGACCAGTTCGACTCAAAGCTATGGCTTGAGGCCATGCAATCCGAGATGGACTCCATGTATGAGAACAACGTGTGGGATCTTGTTGACTTACCCGCTAAGGTTCGTCCCCTTCAATGCAAATGGCTTTACAAGATAAAGCATTCAAAGGAAGGTCAACAAGATATCTACAAAGCACGACTAGTTGCTAAAGGTTTCACCCAAGTGCCAGGTTTGCACTACGATGAGATTTTTGCACCCGTAGTCATGTTGCGTTCCATTCGGATTATCTTAGCGATTGCCGCTTTTCATGACTATGAAATTTGGCAAATGGATGTGAAAACCGCCTTCTTAAACGGCTTTTTGGAGGAAGAGTTGTACATGGTACAACCCGAAGGTTTCATCGATCCCGAACATCCTAAGAAAGTGTGCAAGCTTAAGCGTTCCATCTATGGACTTAAGCAAGCATCAAGGAGTTGGAATCATCGCTTCGACCAAGTGATAAAAGAAAATGGATTTACTCGATCCGTCGAGGAACCATGTCTATATATCAAGTCGAGTGGGAGCAAGATTGTCTTCCTAATATTGTATGTTGACGACATACTCCCGATTGGGAATGACATACCTCTCTTAACTTCGGTGAAAGTATGGTTGAAAAACCATTTCCGGATGAAAGATCTGGGAGAGGCACAGAGAATTCTAGGCATCCGTATCTATCGAGATAGATCACGACGGATGTTATCTCTCGCCGAGTCTTACATAGACAAAGTCCTAGAGAGATTCAAAGATGACTAACTCCAAGAAGGGGTTCCTTCCTATGGCTCCAGGGGTGCATTTGAGCAAGTCTCGTGCACCGAGACACCGGAAGAGAAAGAGCGCATGACACGGATTCCTTATGCTTCGGCTATAGGATCAATCATGTATGCCATGATATGCACACGCCCGGCGTGGCATATGCATTGAGTATGACAAGTCGATTCCAACAAAGAACCAGGTGAACCACATTGGTTGGCTGTCAAGAACATTCTTAAGTACCTCCGGAGGACTAAAGATTGGGCATTGACTTATGGAGGCGAACAAAAGCTATGCGCAACCGGTTCTGCTGATGCTAGCTTCCAAACGGATCGTGATGACTCGAAATCTCGGTCGATTCGTTTTTACTCTTAATGGCGCTGCATCACCGGAAGAGTTCGAAACAAATCTTATTCAAAGAGATTCTACGACCGAGTCCGAGTACTATGCCGCGTCCTCAAGCAACAAAGGAAGCGATATGGATGCGTCAATTCTTACATGGACTATCTGTAGTGCCTAGTTCGAATGACCCGATCACCATCTATTGCGACAATAGTGATGCCATCTTCCAAGCTAAGGAGCCAAAGTCTAGCAACAAGTCTAGACATGTACAACGGAAAGCTCATCTAATCCGAGATTACGTGGAGCAAAAGGAAGTAGTGATAGAAAAGATTGCTACAGATGATAACATAGCAGATCCTCTCACTAAAGCATTACGACAAGATAAGCATGAAGGGCACGTAAATTCCATGGGAATCAAACGTGTTCCTGAGTTGTAGTACTCTTTTATGGATCAGATTCATTCTCCTTTGTACTCTATACGACATCATCGTTTTGATATTATATATATATATATTTTGTTTTTCATGTGGAATTGTACGACAATTTTGAACACCACAAAGTGAACTGAACAAACATCATATCTTGTTAGTCCTTAATTGCCCACATGAGCCGATAACTCGCAATTATTCTCGTGACGTTGGTTGATGGTGGGTTCAACGAGCCATAAGTCAAACGGTTGACTGACCAATCACGGAGGCGAGTTATACGGATATCTCGTAGGACACAATTGTGACATCGACGTGGAGTCCTAAATGTTTTATAACATTCGCGCCTTGGTCGTGGATAGGACTGCCATGGTGATCCTAAGAGTCGATTCTTTGACTATCGACTGTCTCTTGAGACTACGGCATATTTTGGGTGACTTTGGTTTCTTTCTCACGGTCATCCGTAGGGGGCCAAGTAGATTTTTTCTGGGTCATTTCATGCCGTGCTTAGATCGGAAGGAGTCGAGTTGAAGGAAATATTCAGCCTTTATCGTTACTCGATATTTCTCGGGGCCACTCGAGGAGTCAGAATCGAAATGCATGGCCATGCTCGGATACGGATTCGTTTTATCGGTTAAGTTACTCTCTAGTCGGGGAAACCACTCTAGATCGAGATCGATTGTAAAATACGACCTTTGTGGATCCAGATCTGCAAATTGTTTTACATTGAGTGGGAGAAATTTTAAATGAATATGAGAATCGGTTATCGCACCTACACTTGTTCGGACAAGTGGGAGTTTGTTGGAGCTTGTGTCCTCCAGTTAGTGCGGATAACGTCATTGCACATACACTTGTACGGACAAGTGGGAGCTTGTTGGGGTTGGTGTCCTTAACAGTTAGTGCAAGGACTTATAAACCTCTAAAAGGATCAAAGGGCATACTTTGGTATTATTATCAGTTGATCCACGTTTATCAATAACGGTTGGCTTGCTAGATAAGTTTGACGTTATTGTCATACAGATGGCGGTGATCAACTGGTCCCTAAAAGTCACACCTATAAGATACGTTCGAGAGATGTGACGGTATGAAAATACTGTCATGTAGATGCCAAAATTGACTAACCAGTTAGTCCGAGTTATTTGACTAGTAACTAGTCAAATATGTGATGTTGAGATAGTATATTTAATACGGATTAAATATCATGGGCTAAGGCGAATTAACCAGTTAATTCGTAAAATTAAATATACGTGATTTATATTTAATTAAATGTATATTAAAATAATTATACAATACTGTTTTGTCGGACACGTATTAATAATTCAGCTAACCCGTATTATTAGCTGATGCCTTAATTTCCGATAACCGATAACAGTTTATAATACAAACCCGTCATATACATTTTAGTATTTAACGAACCGGACCTCGAGTTAAAACCAAGAGGAAGTGGAAGCCCACTTCCCCTTGTGGGTCACGGTTTTGGCCGAACTAGGAGAACAAAAGGAGACCTCCTCCTTCTGTTAAACCTAATCATCATTTGAAACAATAATTAGGGTTTTGAAGAGTATTCTCCTCTGAAAAACCTGAGATCTCTCATCTCGACAAAACTCACATCAGTTCTCCCTATATTGCAAGGCAATCGGAGAACACTGTTCTAGCACAAGGGCATATCTCGGACAAAGTCTTGGGTGTAACGATTAGGAGGAAATCTGCTTTGATTTCTGTTCTTTACGCCGCAATTTAAAGGACCCGAGGTTATTTCTTGTTCCTTATCGTTTCTATTGTTTTTATGTTTTATGACGATATTCGCATGTTTAAATTTACGTTATAGTCCTGCAATTTAAGGGTAGTATACGGATATTAACCCACACCTCTCACCTACTTAAACCGTGTATTAGGTGAGTAATAGGTTAGATTTTTTTTTTTCTAATTTTTCGGCCCATTTCAACCGAAATAATAAGAGGATATTTCTTCTTATTTTCGGTTTTTGTCACCTACCAAAATAAGGTGATTAAATCTTCTTATTTTTGGTAGTTTACAAAATGTATATAAAGTGTATAATTCATAAATTGTCATTTAATTTATTCCGTATTAATAAGTCTACATAAAACAGCTTGCAGTCGATTTATTAATACCGGTCTGTAATAATTTATTATGACAATCTCGTATAATATATACTTTAATTATAAACATCGCATATTTATAATTAGTTTATTAAATATAACCGATTACATTTAATTACGAATTAACATATTAATTCGTCCAAGCTAACATTATATACATTAATTAAATATAACTTATTATATTCAATTTACGAATTGACAGTTAATTCGTCTCAGTTAATATTATTTAATCGGCATTAAATAATCGTCTCATCAACACGTTGATTAACTGTTTAGTCATATAAGGCATCAATGTGATTACATTTCCATAACCACATCTCTCAAACACATCCTTTAGGTGTGACTTTTAGGGACCAGTTGATCACCGCCATCAGTATGATAATAACGTCAAACTTTCTAGCAAGCCAACCGTTATTAGGTAATCGTTAATCAACTGATAAAATACGAAGTATACCCTTGTGAACCTTTAAGAGATTTATTAATTTTATCACACTAATTTGTGGAGGACACAAGCTCCAACAAACTCCCACTTGTCCTCACAAGTGTATGTGCGATAACCGATTCTCATATCCTAAAATTTCTCCCACTCAATGTAAAAAAAATTGCAAAATCCGTATTCAAAAAGGTTGTATTTTACAAGTGATCAATATCAAGAGTAGTTTCCCCGACTAGAGAGTAACTTAACTGATAAACGAATCATCATTTGAGCATGGCCATGCATTTCAGTTACAACTCCTCGAGTGGCCCTGAGAAATAACTAAACATGATAAGGGTTGGATATTTTCCTCAACTCGAATCCTGCAGATGTAAGCACAGTATGAAATGACCTAGAAAAAATCTACTTAGTCTCCAGTTACGGCAGACCATGAGAAAGAAACCAAAGTCACCCAAAAACTGCCTTAATCTCAAGAGACGGTCGATAGTCAAAAGAACCGACTCTAGGAACACAATGGACGTCCAATCCACGACCTCTCACCGAATGTTTTTAAACATTTAGGACTCCATTACGTTGTCACCAAAAATTGTCCTACGAGGTATCGTTATAATCTCGCATTTGTGATCGATCAGTCAACCGTTTGACTTATGGCTCATTGAACCCACCATCAATCGACTGCACAATATAATAGCCAGAGTTATCAGCTCATTACGGCGATTACGGACGAAAACAAATATAATGTAATTCAGTTCACTTTGTGGCGTTCAATGTTGTCGGTACAATCCACATGAAAAACAAAATATTATAAAAACGATGAAGTTATAAATAGTATATGAAAAAGATGATGTATCAAATCCATAATCAACTACTACAGCTCAGGAACACGTTTAATTCCCATGGAAATAACGTGCCCTTCATGCTTATCAAAATTCAACAGTTTAGTGAGAGGATCCGCGATGTTTTCATCCGAAGCTATCTTGTCAATCACTATCTCTTCTTGCTCCATGTAATCACGGATCAGGTGAGCTTTCCGATGTACATGTCTAGATTTGTTGCTAAACTTAGGCTCCTTAGCCTGGAAGATGGCACCTTTATTGTCACAATAGATGGTGATCGGGTCATTCGAACTAGGAACTATCGTAAGTCCTTGTAAGAATTGACGCATCCATATAGCTTCCTTTGCTGCTTCCGAAGCGGCATAGTACTCGAATTCAGTAGAAGAATGTGCTATAACATCCTGTTTGGAACTCTTCCAGCTGACCGCAGCACCATTAAGAGTGAAGACGAACCCGGACTGAGATTTTGAATCATCTCGATCCGTTTGGAAGCTAGCATCTGCGTAACCGATTGCGCATAGCTTAGTATCTCCTCCATAAGTCAATACCCTATCCTTAGTCCTCCGTAGGTACTTAAGGATATTTTTAACAGCTATCCAGTGTGTTTCACCTGGATTATTTTGGTACCGACTCGTCATACTCAATGCATATGCCACGTCTAGACGTGTGCATATCATGTCATACATGATTGATCCTATTGCAGATGCATAAGGAACACGACTCATGCACTCAATCCCTTCAGGCGTCGTGGGTGACTGAGACTTGCTCAACTGCATCCCAGACGTCATTGGAAGGTTCCCCTTCTTGGAGTTGGTCATGCTGAACCTATAAAGAATCTTATCTAAATAAGACTCCTGACTCAATGATAATGTCCGTCGTGATCTATCTCGGTAGATACGGATTCCCAATATGCGTTGTGCCTCACCCAGATCTTTCATCTGGAAATGGTTCTTCAACCATCCTTTAACCGAAGATAAGAGAGGAATGTATTCCCAATCAAGAGTATATCATCGACATACAATATCAAGAATACAATCTTGCTCCCACTTGACTTGATATATAAGCATGGTTCCTCGACCGATCGAGTGAAACCATACTATTTTATCACCTGGTCGAAACGATGATTCCAACTCCGAGAAGCTTTCTTAAGTCCATAAATGGAACGCTTAAGCTTGCATACTTTCTTAGGATGTTCAGGATCTATGAAACCTTCGGGTTGCACCATGTACAACTCTTCCTCCAAATAACCGTTTAAGAAGGCGGTTTTCACATCCATTTGCCAAATTTCATAGTCATGAAAAGCGGCAATCGCTAAGATTATCCGAATGGAACGTAGCATGACTACAGGTGCAAAAATTTCATCATAATGCAATCCGTACACTTGAGTGAAACCTTTTGCCACTAGTCGTGCCTTATAGGTATCTGGTTGCGCGTCTACAGAATACTTTATTTTGTAAAGCCATTTGCACTGTAGAGGTTTTACCTTATTAGGTAAATCAACTATATCCCATACGTTATTCTCATACATGAAGTCCATCTCGGATTGCATGGCTTCAAGCTATAGCTTAGAGTCGGAACAGGTCATTGCACCTTTATAGGTAGCGGGTTCATTACTCTCTAGGAGTAAAACGTCACTCTCCTTGACCATACCAATGTATCTGTCCGGAGGATTAGAGACTCTACCCGACTTCCTAGGTCCCTCAGGAATATTTACCGTATCATTAGTTGGAGGAACATCTTCCTCCATCCGTTCCTCGGTTGTTGGTTCTGGAATCTCCGACAGCTCGAAGGTTCTATTAGTTGTCTTGTTCTCGAGAAATTCTTTCTCTAAGAACGTCGCACTAGCCTCAACAAAAACTCGATGTTCGGTAGGCGAATAGAAGTAATGACCAAACGTTCCTTTTGGATAACCAATAAAGTATGTCTTGACCGATCGCGGGCCGAGCTTATCCTCGTGTCTCCACTTGACATAAGCCTCGCAATCCCAAACCCGAATAAAGCACAAGTTAGGGACCGTTCCCTTCCACATTTCATATGGACTCTTGTCGACAGCTTTAGTCGGACTTCGGTTAAGTATAAGAGCAGCTGACAAAAGAGCAAAACCCCATAATGAATCAGATACTACCGTGTGACTCATCATGGATCGAACCATATCAAGTAATTTTCGATTTCTCCGTTCGGACACACCATTCAATTGAGGTGTTCCAGGTGGAGTTAACTGCAAAACGATTCCACAGTCTTTAAGTTGTTTATCAAACTCATTTGAAAGATATTCGCCACCCCGATCTGAACGGAGTGCTTTAACCTTTCTACCCAGTTGGTTCTCAACCTTGTTCTGGTATTCTTGAATTTCTCAAAGGACTCACTTGTATGCTTCATCAAGTAGACATATCCGTATCTACTCAAATCGTCCGTGAAAGTGATAAAATATCTATAGCCATCTCTAGCGGTAATTGACATAGGTCCACAAACATCAGTATGTATGAGTCCTAATAGGTCACTAGCGCGCATTCCAACACCTTTGAAGAAAATTCGAGTCATTTTGCCAATGAGACATGATTCACACGTGCCATATGTAGAAAAATCGAATGCGGGAATTGTCCCATTATCGACGAGTTTCTTTACACGTTTCTCATTTATGTGTCCCATACGACAATGCCATAGATAGGTTTGATCTTTGTCACCAACCTTTGATTTCTTATTATTCACGTGTAATATGTCTGTAGTTTGATTTAAGACGTAAATTCCATTCATGGAAACTGCTTTGCCATAAATCATTTCATTAAAAGAGAAAATACAGCTATTATCCTTTATTGAAAATGCAAAACCGTCTTTATCGAGTACGGAAACAGAAATAATGTTCGTAGATAAACTGGGTACATAGTAACAGCTATATAAAAAACTCAAAACCACTAGGGAGTTGGATTACATATGTTCCCTTCGAGACTGCAGCAACTCTAGCTCCATTCCCGACTCGCAGGTCCACATCACCTTTTCCGAGAGGTGTGATGTTTCTTAGGCCCTGCAAATGATTAAACAGATGAGAACCACAACCAGTATCAAGTACCCAAGTTTCGAAACTTGCATGGTTAATCTCAATCATATGAATATAAGATGACATACCAACAGGAACGACGCGGCCTGCTTTTATGTCCTCACGGTACGCGGGACAGTTCCTCCTCCAATGTCCAGTCTTGTGACAATGGTGGCATTCAATGTCACCGCCCTTACTCTTTGCCTTGCCATGTGAGCCACTAGTCTCACCAGGCCCACTCTTACCATTTCCTGGCTTCTTGAACTTTGGCTTACCTACAGTTAGGTCGCCTGGAGCTTTGCCCTCACCTTTATTCTTGTTGGAAATCGTGAGAACATCCTGCTTCATGCTCCCACTCGATTTCATATCCTTCTCGGTCTGTACGAGAAGTGAGTGTAGCTCATGAGGACTTTTGTTTAAGTCATTCATGTAGTAGTTCGCCCTAAAAAGGGCAAAACCATCATGAAGAGAATGAAGCATTCGGTCAATGACTATGCTCTCACTGATTTTGCAATCAAGTGCCTCCAATTTCTCGACATTCTCAATCATGTTAAGAATGTGTGGGCTAACCGGTTAGCCCTTTTGGAGTTTCGCATCAAAGAAGTGAAAGGTATGCTCATAAGTAACGATTCTCGGTGCCTTTGAGAATTCGTTAGTGAGTGTGGTGAAAATCTTGTTTGCACCTTGGGCAATGAAGCGTCTCTGCAAATTGGTTTCCATTGCAAAGATGAGTACGTTCTTTATCGCACCCGCTTCCATGACGAAATCACTATAAGCAAGTGACTCGTTAACTCCTGCATTGGGGCCTAGGTTTACCGGTATTGGATCAGTTAAGTACTTGAGCTTACCGTCGAATGGCGATTCCGTAGTCTTTGCCTCCCGATCCCGCAAAGTTGGACCCATCATTCTTCAGTCGTGTGAACTGATTCATGTTGTCCATGAAAACTTTAAGCCAGGACTCGCGTCCAAGTGTGGCACTTGGCATTGGGATTTTGTTATTTCCAGCCATTTGTTGTAACAGTATTATCAAAATAAACGTATTCTACTATGCGAAAAGAAGAATAAAAATAATAAGCATATGCATCGTTATGATTTTAAGTCTTAATGCAAAAATGTTATAAGCGAAGACTCGTGCATTTATACAATTGACCTCCCTCAAGAATTATATAAATGATCCCAAGACTCAATTATCTGTAAATTGATAAGCCAACCTTTTGGCTAATTCTACTGTTAGAATTCTCGGTCGATAAATTTCTGTAAATTCTATCTTTAGTCCATCATAATCACGAGAAACTCTTCGGACTATAATGTTGAGATAAACTAAGTCAACACAAACTACTTACCCAACGTAGAAGGGGTCATATTATGCCTACCTACGAAGAAGGGATTCATAGTTGTTTGCCCTTATAAAGACTAGTCTCAATTTCCGTTTTAGAGGAAGATCCCATCAACTTTATTTTAATTCATTTTAAGTGAACTAATATCTAGCATGCGTGAATGAATAAACTAAGGTGATGGCTTAAATTGTGTGACATCTGTATCTCTATGAAAACTAACGTACAATCTATATGAGTCAATTTTCATGCATTTTAGTAGGTGGTTTGGTTTTAGGCAGAAAATGATGCACTAACTAGCATGTGAGTGAAAGCAATAAGAACGGTAAAAAGTAAAACAAAATAAAGTCCTAGTGTGGCCTATCTATCAAAATGAACAACATAAATACAACTTCGGAATCCATCCTTGGACCCGAGAAGATTGTCTTGATGTTCCATCTTGATCCATGTAGCGGGAGTGAGCTCCAACCTCCATCTTTAGTCTTCTAAAAAATTACAATTTAAAATTACATAATAAACCTACATTCTAATTTCAAAACCGTACTAAATAAAGAAAACCAAACGGAGATACGAGATCTCAAATTACATTAAAAATTATGTTTCCATCATTACGAAAACATAATTTAACTAAGGCCACACTAGGTATTACAAATTACAACCGATTGCAAAAATACGTAAATAAATCCATTCAACGATTCATTCAACTAAAAAAAATGCATCAACTAAATAAATTAAACATGCAAGACATAATTCCTTAATTATGTAGATTAATTTCCAAACCACCTATTTAAATGATCAAATTAAGTGACAATTCCTCAATTACTCACTATAAAATTAATCTTAATTCACATTAAGCTTGTAATATGAATTTAATCCAACATTATTTTAAATTTCTTTAAAATAATTAGGTATCTAAAATTGTGAACTTCTTCGCAAAATTAATCATACATTATTAATTTAATGTATAATCAAAATTGGCCAAAACAAAACCTTTTTTTTTTTTCTTTTTTGGGTCTCGGCAAAACAGAAAAAAAAAACAGAATTTTTTTTAATTTTTCATCTCGGCTGAAATAAAAAACAGAAACTCAAAAAAAAAATTTCTTCCTCGGCAATTCTGCAAAAACCGAAAGGAAAACACCCTTTTTATTTTCTTCAGCTCACGGCAAAGGCAAAAAAAATAAAACTGTTTTTATTTTATTATACACGGCTGAAAAAAAAAAAACAAAAACAGCCCTAATTTTTCTTTTCATTTCGGCATAATGCCCTTAAGAAAAAAAAAATTAGATGAACAAATTGTTTATAGTTGCTATTAGAACAAGATTAGCATATAAATTAATAAAACATGATTAACCATATATGTCAAAAACTATATAGCAAAACAAATTTAACATCATCAACAAGACGATTTCCATTTACATTATAATTTAATCTTCATTAAATCTAACATCTACAAATTCATCATATAATTATTTTAACTTCTTAAAACAACAAATGAATGAATCAAAATGGAAATAAATCATCAAAACAAGATCAAAAACCAATTCGGCAAAATTAAAAAAAAAACCTACGGCAACAAAAAATTAACAGCCGAATACATTTTTTTTTCTCTCGAAATTCTATTGTTTAAATCCATTTTATGAAAATCATCAAAAAAATATTTCGTGGCCTTGGCTCTGATACCACTAGTGGGAAATATCTGTATGCTTCCCTTTAATTATAAGGATTATAACGAAATTTATTATGATGAATACGAGTCATAAAATAAATTACATAAACAAAATAGAGAATTAAGAAATAACCTTCGGTCCTAGCTAATATGGCCTATGTACAATATCGCAATGATATTCTCCTATCAGTTTCACCCAAGATGATATGAGATATGCCTTTGTTCTTTGCTAGAATCGATCCCCGATTAACTGATTAATTTTTAGGGTTTTCTTTGGTGTTTTGTTTTGATGAGAGAATTAGGTTAGAAAATGATCTACCTCTCACCTACTTAAACCGTGTATTAGGTGAGTAATAGGGTAGATTTTTTTTCTAATTTTTCGGCCCATTTCAACCGAAATAATAAGAGGATATTTCTTCTTATTTTCGGTTTTTGTCACCTACCAAAATAAGGTGATTAAATCTTCTTATTTTTGGTAGTTTACAAAATGTATATAAAGTGTATAATTCATAAATTGTCATTTAATTTATTCCGTATTAATAAGTCTACATACAACAACTTGCAGTCGATTTATTAATACCGGCCTGTAATAATTTATTATGACAATCTCGTATAATATATATACTTTAATTATAAATATCGCATATTTATAATTAGCTTATTAAATATAACCGATTACATTTAATTACGAATTAACATATTAATTCGTCCAAGCTAACATTATATACATTAATTAAATATAACTTATTATATTCAATTTACGAATTGACAGTTAATTCGTCTCAGTTAATATTATTTAATCGGCATTAAATAATCGTCTCATCAACACGTTGACTAACTGTTTAGTCATATAAGGCATCAGTGTGATTACATTTCCATAACCACATCTCTCAAACACATCCTTTAGGTGTGACTTTTAGGGACCAGTTGATCACCGCCATCAGTATGATAATAACGTCAAACTTTCTAGCAAGTCAACCGTTATTAGATAATCGTTAATCAACTGATAAAATACGAAGTATACCCTTGTGAACCTTTAAGAGATTTATAAATGTTATCACACTAATTTGTGGAGGACACAAGCTCCAACAATCTTTAGCTTGTAGCACTTTTCTATATCTTGTCCCTTACCCCTGTGATATTCGCAATACGAATTCTCGTCCCAGAACTTGGATTTCTTTTTTGGTTCGGGTGTAGGGCCTATGGGTTGAAGCTTACCCTGTTTCATCAGTCTCTTTAGAGCATTAGAGTATGTGTCCCCAAGATTTGTGAATTTTCGTGGTGGGGTACTTTTCTTAGATGGCTCGAGAAGGTTAACTTCATCAGTCTTGCTAGTAGAGCCGTAAGAACGACTTGTTGAGCCTTGGTATCCACGACCTACCGTTTTGGACAAGAGCCCTTTACGGATGTCATCCTCGATCCTTGTTCCTAGTACAGCTAAGTCTTTGAAGGTCTTAATGTTTTGGTACCTTAAATGACTCGCATATATGGGTTTTAGATTGTCCACGAATTTCTCCACGAGGGTAGCTTCATCTGGACGTTCAACAAGTTGGGTACTAGTCTTTATCTACCTACTTAGGAAGTCGGTGAAACCTTCTTTGTCATTTTGGGTAAGAACCTCTAAAGTGCGCATGTTGACTTGGATTTCGGCATTATCCGCATATTGCTTAGCGAACTCAATCGCGGCATCATCCCAAGTGGCAATCTTCTTATGCTCTAGAGAATAAAACCATTGTTTAGGAATGGTGTCGAGAGAGGAAGGAAAGATCCTTAGGAACATATCGGGTTTAATGCCTTTGATAGACATGTAATCCTTCAAAGCACGGATATGGTTCAAAGGGTTTTCATGTCCCTTGAATTTCGGGATATCCGTCATGTTGAAGTTGGTTGGCAATTTGGACCTCACGGCCTCATACTTGTGATTGTTTTCCCTATAGATATCATCCCGTTTGAGAAACCTCAGTTGTTCCTCCAAGTATTGGAGTCGCTTCTCAGCTGCAGTCGGATCTATGGGAGGGTTGACCTCTTGTGCTCCCACAAAAGGTGGTGGATCTTCACGTGCGAAGTCATTCACAAAATCATGAAGTATTTCATTTTCTGCAGGAGGTAACCTTGTTTTTACAGCAACAATTCGGCCCTCGATCGTGTTGAAGCGATTATTCACTTGGTCTTGGCTAATTTGGAGACGAGCGAGCGCGGCTAGGATTAGATAATTACCATTAGGTGTTTGTCCATTGACACTTGCGTGACTAGTTCCAGGCATCTTGAAAACTGGATAAGAGATTGACGACGAATCAAAACACGATCGATCATTCTAGATCACTTACTCAAAGAAAAGGTTTGGCTTGTAAAGTGGGAGTGTGCCACTTGTGTCAAGTGAGCTTTTTGAAGAAATGACAAAGTTTGAAAATGTTGGTCCTAGTCAACTGTAGTGTAGTCGTAGGAGTGAAATCGAGGCTAGGTTTTGAAATGAGTTTTGAGGCCCGAATTTTGACTCGACAATTGGACAGAGTTTTGACTGGTTTTGCGCTAATATTGGGCTTATGTTGGAAATTTTTACATTTTGAAAGAAATTTTGATTTTACAAAAATCGTCATGGTTTTGTTTAGAAATGGTGGTCACATATGGTACAAGCATTTATACAGGCATTATAACGGGATGCTGAGTGCATTTAAAAGGGTTTTGGCTTAAAGGTGGATTGCCATACCGAACAATCAAACCCATGGTCTGTGGAGAGGCTCATACCAAACAAGAGTAAGGCCGATTCCTAGTCCATTTCCTCGAGTAGTGAAAGTCCTTGATACAAACAAGAGTAAGTACCATGGTATGGTTGACGTCAATCGCTACCATCCTTTGGCCCAAATAAGAATTTGGACTGTCTAGGCGGGACGATTGGTTGAATGGGTTGGGTTGGGCCTGGGAAGGCCGATTAAAACGATCTTGGAAGACCGAGTTATGAAAATCGACAACTGTCTTGTACAAACTATTACCTAACCTTGTTCAAGTTTCACCCTTGGCTACACGTAAGTGTATTATCCCCAGCGGAGTCGCCAAACTGTAGACGTGGGACCACGGGGGCGAAAAGCGAAGCAAGCTTTTCTTTTGTTGCATTTGTGGAGTCGCCGCCAATTTATTGTGGAAAATTTGAAACCGTTCGAATAGTTCGCGTCATGTCAAGACACAAAGTAGTGACATGAACACCAAGAACTCGTTACCCTTAGCATTCTATGTCTAGAATGACTCTCGTGGATACCAATGAACACGGATGTTCACAGAGATCTGGAGTAAGGGGTGGGGGTACGTATTAGGAAGCTCTTTTGATCGAACACCTAATCCCGTCCGCCTCGATAGCGGCTTCTACTAATGATTAGGGAAAATCGTCTATACTCGATATGTTGTCGATTATATGCATGCAATGCAACATTCATTAGATTAATCCTAGCATGTGAGAATTAATACTAAGTCGGTTAACACGTAATTTTATATGCAATTGAGTCGAAGTAGGAATTTAGGTTGATTACATGTGAGAGCATACAAGCAATACGATAAAAGAAATACAATAAAAATATAATAAATAAAATTACAATAATTACATTGGATTAATTGATTTATGTCGAAAAGACATCTAAAGCGGATAATTTTAGAAAAGAAAAGAAAATAAATAAACGAACAGAAATTAGGGTGATAATACGAATAATAGTTAATTAAATACGTAATTAATAAACTAGGTCAAAGCAAAAACGGATGTTCAGAGACAGAACTCAACCAGGAACAGGCGTTGCAGAGCTGCGTCCCTTGGAAGAGGCGCAGCAGTCGCTGCGTCTGTTCCTTGGCTCAGTTCTGGCTGTGAAGCCGGAATTGCAAATCGTTAATGTTCGTGGGTGATTTTAATGCTTGATTATATTATTTGACTCGGATGGAAGTGATTATCAGATTATTTACATGTGAATGAAATCATAAAAACGATAAAACACGAGATAAAACTAATTAGAATAAATTATATGCAAGATTAATAAGGATTAATAAACACAAACTAATCAAATTAATTGAATTAATTAGGTTAAACAGGTTATTAACGATGAACTAATGCTGGTGATGATAAATAACAGATGAAATATATCAAAAGTGAATTCCAGAGACTCAATATCGAGGAATCGAACCTCTAAAACCCGAATTTGATCTTAATGACGAAAACCCGCAAATATGGATTATAAGGGATTTAAGTCGGAAATTTTAATGATGGATTAATTAATGGTGATTAATGAATTACGGGTTAAAGTTATCATACTCAAATTGTAGTGCTAAAGAGCAAAGAACAATTGAAAACAAAGCGAAAAATAATAGGACGAACAAAAGACGAAGGAAGAAGAAAGGAGGTGCTGCGTCCCTTCGAAGAGGCGCAGCAGTTGTTGCGTCCTTTCTCGACGGTTGTCTTCTGATAATCCGTGAAAAGAGTTTTAAAACATGGTTTTACAAATCGGTTTTAAGTGTATTTTCGACATAAATCTTACAATTGTAATTACAATAAATAAAGAACAATAATAAAAGAAGGATTTACACCCTCAGACTTACATGTTTGACGAAACGAGATTGACTAAGTTAACGTTTAGTGATTGCTCGACTCGAATGTACGACGAAAGTGCCCTCTAGGAGGAAAACGAATAAGATTGATTAAGTTGATTGATTGTGAAGTGGGTCAAATTGGTCGGTCATGCAAAACAAGGCCGATACTCAGAAGGATCCGAGCTTACGTGGTCGAAAGTTCAAGCACGTAGACACCAAAAAAGCAAGAGCGTGGTCTAGAATGCAAAGGGAGAAGAGAAGGGCGGATACTCGCGTGAGAAATATGTGAGACCGAAGGTCTCTATTTATACTAATCACACGGAGGAAATTAGGGTTTTCGGAGAAACTTTGGAAGTGAATCTCGAAAAGATACGAAAAATATGCAGAAAAGGACTGAGGAAGAGGCGCAGCAAGCACTGCATCTCTTGGAAGAGGCGCAACACCTGCTGCGTCTTTTCCTCCGTGGTTTCCTCCTGCGGAAGAAAGATTTCCGTGTTTCTATTATGGAATAGCGGATTAATCTTATTTCCTTAATATTTTATATGATAATCTCGAGATATATGTTACCAAAGATCAAAAGATTGGAAAATATATGGAATAGAAATATCCGGAACGTTCCAGAACATTCTGACTCGGCATTTTAAACGGTTATTAGAAAATGAAGACGTTTTTTTACCCGGACTCCAAATGTACTCTAATTACTGCCAAAACGACCGTATTGGCACGTAGATGGCGACTGTGAGGTAGACACAAGTGTTTGAGCAATCACTTGATGATAAACTTACGAACTGTCACAAATCGTTCCGTGTACCAAACATGTGGCCCAACACTACTACAGATACAGGCTATAACAACGGTTAAAAACCGTTGTTATATAAAAAAGCGGATGTTGTTAAAGCGTCCGTTGTAATAGGTTTAACAACGGTTGGTTTTTCTAAGAAACCCGTTGTGAAAACTATTAACAACGGTTTAAAGTAGAAAAAACCGTTTTGGAAAGGGTGACTAAATTTTGGTGGGAAAGTTATAACAACGGTTACAGTATAAAAAACCGTTGTTATAACTAAAGACAACGGGTTTTTGTTAAATAACCGTTGTTGTTTATTTACCTCCAAAAAAAAATTAAATTAAATATTACTAGATGCATTCATTATTACGGCGGCCCGTTATAATTCCGATGCATGCATTATTACTGCCAATCCCTGCATATGAATGGACAATATATGGAATGAGAAGGGTTATAAGATTTGAAGTAGAGATATGATGGCACAACTTCCTAAACATATATTAATTAAAAAACAACTCAAAATACACATTACTTAGTATAAATACATGCATTATCTCAACTAACATTCCATTATCTCACTATATATCTCCAAACCCTAACTGCTAAAACAAACTCCAAACCCTAAATCTTTCAAACAAACTCCAAACTTCATCAACTGTAACACTACGGAGTTTATTTGGCGACTACTCGACCGAGTAGAGCCTACTCGGCCGAGTAGTGCTGTTGTTATGAGTTGTTTTGGTTCTGTCGATGAATACTCGGCCGAGTATAGTGAATACTCGACCGAGTAGAGGATACTCGGCCGAGTATAACGTTACTCGACCGAGTATTCGGTCTGGCGAGTATTATTTTGACGGTTTGATTAGGGAATGTTTAAGATTATTTTATATCCCGCGTCAGTTTTTAAAACATCATTTCAACTTCATCATTTTCTACGTTACCCTAATTACACCCTAATCATTCCCTAATCTTTCCCTTAATCATTCCGTAGCATCGTCGTGTAGGTAATCTTCGTGACTCTTGCGTATAAGTTCTCGTTGCACTGTTGGTAAGTCCTATCTTTATGATTATTTGTACTCTTTGGGGTTACTGTATAAATATATGGAAATGGGATTTTGGGAATTGTGCAATATGTAATTGTGTTACATGATTATTGTATAGGAGAAGACTTCGTAGAGGAGCCTTTTTTATTGTCCGTGTTGCGTACTACTGTTGGTTGCTAAGGTAGGGTTTCCTTACTCAGTTTACTGTTCATTGTTAAGACATATTTGTTGTGTGATTATTGTTATCTGTTGATCATCGGAGTATGGAGATTGTTGTGACGATGTTGGTGTAAAGGTGTTGAGATGACTGTGATGTTGTATGATTGTGATTGTGGTGGAGTCACTTGCGGGAGTGGCTACACACCCTAGTTCGCCCTCCGTGGAACCCACCACGGGAGGGGATGTGCACATTAAGGGACAGGGATTGTATGTCGCTCATTGAGGAGCTGGACTAGGTGGGATCGGTTGCGGTCACCCACTTGCGGCGAGGATTACCTGTTGCGATGGGTAATCTGGCAGGGCTACACACTTTGGTGTGTAGTCGGTTACACTATGTGAACAAAGATTAGAACTGGATGATGATCAGTTGATTATATCGTTTGTCTGTCTTATGTTGTTTGAGTAATACTGACCCCGTTGTTGTTTGTCGAATCTGCGGTGAACCATTCGGGGATGGTGAGCAGGCTTGACAGGTATTGCTAGTGTGAGCTTGGGGACTGTCTTGGGAGAAGTGCCATCACGAGTCATAGCATCACCGTCTGAGTCTTAGTTGGATTTCTTTTATTGTCAGACTTTGAAGTTGTATTTTGTTAAAACAAGATTTGAGTTTGGTTGATGTAAACTTTACACTTTACAGTACTTTAATAAATGTGCTCAGTTCAGACGCTTTTTGATATGTACTAACCTCGGGCAACCGAGATGGTAACACACTTTCATGGTAGGGTGGTCCTGGTAAGGCACCTTGGTATGAGGGGGTGTTACAAAGTGGTATCAGAGCCGAAGATTCCGGCACCTAAACAAATGAATTTAATGAACCTAGGGAGTCTAAATAAAATGAACCCGGGGAGAGTTGTTTGGAGCTACCGCAAAGACTCGGGAGACGTCCCGGAGTCGCAAATTGGCCCTCACTAACTCGAGCCGGTAACATGGGGAAGTGTGATGAGAGTTAGGTTTTGTATGTACATGTATGTGAAAACGCATGTTGGTAAAAGTTGATAGCTGAAAGTATGTGTGTTGAAGTTCGTAAATGTTGTGATGGGAGGAATGGTGGATGTGACGGGTTGTGAATGTTGGTCATGTTGGATTTAGCATATGCATGAATTGTATGCTGATATGATTATAATGTGGCATTAAAGTTCTTGATATATGAATTGTATGCTGATGTGATTATAACATGGCATTTAAGTTCTTAATATTATGTGTTTGTCAAGCGGGGAATAGTGAGCATGATAGGGGAACTTTATACGTATACCGTCTATTTTGTGACTCGGCCGAAAGCGGGTGTACTCGACCGAGTAGGGAGCACTCGGCCGAGTAACCAAGAACTCGACCGAGTATTGAATTGCGATGAGTAGCAGTAGCTACGCAGATGTGATAACTCGACCGAGTAAGAAAGTGTACTCGACCGAGTAGTGTCTACTCGGCCGAGTATTGTTTTACTCGACCGAGTGATGTTTTTGAGTTTTTGACGTTCGCTTCTGGAGTCGAATACTCGACCGAGTATCTAAGATACTCGACCGAGTAGTCGTTACTCGACCGAGTGTGTTTTATACTCGGCCGAGTGTTCTTTTGGCGGAAGATTATTACGTTTTGAGTCGTAAACGTTTGTGTTTACGTTTCCGTCTTTCTTGTCAGCTCAGTATGCCGCCCAAAAGAACTCCCGCGCAGATTCAAGCTTCAGAGATGACTCTTGATGAGGTTGCTCGCATGATTGAGTATCAAGAGGCTCTCCTTGAAGCTCTAAAAAATGTGGGAAAGGGGAACGAGAAGTCGATGGATGCAACACAGCTCAGCATCATCATTGCTCGCTTCAACCCTCCCACATATGACGGGGTAGGTGAACCAAAGCTACTCGAGAAGTGGCACCGTGAGATTGAAGCTCTCATGGAAATGGTTAAGTGCCCCGAGGACATGATTGTTGAGCAGGTAGTGTACTACCTAAGAGGTGAGGCTGCAGTTTGGTGGCAAAATATCAAGGAAGATGCTAGAGCTTTTTACCAGGCGGAAGGAGCTATTCCTTGGTCTGGGTTGAAGAGTGCTATGAGGGAGCAGTTTGTGCCGGAGCATATCCGACACAAGATGAGATCCGACTTTGATTCCTTCACCATGTCTGAGAAGATGACGGTCACTGACTACTATCATCGGTTTTTGGAGCTATCTCGTTATGTGGAAGACATGCAGCTAGGACAGAGAGGTTTGGCTCTCCGTTTTGAGAGGGGTTTATCTGCTAAGATAGTGAGTCGTATGCCAGTTGGGGTTGCTACTGACCTCAAGGAAGTGTACCTGATAGCGGGTCAAGCTGAGAGAATGGTAGATCTCTCAAGAGAGTTCGATGAGAGGACCTGTCGAGAAAGAGGAAGGCCGATGGTGGAAACAACAACAACACCGACCAAAAGAAAGGGAACTTCAACCATGCTAAGGCTTTTTCTCGGTGGAGTGGTTTCTCGAGAGGATCTCGTGGGTCGGGAAAGAATGGGGGTCGGTCACAGAGTGACAACACCAACCTTACTTGCTTCAACTGTGGTGGGATAGGCCACAAAAGACGGAATGCACGAGCTACAAGCCCAAAGACCGGTTCGGGAGCACGGTCGGGGAAGTTTTCTCGGGGGGCCGACTCGAGTTTTGTTAGTAAATCGACCGGGGGTTCATGGGGCAACGAGAGGTGGACGGGGCAACCGGGCGGTAACAACCGCGGTGGTGGTGGATCTTATCGGCGCGAACAACAAAGACCACTCGAGATTCGGCGCCCAAGCCAAGTACCTCCAATGCTTGATTCGGTGGTGGAGGACAGAAAAATAGTGGAAAGCTCTTCATGATGGACAAGAAGGAAGCACAGGATGATGCTCATGTAGTTACCGGTACCTTTCTTGTTCATAATGTACCGTCCTTTGTTTTGTTTGATTCCGGGGCTACACATACTTTTGTGTCTAAGAGTCATGCTGTGTCTATGGGTTTGGGAAAGTTTGAGGTTGTAAAAGATGATGTATTCATACCTTCGGGGGAGTCGGTGTCGTGTCTCAAGTTGTATAAGGGAGTATCCATGGTAGTTGGAGGGGTAGATTTACCAAAGAGACTTGTTAGAGTTTCCTATGGATGGGTTCGAGGTGATTGTCGGGATGGATTGGCTGGGTAAGTATGATGCCAGGATAGATTGTCGGCAAAAGAGGGTGTCTTTAAAGGGTCCCAAGGGTGTTAGAGTGTCCTATAGAGGGTTTGTGGTAAAGCCTAAGTGTAGGTTCATAGCTGTGATGACTTTAAAGTCATGTTTAAGGAAGAAGTGTCCCTTGATCCTTTGTCATATGAGAGATCGCCGAGTAGAGTCACCGACAGCCTCTGAGATATCGGTGGTGAGAGAGTTCGAAGATGTTTTTCCTGAGGAGATACCGAGTTTGCCTCCCAAGAGGGATGTTGATTTCATCGTGGAGCTTAAGCCGGGAACGGGCCCTATATCTAAAGCACCTTACCGTATGGCACCTAAAGAGTTGGCAGAGTTGAAAAAGCAGATACATGAGTTGCTAGGCAAGGGTTACATTAGGCCTAGTGTGTCACCGTGGGGAGCTCCGATTCTTTTTGTAAAGAAGAAAGATGGGAGTATGAGACTGCATTGATTACGAGAGAGCTCAATCGGGTCACGATGAAGAACAAGTATCCGTTGCGAGGATTGATGACTTGTTTGATCGCCTAAGTGGAGCAGTGTGTTTTCCAAGATTGATCCGAGGTCGGGGTATCACCACCGAGGATAGCAGATGAGGATATTCCTAAAACAACGTTCGATCTCGATATGGTCACTACGAGTACGTGGTGATGCCTTTTGGGTTGACCAATGCGCCAAAGCCTTTTTATGGATTTGATGAATCGGATCTTTACACCGTTTTTGGATAGGTTTGTGGTTGTTTTCATCGACGATATCTTAGTCTATTCTAAGACTAAGGAAGAGCAAGAGGAGCACTTGAGGATAGTTCTACAGACTTTGAGAGATAATCAGCTTTATGCCAAGCTATCCAAGTGTGAGTTCTGGTTAGAGGAAGTGGCTTTTCTGGGCCATGTAATATCTAAGAAGGGGGTATCCGTGGATCCTAGTAAGATTGAGGCCATTACCAAGTGGGAATCGCCGAAGAATGTTGCTGAGATTCGGAGTTTCTTAGGCCTTGCCGGCTGCTACAGAAGATTTGTGAAAGATTTCTCTACCATAGCGCGGCCTATGACATCCTTGATGAGGAAGGAAGTCAGATTTGTTTGGGATGAGAGTTGTGAGACGGCGTTTCAGACCCTAAAGGAACGCTTGACCACAGCTTCTATCCCAGCCTTGCCAGAGGGTTGTGAGAACTTTGAGGTTTATACCGACGCTTCAAAGAATGGTCTTGGTTGTGTTTTGATGCAGGGAGGGAAAGTCATAGCCTATGCTTCGAGGCAGCTGAAGCAATATGAGGAGAACTACCCTACTCATGATCTGGAGCTGGGTGCAGTTGTGTTCGCTCTTAAGATTTGGAGACACTACCTTTATGGAGCAACTTTTAAGGTGTTCTCTGATCATAAGAGTCTAAAGTATATCTACACTCAGAAGGAGCTTAACATGCGACAGAGACGGTGGATGGAGCTGATTGGAGATTATGATATGGAGATCATCTATCACGAGGGTAAGGCTAATGTTGTTGCAGATGCTTTGAGTAGGAAGAGCGTTCATTCGCTATGTACAGCTATGTCCTTGATGAAGTTGAGGGATGAGATGTCTAGTTTGGGGATCTTTATGATTCAAGAGGGGGATACCATCGGGGATCTGACGATCGAGCCAGAGTTGTATGAGAACATCAAAAGTAAGCAAGAGCTTGATCCTAAGATTCAGGAGTGGAAGTCAAAGGTAGAGAGTGGAACGGCTTCTAGGTTTTCTATCCATCCAGATGGGAGTGTTCATTTTGATGGGAGATGGTGTGTTCCTGAGGATGCATAGTTGCGGAGAGTGATCTTGACGGAGGCTCATTGCACTCCCTATTCAGTTCACCCGGGTGGTGACAAGCTTTATAGAGATCTTAAGAAGACTTTTTGGTGGCCAAACATAAAGAAAGATGTAGCTGAGTTTGTGGCGGATGTTTGACTTTGTCAAAAGGTCAAGGGTGAACAAAGGAGACCACAAGGTAAGATTCAATCTTTGAAAGTACCCGAGTGGAAGTGGGAGTCGATATCCATGGACTTCATTGTGGGGTTACCTAGGTCACAACAAGGTAACAACATGATTTGGGTGATTGTTGATCGGTTAACCAAGTCAGCCCATTTCGTTCCCATGAAAGATACTTGGTCTAAGATGCAGCTGGCATTGGGTTATAGGAAGCATGTGGTTCGGTTACATGGTATACCTAAGGATATCGTTTCTGATCGTGATGCGAGGTTCATATCCAAGTTTTGGCAAGAGCTGCAAGAGTTGATGGGTACAACTTTAAAGATGAGTACACCTTTCATCCCAAGAACCGATGGTTAGACGAACGGACCATCAAGACCTTAGAGGACATGCCGAGGGCATGTGTTATGGACTTTGGGGGCGATTGGGAAGACAGCTTGATTTGATCGAGTTTTCATACAATAACGCTTATCATACAAGCATTGGGATGGCACCTTTTGAAGCTTTGTATGGCCGGAAATGCCGAAGTCCGGTTTGTTGGGATGATAGTTCGAGACGGTGATTCTAGGGCCACAAATCGGTTCAAGATATGGTTGAGCGATCCATTAATTCGGCAAAAGATGAGAGCAGCTCAAGATCGTCAGAAGAGCTACGCTGACTTGCACCGCAAGGACATTGAGTTTATGGTAGGTGACAAGGTTCTTTTAAAAGTGTCACCTATGCGAGGTGTTATGAGGTTTGGGAAAAAGGGTAAGCTAAGCCAAAAGTTTATAGGTCCTTATGAGATTTTGGACCGTGTTGGCGAGGTGGCCTACAGGTTAGCGTTACCACCAGCTTTGGATAGAGTACACAATGTTTTTCATGTATCTCAACTTCGGAAGTATGTGAGCGATCCGCCGCATATCCTTGAGATGGAGAACATCGATCTTGATGAATCCTTGTCCTACGCCGAGATTCCTAAGGAGATTCTTGATCGCAAGGTTCGTAAGACCCGGAATGGTGAGACGGTCCTACTCAAGGTCCTTTGGTCTAATCATAATATGGAGGAAGCCACATGGGAACCCGAGGAAGCTATGCGAGAACGTTTTCCTAACCTTTTTGATCAGGTATGTTTGGTTACGGGGACGTAACCGTTGTCTTTTTAGGGGGTAGGAGATGGTCGCGGTCGTGTTTTGTTTTGTTTGTTGTTTTGCTTTGAGTTGGGGTAATGACTTTTGTGGTGACTTGTATAGTTCCTTGGTGTTGTTATATGTGGTTAGTATAGTCTTGTGGTGTAGTGTTGTCTTTTGTTTGATAGTACAGTGTGAACTTCGGGACGAAGTTCTTTTTAAGGGGGAAAGATTGTAACACTACGGATTTTCTTTGGCGACTACTCGACCGAGTAGAGCCTACTCGGCCGAGTAGTCTTTGTTGTTATGAGTTGTTTTGGTTCTCACGATGAATACTCGGCCGAGTATAGTGAATACTCGACCGAGTAGAGCATACTCGGCCGAGTATAACGTTACTCGACCGAGTATTCGGTCTGGCGAGTATTATTTTGACGGTTTGATTAGGGAATGTTTAAGATTATTTTATATCCCGCGTCAGTTTTCAAAACATCATTTCAACTTCATCATTTTCTACGTTACCCTAATTACACCCTAATCATTCCCTAATCTTTCCCTTAATCATTCCGTAGCATCATCGTGTGGGTAATCTTCGTGACTCTTGCGTATAAGTTCTCGTTGCACTGTTGGTAAGTCCTATCTTTATGATTATTTGTACTCTTTGGGGTTACTGTATATATATATATGGAAATGGGATTTTGGGAATTGTGCAATGTGTAATTGTGTTACATGATTATTGTATAGGAGAAGACTTCGTAGAGGAGCCTTTTTGATTGTCCGTGTTGCATACTAATGTTGGTTGCTAAGGTAGGGTTTCCCTACTCAGTTTACTGTTCATTGTTAAGACATATTTGTTGTGTGATTATTGTTATCTGTTGATCATCGGAGTATGGAGATTGTTGTGACGATGTTGGTGTGAAGGTGTTGAGACGACTGTGATGTTGTACGATTGTGATTGTGGAGTCACTTGCGGGAGTGGCTCCACACCCTAGTTAGCCCTCCATGGAACCCGCCACGGGAGGGGATGTGCACATTAAGGGACAGGGATTGTATGTCGCTCATTGAGGAGCTGGACTAGGTGGGATAGGCTGCGGTCACCCACTGGCGGCGAGGATTACCTGTTGCGATGGGTAATCTGGCAGGGCTACACACTTTGGTTTGTATTCGGTTACAGTATGTGAACAAAGATTAGAATTGGAAGATGATCAGTTGATTATATCGTTTGTCTGTCTTATGTTGTTTGAGTAATACTGGCCCCGTTGTTGTTTGTGGAATCTGCGGTGATCCATTCGGGGATGGTGAGCAGGCTTGACAGGTATTGCTAGTGTGAGCTTGGGGACTGTCTTGGGAGAAGTGCCATCACGAGTCATAGCATCACCGTCTGAGTCTTAGTTGGATTTCTTTTATTGTCAGACTTTGAAGTTGTATTTTGTTAAAACAGTATTTGAGTTTGGTTGATGTAAACTTTACACTTTACAGTACTTTAATAAATGTGCTCAGTTCAGACGCTTTTTGATATGTACTAACCTCGGGCAACCGAGATGGTAACACACTTTCATGGTAGGGTGGTCCTATTAAGGCACCTTGGTATGAGGGGGTGTTACATCAACAATGAATGATACCATCCGTAAGACTGTTACTATGACCGAGCACAACAGGAGTTTCATCCGCCGGTTGCTAGACATCGAGGACAGGTACAGGAGCTACCTTGAGGACGCTCGAACTGCACTCAAGGACGTCAAAAAAAATGGCTTGACAGAGCAGCAGTTGTTGCAGCTATATGAAGATATAGCAACTGCTGAATGAAACCTCCAAATAGCTAAGGAGGAGAGGATGGATATCATAGAAGAGAATGAGACTCTCTATGCATATCTAAGAATTGCATTTTTATCAATGTAATTCGTTTTTTAATTTATGTATTTATGTATTTATGTATTTATGTATTTATGTATATATATATATATATATATATATATATTAAATTTATCATGCATTCCTCTCTATCATCTTGCTTCTTCTTTGTTTTATTTTATTTAATTTGTTTTACAAGCTAATAAACGCAGAAAAACTAAGTGACAAAACACAGACAAATGAAATAATTAGAAAAAGAAAATGACTGAGATGACAAAACCTAAATTAAATCATGCATATTTACCTGATAATTAGAGAAAGTAAGAGACGATGAAACCAACAGTGACGGCGAGATGATAAAGCGACGATGAGGAAGAGAGAAAGAGACGATGAGAAAGTGTGTTTGTGTTAGGGTTTGTGTGGTGTGGTTGTTGCTGATCTGTGTTTGTGTGGTTTATAGTATGGAAAGTATTGACAACGATTGTTAAATATAAACCCATTGTCATTACAGAAAATATTAACAACGGGTCCATAGTAAACCGTTGTTAAAAAGTATTAACAACGGGTTTATAAATAACCGTTGTAATTACTTTTCACTAACTTTGCGCCAAATTATTAACAACGGTTGTGCATGTTTGAGCCGTTATTAAAACCTATAACAACGGTTATGGAACCATAACCGTTATAATTAGTTTTAGTAAAATTCGCGCCATCCGTTCTACAACGTCTATGGTGATTTTCGTGGATAAGCGTTGTTAAAGGGGTGTTATAGTTGCCTAGATTTGTAGTAGTGCAATCATCACCGGGTGGTTTGCGGGAGATGCAGAAATGAGGTATCTACACTTTTTATAGCGGGTATGCAATCAATGTGTACACTTTCTACACCTGCATTCAAGATGAGGCGAACACAATGCAAAACAGTGGAGTTTGCGTAGATTCTGAGGCAATATACTTTGCTAGTTCAAAGGATAAAATTCCTATTTTGGGTACAATGCAATATTATGGAGTTATTCAAGAGATATTGGTTTTAGACTACATGGATTTTGAGATACCTCTATTTCGGTGCAAGTGGGTTGACAACAACAATGGTGTTAGAAAGGATAATTTAGGATTCACATTAGTAAATTTTGACAAGGTTGGAAACAAGGACGATCATTTTATATTAGTGTCACAAGCAAAACAAGTGTTTTATGTTAAGGATCCAATGGATAAGAAGTGGTCAGTTGTTCTATCTTGCTATCGCCGAATTCCAGATGATGAAGACGTCGAATTTGAAGGACTTGATCACCGTGCTATATCGCAATTTGGTAATGATATTGAAAATGTTAACATTCCAAACATATATACACGGGATGATCATGATAAAGGTATTTGGGTTAATGAAGAGACTAGCAAATCCAAAAAATGGTCAGTAACTGAAGTAACGAACATGTAAAACAGACACACACAAGAACAACAACACACACACCACACTTCCTCCAACCAACCACCATCACCGACTGTCCACTGGACCAGCCTCGCCAGTGGGGGACCGCAGCCGTTCCCACCTAAGTCCCGCTCATCAATCCGAGCGATAAACCCATGTCCATTAATGTGCACATCCCCTCCCATGGTGGGTTCCACGGAGGGCGAACTATGGGCATGAAGCCACTCCCGCAAGTGACTCCACTCAGCCGAGGACGCACCTCGAGAACAATAGACAAACAATCACAATCAGCTGTACAATAACAAACATCAACTACTGCACCAACACAGCATTAACAACTACCACAACCAATCAACAATCCTGACTCTACACAACCAAACAACATCAACCGACACTCTGTTCAATCAACAATACTGAGTAGGCGAACCTACCTTTAGCACACCGCAGCGATTCCACGTCCGATCACATGATACCAACCAACTAAGCAACACACCTATACAAACAGTACAACCATCTATCACTACCACTACAAATCTACTGAAAACAGTGATGACGATGATGATGATGGCGATAACATACCTATACATAGCAATCCGGCGTCAAGACCGCTTCCCAACTCAAGCAACCCATCCCCATGGTGAAAGCATCCTCAAAGACCTCAAGGAAAGGATTATGGTGAAGGAGAAAGGAGTTGACGGCATTCAGGTTTAGGAAGAAGGTGCGGAAATGATTTGGGGTTTCACGATTATCGATTTATAAATCCCGCCTGCAACCTCGTTACTCGATCGAGTAACTGACTTACTCGATCGAGTGACCCCTACTCGATCTAGCTCCCAAGCTACTCGATCGAGTAGCCTCAACTAGATCGAGTAACACACAAACCAAAGCTCACATCGTCACCAGTCATCCCTTGTAAGGTTTCTGAAGGCCAAGATAAGTGTCTAAGGTCGGTCAACGGGTCCCTAAAAGGACGGGTATTACAGTCTTTCCCCTCTTAAAAAGAACTCCGTCCCCGAAGTTCGACTCATCCTCCCCCATGACACAAAACAAAGGAACCAAGGTCAACACCACCGTTTACCCGACACAGGTCAACATTACCGTTTAAGAATACCATCCCCCTATGTATGTTCATCAACCATCGTCATCACCTACCCTAGCATATATTACAAAACACGACTCTCCGTCGAGTCATCAACTTCCTATAGAACCACCTAACACACATTGTACACAAGGATAACCAACTCGACTACTACTTGCACTTATTACATAACATTTCACTTACTATTCCATCATCAATTACTTGCCAACAATTATCAACTGCAAAACACTCAAAACAACGGTCCTACTATTGATTCACAACAACACATTATTCATTCCACTCTATCATTTGAACCACTCAACACAATTCTACTAATAGCAACTCCACTACTGCTAATAACATCCAATTCTCATGACAACATAGTGAACGACGACGAAAAAATAAGATTTAACAACATGCTATTCTATTCAACAAATATAAATTGTTGCTCAATTACACACTAACCACTACAAAATTATCCAAGCAACCATTTACAATACCTTAAAATGTCATGAATACACTATAAAATTGTTACAATTACGTCATTTTCTACACGACATTACTCTTCCCCTCTTAAAATTATTATAATTTTGTCATTTTCTACGCGACATTACTCTTCTCCTCTTAAAAGGAACTTCGTCCCCGAAGTTCGCCATCAAACAACTTCCCTGTCCCCATAAACCGATATACATTATTCCACATTGACATTACTTACAAACCGCAATGCAAGCCTTGACTCGTGTTAACCAATATACTTCTTGACATTACACAAGTTTGACTCACATAAATACGAAACCATCGAAAACGGAAATCACACCACGAGATATACTATCATCAACTAGCAGTCATGACATCAATTACTTCTTATACATTCATTTAAACTATGCAATGCGGATTATAACTATTGAACATGATGTTACCTGAGACAAAACGATTTAGCACACAAAATTTTATAAATACCACCGAAAGTTGTATAAATCATACCAATATGCACATTGTATAGCCACCGTTGAGACAATACTACGAGATAATATACCCACAGCAAGAAATGTTATAACAACATCACCATGACAACGCCACCAAGTATTAAAACGAAATACAGCTGTAACAGTGCTACTCGACCGAGTTTGTAAGGCACTCGATCGAGCTGGACTTACTCGATCGAGTTCATCAGTTACTTGATTGAGTAGGCTGAGATCAGAATACTCCCCAATTGTCACTCCTACAGTTACTCGATCGAGTGAGGGGCACTTGATCGAGTAGCCACAAGTCAAAAATCCCCTAAGAGGCCTCTTCAAGTCCAAAGCAATATATATACACGAGTCAGAAATGCTTTTCCGACCCAAAATCCTGCATAAACAGTCTAAAAGTATCTAAAATACGGCCTTATGGCCAAAGTACAAACCAAAGTCAAATCAAAGTACCAACCAAAACAAGTACTAACAACTACAAGTCCATGAAATGATTTAGAAACAAAAGGAGTATCATCACTCCATAGCCTGCTCATCCATCACCTCGTCTCCACCATCACCTCCTGACGTGCTTGCTCGAGCTGCATCCTGACCTGCGACTCCACCAATGCCAGCATCGGCTCCCACCCGCCATGGTGCCAAGCAACCATAGGGGTAACTCATAGGCTCTCCCGAGGTAGACTGCTCCACGCCAAAGAAGTGAAAGACTCCGTTGTCATCCTCAATGCCCCTCCACCACACCGGCTGAGCTGCCTCAGTCCCGATTCCCTGCACATATGCCATCTCGTGGAGGTTCAGGAGTGTCAAGGTAGCGGACACCCTCTCCGTGAGATCGCTCACTCTCATCTCGGGGCTAAAGTAGGGAGGGTAACTGGGAAGCTGGTACTGTGGAGGCACGGCTGCTCTGGCTGAGTCTCAGCCACCCTTTCCCTTACTCGTCGTGGTCCTCTCCCTACCCTAGGCTGGGCCTCCTCAGGTCTAGCATGATCCCCTTTCGTCGGCTCAGTCATCACCTCCAAGATATTCGGGTCAATGAGATAAAGTTGCCGCTGAGTAACCTCCTCTTCCTCATCATCAGAATCGGCAGCCACCACTGCTGCCAGCAAAGGCTCGGTCACGGGGAGGTGCTCGGGAGTAGGTATCCTCATCTAGCTCTTTCCCCAAACCCTTCATGCTAACCCACCACCCTCCAAAGTCCTCAACCACTTGGTGTCAAGAAAGTACTCTCTGTCCAAGGTAGGCACCACCGAGGTCAAGGGTGTATAGGCCGAGGAGGCCTCAAAGGTGGTTAGCCTCTTCACTAACCGAGTGGCAATGGCACCACAACTTAGAAAACGGGTGTCGGAAGTGGCCATCAAGGCTAAACTGACACACACTATGTCCAGGGCACTAAAGGTGACTCTCTGAGATCGGGTGGGGTTAAGGTACGCCGCAAGCAACATCACCTCGTGTGAGTTAAGCTTACTCAAATATTTCCGTTCATAAAGCAAACAGGTTAAAGCACGGAGAAAGATCTTTAAGGTGACATGTTGAACATCATTAATCAACATGTCGCTGGAGGTGGGGGCGGGTTTGCCGGTAAAGCAAGGCATAAGGCTACTAGCTCCACACTCAGTCGGGATGTTCCTAAGAGCTCCCTTCGCAGGTCTAGCAAGGCCGAGGTGGGTGGCAAACATGTCCATGGTCAGAAAGAAACTGGTGTTCATGAGGCGGAACTCGACGGTCTGTTCCACCGCATCATACTTGAAATAACTCATGAACTCTAGGGTTAGAAAGGCATAAGAGTGTTTCCGAAGATGATACAACCCAGTCATACCCAAGGTCTCGAAGATGTGCCTAACATCAGTCTCAATCCCCAGGTTAGTCAAGAGAGTGGTGTCGATACAACGGGTAGGTCTCATACGACGTCTCTGTAAAGAAATGAAAGCATCTCTTTGCGTAAAGTCCGCAAAGACAATAGAAGGGTACTCGGGTACCGCTGGGACCGTAGGTCCCCCACTCCCCTCACCTACCTCGGGCCCAGAAGCCCTCTCCCTCCTTAAAGAAGTAATAAACCCTCATCTCTAGAGATTTGTTTGTTATTATAAGTATGCATTGTTATTATTTGTTTATTAATTTCTGCTTTAGATATGGTCGAAAAGCGGAAAAGAAACGATGGAAATGCGTCAGGCGATGACTCAGGTGATGAGAATAATTTGCAACACACTACGGGTCGAATGTGCCACAGAATTTCCCTAGAAGCAATAAATTCAATGATACCTAATCCTTTACAATGGGATAATGATACGGGGCTGCCATATGGTGAGAATGCCGGGTATTTTGCGAGTTGGATTGGTTGTTGTGTAAGACAGTATGTGCCTCTCAATACGCAAAGTATCGTGAACCGAGTAAAATAACACTATACTAATAAACAGAATAATGGTATGTATATACAATAATAAATGTTTTAGCTAAAATTAAATTACTACTTGATATGTGTATTAGCCGAAACACTTGTACCAACTATGGTCATCATATATGCAGTTAGCTTACGTTGTCTCCGAAAAGTATGATAAGTACTTAAAAAAGACAGGGGAAGCCCTCAGATCTTGGAAGTTAAAGATTGCTGAGAACCACTTGTTCAACAAGGAAACCGGGGAGATGAACAAGAAACCACCAAAAAAGAAGTATCTGCATGTTAGTCAGGACCATTGGGATAGCTATATCAGTTATAGGCAGTCTAACAAGTTTAAGGTAACTTAATAATAATAAGTAAAGAAGTATACTTAGTTTAGTGTTTGGTCATGCTTACGTTTCTTGATACAATTTATTTGATGAAGGCTATGAGTGAGAGGAACAAGGCGAACATTTCAAAGAAACAGACCGTCTTTTACGGCTCCCGAGGTGGTTATAGATTGATTAAGATGAAATTTATAAGTACATAATTCTTATAGTATTAGACTATTAGGTGTTTTAGTTAGATGTTATATATGTTCGTAGCAATCATACATATTTTGAGAGAATATCAATGTGATGAATGAATTGTAGGCAAAGCTTGGAAAATTCAGTCGTCATGACGCTTGGGTGGAAGGTCACACTCCTAAGAATGAAAACACGGAAACTGAATATGATAAGGACATCAAAGAAAAAAATTGTAAGTTGAATAAATATGTCACTCCTACCACTGGTGGTCGAAGTTATATAATTATGAGTTACTTAATGGTTTTATGTGTATGTAGAGGATCTGTGAGAAGGAGGTATAAGAAGGAAAATGGAAACCTGAAGGACGTGATGACATTCTTTCTAGGGAAATCGGTAAAGCAGAGCATCCAGGTCGTGTGAGAGGAGTATCGACGCATGTTGGTATCACAAAGTATTTTAGGAAAACTACTCGAAGGATGATGAGTGGTGATGATACCAAGAAGGTAACCGTATAAATACTGTATTTGATGTAATGTAATCTATAACTATAATATGTTGACATTAATTTATACTACACAGCTACAGAAAATAGCCAGGTTGATGCTGAGAATGTTGGAAACTGGGGAAAAGCCATCAGAAAAAGAGTTGGATGTGGTTCAAGAAGTCATAAAGGAGGAGGAGGAGGAGGAGGATGAAAAAGAGGTAATAATATTTATGTCTTATATACAGTGTGTTATATGATTTGGAAAATCAATACGTGTTATATGGACAAGTGTTAATGTACAGAAGGAAGCCGAGGATGACATGGCAAGGGAGAAGGAAATGGCAAAGGAGACTGAGGTGGGAGCCTAGGATCGATATCAGGCAGTTGAAGAGGAAGAGGAAGCCAGGAAGGCTGTGACACAGGATGAGGTCGAGGTAGTTGATGATCAGATGTTCTTCTCAACACCGAAAAAGGTAATAGCTGCTAGTTTATAATTATTCATATCATACACGTTTTTTACTTATGAAATTTATTAAAGGTAGTGAATGTATGTGTACTAATTGATTAAATCTGACGTGAAGGGCGATTGCAAGGTGGCTTGTCGTCTGTCCTATTTACAGGGGATACGTGTTCAATTACGACCGGCTTCAGCAAGTTAAGGTTCATGGTATACCCCTTCGTGACAAATGCATGAAAGTGGAAGTGTCCCAATTATATAAAGACGAGTATGGGGAAGTAAAAGTACCATTTCCTAATGAGGAGGTCACTTATTTGAAAGAAGCCCTAAGCTCTTTTGTGCAATGGCCTGACAACCTCATCAATGTTGTCATCCCTGAGGTACCTATATGCAGACGTTAATTATCACTTGTTCTTTAAATATATTAGGGTACGAATATTTGTTGGAGTGTCCCCGACAATAATGCGATGACAATCGTCTATCATGATGATCACATGTTTAAATCTCATATTTAAGAATACATGAGGGAAAGTAATATTTTACAGTCAACTGGTCCACACATATCGGTAATGATTGGCTGACTAGAGTTTGACATTACTGTCGTACGACGGTGGTGATCAGTTGATACTCTGAGGTCATACCTATAGGGTAATACTCTTAATTGATCATTTAATTAATCGTATGCCGATACGAGTTAATTAAATTGCTTAAAATTGACGGATGATTTTGTGAGTAAAATTAACATGTCTCATTGTAATTCGATTAAATAAGATACGGTCTAAGTAATCGAATTTTTTTATTACGAAATAAGATCAAAATTAAATAAGATTAAATTATTGATTACGAAATAATTGAAACAGAATGAATAATTTATTAAAAATACAAGTTGTTGAAATTTATAATTCGATAAACCATTTGGTACAAGTAATTAAGAATTACTAGTTAATTTTGTATGTGACATATTTTATTAATATGTTGTTTTTAATATGTTTAAAATACATTATATTGTAACATGTCATGTAACATGTGACATATGACAAAATTGACAAATGAAAAAATAAAATGGACTTTCCATTTTATGTATGTACCGAAATATGGAGGGAGTATTGGGGTTTATATTGTGTTGTTTATTTTGAATGAAAACACAATGATTATACTCTACTTATAGCCATGCATACCTAGTTTGTCTTGGGTAGAATGTGAAGCTCATGCATTGGCCCTCTACCCTTCCCTCCAACCGGTTTTTGCATAAGAAAAGCTAAGAGTTTTTTTCTATTATTCATTCAACCATTCACTACATATTTTTCTAGAGTAAGAAAATTAACTATTCTCTACAATTTGTGAAATAAACTTAGAGAAAGAAACCTCACAAAATTACTCCCCTTGTCCAAAATTCTCAAGGGCCAAAATCAATATTTTGTGTCAATTTTAAGTTAGATTTTAATTAATACTAGATCATATTAATTAAAATTATTATGGGTGTTACTTTGGGTATAATTCCTTAGGATAGATTCTCCACTTGAATCTTCTTCTTTCACCTTTGGAAAGCTCAAGAACTAGTAAGAAGGTGAACTTACTAGTTCCCATATTCCGAAATCATCAATGTAAGAATTGATTTTCTCCTTATACTTGTATTTGTTTTGCATGCATAAGATCCGATTTAATTTTACGACTAAATTAAACTATCATACTATGAATATATAAACATTTGAGATTAATGAATCCTAACAAGTGGTATCAGAGCACAAGGTTGTTGCATGCAAAATCGGGTTTGTTTTTCCGAGTTAATTAGTTAACAAATAAAACTTGTTATTTAGGATTTATGAAGATAAATCACGAAATAATTTTGCATGTTAAAAGTTTCTGGTCCTAAATGGATTTTAGGTCATATGGGATAATTTATGGATTTTATTGTTCATTATATATATATATATATATATATATATATATATATATATATATATATATATATATATATATATATATATATATATATATATATATATATATATAGAGAGAGAGAGAGAGAGAGAGAGAGAGAGAGGGATCCGGTGAGAACGACCATTCGGTGAGAACGCACTAGATACATTAGAATTTATATAAAAGGTACACTTTTTTTTTTTTTTTACCAAATCTCATATACACTTTTAACTAAAGTAGGTACACTTTTTACCAAAATTCTATATACGCATTTTAAGAATGTAGATACATTTTTTTTTCTACCAAATCTCATATACCCTTTTAAATAAAGTAGGTACACTTTTTTATCAAAATTCTATATACACATTTTAAGAATGTAGATACATTTTTTTTTTACCAAATCTTATATACACTTTTAACTAAAGTAGGTACACTTTTTTACCAAAATTCTATATACACATTTTAAGTAGATACACTTTTTTTTAACCAAATTTCAGATACACTTTAGATCATCGTAGGTACACTTTTTTTTTCGAAAATCCTAGATACATTTTTACTGTGTAGATACATTTTTTCATTTTTTTTTGGTACTCTTACCGCTACTAGATACATTAAAATACATCTCAGATACACCTTTTCATCACTTATAATAAATGTATCTGATAGCATAATTAATGTATCTACCAATATTTTTAATGTATCTAAAGACATTCACTCCTAATTAGATAATTAATCGGGGAAGTGGCAAATAAACCCCATACGTTTGGCACTATGTGCAAATTAGCCCCAAGTCTTTCTATTAGTGCAATCTAGCCCCATTAGTTATGCTTGATGTGCAATTAAACCCAATTGTATATACTCCGGTAAATTTCTTGCCGGAAAAAATAAAATGACACCGAAAACATAAATAGGACTAATCAAATAATTAAAAAAAGAAGAGGAAAACACTGAATCTAGTTTATCTCCTCCATCATTTCTTATTTCTTACTGTATTTTTTATTTTTATCTCCTAAGTCATTATCTTCCATCATTATTAGATTAACAGCCATGTATTACGAAAATAATACTCCGTAATTAAAATTAACTTAAAGCAAGACTGTAATAGATTACTATAAAATATGTACCTGAATTTTCCCTGATTTTATTTTTCAGTTTCTGGTGGATACTTGGTACTTGATAGACTTTTTATTACTAAATAATGAATGACATATAGGAATGAGACTTTTTGACTAAAACAAAAAAAATAGTGAAAGATGGTGATTCATGAATTGGTAAGATTCTGAGAGGAAAAGAAAAAACGGCAATGGCAGTGGTAACTGGTAAGTCCCTAAAATCATGTGTTTTCCTTTTTTTTTATTTGATTAATCCTATTCATGTTTCCGGTGCCATTTTATTTTTTCCGGCAAGAAATTTACCGGAGTATATACAATTGGGTTTAATTGCACATCAAGATAACTAAATGCTAAATTAAATGCACTAATAAAAACAGGGTTAATTTGCACATAGTCTTAAAACGAAGGCTTATTTGCCACTTCCCCGGATAATTAATCCCTCTCCGTCCACTACCAACTACAACCTCCCTCAACAACAACAACTAAAACCAACACAGACGACAAAAATGTAAGAAGACAATTTTAAAAATGAAAAAAAAAATTATAAATAGATGCCCAAGTGATCTTGTCAATTCTTATGTCCCTTCAATTATCCTTCGCATACTACTTATTTTTTTAATTGTTCTACATAATACACTCCTAATTATTCTAATCAACCTTCAAAAATTATCGTCGTCGGAGTGAAATTGAAGCGCGAATTTACTTCAATTGAAGCTTCCCCGCCTGTGCAATTAACCAAACAAAAACCTGATCAAAACTCAGATCAATCGCTGAACAAGCTCGCTCTGGTTGTCGTGGAGGCAATTTTACAAGGTGGTCGGGGTTTAGTTTTAGTTGATCAGATTTCGTGCGAAATTTCCAACGAAACTTGTGAAATTTGGTGTTTTTTTACTTTCAAATAATATTTCAAAATAGCTCCGAAAAGATCGGGACAAACGGGGATTCGTACGTAAGCTAATAGTTGTGAAATTAGCAAAAAGAGCATTCATAACCAAACACTGAGAAACAGCCGCATCTTCTTCCAAAAAACCAAGAAAAGTGCCATTATTAGCCCCAAGCCTCGTAACAGAATATGGTAGGAGATTAGGTCACACACCAGTCCATGTGCAATCAGTCATCCAAAATTAAATAAATTCCCCTGCTTGTCCATAAAGACGAAATGACTCCACCAACAGCTGGCTCACCAGTTCATATGTTCCACCCAATATGATATTTCATATGGAAACAACGGGAACAACGATACTTGGTTTCTCAGATCGCGATTCGTTGGGTGATGATGTCCCAACTGAGGAGCATGAGGTCCTTCATCGGGCAAGGCCGCAACACAAAATGTTCGGTGAATCAAGGCAGGCGGGCTTACTTGACTTCGCCCCTCCTGGAAGCAGACCGACCATCCTATAAAGACAATGACTGGTCAATTGTGACAGCTTCTCGGTCTTTTTGGTTACGAAAGTGGGAATTAGAACGCAGTCGTGGAGGCGATTTTATGAGGTGGTCGGCTTTTCTGATGGTCGTCATCACGGCAACAATCGGAGGAGGAGAATCCACATCTGACTTTGCAGATCGGGAAATTTGGGGGATGGTGATGCTCATTGGACTCGCCGTAATTGCGACGGTGGTGATATTTCGGACAGCCTCTTTACAATGGCGATCTGTATCGGAGCTCGGTGTCAGCAATGGTAGTTGTCGCCGGATTCTGGTAGTGGTTGTAGATGGGGATGAATGAGATTTTGTTATTGGCTGTGTGTTTGTTTATAATGGGGGTTGGTATGTCCTGGTGTTAATGAAATGAGTGATAATGTCGTTAGTTAATAGGAGTAATAGAGTAGTTAGTTCGTTCTCACTGAGTGATCGTTCTCACCGGATCCTAAATATAGAGGTAGGATCCAGTGAGAACGAACACTCGGTGAGAACGGTGAGAACGAGTATCAACCCAGCCGTTATTAACAACACAAACGACGTTTTCAACCCATATTAACATCACGACATTATTAATAATTTACACATCCCCAAACCCAAATTTGATTCATCCTAATCTACCAGCACCACTGTCAGAATCCCGCGACCACCATTCATCGTCGCCACCGAGCTCAGTCATAGGCCACCGTTGACAAGATGTTGGCGGAGATACAACCACCGTCGTCGACCATACTCCGTATCCCACCTCGCTCTTATACCATATCTTAAATCGCCGGCAGTGATTAATCAAGAATGAGAGAGTCGTCGGTCGTGATTGAGTTGTCGGCGGTAGAAGAAAATGGAGATTGGGGATGAGAGAGATCCGGTTGCTGGCGGGACAAGCAAATGAAGCCAATCGTGATCTGGAACGTCAGAGATGCTCGATGGTGGTCCTCTAACTTAATCGTCCTCCCTATTTTCCTCTATTTCTTTGGAATCACCGGAGAGCAAGAGGAATTGGTGAGCGGCAAACAACAAGTCATCGGTGTCAAATACCTCACCTCTTTCTCTTGGTTGGTTTACCATTTTTAATACAACGTAGTTTTAATACCAAACTAATTTCAGGTTGATTTGATTATCGGTATCTTTCTTAATGTAAAACCTTCAAACCTATCCATAGTGTGTTCTTAATTGAACTACCAAATGGAATCCATAAAAATGGAATGATAGTGTGTTCTTAATTGAACTACCAAATAGAATCCAATTACGAATGGTTACACTGGAGTTGCGCCGGTATCTGCCGGGAATGGTTGTCGGCGTCTGGTGGTTATGGTGGTGGTAGGGGTGGATGGGGATAAGTGGGTTGAGGAGTTGGAGGTCGGGTCAGGGTCGTGCATCAAGGAAGCTGAGCGACGACGAGGAGATGCATTTACGAGCTGAACAACAAGGTCACCGGCGATCTCATCGATGTGGCTGCGGTGATCATTGAATGGTGCTGTTTGGTGTACAACGTCAATTTGAGGCAGTCGAGAAAGGAAAAAGAGAGCTAGAAGATGTTCAGTTGGAAATGTGCTAGCAGCGTACTTTTATTGTTCGACTTTGTGTGCAAAGATTGAACTGAGAGAGCTGGTCAAAATGGTGGGGTGTGCTCAAATATACTGGTACTCACTAACGTTTATGTTGTTTAAGTGTCTAAATAAAAATGTATAATCTCACAAAAATGGATACCAAAACTACTAATCTTGTAGAAAGTGTATCTAGGATAGAAAAAAGTGTACCTACATTTTAAAAAAGTATATATAAGAAGCGAGGTAAAAAGTGTGCCTACTATAAAAAAAAAGTGTATATACAAATCAGGTAAAAAAGTGTACCTATTATAGAAAAAAGTGTATCTATATTATTAAAAAGTATATATAGAATCCTGGTAAAAAGTGTACCTACGATAGTCAAAAGTGTATCCAAGATTTGTTAAAAATAAAAAAAAAGTGTATCTACAGTATTAAAAAGCGTATATAGAATTCTCGTAAAAAGTGTACCTACGATAGTCAAAATTGTACCTGAGATTTGGTAAAAAAAAAAAAAAAAAAAAAGTGTACCTTGTGTGTATATATAAATATAATTCTCATGAATATAGTGCGTTCTCACTGTTCTCACTGAGTGATCGTTCTCACCGGATCATATATATATATATATATATATATATATATATATATATATATATATATATATATATATATATATATATATATATATATATATATATATGAGAAAAGGGTTATAAAGCGCCACTACATCTAATAAAGACACTAAGTCCTTATAAGAGCCCTTGGATGGAAGGGATGGAGGGATGAGATTACATCTCATCAAGGGTCACAATTCTCCTCCCTAATCTTCTTCCCTAATCAGTGTATAACTCTACCTAATTGTGTATAACTCTACCACCATTCTAATCTCCCAACTCACTTCCTCATTCACTCATCCTCTCTCATTTCTCACATTCACTCTTTCTCTCTCATTTTCTTCTCACCCTTTCTAAAAAAAAAAAACCAAGCTCATAAAAAAAAAACCCAAAGTAAAACAAAACAAAAAAAAACCCAAACCCAAACTAAAAAAACCACCATCCCGTCACCGCCGACCCTCCACCAAAGGCCTCCCTTCTCCACCGGCACCCACAACAACCGCACCACTCCCTCCCTTCTCCACCGCCCACCCGCTTAGTTCTCCACCAAAATGACACCATTCGAACCCCACCAAAGACCACCTCCGTCTCCCACCATTCGAACCGTTCATTTTTTTGTGTGTTTATGTTGTTTTTGTTTATGTTGTTTTGTTTATGCGTAAGTTTAGGCAAGTATAGTGTATTGACCATCAATTACGATCAATAGGACAAGGCAAAAACACAATCTCCTTCTCTGTTTCTTATTCCTCTAGTTTATCAGTTCCGTAAATTGAATAATTTTTTTGTTTTGTTTATGTTGTTTATGTTTGTGTCTTTGTTTATGGGTCTTTGTTTATGTTGTTTTGTTTTATTTTTTTTGTTTATGGGTCCATATTTTTAATTTTTCAGATTTACTTTATTTTGTTCTTTGTTTTTTGGTTTTTGTTATTTTGTTTTTTTTTGGTATTTTTAGATCTCGTTTTTTTTTGTTTATTTGGGTGTTGGTTAATTAATTTTAAGTATTGTTGGTATTTTTTTTGTTAGTGTTACATATTTGGTTTTATTTGGTTGTTATTTTTTTATTTGGTTGTTATTGTTATTTGATTTTTTGGACTAAAGTTATACATCTTGTCTATTAAAGTTATACACTATGTGCATTAGAGTTATACACACGATATTTAAATTTGGTTTTGTTATTTGGTTTTTTTTATTGTTATTTGGTTTATTTCAGATTTCGGGTTGGGTTGGGTTGTTGGTTTTTTTTTTTTTTTTTTTTTTGTTATTTACTTATTATGTTGTTATTTATTTAGATCTAGTTTTTAGATTTTTAGATTTGTTTTAGATTTTTCATATTATTTTTTTTGTTTTTTTGTTGTTATTTTTTTTTTTGACTAGAGTTATACATCAAATGCCTAGAGTTATACATTGTATGTCTAGAGTTATACAGATTGTGACTAGAGTTTTACATCTTTTGACTAGAATTATAAATATTGTGACTAGAGTTATACATTAAATGCCTAGAGTTATACATTATATGCCTAGAGTTATACATCATATGCATAGAGTTATACATTATATGACTAAAGTTATACAACTTTAGTCCATATTTGTATAACTTTAGTCCATTTTTGTATAACTTCAAATCATATAATGTATAACTCTATGCATATGATGTATAACTCTAGGCATATAATGTATAACTCTAGGGATTTAATGTATAACTCTAGTCACAATATTTATAATTCTAGTCAAAAGATGTAAAACTCTAGTCACAATCAGATAACTCTGACATACAATGTATAACTCTAGGCCTTTGATGTATAACTCTAGTAAAAAAAAAATAACTCTAGGCCTTTGATGTATAACTCTAGTCCATTTTTGTATAACTTTGGTCCATTCTTGTATAACTTTGGTTCATTTTTGTATAACTTTGGTTCATTTTTGTATAACTCTGGTTCATTTTTGTATAACTTTAGTCCAATTTTTTGTGTAACTTTAGTCCAATTTTTGTATAACTTTAGTCTTTTTTTGTATAACTTTGGCCATAAAATGTATAACTTTAGTCGTAAATAGTAAAAAATCAAACAATAAATATGAAAAATATGAAAAAAAAAATAATAACAAAACCGAAATCTAAAATAAACCAAATAACAAGATTTAAAACCCAAAATCTTAAAAAAAAGTATAACAAGAAGAGATTTGAGAAAATGAATAAAAAAGGAGAAGTAACAAAATAAAAGAAAATAAAAGACAACAAAAAATGAATTGAAAAAACAACTCAAAACATGAAAATAAAGACCAAACGAAAAAAAAAAAAAAAAAAAAAAAAAAAAAAAAAAAAAAAAAAAAAAAAAAAAAAGATGGGGGCCGTGCGGTGGCGGCGGTAGCGGCGGTGGTGGGCGGTGAGTTGGTGTCGGGTGGGATAGTGGTGGGTGGTGGTGAATGAGGAAGAGAAGAATGAATGATTTATTTGGGTTTTTTGATTTAATTGGATTTTTTGGGTTTTTTGATTTAATTGGATTTTTTGGGTTTTATTTATTTATTTGGGTTTTGGGTTTTTTATTTATTTGGATTTTTTGGGTTTTTATTTTTTGGGGTTTTAGAGAGATAGATGAGTTGTGTGATATATGAGAGAAATGGATGAGAGGAAAAGAAGTTATAGTGAATTAGTGATTAATTAGAAGGATTAGTGAATGAGGAGAGAATGAGTGATATTAGTACATAAACACACTTTTGGAGGTTGATCTTGGCCATCCATCTCCCTCCATCCAATGGCTCACAATAGGACTTATGGACTTATTTTATCTATGGACCTTAGTTGATCCTTCCTCTATATATATATATATATATATATATATATATATATTATTGGCATTAAAATATGATTTTTATGAAGAAAATGTCATTTTTGGACGAAAAATAGTTAAACTTTGAATTTTTCAGTGATTTTTGGATATGTTTGCACATACATTATCTACTGGTTGCATGTTAAATTTCATGAAAAACTAAGTTATTTTGCATAAAATATGAATTTTATGAGTTTAAATCGAATTTAAAAGGTTTATTAGGTTAATATGAGTTATATTTCGAATCTGGTCATGAAAATTTTATATGTTGTCACATGAATTGTTATTCAGTGTGTGTGAAACTCTTAGATGGTTTAAACTTCGTTTGCATGATTTATGAATTTTTGAGTAAAAATACAATAAATAGTGACTTAAATTACCCTATAATGCTAAAACATATTTCATGACTAAAGAAAAACGTCGTATGTTGAATTTTATCCCACATTTCAGATCTAAAAGTGAAAAGTTGATTAAAATTAATTTTCTCATATTTTAATGGTCATATTTGATAAAATCGATAAACCGCAACGATGTTTTTCTCGAAATTTTTTAAAATTTTTAACCTAAGTTTTGAACATTATGAGTGTCATGGAATTTTTCCAGAATGTTCAAGATTTTGAATTTCAAATTTTTAAATTATTTGAAATTATTATTATTTAATTTGGAGTTTATATTATAAAATTGTATTTTTGGGTCCATTATGAACAATATTAAGAAATCAAGTTGAATTATTGTCAAAATATTAGTGAAGACTAAGTTTTGGGTCCTAAGATGGTTAGGGTAATTAACTTGAACTTAAATATGAATTTATGTAACATATTGTGATTTTAACAAGTTTATAATCACGCAAATCCATAAAAACCGATAAAATATACGATATTGGCTCTTAAAAGGTTATTTAGCATAAAATTAAGCATGTTCATACATATTTTAATGCTGAATTTTTTTTATGATTGTCATATTTTGATTTATATAATTTTTGAATTATGTAATTTTACTTAGTATGACCTTAGTTTTTTAATTGGTATTACCCGGAATGTATGGGAATATCGATTCGGTTGTAATTATTGTGATCTCGTATCACTGTTTTGTAATTTAATAGATTTAAATTTTATTACAAATGTATAATAGGAAATTATGTAATTTTTAATTATTACTTGTAATTCCGGAGATCCTTGAAGACGGTGCCATTTGAAAAGGCGTTCCGACAATACGGTGTTGCCTTGGAATGCGTGCCAAGTGAAGTTCAAGGGACCAATGGAGTTGGTTTCCGAATTTGTAATAGTTAATTTAATTTTTTTTAGGAAGGCCATACTAGGATTTTATATTTATGCTTTGCATTTTATTTATATGTTTGCATGCATCGCTAAATCGCCATAACTAAACATGCATTTTATTTAATCGAGTCATCGACCGTGTCAATTATAATTATCGTAGTTCACCGCTTTAGTTCACTTAAAACGTGATAGATAATAAATTGACATGACCTCTCGCTAAATTAATAATTGAGATTTAGCCTTACCAAATAGTAGGACCCACGAAACCCAATTTCATAAGGGAGTTAATCTGGCTTCACCGTAATACAAACCTTGTTACGTTGGGTAAGTGGGTAGTAAAATGTTATTACTTCGAAATTTGGATTGAGCTCAACGGATGTATTCGTGACCGTAGTCGCATGTGTTCCGGGCTAAAGATAAATATTAGAGTAATTTTATCGACGGAGAATTCTAAAAGTAGAATCGATTAAAGAGTTAATCCACCGAGTTATATTGATGAGGGATTATCCGGCTTCACCGTACCCGAGTTGATATGAAATTGGATCTTGGAATCATTTATCATAGTTGGGTAGAGGTCACTTAATAAATGCAATAAAACTTGTTTAAATTTAAATTATTTACGAGTATTATTATTAAAACGATAAATGTTTTATTATTCCTTCTATTTTGTTTTGTAGACCGCTTTTATTTCTCAATAACAAATGGCCGCACCAAACACCAACGCAAACACTCTCACTAATGTTCCATGGCTCCGTCCTTTATGGATCGATGTAAACTTGAAAAGAAAGGGTCAAATTTCTCCGATTGGGATGCCCAACTCAAATTAGCCGCTCAAGGCGACGACAAGCTTCGTTACCTCATTGAGGCCTCTCCATCCGATCCTAATGCTAGGTCAAGTGCCGCCACTGGGGAAGCATATGAAGCTTACCACAAAGAGTCCGCCGCAATCAAAAATGTATTGATATTTGCTATGGAGGCGGATCTCCAAAGAAGAGCCTTTAAGATGGGCACCGCCTATGAAATCTACTCTAAGCTTGTGACAATATTTTCACAAACACCGAGGATCGTCCAATATTAGGCGGCCTCGGCATTCTTTGATCTCGACTTCAAAGAGGGCCAAAAGGTTAGCCCTCATGTGCTCAAATTGTTGGAGCATGTCGAGACATTGAAGATTCAAAAGGTTGAAATTCCCAAAGAACTCATCATTGATAGAATTCTTCACTCCTTAAGCAAAGTCAAAGCATATGTGCAATTCCGAGTGAATTTCAACATGCAAGACAAGGATGTGTCCCTTGAAGAGTTGCACAAGCTACTTGTGCAAGCCCAAAGGGACATGGGACTAAATGCTAGCTCCCATAAGGATGTGCTTAATATAAGCAATCAGAGCAAGGGAACCTTCAAGAAAAGTGGCAAAAAGGGCAAGAGGCAAGCTCCCATGAAAACCAAGGCTTGAACTTTTGAAGCTAGCACTTCCAAACCCAAGAAGAGTCCCCTTGACAAGTGCCATTATTGTAATGGCATTGGACATTGGAAGAGGAATTGTTCCAAATATCTTGGTGACATCAAATCTGGAAAGATCACTCCAATAGGTAATGACTATCCCTTCTTTTATGTTTCTAATTCAACTTTGTATTTTGACACAAGTTGTGATAAAGTATCCCCTTTTTATTGTAATTAGGGCCTCCTCCAAGCAACAACAAGGGCAAGCAAGCTTAAGAGATCGTGAGGGAGCTAGGAGTAGCCACCCATGAAGCTTGGCTTTATTTATTGTCTTTAATTTCATGTTGTGTTTTTAATTTCTAGAACTATTTTAATTTCCTTGTTTGACATGGAAATTTGTTTTAATCCTTTGAACAATGATTGTAATTTTGGATTAATAGTGACTTGGTTTGCAACCCAAGTCACTACGTTTATCGTATTTTTAATTGTGCTAAAATTCATCTTATATGCTTGACATAGAAACACATGAATATCTACTTAAAATTGATCCAATAGACAATTATAATGATAGATTCATTATATGTCCATAAGCTTGGAGTTTGTGTATGATCGATTATAAACTGATATTGAGTTAATGAACTCACTTAAGGGAAACCTAATAACCTAAATACACCCATTAAATCTTTAAAATCAAATGAGTCCATTAATCTATGTGATATCTCTCCTTCTTCACCGAAACATCATTTGTATCACAAAAGCTATCTTTTGAATATTTAGTGTATATATTCTAAAGATAGAGTGGGAGCAATATTAAGACACAAAGAATGATTTGTATGATTTGTATACCTTGAGTAGATGAGATCTATATGAGAGAAAATAATTTGTTTACATTACTAATTATGTATAGATTGGATGCATGTGAAGAAACCAAAAGAAGATGTTCTTAGGGTAACTACGTGAGGAGACAAAAACAAGATGTTCTTAAGGAAACTACGTGAGGAGACCAAAAGAAAGTACTTAATGGAACATGACTAATGAAAAGACTTAACATAAATATTCTTGTTTGATTATGATCAAACTACACAATAAGATTCAACGTTAACGTTTACTTAAGAGCCCAATGAAACGAAATGCATCCTTGAATATAAATGAGATTTATGATTAAGAGTTGCATAGATAGACATATCGATGTCAATAATAGCTGAGTTAATGGTTAACCATGCTAGAGTCATTCCTAAACTTCATGAAAATGGATGCTGCCTGTCGTTGTGTGCACCAAAAATAATATTTATAAAACCAAACTACAACTAGCAAGCGGTAGTAAGGGTCGATCCGCAGGGAGGTAGGGAGTTCTAATTGTTTTAATTTTAGTCTATGAATTTCTGGGGTTTTTGGATTAAAGTTTATCTAAGTCTAAAATGCAAAAATAAATAAGCAAAGAATAAAATTTAGAGTAAGCAAATGATAAAAAGGAGCTAAGACGGTCGGTTCACTATAGCTGCGATGGCACATAATCCTAGGTAAGTCCGAAATACAGTCGTGTAGGATGGGTAAAACATGTCCTCTCGGTCCAAGTTAACTTAGTAGCTCCTTTCGGCCTATGCTACCAGTCTCTAAGTCTCACTAATGCTAGCTCTCGCCCCGATTAGTGATTCTTAAAGCCTAAATTACATTATCTCTCGATCTCAGCAATTTAGTCGTCTCAACTCGTTAATTAATGCCCTTCCCTATCTCTCGATCTACGGGTTGGTCAAAACTAAGCAACTAACAAGTCTCCTCTCGGTCTCATTGTTAAATATTGCACTTAACGAATCAAACGGTGCGAATCAGACACGAAGTCGGTCGATCGACCAGCTACCCCATTCGACCGACTAACCGACTCAGTCGATCGACCAGTTAAGCCAGTCGATCGACCAAGCCCTAATGCGGGTTCACCTATTCTAATGCCATCTACGCCATAGATCCCCTTACATCTTAGCAAGGGGTGTTTAGCTACTCATACTTACGCAAATATCAAGAACTAATTTGATAATAGGCATAAAGAATTGCATAATTGATATGAATAAATTCGCATAAAACTATAACTAGGGCTTTGGGATTCTATCTAGCAAGAATTAAAACTACTGAAACGAAATAACAATATAGGAATTAAAAGATTAGAATTACCGAAGCAAAGGAACAACATGAATCCGAAAGCAAAGTACGAACTTTATTGAGAATTCTAACTACGAATAACTAATGTATTATAGGAACTGAAATTAACTAAGCTAATGAATGAATGATCCTTAATGAATAGGAAGGGGTTACGTTATATAGGAATGTCACGTAAAACCCTTATTCCTAAACCTAATTACAATGGGCTTCCTCGTCTTTTAATTTGCGCGTCAGCTCGTGGGGTGGTCGATCGACTACTGAGACCAGTCGATCGACCAAGATGCGCTGTACAGGAGCTTCTGATAATTCCTGCAGCGCGCACCGATCTTAAAACAGCAGCCATTTCTTCGTTACTTGGTCAAATCAGACGTTCTATGCGGCGTTAGAAAGCTAACAGGATAAGCTTTCACCTACAATTGGAATCACTCGATTATCAGATCTAGAACTTGATATATAGCCATCTGAATAAGGCTGTAATGTCGAGAAGCATTCTGACAGTCTATAGACCATGTAGGTCAGTCTATAGACCACTGTAGCTGGTAATCTGCTTCTAAAACTCTCGCAAATACATCTTTTAGGCCTTGAAATGCGTGTCAAGTTCTCTTCCCAAGTCTTTACTCCATGTCAAATGCAATGCTAAGTACTTAGGGGCGGATTCGGCTCGATTTCTGCTGGATTCTTCACATTTCTTTAATTTTATACAAAAACACGAAAGTAGACGGAAATAGAGAAAATAGTAGAATAAACTACACATTTGAGCTCTGAAATGCGTGTAAAATAGGGTGTAAAACAACGTATTTAGGACACGCATCAATGGACAAGTTATACCTCTTTCCGAAATGAGTATTTTGAGAGGGACGTGTGAATTCCATGTTGAATTTTACTTTTAATAATGACAATGCTTCGCTTGAATAAGTTAGAGATTAAAATCTCTTTCCATTGTTAGAGATCGAAACCTCTTTCCAAATAGGTATTTTGAAAGGATATGTTGATAACATATGTGGTTTTATCATAACAACCTTGCAAAGCAAAAATGATTTCAATTCATGAAATGTTTCGATTGAGTGGTCAAACACGAAACATGTGGAATTGAGTGGGAGGTTGAAATTGTCATGTGTAGACATGAGATTTAGTGGGAGCAATCATCCTCCATGAATTTTTACAACTTATTACTCATTGAGAATGACGAGCATATACTATCTTTAATAAAGAAAGCATTTAAGTTTTCAATTCAGGATGAATATGGACTAAGATGAATCCAATTAAAACATGGGATGTTGGATTGGCATTAAGATGCGCACATCAAACCAACAAGATACGTAGGTTATTCATATTGATGAAGATGGAATTGCCATGAGATGGTCATGGTCATTCATTAAACCTAAGAACTGTTGACTACATGATTGAGATCACTAATGTTTCCACCATTAGAATAATCATGCACATGTCCTAAATGAATCATATGCTTAGAGCATGATGAGTCATTGGTAAGCCATATAAGAATCGTCATGAATTCTCGAGGAGAACTAATGAGCTATTCTAGAGGTTGAAATAACACTCAGTTGTGTGATAAGAAGTTACACATGCTTGAGTTTCCAAAAACATAAGGATGTATGAAGATCCTAAGCCAATTACGCTCAGAGAAAAATAAGAATTTGGAAGGATACTTTGTTATGGTAAGAAGTTACACAAAACTAGTATTTTCTAAAATGCAAAGATTTGTGAGAAGTCCTAGACTAATCATCTTGACAATTGTTGCAGGATCCTACAAAATATATACCTAGTGCATTGTGAGTTGGTGGAACACTTGACTAGTGCAAGTTGTATCATCCACCATAATCCAAATTGTTGGTTATGTGATAACAACAAAAGGGTTTCTTACAAGATTAAAGAACCAAAGTCTAGTTTGAAGACTAGATATGTGCTTGGTAGAGTTCATGCTATGAGGAATGACATGAAAATAAGGGAAATCGCAATTCGAAAGTTTGAGCACGTGGACACATGGTGTGATGAACTTTTACTGCATCAACAGATGTTAACACACTTGTAAGACATATGGTATTAATATGGTATTGACTACTCAGATGAAATGTCTACATTTATCTTTTGAGTTATCATTAACTCATCCTGTACTTTGTTACATCCAAACGGGTTGTAGAGACAATATTGAACCCCGTTAAAGTGAACCCGGATTAACATGGTATTTGCCCATAGTCACTTGTATGAGGTGACGTCTCGAAGTGACTAGAGTGTGATGCGATTGATGGCAAATTCAAGTGTCATAGAGTCATGTGAGATGACTAGTCGATCACGTAGGCAGACTGTTAAGAACACTCGGTCGGGCCTAATGACCGCTTATAGAATTCTGGCAAATTTATATAGCCTGGTCGTGGCAACAACTACTATAGTATTCTAATGAGTTGATTCTTTTGACTAAAGACTGTTCGCCCTAGGTGGCACAATTTCAGAGTAACTTTGATTTATGATCCTACGACCTTCGTAAATGGGGTTAAAGGGATTATTTTGGGTTATGATGAGTTGTGGCTAGTCGAAGGGAATAGTGCGATAGGAATTGTCCACCCCTTTGTCAGGGTTAAAACAATATCTCAGGGCCACTCGAGGAGTAATGAACTAGAAATGCGTGGCCACGCTCGGAAGGCATCTATGGTAGATAATTCCGGTCAATCAGTTTATACTCCAGATCAAGGAAACCACTCTCGATATGATCAATTGCAAGTACGACCCGAAAGACACCTTGCATTGAGTGAGAGATAGTAATAGGACAAAAGAATTGGTGTCGCACACTTGTCGAGGACAAGTGGAAGATTGTTGGAGTGTCTCCGACAATAATGCGATCACAATTGTCGATCATGATGATCACATGTTTAAATCTCATGTTTAAGAATACATGAGGGAAAGTAATATTATACAGTCAACTGGTCCACACATATCGGTAATGATTGGCTGACTAGAGTTTGATATTACTGTCGTACGACGGTGGTGATCAGTTGATACCTTGAGGTCATACCTATAGGGTAATACTCTTAATTGATTATTTAATTAATCGTATGCCGATACGAGTTAATTAAATTGCTTAAAATTGACGGATGATTTTGTGAGTAAAATTAACGTGTCTCATTGTAATTCAATTAAATAAGATACGGTCTAAGCAATCGAATTGTTTTATTACTTAGATTAAATTATTGTTTACGAAATAATTGAAACAGATTGAATAATTTATTATAAATACAAGTTGTTGAAATTTATAATTCGATAAACCATTTTGGTACAAGTAATTAAGAATTACTAGTTAATTTTGTATGTGACATATTTTATTAATTTGTTGTTTTTAATATGTTAAAAATACATTATATTGTAACATGTCATGTAACATGTGACATATGACAAAATTGACAAATGACAAAATAAAATGGACTTTCCATTTTATGTGTGTACCGAAATATGGAGGGAGTATTGGGGTTTATATTGTGTTGTTTATTTTAAATGGAAACACAATGATTATACTCTACTTATAGCCATGCATACCTAGTTTGTCTTGGGTAGAATGTGAAGCTCATGCATTGGCCCTCTACCCTTCCCTCCAACCGGTTTTTGCATAAGAAAAGCTAAGAGTTTTTTCTATTATTCATTCAACCATTCACTACATAATTTTCTAGAGTATGAAAATTAACTATTCTCTACAATTTGTGAAATAAACATAGAGAAATAAACTTCACAAAATTACTCCCCTTGTCCGAAATTCTCAAGGGCCAAAATCAATATTTTGTGTCAATTTTATGTTAGATTTTAATTAATATTAGATCATATTAATTAAAATTATTAAGGGTGTTACTTTGGGTATAATTCCTTAGGAGAGATTCTCCACTTGAATCTTGTTCTTCCACCTTTGGAAAGCTCAAGAACTAGTAAGAAGGTGAACTTACTAGTGCCCATATTCCGAAATCATCAATGTATGAATTGATTTTCTCCTTATACTTGTATTTGTTTTGCATGCATAAAATCTGATTTAATTTTATGATTAAATTAAACTATCATACTATGAATATGTAAACATTTAAGATTAATGAATCCTAACAATATTAACATATCGTAAGTACTTTAATATTTACATTTGCAGAAGTTAAGCAAAGTCATGATGGCAGGTAAAGCAATTACTACTACGTCAACGAAAATTGTTGCAGTCAAGCCTGCTTATGATTCTTATTATGAATCGTGTGAATATAAGAAAAAAAATGAAAACTGCTTCGCTGAAGGCTTTGCACAACTTGGCTGTAAAGAGGTCACCAAGAGGGGATGTAGTCATGATTAACATTGAAAAGGAAATTATGGGCGCAACTGATATAGCCGTACTGGACCCGAAGCAACTGATGGAATTTGTCGACCTTGACAATTTAGATGTTCACATTTTCATTTGGATAAAGTAAGTTTTATTAATAAAACTATTTAGTCATTTTAATTTACGAATAATGATGTTTTTTTAAACTATCAATTACAATAACAATCTTCGTTCCATGTGGCGTAATA